>NC_053157.1:118689845-119949845 GCF_016835505.1 Polypterus senegalus | reverse complement strand
CTTGTTAAAACGGATAACTCCCGCTCTTACGTGCAAGTGTGCATGGATATTATGAACTTGTTTTATTATTTGTTCAAGTTCTATTTAAATTTTAAATAGAAGGAATTTTTATTTAGTCGACAGAAATATCTTTGGTAGGAATGGTAAAAACAGACAGGAATATTATTTGTGAATAAATCAACTCAAACCTTAAATAACTTATAAGATTTTGCTCTCCATAAAAATATATCCTGTCAAAATTATACAAATTCAAATATGAACATGCTGCATAACAAAACCTGGAAATATAAATAAAATGTGTTCCTTTCAGCAATAACAAATCAAATCATTCAGTTGTCTTTGCTCATATGTCATTTTAGAGCTGGACGCCTGGCATCTTTTTTGGCAACAGGTTCGTTTCTGTTTGGTGTGAGGTTCTGTGTTGTGGAGATTCTCAGGATGGATTGCAGGTGCTCATCAGTGAGGCGACTCCTGTGTGCTGTTTTGTTAGTCTTTATCACTGAGAAGAGCTTCTCACACAGATATGTGCTACCAAACATGCACAAGGTTCGAGCCGCATGTAGACGGACTTTTTTTGTTCTTCGAAGTCACCAAAGCGCCGTGCAAACTCAGTGCGCTCAGTTTATCAGCAAAGTGCGTATTTGGGAACACCGTAGTGACGACTTGGTTTAACATTACTTGGCAACAGGGAAAGTGGGGCAAGGTGAACTGGTGCATTTGTGTCTCCCATAAAAGCAGCTTCACTTGAAATCACTTTGTGATTGTGCACGGGTAAAAACGTCCGCTGAAGTGTCAGATTCTTATTTAATTATGCTGCTTTCTGTATCTTCTGCATTGCATTCAGGTTACCCTGATGTTTTGTCTCATAGTGCCGTCTTAGATTAAATTCTGTAATTACAGCCACATTAGCTCCACAAATGAGACACACGGGTTCAGTAAACATATACTCAGCCTCCCATCGGTTTTAAAGGCTCTATTTTCAGAATCAACTTTTCTCTTCAGCATCGTGTGAGCTAGCTTCGCAATAACTTGCAGCATCATAAGCTAGACTTGATTAACGCGGTAAGTGTTCTGCAAGGCAGCTGAAGCGCTGCATTATGGGATCTGTAGTTTATTGTGTTACCAGCGCTTCATATACCCGGCCATTAATAACAATAATACAGTATATAAAATGATCTCGGGCGGATATAATTACGCCGGGCGGATGTGGCCCTGCCCTTGAGTTTGACACATATGGACTAAATAGAACTTGAAAAGATATATTTTTCAAATGTGATCGCGCAATTCAGATAGAGTTGACGCGCACTACAGCCTGCATGCCTCAATAAGTCATCCTCCCTCGCTCTTACTTTTTACCGCTCATCTAATGAATACACTGAGTATGGCTTTACCAAAACAATCATTGATGGCTAATAAAGTATCCATTATTCGAGTATGTAGATCGGGATATATATATATATACATATATATATACCCGATCGCAGCGAGAAGTAGTGTGTTAAAAAGCTAGAAAAGAAAAGGGAACATTTTAAAAATAACGTAACATGACTGTCAATATACAGTATTTGTTTTGTGAGTGTTACTGAGTGTTGCTGTCATCAAGGATTTGATTATCATTATTTCTTTCAATCAGGTTCGTATTTGTAGGATGTGTTGTGTTCAAGTTACATTCCGTGTTTGTCAATCGCTGTAAAGATGACAGGTTTCATTCATCGATTCGCTTCTTACTGCATCAATAAACAGCTTGTCTTCTTCTTTATCTGAGACCTGACACACTGCATGCACGGGTTTTTTACACTGTCTTCCTTTAGCGGGACATTGACTTTTTCCACCGTGTGCTTTGTTTCCACAGTAGCTGGATTTATGAATATGCTTGTATGTACAGACGCTTCATATTTTTGCTGCCTTTTCAATTGTGTAATTCGGTTTTGTTCAGCGCTTTTGGAACTGTTGCTTTTATCTGTGCACCGCGCCAGTTCACGTGAGCCGCTCGGTGTACATGCATCGAAGGTTCCCAGCTGTGCTGGTGCCATCTCGTGCTATGTCCATGGCTGTATTTAATGTTACCTTAGTCCTGGCACTTAAAACTTTCTCTCGCAGTTTCGCTGAGTTTGTGTCAAACACCACCCTGACCATCTCATCTTCCTCTGCATAAGCACAGTCCTTCACCCGTGAATATTTAGTGGAGTTTGCTATTGGATTGCCGCTGACGGACGGCCTTATATGGGCAGGCACTAAATTACAAACGCCAGCGGCAGCCTGTCTATGAACTTAATTTAAAGTGTAGGTTTACATCGTGCTTTGTTTCCGAAGTAGCAGAACTCATGAACATGGTTGTATATGTCACTCGCCGCTTCTTATTGTTTCGCTGCCTTCTCAATTATATAATGCATGTTTTCTTCAGCGCTTTTTGAGGTCTTCCTGGTTTTCTATGTACTGCGTGATTACGGAGGCGTGATGATGTCACGAAACTCCGCCCCACGGCGTTCAAGCTCATCTCCATTACAGTAAATGGAGAAAACAGCTTCCAGTTATGACCATTACGCGTAGAATTTCGAATGAAACCTGCCCAACTTTTGTAAGGAAGCTGTAAGGAATGAACCTGCCAAATTTCAGCCTTCCACCCACACGGAAGTTGGAGAATTAGTGATGAGTCAGTGAGTGAGTGAGTGAGTGAGTGAATGAGTGAGTGAGGGCTTTGCCTTTTATTAGTATAGATATATATATATATATATATATATATATATACATATACACACACACACATATATATATATATATATATATATATATATATATATATATACACTAGGCTTGGCGGTAAAACGGTAATATGGTATCCGCGGGATCTAAAATAGCAACGGTGTCAGTTTCAATACCGTTATACCGTCATAAAAACAATGCACTTATATAGGAGACAAGGATTAAATATTAAATATAAATTATTTAATGCCTAAAAATGCGTATGCGATGCGTGGCTGTCATTACGTGACAGCGTGGAGGAGAAAGAGAGAGGTGGGGAAAGACGGCGAGTCGCGCACAAGTGACCTGGTCTCGAAAAAGAACACAACTTCTGCAGTTTGGCAGTATTTCGGGTTTCGGCCGAACGAGAAGGGAGAGGCGGTAAATACGGACGAGGCAATTTGCAAATTGTGCAACAAAAAGGTGACCGCGAGAGGATGGACCCGAGTTCACTCAGTGCAACAGTTTCAACGCCTCCCGATGCAGGACCAACAACATTTAGGTCCACCGCCAGTACGCAGCCGACGATAATGGGGGCCTTCGGGAAAGCAACAAAGTACAAAAGGGACAGTGTCCGTTGGAAAACCTGTACTGATGCAGTGACAAAATACTTGGCGAAGGAAATGGTCTCTTTCCACACAGTGGAAAAAAAGTCCTTTACGGACATGGTAAAGGTCCTAGATGCCCAGTACGAGCTGCCTGGACGGAAATATTTCTCACAAACAGCCGTCCCACATTTATATAGTAAAGTTAGAGACAATGTTCAAGTGCTGCTGTCAGCGTCACACAGTTATTCCTTAACAACTGACATGTGGTCGCCAGTTAACATGACCCCATATATGTCTCTGACTGTCCATACTATTACACCTGACTGGAAACTTGAATCCAAATGCCTCCAAACTACGTATTTTCCTGAGAGTCATACAGCAGACAATCTTGCTGCTGCGCTCAGAGCTGCACTTCAGGAATGGCAACTTGACGAGAAAAAACTTTCAGCCATAACCACTGACAACGCTGCCAACATTCATGCCGCAATCAGGTCCCTGCAATGGCCGTGGCTATGCTGCTTCGGTCACAATCTAAACTTGGCTGTCACAAATGGATTGCATGACCAGAGGCAAAAAACCGAGCGCGCCCTCGGACTATGCCGTAATATTGTCGGGGCCTTTTCACACAGCTGGCAACGTAAGCATGAACTCCACAAGAAGCAAGTGGACTTGGGACTCCCAAAACATAGTCTCATAACGGTAAGCATAAAACGTGCAGAGAGTTCCTCAGGGCAGGGCTCAAATTATAAAAAAGGATATATATATATATATATATATATATATATATATATATATATATATATATATATATATATATATATATATATATATATATACACAGTATATATATATATATATATATATGCTTTGCATCACATAAATTATATTGAAAAGTAGGCTATATTAAAATAGAAAACCATTTTTAAATTGTAATTTTTTTCCTGTATTTTTTATCAAGTAAATGCAGGCTTGATGCGCATAAGGGACTTATTTAGCCTGAAATAAATGTGCATGCAAATTTCACCAAGTGGAATAATATACGTTAATGGACTTATTTATTTATGCATTCATTTGTTTATTTAGGCCTATTTATTCATTCATTCGTTTATTAACAAATGAATTGGCCTAAATAAAATGAATTTCGTTTATTTATGCCTATTTATTCATTCGTTCGTTTATTTATGCCTATTTATTCATTCATTTGTTTATGCCTATTTATTCATTCATTTGTTTATTTAGGCCTATTCATTTAGATAGATAGATAGATAGATAGATAGATAGATAGATAGATAGATAGATAGATAGATAGATAGATAGATAGATAGATAGATAGATAGATAGATACTTTATTTAATCATTTAATCATCATTCATTAATTAATTCATCCATCCATCCGTCGGCAGGACTGCGCAACTCGCTGGGGCTCCAAACTGGCAATGGTGGAGCAAATCCTCGAGCAGGCCCAAGCGATCAGACACGTCCTGTCTGATGACAGAAGGAGCAGCCTGTCCCTGACCTGGCAGGACATGGACGTCTTGAAAGCTGTTCACGAAGCACTGAAACCAGTCGGTGACTTCACTGATATTTTGTCAGCAGAAAATTATGTGACCAGTTCCTGTATCCTCCCCATACTACAGCTCTGCAGGGACAATGTGTTGGCTGCGTCAGAAAATGACCCCCAGCTAACAAAGTCAATCAAAACTGGAATTCTAACAAAGCTGGAGGCCAAGTATGAATCCAATTCAGTGCGCAAAATATTGCGAAAATGCACTTTCCTTGACCCTCGTTACCGTGGAGGATATGAGACGGATGACAACGCATTGGCTGAGACCAAGGCTGAATTACAGGCTGAGATCGTGAGCTTAGAGGCAGCAGGTCCAGTGGCCATCAGAGTGGAAGAGGGAGAGGAGCAACCTGCACCCTCACGAAAAAAGATGACTTTGGGGAGTATGCTGCAAAAAAAATCTGATGCAATGGCAGGTCCCGTCGGCACCGTAGAGGACCGAGTCAGAGCTGAAATAACAGCCTACTGTTTGGAGCCAGTTACTCAAGGAGACGAGGACCCACTTCTCTGGTGGAAAAATGCTGCCGGGCGTTTTCCCCAGATGTCGCAGTGGCACGAAAGTACCTGTGCGCCTGTGCCACAAGCACACCATCGGAGCGGTTTTCAGCACCGCAGGTAAAGTTGTCTGTCCACAACGCGCCCTGTTAAAGCCGGACAAAGTAAACATGCTGGTTTTTCTAGCGAAATCTTGAATAGATTGATGCCACTTGCCATTCGTTCCTTTTCGCACTGTGTTTATATTTATTTAATTGATTCAGGTATTTTTATTTGGTTTACGCGTTAAAACGATATTGGAAAGAAGACGCTTTTGTTTAGGACTATTGCTTGGCAATACTTTTATAATATGGATGATGTTTATGTTAATTCAACTCTGGTTGACTGTTGTGGGTCTAGTTGCACTTTTTATAAGCTGCTCATATTTGTTATTAAAAGTTGTTCAGGCGTGTGATTTAATTTAATTGATTTGTGTGCTGCTCTCGCTGGAAAACTGTTCTGGATGTTTATGTTAATTTAATTCTGTTTGACTGTTGTATTTGCACTTTTTTATAAACGGCTATTTGTTGCTAATAAAAGTTGTTAATATTGTTCTGCATGTTATTTTGTTATTGTTTCAGTATTAGTGTTTGATATTCAGTTTCTGAACGGTTTAGGCACAAGCCAACAGTTTGGTGATGCTGTCTGAGCCTTACGTCACAAATTTTTTTATTATTCACGGTAATACCGTATACCGAGGTAAAATACGGAGGAGGTTTGACGGTATCAAAATTTGGATACCGCCCATCCCTAATCCCTACAGATCCCACACACACACACATATATATATATATATATATATATATATATATATATATATATATATACACACACACACATATATATATATATATATATATACACACACACACACACACACACACACACACACATATATATATATATAAACACACACACACATATAAACATACATACATATACATATACATACATATATACAGTATATATCTATACTAATAAAAGGCAAAGCCCTCACTCACTCACTCACTCACTGACTCACTGACTCATCACTAATTCTCCAACTTCCGTGTAGGTAGAAGGCTGAAATTTGGAAGGCTTATTCCTTACAGCTTACTTACAAAAGTTGGGCAGGTTTCATTTCGAAATTCTACGCATAAGGGTCATAACTGGAAGCTATTTTTCCCCATATAATGTAATGGAGTCTTGAGTTGGAGATGGCGTGGGGGGAGTTTCGTGTGACATCATCACGCCTCCTACGTAAGTACGTAGAGAACAAGGAAGAACTCCAAACAGCGATGAGCACAAAACGCCATTTCACAATTGAGAAGGCAGAAAAACATTATGAAGCAAATGATGCATACAAGCATATTCATAAGTACAGCTACTGCGGAAACAAAGCACGGCGTGAACCGTAAGTTTATATTAAATTAAGTTCATAGACAGGCTGCCACTAGCGCTTGTAATTTAGTGCCTGCCCATATAAGGCCGCCCATCAGCGCAATCCAATACAAACACTGCCGGTAAATGTTCACGGGTGAAGGACTGTGCTTATGCAGAGGAAGATGAGATGGTCAGGGTGGTGTTTGGCACAAACTCATTGAAACTGCGAGAGAAACTTTTAAGTGCCGGGTCTTAGCTGACATTACACGAGATGGCACCAGTACAGCTGGGAACCTTCGATGCAAGAACACCAAGCGGCTCACGGAACTGACGCAATGCGCAGACAAAAGCAACAGTTCCAAAGAGTGCTGAACAAAACCGAATTACACAATTGAGAAGGCAGCAAAAAATATGAAGCGCCTTATACATACAATCATATTCATAAGTGCAGCTACTGCGGAAACAAAGCACACGGTGGAAAAAGTGAATGTCCTGCTAAAGGAAGACAGTGTAAAAAAAAACGTGCATGCAGTTTGTCACATCTCAGATAAAAGGAAGACGAGCTGTTTATTGATGCAGTAAGGAACTAATCGATGAATGAAACCTCTTATCTTTACAACGATTGACAAACACGGAATGTAACTTGAACACATCCTACAAATACGAGCCTGATTGAAAGAAATAATGATAATCAAATCCTTGATGACAGCAACATTCAATAACACTCACAAAACAATTACTGTATATTGACAATCATGTTACGTTATTTTTAAAATGTTCCCTTTTCTTTTCATAACTTCTACTTCTCCACTCGTACACGGGTATATATATATAAATGTATATATATACCCGATCTACAATACATACTTTAGCATAGACAAGCCACACGCTGTGGCTAATTGTAGAGTCTTAAGCCTCTAACGCGACATTCGAGGTTCGATTCCGAGAGGGTGTACTGACTATGTACGCGCTACCTGATTCATTTTACCTTCGATCTCCTTGGTTTGGGACGTATGAAAAATATTAGGTTAAGCGAGAATCATGTTACGCTATTTTTAAAATTTTCCCTTTCTTAGCACAAGCACAGCTGAGAAGCTTCGATGCATGTACTCCATAACGCGTTAAAAATAACGCATTTAATCACACTTTCAATTCCAAGCAAACGGAACTTTTGTCAATGCATGATTTCCTGGTACATCCATTACACTGATGCACACATCACAGCTACAAAAATGTTAGAGTCGGAATAAAGCGCGTTCCTACGACTGATCATTTCGACTACCCGAAGCCTTGATAAAAGCATGGTTTTGTGCACACTGAAAAGCAAGCAAAATTAGATGCATTACAGAAAGCGGACTTTGTGGCTCTTACTGGGGATCATTGGACTTCCGTGACCGTTAGTAATTCTAAATACATCTAATTACAAAATGTTCAATGATCACACTGTTTTAGCCTAATGTACAAAATAATTTTGGCTAATGTTACTCAGAGTTTAAAGAGTAAGCTGGTCAAATTACCTTTTATGTTTCTGACTTATTTTTTAAGAAGAAAACTGCACTTTATGTTGAAATTTTGGTTATTATTATTTAAAGACAATACTATTCTGAAAATGTACTTAAAGTACTTAAACTACCACTTTATTTTTAAGTCTGCCCAATTTTAACCAGGGATGATATTTTTGTTTCTGTTTTGAATTCAAATGCAGTTTAAAAGCTTTTTTTCAGAAATTAAAACAGCTTCAGTTTACAATATTCATGTCCATGTCTATTATTTGATTCTGTAAGCCCACTAAAACCGCTTTTAAATTAAAAAAAAAAAAAAACATTTGCGATTTGGGGCAAATTTCGTGTGCGATTACATACGATTAATCAAGATTAATTCTTACACAGCCTCTAATTAATTGGATTAATTTTTTAATCGAGTCCCACCCTAATATATATATGTAGATATATATATGTAGATTTGTATATATATGTGTATATACAGTATATATGTAGATATGTATATGTTGTATATACAGTATGTATATATATGTGTGTGTATATATACAGTATGTGTATATATGTATATGTATATATGTATGCCAGCAACACTCATGACAATGACAAAACAATTACATTGTCAATCATGTTACGCTATTATTAAAATGTTTCCTTTTCTTTTTACTTCTCCGCTGCCAATCGCAGGTATTTTGCTATATATATATATTTATATATATATATATATATATATATATATATATATATATATAAATAATAAATAGATAGATATGACAACAACACTCATATCAATGACAAAACAATTACATTAACAATCATCTTACGTTATTTTTAAAATGTTTGCTTTTCTTTTCATAACTTCTTTAACACACTACTTCAGCTAGCGGTATTCTGCTAGTATATAAATATATATATATATATATATATATATATATATATACTAGTAGAATAGCAAGGCACCAGAGAAGTAGTATGTTAAAGAAGGTTGAAAAAGAAAAGGAAAAATTTTAAAAATAACGTGAATATGGTTGTTAATGTAATTGTTTTGTCATTGATATGAGTGTTGTTCTATATCTATCTCTATATATATATCTCTATATATCTATATATATATATATCTATATATCTATATATATATATATATATCTATATCTATATATCTATATATATCTATATCTATATATATATATATCTATATATATAAATATATATATATATATGTATATGTACCCGCGCTTGGCAGCGGAGAAGTAGTGTGTTAAAGAAGGAAAGAGAAAGAAAAGGAAACATTTTGAAAATAATGTAACATGATTGTCAATGTAATTGTTTTGTCACTGTTATGAGTGTCGCTGTGATATATATATATATATATATATATATATATATATATATAACTACCCGCGCTTCGCAGCAATGTCATGTGTTAAAGAAGTTATGAAAAAGAAAAGGAAACATTTTAAAAATAATGTAACATGATTGTCAAAGTAATTGTTTTGTGTATTTGGTGGCAGCGCACAAAGTTATTTTCGTCTAGCTGCATCAGAAAATGTACCATACATCTGACACGCCTCCTTTTTACTGTTTTCTCACAGCTTGGATTGCTGCTGTCATATATATACACACACACACACACACACACACACACACACACATACAGTACATACATACATACACATACATATCTTCATATCAACATACTGTATCTATATACATATCTACATATACACATATATATACACTCACCTAAAGGATTATTAGGAACACCTGTTCAATTTCTCATTAATGCAATTATCTAATCACATGGCAGTTGCTTCAATGCATTTAGGGGTGTGGTCCTGGTCAAGACAATCTCCTGAACTCCAAACTGAATGTCAGAATGGGAAAGAAAGGTGATTTAAGCAATTTTGAGCGTGGCATGGTTGTTAGTGCCAGACGGGCCGGTCTGAGTATTTCACAATCTGCTCAGTTCCTGGGATTTTCACGCACAACCATTTCTAGGGTTTGCAAAGAATGGTGTGAAAAGGGAAAAACATCCAGTATGCGGCAGTCCTGTGGGCGAAAATGCCTTGTTGATGCTAGAGGTCAGAGGAGAATGGGCCGACTGATTCAAGCTGATAGAAGAGCAACTTTGACTGAAATTACCACTCGTTACAACCGAGGTATGCAGCAAAGCATTTGTGAAGCCACAACACGCACAACCTTGAGGCGGATGGGCTACAACATCAGAAAACCCCACCGCGTACCACTCATCTCCACTACAAATAGGAAAAAGAGGCTACAATTTTCACGAGCTCACCAAAATTGGACAGTTGAAGACTGGAAAAATGTTGCCTTGTCTGATGAGTCTCGATTTCTGTTGAGACATTCAAATGGTAGAGTCAGAATTTGGCGTAAACAGAATGAGAACATGGATCCATCATGCCTTGTTACCACTGTGCAGGCTGGTGGTGGTGGTGTAATGGTGTGGGGGATGTTTTCTTGGCACACTTTAGGCCCCTTAGTGCCAATTGGGCATCGTTTAAATGCCACGGGCTACCTGAGCATTGTTTCTGACCATGTCCATCCCTTTATGACCACCATGTACCCATCCTCTGATGGCTACTTCCAGCAGGATAATGCACCATGTCACAAAGCTCGAATCATTTCAAATTGGTTTCTTGAACATGACAATGAGTTCACTGTACTAAGATGGCCCCCACAGTCACCAGATCTCAACCCAATAGAGCATCTTTGAGATGTGTTGGAATGGGAGCTTCGTGCCCTGGATGTGTATCCCACAAATCTCCATCAACTGCAAGATGCTATCCTATCAATATGGGCCAACATTTCTAAAGAATGCTTTCAGCACCTTGTTGAATCAATGCCACGTAGAATTAAGGCAGTTCTGAAGGCGAAAGGGGGTCAAACACCGTATTAGTATGGTGTTCCTAATAATCCTTTAGGTGAGTGTATATATATACATATATATATACATATATACATATACACATACATATACATATATATATACATATATATATATACACATATATACATATACATATATACATTGTCACAAAGCTGAGACATACTCAAAGAAGTTTTGGGGCAGCCACCCGTATATTTTGGTATCCTGGCTGCAAAGTCGTTTTTTGTCATAACAACAGCACTGATGTGCATACAATCGAGTCCAAAACAAGACTGAGGGTAAGGGAAAAAGGGCAGGCTTTTAAAGGGGAAGACAGGAAGTGACGCCATGGGAATCGGGCACGTGTTCGCCACTCATTGGATCAGGCCCGGACGTGACATCAGGGGCCGGCGCCGTTAGTTCTGTCTCCATTGGTGCGGTCCCGGAAGTGATGTCACGAGAGCCAGGTGGAGTCTCCCAGGGATGGTCTACAGGGAAGTGAGAAAAGAGTCAGTGCACTCTGCCACAGCCCGCCTGTCTCAGAACTGCCGCCACTCAAGCCCTTTAGCTGCCTCCCATGCGCGACGCGTGTGACAACATATATACATATATATATATATATATACATATATATATATATATATATATATATATACACATACATACATACCTATCTACATCATATATACACACACATACATACATACACACACACAAATTATATATATGTGAGTGTGTGTGTGTGTGTATATATATATATATATATATATATATACACATACATATACTTGTGTGTATGTTTGTATGTGTCTATATGTGTGTGTATAGGTTTGGTCACTGAGTGCAAGGGAAAAATAATAAATTATAGTCTATAAGTTATTAAACAGTAAAACATTAACGCTTTAAGAAGTACAGGTACATTGAAATTACATTTTCTATATGAACGCTCAAATTTGTGCCTCTGGTAATGTGCCTTACCGGCATTTAAAGAAAATTAGTTTTGTGTCCTCTGCAGTGTTAAGAGAGAAAGGCTTTGGTTTGGGATAAAAGGTGTAAAGAAAGGAAAGTTGCCTTTTTCTTTTATATAGTATAGAGAGATGTGTTCGCTGACGCTATGATCGCCTTTTGGGACAGTCGCGTGGGTCTTGTGTAGACTGGTGAGACGCCCCGCCATTAATCGGCTGTGATGGCACTGTCAGTCCTCCACTCCTGTGCGTGTCTTCATAATCCGAGCTGAGGACCTCATAATCGTGATACGCAAAAGAAAGTGTGAATCGCCTTAATATTATTTTGCCGTGGTGTAGAAAAGGGGTCCCGTGGTTTGCACTTGTCTGGGCTATAGCGCAGGGGAGGATGAAAAAATTAAAAGTGCTCACTTTGACTTAAGGCAGAAGCGCAGTCAGCGCCTCAAAGGCCGGCACAGCTATGCACGCGCTGGCTGCTCGACTTTTGCTGGGCAGGAGACCCCAGTTTTGCAGACACGCTCATGATATCAAAAGTCTCAGCTCTTTGGAGGTCATTCATATATATATATATATATATATATATATATATATATATATATATATAGCAAAATACCCCAGCAGGAGAAGTAGTGTGTTAAAGAAGTAATGAAAAGAAAAGGAAACATTTTAATAATAACGTAACATGATTGACATTGTCATGAGTGTTGCTGTCATATATATGCCTGCCTAAA
The DNA here is from genome assembly GCF_016835505.1 of Polypterus senegalus. Lineage (NCBI taxonomy): Eukaryota > Metazoa > Chordata > Cladistia > Polypteriformes > Polypteridae > Polypterus > Polypterus senegalus. Next base: position 119,937,013 of record NC_053157.1, on the reverse strand, counting down.
TAAGTCACCTCGCTTTGCTCTTACTTTTTACCGCTCATTTAATCATGGCTAGTGGCGGAAAAATTATAAAATGGAAGGAGGATGGCTTTACCAAAACAATTATTGATGGCTTAATCGATTATTCATAAAGCTTGAATTGGTGATCTGTTTTTCTGTGTTAACCTCATATTTTTCATACTTCTTCTCAAACTAAGGTGGTGCGAGGGTAAAATGAATCGGGATGCGCTTGATCAATGTAATCGTGTACCAGGAAATCATGCATTGACAAAGCTCCCTTTGCTTGTAATGCAAAGTGTGATTAAATGCATTATTTTTAACGCTATGGAGCACATGCATCAAGCTTCTCAGCTGTGCTTGTGCTAAGAAAAGGAAAGATTTTAAAAATAACGTAACACGATTGTCAATGTGACCTTTTGTAAGTAGTGCCTGGAGGATTCAGTGTGTAGAAACTCTAGAGACAGCGTGTGTATTAACTTGTGGATTTTTCTGTGAGTATTTGGTGGCAGTCTGACGGTTGCTTCGAAGACGGCGTTAGCTGGAGCTCAGCTCAGAGCGAAATAAGATGAATGGGAGGGAGATGATGACGTGACTCCCCCCGCCTTTAACTGTCAATCCCCACAAACACAGTCTCGAATTTGCATAAGCACACCCCTTCACCTACAATTTTAACTTAGTTACAAAGTGATCAAAACTCTCGCTTATATCCTGCATCCTCTCATTAAACTTGTATCCCGCATTACCTGTGGGCATGTGAAACGCCAGCGTAGCCTGTCTATGAACTTAATTTAAAGTTTAGGTTTACACCTTGCTTTCTTTCCGAGGTAGCAGCACTCATGAATATGGTAGTATATGTCACTCGCTCGCTTCTTATTGTTTCGCTGCCTTCTCAATTATATAATGCATGTTTTCTTAAGCGCTTTTGGAGGTCTTCCTGGTTTTCTACGCACTGCGCTGACAGTCAGTTCACGGATTACGGGAGGCGGATGATGTCACACTAAACTCCCCCCACGCCTTTCCAGCTCAACTCTATTACAGTTAATGGAGAAAAATACCTTCCAGTTATGACCATTAGGCGTAGAATTTCGAAATGAAACCTGCCCAACTTTTGTAAGTAAGCTGTAAGGAATGAGCCTGCCAAATTTCAGCCTTCTACCTACACGGGAAGTTGGAGAATTAGTGATGAGTGAGTGAGTGAGTGAGGGCTTTGCCTTTTATTAGTATAGATATATATATATATACAGTATATATATATACATATATATGTGCACAAAACCACACTTTTATCAAGGCTTCCGTAGGGTAGTCTTTTGAAGCGAAATTTTCCTCAAATCAGTTGTAGCAACGTGCTTTCTTTGTAATGTAATCAATGTAATCGGTGTACAAGGAAATCATGCATTGACAAAAGTTACCCTTTGCTTGGAATGCAAAGTGTGAATAAATGCATTATTTTTTAACGCGTTATGGAGCACATGCATCGAAGCTTCTCAGCTGTGCTTGTGCTAAGAAAAGGAAACATTTTAAAAATAACGTAACATGATTGTCAATGTAACCTTTTGTAAGTAGTGCCTGAAGGATTCAGAGTGTGGAGAAACTCTAGAGACAACGTGTGTATTAACTTGTGGATTTTTCTGTGAGTATTTGGTGGCAGCGTCACAAAGTTGCTTCCGCAAGACTGTGTTAGCTGCGGAGCTCAGCTCAGAGCGAAATGAGGTGAATGGGAAGGGAGATGATGATGACAGGACTCCCCCACCCGCCTTAACTGTCAATCCCCCCACAAGCACAGTCTCTCAGAATTTGCATAAGCACAGCCCTTCACCAGCAATTTTAACTTAGTTACAAAGTGATCAAAACTCTCGTTTATATCCCGCCCCTCTCATTAAACTTGTATCCCGCATTAGCCATGGGCATGACAAACGCCAGCGGCCGCCTGTCTATGAACTTAATTTAAACTTTAGGTTTACCCCGTGCTTTGTTTCCGAAGTAGCTGCACTCATGAATATGGTTGTATATGTCACTTGCTCGCTTCTTATTGTTTCGCTGCCTTCCCAATTGTATAATGCATGTTTTCTTCAGCACTTTTTGGAGCTCTTCCTTGTTTTCTATGTACTGCGTTGACAGTCAGTTCACGTGATTACGTGGGAGGCGTGATGATGTCACACGAAACTCTGCCCCCCCCATGGCCATCGAGCTCAACTCCATTACAGTATATGGAGAAAAATAGCTTCCAGTTATGACCATTACGCGTAGAATTTCGAAATGAAACCTGCCCAACTTTTGTAAGTAAGCCGTAAGGAATGAGCCTGCCAAATGTCAGCCTTCCACCTACACGGGAAGTTGGAGAATCAGTGATGAGTGAGTGAGTGAGTGAGTCAGTGAGGGCTTTGCCTTTTATTAGTATAGATATATGTATATATATATGTATACATACATACTATGTATCTATATATATATATATATATAGATAGATAGTATGTATGTATGTGTATATCTATCTATCTATTAGAGGTGGGTAGTAACGAGTTACATTTACTCTGTTACATTTACTTGAGTAACTTTTTTAAAAAAATTGTACTTCTAAGGAGTAGTTTTACTACACCATGCTTTTTACTTTTACTTGAGTACATTTGTGAAGAATAAACGCTACTATTACTCCGCCTCACTGGTCAACACTCGAATTGGTACTTTTTTTCCATTAGATAAAGTCTGACAGACAATTTTCAATCTGCTCTGTGTAGCGTATGTTGTCAAGTTGCGCACACACCTTCCATTGCATCTCCAGCTTTGACGCAAGGTTTTGGATGTTCCCCAAATCAAGGCGCTGCAGCTTTGAGGACAGATGTTGCATTTTTCATTTGAAAACATTAACTAATATTGACCATGGTTTTCTCTTTTCCTTGCAGCCGTAAATTAAGCTCATTCAACATGTTGGTCAGATCGCAAAAAAAATGTTATGTCTAGCGACCATTGATCATTATTAAGTTGCTTGTATTCTGCATGTTTAATGACAAGGAGAAATTCCTTTTTCTCCGGCCAGGGGTCTTGAAATCTCAGCAGGAATTTCTCCCTAGCCATCTGCCTCAACGAAGGCATCTTTTATCATCTCTCCATCTTGGAAGGACTTCTTATGCTTAATGATCGAGTGACTGTCCCGGAACAATGCTTCAGTGTGTCTGCCTTTGCTTTTGAGTTCAGCCGAGTGAAAAATGACGGCTGTCCGATTAACTGCAATTTTACTTCCCTCTCCTTTCTCTTTCTCAGATAACTTTTCGGAAGGAAGTCAGTTTCATAGTTTTTATTAACAGTTCGAAAGCACCTTTCCACTTTTTCCTTCTTTGGAATAGCAATGATAGATTGACAGATCAGACAAACACACTTTGATTGTGAGAGAAAAAATCCTTTTCCAATTCCACATCCAGCCCGTAACCAACAAATTTTTTTTTTTAAATCCCTTCTTTAGTCGATATAAATTGGAAGACTAACTACATCACTTAGATTGCCAGACTTTTGCAGTAGCTCGCACATTTGATCGTGCATGTGGGACGACCAGAGCGTTAGAAGAATAGAGTTCTCAGACTGGCCGCCCTGTATGTCAATCAAGTGGCAAATGCCACAGGAAGGATATATGATAGACTAACATTTAAAAAAAAATTTTTTGGAATGCAACACGATCTACCTGCATTACGTTTCCGATCTACCGGTCGATCGTGATCGACGTATTGGGCACCCCTGTACTTGGGGGTTAATGCATCCCTGGATGACAAATACGTTTTTGTAGCACTTTTTAAGTAATCGTCACAGTTCACAAAGAAAAAGTGAAATTTTACTGGAACACATTTTTTTTCATGCAAAGAGCATCACAATTACTGCAACACTGATCATTTTACATTACGCCACTGATGAAATTCAGTAAATCACCGAGCCAACTGCGCTTGATCTGGCTGTGCTCAAGCACAAAGAGGTAAACGCTAATGCTTGCAGGCTAGTCTAGTGCAGCGGCTGAATCCCAGACAGGGAGGCTGCAGTGCTGCAGGGGCCGGCAGTGATCATGAGCTGGCTGCTCAATGAATGTACGGCACTGACTGATCAGCTCTGGCGTGCTGGTAAATTGCACTGGGAACCGACAATAGCCAGTTGCGGCGTTCAATTAATGTATGTCGCCAAATATACACGGCTCCTACGTGCTGGCAAAAGGCACTGGGAAACGACTATAGCCGGGTGCGGCAGATTAAGAAGAACAAAACAGAAAACACAAGAGCACTCAGCTGTGTTTGCGGGGGTCTACTGTGCATTGAAATGCAAGAGAACTTTTTGCGGCCCCAAATGGAAGAAATGGACGTGGTGGATGTCTGGTTTCAACAGGATGAAGCAATAGCTCAGACGGTGTGGAGATCCATGCAAGTTTTGCGGAAAATGTTTTTGGAGGAAGCTGATCTCCAATCGGCAATGTTAGGTGGCCTTCACGTTCAGCTGATCTCGCTCCATTCGATTTCTTCTTGTGGCTCAATCTCAAGTCGAAGGTATACACACACCGACCTCAAAACATTGAAGCCCTCAAGGACACAGTTTGCCAGAAAATTACTGTTATTCTCCTTGAAATGGCCAAACAAGTCATGAGAGTGTTCAGAAATCATCTCGAAAAGTGTATCGTTATTGATGGCAACCACCTTGAAGATATAATTTTTAAAACACAATGAAAAAAAATCTATTTTGTATACCCTTTTTTGTGTCATAATGAAATTTAATTTAATTTGTTGTGTTTTTGTTTAATAAACATTTAAAATGTGGTACTCTTTTTGGCTCACCCTGTATATTATGCTGCAAGCAAGGTGTAGGCTTCTGTTTTACCATAAGTTTTGTGCTATATGCTGGCACAAGTTTAGAAAAAAAAAAGTAAGGAATTGGTGTATGTAGTCATCATACAGATTACTGTGGGTTCAAAAATTAATGGGTGCATTGTAAAGATATAAACTAGAAGCAGCAGCACAGTAAATCAAGGGTAGATATGATGCTGTGAAATCTTTAGGACAAATCATATGATGCAGCAGTAATGACTGCTTGCTAAATTGTGAGTTTCTACTTTCATACACAGAAATCTATTGCTATTCCATGCTAATACACACTGATTCCTTACTTGAACTTAACATCTGCTCCGTCAGCTGTACTAATATGACCAACTCCACTGCATTTCAGGTCAGGGAGCATGCAGCGTGTTGCCACACCTACCTCATGACGAAGCAGCTCAGGATCCCGGTTGGCAACCCCCTAAGCAGACACGCAGTCCAGTCAGGGCAGGTCCAGTCTATGTGCTGCACACCTGCATTACATGGACTTCTCCTTGGCATGGTCCATCCATTTCAGGTCCTCTACAATGAGGATTCTGCGAGCAGGTCACCCTCAGGGAATCAAACCACATGGCTGTAACTGATGCTCCCTCACAATGCAGGAAATATACCTCGTTTGGGACTCCATGAGCAACCACTCATTCAACAAAAAAGTCAAACCAGTGGTACCCAAGGACTCTCTGAAGAAACACAGGACCGAATGAGTCCAGTCATCATCACAGGTCACTGGATAGTCTCCATGTCTCGCATCCATATAATATAACAGGAAGCACCAGGACTCTACAGACTTAGACTTTCGTCCTTTTGCAGAGATATTGGGAGCGCCACACACCCGTTTCCAGAGCCCTCATGATCCCTCCTAATGTTCTCCCAATCTATCTACTGACTTAATAGGAAAAGTCACTAGAGGCATGAATGTCACTTCCGAGGTAAGTAAAGCTCTCGACAAGGTTGAGATTCTCTCCGCAGACAGACACCCTGCTGATGGCAGTGCCAAAGAGGTTAATATAGGCCTGGATCTTGGTTTTATCCAGGACACTCACAATCCCAGACACTCAAACTCCTCACTTATTCTCTCAAGAGCCCCGATCAGAGCCTACACTGACTCCACAAAGATCACAGCACCGTCTGCAAAGTCAAAATCAGTGAATCTATTTTCACCAATAGATGTCTCACAGCCGCTGCTACGCACGGCCCTGCCCAACTCCCAAGGATTGAACACAGTAGGAGCAAAAACACAACTTTGACAAACCCCAGAATCAACTGGGAAAAATGTAAAAGGTTCTGCCTCCACTCCACACAGCACTCATAGTACCAGCATACAGGCTAGCCATGGTATCCAGCAACTTCAGGGGATCCCGCAAAGTCTCAGGATATCCAAAAGGGCAGCTCAATCAACTGAAACAAACACTTTACAAAAATCGACAAAGGCTGCAAAGAAATTCTGCTGATATTCACATTTGTGATTGATGAGAACCCTCAGTGCTAGCATGCGGTTGATCGAAGACATTTTAAGCATAAAACCAGACAGCTCCAGTCACTGATAAGTGAGCAAGTAATCATGGATCCTATTGAGGATGACCTTAGCAAGGATCTTACTCGGCACCAAGAGCAGTGTTATCACCCTGTAGTTGCTGCAATCCAGGGCAGCATCCTATCCTTTCCAATTAGGGATGCCAAATCATGTTTTATAGTCACTTGGGATGACACCTGTTTCCCATATGGAAGGAAGGACTGCTTGAAATGCCAGGAGGACAGGAGGATCCCACAGATCCCTGCAGCTTTCACTACCTCCAGCTGATTCATCTCCTGTGCAATCTCTGTCAGATTGGGTGGTTCACAGCTAATTGGAGGATCAGCCTCTAAAACCATGGACCCAGAGGTGTTTATGTGAGGAAATTAGGGATGGTTCAATCGATTGGTCGTCGATCTAAATCTGCTAGTTTTCACTAAAAAAGGCTCAATTTATGATCAGTAAACTGGCCATTCACAAAAACTGATATTTTCAACCCCTGCTTTTCTAAGTATTAAGGTAATTTAGTTGTAGCACTTCTTTTTGGTTTGGATATGTGCAGAGGACAGATGCTGGGTATATCGGGAAAAAGATGCTAACGATAGAGTGCCAGGCAAAAGGTAGGCCTAAGTATAAGTTTATGGATGTGGTGAGAGACAACATGCAGGTGATGGGTGTAACATAGCAAGATGCAAAAGGACAGGAAGCTATGAAAAAAGATGATCTGTAGTGGCAACCCCTAACGGAAGCAGCCATAAGAAGAAGAGCTTGGGGTGCTCCTTTACGTAAGTTATTACGGCAGTAGAACCTGCGTATGGAGGGCTATTTGAGTGCACATCTCTCTCTCTCTCCCTCTTTTTTGTTATGGAGTAAACTTCCAGAGGTGTAAACGAAGAGCAGCGAGTGAAAGCTTGGACGATACTTTTTATTTTGTCCTTTAAATTAAAAATGGACCCCGTCTGTGTTTGGATAGTGAGATTTTTTTCTTTTTTTAAGTGCAGCAGTATACATTCTAAAATGAGAAAATAAAGATGAATTTGAAATTGCTGCTTAATAAACAAAAGGCTTTTTTAAAAATTTGTACTGTGTTTGATATTTGTTGCTGTGTCATACAGCATAAGTTTTAGTATGAAACACTTACTACGTAATGAAAATAGTAATCCACATTTGTAATTAAGAAAAATTATGAATGTCTGGCAGATACACTAAAGAAAAAATAATTCCAGTATAAATTTAGTAAATGTATATTTTTACAGCAAGCTTTAATGTCATTAATGATTTAAAATGATTAAAACCTATAAGTGCAAGCATGTTTACATTTAAACAGTGTTTAATTGCCAATATCAATTAATTGCGTATTATATATACAGTACAGGTTTTTTTGATACAGAAATGGTGAAAACTACTTTTTTTAATTAAACATTATGTTTGATAAGTACATTACAGGAAAATTTAAACATTATGAAAGTGTGTGATTAGGAGAAGCATCTTATTTTCTTTTATGCCAATAAACCCAACAGAATTTAATTTTGTTGATGAAAAAAGAACAGTTAACAACTGTGGCCTATAGTTAAATTATAAAAATACCAAAGTTAACACTTTAATGTAGGACATAACACTTCTATGTGTCTGACTATGCAGGAGCTTAGTCTAAAAAGTTTTTTAAAGGGACAAAGGAAAACAATTATGAATCAGTCGATCAAGTAAAATGGTATTGGCCTTAAAAAAACCTAATCAGAGCATACCTATAGGACATACAGTATATTAAGCAAGTTTACAGTTGTGAATACACGAAACAGTTTATTCTTGTATTATCATTTATTTATTAATTGTTGTATCATTTTTATTATTTGTCTTTGTCTTATTATTAAAGTGCTCTTGAATGTAGCAATCATTACCCACATGTGTTTTTTCATACAAATGTCTGTAAAACTACTTTTGACCGCCTCTGTATATGCAGAAAATACAGTACATACAAAAATAAGCACAAGCCTATGCTTGATGTACTTTTAAAGCTGAGCTACACCAAATACTCACCGCTACAACTCAGTCAAAAACAGAGATGACCCCTGGAGACAGGAAGAGCTTTTTAATACAAGGCACCATCTTGCCAACAAATCTTGGAGCTCAACGTCACCCTCTAACCATTCACGAGAGATGTGGGCATATTCACAGTTCATGTTACATTCACTTCTGCAAGGCGTTTATTAAAATACAAGTGGTCTTGCCGGCACGTGCAAGCATACTCAATAATCTCAGGGAGAATGTATGAACTCCATACAGACAGAGAAAAGGATAGGACTAGAACTCTGTCTCCTTGAGCTATAGGGAAACATCATTAATCAATGTACCACAATTGTCAGCTTAATTTTCTGGCTAACAGAAATGTTCACTTTTTGGAAACAGTCTAATAGGTAATATTACTATTCACTTCTTACACACAAGGCTTTAAAAAGTGAGGCAGCGTCTCTGCTCCAATTACTACATTCACCATTTAGCATGTTTAGAATCTTGATGTTTGCATGGGTAGGCGATTCATACCAGTTAATTCTGTGGTTAGTAATTAGGTTATATACTATTTTAAATAACCTTTTTTTTTTTTCCTCTCAACTTTTCCATATACAGGCCTAGACTGAGCTTCTACATTTTAATCAATCCTTGTGTTATGATATACTGTAGTGTATTGGTGAACCTCTGTAACTCTTTTACAGTTTTGAAGAGGAGTACAGTACAGTCTAACAAGGTGCACTGAAAGAAAAACAGTAGCTGGCATAAATGAGCAAAACAAATGCCCATAAATGGAAACCTGCAATTTACTGCATCAGACTATACATGTAGATGTTCTTATTCAAAATTTTTAGGTTAGCAAATTGAGGAGGTTTAAGCATGGGGTTAGGATACCTTCATGGATCATGTAAAAGGTACAGCCCACTGTGGGAAGACTGAATTGCACTTAATGATCATTATTTGGCTTATGTAAAACAACTAAGTGATGTAACCATAGTACCAGCAGTACTGAACATCTGTTAAGATGGAGCACTTGTGGCACAAACATAGAAGTACTTCCAAGCTATACTTTTGAACTCAGGATATCAAATTCTCAAAACCAAGTGTCTGGGTCCTTTGTAGTGACCAGGAGCAGCTTTTGCAAAAACAAATTTCATTAACTCCTTGTCAATAAAAACTCTAGGCAACATGGAGCAGGACTGTATGTAGCACTTTTATTTCTCAGAAGTTCGCTGACTGCCTTCTTCTAGATGGTGGGTGCACTATAGGATCAGATGCTTTGCCCATACAGTATCTGCATTATCATATCATCACTCACTGCTGCTTTAATTTTCTTAAGAACTTCTTTGACATTTTCATGGTGCCCAGGGTTGAGTATGGTTGCCTTAAATAGAAGTTTCTGTGTCATATTAAACTGATACCTCTTTCCTAAAGCAGTATTTGAGACTTTATGTTGCCTATCATTTTACTAACACTGTCACATTCCTCCAAAGTGATGTCCCTCCAACAATTTGAGGAATGTTTTAACTGACTAAACAATAACATAAATTAATAATAGAACACTGGAGAACTTGCATAAAAACTGTTTAACAGTGAATAAATAATTATCCGCTAGGTTAACAGCTACTTCCATTTCACTTACCAAAATTAGACTGTGCTGTGGAATACCCCATTCCTGTTGAGCTTTTACTAGATCTCTTTTCTTTAGGCAGCTGTATGACTATGTAACTACAGCAATAACCTTCAGTATCAATTGTTGCATACAAGTTTTCTCCTCATTTAAGCCCTAGATAGCAAGAAAGGCTTGTAGGCTTTCTGCAAGGTTGTCTGTGGTATTACTTTCAAGGTAAGTATAGAATTTCTAAGTATTTGTATTTCAGCTGCCAATTCAATATATGGTTAGATTTATAAATGGAGTCATATTCATGCTTGACCCCATGTCTGTTGTAGGAGATAAAAAACGTCTATGCACTTAAGATCACTTACAATGTATTTTCTCTGACTCTGTTGGAGAGGTATTTTTTCCTGGGACGTGGTACTGTTTATCAAATTTTGAAAGCATTGCTTTAAATGCTGTCTTTTCTGCACTGTTTGGTGCTCTCTTTAATGTTTTTTTTAACCATCAGAGGAGTGTTCCTCTGCAGTTACTTGTTTTAAGAAACACCTAATGCAGAACGAGACAAATATTGTACTTATTTATAATAGCATTTTGACAGATGTTAACAAATAATCAGCCCTGAATTAAGATTATTGATCATTTGTGAATTTCACTTCTAAGAAAGGGGACAGCATAATTTGAAAGTTTTGCAACGACTTTGATAATAAGCAAGATCAGACAACTCTGAACTGTTGTGTCACCAGTAGATATGGAAGTATCTACTGGGAAAGTTTTTGGCAAGTATAAAATAATTGGGGTATAGGCAGAATCGGATATGAGAAAAGAATTTCATGTTAAGCAAAGTTCCAACTAAATTTTTTTCTTCAAAGTAACCTTTTTTCCCCACTTTAATGTGCACTCTTTGTAACCCCTTCTTTAGATAGGGCATTTTTTGGAAAGTTTGTCTCTCTAGTTTTAGTTAGCCTAGTTAAATTTACACAATTCTGCCTTTCACACTTTGCTAGAAGCATTGCACACTGTACAGAAACACTTTTTATTTGTTAGGAACATCCATTGTAAATGACTTGCTAAAAAGAAAAAATGACCTATTGATCAGCTCTTCTGAGAAAAAGTATAATTAACTTGTTATATCTATGATGCCTTCCTCTCTCCTGAAATTGACATTCCATCTTTGAAACAAAAAAAAGGGTTTCAACTTATAAAACTAGGTATTTGTCAAATTTCTCACTTAAAGCCAGTGAACCCACAACTGCTCACAAACATTTTTATGCAAACATCTCGATGAGTGCATATTATATATTTCTCTGCATTATGGTTATAATGTTAAAAAGTGTGGAATTAATTAGATGACAGTTCTTTAATCAGATGAATAATGACAGATTTTGAAACTTGCTAAGCTTAAAGTTGGTTTTGAATAGGAAATCTTGCACTTTATAACACAGAAGACATCCCCCATCACACGCAAAAGCCTATAGCGAATTATAGTCAATTGTACACCACTTAGGAAAAAATTGTTTACTGTGGTTTTAACATAAAAACCAACATTTCACCTAACAAACTGAAAACAATACAATTGAGAGTAATAAGTTTATTTTAGAAACTTTAGAATAACCATAACAGTATGACTGTAGTGTCAGAGTATTTGATTACATAAAATCTTTATTATCATACAATTAAAACAACCAAGAAATCACACATTTCAGGTCTATCTTTGCAATGATAAAGGCATTTCTCACTATGAGAATTGACAAAAAGCTAAATCTACAATGCACATGAGCAAATCCTTGCTTCTGACATTGGACCTATTTAATGCAGTTTGACAAGTGAAAAGCTCATCGTTGGTAGGAAACAAACTCACTAGAGAAAACCAAGAGAAATACAGAGCATGTGTGTTAACTGGAAATTTGTCAGGAATGCTACCAACTGAGGCAGCACATTGGTGCAGCGATTAGCTCTGTGGACTTTAACACCCAATGTCCTGGGTATGAATCTCAAGCTTGTATGTTTTTATTATGTAATAATGCAGTCATATGAAAAAGTTTTGGAGCCCTTCATAATTCTTTGGATTTTTATTTATCATTGGCTGAGCTTTCAAAGTAGCAACTTCCTTTAAATATATGACATGCCTTATGGAAACAGTAGTATTTCAGCAGTGATATTAAGTTTATTGGATTAACAGAAAATATGCAATATGCATCATGAAAAAATTAGACAGGTGCATAAATTTGGGCACCCCGACAGAGATATTACATCAATACTTAGTTGAGCCTCCTTTTGTAAATACATGTATAACAGCCTCTAGACACTTCCTATTGCCTTTGATGAGTGTCTGGATTCTGGATGGAGGTATTTTTGACCATTCTTCCATATAAAATCTCTCTAGTTCAGTTAAATTTGATAGCTACCGAGCATGGACAGCCTGCTTCAAATATCCCATAGATTTTTGATGATATTCAAGTCAGGGGACTGTGACGGCCATTCCAGAACATTATACTTCTCCCTCTGCATGAATGCCTTTGTAGATTTGGAACTGAGTTTTAGGTCATTGTCTTGTTGGAATATCCAAACCCTGCGTAACTTCAACTTTGTGACTGATGCTTGAACATTATCCTGAAGACTTTGTTGATATTGGGTGGAATTCATCCGACCCTCGACTTTAACAAGGGCCCCAGTCCCTGAACTAGCCTCACAGCATGATGAAACCTCCATCAAATTTGGCAGTAGGTAGCAGGTGTTTTTCTTGGAATGCGGTGTTGTTCTTCCGCCATGCAAAGCACTTTTTGTTATGACCAAATAACTCAATTTTTGTCTCATCAGTCCAAAACACTTTGCTTCAAAATGAATCTGGCTTGTCTAAATGAGCATTTGCATACAACAAACGACTCTGTTTGTGGCGTGAGTGCAGAAAGGGCTTCTTTCTCATCACCTTGCCATACAGATGTGCAAACTGTGCTGAATTGTAGAACGATGTACAGATACACCAGCTGCAGCAAGATGTTCTTGCAGGTCTTTGGAAGTGAACTGTAGATTGTCTGTAACCATTCTCACAATCCTGCACATATGCCGCTCCTGTTTTTTTCTTGGCCTGTCAGACCTGGGTTTAACAGCAACTGTGCCTGTGTCCTTACATTTCCTGATTACATTCCTTACAGTTGAAACTGACAGTTTGAACCTCTGAGATAGCTTTTTGTAGCCTTCCCATAAACCATGATACTGATCAATCTTTGTTTTCAGATCTTTTGAGAGTTGCTTTGAGAATCCCATGCTGTCACTCTTCAGAGGAGAGTCAAAGGGAAGCACATCTTGCAACTGACCACCTTAAATACCTTTTCTCATGATTGGAAACACCTGTCTATGAAGCTCATGGCTTAACGGGCTAATCCAACCAATTTGGTGTTGCAAGTACAGTAATCCCTCCTCGATCGTGGGGGTTGCATTCCAGAACCCCCGCGATAGACGAAAATCCGCAAAGTAGAAACCATATGTTTGTGTAGTTATTTTTATATATTTTAAGCCCTTATAAACTCTCCCACACTGTTAACATTATTAGAGCCCTCTAGACATGAAATAACACCCTTTAATCAAAAGTTTAAACTGTGCTCCATGATAAGACAGAGATGACAGTTCTTTCTCACAATTAAAAGAATGCAAATAGATCTTCTTCTCTTCATGAGCAGAGAATTTCAGAGAGAGAGAGAGCGCTTGCAAAGAAAAGCAAACAATCAAAAAATCAATACGTGTGCTTTTAAGTTTGCCGGCATTTTTTAGAGGAGCGTCAGTATCTTCTAAGCAAACAGCCTCTGTGCAAACAGCCCCTCTGCTCACATCTCCTCCGTCAGACGCAGAGAACATCAGAGAGAGAGAGCGCAAGATTAAAGCAAACCATCAAACAATCAATAAGTGTGCTTTTGGAAGAACCGCGATAAAGCAGCATTTCTTAAAGGTGCGTCCATATCCACTAGGCAAACAGCTTCTGTGCAAACAGCACTTCTGCTCACAGCCCCTCCGTCAGGCGCAGAGAATGTCAGAGAGGGTGAGATAGAGACAGAGAGAAGCAAACAATCAAGCTCCGTGCGGGATGCATATCTTATAGCATTGAGGAGTTTTAGTTAATATGTAATACATGCTCTGATTGGGTAGCTTATAAGCCATCCGCCAATAGCGTCCCTTGTATGAAATCAACAGGGCAAACAAACTGAGGAAGCGTGTAGCATAAATTAAAAGACCCATTGTCCACAGAAATCCGCGAACCAGCGAAAAATCCGTGATATATATTTAGATGTACTTACATTTAAAATCCGCGATAGAGTGAAGCCGCGAAAGTCGAAGCGCGATATAGCGAGGGATCACTGTAATCAGTATCGAGCAGTTACATGCATTCAAATCACCAAAATTACAAGAGGACCCAAATTTTTGCCCAGCCAGTTTTTCATATTTGATTTCATACAACGAAATACTGCTTCGCTAAAAATCTAAGTTCGGAAAACACCCCAGTACTCAGATGTTCCTAGGAAATGAGACATACCACTGTTATCTTTTTTGTTGAAAATACAGTAAATTATTATGCAGGCTGAGAGGGGTTCCCAAACTTTTTCATATTACTGCAACAATAAGAGCAGCTCACTATTCAAAATGGTAATTCTGGTTAGCAGCTGGACTCAAACCCACAACCCCTTGATTATGAGTCAGCAGCTCTTACCGCTGCACCACCCAAGCGGTCGTGTTAGTGTTGTACCCTAACCAGATTTATTTTTCTTTGATTATATTTCTGAATAAAAGCACACTTGTTTTGTTATACGTGTACCTTTTGTGAAAGTGTTCATTTAATATTTGAACTTCAGTCTTCACATATTATACACTTCACATTAGCATTTTGTTATTATTACTATAACATGAAAAAGTTTCTGTTCTAGTTAAGTGCTCAACATTTCTTGCCTCGCATTTCGTGTCATGCTATATTTACATAGATCGTTGTAGATATGGAACACACATGGAATGTATGAATTGCAAATACAATGTATTATTTACCCTATACAATTCCAGACGCCTAACTCCCAGATAAAGAGATTCAGCTATGAAAATGTTGCATCTGACTTGACTTCAGCTGCCTCGGTGAAGGATGGAATAGCAAGCTGCTTGCTGCTTGTGCCGATTGACACACTTGCAAAACAAAGATGCTGATGAGGACGTGTAAGGGAATTTATGACCCGGCATTACAAATATTTTCGTAGACTTCAGGATTCTAGTGTTAATAAAAGGGTAAGTTTCAGTGTGCTCATCCAGTTACTATTGATCTGTCTTTCCAATAGACAGTGCTTCACAAACATTGGCATTGCTTTCAGGAATCCCTTACCAAATGGCAGATAACATAGATGTATGCATTGCATGATACACTGTAAACATTAATGCCGTGGTCTATATCGACTACCTAGATTTCAACCCATATTCAATGGATAGCACAGCTAGTCTGTACTAATAAAAGGCAAAGCCCTCACTGACTGACTGACTCACTCATCACTAATTCTCCAACTTCCCATGTAGGTAGAAGGCTGAAATTTGGCAGGCTCATTCCTTACAGGTTACTTACAAAAGTTAAGCAGGTTTCATTTAAAAATTCTACACGTAACAGTCATAATTGAATCCTACTTACGTACATATATACGTCCATAGCCTGCAGCTCGGTCGCCGTGTGAGGCGGCGTTGCGTCCCCCATCACCACGCCTCCTACATAGTTGGCTGCCTGCCTATATTGCACCCCCCCCCCCATCTCCACACTGCCCGTAATTGACTGCCTGCCCATATAAGGCCATCCGTCGCTCCGGTCTCTTCATTCCCTTCTTTGCTTTGCCACGGTATTCACGTCTCCCTGCTGATAACTGCAGCCTTTTTATTTAATCCATGGCTTCTCCTCTGTTTTATTGTTCATTTATTATGATTATAGTTATTGTGTAGTTATTTTAGACTTAGTTTACTGTTCAGGTACCCATTTCCTTTATTGTTCCAACCGTACCCCCATTAACATGTCTATCGAGGTGATCACCATCAATCAACTGTCACTTACCAAGTGGTTTCCATGCCCGGAGATGCCGCCTGCCTTTTACATTCTCTGTGTTACATATTGCACAGCCATATCAGGCTCAATCTTGATATCCGGAGGAACATTGTGTCTTATGTATTGAATGACTGGGACAGGTTCAAGGTGTGGACTGATGACGTTACAGGAGATAATTATACTACTCAGGGGCACTATAATAGTGAAATGCTTAAGCCCTTCACCTATGCTTCTGCATGTGAGTTGATGGCTGCCGCTGAATTGTTCGGTTGTTGCTTTCAAGTGTACCGAAATAGCCAAATATTTTACACCTTTGGAGAACCACCAATGGCTCTTTAACATCTCAGATTCACAGGTGACAATTTGAGTAGTGGACACTTTGACGTTTATGAATGTTTCAACTCTCCAAAGCTGGATGCAAAGTTATTGATGAAGCCGGTTGTGTGCTTACAACGCCTAAAGAATTCCGATCTTCTCGGCGACTCTGTGCCGTGTTTGTGCCGAGTTGTGGGATGATTGACAAGCAGAAGCGTGCAACGCCGTGCAGCGATTGGTCGAGGCGCTCTTGTGCCGATAATTTTGTAAACATTTATTGGCTGAAAAGAGAGAAGCGTTTCAAGTTTTGTTGGGAAAGACCCGCCTCCCCGTGTAAAAGCGGTGATGTCATGTTTCAAGTTTCAAGTCTCATCTTAAAGTGGGGCCCGCTGATACAATTGAAACGGTGCTATTGATGTTACTCTTAGTGCACAAAATACAAGGATTATAGCGAAGTGAAATAAAACAGATGTGGTTGAATGTAATGAGAATTTATTTGTTTTGTACATATTAATAAAAGTATTCTTTTTTTTTTGTATTTTATTAAACTGGTTTCAGTAATATAAATATCTGTAAATAGTCTGGGCAGAAAGAATTGCGTTATAATGATGTCTGTTAGTAAATAATAATAATAATAATAATGCCAACAAAAGCAAAATGCAGTGTAACCATAGTAGTTGTAATATTATTAAAGGCCTTAAAAAAAGTGTGTATTAGTATTACCAACCATTATATTTAATTTTTTGTTTTTTCCCTTTTACTTTTTCAGAATTGAGAATTAACTGTTTTTTGGGTATCTGTTACCATGGCTGCCACTAGTATACCTACGTGAGTCTTTGTTTGTAGTAGTAATGTTCCTGTCAAAGGAAAGGTTTCTTTCTTTAACTGACGTACTGGTTGATTGCGTTGTTTTAATAGACCCAACATCACCTCGGTGTTGACATGTAAGTATTCATAGGTTAAATAAGACAAAGGTTAATTCGAAAAAAAAAAAAAAAGTTTTTGGGATATTGGGCTTGGTGCCTATAGAATTTGTTCAAAGGTGGTGGTTTCTCATCCTGTTGTTCCCTTGTTCATTGTTTGCATGCTCAGTTACTCTTTATTTTGTCTCTGTTGGAGGCAACGCGCTTGGTGCACACTAAATGGAAGTTTCAACCTACTAGTTGTTCCCTGAAGGCCAATTTGTAATATTCTGAAATTTCCTTTAATTTCAGTTTTTGGTAACCTAAACTTTAAATGTCAAATGTCTGCCAGTTTCCTGTGGATCCGTTTCAGGTCGCTCGTTGCATTCCAGCTGGTTAAATTGGAAGAAAAACGGGTGTTGTAAAACTTTGGAATGGAACTGTAACTTTCTCTTGGTTTATCTGATTTTTCCAGCTTGAACCCTGTGCCAGAGTTCCGCCCGAGACCTCCGGTGAACTGACCCTCAAGGCCTCCACCGAGGCGGTCCAGGTCGCCAAGGCAAACCGCCTGAGCGGCTCTGTGCCGTTCAAGGTGAAGTCGGCCGAGACGGTCAGGGAGCAGGCCAGGAGGCGCGTCGCGGGCGCAGGTGGTGACCCGGGGACTCCAAGCTGGTGCGCGCGCCAGCGAGCTCCAGTTTGGACAGTACCGGGCCAGACTTTAAATGGTTGCTGACCCATGACCTCGGCTATGCCGTCATGGTGTTGGCAACCCACCTGAGGGGCGTGAAGATGGCCAGGTGTCAGATAGCCGCTGGCGGGCAATAAGAACGCCCTGGAGTCCTACGCCTGGCTCTTTCCCGAAGTGAAGGCGGCCATCCGCCGTCGGCGGGGACGGGTCGGCTGGGGCTCCGGACGAGGGCAAGAGGCTCGTCGGCTTCGGCCAACACGGACACCTGACGTTTGAGGCCCTTTACAATACAGCAGATCCGGAGGCCAAGAGGTGAGAAAAAAATTTTGGGTGGGGTCTGAGGGAAGGGCCCAGCAAGGTAGTGGGACCCTGCTTCCATTTGTTCAAGTGTTACCGTTTCTGCTGTTGTACCCCAATGCAGTTACATCAAATGGCTCAGGCGTCAGACCACCAAAGTCGGCACCAGGATGCATGCGCTCCAGCTCTATGTGCGGCGAAGAGGCGAGGCGAAGGCAGCAGAAACCTCCTCCGTCCCAAAACCACCACCGTTGCCCCAGCGCCTCTCTCTCTGCAGCAGCCTCCGCCGAGATTCCGGATGACGTGCTGCTTCGGCCAGCATGGAGCTGGAGGCTGGTAAGTGACAGCCACCCATGGAAACTGGTGGTGGCTCCTTCACTTTTCTGTTTAACCTGTTATTTGTTTGAATTTGTAAACAACCTTCCCCAGCATCTACCTCCCAGTCTGCAACCAGTAGAGGGCCAGTGCCATCCAAGCGCTCCCAACCGGCCGCTGATCCGGAAAGCAGCCCCAAACGCTATCTGTAGCCAGGAGAGAGGTGAGTTAAAAGGATGCGTTTGTATGAATTGCATTGCCGGGAAAGGAAGAGGCCCTGTCTGATTCTTTTTGTTTGTTTTTGTGTTGGTCATGCTCTCTGTCTCTGTCTCTGTCTGTCTGTCTCTCTCTCTCTCTCTCTCTCTCTCACACACACAGCTACTTTTGCCCGAGGGCTGGAGGAGTACATTACCCAAGGAACAGCACAAGTGGGTAAGCCGGGCCCTTTTCACCACTGGCAAGGACGGAAAGCCTGTGCTGACCTCCAACCTTCGCCTTTGGTGGTTTCCTCCCGGCCCCATAGCGTGCACCTCCAGCCCCGACATCGGCCGACACCTTTTTTCAGCGCCCGTTCTTCCTGTGGATGCCGTACCGCATGTGGGGCTACAAGCTGTCCTGCACGGCGTGCAGCCACAGGTTGTCGGGAGCCGGACTCTACAGGACCGTCCGGAGGGGCCTGGATACAGGCGGATGGTACTTCATGGCCACGGAGTACCTAGAGTGCCGGCGCTGCAGGAAGAAGGTGGCGGGCTGGTCGCAGGATATCCTGGATCAGCTGCACCACACCCACCGGGATGACTTTCCAGCTATCCTGACTTACAGGTCAGACAAGGAGTCTCTGAAGGCTAGGTCAACTCTCCACAGGTACACGGGCAGTCCTAACGTCTCTGTTCTGTCTAACACAGGTTATCCTGCGACGTAAAGCTGATTGGGCAGATGAAGGAGCGCACGCTGGGCAATGGGGCCACCCGGCTGCGCAGATATCTGCTCGAGCAGCACACCAGCTCCTGGTTGAAGCGGTCCAAAAAGTTCATGTACGCGGCCACCAAATTTATCACACCGGGTGTCGAGCCACCTGCGGCCTCGCTGCTTCTACCGCTGATGACCCCGGTGCCCAGTACAAAGTGGTTGTTGTCCGTCTATGCCAGGGAGGTGGCTTCGAGGATAGATGAGATCAAGGGCCGGATCACCTCCATCTTTGGCTCAATCCTGAAGATGGACTCAACCAAGAAGGTGGCGATCGCCGTCTGCTCCCTCTCTCCTTCCTTCCTTCCTTCCTTCCTGCTTACTGTCGCTCTTCCTTTCATTGTTCAGGTGACCAAGAAACTCGCCGGTGCCGCGGCAGGAACAGCAGCCTGGGTGACCAGCGTGGGGAGCGAGCACGGCCAGGTCATTATCAGCGCCCTCACTGCAGCCGAGGCGCTGGCCTGCCCCCATGGCCACCGGGCTGATGCGGCGATACCGTGATGCCAGTGTGTCCCCGCCTCTGGTCCTCTACGTGGACCGAGACTGCTGTTCCCACGGGGGACCCTCCAAGGTGTCCCTCTTATTCCACCAGTGGGAACAGCTGGTGGCGGCTCGGCGTGTGGCACCTGATGCGGCGCTGCGGCGGTGTCACCACGGAGAGCCACCCACTATATAGCCTGTTCATGGCGCGTCTCTCGTTCTGCCTCTTTGAGTGGGACCAGGGAGACGTCGCCCGGCTGCGACTGGCCAGGGCTGGTGAGGCGGGAGCGATCCCGAGGCTCCGGCTACGGAAAGATCCCGTTGAAGGAGCTGGCCCGCCACTGCCGCCGCCGCACACGTGGCGTGCAGGAGACTGGCGGCTCATTGACGAGATGCTGGAGGCCCGGGATGCCACTGACAACATGGGTGTCCCGGTTTTGGACGCGACAAGATCCAGGAAATCTGGAAAACTCAGAGGCGCCACCTCCACTGCATCCAGGACCCACCTGGCGTGCACCTGTACATGCAGACCGGGCAGCTGGTCAAAGGGGGATCACGCTGCGGTGTTCAGGTGTGCGCGAGGTTCAACCGTTGGAGTCGTTCCACCTGCATCTGGACCGCTTCATACCTGGTAAGGGTGCCCAGAAACCTGTACTTTTGACCTGTGTTGTGCGAGGGAGTGGGTGGCATTACATTTTTATCTCTCTCTCTCTCTCTCTCTCTCTCTCTCTCACCCTCATTGTGTCTTTCAGGCACTTCAGCGAGTGCGGCCCACTTTCAGGCCTACCTGCTGGAAGGCCTGACGCGTGGAACGAGACCGTGCGGCACAAGCAGTGGAGGGAGCAGACCGTGATATGGTCTGCTACAGTGGCCAACTCCAGCACTCCACCAACGAGCTGAGCGAGATTTTATATCATAGGAAGCTCGTTGTTGATTACACCCGCCTGCGAGTACACTGGTGAGGCAGGCGTCGAGCTGTCTGTCTGTCTTATCTGTTTCTCCCTCCGTCCCACCTTTTCATTTTATAACAGTTGCCTCCTTTTCACAGGTGAGCTTATTGGTATCCAGTACCTGTTTTCGCAGACCGGTCGAGTGCTGGAGGAAGTGATGGGCAGGGATCCCGACGCTCCGGATGGGACTGACACGGACGGCGGCGACAGTGTGGATGAGGGCTTCCAAGAGGTCGAGGGCCTGGAAGAGGAAGCTCTGGACAACACCGTCTTGGCCTTGAGGAGGACTTAAGCCCAACAACCGTTGTCGTCTGTCAGGTCCCAGTCGCATCCTGCCATCGGCGCCTCACAGTCTGGGCCAGCCGACCAGGAGACCTCCCTGGAGGCGAGGCCACTCAAAGCAGGTCCCACAAGCTGGTAAGTGTCTCCTGACAAGTTGTGCTATACCTGTGGAATATCTGATGAGTGCTCCCCTTTCTCACTTTTGCTCTCTTCCCCCCAACAGCATAGCCTTGGAACTGACAATGACCCAGGTTACCAGCACGTGGTCAACCTGGCCTTGAGTCTCGTCAAGCTGCGTCCTGCGCCTACGTGGCGCAGCAGCAAGTGGCGGACATCGTCACCCTCTGGGAGCGATTGCGGAGGCGACAAGGCCCCAGTTCGCTTCCGCCACGCTACCAGGAAAGACTGGTGCAGGGGAGGTTCGCGCAAGCACTTTCGCACACCAGTGTCACACGGGAGTGGAGAGCTTGCGACGGTAAGTGATCAACCTCTTTGGTGTGGCCTCTATCCTTTTGATTGGATATCGATGGCATGACTGACTGACTGACTGACTGACTGACTCTCTCTCTGTCTGTCTCTCTCTCTCTCTCTCTCTCTCTCTCGGCCCCCTGAATGTTGTAGGTGTATGGTCGGCCAAGGCAAGCCGCACAGATGCCAAACATCAGCCGCCTTGTGGAGGCCGTTTGTGTAGAGCTGTCCAGGATTCACCCGAAGGAACCACCATCTGCGGCGTGAGGGTGAATCGCTGGGCAGCTGTGATGCGGATTACATCTGCATCCGGAAAACATCCTCACAAACTCGGTACTCCTGGCCCAGACTCGAATCCAGTTATTCCCCTCAATCACGCACACTGGCACAATGGTAAGTACACACTGCACAAGTACAATCCACCATGCTGCTCTCCTCCCTCCCTCCCACCGTGACTTTCTTTGCTTTCTGTCCCTGTAGGCACTACACTCGCACCAGGGAGCTTCAACGGCGGGATCTGGAGTTGGCCGTGCCCCTGCCAACCAGCTCGGCCCTTGCTACTGAGCCCACCCCTGCCACACGCCCCGACCCACGGGCCCGAGCAGTCCGCTGCACAATCACTCCACTTCCCTGACCGCCTGACCTATCCGGTCAGGCAACGCAGCACGTCGGGGCCCGTGGATGTGGCACCAGCCATCGTTGTGCACCCCCGTGCCACATGAAGCCCCGCCACCCAGCCACTCTCCCCGCCGGCTGACACTGCCAGTCCTCCGCTTCCACCGCCGCAGGCAGGACCCTCAATACCACGCACCACTGCCTGGCGGCGGAAGAAAAAGCAGGAGGCGGACGAGCTGGCACGACAGCAAGGAATCCTCCCCAAACAAAGAAAAAGATTGAAGCATACATATGTAAGAGCTGTGGCGGCAAAAACCAAAGAGTTCGCCACAGCCAGTTTGGGAATTCTTTTGCTCCACGTCAGCCGGCAAAACCATCGAGGAGTGGCTGGCGGAAGCGGAGGGAAAAACAAAAGCGTGCAGGGGATTGTCAATAAATTAATTTTGTTTTTTAATCTGTAGATGGAGCCCATACGTTGCTTTTTTTTTTTTTTTTTTATTATATATATATATATATAACTGCCTGGCACTTTATCTGTTGGCAGAAAGGGAGGCCTGCTTCATTTCATTTTGAAGCTGTTTTACTTTTTTTTTTTTTTTCCCCCCAACCTTTGCAAATTACTGGCACTTTGTATGTTATCAAGGAGGCCTCCGTCCTTTTTCAAGCTGTTTTTACTTTTTTTTTGCAATCTTTGCAAATGACTGGCAAGGAGGCCTCCTTCCTTTTTCAAGCTGTTTTTACTTTTTTTTTTCCAATCTTTGCAAATGACTGGCAAGGAGGCCTCCTTCCTTTTTCAAGCTGTTTTTACTTTTTTTTTTTTTTCCAATCTTTGCAAATGACTGGCACTTTATATGTTATCAAGGAGGCCTCCGTCCTTTTTCAAGCTGTTTTTACTTTTTTTTTTTCCAATCTTTGCAAATGACTGGCAGGCCTCTCTCTCTCAATTGTCTTTTTTAATTTTGGGCTTCATCTACAGGTATGGCAATATTTTTTATTCTATATATATACTTTTTCATTAATTATTTTTACTATATAGTTATTTCATTATTGTTCTTTCATGCATATAGTTATTTCATGTTCTTTTTTTGATAAGTGTTTGATTTCTATTAGTTATTTCATGTTCTATTTATTGTATATAGTTATTTTTCTTGTATTGTTTGATATTTCGTTTTATAAACCTTGATTGATTGAATCGTTCTGTCTGCCTTGCCTCTATCCCGCCGCCGCTTTAAGGGCTCTCTGTTTACCTTCCAGCGACGCGTGGCTAATCTAGCATGCGTCCGCCCCTTTCTCCTTTTACGGACCCGGCTCCGCACCGGCAAAGCACCGGCTCCGCACACCAAGCGGCCTTCTTCCGTCACGAAGATTGGCTTACATTTTTTGCGCTTGACAGATGCCGAATGTCTCTTCAACACAAGTCCTGCTAATACTAACGTAATTGAAACAAACCATGAAACTCAAACCAATTATGACAGCAGCAATCCAAGCTGTGAGAAAACAGTAAAAAGGAGGCATGTCAGACGTCGTGGTACATTTTCTGATGCAGCTAGACGGAAACAACTTTGTGACGCCACCAAATACTCGCAGAAAAAAAGTTAATAAACACGCGGTCTCTAAATAGTCGCAGGCAATTCCATAAGTTCACAGACACGCTGCCACTAAATATTCACAGGCAAATCCACAAGTTAATACCAGGAATGCCCGTTAAACATCTTAGATTCACAAGTAGCGATTTGGTTAGTGAACACTTCGATGAATGAAACCTCTTATCTTTACAACGGTTGACAAACACGGAATGTAACTTGAACACAACACGTCCTCCAAATACAAACCTGATTGAAAGAAATAATGATAATCAAATCCTTGATGACAGCAACACTCATAACAGTGACAAAACAATTACATTGACAATCATGCTACGTTATTTTTAAAATGTTTCCTTTTCTTTTTCATAACTTCTTTGACACACTACTTCTCCGCTGCGAAGCGCAGGTATTTTGCTCGTCTATAATAAATTGACTGTTTAATATGTTCTGCTAAAATGTGTTAAATACAATGTAATGATTACTCAATCAGTTCAGATGACACTCAACATTACCAAACTGGTCTAATCTAATTCAGGTTCACAGGGATTCGGAGATCTTGTTCAGCAGCATCATGTATAGAAGGTAGGAAAAACCACTATATGAGGCCTTTATCTATCACACAGGCTCAAATAACACACGAAAAAAAGAAAAAAAACAACTCTAACTGAAATATTTTATAGCTATTGGTAAAAGTAAATTATCTTGTGCCTACTAAGCATATTTTTCTAATTAAATCATAAAAATAGCTGCAAGCATAAAAATTGAGCCACCAACGTCCTGTATCCAATGTTGCTCTCTACTGGTGCTACTACTATGAAAACCTAAAATTAATTATTAAGTGATTCAACTCCTCAAGTAAACCGGAAATCTAAAGGCACTATCAGACGACGTAGAGAGGTTAGGAGCACACGCTGAGACAGCGCATTGCCACACCCACCACATGACAAACCAACTCAGGATCCCAGATTGAGACCCAAGTGTAGCCATGCAACAGGTGACACCTCATCACCACACAAGTTCAAATGGAATGGAACCAGTGTGAGGTTTTTGCAGTGGCTGGAGTGCCAATTCTGCCACCAATCCCCAAGTTTTCCCTGCAGGTTGGAGGGCTTACTTGCAGGTCTGGATGCAGATTAATGTCATACCCAGGACGGAGCAATTGCAGATTAAGGGCCTTGCTCAAGGGCCTAACGAAGTAGAGTCACTTTTGGCGTTTATGGGATTCGAACTGGCAACTTTCCAATTACCAGTGCAGATCCCTAGCCTTAGAACCACCACTCCACCGACAACATATACTAAACATAATCAAATTTGTTCAATAAGACATTCGGAAAACCAAATGAAAGGCCTTTTTTTCTCCCACTCTGAAAGGCACATACTTTCATGTGTTAAAATGTCAAAAATCCAGAAAAAAAATATTACAAAATTTCAAGCTCTTGTTCAACTTGGCAAAATCTCTATTCTTCTGAATAAAAATTATTTTAGCCACTGCCACAACCTTCTGGATGAATGGACTATACTTATTCCATATCTTGATGCTACTTAACATTCTAATAAAAGCAAGCACAAAGACATGAAATGAAGGTGAATTGTGTTCCAGTAATTATTAGTACAAACGAAAAACTGTGAAAAACTACAGCCTGTTCCCTTACAAAGTATCATTAGCCTCAGCGTGGAGACTAACACTATTATCTATAAAGCAATGTTAACAGCACTGTCAATATAGGGCTTTCAAAAAACAATTTATAAGGTAAACAATTGTTTACTTTAAGAAAGTATGCCCTGTATAAATGTGGCCATCCATACATTTTCAAACTAACTTAATCCAGTACACCAACATTGAGAGCAATAGCCGATCCAAACATTTTTTAGCTACAACGTAGAAAACAATACTAGATAGACTCCATTGCAGAGCACACTCACTCATGATTTGTTAAATAACCTAATACAGGCTTTGTGGCATGAAGGAGAAACATTAAAGAAACAAACAAAAAATAAATAAATAAAAACAGTAACTTAACCCTGCCCACACACAGGGTTGACATCATGTGTTTCCACTCATCTGTATAATGAACTCCTAGTAAGAACAAGTTATGCACCTTTATGTAAAGCTGAGCCTATAATGCAGTTCTATCCTACTATTTTTCCCCATTTTCAAACTATGCTTAATCATCATGTGAACCAAACCGGTACACCTGAAGCACAATAAAATAAGTTTATATTATGATTAAACAATGGCTTTTTAAAAAATATGTTTACGCTAGTGTGAGAAGCATAGGGGCTCCTACCATAAGCTCCATTGTTTAGGTGTCTTTAGCTGTTCAATTCTCCCCCAAAGACTTCATGTAATGCCTTTTATACTCTATTACGTGTCAAGACTCACGACCCAACTAACATCACCTTTGATCATTTTACTTCTTAGCAGCTACCTAATGCTGTATAAATCAGATCCTAGTGACAGTTGCAGATACAACAAGAAGGACAGCACACCATTTTACTGATGAGGGCATCAGTCAAAGAGTCAAGGAGCAATTTCATACATTATTACAAGGTCAGGCATAAATGTAGGTCAAAAACATCCGTCCGAGATGATAAACAGGAAAAGTTTTGAAATGACTGAAATCTGTTTAAGAACTGCTACTCTCTAAAATATTAAAATGCTGGTATAAACCTTCATATTTTAAATAAAAATGTTATGCAAATACTACTACTTGATGACTTAGCAGGTTATAAACAAAGTAGTAGGATGCAATTCACAGACTGTAAATCAAACCCTTCTCTTTGCTTTTTTGCTAAAGTAAAAATACAGCTACAGCACTTGTAATACAAGCCACATGAAAGATTCTTCTTTTTAACAGTCATATTTAAGCTGGTGAAGAAAATATGGAGAAAATAAGAACTACAGAAATACAGAGAGAGAACTAAAATCAGCAACATTTACACAGAATCATTAAACTGCCTGAATTTGGTAATGCTACAACCAGTTCATTCAAGATAGATTTAACTGATTTATAGAAGACAACAAGAACATTTGTTTTACAAAAATAAAGTCTCCAGAAAAAAGACCTTATCAAGACAGATATTAATAATGCCCTTGATTAGAAACGTTTACAGTGTTGCACTGTTAAAATAGATAAGTCTAATGTTATAGCCAACACAAAACAGTCCATAAACTCCTTCAAAAAGCAAACAATCAAAACACCTGGACCTGGAACTCAAAACATGGAAGACCTCAGTGGCTGCACATTTTTGTCAGGCCACTTTCTTAATAATCAGTCAATCACTACTGATAATAGACTGTACTTTTGCTTTAATACAAAAAGAGTGGCTCTGTAAGGTTCAGAAACATCACTTGTCTCAGTTTTCAGATACCAGTTGACACTTAATTAAAAAAGGTAACCAGCTAACAAAAATCTACAGCTATCTGTGTTCATTATAAAATATTAGTTTCACTAAAATATATGAAAGGAAAAAAGTAAAAAGAATAAGAAGAAATAATGAGCTACTTCTGCCCACACAACACCATGGTGATGTACTTAGAAAAAGAATGCCAATAATAATAAAAATATCTTATGTGACTGAATAATGTGTATTTCATTAACACCATTAATAAACAACCCACTAGGAACTGACTTTGAGATCCCCGTTATAAATCCTGTAATCCCTCTAAACATAATGTTGTTTTAAAAATCCAATGCACTAAGTAGTAACCATCTGTATCATAAATGTTTTCTGGATAAAACAATTTAAGACTTATTTCACACTTCAGTCTTTGGATATACTTGCACTGTCTTACAGCTGTTTATCAAAATTTATACCAATATCTTTCTTTACTATCTAAGATGGAGTTTACCAGCACATAGCTCAGTGGGAGAAAAATCTTTCATTCGGAAACAAAAGGCTTATGCTATTTCATCAGTGCTGCCAATTCAAAAGCAGCCGTTGATAAGGTAATGTAAGTCACTGCCCATAAAGAAAGAGGCCTGCATTATTAATGTCAGCACAATGCCAAAAATGAATGCCACCCATGATAAGTGAAGTGCCCAGTTGCCAATTATCATAATCTGCTGATACAAATTCAAGTCCAAATGAAAAAAAAACACAATGCTTTGTTTCTCTGATACAGACTGCTACATTACATCACTCCTGCTACAAAATTTCCTATGATCATTTGTTATTATTGACTTAGAAATGCAATCATGAAATAAAGTTAAATACTGTATATTACCAAACATATGGTAATGATAAGGATCATAAACTTCTCTCCATAACTAAACTCAGGCTACAAAGAACCACTTGTTAGCACAGAAGTCATTTAAGCACAAAGGCTGATTTTCTCCATCAACTGTAAGAGGCAACAAAGTGTGAGGCATCACAAAAGAAAATGCAAAACTCAAACATTGATTCTAGCCAACTGAGAGTTAACAATTTTTGTCAACACAAAGAATGCACATCAACAATGCTTCTGACAGAGATCTGGGCAGAAGACCAGCATGAAAGATTAAGATTGTAACAAAAATCCAGATTTGGCAATTAGCTTTTTTATAAAGTCACCTTCTTTATGATGAAAAGAATAACTGATCACAATTATTTATTGTAAACACATGACATTTAAAAAGAACAGATCTCTGCTATTAAGAATATACATTATTCTCACAGTAAACTATATATATATATATATATATATATATATATATCCATTTTCTAACCCGCTGAATCCGAATACAGGGTCACGGGATATATATATATATATATATCTATATCTCTATCTATCTATCTATCTATCTATCTATATATCTCTATCTATCTATCTATATATATCTCTATCTATCTATCTATCTATATATATCTCTATCTATCTATCTATATATATCTCTATCTATCTATCTATATATATCTCTATCTATCTATCTATTATATATATATATCTATATATATATATATATATCTCTATCTATCTATCTATATATCTATATATATATACATACATACATACATACATACATACATACATACACACATATACATACATACATACATACATACAGTACATTCAGCTAGAAGCTTAGGGTAGAATGCATCATCTGTTTGGACTAGTACTGTTCTCCTTATGTTGTTTCTTTAATACTGAAGCTGCTCTGCACATTAAACCATGATTAATGCTAACATATACTTTTAATGGAAACATTAGGAAGCACACTACTAAATGCACACAAGCAAAACATTAACTGATGGCTCTAACACTGATAATCTTACATAAAAAGAAGAGCAAGCTTTCTCAGTCACTGGAACAGATCCCTCAGTCTTGTATCACTCTTAGAGTTAACATGATATTGCTACCTTTCTGTCTACAAGCTGAAGTTAAGGCTAGTCACAATAAAAATACACTAACCCAACACATAGTATATAATCTTCCTCTGTACTATTGAATACCATTTGTGCCAAAAATTAATGAAATAAAAATGAAACTATGCAAAGATATTACATGGAAAATAGCAACAAAATACAATATAAAAGTGAGTAAATTGTGAAAAAACACATAATTGATTAAACACCTTGTAAATATAATTAAATAATTTCATCATTTTATTTCTTTTAAAAATACACTTCTTATTTGTAGACTACTGCAGAATGTAGACTATAGACTGAAGTAGCTGATCTTGTTGAGATTATTCAGATATTAAACATTTGCCAGCAATAACATTTGTTCAAGACTCCTGATGAACAGAAACTGTGTCAAAAACTTCAGTAAATCTTAATAAAACTGGCCCTGTAACTCCCAGCAGTGGCACGGGGAACGCACAGAAATTCTAACACCCACTTTAAAAGAAATATATACTTGGTACATGAATGGAAAGCCAAACAGATAACAGACAGGGACTAAGATGTGAATCAAAGCCAGGTCACTGGAATTGTCAGACCCCAGTTATAACCGGAGTAATATTCTAAGTGAGGAGAATATGATACAGAAAGTACCAAGGCTATATCCCTGTCAAGATAATACACCATAAAATATGAAAGTTTTACACATAATTACTGTAGATTACTGTAGACCACATTACTGAGATCTACAAGGAAAAGAACTTGTTTTGAAACCAAAAATGTTTCAGATGTCAGTATTGGCTTGGAGTATACCTTGTATTATAAAGTATACATAAAAAAAAAGAGTACTGTAACAGAGTGCAATTATAATCGAGTTGCTATATAATACGAGGACTTCTTTGAACTGTACAATTAAATTTTTATGACAGTGAAAGAAGGGAGCAAAGAATACAGATAAATGAATAACAAATAGCACACATGAAGAATTCAAAGATGAAAATGCACAAAATAAGGCAATCCCTACAAGTCTGTCCTCATAGCCAAACCCAAAAAAAGGAAAATAAACATGCTATTTTTACGGTTTGCTTATCAAGACAATAAAAGCAGATTGTATCAAATTAATTTCAACTTCAAAGGAGTTCTGCAAAGTTACTACTGCAATGGAGGGTGGCAATATGTTGAATATTGATTAGCAGATGCAAGTAATAACTTCACTGTACTCTGTACACATGACAATAATGATCCAATAAGCCCATTACAGTTTTACTTACTGGATAGCACAGTGATCAACATTTCTGTCTCACAGACCCAGGAGATTAGATTCAAATTTACCAATCTCTACTTACATGTTCTTTCTGTATCACACATATGGCAAAGACATGCAAATTAGTTTGTCAAAGTTGTTCTAGTATAAGTCAGTATATGTGCATGTATGGGTGTACTCTGTGATCAAATGCCACCATATTCAGGGTTGATTCCTGCCTTATGGTCAATGCTCCCAGGTTAGGCTCCAGTTTTCAGATAATCCAACTTCGATTAGATGGGTTAAGGAAATGGATGTATGGAGTTCCATGTTGATTATATAGATTGTATAGTGTAATCTGATACCATTTATGCAGAGAATACAAATTTTAATACATATAGTAATCATGGCACTTAAACCAGACATATACAAATCATTTGATATTTTAATAGACTAGCTAAAGAGTTTTAATAGTCCTGTTGGGTTTGCATCCCTAAAAGAACCAACCAGATGTGCAACCTGTATTATTTAATAATATACACTTTTCAGCAAGATGTGCCAGTGCCAAAAAACCAACACAGAGAGTCATCAGTCATTTGATCCAACATCAGATCATACCCTGTACTCCATGATGTAGAAAATTGTTGCTGTATGGTTGCTAGATATTCCATAGGCTCTCTGTAAGTCACAGTAGCATCACTTAAGAAGCAGTCTAATCCTGTCTGAATCTTTTGCAGCTGTACACCAGATGAAGGCTACGGGAAACTTTTGATCTTGTCTTTTATGGCATGTGTGCCAATCTTTTCTGATAGCTCTGAAAAGTAACAGTAACAACTAGCAAACAAATGTAAAAAAATGTTTTAAAAACCAACACAATCAGACACTGTGCAAGTTATGAAAACACGT
This sequence comes from Polypterus senegalus, assembly GCF_016835505.1. Lineage (NCBI taxonomy): Eukaryota > Metazoa > Chordata > Cladistia > Polypteriformes > Polypteridae > Polypterus > Polypterus senegalus. The sequence goes on along the minus strand of NC_053157.1, from coordinate 119,905,647 downwards.
GCATTTTATGCTTTGCTTATTATAGATTTGGTAAACAAATTCTATAAACTTTCAGTGTAATGTTATATTCTTAAAAAAACATTTTTATTGTTATATCCACACCTCTACCTTGAAGCTAATGAACACTGGGAAAAGGTAACTGTGCCAATGTTGGAATACTCAAGAGACAGAAATCGACTCCTTCGATGAATAGAGAAATTTGTCTGAATGTGTCACTAAAAGAGACATCAGTTGCAATTTAAGAAACAAAAACCATTACATCCGAATTTAAAAATATTAAAGGCAAAGATAAAAGCCTGAACCCGGTGAAATGTAACACTTTATACAGATAATGGAACACTGTACCAGCAGCTGCTTGTTTGCCCACATAGAGTTAAGTGCGCTAAACACTTCATGGTGCCTGCCTGTGCACAGACTGTAAGTTGCAAAAGTCTTTCATTCTGACATGATTTTAACCCTGCTGGCAGACACAACATGTCCAAGTGGAGACAAGAGAAGAAAAAATGTCTTCATTAAAGCTAGATTGAAGGCCAAACCTTACACTCCCTGCCCCATAGCACAAAAAAATATATAACTAACAAAAGGAGAAAAAACAGGATTACAAATTATATACATTATATATAAGGAATATGTGAATGTGCTTAAGCTTAAAAGGGAGAGAAAAAATTAAATCTCAGACTGAGAAAGCACTATTCAGAAGTATATGTAATTCAAACTGAATGATTATCATTTTGCAGGAAAAGTGGCCTCAGGAAGCTCACCTTTGTCTTCCTTGAGCGTGTGACCTACTTTTCATACTGACTGTGAATTTGAATTTAACAGCATGAGGAGGTGGTGGCTGCAGTATGGCATTGAATTACACACGTGATTTAACCTCTGCAAGCCAGCGATTTACAACACAGTCTATCTCCATGTACCCCTTAAGTGTAGCTCTTCAACACAGGACAGAAAGGATGCAACTAACTTTTAAAGTGAGTAACAACATAAATAATAGTGGTGGCACATAAATCGGTGCTTGATTGCTTTCACATAAATGTATACTACCAGTGCACAAAAAGTGGCTGTTGGGTAAACCTTAAATCAATACTAGTGTAAAATACTAACTAAATTGTGCTATTCTGTGCCTTATGACCACTTCTGCTTAAAGAATCTCTGGCCTCCAACATCACGAATTATGGAAAGAAAAAAAAAATGGAGACAAGAAAGGAAGTTCTGAAACTGGTACACATAAAATGTAGTATCACACTAATCTCAACACTAGACAAACTGCACATATAGGGCAACATAGGTCTATTCTCATTTTTCTTGTTAAGCTTCCCTGATTAAGATAACTCTTCAGCTCTGCAGGAGCAGCTTAATGACACCCAATGAATATCACATGTAAAGCACAACAATAAAGAAGGATTTAGAGGACATTGGGTTGCCAGTACCTTTTGAAAGCCTCGGCAGGGTTCCTCTCACACTCTCCAGGCTGTAGAGCACTTTGAACAGCTGAGTCTCTCACTTTCTCTTCAAAGCCCTTGAGCATCCCACTCCTGCAGATCTGAGCCACAAGACCCCGAATGAACCCGCTAACACACAGCGTGTCTGAATCATCAGCGCGACAGAAGTGAAAAGCTAGAACCTGGCGATGCAAGCCCCTTTGTAATCCCTGAGGAGAACTCGGCCACAGCAGCTCCGTACACAATGCTGTCTTTCCGCTGCCAGGACCTCCAACAAGCAGCACTCCCCAGCTTGCCCCTCTACTTAGTGCTGGACTACCATTACTGGAAGGGGCACTAGTACTAGCCTGTTTAGTAGGTGTACAATTCACTCCAGTGATGGCATTTGTCTTTTCCTGGAGGCAGTGCTGGAGCTTGTGGAAGACCCACTCCCTGCAGTAAAACCTCTTCCCTTGCAACAAACTGGTTTGTGCCATAGTTAGCCCTGCAGTTCCAGTGCTGCCTCATAGAGATCTGTTCATCTTACAAATAAAACTGCAAAATAAATAAATAAATAAAACAGCAAAAGTCAAAGAAGATCTCACTGTTTGGCCTTTGATGGGCAATGATGAGAAAACAGGAGCTTCACAATTGGTAGCTGCTTACTAAAGCATGGTCAGTTACTGGGCAGTATAGCCCTTCTTTTAGATGAGAAACAAAATTCATTTCAAGCTGAAGAAAACTAAGTCTTTAAAGAACTGAATGCTTTAAGTGATCTTTGATCCCACTTCCAGGGATTTCACTCTCATCTGGTAACGTTGGTCAATCCCATTGCTTCCACTGGATCTCATGTAAAGGGGTGTATGTTTCCGTTCAAAGGAATGGACAGCACATCTGGAGAAAATAAAAACAGCAACTCCTCAAAATTTCCCGAGACAAAAGGCTTCAATCCTAGCGCATTGGAGTGTAGTTTAAGCAAGACACTGTCCATCTGGAAATGCTGGAAACATTTCTTTGGCTCCCACACATAAGGCCCCTAAATTAGGGAAACACTGCGTTTTGGAGTTAGGAAGGAGGGGGTGGGAGGGGTGCGACTTCTGAAGTTATTTTTTGGTCTTAGGCACTGTCTGACAACACTGGGCACAATGGAAAGCCCAATATTCATTTGCATAAAAATAAAAAGGCAGGGGGAGTGGAGGTGAAAGGAAGGGATGGAAGGGAGGGGGAAGGGGGGTTGCTTGTCAAAGCATCAGATTGTTTTTTCTTGTTTATTTTATTTAATTATTATTATCTACTTTCTTGGTGTAAAACGTGTCAATTCCTTCGTCCAAAAAACAAATTAATAAAAAGCCGTGCGTTTCTGCATTCTTCTTTTCCTTCTCTAATTGGCTTGCATCTGGTTTATTTTCAATTATCTGTTTAAAAAAAAAAGAATGTATGAAAAATCAAAACAGGCAAACCTAACCCTTTACCCTCTCGAAAAAGCACACATGCACCTCTTTTACCAACAATACGCCCAGCTGGGTCGGTTGTCGCAGCCGAACTAGCTGCACAGGAAGATGACTACACCTCCGATCTCACACCTTTCTTCGTGGGCATTTAACTGCTTCACGATGAGGCTGTCTTGTTTATCTACAAGCCCCATCACTGGTGCCAATCTCCTAAAATAAGCATATATAACTCACCATGGTTAGCATCCCCTCAAAGTCGTCCCAATCGATGAATTCGTTTTTGACGCAAAGACAGTTAAACCCTGACGTTACACCATAGCTAGCTGAATTATATTGTCCGTTTATCTTTTAAACACGTGTTTAAAACCAAACACGCACATACAACGGCTATACGGTATTTCTACTATTAATAATAATAGACCTCTTTGCACTTACACCCTTCTCGTATTATCTGTCAAGAAAAACACTATTAGCAAGAGGCAAGAGTTACTGCTACTCTTAACGCTTGCTCCGATTTATCCACGGCATTCGCCTTGCATCAATCCCACCCCCCCAGTCGCCGTTTCGTCCGTATATTGCTTCCACCTCCCAACCCCCTTTAAGAACAAGGCAGAACCAGAAAAGATCGACCGAAGCATTCCTTTAATTCTCTACTATATGACTCAAGGACATACTTATTCGTTCCACTAGTTCCTTCCCCCTGCGATGTTGCACAGACTTTTCGGCGACTCTGCCACTTTTCTTTTCATTTTACCCGAGTCCCTCACCTTCACGTTGGCTTTATCCGCAAGTGACTCTGCCCCTCTCTCTTTCCGTCTCTGTTATCTTTCCTTTTCAGGGCTGCAACAGGCTTTCTTTGCTTATGCGGCGCCTCTGTTTAAGAGATTCAGCGGGTGTATCTCCTTTGCTTTTTCATTCTTCTTCAAGTATCACTGGCACGTAATCCCCTTTTTTCTTTCTTGTTTCCTCTTCAATTCTCTGCCTTATACCGTCTTTTTCCTCTCTCCCCGAGCTCCTCCTGCCATCAAACACAGAACGACACTGAAGCAAAAACTCCGCCTCCAAACATCCGCACCACGCCCCCTCGCTAACGCAGGCACCTTGGCCTCCGCCTATCCAACCAACAGCTGTGCTGACGTCAGAGACTGCGCAGTAGGCTGCTGCAATACCTATTTGGAGATACTGGGCGCAAAACTGTGCTGAAGACGCGTTTTTGTAAATCCAATTGTATATGACGTCATTTCATTAACAGTCTCACGGAGGACTGCTTCTATTAGCGAACATGATCACAGTGGGATAAAAGTCAAAATTATGATAAAATATTGATCACAGTTTGGATTCCATATTTATTTCATCACTACGGAACGAAGTGCAAATTCTGGGTGAACGTTCTCCGTAAAATCATAACAAGGTAATAAAACCTGCGGATGTGAGCAGGGAGAAAAATACACTTCAGTAAAGATAGTTTTTAATTCCACATCCGGCCATATACACACACACAAACATGTGCCATACATAAAAGCATAAGTAATTTAGAAAAAATATTTTCTATAAGTAAAAGATAATATTAATACAAAACGATCTTTTCATAGCCCATTGTAGTAACGTTTACAATGACCGTTAATTTTTAACGTTTTCTTATAAAAGTTTTTTAATGACTCAAAATTATTTTGTAGATTCTGCGGGCTTTGGGTAAAATCTCTTACCGGGACATTACAGCATGTGCGTTCAGGTTTTGCATTCCACATTTTTTTTAACAGGATAGGTTGACTGGTGGCTTCAAATTGAATTGCTTGAGTATGCCCCGCAATCAGGTGTCGTTAAAAGCTACCAGCCTAGACTCCGTGTGATCTTAACAGTGTGTTGAAAGAGTGGATAAATTTATGAATTGACAAATTCCCTTCATATCAGTTTTATTTTAGCTTCTAAATATTAAATGTCCATTTGAGCAGTTTTTAATTATATACATTTGCATTACTCGACTGATGAGTCATCTCTAATAATATATTTGAGGATGAAATAAATAGCCTGGCTCTTTTTCACAGTTCTACCATGAAAAGAAAAAAAGGAGTAATTTTCAATATACACTCTTAATAATTACAATCCTATATGAAATCTGCTGCAAGGTTTCTTTGTGTAATGATGGAAAAACTTATGCATCACTTTTTCTGGTTATTTACTTGTACTCGTGTCTTGAAATATGCAATTTAAATCTCTACCCTCTTAGTAAATGGAGCATTTTGTTAAGTTTTTAAAGTCATTTCGTCTTGCCATTTTAATTCTGCAGTTGTGACTATGTATAATTCTTTTACAGGTATGCCACATCATGTAAGAAGTATAGGTATGTGATGATCAACATTGCTTGAAATGATTAGTGAGAATCAATGGTGACCTCCTGTGAGATATGTGAGAACTCATCTCAGAGTACCCATTTTTATACTGCCTGTCTCTGCCATTTAAATACACTGTTGTGCTTTAAGTCAATTTATGCATATCCGAAGTTAAATGTTGTTATGTTTTAACCATATTTTTTCCTGGCTTTGGTTATCATTCTTTTTTTTTCTTTTATTTTAAAGTATATGTCATGTGTTTATATAATTTTTGTAAACATTAATGTTTATGTTTCATTTAGTGTCTATGTGTAATGTATTGTTCTTTAATGTTGCTTGTGCTTAATGGGTGGTACTCCAAGAGGGGTCACCCTGACACCACCACTCCTGAGACCTTACTCGGGCTATTTAAGACCCAGAGATGAGGATTTCAGGTGGTGGTGTATAGAATGTGTTAGGAGTGTTTACTGTTTTGTCTGATTATTTCTGCTGTTTCTCCTAATTTTTCCTATGAATTTTGCTTTTGGGACGTTTGCTTTGGATATCCTCTCAAGCACATCCTATTTGCTGTTTTGAGCATTTTTATGATTTTTTTTCCCTGTCGTTAATAAATATTTCAATTACAAAGATTATTTCTTAATACTTTAACATAAACCAAAAAGTGTTAACCTAAGCCATGTAAAAAAACGCTGTCTAAAACATAACTCTTGTAATGTATAACCGCAGTTCAGATGACACCATTTATCACAAAGCAGTAGTATTTTTGCCAAAGCAATTATAAAAACACTTGTGTATAGTGTTATGAACAACTTTTACCTAGCAAATAACTCCTGTAACAATGCACAGTTTAGTTTCAGATTAGTTCAGCTATTCATGATTATGCACTTCCATGACTCTATTTCTGCCATGTTTTAGCCAAGGTCTCAACTGTGGCTTAAGTGTTGTCAAATTTTTGTGACCCTTTTGTTACTCTTTAAACATTATTATTGTGAATATTATGCTATTGCTTGTGTGTTTGATCCTCCTGTACATTATGTCTTGTATAAATTTTTGTTTAGTCATTATTTTGTACAGTATGTATATATTATGCTTATTTTGAATTAGTGACTTTAGTTATGTGCCCTGTGCCCTTTATATAGAGTTTTAGGGGGTAAGGATGTCATGACATTTCAAATGAAGGACTGCCCTCTACCTATATATTTTTAAGTACTTTTTGGATTTTCTGGTATTTTGATTATTTTTGCTCTGTGTTTGTTGACTTTTGATTAGTGTTCTTCCTGTCTTGTGCCCGTTGTTTGCTGAGATAGGCTCCAGCTGGCCAGCGATCCTGTCTAGGATAAACGAAATTAAGAAAATAGATATGTGCATGGATGGACTGGATTTGTTTTTTCTAGATAGTTTTTTTAGGCACAAGTTCTAGGATTTCTGGTTTCCTCTACTTCTTTGAATATTATTTTAAGATTAATAAGGATTATTTTTAGTGTGGGGTTTCCTCTTTATGTGTGTTATGGTTTGAGGAAAGTCCCATCTGAAGTACTACTCCACAGAAAAGCCTGAGGCTAGATTTGGAAGGCAAGGCCTCATTTTGGCATTGCAGCCTTCCAGTAGAAAAGCCTTATGGCTCATTTTGTACTTTGTACATTACTGAGCCAGAAAATCACTACAACACAATTCCAAGAATGAATAATGAAATGTCTCTTTAGGACCATAATATAAAATAGGATATTTTCTCCTCCTCCTTGAACCGTCACCTTATCGTGGTGGAGGGGTTTGCGTGTCCCAATGATCCTAGGAGCTATGTTGTCCAGGGCTTTATGCCCCTGGTAGGGCCACCCAAGGCAAACTGGTCCTAGGTGAGGGATGAGACAAAGAGCGGTTCAATAAACCTCCAATGAAAATAAAACTGTGGACGACGTTTTCCCTTGCCCGGACGCGGGTCACCGGGGCCCCCCTCTGGAGCCAGGCCTGGAGGTGGGGCTCATGGCGGCGCCTGGTGGCCGGGCCTGCACCCATGGGGCTCGGCCGGGCACAGCCCAAGAGGTAACGTGGGTCCTCCTCCCCATGGGCTCACCACCTATGGGAGGGGCCAAGGAGGTTGGGTGCAGTGTGAGTTGGGTGGTGGCCGAAGGCGGGGACCTTGGCGGTCTGATCCTCGGCTACAGAAACTGGCTCTTGGGACGTGGAATGTCACCTCTCTGAAGGGGAAGGAGCCTGAGCTAGTGCGCGAGGTCGAGAGGTTCCGGCTAGATATAGTCGGACTCACCTCAACGCACAGCTTGGACTCTGGAACCAATCTCCTTGAGAGGGGCTGGACTCTCTACCACTCTGGAGTTGCCCCCGGTGAGAGGCCGAGCAAGGTGTGGGCATACTTATTGCCCCTAGACTCGAAGCCTGTGCATTGGGGTTTACCCCGGTGGACGAGAGGGTGGCCTCCCTCCGCCTTCGGGTGGGGGGAAGGGTCCTGACTGTTGTTTGTGCGTATGCCGAACAGCAGTTTGGAGTATCCACCCTTTTTGGAGTCTCTGGAGGGGTTGCTAGAGGGCATACCTTCTGGGGATTCCCTCGTTTTGCTGGGAGACTTCAATGCTCACGTGGGCAATGACAGTGAGACCTGGAAGGGCGTGATTGGGAGGAATGGCCCCCCCGATCTGAACCTGAGCGGTGTTTTGTTATTGGACTTCTGTGCTCGCCACGGATTGTCCATAACGAACACCATGTTCAAGCATAAGGGTGTTCATATGTGCACTTGGCACCAGGACACCCTAGGCCTCAGGTCGATGATCGACTTTGTGGTCGTGTCGCCGGACTTGCGGCCATATGTCTTGGACACTCGGGTGAAGAGAGGGGCGGAGCTGTCAACTGATCACCACCTGGTGGTGAGTTGGCTTCGATGGTGGGGGAAGATGCCGGTCAGACCTGGTAGGCCCAAACGTGTTGTGAGGGTCTGCTGGGAACGGCTGGCAGAGTCCCCTGTCAGAAGTAGCTTCAACTCCCACCTCCGCAGAACTTCAACCACGCCCCGAGGGAGGTGGGGACATTGAGTCCGAATGGGCCATGTTCCGTGCCTCTATTGTTGAGGCGGCTAACCGGAGCTGTGGCCGCAAGGTGCTCGGTGCCTGTCGTGGCGGCAATCCCCAACCCGTTGGTGGACACGGCGGTGAGGGATGCCGTCAAGCTGAAGAAGGAGTCCTATAGGACTTTTTTGTCCTGTGGGTCTCTGGAGGCAGCTGATAGGTACCGGCAGGCCAAGCGAATGGCTTCGGTTGTTGCTGAGGCAAAACTCGGGCATGGGAGGAGTTTGAGGAGTTTGAGAGGCCATGGAGAGCGACTTCGGACGGCTTCGAGGAGATTCTGGTCCACCGTCCGGCGTCTCAGGAGGGAAGCAGTGCAGTGTCAACACCGTATATAGTGGGGATGGTGCGCTGCTGACCTCGACTCCGGACGCTGTGGGTCGGTGGGAGGAGTACTTCGAAGACCTCCTCAATCCCACTAACATGCCTTCCAATGAGGAAGCAGAGCCTGGGGACTCTGAGGTGGGCTCTCCCATCTCTGGGACTGAAGTCACCGAGGTGGTCAAAAAACTCCTTGGTGGCAGGGCCCGGGGGTGGATGAGATACGCCCGGAGTTCCTTAAGGCTCTGGATGTTGTAGGACTGTCTTGGTTGACACGTCTCTGCAACATCGCATGGACATCAGGGACAGTGCCTCTGGATTGGCAGACCGGGGTGGTGGTCCCCTCTTTAAAAAGGGGGGACCGGAGGGTGTGTTCCAACTATAGAGGGATCACACTCCTCAGCCTCCCTGGAAAAGTCTATTCGGGGTTCTGGAGAGGAGGGTCCGCCGGATAGTCGAACCTCGGATTCAGGAGGAACAGTGTGGTTTTCGTCCTGGTCGCGGAACAGTGGACCAGCTCTTCACCCTTAGCAGAGTCCTGGAGGGTGCATGGGAGTTTGCCCGACCGGTCTACATGTGTTTTGTGGACTTGGAAAAGGCATTCGACCATGTCCCTCGGGGAATCCTGTGGTGGGTGCTCCGGGAGTATGGGGTACGGACCCCCTGATAAGAGCTGTTCGGTCTCTGTACAACCGGTGTCAGAGCTTGGTCCGTATTGCCGGCAGTAAGTCCAGCCCGTTTCCAGTGAGAGTTGGACTCCGCCAGGGCTGCCCTTTGTCACCGATTCTGTTCATAACTTTTATGGACAGAATTTCTAGGCGCAGCCAGGGTGTTGAAGGGGTCCGGTTTGGTGGACTCAAGTGGAGGAGTTCAAGTATCTCGGGGTCTTGTTCACGAGTGAGGGAAGAATGGAGCGTGAGATCGACAGGCGGATCGGTGCGGCATCCGCAGTGATGCGGGCTCTGCATCGGTCTGTTGTGGTGAAAAGGGAGCTGAGCCGTAAGGCAAAGCTCTCAATTTACCAGTCGATCTACGCTCCTACCCTCACCTATGGTCATGAGCTATGGGTAGTGACCGAAAGAACGAGATCGCGAATACAAGCGGCTGAAATGAGTTTCTTCCGCAGGGTGTCTGGGCTTTCCCTTAAAGATAGGGTGAGAAGCTCAGTCATACAGGAGGGGCTCAGAGTAGAGCCACTGCTCCTCCGCATCGAGATTTTTTCTTTGTTTGACAAACTTTCCCATAATCCTTGAGGAAGAGGGGGTAGGTGGGTGTAAGGGGGGACTTAATGTGTGGTTCAGAGGATGTTAGTTAAGTCTTATTTAATATGTAGATGTTCTTTTTAAGCCTGCATATTCAAGAATTTAACCAAACAAAAAGAAATTGGGTTAATGTACGACGTCAGTATGTCCACGTCGATCAAACACAGGAAGCTGTACAGTCTACTTGTGACTTTACGCTGTTGGAAGATAAATAAATACATCAAGGTAAATAGGTAAATAACATTGAATGTGGCTTTTATATAAGTAACATATAAATGTTTTTCATATAAAGACCATCACAAAACATAATCACAAACAGCCTTGGTGAGCTCAGCATGCCTTGCAGTTTTATTGAAGGATATGCAAGGCAGCTTGACCAATAATATCCACTGGCAGGGCGATGCCCAATCTCTTGCTGCATCTAAACAGTGCCATCTTGTGCCTTTACGCCTGATGCAGCTGCATTTTTCTTATGTGAGACTGGACGTTTTGTGCGTGGAGTTCTTCTGTACTCTTTTCCCGATGTAAAACCCTCATCCTCATCTGAGTTCACCTCTGTTATAGCACATCTTTATTTGACAACAGCAGTGTCATATTGGAGGGAGTATGTATGTGACTAGAATAAAACTGAAAATAAAACTGAAAAAACTGAAAAAAAAACTCTTACCTTTACAAGTACTATAAATTACACCAGCTGTTACAGACTCAAATCAAGTGTATGTTTTTATTGTGTAATAATAACAATAGGAACGGCTCACTACTCAAAATGGTAATTCTGGTTAGCAGCCAGACTTGAACCAGCGACCTCTTGATTATGAGTCAGCAGCTCTTACTGCTGCACCACTCAAGCAAAGTGTTTATTTGATTTTTGGACTTCAGTCTTCACACATTATACACGTCATGTCAAACTTTTGTCATTAGTACTTTAACATCAAAAAAGTTTGTTTTAGGTATTTGTTTAACATTTCTTGCATTTCTCACATTTCCTGTCATCCTACATTTACATAGATCATTGTAGACACACCACACACATGAAATGCGTGTGTTACAAATAAAGATATATTATTTACCCTACACAACTCCAGGCACCTCACACCCAGATAAACAAGACTTGAGCTTGGGAGAACTTTTTGCCCTAGTTGACTATGGCGATCAGTGGGCAGACAGCAGGTTACTTGATGCTTGTGAGGATCAACATATTTACAAAACAAAGCACGCTAATGGAGAGGTGTGAAGGAATCTAAAGTGGCCGGGGATTATGAATTTTTTTGTAGGCTTCAGGGATTCTAGTGTTAAAACATGCCGGCACACTATTGTGTCAGAGTTTGCAACAAGATTTTAATAAATCAGGTCCTTGCCTCTGCATGGACACAAATCCTGCCAACTACACCACTTGTGGCCTGTATGGGGTGCTCCTGCCCCCCAAACCTGACACAGACAAGGTCAGGTACAAGTGTAAAAGCACAAAAGAGTTTTTATTCATGGGAAACACTTCTTAGGTAAGTGTTTCCCATAGCACCAAGCACAGAAACAAAGCACAGCCACAATAAAGCACTTTGCAACTCTCTCTGCCTCTCTCTGTTTTTCTCTGTCTCTTTGTCTCTCTCTCTCTGTCTGCCTCCTCCACTCCTCTACGCAAGCATTGTGCACCTCCTTCTGACTCTGGACAGTGACAGGTAGCTCCTTTTATCTTATTCCTGGAAGTACGTCCAGTGTTCCCAAGGCTTGGTCCAAGAACACTTCTGGGTAAGGCTGGAGACCCATGACATAGGGCTCCCGAGTCCCTGCAGCACCTCCTGATAGCACCCATGGAACCCAACAGGTCTGAGTCACAGAACATTCTATCCCCTGGACAGCCCCCCTGGGTTGTGGTGGTGCCACAGATTCCCACAGGACACTATCGGAATTGGAGTTCTGTAACTCAGCCTTGTTGGTTTCTGTGGGTGGAGCCAAGGTTCCCAAACACGGCAGAATGAGAGCCCATGCACTTGCATGTGGTGGAGGGTCTCTCTCCACAGGCACAGAGAGAAGAGCTGACCTTGGCTGGGCATGAGGTGCAGCAGGAGTCATGATCAGACTTATATTTTTATTTTTAATTTTGTGCAGTCATTCATAAGTCTTTGGGAAAAAAACAGTTGAAAGGGGGAATGAGAAGCCAGGAACTCAGTGGTTACATTTCTTTTTTATTTACACACCTTGCCTGGTGGTTGCAAGGCCTGATGACTGAAATTACTCAACACTTGGCATCTATACTGCAGTGGTATAAAGGTCAGCATTGTGCACTTGCTGGACATCTTGGATATTTTCAAAGTAAAAACTCTTAGTGTTGGTGTGTTATTATTTTTCTTACTGGTTTTAACCGCTGTTCATACTCAGGTATGATTCCTGTTTCACATCCTTAACTTTTTAAAATGATTCCTTTTTTTGACTTTCTAGTAATTACTTTGGCTAGTTTACTGACTTCAATCCATCTCCTGGTTTGAATTAAAAAATCTGTTATTGCTGTCACCTTGTGTGGTCATTACAGAAACTCATATTCCATCTGTGATTGTGTACTTTACATGTTACTTGTGTTGTATTGTTAAATATATTCTGTTTTCAGCAATGTAGTGTTTTGAGTTAAACTAGGTAAGTGTCCACATTGACTGCACTGAATAAACGGATGAAGCAAGCTCTTGCAGGCATTACATTACACTGCTTTTAGCTTCCTATTTTTTATTATTAACAAATAATACCTATCTATCTATCTATCTATCTATCTATCTATCTATCTATCTATCTATCTATCTATCTGTCTGTCTGTCTGTCTGTCTGTCTGTCTGTCTGTCTGTCTCCGCTTCCTAAACTGTTTCTCTCCTAGTTAGGACTGGCCGATAGATTTCCATTTAAAAAGTCTAGTAAGATGGGGAAGGTTAATTTATTCAGACAATGTGAGTCATACACATTTAACCCCAAGAGAAAAATAATCTAAAGCAGATGCTATTTCTGGCAAATGCAGTGTCACTTAGACAGCCATAGAACTTTGTACATGGGTGTTTAATCACACAATATTTAAAATAGTAATTACACATTTTTAAAAACAATTTCATTCTGGTTCGATTATAGCCATAAATGGTAATTCTGGTTAGCAGCCAGACTTGAACCAGCCATTGATTAGCCATAATCTAACATAAAATGCCAATTTTGTTGTGAAAGAATGGTAGTAATTCTTTTTTAAAAGAGAAAGCAATGAGAGCTGAAACTAAACTAGTCTCTAATAATAAATAATGATCAGCACTGTTTATATGCAATAACATTAGCAGGTTAATCAAAAAGCAGAGAGTAAATTAATGAAATGTTGATGTGAAGAAGGACGGCACGGTGGTGCAGTGGTAGTGCTGCTGCCTCGCAGTTAGGAGACCCGGGTTTGCTTCCCAGGTCCTCCCTGCGTGGAGTTTGCATGTTCTCCCCGTGTCTGTGTGGGTTTCCTCCCACAGTCCAAAGGCATGCAGGTTAGGTGTATTGGCGATTCTAAATTGGCCCTAGTGTGTGCTTGGTGTGTGGGTGTGTTTGTGCGTGTCCTGCGGTGGGTTGGCACCCTGCCTGGGATTGGTCCCTGCCTTGTGCCCTGTGTTGGCTGGGATTGGCTCCAGCAGACCCCCGTGACCCTGTGTTTGGATTCAGCAGGTTGGAAAATGGATGGATGATGTGAAGAAAATGATTATAGACTTAGAAATTCATGAAGGGATACTCAGTATCACAAACTCACTCTGATGCATTTTTAATGTGTCTGAAAGGTGTAAATCCATTTTAAATATGGACAAAAAGATTAAACTAAACATTTTAAATGTATAAATGTTAAATGTCTCATTTCTGTGCTAATAAGTAGCATGTTGAGGCTTTGATTTATTCTCTTGCTGAGGCACCACACTGAAGAAAAACCTGTCAATAATACAAATACCACAGCGTGCAAGTGATTTATATTGATGTGCTATGTGTGCTGATATAGCATTTATCACCCTGCTGAGTATTATTGTTCTTCATTTTTCAGTAGCTCCATGAATTTAATGCAAGTCAGTGCCGTGGATTAACAGTAGTATTTTCCAATAAATACACATAGTGTAAAGTATATACAAATAAGAAATGGGACAGAAGGAGTACCACAATAACAAAATACAAGTGAATAGTGTGAGCCCTACTGGAAGGCTGTGACTGTGTATAGAAAGCTTTCCACACAACAACATTTGAAGTGATTTACCCACTTGCAACCATCAAAAAAATCATAAAAACACCCTGTTATCACTCTTTTTCTTTGACCTAATTCTTTTATATCCAGCCACACTTCCACTGTGTCACTGAGCTATTGTCCAAAGAATAAACTTACTGGTGTGCTGTGTGGTTTCATTATATATACTGGTGCATGGCATGTGACTCTTCATTCAGATTAACATAAACACACAAGGAGTTTGATGGTTTAATATGCTGCTGTCGCATGGCAGTTTCTTCTTCCTTTGTTTGCATGCCACAAACAGAGCATCATTGTTAATGGTCCTGATCCACATGGAAATTGCAGTATACTTGCACCTTATCTTTAGTGCACTTTTCCTAAATTTAGTGCTTACTGAAAATTCTGACTCTTAAATAGTTTTTGAAACTGCTGTATCTTAGTGGTGCCATCCTTTCTAGAAGGGTTCCCTTCCTGCTTGTGTTATATTATCTGAAATGTAGTCTGGGGACCCCAAGTTAAATCATAAGGGACTGGAATGGCACTGACCCTTTTCCTCTAATCAGCTACAGGTAGATGTCAGCAAACAATATACATGAAGAGATACAATACTTGGTGCTGTAGAGGCCATCTGTGCATTATTTTTGTCTTACCTACTACTGAAATTTAGAAATACTTGAAATGCAGTGGAACAAAGGGTTACCAGTAGACATTGGGATGAAGTGGCCATGGGACACCCAGAAGTGACACTGAAAATTAATTGTAACATTAGGAGGTTGTCACTGTCACCTTTTGTTTTGCTTAATTTTAGTTACATTTAAAAATCAGAATATTTAACAACTTGGATGGCATGATCTGTACTTTGTTTAGTTCAGTTTTGTTTGGTTCTTACTTGTCTTTTCCATGGGCCCTTTCCTTGTTAACATGGCACTATAGCTTTTTGTCTGCAAGTCTTGAATTTCACAATGCAAGGTTTAGCAGAGTTGCAATATAAAGATGGCTTTCTTTCTGGTTTAGTCAGTGCGAGCACGACACTAGTGAACACAGCATTTTATTTTTTATTTTATTCTTAATTAGACAATGTTTCATTCCAGTTTAAAGTCATGGTGCTGTATATTTATAACCTGGGTTGCAAATCAATTGCATGTTGGGAAATGTTGCTAGGGAAAATTTAGATAATAGAAAAAGTGACTGAGCAGACAATTACAGTAGAACTGGACTCAGCATCCCTTCTTTGAAGGGATATGCTTTAGACACATTTAGCTTCAGCACTGTTTCTGTCCCTGGCTGGATTCCTAAATAACGGGCTGTGGATTGTTGCATTTTAACCATGGCCAGAAACATACATTACACATGCCTATTAAATATTAACTGTCAAATATGCACATCAGCACATCAGTCTTTCCCTCTATAACTGTTACATTTTTCTTTTTGAAATGTGATTATGGAATATTATTTGCAGAAAACAGTTGCAACTGCCAAAGCCAACTGTTTATTGGGTAAAGAGAGGGTTGAAATGTTCTGGCCTTTAAAAAGAACAAGTGATTTTGAACTGTGAAAGAAAACTGAGAGAAGGATTACCACACTATAGCATTCAGCATTATCGTGACTAACTACTTGCGTGGTGGTGAGGCTAAGGATTTGCACTGCCAGTTCGAATCCCTTAAACACCAAAAATAACTCCACTTTGTTGGGCCCTTGAGTAAGGCCCTTAACCTGCAATTGCTCTGTCCTGGGTATGACGTTAATCTGCATCCAGCCCTGCATGTAGGTCCGCCAACCTGCAGGGAAAAACCTGGGGGTTGGTAGCAGAATTAGCACTCCATCCACCATATAAAACCTCATACTGGTTCCATTCCATCTGAACTAGTGTGGTGCTGAGGTGTCACACACCACATGGCTGCACTTTGGTCCTAATCTGGGTTCCTGAGTTGGTTTGTCATGTGGTGGGTGCAGCAATGCGCTGTATCAGCATGTGCTTCTAACTCCTCTACTTGAAAACACTGGGGGCTTCAATGTACCAGAAGTTGGTATCCTCCATGCATTGGATACATTCCTCAAATTTCAATTCATATGAAAGTGTGATGAACATGTATGTACAAAGACAACTAGTTAAGCAAAGCAGCATTATGGCAAACCAAAAAAAATCTTAACATTTAGTAGCCTTCCTTATCTTCACCCTCTAGGTAAGTGTTTCTTCACTTTCTACACTTGCTTTAAAAAGCTGATGTTTAGTGTCTTAGTGAAATAGCTCGCTGCTGCAGTTAGTTGCATTAACAGAATTATTCATTAATTCTTACTAATATATGTATATTCATGTTTATTTAAAGTATGAAGTATAGGAAGCAAAATTTTTTAAACATGAGAACAATTTGTTTAAGTCATTTAAAAATCATTTAAATGTGAAATTAAAAATATGGATTTGTTCAAATATATCCATTTCATTGTGAAATATATTTACTACAAAGTGTAAGGCTGCTTTACTGTATATCAAAATTATTGTAAACAGTTACTTACAGCATTTGTGACTGTCTGTGCAGTGAATGACAATATCCAAAGTAAAAGTCGATTCATAGAACAGGGCCGGAGCATGTTGGGTGCTGTAAGTTTATAAGTTGTTCATTAATATCACCTACAATATGTGCATTACAGATACAATGCTCCATTTTCAGCTATCCACCCATAAGTTACTAATTTACTCTTTAACTGAATAATACTCTATCTGATCCTCAATATGAACAAATTAATGTTTAAACAAGGAATGACTGAATACAACCCCAATTCCAATGAAGTTGGGATGTTGTGTAAAACGTAAATAAAAACAGAATACAATGATTTGCGTTCCTTTTCAACCTATATTCAATTGAATACACTACAAAGACAAGATATAGAATGTTCAAACTGATAAACTTTATTGTTGTTTTGCAAATCTTCACTCATTTTGAATTTGATGCCTGCAACACATTCCAAAAAAGCTGGGACAGGGGCATGTTTACCACTGTGTTATATCACTTTTCCTTTTAACAACACTCAATAAGCGTTTGGGAAATGAGGACACTAATTGTTGAAGCTGTGTTGGTGGAATTCTTTCCCATTCTTGCTTGATGTACAACTTCAGTTGCTCAACAGTCCTGGGTGTCCGTTGTCATATTTTGCGCTTCATAATGTGCCACATATTTTCAATGGGAGACAGGTCTGAACTGCAGACAGGCCAGTCTAGTACACGAAACTCTTTTACTACAAAGCTACGCTGTTGTAACACATGCAGAATGTGGCTTCGCATTGTCCTGCTGAAATAAGCAGGGACATCCATAAAGAAGACGTTGCTTGGATGGCAACATACTGTATGTTGCTCCAAAACCTGTATGTACCTTTCAGCATTAATGGTGCCTTCACAGATGTGCAAGTTACCTATGCCATGGGTACTAACACACCCCATACCATCACAGATGCTGGCTTTTGAACTTTGCGCTGGTAACAATCCAGATGGTCCTTTTCCTCTTTGGCCCAGAGGACACGACGTCCATGATTTCCAAAAACGATTTGAAATGTGGACTCGTCAGACCACAGCACACTTTTCCACTTTGCGTCAGTCCATCCCAGATGAGTTCGGGCCCAGAGAAGCAGGCGGAGTTTCTGGGTGTTGTTGATATATGGCTTTCACTTTGCATGGTAGAGTTTTAACTTGCACTTGTAGATGTAGCGACGAACTGTGTTAACTGACAATGGTTTTCTGAAGTATTCCTGAGCCCACGTGGTAATATCCTTTACAGAATGATGTCTGTTTTTAATGCAGTGCCGCCTGAGGGATCGAAGGTCACGGGCATCCAGTGTTGGTATTTGGTCTTGCCGCTTACGTGCAGAGATTTCTCCAGATTCTCTGAATCTTTTGATGATATTATGGACAGTAGATGATGAAATCCCTAGATTCCTTGCAATTGTACTTTGAGAAACGTTCTTAAACTGCTGGAATATTTGCCCATGCAGTTGTTCACAGTGGTGAACCTTGCCCCATCCTTGCTTGTGAATGACTGAGCCTTTTGGGGATGCTCCTTTTATACCCAATCATGACAAACACCTGTTTCCAATTAACCTGTTCACCTGTGGAATGTTCAAAACAGGTGTTTTTTAAACATTCCTCAACTTTCCCAGTCTTTTGCTGCTCCATCCCAGCTTTTTTGGAACGTGTTGCAGGCATCAAATTCAAAATGAGTGAAGATTTACAAAACAACAATAAAGTTTATCAGTTTGAACATTAGATAACTTGTCTTCGTAGTGTATTCAATTGAATATAGGTTGAAAAGGATTTGCAAATCATTGTATTCTGTTTTTATTTAAGTTTTACAAAACGCCCCAACTTATTTGGAATTGGGGTTGTATATCAGATGTGTGCGGTTTAACTTTAGGTACAGTATTTTGCTCTTTCATTTAAAGTGTGAAATTTAGGAAAACTCAGGCAAATCTAATTAAGTTATAATAAAACATGTGGAGGTTTGCAGGAGTGGGAGAAAATCTATTAGAAGAATTTTAACAGTCGAGAATGATACATTTTTGATGCTTTGTTAAATCCCTGTTCAAAGACTCTTGCAGCTTTATAGTTTATATATTAAAATTTCGTTATTTAATAATGTTTTAACATATTTTTGGGGTCCAAGAATAAATGTGTCACTGTGTCATGGATGTTTTTATACTTTTTTCATTTGTTTTCAATTTTCTAAATGTGGAGCATTGATAGAAAATAAGAAATTCATGGGGAAGCAAGCTCCACTATATAATACCTGAAAAAAATGTATATGGCCACACTACTAGAAGCCAAGGACCCTCCATTTTATCTAACCAATCTCTGACAATTTAATAGTCCTTTCTACTGGTCATTGAGGAAGTCAAAATAGTACGCTTTTTATTCTCACCTTTCCACCATATTGTTAATATTTGAAATGCTATGAATTGAAGTGGTTAGTTTACTGCTAGATAAAACTGGATGTCAATTGTTAATTGATTTTGTATAGCACTCTTCACTGAGTCCAGGTCCAGAATGCATGCACAAATCCACATTTTCAGTATGTTTACTACAAAGTGCTAAACCATACAAAGCTGGCATCCATGAACACACAAACAACTTTAAACACACTGTAAAACAGAACATGGCAATAAACAAAATTATCAACATTATAATTCTGAAATGTCTCTGTCATGTTTTATTTTGTATTTAGACATACTTTTATGTTAAAGTAATTGTTTCAGGTTATTATTTTCTTGTATCTTTTGATTTGTCAGGGTAACCCTCCCCCACCAAATCATTGTTTTCTGTGTTAAGCAAGCTGTGCCTGGAGCTGATCTATTCTAATCTAGTGGGAGAGGCCTGACCTGTTGGGGCAGTATAAAAGAGCTAATCAGGCTTCTAATAAATTTTCATTTTATATGCCTAATAGAGTCTCTGAGGCCTGGCAACATATTTTAGGGTAGCAAACACATCAAATGCTTCTCCCGCCTACATTTTAGAATAATTACATATCTTGTAAGCATAAAATCCATCTAGTTAAACCTTTTTAATTTACCTTGGAGATTAATGTGGTTTGTTATATTTTTGTATGTTACATCAAAAATATGTCTCTCTGTGTTATCATATGAGAATGTTTGAGAAAACTTAATTCTAAAAAATGAAATATAGCACAACAGACATAACAGAATAGCATTAAATTAAACCTATATTTGTGTATTTCTTCCTTTTGAAAGAATGTTGAGCCAAAAAAAAAAATATCCTAGACTAACAAATTAGGCCAAAAAAACTATTTCAGTTATAGCATGCATTTTTAATGTTTTAAAAAATGGATTTGTAGCATTCTCCTTTGTACAGTATTTAACAGCCAGACTTGATGTGCATTTTATTAGAATATAACCAGCCTACTTTTTTCTTTACCCTTTGTTGATAATCTGCTCATCTTAGTGATTAACAAATACAAAAACAGCATTTGTTTGTCAGTGACCTTTGGCCCTTGTGGACTAAGGGTAAAAATGCAGCCAGCGCTGAGACAGCAAATCCAAAATATTTTTTAGCATAGGCTAAAACACTAACTTCACCTGAGCCTAGATTTCGGTGAGGAGCTTCTAGCATTTATTTACACATTTAATATATCTAATAGTAATAATCACATTTTGAATCCACATTTTTTCCTTCCTATATAGTAAAAAATGTTTTTAGCTATAGTTAAAATGTAACTATTTTTATTCATTAGGTTCAGGATTTGCTGTGGATTGTTTGACAACTGCACACATTTCACAGTTAAATATATTTCACTTTTTTGTGGGGGTTTTCTTCAGGAGCTCTGATACCTTACTGTTTTAAATTTGCCAGAATGGACGAATGACCATAGGTATATGCTTTTTGTATGTATAATCTCAGGGTTGATATATGATTGAAATGCAGTGATGCCAGGTTAGGCTCTGACTATATCCATCCATGCATTTTCTTAACCTGCTTATCCCTGACAGGGTCACAGGGCAAGCATCCAGCACAAGGTAAGAAAAATCCTTGAGCAGGCTCCAGTCCATCACATATAGTATAAAATATTAATTAGACTGTTTTAGATGGAATGTTTCAGACTCAAAAGGCCTGAGACTTGTCTCAAACTTAATAACTTTTCTCTTACTGTTTTCATTTAAGCCCTTCTTCCCTGAGAGCAAGCTATCATTCTCCACTCATCGTTCAGACTTATAAGCATGTAACGGTATTTTCCATGTTGAAGCCTTTGCTCAAAACAGGTCTACAACCCTTCGGCACCCAGCACCCCTGATCCTCAGCTATACCAATAAGACTCCTATAAGACCCATCCTACTAACACACAACTGCCAGATCCTGAGTATGTACTTTCAGAGCACCATAACTCTAGTTTATATTCAAGGAAATATTTAGAAAGAACATGTCCAAAACATGGCGCACGGTGGCGCAGTGGTAGCGCTGCTGCCTGCAGTTAGGAGACCGGGTTCGCTTCCCAGGTCCTCCCTGCGTGGAGTTTGCATGTTCTCCCGTGTCTCGTGGGTTTCCTCCGGCGCCCGGTTTCCTCCCACAATCCAAAGACATGCAGGTTAGGTGGATTGGCGATTCTAAATTGGCCCTAGTGTGTGCTTGGTGTTTGTGTGTGTCCTGCGGTGGGTTGGCACCCTGCCCAGGATTGGTTCCTGCCTTGTGCCCTGTGTTGGCTGGGATTGGCTCCAGCAGACCCCCGTGACCCTGTATTCGGATTCAGCGGGTTAGAAAATGGATGGATGGATGTCCAAAACATTAAATTGGACTTATAGGTCTAAACCTCCTTCTGATAGTAAGTTCTTATGGCTGCCAATCTGCAAACATGCACACAAAACAATAAAACGTAAAATGCTAAAAAAGTAATTTTCCAAAATGGTATATAAATGAAAATGAAGCAATACAAAGCTCCAAAAGATAGCTATCCATTTTCTTTATACCCTTACCCTAAAGTTTTGTACAAGTCACCAGAATGTTGCAAGCACACTCTTAACCATAATGCAAAAAATAAAATGAGTCCAATCTATTATTGAACCACAATGCAATTCAACTTGAAAAGTACGGAAAAAATAAATAAATTCAGTGTTTCAGAAAACATAGCAAATTCCAATGTTGATGCTAAGGATTATATCTGAAATATTTTCATTTTAACTATAAAAACCCAGCATGATGTTAAATGTGTTTAAATACTTAAATTGAAACATGGAAGTTTCTAATGGTTAGTTATAATGCAAAACCAATCCATACTAGTTTAGGCAACAAAAAATGTAGCATTTTAAAGTGTATTTATTATTTTTAATATCTGGCTCTGCATCTTAGTTCTGTATTACTAAAAATGTGAGATTGGCAGATGGTTCAGTATAAAATTACTCTTTCTAGACCAAGCCAATAGTAACTTAACTAGAGTCCAACTGCCAGCAAGCAACAATGCTATTCATTGTTATAATTTATACAAAGCTGTATTTTAAGTTATGTAATTGTATATCCCTTAAGACTAAATTCTTGTATATATTTCTATTTTAAGATATTGTTGGCAGGATAACTCTGCAAAATTTGTGTAATACAGTCAATTTGTTTTCATTAAAGATTACTGCCTTTTGATATTGCCTGAAAATGAATTCTTTGAAATTCTTTTTATCAAACATCAACACTTCTACTTTGGTGGCATGATGGACAGTGCATAGTACGGCTGCTTTATGGATCCAGCATCCTGCAACTATTTTCTGTCTGTGAGGAATACTCCAAGTATCTGAGTGGCTATTCCTCTTTGTGCCCTAGATTGGATGTGTCTAGGTGTGTGTGTCTTTAAGTGGGTCCCTTGATAGACTGCAGCCTCATCCTGGTCTGTTTTCTGTCTCACACAGGTAGTGCCTGGATAGCCTCCTGCCCCTGTCAACCAGAAATGGATTAAGTGGTTTAAGAATGTAATGGCATGAAGGTAATTGCTACTTCTTTTGCTCTGCTACTATTCTTTAATGAAATAATCTCTAAAAACTAAGATTTGTACCACTTTGAGCACTCAGCTGTGCTGAGTGAAAACAAACTTCTGAGAGCCTTTAAGACATGTTGGGACATGCATCTATACACATGCCAAGCCACTGGACTCTGGATGGATGAGGATTACTTTAAAGTGTTAAAAATAATAATTATAATAATAAAAACATTTAAGCCATATAGAACCATTGAATACTTATGTTTCATCTCAAGTTTAAAGCTCAAAATAGTAACCACATTACATGATTTTTTTTTTACTTGACTATGCATTTTTGAATGTTATGTCCAACATTGTGCCAAAACAAATTATCCAAATTGAAAATCAAACATGAGTAAAAACTATGTTCACAGCTAAAATAAAATATAGAAGTTCTATTAAGGTAAACAGTTCTCATATGAAGAACAGCAAGTAATACAAATTGATTTTGAAATTTTGGCAAAAATTGTGCTTAATTCTTTTCCTTGGTTTGAGTTTTGGTCTCCGCCATCGCACAATCAATCACTTGTCAAGCCATGTCATGTATCCTTGTATAGGCTGCTCTTATTAGTCACTCCAAGCCTTACAGTGCAACTAAAGATTATCACAGTAGTGATATAAGGAAAAAAGTGAATTATTTTTTATGATGATGGTTTGCAGGCAATGTGCAATGTGAGAAACGGAATCATTGGTCCAGCTATAAAGTACATGCAAAGAAAAATCTTTGTGAACACACCTACTGATTTTAATTACATTGGTAATTTTCAGCAGCAACAAAGATACAACTGTTCAAGCACCTTCTTAAGTTTTTTTTTATCATTACTTTTTAAATAATATTAGACAAGTCATTTTATAGTAAAATGTGTGCATTATTCCCCTTAAATTTTGTAAATGTCAAATGCATTTTAATATTGTGTAATGACTTTACATTTATATTTCCTTGTGTAGTACAGGAAAGGATTAATGGAAGTGACAGAGGTAACACATAAAACACACATAATACCCTTGGTTCAAGAATTCCTAGGAGTTCCAGGTGCTTTAAAGAATGTTCTTTCCTTTTCCCTGCCTGGGAAGGAAGGGCCCAGGAATGTTAGTGAAACTCCACAGAACAAGATCTGCCCAGTGTGGTCACAGGAAGGAAACACTAAGTCTACCTTTCCTGGTCACATGACTTCTGCCATCCATATAAAAGAAGAGACTGGAAGAAGGTCAGGTAGTGCTGACTTGACTGTCAATTTCCCAGGAACCCCAGCTTTTACAGTACAGTGTGTCAAATGTGTCCCCTAAGGGTCCTGAAATCTATGAAAGACTTACAAGACTATTACACTAAGACTAAGACTTACTACAGGACTATTATGAAAGGATTTATCCAGTATAGGAGACTTTTTATTTCTGTCAGAGAAAGAAGACAAATATTTTGCCATGATAAAAGCATGCTAATTATTCAGTTTTAAACTGACTTGACTTTGTTGTGAAATCTGTGAGGCTGTCACTGCTCTCACAATCAGAATATATAAACATATACATTTATATATGCAGTATATATAGAGAGCATTGCTCACACATATATATCCTGAGTTCTGAGACTGTCTAGGCCAGTGGCTATGTGGAGTTTCAAAATCCTAATGGTTTCATTGATTCTGAGTCTTCTGGGTTTTCCTCTCAAATCCCAAAGATGTATTTGCTAGGTTAATTGGAAATTCTAACTTGATCTAATGTGTGTGAGTATGTTGTACAATGGAATATTATCCTTTTCAAGGTTTGTTCCTGTTGGAATAAGTTTCACACCCAACCCTGAATTGGGTAAAGTGGGTTTTAGAATGTTATGTTAAACATTCCAAACATATTTATTAGGTTAATTTGAAACTCTGGTGTGTGCGTATGAGCGGGTACTGAGATGGGGTGACATCCTTAACCAGTTGATTTCAACTTTACACCCAGTGCTTCAGGAAGAGGCTGTTATCTCTGTGACTCCATGCTGGATTACATTTACATTTACATCTCCTCACTTAGATGTCTTTATCCAAAGTGATTTATGAAAGAGGCCAACATAATTGTAATTCTTCTATCTAAGAAGTTGGTTTTGGAATAAAAACTTGTACCCCAATTTTACCATTCACAAAGATAAGAAATAGTAAACTGTACAGCCACATGTAGATTTCATGGCAGAAATGCTCACTCAAGAGCAGTTGCACATTTAGTAATTAATACACTTGTGTAAGATTACTCTAAAGCTTCAGAAAGAGCATCTGGCCATCTGTCTATTTGTTGTCCCTCTAAAAGAGAAATTCACATAATAGAAAATCAGAAAAAGGAGATGCCCAGTTATTAGCCTGAGACAGTGAACAACTAGTAAAAGCTAATCAGTTCGGACAAATGCATGGATTGACCATGGCAGAATGTAACTCTGTGTGATTTAATGTATAACGATGTCCATCTTTTGTGATTGTGTATGCTATTTGTAACCACAGTATATTTGAGAAAGCCTGGACTAGATTAAAAATTTGCTCTTATTGTCATATATTTCAACTTTCGATTTTGGTTGACCATATTTGTTGTTTTCTCCCTTAGCAGTAAGTTTGTCTATCTCTACTCATCTTTGAAAATTTCTATTTGTGGTGTCACTTTCTCAAGTAATGCTGTCAATATTACATTTGGCAAAACTCAGGTGTCAATGGTGTTTCTTTCAACTATAGTCATCCCTGCAGAGGTAGAAGGGATAATTGAGTTAACCCATTGAAAAACTTGCTAAACTTGATTGCCTGTGTGAAAAACCTGATCAAAATAACACATATCATTTTTATCTTTATAATTGCATTTAGAGTAATTATTTGTTTTATAAGTGTTTCAAATTAATTTCTGGTCTTCCACATGCCTCCATTTACATGCTTTGCAGCATTGTTTGCATTTCATATGTTAAAATTCTTTTAAGACCATACTTTATTTTAGCCGGTTTGATTCAACATACTTAGTACAAACCGTTAAATATGTAATTCAAACCCTGAGTCTTAGTTAATGTATCCCACTCATTTTTTTAAACATATGACAGAGCTTCCCTAATACATGTCACATACTCAGTAAAGTGTAATCTATTTGTTACCTCTAATGGCCCTTACTTCTGTATTGTTGGATTGACCATATCTGGTTTATTTTTAGCCATAGACTTGTATAACAATATCCATAGTTCTTTAAAAATGTGTGCACTGTTCCCTTTTCTTCTGCAAGTCTTGCCTGTCAAATGACGCAGAAGCTATTTTGGATTTTAAATTTGCTGGAAAGAATTGTTAATTGTGTGTTCTTGCAGCTTCCTAATGTTCCTAAGAAGGTGTCTGCTTCAAGGATGCAATATGACAGGAAAAGAACCTTTCTGCCTAGACAGTAACCACTGAAAATAGAATTATATAAAAAAAAGGTACCAAAATTGCTAATGATTCCATTTTTGATGGTTCCTTTATGTGAGGTCTCTAAAACAAAGGCGTAGATGTGTAATAATCCCTCATTATAAAAGGAAAAATAGATTAAGAGTAAATTATCACTGAAGTAAAATATTATTATGCCCCGATACTCCTTTGAACATACAAAGCAACATATGGCTTACCTTTTCATCTTATAGAACATATTTATATTACTATTATGTTTCTCTGTTCATTTTTCAAAATTTTGATTATGTTTATGTTACATTTCTTTTACTCATACTATATCTGTAATTAATGTATATTGAGATAGGGTGTAAAGTAAAAGTGAGCTTAATAAAAATAAATTAAACTGAATTATTAATGTCTACATTTCAATGTTAAGATGTAGACCTACTTAACATTCCAAGGATAGATGAAACTACCGTGGAGACAGAGCCCCTGGGGCCCCAAATGTTCTGAAAATAATATAGATGTGCCATCCATCTCAGCATGAGTAAAATACGAAGATCTAAAAAGACTAAAACACAATATTTATGCCTATCACACTTATGTTGTGCAACTGCTGATGCTCATAAGGCTCTTTGTGGTGGTCATTTGATTCGTTATTACTATGTGTTTCCTTTTCTCTTCTTAGTGTCCTTTGTTTGTGATTGCCATCGCTACCATTTTTTCTAATCTGCCCATTGGAAATGTGACCTCAAAACAGATCACCGGCAATAGACCTAGAGTCAGATCTTCACTGTATTCCCTTAAAATTAGCAATGCTTCCCTCAGTTATATTATATTAATCCAGAGGCAGTGGTGGTAGTATTGGGAGAAACTGGGATGAGTAATACAAAAATAAAGAAAATACAGAACAGCTGGAACATGTCAGCTGCCATAAAAGAAGCATTATTATAAGATATTGTTAAATAAAATTAAAAATAAAAAGAACAAGAAATGGCAAAAGGCACTTTACAAAAGGAAGAAATTACTGCAAGGTGACTAAGCAGGAAGTAGACGAAAATGTCACTGTTGCGCTCTATAATGTTCTATAGATCTGAGGAATAATGTAAAGAGTGAGGAAAAAAGATATCAAATACATGTAAGCATTTCTAATGCTGTTATAGAGAAAATCAACCTGATAAGTAATAGTACAAACAAAAGATTCTAGGAGTTTTTTGGAAAAGAAAGAATTTTTGTCCATGTAATCAGAATACAAAGGAAAAAAATTGACTGAACACTTTCTATGCAGGGACAGTTTTTTTATAAACTTCAGAGTAGTCCTCATGACATATCGAAGACCGAAGCTGATGATACTTTATTGGATAACAGAGAATGGGAATATACAGAATTTCAGAAAGGGTATGAAACAGAGAAGCATCTGTTGCTTTAGTAGTTGTAACCCTAATGAAAAGACGGTGCCGTCCACCTTTGCGTCATCTTGGGTTTGGGTTTATCATTTTGGTTATTTTTTTAGGTCTTTCTCTAGAATTGCAAGAACGTTGTCCTATGTTTTCCTTTTTCAATCTCAAGTGACAGTTATCTTGTTTGGAAGGAGCATCCGAATTGATATGGTTATCAGTCACTGGGTGGATTACTCCAGAAAGCTCTAGCATTGATTCTGATTTCAGATTATATTTTCAACTACCTATGTAGAGTATATTTTTAAATTTAGCATATGGAGGAATATATTTTTGTCATAAGCTAAGTATTTGTTTTATTTTTCCAGCCATCTCTAAATCCTAACTGAGTCAAAATGAAAAAAATACTGATGGAAACAGCTTGTGGAAAAAATAAACTGTGCCACAAACAGGATTAACAGTTGTGTTTTACTATAAGACTATGGAGCTATGGGGCTGCTTCTACATACCATTCAGTCTGTGTATATGCAACAGGTGAGTTTGCACACTGGGCAGTGAATGCATTCCATATAAATGTTGATCTATGTCCAGGATCTTGTTTTCTATTTATAATTTTCATGGTGACGACATAAAGACCAAGCAGCCTAGTGGCATTGGATAGTGTTTTCCACCTCATGGATCAAGATTACAATGCAGTGCTCGGTTGCTTTCTGAGTGGAGCTGCCATTGCCTTCTTATGTCTACGTGGGTTTTTTTGCTCTGGGCATATTGGTTTTCTTCGAATATCCCAAAGTTGTGTTTGTAAACTGATCAGTTGTGAGTGTTGGTTTATATGTAGGTGTACTTGTCTGATGCTGCTGGGAGGCATTGGTCTTGGTCCCCACATTAACCTTTTTTGGATAGAATATCAAGGCACAGATGAGACTTGCATTTCTGATGTTAGCAAATAATGTTTTCTTTAAGGCCTTGCCAGACTATAATCTCCAGCATATACTACAATGGTACACAACTGGGTGTAATGCAATTTGGATGGGAATTAGCACCTTCAAATTTGAGATAAGGTCCTCTCACAAAAAAACAGTAGTTTGTTCTTTACCAGTACTTCAAAGTCTTTTTCGCATAAAATATTTTTGTAGAGGCAAGAATGAAATTAAAAAATATAGTGATTCAATAACAGTGATTTTACAAATATTGCACTAGACCACAGTGGTGAAGGAGAGGTCCTTAAACCACACCTTCATTTTACCGGTCAGTTCACATCCTCATTCCCTCCTAGGGTCAGTTCTAGCTAGGAAATGGAAAAAATGATATCACACCTATGTGTAACTGAAATGACTATTCAACTGCAAAGCACCATATACTGTATGATGGTGAAATCAGCTAAGAAAATCACTGGCACACAGATCCATCTTTTCAGGACATAGAAAACACACACTGCTTTTAAAAGGCAAACAGAATTATTAAAGATATTAATAATCCTGCAGTTTTCTTTCTCTTCCATATTGGAAAATAGTACCTCACCATTAGCACCTGCATCACTTCATTCATGCACAGTTTTTATCCTGTGATCACAAGAATACACAATAGCAGGTCTTACTGACGCGTGCTTCTTATACAGTATATAGTCTTATATCATTGTATAGTGCTGTATTCTTTTTCTGTTGTTTGTATTATACTATATACATCTAGCCTTTAAGGGATATGCAAGTAAGAAACTCCTTGCATTGTGCATACACAACAGTAAACTTGAATGTGAGTTAACTTTTGCTTCTTTAAATCAAGATTAGCTTGCTGAAGTGGATTCCTCAGAAATTTAGGATGCTTTCTAGGCAGTTCCCTTAAGGAAATTGATCAGGCACAGTCAACTATAAGAAGTCTAGCCAGAAGAAAAAGCCTGAGTGATTATATCTTTCAAATAGCATGATAAGAACTAGAAATATGGCAGGAGAAGCTGGAAACATTTTTGAGTAATTTTATGCTAAGGTGGCCTGGTTGTTCCAGGTCACTATGTTATCACCCTGATCCTCACCAGGAAAAGATAATGGAAAGTAAAGTGCTTTTAATGTATTTTTCAGAATTAGGTGAATATTTTCGAAAGCTTTCACACTGCTTTTCAGTAAAAAAAAAGATACATTTATTCCTCATCATGGGACTTTTATGCTCTGCCCTTGTGGCTATGAAATGTGAGTCTGCCTTCAGAGAAGCGTGTTTGCAGCACCTGTCCACCTTGCATCAAATGGGTTTACAGTTGAAGTAGAATGAACCCACTGCTGTAACTCTGTGATCCCATTTTAAACCAACAGCTCTATAAATGAATATAATACTCATGAGAGGAATTGTTTTTAATATTTTAAGGTATAGTGAAGCCATCTGGGCTATTTAATTATTTAATACACACATTTTATATTAAACTGAATTAACTTATTAATTATTAGTAGCCATTATAACCCAGTTTGATTATTAGTTAAATATATACAAAGAGTAATATGTGTAATCTGGGCTAAAGTTTTAGCAATTTAAAGACAAAATAACAAGTCATGGCATATTAGGCATGTATAAATGTTTGCATGCTTTTAAAAACTTGCCGCCAAGAATGTCACATAATAAAAATGGATACTATAAGAAATGATCCAGCTTTACACCATGTAATAAACCCTCTAAAACAAACAGGTGTTTGTATCACAACCTTTGCCTTCATTCAAAATATAAATGCATGTGGAACTGCCAAGGAATAGAGTTTACATTGTTGCCTCTAACCATACTCCTGCAATCCAATGTATCAATGTAAAAAATCCTCTTTCTTGACAAACTTTTAAAATGCACCTATTAAAAAACAAGCCATTTTCTGTGAATGAGAATATGTGTGATGTTTATGGAAGACATCAGGTATGGTACCTGCTAATTAAATGCTCACTCTTTTAGAAAGTAATTCAAGCTAGGACAGTGTTGCAGTTATAAGATCCTAACTACATGATCTCACTACTTCTTAAAAAAGCAAGTACATTTCGTATTCTCCAGCAATAGAATTGTATCATATCATTATCCAGTGCCACATACTCTGAACTTTAAAATTATAAATAATTTTTATGACTTGACCTTAGTAGTGCCTTCACATTATGCCCTCATTTACTTTCAGAGCCATTGTGAATTCTTCTTACATTTAATTAATAGTGGAATTCCAGATTAAATTACTTTTGGTTCCTATGATTTTTCTGAGGATATTAGCTATTAAACTTTAATATATATGCATTATCTAACATACAGTGTGTACAGAGCTATTTTCTTCATACATTTTATACAGAGAAATTCATCTAGCAGTTATTATTATGTTTTGCTGATTCCTTTATCTAATGAGACTTAAAGGATCAGTATAAAGCTTAACTGTAGCACAAAAAGTTAAGTGACATACTCTGTCCTGTTTATAGTGTAGGGCTGGTTTCAGTATTATCCTGACAATATACTAATTGTCAGAGGCACCTGCAAGCAAAATATATAAAGGTTATCCAGGTCTTCTAAGAGGAGAGATAATACTTCTTCTATACTTCTTAAGTCATCAGTGATTGACACAACAATCACTAAGACCCTAAACCAGTGGTACAGGTTCCTACAAGACTTGTTTCTTCCATGTATGTAGTTTGTTTCTTGAATTGAATTGAATTCCTTTATTGCCATTGTACAAAGTAAAATATTGTATGTAGTAAAATAAGATTCAATGTGCAACTCCTCCACCAAAAATAATAATCTTCCCATGAAATGAAAAAACTAGCACAATAAAGCAATACAAATATACAATATGAAAGCATACAGTATGTACAATGTACATATATACACTTAATGGACTGATTGAGAACATTTATAGCTCCTGGGATGAAACTGTCTCTGAGCTTCAAGGTCTGTGCATGAAAGGCTCTGTAGCGCTCTGTAGAGGAATTCATAGAAGTTGTTTGCTTTCCTGAGGTAATGTGTGCTATTGATGTCCTCCAAGGCTGGCAGCTGCACCCAGACAATCCTCTGCACTCTCAACACAACCTGCAGTAGACCAGCTTAAATAAAACATAGAATTACAATGGGTTAAAATACTCTGAGTGGTGCAGCGGTAGTAGGTCAGCAGCACCTGTCGCGGGAGGCCAACGTTTTTTCAACATTCTTAAGAAAAACAACCATTGCTGTGCCTTCTTCAGCAGTGCTTTGGTGTTAGCTGTCTATTAAATGTTCCTAGTGATGAATCTAAAGCTTGATACACACTCCCACCCTGCCTTCATTGATGAAAATTGGAGCATGATTCTCATTACATGATCTTCTGAAATCAATGATGTACTACTTGGTCTTCCCTGTGTTGAGTGATAGGTTGTTCACTGAGCACCATCTCACCAGATATTCTACCTCCACTCTATAGACTGATTCGTCATTATTGGAAATTAGCTGATTCACTCTTATTTCAGTTGCAAATTTTCTGAAGGTATTGGTGGTATATGTATGCAGGTATACAATCATGCATGAAGATGGAGTAGAGGATGGAGCTTGCTACACAGTCTTGTGACATGCCCGTGTTCCAAGTTATGTTGGAGGAGAAATGGGGGCCCAACCGTACCACCTGGTGGCGCTCTGACAGGAAGTTGAGGATCCAATTACATAGTGATATGCTGAGACCCAACCGGTACAGTTTATAGATGAGTTGAAAGAGGACAACAGTTTTGAAAGCAGAGTTAATGTCTACAAATAGCATCCTCACATATGTACCCTGTTCCTCTAGATGCGTCAGGGCTGTGTGCAGAGCTAAAGAGATGGCATCTTTTTTCTGTAAGCAAGTTGATATGAGTCCAGGGAGGTGGGGATGTTGGTTTTAGTGTAAGAGAAAACCAGTCTTTCAATGCACTTCATTATTATCAGTGTCAGTGTGATTAGATGATACTCATGCATATTGCTGATGTTGGTTTTCTTTGGCAGTGGCACAATAAAGGCTGACTTAAGGCATGCAGGGACCATTCCCAATGTCAAGGACGGATTAAAGATATTTGTAAAATATCTCAGCAAGCCGCTCAGCAGTTTCTAAGCACCTGTCCTGAAACTCTGCCTGGTCCAGCAGCTTTATATGGATTGACCTTTGCAGCATGCACTGTACATTATACATGCTCGTTGTGAAGATGGGTGACTTGGCATCCTCTGTGGCTACATTATTTCCTGGTTGAGTAGGGTTACTAGATTTAAAGGAGGCAAAAATGTGTTGAGATCATTGGCCAATGTGACATCACTGTAGGGAGAGATAGGGCTGCCTTTGTGGTCAGCAATATCTCTAATACTTTTCTACATGCCCCTGGTATCCATTTTGTAAAAATGATCTTCCACATGTTTCCTTCAGGTATCTTTGGCCTTTTTTATACCGTTTTCAGGTTTGTCCTAGCAACACTGTAGGCTAAGGGATACACAGATTTAAATGCCTGGTTATGTGCTTTTAAAAGGTGTTTCAACTCTTTGTTCATCCATGGTTTTGTATTTTGTAAAAATGATCTTCTTCTCTATGGTGACATTATCCACACAGCTGCGGATGTAGAAAAGAACAATGGATGTGTATTTCTCCAGGTCTATCTCTGCACCCCATACAGCCTGCTGAGCAAACAGTTCCCTTTGTGTGCATACAAAGTAGTCCTGGAGTTGTGATATGGCTTGCTTGGGCCATATTTTCACTATCTTTGTGATGGCTTTGTTTCTGTGGATAAGAGGTCTGTATGCAGGCATCAAAAATAATGGAAAATGAACACAGTGTCCAAGGGGGGGAGGTAAGGAGGGCTTTTTTAGGTGTATTTTACATTTGTATATAATTTATCCAGGGTGTTGGATCGCATGGTGAGGTGCTTCACAGGTTGATAAAATTTCTGGAGCACAGTTTGAAGATCTATCTGGTTAAAGTCCCCAGCAATAATGCAGACTAGCTGAGTGAGCATCCTGTTTTATTGATAGCTAAATGCAGCTGTGCCTGTGCTAGCTTAGCATTAGATTAAGGTGGAATGTACTCTGCTATAATGATAACAACAGAGAATTCTCTTGCTAGATAAAATTGCCTGATTTAAACATTATGTATTCCAAATCTGGGGAGCAGTACTTCTCTATAACAGTGTGGTGCACCAGTCATTACTTATATAGACGCAGAACCCTCTGCTCTTGCTCTTTCCAGAGTTCATTGTCCTGTCGGCTCAATACATTGACTGTCTAGTTAGCTCTACAGCTCCATTGGGAACCAGGTTGAGCCATCTCTCTGTAAAAATCAGGACGCCACAGTACCTCATAAATTGTTGTGCATTAAGCTACAGCCTTAATTTGCCCAGTTTGTTGGTAAGTGAAGATTGACGGTGTGGAGCCTTACATAACTGGGACCATACACCCACATGCTGTCCCCGCTTCTCCTTCCTTTCCAGATGCCGCCTCTGTCTCCACCTCGGCATGATTGTAATCCGAGGAGCAGCCGGTAAATGGGCTGTCTCCATTAGGCTACTACTGAAGTTAAAAGAATTACATAAAATTTGTTTGCAGCTTTGTCCAGTATTAAGCAATTCCATGTGACTGTATGAAAATTTCGCAGTAGAGGTTCAGAGCTGAAGTAAAAGAACAGTTAATTAACAAAAGAAACATCAAGGAAAGGGCAAAGCTTCTTCATCCAGACATGCCACCATGATGAAAAAAAAAGGTTCTTTATTATATTCACTATAATGTATAACCTGCACTAAATCCCCCAATATATATATATACAGGTATATATAGTATATATATTGTGAACGGGACCCGGACACAGACAGGCGGACATCGTTTCTTCCACCACACACATGTTTATTTACAACTATTTACAAGTTTAAAGTGCACACAAACCCAGTGCCTTCAGCAATGATCTACCAAAGTCCGGGCCTCTCACAGTCCTTTAAGCTATTCTTCGGGCCGCCTCCAGTCCTCTCTCCAGCTTCGTCCTCTTCCACCCGACTTCCGCTCTCGAATAAAGGGAGGCGAGCCCTTTTATCACACCCCGGATGGGTTCCAGCTGCTTCCTGGCATTCCTCCACAGACACTCCCCAGTGTGGCTGAAGTGCCGGATGCGCACCCAGAAGCCCTCCGGGTGTCCCCTGTCTTCTTCCCCCTAGCACTTCCTGGTGTGGCGGAAGTGCTGGGCTCCAGGTTTCTTCAGGCAACGGAGTGCCACCTGGCTGTGGCCACGGGCACCAACAGGGTTGGGCTTCCAAACCCCTTACACGAGGACAACAACAAAACCAAGGTGGTTGCCCCCTCGTGGTCGGGAGGAGGAACCAGCCCTCCTCTGATCCGCTTGGGCGTCCCGGCTGGGCTCCACCCCCAGCCGCCTGTGACAGTATATATATATATATATATATATATATATATATATATATATACAGTGGAACCTCGGATTGCGAGCATAATTCGTTTCGGAAACATGCTCACAATCCAAAGTACTTGTATAGCAAAGTGAATTTCCTCATAAGAAATAATGGAAACTCAGATGATTCGTTCCACAACCCAAAACTATTCATATAAAAATGATTAATACAAAATATAAAGTAAAAATACATAAAACAAATTAACCTGCACTTTACCTTTTAAAAAGAATCATGGCTGGTGTGAGTGAGTTTCTAAACTCATGTGGGATTCCACCCAATGGGATGACAAGCGGAACAGTGTCCCAAAGCAATCACAGTCTCCCAGCGCTGTAGCAGTTCGCCGTATAAGCGCATCCAAAAAGATCACAGACATGCTATAAGCGCCTGCCGTCGATGGGTGATACAAGGAACATTATAATGATCCTATTACAATAAATAACAGCGCTGTTGCTGTTTCAAGCTGAATAAAGCTGGTGTTGTTAAAGTACTGAGACTCAGCTTCGTGTTTTGGGGTGCAAGATGGGGACTCACACGTCACAGCACACACACGTGGTCACAATGCTGTAGTAAACAGTATACGCTTGTACGGATGTTGACTATATGAGTGAGGCATGCCGACTGACGATTGCCCACAATCCCGCAGTGAGAGAGAGAAGATCAGCTCAGTTGTGATCACGTGACGCTCGGCAGACAAAGCGTATATGGACTACTCGTACTACAAGACCTCGCTCATTTATCAAGTCAAAATTTATTAAAAATTTTAGCTTGTCTTGCAAAACACTCGCAAACCAAGTTACTCGCAATCCAAGGTTCCACTTGTATATGAAAAATGAGAGCCAACTCCTGCTGAAGATTAACTTACATTACTTCACTGAGTGAAGAACAAGCACGTTTTAACCAAACATGCACAGACACAGACAGTCAAGGTAAAGTGAGACTACTTGTACGTGCACAAGCTGCCTTGTTCTAATGTTATTACAATAAATAACAGTGCTGTTGCTGTTTCAAGCTGAATAAAGCTGGTGTTGTTAAAGTACTGAGACTCAGCTTCGTGTTTTGGGGCGCAAGATGGGGACTCGCACTTCACAGCACACACATGCACGCGCGCGCACACACACACACACGCAGTCACAATGCTGTAGTAAACAGTATACGCTCGTACGGATGTTGACTATATGAGTGAGGCACACAGACTCAAACGGAGAATAGGAGACGATTGCCCTCAAGAAAAGAGAGAGACAGAGAGAGAGACACGCGCGCGAGCGAAATAAGGAGAGAGAGACGTGGGCGAGCGAGAGAGATAGAGAGAGAGAGAGAAGAACCATCACCTCAATTGTGATCACATGACGCTCAGCAGACAAAGTGTATCCATACTACTTGTATTGCAAGACATCGCTCGTTTATCAAGTCAAAATTTATGAAAAAATTTTGCTTGTCTTGCAAAACACTCGTAAACCAAGTTACTTGTAAACCGAGGTTCCACTGTTTATATATATATATGTATATATATATATATATTTTTTTTGTGGCCACCAGGGGGCACTCTAGCTCCCCAAACACCCAGCATGTGCTCTGGACATAAGTGTAAAATGAACAAGAGTTTTTATTTTGTGAAACACTTCTCAAACAGCTTCCAACAGTACAAGTTACTAAGCATCAAGGAATAGAGCACTTTTTCTAGAGACTTTTTCTTCTTTGTCTTTGACTTTGTCTTTCTCTCTCTCTCTGCCTCCTTCACTCCTTCTGGAAAGTTTCATCCTACACCTCCCAACACTGGCTCCCCAAGTTGTGACAGGCAACTGTCACAAGTACTTCCAGTGTCCTGAAGCTGGAGCTTGGAAGCATTTCCAGGGGAGGTGAGAGCCCAACAAAGTAGAGATCACCAGTACCCGCAGCAACCCCTGGCAGCATCCACAGAACCCAACAGGGCTGAGTCAAAGAACTCCAAATGCACAAATGCCAAGGGGGCTACCATCTAGCACTCTGAGGGAGACAATGCCCCATACATGCTGTTTCCACCTGTCCTTCCATGGTGAGTGTGTCCCAGCTGGGAAAGGATGCCGGCTGTCACTCCCAATATATATAAATTGTGAAATAAACACAAAGAACACAGATAAAGGTTTGGGGTAGCCTTCCATATACTCGGTAAGCAAATTGAAAATAAAGGTCTTTACAGATTGTGTTCAAAACAAAACTTTATACAAGACACAAGATAGAGATCATATGGTGAGTTGGCAGGAAGGGGCGGGGCACAGCAACTGTATGTGACATCAGCAGAACTGGAGGTGACACCAGGGGACTCAAGTTTTGTCTGCTACATAAGGAAAAAGGGAGAAAGGATTAGTGGATAGTGCTAACTCTTGGTTTGGCAGGTGAGTACAATTGTTCAAGCCCATAAGCTGTCTCCCATGCTTACGTGTTTGACACTCCTCCCACCCCAAGTTTAGACACCTATGGTCAGGCAGCTTGCACAGAGAAGTTGTGAACCTGTGACAAAGCATTAGCATTGATATGGAGAGAGTCCTGACAACAGGGGACAGTAAACCAGTAAGGATGGATATCCAAAATTCACCTTGTGAACCACCATCCACTGTAAAGGGGCATGATTGGTGACAAGGGCAAACTCACAGGCTAGGAGGTAATACCTTAGCTGAGTAATTGCCCACTTGATCTCCAAAACCTCACTTTCCAACACCGCATACCTGGTTTTCTGGTCCAACAGTTTCTGGCTCAGAAACATGAGAGGGTGTTCAACACCATTGATACTTTTGCTCAGCACAGTGCAAGATCTGTGTCCAAAGCATCAGTCTGCAGGATAAAAGGCAAAGAGAGGTTAGAAGCTTTTAGGATAGGTGTCAGTGCCTGCCTCAGGTCACTAAATGCAGCTTCTGCTTTTGCCACAATGTTCGGGGCCTGTTGCTTTTTTATATCCATCAAGGGTACTTCTTGGAGAAGCAAGGTACAAACCAGCGGTAGTAACCTGCTAAAGTCATGAAGGCCTGGACTTGCCTCTTGATCTTCATATGTGGCCATTTGACTATGGTGTCTGTTTTTAAAAACTGTGGTCTCAACCTGCACTTGCCCATAAATCATCTCAAATATCTGGCCTCATTTAATCCAAAATGACATTTGTTTGGATTTATCCAGAGCCCAGCCTCACTTACTGTATGGACCACAGCATGCACCTTCTGTAGGTGTTCCTTCCATTTGCTGGAATAGATGATGACTCATCCAGTTAGGCAGCGCTGTACGTGCTCTGGGAGCATAGCACATAATCCACCAGATGTTGAAAAGTCGCCGGCATCCCATGTAACCCAAATGGAAGGATACAATACTGCCAGTGTCCACTAGGGATGCTAAATGCTGTCTTAACCTTTGTGGAGTTCGTTAAAGAAACTTGCCAGTAACCTTTTGTCATGTCAAGAGATGCTTATCGAAATGGTTGAGGAGGTCATCCACTCGCAATATCTGATAGGTGTCAAATTGGAAAACCTGATTAAGCTGACAGAAGTCATTCCAAAACCTTCAATTTTTGTCTGGCTTGGGAACCATGAAGATAGGACTGGACCAGGGACAATGACTCTCCTCAATTACATCTACGTCTACCATACGCTTGATTTCAAGTTCCTCTTCGGCTCATTTTGCCTCTGGGAGTCAATACGGGTATTCTTGGACAAATACCCTGGCTTCAGTCACAATGTCATGTGTGTAGTGTTCTCTAGATTGAAGTAGTGATACACTCCGAATAACACTCGAACATAAAGCAATGGACAAAAGAGTCATTAAACAATCATATACAACATTTTCCCCCCTCTCTCACCAATTGAATTAGGTGTGAAAAGAGGTTAGAAAGTATTGGAAGTGGACAGGCCTTGAACACAGTCTTGCTGCTCGAGATTTTGGGGTTCCACTGCTAGCAGTGGGTTGAGGATTCATATTCAGGTGAAGAAGAAGGTGGGCCTGGGATATCCAAGTTCTGTCATCTGAGGTAGGGTTGCCCTTGATGATGCTGAAGGGGCTGGCACCTTGCGCAGCCTGCTAGTGTGCCACCGAGACCCATCCACTAACTGACAGATTGCAGGTTCAAGCTGGCTCTTAATCTGAAGGGGCGATGACCAGAAGGAGTGAAGCTTGCTAGAGCGCCATGGGCGGCAGACCCTAATCCAATCCATCACCTTGGAATTGGGAATCTGTATTCACCTCTTCCTGTTGAAATCATGCTGGGACTTTGCTTGTCGTTTTTGCACGTTTAACTCAGCTGACTTGGTGGGTAAAAATGTTGTAGGGGGACGAAGTCTATGCAAGGGTAGTTCCATCTCACGGCCTAGCATAAACTTGGCTGGGGAAACCCCTGTCGTAACATGCTGAGCAGCTCTATAATGCAGCAGGGTCTATGACAGTGCTTCATCAAAAGAGAAACCCTGCGACAGGTGAGCCCTGGCTTTGAGTAAAGCATTCAACCCCTCCATTAGCCTGTGGGTGATAAAAGGATGTTTTAGTATGGCGTATACCCCAATTTTGGACAAAATCAGTGAACACACAGATGTGAGCTGTGGACCATTATCCGTTGTAATGCATTTTGGTAAACCCCAGAAAGCAAGTAGTGTGTCCAGGAAACCGATGAGGGACTCTACTGTGACTGAGCCCATGAGAATGACCTCTGGCCACTTTGCGTGGAGGTCGTATGCGACTGCCAAGAAGCACTGGTGATGTGGCACACCTTTTAATTCGCCACAGATATCAACTTGAATGTGTTGCCAAGGCTGATCAGGCCAGGCCAAGGGTTGGAGAGGAGGCATTGGTGGGGGCCCGGTCTTCCCACTTATTAAGCATGGTGCACAGTTGCGCACCAGCTCCTCAAAGTCACGGTCAATGCCAGGCCACCAGACTAGGTCCCTGCAGCGTTGCTTTAGTGTCACAATTCCGAGGTGGCCCTGATGATCCATGGCCAGGACCTGAGCCCTGGGGCAGCTGGGCACAACTATGCGATGTCCACGAGCTAGACAAGTCTCATTCCAACACGAAAGCTCATCTTTAAATCGGATGTAAGACTGGAGGTTAGGGGG
Organism: Polypterus senegalus; assembly: GCF_016835505.1. Taxonomy (NCBI): domain Eukaryota; kingdom Metazoa; phylum Chordata; class Cladistia; order Polypteriformes; family Polypteridae; genus Polypterus; species Polypterus senegalus. The sequence goes on along the minus strand of NC_053157.1, from coordinate 119,865,888 downwards.
CACTTCCAATTGCCAGCCATTAATAACATACTGTCGTAGAACTGTGAAAACTGGATCCAATGCAGATTCCTGAAGTGATACCATATCTTGGAGTGGAGAGTGCAGCAAGTGAATCAGATCCTCCTCATGATCAATTTGCATAGTGGTAGGGGAATGAAAAACAGAACGTGACAACAAATCAGCCACTACATCTCATCCTGGGGTAAACTGTAACTTAAAATTGTACCTCTGGAGAAGCTCACCCTAGCGGTGCATGCGTAGCAGCCTGTGACCTGAACCAGCAGAGGACATCAAAGATGTTAGGGCCTGCTGGTCAGTTCTTAAAGTAAATGGACGTCCATACAGGTAGGTATGCCATTTTTCACAGGCCCATACACATGCGAGTGCCTCCCTCTCCCCTACTGAGTATTTCTGTTCAGCAGGGCTCAATGCACTGGAAGCAAAAGCCACTGGCTTCTCCATTCCATCTTGTATCTGTGAAAGAACTGCACCTACTGCTGAAGCAGATGCATCACAAGTTACAATAGTTGGACTGTCCACATTAAAATGTGCCAAGACTGGTGAAGTAGTAAGCAACTCTTTAAGTTTGCAAAAGGCTTTTGTACAGTCCACCGACCAACTCCAGGATGCCTCTTTTTTAAGCAGCTGCCAGAGGGGCGTAGTGAGTGCAGAGTATTGTGGCATGAATCTCATGTAGTACCCTGTCATCCCCAGTAATGAGACCAACTGTAAAGCTGAAGTAGGTGCTGGAACACGCTGAATGGTCTCCACATTCGACTGAAGGGGTGATAAACCTTGAGTTGACAAGCGGAACCCAATAAAGTCCACTTCATGTGCAGCAAACAGGCACTTATCTGCATTTAAGGTAAAGCTGTGGCGGCTAAGAGCTGCAAAGATTGCTTACAGACATTCATCATGGACAGCATTATCTGGCCCATGGACTACAATGTCATCCAAGTAAATAACCACCTCTGGAATTCCTGCCAGAATAGTGGACATTATTTTTGGAAACAGCTGGGAGCAGAGCACAGGCCAAATGGCATTCTGGTATAACAAAAAATTCCAACATGGGTGGTGAATGCAGTCAAATCCCTGCTGTCCTCGTGCAGAGAAACTTGAAGATAACCTTGAAGAAGGTCGAGCTTTGAAAAAACCTTTGATCCATGGAAGTGAGTGGTGAGCTCTTCGATGGTTGGTAAGGGGTAACGATCAGGGATGATAGCCTGATTTACTGCCCTTAAATCCACACATAACCGCAGCCCTCCTGACATTTTTTTTTTGCTATAACCAAATTATTGGATTGGCTCTATAATGCCATCTGTCAGGAGATGTTGCAGTTCTGTTGTGACAGCATCCCGCAGGGCTAGGGACACACGCCGCAGTGGTTGAATAACAGGAGTGACACTTGTATTAAGCAGGGGCTTGTGCGTAAATGTGGTAAGATGTCCTGAGCCAGTGAACAGGGTAGGCCATTTCTGATGCCACAGTGATGTCACATTCAGAATAGTTAACCCATCATAGTGTGAACCCTAGAGTGTTGAACAAGTCCAGGCCCAAAATATTGTTACCTTATCTTGTGATATGGAAAGGAAAATCAGACACAGTGTTTTTGCCATACGTTACAGTGCAGCGCACAATGCCCATCACATCAATTCTGGAACTGCCATATCCATATAGGGAAAGGTTAGGTGGCTGAAGTGGTAAGTGCGATAAGAATGTTGTATAGGTGGCCATGTTTAGAAGTGACACTTTAGCTCCTATGTCTAGCAGAAGACATCCAGATACATGGCACAGGAACGAAACCCGGGTAGAGGGGAACAGACTGTGTGAATAACTGCAGGGGAAGACTCAGCAGAGCATTGTTTTGCTGTGTACAGTTACTATTTCCAGGGTCTGGCGCTGACCTACACCATTTTGCAAAATGATTGGGTTTTCAACATCACCTACATATTTGTCCCCGTGCAGAGCAATCTATGGCATGAGACACATGTCATGTAGAACCACAATTTCCACAGCACTGGCGAGACTGAGCTGAAAGAGGTCTCATCTGCTGTACTGATGCCTGAGACTGACTTACATTCTGCGCCCTGTGGCTCATTCACTGTCTGAACAGCAGTTAAGGGATTCGCAGAAGGCATCTGTATTTCACTTATTTTATGTGCACATTGACAAGCTGATTCTATTTGGTACGCAATAGTCAACGCTTTACAGAGCGTCAAGTCATCATCCCCCAAAAAAGCCTCTCATGCACTGGAGGAAGAGTATTTTTTTCAATCAGTTGGTCTCTAATCATTTCATCACGAAGAAGGTCAAATTTACAAGTCTCGGCTAAACCCTTTAAGTCAGCCACATACTGCGAAATAGACTCACCAGCACGTTGTGTTCACTGACGGAACTGTAATCGTTTCAAAAGAATGCTCTGCTTTTTTGTAAAGTGCCCGTCAAGGAGCCCAATCGTGGCTTTGTATGTGTCAGCATCGCCTAGAGTCTGGAAGACACAGAGTCCTTCTGAGCCAAGGCAATGCAGGAGAAGAGCTCTTTTTCCAGCAAGAAAGGCATGAAAGGCTCGGGGGTTGGCAATGAAACAAATGGAGCATTTTCAGCCATCCTCGTTTGCTAATTGTAGTGTTCTCTAGATTGAAGTAGTGACACACTCAGAATAACGTTTCAAATGCTGTTTATTGTTAACCCTGTTTTACCAACTCACCATACAGAGTGCCTTTAAACCACACCCCTCCTTCCGGCCATCATACGTCTCAAAAGAAGCAGACCATAGCAATCAACACCCAAACATAAAGCAATGGACAAAAGCATCATTAAACAATCATATAGAACAATGTGCAACCAAAGAGGTCTGTCCAGATTTCTCGTTCACCACCTCCGGTACAGAAAGGAAAGCTGCTTCCAGCTCCTGCCGCTGTACGGCTGTCAAAATTGCTGCAGAAGTTAAGGACCGATTTATGAGCAAAGAGAGAACGGAGCTGACAGGAATGGGGACTTAGGTCCCTTTCATTCTACAAATTCAGCAAGTTGATGTGATACACCTCTTTGATAAGTCATCGATTTGTTTTTTCCCCAAAGTCTCGATGAACCACTTTCTCTCCTTAACTTTGTGAGTGCCCTGCCAATAATTTGGAGTAGGAGGTGGGGACAAGTACCATGATGTAGTCTCCAAGGTGGAACCTCCAGAGAGACATGCCATGATCATAACACTTCCCTGTGCTCTTTCAGAATAGTCTTATCTTCATGAATCACATAATTGTGCTATATATTCCATTATATTTGTAGAAGGGAGCCTTTTCCTACAATCCATTTTTAGGATGTCCAATAAGCCCTGTCCATACAGTAATGTGAAAGGGGAGAAGCCCGTAGAGGCTCATGGAACTTCCCCATAGGCAAATAATTTGAGGGGACATAACTGATCCCAGTTCCTCCTATCCTCGCTGACCACCTTGCATAGCATTTGTTTGAGGGTCTGATCGAACCGCTCCACTAGACCATCAGTTTGAGGATGGTGTATTGAAGTCTTTAAGTGCTTGATTTTGTGGAATCTGGCAACTTCCCTGAACATATCTGAGGTAAAAGGTCTGTTATTACTTCTTTGGGGAAGCCGACTTGTGCAAAGACTGCTACCAAGTCCATTTTGGGGCTCACAGTGAGCGACAAACAGACTGTTCCGTATGCTCACTTTGCAGAGGTGGGTAGTAATGAGTTACATTTACTCCATTACATTTACTTGAGTAACTTCTTAAAAAAATTGTACTTCTAAGAGTAGTTTTACTGCACCATACTTTTTACTTTTACTTGAGTACATTTGTGAAGAAGAAATGCTACTTTTACTCCACTACATTGGGCAACACTTGAATCATTATTTTTTTTCATTAGATACACTAATTAGCCGCCAGTGGATCTACTGCATGACTGTTTCACCAATCAAATGTAGCAATAATAATCACATGGCTCAGACATAGCTATTCAGTCACATGACCACACACAAACTGTGGCGACATAGCGGCACAAACTCCTCACAGACAGTGGACAGGAAAAGAAAGAATACAAGTGGAACCTTGGTTTGCAAGCACAATTCGTTCCGGAAACGTGCTCACAATCCAAAGTACTCCTATATCAAAGCGAATTTCCCCATAAGAAATAATGGAAACTCAGATGATTTGTTCCACAACCCAAAACTATTCATATAAAAATGATTAATACAAAATATAAAGTAAAAATACATAAAACAAATTAACCATCACTTTACCTTTGAAAAGAACCAAGGCTGGTGTGAGTGAGTTTCTAAACTCTTGTGGGATTTCACCCAACGGAATGACATGCGGAAGAGCGTCCAGAAGCAACCGCAGGCACCCAGCGCAGTAGCATTTCGCCATAAAAGCGAATCCGAAAAGATCGCGGTCATGCTATAAACACCTGCCATTGATGGGTGATACAAGGAACAAGGAACATTATAAATGCGCAGGACACAATATCACTTGGCCACTAACATGGGCATGACCCTGCCTGATTGCTGTGTCTGTGAATAAGAGAGTGACAGATCCCACTACAGTAAATAACCGTGCTGTTCCTGTTTCAAGCTGAATAAAGATGGTGTCGCTAAAGTATTGAGACTCAGCTTCATGTTTTGGGGTGCAAGACGGGGACTCACACGTCACAGCACACACACGTGGTCACAATACTGTAGTAAACAGTATACGCTTGTACGGATGTTGACTATATGAGTGAGGCATGCCGACTGACGATTGCCCACAATCCCGCAGTGAGAGAGAGAAGATCAGCTCAGTTGTGATCACGTGACGCTCGGCAGACAAAGCGTATATGGACTACTCGTACTACAAGACCTCGCTCATTTATCAAGTCAAAATTTATTAAAAATTTTAGCTTGTCTTGCAAAACACTCGCAAACCAAGTTACTCGCAATCCAAGGTTCCACTTGTATATGAAAAATGAGAGCCAACTCCTGCTGAAGATTAACTTACATTACTTCACTGAGTGAAGAACAAGCACGTTTTAACCAAACATGCACAGACACAGACAGTCAAGGTAAAGTGAGACTACTTGTACGTGCACAAGCTGCCTTGTTCTAATGTTATTTTCTATCAGCTGTGCTATTTGGAGAGCAAGTCAATATGCAGTATTATGCTGTCAGTGTACAGTATATCTTGTCACTGTAAGTAGTTTGCACTGTTCAAACATACATGTTACCTACTGTAGGTACTGACTTCAAAAGCTTTGTTGTGAAAAACTGAGATTTGGAACTTTGTGTTATTTGTGCATCTTTATTTTGTAAAGATGTTATTTATTTTTACTAATTTTTTATATATATTTTTGGAAATAGCAGAATTTGCACATTATTTTATATTTTTGTCTGTCTTATTACAACATTTCTAAAAATTAAATCATTTATTATGATAAAACAGTTACTCATTATTTGAGTAGTCTTTTCACCAAATACTTTTTTACTCTTACTTGAGTAATTTTTTGGATGACTACTTTTTACTTCTATTTGAGTAATATTATTTTGAAGTAACGCTACTCTTACTTGAGTAAAATTTTTGGCTACTCTATCCACCTCCTTCACTTTGTGTGGCTGCCCTATGTCGCTCAAGTGTGTCTATTAAGACCTCCATGTTTTTAATGTCTAGCCTTTGGACTGGCCGGGTGAGGAATTTAGGGAGGATGTTCACCAAGATGCCACAGGCCACTTGTTGCACGACTTTGTTCAGGTCATTTATGTCTGTCCTTAACCATCTGTCCACTTTACCCATATGTCAAAAGAGTGTAACAGGTTTTTCAGGTCGAATTTCTACTCTCTACAAAGCCTTGCCTGCCGGTCCAGGGAGATGTCATCCCTTTCAATACTTTGGCTTTAAGTGTTTTGTAATTTGTGGTGGCTTACTCGTTGAGGTTATAGTAAGCTCACTGTGTCTCGCCCTTCAAGAATGGCACGGTATATCTAATGTCATCTTTATCTTGTAATGGTAATAATACCTTGGACAGAGACAACGATTGGTCCTATTAGAATGCAACAAAAGTTTGGTTATGCACCCCACTCTCAGCAAGCTCTGTCCTCTGTTCACTGACCTGGACCTGAAAGGACTGGATTTCCACTGCCATGTTGGTAATAATAGTAGAAAGGTTTTGCTGTTCAGACATTTTCTATCAAAGTCCTGCAGACTACATCACTGTTAAATAAACACAAATAATTGTCTTTACAGACTGAGTTCAAACCAGAACTGAATACAATAGACAAGATGGTCGTTATATGGTAAGTTGGCAGGAAGGGGCAGGTCCAGTCGTACGGAAACCAGAAGTGATGTCAGGAGAACCGGAAGTGATGTCAGAAGACTCAAGTTCAGTTTGCTGGTCTTCAGAGGGAAAAAGAGAGAAAGGATTAGTGGACAGTGATATCCCCTGGTTGGACGAGTATGTATAAATATTTCAGCTCATAAGCAGTCTCCCATGAACATGTGTGTGACTATATATATGTATAGTGATGTGTGAGTCAATGTCTTGCACCCCAAAACACAAGGCTGAATCTCAGTATTTTAGCAAAACCAGCTTTATTCGAAACAGGAACAGCAATGATATTTATTGCAGCAGGAGGTAGTACTCTGCTATACACAGACATAGCAAACAGACAGAGTTGGAGCCAGGTCAGTGTTCATGTTATACTGTTCTCTGTATTTATAATGTTCCTTGTGTCACCATTCAGCAACAAGCACTTATAGCGCGATATCAGTTGGCTCATAGTTTTTTCTGAAGTGCTATATTGCTGTGCTGCAGATCTGTGGTCGTCTCAGCAACGGACAAGCAGTCCTTCACAGACGTCGCACTCGTGCTTCAACGTTTTGTCCCATTGGGTCCTAAAAGAGAAGAAACCTCACAATATATATATATTGTCATACACAAAAATATGTGTTACAACAAAATATCTTACAATTCATTAGGTAGACTGATTATAAGGGTAAAAAAGGGTGAAGTGAGAGAGTATTTCCATTTCCATTCCATGCTCAACCTGCCTGAGCACCAGTGATGTCACAATAGCTCTATCCCCTAACTGCTCCATTTCTAGAAATGGAATATAAAAAAAAGTCTGAGACAGGAAGTCAGGGTCATTTGACCAACCTGTGTTCCAGGGAACATATGAGTGCACCTATGCTACACTTAGAAATACCTGAAACAGTTTTGTATGCCAAATACCTTGCCTCATCTATTAAATGTTTTTTTTTTCTGGCTGAGACTTCATATCTTTTTACATCTCTCTCACTCTATCTATATAATATACTAGCTATCCCCTGTGCCTATTAGTGAAAAAGTACAAACATTAAAAATCAATGTCAAGAGGGCCTCTTGATATACAATATTTTTGGTTTTGGTACAAAGGCTGACAATGTAGCTGTGATCTTATTGTCAAAAATGTAAAAAGTTGGCAAAGTATCTCTGACCAAGCAGAAGATAGGTACACTCCAACATCAAACGTTGGCACTGTATCTGATTGTGTTCAGCTCTAATGGATGAACATCCCCTGCATGGGGAGAAGAGCACATGGCTGTGATATCTCTGCCAATGAGCAGCTATCCTCTAAAACACACCTAGCTGAGATATTACTGAGGTATCGCTAGTTAAGCATAATTGTATGTAACTACGGCCCTGCCGTTGTACGATGTGCTGTCATATGCAACATTTGTCATCCACACAGCCAGTTTTGTGACATTCACTACCTAAATAAAGAAGATAACAGTACATTAATGTATATAATGTTATATACTGTATGCTCTGAAATTTTTCAGGTAAGGAAAGCAGAAGCTCTGAGGTAAGTTAGATAGACTCTGATCATGGCAGCAGAGAGTGGTGATATGCTGCATGTTGATTTGCACATGAAAATAAGAATTTAATTCTTGTGACAATAATGACCCTATAAAGGAATGTTCTCTACTGCTGTTAATGAGAAAAGCAGTGATGATTGTACTTTTATCTGACAGGCAAAATATCATGCTGTGTGCAGTAATTTTCCCCATTGACATGAAACTGTCACACATTTCAGTTGTATTGTTGTTTTTTAATATAGTATTTTACTCATAATAAAAAAATCCTCAAGGCCAATTAGCAGGATTTACTGTATGTGTAATTGTATGCTTAACCAAAAATGTTGGTTGTGACACAGCCAGACATATAATGGTAATTTATTTCTTCAACACATAATCTCATGCACAAATCTGTAAACAAAAGTATTCATCACTTTACTAGTACATGTATCCTTCATTCTGTACAACAGCACATACTGACGCATCAAACGTCAGATTTCTATATTAAGTAAAAAACAGTGCATAATCTTCTGATGCCATCAGAATAAGAAAAGACTCCTGGCAACCCTGTAAGGGACAAATATTGTAGGTTAAGGAAATGGTGGATGCATAGTTTGACTGTTATTAATTTTGTTATGTTTAATGTCCTTTCTATGTTTAATGTTTCCTTCAACTTCACTTTTTACAGCTGTAATGCATAACACTTGCACAAGCTAACATACAGCAAAAACATATAGTTTCAGGTTATCAAGACTGATGCATTCATGGCAGCACAGTTACAAAAGGAATTCATCCTTGGAAAATAAAGTGATTCTAGTACAAAGGAAATCACTAAGAACATGATGAAAGTAACATAAAACACCAATGCAATATAATTTTAGATAAACAGAAAACCTTCTAAAACTTTTTAAATGATATAAGTCATCTGTATGTTCTGGCAGCCAATGTTATAAAATTTTACCTTTTTAATTTTACTACCTTTTAAAATTAAAATTCCTTTAATCAGAAATAAAAAAAAAATCTAGTTGGGGATAATACATTTTAAATTCATCCATCTATTATCCATTTTGAATTAACTGGTTCATTTATTAATAGTCTGACAGCACTTACATAAATATTGTAAATTATAAAAAGCACGGTTGTAATATCTATTCAACACGGAATAATAGTAAAAATTCCAAAAATGAACAAAAAGTGTATGTTTATTAGATACATGAATACAAAGTAAGAAGTGAACAAACAGATCAGCAGAAGTATACAATAAACATTTCTCTCTGGTCATTTCCTATACTGGTTAGTCACCATTCTACAAGGTGGAGTAGCTAGTCTAGTAGTAGTAGTGGTCGTGGTAGTAGTTGTTATGGTATTAGTATTGTCACCTATATATAGTCCAATAAAATTTTTATTTGTATGTTCAATCAACATGCAACACATCACTTCTTTCCAGTTCCATGATAAACAGGAATGTATTAAAAAACATCTTACAAACCTCAGCACCACACCATACACTCCTCTACCTCACCTCCCAATTCCCTTTCTCTTTTTGGATTGTCCTCTTTCAGTAAAGCAAGTGTTTGTCCTTAGCTCTAATCCACATTCTAAAATTAAATGGGTTTCTGTGTTAATGGTATCTTTGCAGTCTGTTCAGAGGTCACTTCTAGCCATGCCCCAGAATCACTTTTGAGGTCAGAGGTAACTTTATATTTCTAATAAGGTCACCAAACTATGTCTCTCTCGTGTTGTTATTGTCTCTTCTTTGTGACTTGTTAGTAGCCTGAATGTCAGACACATCTGAAACTAGAGTCGCCGACCCATTGTCATTGAATAGGATTGCTCACTGTAATCGACTCTTCCAACAGCTCTGCTTTTTATGATAGGTGCCCCTTTCTAACACATGTCTGGGCTATCTTTTAGGAATGAAGTAAATACCACCAACTGTCCATGCCTGTTTCCACCTGCATATCTGCTTCCTTGCTGTGTACTCACTAATATATATACAGTATATTAGCATTCGATCTGATTGTATGGGTGGTTACCTACCAGGTAACGCATGTGGTTGATCTGCCAGTTGGCAAACATCTTCCACGGGCCCTCTCAGTTGCGAGAAGCAGATCATAGAATGTTACATAGTTTACTGTAAAATAATGCAAAGAGTACACGACATGTGTTTCGCCCTTATTTGGGCTCATCAGGCGTACACACTCCACTGCACCCCTCGCAGGGATCGAACTTCGGATGTCAGCGACAAAGCCTCTTTAAACTGTGCCACAGTGTGTGGTTTGTTTATTTAAAGGCCTGGAGATCAGAGTAATTACATTCATACCATTCGTAGTATATATACTAGCTATGTAAGCCCGTGCTGTAAAAAGCTCGGGGTCCTAATAACTATTGAAATCGTCTGAAAAAACATTGAAATGAAGAGATGTCAGATAATTGAAAGGAACTACACTGGGCATCTCTGTCCTAGGAGATTTCATTTTGCTGACCTGCTCGCATCACTTGTGTATTAGCAGCTAAGTGACTTTGTCTTTCTTAAGAGGTTTCATTTTGCTGAAGTGCTCACCACGCTTCTGTATTAATGGCTAAGTGAGTGACTTTCTTTGGAGGTTTTGTTTTGCTGATGTGCTGGCCTCACTTGCGTATCATTATGTAGGGATGGAGCCCTTAATCCAACTGTACCTTTCACTTCTGAACCAGACAGACACACACACCTCCATGCATATATATATCTGCGGTGGGTTGGCACCCTGCCTGGGATTGGTTTCCGCCTTGTGCCCTGCGTTGGCTGGGATTGGCTCCAGCAGACCCCCGTGACCCTGTGTTCAGATTCAGCGGGTTGGAAAATGGATGGATGGATATATATATATATATATATATATATATATATACACAGTAAATATATTGTGGAGCCAACCCGGACACAGACCGGCGGACATGTTGTTTTTCACCACCACACGTTTATTATATACACTATTTACAATTATTCTATAGGTCACACAGACCCCAGTCAATGGTCACTCAGACCCAGTTCAGTGCACAATACCCCAAATCCAAAGTCCTGGCCACAAATGCCTTTCTTCGGGCCGCCTCCACACCTCCTCTGTGCTACGTTCTTCCTCCTCCCGACTCCAGCCTTGAATGAAGGGAGACGGCCCCTTTTATACATGACCCGGATGAGCTCCAGGTGCTTCCGACACTCCCCCGTTGGCCACGCCCCAGCGTGGCAGAAGTGTCGGCTGTTCTCCCGGCAGCTCTCCGGGTATCCTCCAAATTCTTCCCTCCAGCACTTCCGCCACACCAGGTCCCCAAGGCATTGGGGTACCTCCTGGCGGCGACCACGGGCCCCTACAGGGTGGAGCTTCCATGGCCCCCAGAGCAACCAGGAAGGCGACCCCCATGTGATCCAGGGTGGGCGCAGACCCACATCCGGCCCCTCATGACGTCCTGCCCCTGGCATCCCTGACAATATATATATATAATTCTAATTATTTAAATATATATAATTGATTTTGCTGCTTTTAGATTGAAATGATGATGAAGAAGTCAAAAATTGGATGCTGTGATAGACATGCTTCTAAACTTAAGGAATTCAACTCAAATCAGTAAGACACAATACACATTACACAAGAAAGCATGTAGCCTCTCCATAATCAGTTTCAAACATTAAGAAACCTTGTTCAGTTTTTGATGCCAGAACACTGTTTGCCTTTATTGAAAAAAGAAAAAGAGAGAGGAAGCCATACTGAAATGGAATCTAAACCATCTTAGAGACTGATGCATTCCAGTAAAATGTATGTATGTAAACTAACTTTTTACATAATACAAAATTAATAGATTTTCGAAGAGAAATCCAAATATTTAACAATTTGTTCTCTACAAAATGTTATTTAAAGCTATCCCCATAAAACACATCTGGTGTTCATCACCAACTGGAAAGACCTCTGACAGAGGGGTTAATCTCTATCAACATCTCTGTGACCTTGCACAAAATGCTGAGATTAGCAACGGACAATTCAATATGTACTTCACATGCATGCTTTTGAAAAACAGTTGATAGAGTAATTTTGTGACATATTTGCATGTTTATAAAATAAAATGTATGTTTTAAAGGCTAACTTGCCAGATGGCAAAAGTAAACACTCTTGAAGTTTACCTTGAAGGACTATTACCACTTTTGGCTGAGGCTATTTAAATATAATGTATACTTTGTTTAATGTTCACCTTTATATATCTAACCTAAAACATGAATCAGCTGATTGAGAGGTTTACCCAGCTAAACCCTAAATGAAAAACAAAGACAGACAGAGACATGCTGTGTAGCACTGTCCGAATGTAAGAACTGGTAGTTAGGCAGGTCAGAATTACAGTAATTATGAAAAACATGTGAAGCAACCATGTTATTATGATGTTCAGGAGTTACAAATGGTGCTTAAGAGTATAAACAACCCGCTGCCTATAAGAATTTATCACCTCAAATATGTGGATACATTCTTTGTAAAGATGATTATAATGTACTGACATTCTGGGAACAATAAACGTGCAATTGGATTCAAACTCCAGTGAAAACATGGATAATTTTAACAAAGCCGGAGACTGAAACCTCAACTGTAAAAAAAAAAGATCAAACAATGTGTACTGTAACCTGAAATATACAGTACTTATTCACAATTTAGGATGTTCATTCGAGGGCTGCAAAGGTTTACTTTAAATAGACCAAGTTTATTTAAGTTATCAGCTCCTTATGTATTATTTTACTGTCTCATATTAATATTTTTTCTTTTTTTACTAATCAGACCTAAAAATTAAATTAGTACCAATATGTATTTATTAAAACCACTGTATTACAATCTGATATGCTGAAATATTGTAATGAATTGCACACTACCTCCAGTGGTAATGTAATTTTTATATTGTTGAAGTGACCCTTCACATTTCACGTTTCAGGTCATGCATGTCAGCATTGTGCCGACCCCACAGTAGGCTGTTTACAGGGTCTCGATATGGACAGGTACAAATACATTTTGTCTCTTAATTAAAATGATATACATTTGTCAAGCAACACTTAGTAGTAAGTGTTTGCAGGAAAGTTTGAGCTACTAAAATCATTTTTACTCTGCTACTTTTGCCATGAGATTAATTCCCCTTTGCCACCATAACTGAAGGATATAACAGACAAAAAATAAAAAATAATCACCAAATGTACAGTAAGTGTGCATAAGAAAGTTTGACATCCTGACATATAAAAGTATCAAATGTGTGTTATAATCATCTATCCTTTTTTTGCTTTATTAGATTTAACCTTGAGTTTTAGTACAATAATTGATTATTGGATTAGGCTGTCAATTCTTGGTTCAGTTCCCTTGGATACTCCAGTGCTCATTGACACTATGTAGCCATGCCAACTGACATCTCCAAATTGCCTGGAGGTGAATGAGTAAAGGTACCTGTGAATATTTCCTGTGACAGACTCATGTTTCATCCATGGTTCATTCCTCTGTTGAATCAAATGCAGGCAGGGTAGATTTTGAGACCCTGCAGCTCCACATTGGAAAACAAAGGTACCAACAAGTTACAAAATGTGTGCATGGTGTATCATTCATGGATCTAGTTCACTAGAGCATTTTACTGATTAATTTTATCATAGAGACAGATATAAATGTATATCATGAAATAACCTCAAGATAAATTTGAAACAGTATTCTGTAATTAATTTTGCACATAATGTTTCTCTATCTTAAGACTAATGAATTTGAAAAATGTAAATATCATTCGGTGCACTCTATTCAAGATATCACAACAAAAAATAAACATTTTGTTTTCAGAGAGATGGACAAACAAAATATCATAATGGTACATTAAACCTTCAAGTTTAGTGCAAACAATGTATAGGTAAACAGACTGTTAGTTTTATTGGCTATTAATTTTTTTAAGATTTTTTTTTAATGTTGTTGACTTTTTTATTAAGCTTCATCCTTTCATAACATCTTAAGTAGTCAGGTGTAAATGTGAAATTTAATGCACCACTGTGTACAATAAACAGAAATCTTAATTTTTGGTTAAAGAAAAAGCAAAATCAAAACTGTTCCTGCTTATGTTCATCACAAGGAATAATTTTTTATCAGTATATCCCCTCGTATATTTTTGGACCAATATTATCTGCCAACTTTGACTTTTCCTCTGCTAAGATAAAAGAACTTAAGAGGCTATTGATGATGTTTGTTTTACATCAATATTTTGCAATGAGGGCAAGAACAGTTTGAGTATTAAAATAATTACATGCAAGATAACTATAGACTTCCCCTCCTCATACTTGTATAATCAAGTGTCAGTCAGTCATTTTCCAACCGCTATATCCTAAATAGAGGGTCACGGGGGTCTGCTGGAGCCAATCCCAGGCAACACAGGGCACAAGGCAGGAACAAATCCTGGGCAGGGCACCAGCCCACCACAGGGCACACACACACACTAGGACCGCCAATGCACCTAACCTGCATGTCTTTGGACTGTGGGAGGAAATCGGAGCACCCAGAGGAAACCCACGCAGACACGGGGAGAACATGCAAACTCCACGCAGGGAGGACCCGGTAAGTGAACCCGGGTCTCCTAACTGCGAGGCAGCAGCGCAACCGTGCTGCCCTACTATATATTTACCATCCATCCATTATCCAACCCACTATATCCTAACTACAGGGTCATGGGGGTCTGCTGGAGCCAATCCCAACCAGCAAAGGGCACAAGGCAGGAACAAATCCTGGGCAGGGCACCAGCCCACCACAGGGCACACACACACACTAGGACCGCCCATGCACCTAACCTGCATGTCTTTGGACTGTGGGAAGAAATCGGAGCACCCAGAGGAAACCCACGCAGACACGGGGAGAACATTAAAACTCCACACAGGTAGGATCCGGGAAGCAAACCCAGGTCTCCTTACTGTGTGCCACCACTGCACCACCGTGCCGCCCTTAATCAAGTATCATTTAAGTGGAACAATACATATTTTTAGAAAATACAAGTAATTAGGCACAATAATTTGTCTCCCAGATCCAGCATTCTAGGTTCCAATGCCAAGCCCAGTTGTCTTAATGGGAGTTTGCCATTTTCCTTGTGTTAATGTTAAGTATTTCTCTGGGTACTCTTGTTTTCCTCCCACACTTTCCATGCTTCAAAATTACATTATCCAGTTCTGAAAAAGTTACATTATGTAAAAGCAATTATAAATTAAAAATACTATCCCCAACCTTAAATCTAGTTTTCATTATTTATTATTTATTGTTTGGTAGTACAAAATAAAAATACTTTCTGATGTCCTCATGTTATTGTTTACAATTTACATTTTGAATTTAGGCTTGCTATTTCAGACAAGAGAGTTCAATGCAACCATTTGCATAATTATGTATAAATACAGCCTTGGAGAATATTTTATCATGTGATTATTTCCAAATTCACATTCAGATGTTCACCTTTCTTGTTAAGTGTCTTGAACAATGTGACAATGAAGCATAAATCTCTGACATGAGCTGGGTTTGAACTTAGACCTCTTCTTTTTTGAGGTCTGCATACATCACTCAGGCATTAAGGAACAAAGTCCTTCTTTGAGCCTAATTTAAACAATGTTTAGAAACACATAAATACCAGACAGTGGTGATGCACTTAAGAAGATACACAGCACAATAAAATGATATTGGGAGTTTAAGTACTTTTGCTCATTACTGCCATTTCTCCGGGCAGTTAAAGGATTACAAATGTACAAGTTAGACAGGGTTTGTGAGCACAGATGACATAAATGATCAGTGCTGCAAATCATCAATGCCTAGTGCAGACTTAACAAAGGAGAACATAAATTATTTAAACAAAAAGGCAAGTTCAGGATTTTTGTATGAAAGTTACAGCTTTTAAATAACTTTGAAATGGCCTCCTACTGCATAAGTGCACTAAACAGAATGAGAAGATACATCTGCCTTATTATTTGGCTTTGAGATAAAAAAGCATATATATGCAGAGAGTTCACTACAAATTAATCTTGACACTTTTAGAAATTAACAAATTTTTGTTTCATTTGCAAATATTTAGTAAAGCTTTAATCACTTGTACAAGGGTGTTTTGTGCTAATTGATTAATGAGTGATAAAATTCATAACAAATAAATACATCCTTTTTTCACAGGAGAGGGCTCTTACGGGCAGCCCTCAGCACCCACAACAGTATGCAGGATGGAAAAGATAAATAAATATGCTTACATATATTAACAAAAATGAGATAATCAAGAGGGAGAACTCAAAGTACAATACAAATGATTAATTACAAAACAATAACCCTGTTGCCTCTCTGGGTCTATGTTAACAGGACACCATATAGGGTGACTCACTCACTGGCCACCACAGTACAACAGCAAAGCACTCCGTTCCTCACTTCCCATCTCCCTGATCTTTCTTGTTATCACCAGATAGGTCTCCTCCCTAACTCAGATTGGCCATAGGGTTTTAGAAACTCTAAACGCCATCCCACAGTCAATTCTTACAGACTCCTCACAGCATACATACATTCCATGAGCTGGTTATAGGGCTGCCAGTTTCCATTCCAACCTCTTTCTTAATTAATAGCTAATTACTTTGGCTAATGGAACACATTCTTTTCACTGAGTGGCTTTTTAAGATTCAGAGTCCTTGTTTTTTTTTTCTTTAAACCAGCAGAAAAAAACAATAATGAGTTGGAAACTGAGCCAGTAGTTGGCCAGCAAATATCATTCAATTTGCACCTGTCTATGACGCTATTATGGTTTAACCAGGGCTCTGTTCCTGACTGTGATTTCTTCTCTGTTAATTATGTTGTTATATATACATTCACTTGTTGTTTTATGTTTTTGAATATGCCTGTTTTCTTTCCTTTTGTATTGTATTGATCTTTAACTAGTTCTTTCTTGTTTATTAATTTTGCTTTGTCTTCTTATGTTCCTTGTTTCTTATATATTGAGCCAAAGGGGAAAGGGCCTCCTTGATGTTGAAGCTGTGGGGTCACCCTTGGCTTATATAAAGCTTGAGCGCGGTTGCTAAAGCATTAGATTTTGTTCTTTTTCTTCAACTCACTTTTTGCTATAATTCTGTATTTATACAATTTTTTCCTTGTGTTTTGTTATGATCTCCACTTTCTTTAAAAATTGTTTGTGCAAATTCCTGTGCCAGTCATATCGATCTATATATATGGTATAAGGTTTTGAGGCTCAAGGAATTTAAATACGAGGTTTGAATCTACATCTACATCTATTTTAATGATACATTTAGTGAGCTGCATCCATAACAGATAATACGGTACAACACCTTAGTACTACAGTGACACATTTGAAATCATCTGAATGGTGATCATTGGTAAAGTAAATCAACAGTTTTGGAAATTTCTGCTGTAGCATATTGAGAGCACAAAAAAGGCATAAAATTAAATAATATCTTTCAATATGAGCAAGAGATAGTTTATAATTAAGAAATTTGTTAAAGTCAAAGTTGCGGCCCTCCAGGAACTGAGTCTAAGACTTCAAGTTAGCTGGTCATTTGCTGCATTTCTTTGCATCTCATTATTGTTAGGTTTCTGATTAAGAAAAAAGAGGCAAATGTACTTAATCTTAAAAATCGAGTCAATTAAAATTAAGTCAACGATTATCTGTAACATTAATAGCAGTATTTGGTCACCAGTTAAGAAAGTGGCTAGAACAAAAGCTTATAGTTACTGTTTTGGCTTCCAGGATTGGAGTTTGACACCCTTACTCTACAAGATCATGTACAATAGAAGGACAGCATGATAATGCAGTGATCGACATTATTGACTGACATCTCCTGCAACTTAAGTTCAGCTTCTGGCATGGTCACTGTAGTATAGCAGGTCCTTGGCTCAGAAAACTGGCTGTTTTAATAAATAAATAATGAAAGAGCTTGCACTGGGGAGTGGGAGCAGGTGAGCAGGTGAGAGCAGTCTGCTGTAAAGACACCCCGTCTCTTCCTGGCACGTACAGGCATTCTGATTGCCTTATTATCAGCCCGGGGCAGCAATCAGGCGATCGCACTTGCAACAGCTCCAGAGTCAAGAAAAGAGAGTGGAGGTTAAAAGACAGGATTAGCAGGCAGGAGAAAGAGTGGGACCAAGCTGGTGAAGAGAGTGGAAGTAGGTGGTCAGGAGTAGAGCCCCAAAGAGGAGCAAGTGGCCATCGCTCAGGAGGGGGCTGTGGGTTGCTCCTGTTGAGCATCTTTCGGAGCAGGAGCAACCCTTATACTCTGGAGGTGCTGTCACCCAGAGGAGCCTTTGACACGGCAGCGGTGGGAGTACACAGCGCAGGCGCCTGCTAGTGCCGTAGCTAGAGTTCGTGCTGTTCGAGGTGGTGCTTCAATTTGCTGCCATCCAACATATCTGAATATGTTAACCTATTTAAATAGAAAATTAAAATGACGTATAGTTAAAAATTTTAATAAATTTTACATAGATTTATTCATATATAGAGAAACAGCAATCATTTTTCACATATAATTATTTATAAGCATCAATTAGACAAGAATATAGAACAGACACACTGATAAGTTGTATTCAAATTATTAGTTTAATATAATCACGCTGCGTAAACCAGAACCAGTGTAGTGTACAAGTGATAGGTGGGAATGTTTTCTGCGCAGAGCAAAAACGCATTCAGATTGATAACAAAACAAAATTCTAAATTCTAAATCAGTTATTTATCTTTCTAGAAATTATTATTGGTGTAATGTTTGTTTATTTTTCTTGTTGCCTCATACATTGCAACTGCTGTATCTGATACCGTCACAGATTTTTGTTTTATTATTTTTTATTTATTTTTGAAGGATTTGTGGATAAAAATCAGAGAATTTTACTTTTTTTTCATCCATGAATGATATTTTTCCGAACCCTGCTGCTTACACATGAATTGTACTGAGCCTTTTGACCAATAATGCTGCCCCCCAAAATGTGCCACCCGGGGTGGTCCGCCCCTTCCACCCACTCCTAGCTACACCACTGGCGCCGGGTAGAGCCTGGATTGGCAGTGAATTGGGCAAAGCAGTACTCGGTAGTTGCCTGTGGATGCCGTGGGATTGGTGGTGGGGGACACGTGCCGAATGAGATAGGTGTCTGCGCCTGCTGGTTGACATTTCTCTGTGCAGCGAGGTCCAGACAGGATAAGCTAGAGAGTCGTTAGTTTTCAGGGAAGGTTGAAGGATTTTAAAATGAGTTTCCTGCACTGCGTTGTTTTAACCTTGTTTTAAATGGATTTTTCTGTTTATTGATTTTAACCTCCACTGTTCACTTTTTTATGGATTATTTATTTATTGAATTGTTTTGAGCACTGCACCTTAGGACCACTTGTTTTGTGGATTTTTTTTTTTATAATAAAGGCATTTGCACTTTTCACCATCCCCTTCCTTGGTGTGTTTTGTCCTCATCTGCCACAATCATCTCTGTTGTGGTACTGTCCAGTTCAAGAGGCTCCCATTATGGAAGAGAAGCAAGGAGCTGACCTGCATCATCATAGTCACTGCCTATGTTCTTCCAATGTTTAGAATTCTGATGATTCTAAAATTTGTAAATTTAATAAATTTGAGATTGTTGGATTAGGATTGTTAATAATGTTTTCCAAATGGGATTGACAGAATTAAGGTAAACCATTTCATTATCAAATGTATATGTATTTATAAAAGAAACTATAATTACATTTACTGTATTTATATAAGCATTATGAAAGCCTGACTGAGTGAGGAATGTCTGGGCTTGTGAGTGTCGTGGATAAAAACCAAGATCCAGGCCTTTAATGACCTCTTGAGCACAGTCATCAGCAGTGTGTCTGTTTACAGAGAGAGTGTTGACCTTGTTGAGAGGTTTACTTACCTTGGCAGTGACATTCATGTCTCTGGTGACTCTTCCTGTGAAGTCAGTAGATGGATTGGGAGAGCATGGGGGGTCATGAGGTCGCTGGAAAGGGGTGTGTGGCGCTCCTGATATCTATGCAAAAGGACAAAGGTCCAAGTCTTTAGATTCCTGGTGCCTCCTGTCTTGCTATATGGCTGCGAGACATGGATGCTATCCAGTGACCTGAGGTGAAGACTGGACTCCTTTGGTACTGTCTCTCCCGAAAATCCTTGGGTACCTTTGGTTTGACGAATGAGAGATTGCTCATGGAGTCCCAAATGAGGCACATTACCTGTATTGTGAGGGAGCGTCAGTTATGGCACTATGGCCATGTGGTGCTTTTCCCCGAGGGTGATCCGGCTTGTAAAATCCTCAATGTTGGGGACACGATTGCCTGGACCAGGCCAAGGGATCGCCCACGTATCACCTGGCTGCAGCAGATACAGGGTCATTTCTGGAGGGCGGGACTGAACTGCGTGTCTGCCTGGGGGTTGCAAACCGGGATCCCGAGTTGTTTCGCCGTGTAGTTGGTGTGGCAACGCACTGTACCAGTGCATGCTTCCCAACTTGAGTTGACTTGACTTGACTTTTTTCTGTATCCTTTTGGAAACACTTCTCCTTAGTTCAATACTGAAGGTTGTATGAAGTATAGAGAGTTGGGTAAATTTATAGTAGCTGTGCAGGGTACTTGTGAAGAGAACACAAGAGAGTTTCTCTTTAGGCATCTGGCAGGTAGGAGCCCTCGTCAATTTGTATATGTAGGTCCTGGTGACCTTCAGATTGAGGGCAATTCAGTTCTGAGAGAGTGCAAACATGAAGGCACATGGATCCTTAATGTTCTAAAAGGGAACCACTGTTTAATAATTTTGATTATTATTATTTTAGGTTCTATTTCTTTCTATTTAAGTTACTTATTTTATAGCTGAGCTTACAATAATTTAACTTGCAGACTGGTATTCATTCATCTTTATTACATTTTGTAAATAATAAACCTTCTTTATTATTTTTGCACTTAAGCTCATCAAACATTATTTTACAAAAAATATACTGTATATGTAAATAAAAACGGAAAAAATAATAATAATGTCATTGTTCTTTCCTTGTCAGCGCTTCTTATCACCAGGCATTTGAATAAACTTACCAAGCGAGATGTGTCTCCTGCCTTGACTTGCATTTGAATTTGCCAGCCACTTACAATTTCCTAGCAATCTGTTGAAACTCATTCAACCAAATCATGCTGTTTTAGAAATCTACTTGCAATCAGATGGAATGTGGGTACTCTCAACTTTGTTTTCGATTCTTTAGAAGCCCAGGTTTCTTAAATCATGTTTTACAATCATGTTTGTTTATTTTGAACTTCTTTGTTTTTTGATGATCTTCTCATTTGCATGTTTAGTTCCTGTTTATTCACCTGTATGCATAATGACTTTGGCCCTAAAACAGTATTAATTCTGCCTCTCTATTTACTGACAAGTTAGACAATGTATGCCTGCCATAACATTCATGTACATCTGGTGACCAAACCATTTCACATTTTTTATATACTTCATGAAAGAGTCGGTTCTTACATTTTGTTTATTAAACAATTTTGTAACAATGAATCATATTGAAAAGTAACAGCAATAATAGAATGCAATTGCATTGTTAGTAGACTAGATTAAATACATGCCTTTTAACATCCCTTTACTATGAAGTTAATAACAGAGCACAAATACATGGCATAGTCCAATTGAAGTGATGCAAAAATGGCATTGACTAATGTGTGCTAGTGATGAAGGATCTTTGACTAATCGTTGTTCATTTTTGAAAGTATAACTGACAAAGTAATGTCCAATAATTAGCTACTGAAAAAATAATTATTAATAAAAAATGACCAATGCTAGCATAACATCAGTATAAATATTACCCTATGACAGGAGAAATGGAAGTAAAATAAGTTTGACATCTAGCTATTAATATCAGATAAAATACAGTAATGTGTTAAAATTATATAAATTAGTAAGAACTTGGAATGTGTGATGGATGGCTGGCATGGTCTCACTTCCCAGTTGGGCTGGTTCAAGATTTCTTACCTGGCCCAGAGGCTGGCCCACCTTATTGGCAGGGTGGTCCCTGTCACAGCAAGGAGAAGGACAGATTCAGATGGAAGGGATATGCTGGCATCCCAGAAGGACTTGATCAAGTATCCTTAACCGACTGGGATGCCAGTACAAGAGGAAGGGGGGGGGGCAATTTATTTCGGTTATTTACTCACCCAAAATGCTAGATGGCAGCATCCATGGGTCACAGTACCACAATAAATTCCCACAGGGCATGTTAGAAATTGTAGTCCCATTGGTGCCGCCAGGGGTGTGCTGCAGGGATTAATGGCCCCTACTTCGTGGAACTTCCAGCTTACCCAGAACTGCTTCTGAGGGACAGGGTCATGGCACAGGAAGTTCTCCCAGGTTCTAGCTAAAGTTAGAGTCAGAGAGGAGCTGGACAACACTCACCAGGGATAAACAGAGAACAGAAGAGAGAAAAGTGAAAAATTACATTGTGGTACCATGCTGTATTTATAGAGAGAGACCTGTCAAAGGTTCTCTATAAAATAAATGTATTTGAACCCAGGACTTTGTCTGTGACATTGTGTTTAGGGTCTGGGGGTGCTGTTACGCTAACTATGGGTCACTAAATAACTCATTTATTATAAATACGATTGGCAAGAAGATCAGGGACATGCAGCGATTGTTTGTGCATATCTGGGATTGAAAGTTCAGGGGTTGGATGCCAGAAATCAGGGGCTTAAGCCATCTAAGCCACCCACCTCCTGACACTACTGTCCATTTTTAAACCCTTCCTATGTTTATATCAGCTAGGGTAGCTGCATCTTTTCTGTGTTATGGATTAGTTCAAACACCATTTAGCTGCAGGTTGGTAATGTCAGTTATTTACAATAATAATCTGCACATAATATTATTCAATCAATTCAGTCTTACAGTCAGATCATTACATTTATGATTATGTTATTTTGTCCAAATACGTTTGAGCCCCTGCAAATGGGGGGCTAAAATGAAAAATGGCTGTTATTCCTAAATGGCTAATACAAAACTTTTGGTAAATCTCTTAAATTAAAATTGAAAGGGGCCACATCAATCACATGATAATTGCTTTATTTAAAACCCATTGTGTTGGCATACATATGAAAATTGTGTGACTGTCCAAATACTTATGGATCTGACTCTATATATGCTTACATAATTGCTTTCCCTTTCTATTTATTTCAAGACAAGTGACTTCTTTGTACTCTGAAGGGAACCGCTGTGTAAGATACTTGCATGCACATGTGCTTTGCATGGTGTTTGACTCACCTGCACTTAGGAATATGAGCAGTGCAGTTGTCAGATGAGGAAAAGAGGAAAATGTGCAAAGTATATAAGTTCAATCAACCTCTCCTTAAAGTAAAATTGAATCTATAAATTGATTCATATTTGAGGTCACACAGACCTTTTCTCTGCTTTAAGACTTACGAGTTTGCAAATTCACCAGTGCTTTTCAATAGGAGATTTTGAAATTTCAAAACCATGTACAGTACAATCTGTTTGAGATATCTCAATGAAAATTAAACTGTCTGGACAATTTTCTTTGAGGAATAAGCATGCCACATTTAAATAAAATTGGTCCACGAGGGGCTGAATTGTTTGATGTGGATAGAGAGACAGACATGGCCTATTGCAATAGGTGCTTTATGCATTAGTCAAGTCAAAGTCAAAAAGTCAAAGTCAACTTTATTGTCATCTCTGCTATACACTGTACAGGTACATAGAGAGACGAGACGACGTGGCTCCAGGTTTTTCAGTGTAGACAAACATAGAACAGCAGAACAGAGAATATAGAATAAATAGGCATATGAAATAAACAATAAATAAGTGACACATTTTAAACTAGAGAATGTGCAATATGCATTTAAACTAGACAGAGTTTTAAATAAAGTTAGAACTAGAAAAAGACGAAGAGGTAGAAATCAAGTCAGAATGCCGTATTCTTAAACAGTTGAGATTGACAGTATGTTACATTATGACAGAAACTGTACCCTGGTTATTTTCAAGTACCAAGTTCAACATAAGTGCAAATGTGCAAAAACAGGTGCAAAGTGACATTATGCATTGGATGCGCAGGAGGTAGAAGGTTATAATGTAACAGGTTTCTATATACAGGTACTATATAATACTATTTACAGGTTATTTATGTGTACAATGTTCACATAAACATGTGCAAGTATTTATACAGCAGCGTATAATCTTAGTCCAGTGGGTGTTGGCAGCAGTGTAGTCATACTGCAGGAGATATTGTGCATCAAGTGACATGATGCGTATAAAGTGCAGTTGTGCAACATAGTTCTTTCACAGTCCAGGTGTGTGTGTGGGGGGAAGTGTGATGGCTGGGAGTGAGTTCATGAGTCTTATGGCTTGTGGGAAGAATCGATCACGCATCCTGGAAGACCGAGACCTGATGCTGCGGAAGCGTCTGCCAGAAGGAAGGAGCGTGAAAAGTCCGTGTGAAGGATGAGAGGTCGAGCACGATGCAGGAGGCCCTTTTGATGCAGCATCTGTGGAAGATGTCCTGCAGTGGCGGAAGAGACGTTCCGATGATGTTTCCAGCTGCTTTGATGATCCGCCTGATGATCCGCCTGATATCAGCAACAGTATTGTTTCCGAACCAGGTGGAGATGCAGCTGGTTAGAACGCTCTCTATAGTTCCCCTGTAGAACATGGTGAGGGTGGGAGGGGGCAGGTTGGCTCGCTTCAGTCGTCTCAGGAAGTGTAGACGCTGCTGGGCCTTTTTGGTGATGGAGGTGGTGTTGGTGGTCCAGGTGAGATCATCTGAGATGTGAACTCCCAGGAACTTGGTGTTTTTTACAGTCTCAACCGTGGAACCATGAATGCTAAGTGGTGTGTGGGTGGAGCGAGCTTTCTTGAAGTCGATGAACATTTCTTTAGTTTTGTCCACATTCAGCGACAGGTTGTTGTCACTGCACCAGGCAGCCAGCTGCTTCACCTCATCTCTGTACGCAGACTTATCGTTGTTGCTGATGAGCCCCACCACGGTCGTGTCATCGGCGAATTTGATGATGCGGTTTGAGCTGTGCAGGGCAGTGCAGTCGTGAGTCAGGAGTGTAAACAAAAGTGGACTGAGAACGCAGCCCTGAGGAGCTCCGGTACTCAGCCTGATGGTGCTGGAAACAGTGTCACCGATTCGGACGGACTGAGGTCTCTCTGACAGGAAATCAAGTATCCAATTGCAGAGTGAGGTGCTTAGTCCCAACTTGCTCAGTTTCACACACAGTCTATGGGGAATGATGGTGTTGAACGCTGAACTGAAGTCTATGAACAGCAATCTAACATAAGAGTCTTTATTGTCCAAGTGAGAGAGGGAAAGGTGAAGTGCAGTGGATATGGCGTCCTCAGTTGACCTGTTTGTGCGATAGGCGAACTGCATAGGGTCCAGTGAGTGGGGGAGGTTGCTCTTCACTCGTGCCATGACAAACCTCTCAAGGCACTTCATGGTGATGGGGGTCAGTGCGATGGGCCGGTAGTCATTCAGGCAGGAAACTGAAGATTTCTTTGGCACTGGGATGATGGTAGTGGACTTGAAGCACGTGGGGACGATCATCTGGCTCAGTGAAGTGTTAAAGATGTCTGTGAACACCTCGGCGAGCTGATCAGCGCAGTCTCTCAGCACTCGACCTGGAATGTTGTCCGGACCGGCAGCTTTACGTGGGTTGATCTTGGAGAAAGTTCTCCTCACGTCAGCTGCAGGCAGAGAGATGGTCTGGTCGGTGATGAGAGGTGTCGCTTTCGTCGGCGGCATGTTGTTCAGTGCGTCAAACCGCGCGTAGAACTTGTTCAGTTCCTCAGGGAGTGTGGCATCTCCCTCACAGCTGCTTGATGCTGGCTTGTACTGGGTGACAGCCTGGATGCCCTGCCATAGACTGCGGGAGTCTTTTGCGTCTTTGAAGTGGTGCTGGATCTTTTTGCCATACGCTCGCTTTGCCTGGCAGATAGAGCGAGAGAGGTTTGCCCTAGCTGTTCTAAGGGCAGCTGTACTCCCAGACCGGAACGCAGCATCTCTCTCTCTCAGCAGCGCGCGCACCTGTGTTGTGAACCAGGGTTTCTCGTTGGCTCTAGTAGTGATGTTCTTCAGGACGGTAACATCCTCTGTGCACTTGGTAATGTAGCAAGTCACAGATTCTGCAAACTCAGCCAGGTTAACACAGCCGTCATACGTCGCCTCCTCTCTAAAAACATTCCAGTCCGTACATTCAAAACAGTCCTGGAGTGCTGAGACCGCTCCACTGGGCCAGACTCGGATGGTTTTCCTGGCAGGTCTCGTGCGTTTCAGCAGCGTCGAGTATGCGGGTCGCAGCATCACTGTAGCGTGGTCGGAAGAGCCGATGTGTGGGCGCAGTGCTGCTTTGTAGGCACCACGCACGTTGGTGTAAACTTTGTCCAGGCAGTTCTCCCCCCTCGTAGCAAAGTCCACATGTTGATGGAATTGGGGAGAACTGCCTTCAGGTTTGCGTGGTTGAAGTCGCCGGCAATGATGAAAAAGCCGTCCGGGTGTGCGGTCTGGAGCTTGTTGATTTCCTCGTACAGTTCGGCTAATGCTAGGTTAGCATTAGCGCTAGGCGGCAGGTAAACAGCTACGAGTAGCACCACGGAGAATTCTCTCGGCAGGTAGAACGGGCGGCTCTTTACGGCTAGAAACTCTATCTGTGGCGAGCAGTGGCGACTCACTTCAGCAGAGTTCGTGCACCAGAGACTGTTGATGTAGATGCACAAACCGCCTCCGCGGCTCTTACCATACAAGGAGGCTTCTCTGTCGGCCCGATAGCATGCTAGCCCGTTGAGCAGGATAGCCGAGTCCGCGATGTCCGCGTTCAGCCACGTTTCCATGAAGATAAAAACGCAGCAGTTCTTTATCTCACGCTGGGTTGACTGCTGGAGCCACAGAAAGTCAATTTTTTTGTCTAGTGAGCGGACGTTGGAGAGCAGGACAGATGGAAGTGCCGGTCGGGCCGGGTTAGCTTTTAGCCTCGTGCTAAAGCCTGCACGCTTGCCCCGCTTCTGTTTCCGGGAACAGCGCTTACGCTTCGGCCAGCTGCGCTTTGTTGTCTCGCCCAGGCTCCGTAACATCTACAACGGCAGATTCAGCGGAGGAATTGTGGATTTCCTTCCGATTTCAAGCAGGATATTTCTGTCGTAAGTGATACGCATCTTACTTGTTTACAAACAAAACGAAAAGTACACAAAACGGATGAGAATCAGTATAAAAACACTGAATTCCCCGGAGCACTCTTAGCCGCTGCCTGCTCGTGGCGCCGCCTTACACTAATAAGTATGGAAAAGTATGATCATTATATGGGAAAACACTTAAAAATGCTGAGGTGTGCGTCAGTAGGTTTTGTGTCCTAAAAACCTAGTTACCTGAACTATTCTATAACATTTCAATAATTATTTATTGCTCTGATGCTGATCTTGCTGCTTATAAAATAGGTCATTACGATAGCAATTGTTCAGGAGAATTCATAATTAATTGCAGAATTATGGTATTTGAGGGTTCCTCTAGGGTGCCTCTTTCTTTTGTACGATTTGGCTCAAAAACTAATCAGCACATCATCATCTCATAATAGGTTTAAATTTTGAGTTTGGTATTTTTCCATCCAACCGTTTTAGCTCTAGAGTCTAGAACATACTCAAGAAGCTGTGACACACAAGCGCACACACACACAGACAGACACACACGCATCATCGAGATATCAATGTTTTCGGTATCTTGGGACCCTAAAATGTCGATATCCATTGAAAACCAGAGATCGAAAATTTTGATGAATCTAAAGCTTTTGCTTCTCCCCCATAGGTAATAGGTTATGGATGGGGAGGGCGCAAAGGAAAAAGGGCTCAACCCAGGGAACAAATAGGAATCACACGCAAGGACAAGAAAAAAAACTGGGGTTGATGATAACAAACAATTGTAGCATGGCAAAATAAGTCAACAATTCAAAGCAAAGTAAATGGTATTGATCAGATCTTAAGGGTATAATCGATGTTACATTAGCATTTTGGAGAAATATGATAGTTAATTTGGCAAATAAATACAGCCATTGTGGCTATTAACAATTAATTCATTATATGTATAGCTTTACACGTTACAAAAGATTTTTTGTTTGGAGTTGTAAATACTTGCTCTTTCCTTGTTTAGAAGTATGAATCACAGTGCAAAAAAGATTAACAGATATAATAAATTATAATGTATTGAGAGGGGTGAAGGTCACAGAAGAAGGAAGAACTGAGGAACTTGCATGAAATCAACTTTAGTGCCTCAAGAGCAGCAGGTGATCCAAAAGTATTGAGGTTTTCTTGTTTACATACAAAAGATGAAAGTTTAGGAACATCTCAAGGTTTCTAAAAGATGAAGGAGCTGACTAGGGGTCATCACAGGGCGCACGCTGCCTGTGACCTCTCCAGAGGCTGAACAGATGTTTTAGAATTACCCCGATGTGAATGGTCTTTCCCTGCCAGTACCCTTTAAGTTAGGAAGTACATTGAGTTGAAGGTGCATTTGGCAGGCAGTACTGTATAGAAATGAGTGGAATGAAATGTTGATTGTATGTATTTTGAAGGGGACAAGAAAGAAAGCCACCCAGGCTCTTAAAAATAAAGGTGCCAAAGTGCCATAGTGGATTTCCAAAAGAAATGTCGGTTCCAGAAAGAACCTGTGACAGATGTCCAGGGACCTTGCTCCACCGGGATGCTGGAAGACGGGAAGGACTGGGAAAAGGGCAATATCTTCCCTGGACCACAAGAGGGCAACCTCCCGGGATAAGCTCTCAATCCTATGGAGGGACATGGCCACCACCAAAGAGTGCCTGGACAGCTCTGGAACAGTGGTCCGCAGCACTTCCACCACACCCAGAAGTGTTGCCAGAAGAGGAACTGAACTCACAAGCAGCACTTCAGCCACAACCGGCTGCTGTATAAAAGAGGCCGCCTCACTCCACTCAGAAGCTGGAGTCGGGTGGAAGAGGATGGAGTTTGCCTGGGAGGAGTTGGAGGCAGTAGTGAGGTAAGAAAGGAGTCTGAACGACTATTTGATGGTGATTGGTGCACTGTGTTCTTGTGTGGTGTAATAAACGTGTATTTTTGAGAACATTCTGTGTCTACCTGTTCGTGTCTGGGTCTGAATATTTCCACAAACCTTATAATAGGTAATAGGCTCTGCAAATAACAAAAAATAAATGTTAACAGATTTGTAAAATCTCAGTGGGTTCCTGATTTTAAAATTACTCTCTCTGCACACAATAGCACAGGCTTAGTTCAGGTTTTCTTGATTTGTTAGTATCCTGCTAGGTTGCCTACAATACATTCAAGATTTCTGTTTTATCTGCATGATCAGGCCCAAAGAATCAGATTGAGATGCAAAAAACACTTCCCATTTGTCAGGCAATGGTTTTATAAGAAACATGCAATCCAGTAACGTGCCGATAAAGAGTCATTTTTTAAGAGTGTAGTAACATCTGTCAAGGCCCACAGAGATAGAATAGGACAGCCTAATGCTATCATTTTATTGTCCTTGCTCTTCTCTTTATAATCCAATGGCTGTTACTAGCTAGCCAATAGAAACAGGCAGGGTTATTAGAACTCAAGATATGAACAGAGTGGCCTGGGGCAAAGCCCAGCCCAATCCTAATGCAGTGAAGTAGCTAGATTTTAACTTAATTCATTTGTTTGTGCCCTGTTGTCTTTAGTGAATAAACAATTAATGCTGATATATTTGAGTTTGTTTAGTCCTGGTAGAGGTAATGTTATTTTGTTCAGTCCATGTTGAGTCCTTCCTTCCCTATTGTTTTTCACCCTGGTGACATTTTTGTTCTCAGTTATATACATTATATTTTGTACAGGTTCTCAGCTCCAGGGAAACGCTCCTAGCCTAATCAATATCAATATGGAGTTTGCACTTATTTCTGCACGGCTTTTTCCAAGTACTTTGGTTTGTTTACCTCGAAAAGACATGCAATTTAAGTTAATTGGTGAAATGAAGTCAATCCTGTATGAATCAGTTGAAATGTTGATGTGAATGTGCTGAGCAATTGTCTGGCATTCAGTTTTGGGGCACTTTCTACCTTTTGCATGTCCCTGCTGCATTAACTCTTTAATAGTTAAAAGGTGGATGAAGGAAACCAAGTTCTGAGTTTAAATTCTAAATGAATATGGAATGAACACTATCCATCTATATGCACTTTTAATATAGTTTAATACTAAAACATTAATTGACAATACATATGTAAAAGTTTAAGTGAAGTGTACATAATGATTTTTATCTGGCAGTTTGTTTAAGTAGGAATATGGTATAATAGTCAATTTACTTGTGCTTTGGATATAGTTTCAAATTATTCATGTAAATTACATGAACACCAAAAACTATTACAGTATGAATGTGGTTAACAAGATCAGAATTTTTTTTATTGCTTTGTGCTTAGAGCATTGGGCTATGCAACATGAGGCAATAAAAAGTGTCAAGATGTTACAAAGAAAGTGCTGATCACTATAAACATAGTATGTTTTAAGGTAAAATATATAACTATGTCTTATGACTCATAAGTTCGAGTGACACAATTTTGAAAGTAAAGAGTTAAGAAAATTTCCTTTTAAAATGGTTCATATTTGTTTGTTTTCATGAAAAGACAAGTATAAAATAGCCACATCATCCACCCACCTGCATTTGGTTAACAACTCATAAACTCTCAAACAGTGTTGCCAGCTATGAACACTGAAGTCTTGAATAATTCACTAATAAAAGCAACAGCATTAATTCAAGTATATAATTAGCACACATACCAAATAAATACCTTTTTAGCAAATGCTGCTTTGAGTCAGACCTAAAAGAGCATATTGGAGGCAGTGTCAGGGTGATTTGCTGCAGATTAATTTAGGTGGATATGAAAAAAAAAAGAATGCATAGAATAGCTGCAAACATCAATTAATAGTATCTATGGCTCTACAGAATATCGGGGACTTCGGCTCACTTGCAATAGACATATATACTGTATATGTAAGCATTTATAAGTATATATACTGTATATTGTCACACATGTGCATCAGAGGGTCACCATCCGGGTTTCTCCCAGGCATGTAATATAACCTTGGGCTGCTGCTAACTATATTATCTTCATTTGTCTTGTTTGCAGAGCTGAAAAACTGACCAGGACCTTAAAAGCCAAGCCGACCAACTGGAGAGCAGAGGAGACAGAGCTCCTACAAACCAAGATAAAGTACCTGAAGAAAGCCTTGATAGGCAGTGACCTTGTTTGTTAGAACACTAGACAGTGACAATTTTTATTTATACTTGTGCCATCAAGCACTAGTTAATTTTGATTTCACTTGCAAACTGGTAAAGCAAGTCTGACACCCCAATCATCTTGTCATTTCCTTGGACAACCTTGGACATAAATAGATAGATAGATAGATAGATAGATAGATAGATAGATAGATAGATAGATAGATAGATAGATAGATAGATAGATAGATAGATAGATTATGAGGGGCCGTTCAGGAAAAAAAGATTGGTTCGTTAATATATACATTGGTTTGAATACATCTGTTCAGATATATATATATTTGTTCAGATACATTGGTTGAGATATATATAAATTGGTTTACATAGATCCGTTCTGATATATATACATTGGTTGAGATTCATTGGTTTGGATATATAGATTGGTTGAGACATACTGTATATATTGGTTGATATACATTGGGTGGATATATATATTGGTTTAAATAGATCAGTTTAAATATACAGTATACATCAGTTCAGATACATCTGTTCAGATATATATATATATTGGAAGAGATAGATCCGTTTGGATATATTGGTCGGTTCAGATATATACATTGGTTTGAATAGATCAGTTGGAATTTACGGGCAGGCACAACACGTGGCCACCTAAGTTTAGCATCTTCCCTTCGCTTCATTGCTTCAATGTTGTAATTATTGCATGTATTTAATACAAGTACCATATGCCTGTCTGTCGCGTTTTGTTTCATACACCATCTTGGTTGAGGGTCCTCAATTTCAAAGCACTTTTTTTCCTTTCATTATTTAAAACACTCGCACAGATACCCACCTCCTCGCCCTGCTCCGTCCCGCCCCAACTCACTGTACCCTCCTCATTCACTCCCTCTTGTCACTCCCATTACGGATTCTTCTTAAAAGCCGAGTTACTAGAAAGCATTGATCTCAACTGCAGTACACCCCATTTTTTCACCTCATGATACACTGGTTTATCATTGACTGAAAGCTGCCCGGTGATTTCTGTTATTCTGTATTGGAAGCATTTCATTAAAGGGCTATCTGCTTTAGTAAGGAACTCAGTTCTATTTGCTGAAAGGATGTTATGCAGGAAACACTGCTTCACAAATAACTGATGTCTAACTGTTTTTATAGTAAAACTGACAAAACCACACACATGCATATACACACCCACAACACACACACTCAAACTCACAAATCTTGGGTCGCACACACTACTGATTAAGTGTATCTGTCAGGGGCAATATTTTTTTTCGCCCCATAAAACATTAGTTCATCAAAGATAGAAAGCAGTGTGGTGATTTCTATTGTTACTTATTGGCAGCATTTTATTTAATATAATGATATCAAAATCATATAAAATGGTATAGAATCTGCGTCATAGACTTATTTTGTGTCATATTTCTTCAAAGAAGTCTTTAATTAGTTTGCTTGAAAAAAATCTTACGCCACACCTGTGAACCGTTGAAAATCACTGATCTTAATCAATCAATAAATATTTGAACAGGTGCTCTAAAATAGCTGTGCCTCATAGGATTCAGTGTCCCTTCTCTTACATGCACTGAGGTGTGATTGCTGTGGAACTTTTCTTGTCCGCGTGCCGCTTGTCTTTTGTTTTAACACATGCTCCATGCAAAATTCTGTCATATCTTTAGTAAACACGCACGCGCAGTCCTGATGTCTGCGTTCTAAGGCTGTAGGTATATTAAACGCTATTGGCGTTTTACTGGGGTGCTCTGTGACTGAGGGAGGACAGTAAACTTTGTTAAAATGATATCGAAAAATACCAGCCG
Source organism: Polypterus senegalus (assembly GCF_016835505.1). Taxonomy (NCBI): domain Eukaryota; kingdom Metazoa; phylum Chordata; class Cladistia; order Polypteriformes; family Polypteridae; genus Polypterus; species Polypterus senegalus. The sequence continues at coordinate 119,833,026 of NC_053157.1, read as the reverse complement.
TCAGTTGTATTTTCAGTTGTTTTGCCGTGGTTTCTGTTCTGTTACCAAAAAATTCTTCAACGGGGCTCATGAACAAAGAAACAAGGATAGTAAGATTTAGTAAAATATCAGTAATAATAATACATTGCTCGACACCCAGTAACACTTTACAAAGACATTTAAAAGACAGCTCATTAAAATAAATGTAGCAATCCATTATCATGCTATAAGTGATAGCTTGCTCTTAAACATTTGCACAAGTGGTTTTTCCTGGGGATGAAAAAGGAAAAAAAAAATCCACGGGAAATGCTTTGTTGTTGAACTCAAATTTCACCTCCGCCATGTGAGTCATTAAAACTATTGGAATGAAATATAGTTCTATATAAATAAATAAATGAATTTCCTATCACAACTACCCTTTCACCCCTGTACATTGGAGAGGGATCTCATTTTCACAACAGGTGCAATTATCCTATAAAACCCATAGGAGTTCTGTGCACCATTTTTCATGGGAGATTAAAACTCATCAAATGTATTTTAAAAACTTGTAGCAGTCTGTGGCATTCCTCATCTTCTGTGGTCTATTACAGAATGAACACCAGGCAGTTAAATTGTGCTCAGTTTCTTTAATAAGCCTATCAGACAGTCTTTTATAGCACTTTCATATTGAGTGTGCCTCTTAATCCCTTCTAGCAGAGTAGACACTTATTTCCACAGTTTGGTCTATGCTGTAGAAATGTGTGCCCCCTGTCTTCTGCTTGCAAAATTAATACTGGAATTACAAAACTGTCCACAATTTATTTAACAAGATTAAAAGAAGTCTTCTATATCACTTTTTTGTCTACTGTGTCCTTACTCGTCCACTGGTGGTGGCCCTCGTTTCCTCAGTGGAGCCTTTGCCATAGAAACATGTGCCACCTGAATACTGCTTACAACATAAACGCTAAACAGTTAATATTGTTGAGCTTGTATTTGAACAATTTTATATCACTTTCATGTCTACTGTAGTGGTATGTACCCTCCACTGGAGGGAACGCTAATTTCTATGGCTGGAGCAGAGCTGTACAAATGTGGGCCCCTGTCTGCTGCTTTTAAAATGAACACTGGAATTGCATAATTGTTCCAAATCCCTTTTAAAAGTTCACAGGCACCATTTAGTATCGCTTACCTTTCTATTGTGGCCCTCTGTTCTGTCTGCAGGCAGAAATACTCATTTTCATGGCCGGAGCTAATCTTTAGAATTCTATTTCTGTTCTAAAAAATTAGGCTACAGTATTGAACATTTTTAATTAAAAAAAAAAATAAAGCGCTTACACTGTCTTTTTTTTTAAATATGTCTATGAAAATTGCTGTGAGTGGCCAGAAAAATGCTTTATAAGTGTAAGATATTATTATTATTATTATTATTATTTAGGTTTTTAAAAATACAAATAAACCTGATAGGACTTCCTCTAAGATATGTGCCACTCTAGGGTACCAACAAACTCAAACTGATTTGGAAATTTTATGATCAGTTTGTTTAAAGTATATTAAGAAATAATAACATTTTATCATCCTCTCATTTCTAATTTGGCATTTCAGGATACAGTATATACTGCAAATATACATTTAAATTGTAACTTCTGACAACTATTTACTTGTGTGCTTGCATTTTCCATAAAACAGCTTCAATATGTGCACAAAGTAGGTAATAAAACACACAAATTCAGACATTAACATGACTGTTGAAGGAAAAACGTGTTAGAATCTATTCTATAGAGTTTTCATAAATTAATCATTATATACCTTTTGAGGTTTCTTGATATATTTTGTAATTAGTTTTTTACATTTTTTTTACTGACACTTCACAGATCAACAATCCCCAACTTGGTCACTGTTAGAATAAGTCTTTTAACTTTTTTCCTGTGTCCATTAATACATTTTCTGGGTTTCGTTACCCATCTGAAAGAGTTAGCATCAGGTTGGGTGGCAGTTTTAAGCTGTAGTAGTGTGAGCGAACGTCAGTTTCGCAAGCCCTAGACTGGCATTTCTTTCTGTTTCATTTTTTGCCTTCTGGTCCAAGCCTGTAAATCTCTTTTGTAAATGGGTGGCTTGGATAGAAGACAGATACTAACAATTTTCAAGGCTATTTAAAACAATACTAAAAGATATTTGTGTATGTGTGTTGTCGTGCTCCATGTTGTAAGTGTTAGATCCATTGAAGAAGTCAACTTAAACAAAGAAAATGTACATTTTTGAGGTTTATTTGAAGTGTTTTACATTATAACCATATTATTAATTGGTGCGTGAATATAATTTTTTTTCAAGGGGATGACCTTTACTATTGTCAAAAAAGACAAGCAGGGCAACAGGAGGAATATGAAAGTTATTTGTTGAGTTTAGGAGACAAAGGATACTTATAAGGAGGTGCACACAAGCCTTTCCCGTGGATTTTTTTTTTTTTCATTTTTTATCCCCAGGAACAACCACCTGTGAAAATGTTTAAGAGCAAGCTATCCCTTATAGCTTGACAATGGATTGCTGCATTTATTCTAACGAGCTGTCTTTTAAATGTCTTTGTAAAGTGTTACTGGGTATCGAGCAATGTATTATTATTACAGATATTTTACTAAATCTTACTATCCATGTTTCTTTGTTGATGAGCCCCATTGAAGAATTTTTTGGTAACAGAACAGTAAACACACCAGAACGACTGAAAATACAACTGATGGCTGGTATTTTTCAATATCATTCTAACAAAGTTTACTGTTCGCCCTTAATCACAGAGCACCCCGGTAAAATGTCAATAGCGTTTAATATACCTGCAGCTTTCGAATGCAGACATTGGGACATCGTTGCACATGCATGTTTACTAACAGATATGACAGCATTTTGCACGGAGCATGCGTTAAAACAAAAGACAAACAGTGTGCAAAGGCACGCGAACAAGAGGACTACCGCAGCAATCATATCTGAGTGCACCTAAGAGAATAATCGTGCGACCCACGATTTGTGAGTTTGAGTGTGTGTATTTTGTGCGTGTACTGCGTGTGTGGTTTTGTCAGTTTTATTATAAAAACAGTTAGACATCAGTTATTTGTGAAGCTGTAATATTCTGGTCATTCTGATCCCTGGTCAACATTCAAAAGAAACATCACAACTCCAGTGTCTTCCTCCATAACTAAGTTCCTTGTTAAAGCAGATTGCCCTTTAATTAAATGCTTCCAATACGGAATAACAGAAATCACCGGGCGGCTTTCAGTCAATGATAAACCAGCATATCATGAGGTGAAAAAATGGGGCGTACTGCGGTTGAGATCAATGTTTTCTGGTAACTCAGATTTTAAGAAGAATCTATCATGGGAGGGACAAGAGGGAGCAAGTGAGGCAGGTACAATGAGCCGGAGCAGAATGGAGTGGGGCAAGGAAGGGGGTATCTGTGTGAGTGTTTTAAATAATGAAAGGAAAAAAAGTTCTTTGAAATTGGGGACCCCCAAACAAGACAGCGTATGAAACAAAACGGCAGAAAGGCATAAGCTACTTGTATAAAATACATGCAATAATGGCAACAATATTGAAGCAATGATGAAGCGAAGGGGAGATGCTAAACTTACGTGGCCGAGCACCTGCCCGTAAATTCCAACCAATCTATTCAAACCAATGTATATATCTGAACCGACCTATATATCCAAACGGATCTATCTCAACCAATATATATATCTGAATGGATGTATCTGAACTGATGTATATATCTAAATCGATCTATTTAAACCAATATATATATCCTAACCAATGTATATTAACCAATATATATATATCAACCAATGTATACATATCAGAACGGATCTATGCAAACCAATTTATATACAGTATATCTCAACAAATGTATCTGAACCAATGTGTATATCTGAACCGATATATATATCTGAACGGATGTATTAAAACCAATGTATATATTCAAACCAATGTATCTGAACCAATATATATATCTGAACCAATTTAGATATTTACAAAGCCATCTTTTTTTCCTGAACGGCCCCCATAATAGATAGATAGATAGATAGATAGATAGATAGATAGATAGATAGATAGATAGATAGATAGATTATCCATGGTACTTGTTAAAGAGAGGTAATAATATATATATAATATATAATAATCGCTCTCTTGATGGTGTTCCTGTAAAACCTGCTTCTCAGACTCTATTATTTTTTTCAAGGCACCTTTCTCTCCTCCTTATGCATCTCATACTCATACTTCCACTTCTGTCACATCACCAAAGCCAAACTGATCAATCAGATTGCTCAGAGGGACTGGATACACAGACCTTAGTGTTTTATTATATATCATATATGTGACCTGAAGGGAGCACTCTTGTTCCCCAAACCTGATACATGCAACAGACGCAAGCACAAGTGTGGCACACAATGGGATTTTATTTTGCTTCATGGGCCACTCTTCCTTAAATAAGCATTTCCCACAGCACCAACCCAAGTACAGTCACAAAGCAACACACACAGCATCTCTTTCTTCTTTTCCTCTCTCTGCCACTGCCTCCTCCTCTCCTACCAGCAAGCTTTGTCTCTCTCTTCCCAACTCTGGCTCCTGGAGGTGTAGCAGTGGGCTTCTTTTATGGGACACAGTGTCCCATAATCATGGTCAGAAAGCACTTCCAGGTGAAGAGGGAGACCAACAAAGTATGGCTCACCAATCCCTGTAGATCCACTGGTGCCCATGGAACCCAACTGGGCTGATTAGCAGAACTCCATGTCCCAAGGTGCTTTGTGGGAAACCATGACGCTGTACCAACCCAGGAGGGCCACCATCAAGTCTGGGGAGATGATGCCCTGTGTATGTACTTTCACTTGGTCTTTCTGTTATGAAAACATCCTGGCTGGGTAACGGCACTGGCTATCTGCCACTATATATAGGGCCGGGATTCGATTTAAAAAAATTAACTAATCAATCACATAAATGTATAGAATTAATTACGATTAATTGCATCTAACATTAAAACGATTATGCAATTATATAACTAATACATGAATCAAGAAGTAAATACACACTGAATCACAAATTTATTGTAGAAGTAACACAAAGGAATTAAAAACATTGCATTGTTTAAACTTATGCAATGACCTTAAACCTTAACTTTTAACAAAATACTTCTTGAGCAAGTACAAACTGAATTTGAATGCTTTCCAAAAAGGCAAGTTGAAAAGAAGACAATAAGATAACAATGCCAATGTATTAATTCTGAAATTGGCATTGCGTATGAGACACAGATTTGTCAAAGTAAAAATTAAATGATCAAAATGACTGTTAACTTTGAATGCACTGCTGAAAACTGATTTAATTGGAAGACTAAACATCTCTTAAATAAAACTTGTGTTAAAATGACTTGATAATTATACTTTACTTGTTTTTCAACTGGTATGCAATGGAAATAACAGCGTAGTGCCCCTGGTTCCTGACCTGAGAGAGACACACTCCTCAGATGATCAAGGGACTACCTGGAGAAACCAACATAAAAGCAACTCTGTAATCACCATTTTGTGGCTAGTTTAACTTGTGTGTAGATTTCATGCTTTTTTGCTTGGTAGAATCTTTACAAAAAGTGTGCCACCACAGAAAAACATTTGAAAAACACTGCTGTATCTACACCTTTGCTCCTTGCACGATATAAGAAATCTCCGTAGCTGCCGTTTCGCTTAAAAACTGATATTGTTCCTTATATGGGTGTTTATGATGCATTCATTGCATAATTTAGTGAAGATACTGCAAACTTGAACATGAGTAGGGATACTCATTACACTTCTATTTTATAGAAAGTTGTCATTATATTAGGGCCATCAGCAATGTAAGCTGACTGATAGACTGGTGAGACTGCAGAGGTACTAGAGATTTTTTTTGGTTTTAGTGCCGCTCAAAGATAAGTTATTTACCACTTATGTGATATGACATTAATTTGATCTTCTTACAGAAACATGAAAGAAAAAAAAAGAACGTAATTTTTAACTTTGCAACTTTTCTCTAGCATTGCACCAGGACTACCCTGCAACTAGGTCAGTATGCATACCCTATAAGTCAAGAAAATGAGCACCAGTGCTATCTATAGAAATGTGGTGCATCACTCTGAACTGCATAATATGAAATGTTATACCTTTAAATGCTGGCACGGCATTAAAGATAGTATATAAATATGGTAGTGATGTGTATGCAATTGTTTAGGTACACACTTTTTTGTATTATTGTTTCGTAATGTTAAAAAAAATATATAAAAATGTTTACCTCACTGCCGGCCCTGGATGAGAAAATATTTCTTAACATGTTAAACAGGCCATACATATATGGAGAGTGAAAAAGAGAGACAGAGAGAGAGAGTAAGAAATAGTAAGAGGGAGATGGTGAAGTGCTGTATTTAATAGGAAACTGAAAATCTTAAATCAAAAGGGCCAAAAACAGTACTGAGAAGGCATCAGATTGCCTTTCTTTCAGGCTTTAACAATTGTTCTCTGCTGCAGACCTCCATTCCCTCTGAATCCAGGATGGTAATGAACACTGACTTCTAGCTCCTTTGTTCTTTAAATAGCCTGCTGGTTGGAAGAGTTGGGCTTTCTGGGACAAACCAGAAATGATGTGATGGTGCATGGCAGGACTCATCCTTCATTCTGCAGGTGAAACAAAGAGGGTGTTAGCAACTGTGCTTCCTCAGGGATTGGTGTGGCTATGCTTACCTTTTAAGAGTCCGTGGATGTTCCTGATATGCATACATACAGTGCAAGTGGCAATATTTATATGCACAGTGCAGTTCAGTTCTGACCTGTTGATCCACTCTTTCAATTATAGCAGCTTGCTGTCCTAAGAAGGACTGCTTGTTATGCTATGCTGAGATGGTGACAATGTGGCTGCATTGGGTTCACCTTTTTGTAGATTTCCCCTGTGACTGCCACTGAAGTTGCTCTTTGAATAGTGGTCTGCAAGCTCAGACTGTTAACATTTCTTGGCTTCCTCCTTGATTCTGGAAATAAGATATGATATGAGAAGGTTTGCAGTTGGATGAAACTCAATGTCCAGCCCATACATAAAATGAAAACTGGTCACTGTACTATAAAACTAAACACTAAAAAAGAATTAAGAAAATTCCATTTTTCTACATATTTAAGAAAACTTCATGAATACTACAGTATTTTGGTACCCTTTATTAATCCCCAAGGGGATATTGTCTTTTTGCGTGATCTTTGGTGGTCAGAGGGCATGGTCAGCCATTCTATATAGAGCATATATGTGAAACTGCTATCATGTTAGGTTTGTCATTCCAAGAGTTGAGGACACTGCTGATAGCCTGTAAATGTAAATTTCTTTGTAGTGACCTCTAATATTGATTTATATTTCAGCCTTAAACAAAGATATGATCTTAATGTCTTTGAAAAATAAGATGTTACGGCAATAATGTTTTGAAAACTAATACATTTTCTGGAAATCTAGACATTACTTTGCCAAAAGTTTAAAAAAAAAGTTCAGGAATTCACTTATTCTCATGGTAACGAGACATAATATCCACAAACACTCAAAGCAAACATTCAGACTGAAGCTAAAAGTATCAATTCTGATGATTTCTCTGATATGAGACAGAGATCCAAAATTTGTAAATTAAGTGAATACCAAAAATCTATAAGAAATAACAACGTATCAGATCAGATTTAAACCACTTTTGTAAGTGGTATTTAAATCTATGAATCGGAATTATCAGGTAATTTACATGCCCCAGCTGATTTTACATAACACGTCAACAATAAGAGAAAATTGAAGTATTATCCAAATGGCCTTATCTGAACTGATGGTCAACAGCACCTTGTAAAATTATTAAACACCACTTCTTCTGATCAACATTATTGGCATGATTTTTGGGGAAACAATATTAATATTTGTCATATCTATGGCAATTGCACACTAGAGGAATCCTCAACAAATGCAACAGCTTTGAATCCAGGAGCAGAGACATTAAAAAGTATTTTTCTTTTGACCAGTGACAAAAAAGCCAAATTAAATCCATTACGATTCTATGTTGTCTAATAAGAAAATGTGAAAACATCTAAAGGAGTGAACTGTAATATTGTAGTGCACAAGAGTGTGTTCCTGGTAACATGGTCAGTAACTTTAGATAGTAGTATTCCTTTGCAATCACATTTAGTTTTGATAAACAGATAATTTATGGAATAAAGACGTTGACAAAAGTCAAAAGCAAAAAGTGACAAATTAGGGAAGTGAAAAGCGAAAAGAGATTTTTACTTTACAGTTGAGTTCCAGTCTGTTATATGATTTACTGAACTTCATATAAAACATGAGAATAAATGTTGTGTAATAAATGTTATCATCTATCCACTTATAGGAGGGCTACAGGATAAGGAGATAGAAGAAGATGGAATCTTATAGTAGTTTCCCATTGTGCTGGTCTTCTCCCAGTGAAGATAAAGACTCATCTTCTAAATCACCCCCTCCATAATTCATATTTGTTCTTCTCCCTCTTTTGAATGTTTGGTGGCCCAAGAGATACACAGCACAGATTTCAATCTGTAAGAAAAATGCATATCAAAGAGTAAAAGAGAATAAAGAGAAAAAACAGTAAGTGAAAGACAAAGACTTAATCAACCTAATTGAGATAACCTGAGGGCTACCGTTCTGCCTACAGTGTATTGTAATTATACAGTATTTATATCCAAACCGTTACTCTGCTCAACTGCAATAAATAGACATCAGGTTTGGCGCACATCAGCTTCTTAGTTGTTTTGTTAATTTTGATCACAACTGATGTATATGGTGGAATTATCTTTAGTCTTGGACCAATCTGTCCTCCAAGACATGATGTGGCACTTGTGAGTCTAGGGTAACAAATTATATTCCATCTCGTAAACCAACATAATGCTGTGGTTTCACAAACTGGCATTGAAGAACCATCACTTCCAGTTCACAATCTGTGGTGAAGGGTAAGATGGTCACATGCATTAATGAAGATTCACCATGTATGATTTGGAGTCTTTTTTATTGATTTTTGAGTGCATAATTTCTCACCTGAAGTGTCCCCTTATACTGAACACATGTTCTGGCTCCATTTCTTCCCACTAGAGCACTCTAACCCTATTACAAACTTCGCAAATGGCTGAGCAACAACCTCCCTACACTGGGAGATTCTTACTGACCTGGGAGTTACATCAGTCATCTGAGCCCAAAGGCACAATAACTGGGCTTTTCAACAACAGAAGATGACTAAAGCTATGATGTAGCAGTGCAAGGGTGATCAGGATGGTGGTGGTACATTCTTCCATCCTATCTTTTCAAGCTTCCATAAGTAACTAATTATAGCTTCTGTTATTTTTATTTGGCATTTATTAGGCATTAGTGGAAATGAACACCTGTGCCAGCATTTAGAGATGGATTTTAAATTAAACATAATGGAACAGTCAACTGAAGGTCAATCTTTTCTCCTGTTGAACAACAATGACTCCATTAGATATAAAAAAAATGTATAAAATGTAAGTGAATTATTGTTGCAGATGAGACATTTGCTTTGGTGGCAACCCTCTTAGTTGTTAATCCTCACCAAGTGCTGCTGGATGCCAATTCACACAGAATACAACTGTCTTAGTCAGTCAAGCTAAAGTTGAATTCCCCCCTCTCTAGTGACAACAACAATATTTATTTATAGCACATTTTCATACAAATGATGTAGCTCAAAGTGCTTTACAGGATGAAGAAAGAGAAAAAAGACAAAATGTAAAAAATAAAATTAGGCAATATTAATTAACATAGAATAAAAAAAAGGTCTGATGGCCAGGGAGGACCGAAAAAAAAACTCCATACAGCTGGAGAAAAAAAAAAATCTGTAGGGGTTCCAGGCCACAAGACCGCCTGGCCCCCTCTAGGCATTCTACCTAACATAAATGACCTCAATCAGTCCTCATGGTATTCAGGGTTCACATGGAAGAACTTGATGATGATGGTCAATGTAGGGACATCACGGTGCTTTGATCGGGTGGTGATGGCGCAGATCGCCACCATAGAAAACCGGAAAAAGAACAGCAGAGAAATTAGGGGTTAGCACGGATTTCGGAGCCACCATGAATAATAATGATAATTAAATGCATATACAGAGTATCAGGATTAAGTTAAAATGAAGCTATGAGAAAGCCATGTTAAAGTAATATGTTTTTGCAGTTTTTTAAAGTGCTCCACTATATTAGCCTGGCGAATTCCTATTGGTAAGCTATTCCACATTTTAGGTGCATAATAGTAGAAGGCTGCCTCACCACTTCTTTTAAGTTTAGACACTCATTTGAAGATCTATGGTTACGATTTGGAGTGTAGGGTGCAAGATATTCTAGCTTCCAATCACGACAGCATCTCATTTCAAAGCAGGCTCTCTCCATTAAATCTTTGTCACACTCACTATCTTTTTCTTCCTATCATAGCCTTTGATATTAACTTTTATTAGACTTAATTTTCCTTCTGACATTGTTATCCTTCTGAATTCTGCAGGGATTCTGCACGGAAGTCTAATAACAGTTCACCACTTATATTTTATTCAATTATCTTTGTTCTCACCAGCATAAGTACAGTGATGGTTTCAGGTGACCCACTTTCTTCAGTAAGGCTAAGTACTCCGAATGATTGATTCATTTATTAGCACAAAAAGCTTCAAGACTCCTGATAGGGATTTAGAAGTACTCCTGGACTCTTGCATTGGTCATCTTACAAGGGGAAGCTACAGAGTGGGAGAGAGCTCATCTCCCAAGGTTGTTTCATGAGTCTTGTACAGTCTTAAAACAAGTCAAAAATTTCTAGCAAGAAACTTTCACTTTCTCCACATGTTTAGGATGCTTTGTAAGCAAGTAAAATGCCCCATCCATAAAATCAGTTGCCGCTACCAAGATCAAAGCTAAATAACAGCATACCACTGTCTGTAGCATTAAAAATGGCTGAGCCCAACTGTTTAAATAGATGATTCAGCTATCAGGTACTTACAGTATTGATGAATATTTTCCAAGGTCTAATTTCATGTGTAGCTTCTCACATCCTAGAAGCAGAGTAGGTTGTTTGTCTGCCTAGTCTTCTTGCACCTGTTTGTCATTTTCTTACCCACTTAATTCAGATAAGGACCACAGGGTGTGGGCTGGAGCCTATCCCAGCTGGCATGGGGTGCAAGGCAGGAACAAACCCTGGGCATGGTGCCAGTCCATCACAGTCAAACCTATTTTCCTAGAAAAATTATAACACAAGCACAGGACTCTATATCTCACTGGACTTGATAATATCCTATTATTACAACAATGTTACAATAGCTGAGGGAGTTTTCATGTTTAAGCCAAACACTGACACTTTTTGCATGGCTTTATATGAAGAAAATACCAGTTCATTAACATTCTGTCTGTACCTTTTAAGAGAGAGCTGTTGGTTTCTCAGATTATTTTATGATTACAGCCTTATTTATTGCAGATCAGCATGCAATGTGTTTTCGTCTGCTACAAGTCTAAAGGGACAGTGTGTGTTTTACAAATTCTGGGCAATTTAGATAATTGCAGCTGTTTTCAAGCTGTCAGCTGAAACTTAACTGGAAAATGTCCAGTGCATAAAACTGAATGGATCAGTGGGTCATTGCAAATTATATTAGTTATGGAATGCATTTTATGCAACTTCAAAAAGACTCTAACTAGTTCATGTTTAAAGCCTTTAAAATAGGAAACTGAATTTGTTTATTCTTTGCTACATTTTAAAATATAAGTAGACATTCATAATAATATGCAGGAAGCTATCCTTTATTCTAAATGTTGTATAAAAATCAGACTGAAATTTGAAGGTTCCCCAAGCAACCCTACTTGTGTAACATATTTCACATAGCTGTGGTTTTTTAAAGAAATATTTTCTAACATTAGTGCAAAGTTTATACTTGACCAAATTCTATCTGTGGTCTTAAGTTTCTGTAGATGAACTCATTTTATAATAACAGCTAGCATCTTTTATTTTAAATCCCTAAAACATTTCAGTCGCAGTTGTTCTCTTTGTGGAGTTTGCAATAATTCAGCATAGGTTTCTTCAAGTTGCTCTGATTACCTTCCAGAGTCCAAAGACTTGCAAGTTAGTTAGATTGGTGTTGCTAAATTGGCCTTAGCCTCTGTGTATCTGTGTGTGTTCAGCCTGTTTTGGACTTGCATTCTGTACAGGGGTCAGATTTATAAAGATTGCATACACACAAAATGAAAGACCCGAAATGTGCATACACAATGTTCTGCGTGAAAGTCAGTATTTCTAAAAGAAAACTTGACAGGAGAACTTGTATATATTTATGGCAACTCTGACCCATCCATATGCAACATTTTGGAAAAACATGGAAATGATGACACCACTGATCAAAAAAGGAAATGCAGCCAAACCTGCTAAATAACAACTCATGCATGTAATAGTTCATACCACCATACTGTTATTATAATATCCGTTGACATGACAAATATTAAACCTCAAAAGTGATGAATATGATGCACAGATTCTATTGTAGTTGCCTTTTAAGAGGAAAAAATGCTCCCTATTTGCACTGAACAACTTACTTGGGATTTTTGTCAGTTTATATTAACTACCTGTTGTCACCTTTCAGGATCAGAAACCAAAGCAATCACTTTTTGTCAATAATCGCGTTAAGTAAAAACATGGGTGTGATTCACTTCCTGCATACAGAAAGCTATAAATCTCATGCCCTTCAGTCTGTTTATTGTCTAATGGTTTGACACAATGGTCATATGTGAATGGAATGAGCTTTTAAGGATTTTATCAGCTCATGATGATGACTGGCTTAAGAGCTGATTTAGGCCTCCAAGAGTTGTCTTTTAGAACTACTGTATGTGCTGAGTTAGCATTAGAAAGACAAACTGTCCCAAATCGGGCTACACTTGTTCACATCCAGGTCTTATCAACAGTTGGCTTTCTGGCAACAGGCACCTACAAGTGGGAACTGGCCCACGGGTCAGAAATATCTTAGTCAAGCTTCTGCTCTGTTTTACCTGCTGTGCTGGAAGCCATACACCAATTGATGAGGCGCTACATTTAATTTCCTTATAGTCTGGGTGTACAGTTTAACATAATGTGCATTAACATAAAAAAGCAACTTACACCAGTGTCTGGTTTTTCTCAAGTAATATTACATACTAGCCGAAGCCCGCCATAGCATATGGCGGTGTAAGAATAGGAACGGAAAAGGATGAGAAAGGAATTCAGAAATCAAGAAGAAATAAATACTTCTTGAAAGACGCAGTTGTGAATAGTTGCTTTGGTGGTGACGACAGATAATGAGTCGAAAGATCTAACCCTAGAAAAAGTCACGTACAACTGACCGTGGCTGAAGACTGGTTGTTAGAATTATTGTGAAGAGTAAACAGCATGCGGGTATGAGGAAGACCGCACTTCTGAAATTTGATTACGCAAATATAATCAATAACAACCTCAAAAAGATGTTGTAGAATGTAATGACTCGCACTACAATATCAGGTCTGTGCTCCGGTCTTTGGGTATCCGACAGTACATGTAGAATTTCCGGCCAAGCAGGATTACATGTGAAAGTGATAAATAAATGAGGCTGTCCGAATTTACGTACTATGGCCATGGCATCCTGATAGTTTTGTTGCATGTATCTTGGACTTCCTGGAAATGTGGATTGTAATATGATCATTTTGTCTACACGTGCGTTGTTATTTTCAGCGTTTGCTTGCAGTGGTTTTGACAGTCCTTTGTATTGTTCCACGCACAAATCTTGTTGATCTAATCTATACTAATAAAAGGCAAAGCCCTCACTGACTCACTCACTCATCACTTATTCTCCAACTTCCAATGTAGGTAGAAGGCTGAAATTTGGCAGGCTCATTCCTTACAGCTTACTTACAAAAGTTAAGCAGGTTTCATTTCGAAATTCTACGCATAACGGTCGACAACGTCCGCCATGTTGAACTTTCTTATTTATGGCCCCATCTTCATGAAATTTGGTAGGCGGCTTCCCTGCGCTAACTGAAACCAATGTACGTACTTATTTCGGTGGTATGACGCCACTGTTGGCCGCCATATTGAACTTTCCAACGTCACTAATTCTCCAACTTCCCATGTAGGTAGAAGGCCTACCCCATCTTCACGAAATTTGGTATGCGGCTTCCCTGCACTAACTGAAATTGATGTACATACTTATTTCAGTGGTATGACGCCACTGTCAGCCGCCATATTGAACTTTCCAACGGTCTTTGTTACTTATGGGCCCATCTTCAAGAAATTTGGTACAAACACTAACTGAATCCTTCTTATGTACATATATAATTTCATAGCCTGCAGCTCGGTCACCGTGTGAGGCGGCATTGGGTCCCCCATCCCAACGCCTCCCACATTGTTGGCTGCCTGCCAATATAAGGCCGCCTGTTGCTCCGGTCTCTACATTCCCTTCCTTGCTTCGCCACAGGATTCACGTCTCCCTGCTGATAACTACAGTCTTTTTATTTAATCCACGGCTTCTCCACTGTTTTATTGTTTGTTTATTATGATTATAGTTATTGTGTAGGTATTTTAGACTTACTTTACATTGCTCAGGTACCCATTTCCTTTTCCAACCGTACCCCTATTAACATGTCTATCGAGGTGATCACCATCGATCAAAGAACTGTCACTTACCAAGCGGTTTCCATGCCCGGAGATGGCACCTCCCTTTTCCATTCTCTTTGTTACATATTGCATGGCCATATCAGGCTCACTCTTGATATCCAGAGGAACATTGTGTCTTATGTATTGAATGACTGGGACAGGTTCAAGGTGTGGACTGATGACGGTACAGGAGATAATTATACTACACAGGAGCACTAGAAGAGTGAAATGCTTAAGCCCTTCACCTATGGTTCTGCATGTGAGTTGATGGCTTTGTTCGGTTGTCGCTTTCAAGTGTACCGAAATGGCCAAACATTTTACACCTCTCGACAACCTCCAATGCCTCTTAAACATCTTAGATTCACAAGTGATGATTTCAGTAGTGGACACTTTGATGTTTATGAATGTTTAAACTCTCAAAAGCTGCATGTGAAGTTATTGATGAAACCGGTTGTATGCTTACAACGCTTGACAGATGCCGAATGTCACTTCAACACAAGTCCTGCAAATACTGTCGTAATTGAAACAAACCATGAAACTCAAACCAATTATGACAGCAGCAATCCAAGCTGTGAGATTTGAGACAAGATTACTTTTCACATGGCCAACTGTATGTTGCATGCTCAAGAGTAAGCTCAGCACACAGCTTGGTCATATTACAACTGGAGGGCCGAAATGACAATGTGGTATACAAAGAGATCCTTAACAAATAATTATTGGTATATTTTCCCTTAGTTTAAAAAGGTTTAATTTTCTTTTTAATAAAAATTTTAAGGCAGTACTTCGCTGCTGCGAAGCACAGGTATTTTGCTAGTCTGAGATAGCTGAGACGCACGCCCTCTGTTTTAACATATGCATTTATGACGTACTGTTAGAATAGTTCGCCGCTGGAGTGCAAAATACTAAATGTATTCCTCATTGCTAATCTGTACACGTGAAATTGGCATTAAGTAAGCCTTCTTCGCTTGACGGTTCTTTTATCAGAAACATGTTGTAAATCTTTGTATCAGCCAATATCTCCATAAGGGAATAAAAGTGGGTAAACCATAGGATCACAATTCATATTGAGCGTGGAAATCTGTTTACTGGAATTGCCTATGGGACAGATGCAAATGTCCCTTTCAGCAGGCGGTTTGCCATCTTCTCCAATGAAAATCACTGCAACATTGGTGTGACATGTTGGGGCATTGTATCGTCATAAATCCTGCCTAGAGTTTTCCTCGAAATGCATTCGTACAGATGCTGTTGGATTGGACTGAGCGATTTCATGCATGTAATTGTATGATTTAGCGAAGGGTTTGATGGTTCTGAGCATGGAATCTAGCTAAAGAAGTACATTTTCACTGCATGTAGAGTTTGCTTTATTTTGTAAGCATACTTGAGAAGCTTGGCGAGAAATGCCGTGTCAGCTGCATGTGGGCGGGACCAGTTTTGAAGAAGAGCCACTGGCAGCATGGGGAGGGGTTTGGAAGAGGCTGTGTGTGTGCGGGACCGGTTTTGAGGTGGAAGCAGGACGATGGTCCTAGGTTCCCAGCTCTTATAGTATGAATCAGGGTTTTGTAGACAAAGATTTTCCCTGTTCCTGCAGGACCATCTAAGAAGAAGCATGTTTGTCGCGGATGGGAATCACTGTATGCAGCGTGTAAACATGTGTTTGGTGAGGTGTTGGGGGCGGGCACATGAGCAGGCAGTGCGCATGCCTTGAGAGCGAGGGTGGACGCGGGAGGAGGGTTAGACTTGGTGGGTGGGGCTCTGTCGTGCATATCCCATGACGCAGGAGGTGGGTTAGAGTTGGCAGGCGGAGGAGCTCTGTTGTGCGTATCCAATGGTCGGGCAACTTAGTCAATTATATATATATATAGATTGCAGCAAGGGCGCATAGTGACACTGAAGCTGATTTTGTTAAGCATAAGCAGCTTCATTTCTGCCATGGTGCATCTGGTAGAGGTCACTGCATTCATAGTAGAAGTAACATTTTGGCATTTAATATGTTTACACTGTTCTTAGGTCACAAAATAAAGTTCTTTGCATGTCTTTAATTTAGAGATGAAAACATTTATCTTGCACTACTTAATATGTCAGGGGGAGATTGTTCTACCAGCCAATGAAGGTCTGCAGCATTGTGACTTCATATACAGTAGACACCCATGAAGTTGCAGTTCACAGTTTGAGGCCTCAGTCATTTGCAGATTTTTCCTTGCTGCTGATTGACTGCTGCCCAGTGACGCATCTCGTAGCTGAGTGTTCTCGTGTTTTCCTTTTTGTTCTTCTTAACCCTTAAACCACCACAACCAGCTATAGTCGCTTCCCAGTGCAGTTTGCCAGCACGCCGGAGCTGATCAGTCCGTACCGTACATTGATTGACCACTGGCGTCCCCTAGCGAAACAGCATCAATGTTCCTGGGATTCAGCTACTGCACTAGACTAGCCTGCCAGCATCAGCATTGGCCTCTGTGTGCTTGCATGCAGCCAGTTCAAGCGCAGTTGACTCAATGATTTACTGAATTTCATCGATGCCGTCAGTTGCACCTTGTACATATTGTTCCAGTAGTTTTTTTAAATAGTTTTTACAGTTCATTGGCAGTGTGTAAAATGATCAGTTTTGCAATAATCGTGATGCTCTTTGCATGAAAAAAATGTGTTCCATTAAATTTTCACTTTTACTTTGTGAATTGTGACATTTACTTTAAAAAGTGCAGCAAAAAAGTATTTGGCGTCCAGTGATGCATTAACCCCCAAGTATGTGGCAGTTTAAGGGTTAAAGCTCCAAGATGCCACCAAAACGCCCTGCACCTTTTAAGGCTTCTGGCAATGAAAATGCGCTTGCATGAATTACAGTACATATAATGTATGCACTGTATACAATACATAAAAAAATACAGCGGTAACATAGGTATTTTACATTCTAGCACTGCGGGTGACATATCAGTACATTACTGTACAATATACAGGTTTGCATTTACATTCTTTTTTTAGGTAATATATTAAGCTGAATTTGAACTTAAATGAAAGTGTTTTGGGGGTATACTTAGGGTTTAAACAATAAAAATAGTAATTTTTTAACCACATCCACATAATGCCACAAACTCTCCTAATCCATTAACTGATGTGCTTAAAATGGAGAAGGGTAAACAAACTGCAATTGCCTTTACTTCACTAGTGGCATGTAGGCTTATCTTGCTCAACTGGAAGAATCCTAACCCACCTGTTTTAAGTCAGTGGGCAACTGATGTTACATACGATTTGAAATTTGGAAAAAATCCAGTTCTCACTGTTCAAAACTTTTTTAAAACCTGGCAGGATCTAATCAGTAATCTTTTAGAATAAGCATTTAAATTGCAGAAAAGGATTTTCTTCCCCTTTTTTTCTGTTCTTAAAGTTTTACTCTGGCTGTTGGCCTTGCTTTCTTTCTCATGGGTGGAGGTTGATTTGAACTTAGTTTTGTGAAATTTGACTTCCTTGTATGGAATGTTACTTGCTTTTAATTAATTCAATTAAATATTATTAAAAATAAATAAACTCAGTACAGGGTGAGCTATTTAACCCAACATGTCCATAAGTATTTGGACAGTGACACAATTGTACACCACAACAATGGATTTGAAACATAGCAATCAAGACGTGATTGATGTATAGACGTTCAGCTTTAATTCTAGGGGCTTAACAACAATATTGTAAAAAATATTGTATGAGCTATTTAGAAAATACAGTTATTTTTATACCTGGTCCTCCTATTTTAAGGGACTGAAAAGTATCTGGACAAATAAACATAATCATAAAAATAATGATCATTTTCAATTTTTGGTTGAAAATCCTTTACAGTAAATGACTTCCTGAAGTCTGGAACCCATGCCCATCTCCAAGTGCTGGGTTTCCACCCTAGTGATACTTTGTTAGGCCTTTACTGCAGCTGTCTTCAGGTGGTGCTTGTTCATTGGACTTTCTGCCTTCAGTTTTGTCTTCAGCAAGTGAAATGCATGTCCAATTGGGGTGAGGTCAGTTGATTGATTTGGCCATTGAAGAAAATTCCACTTGTTTGCCTTGAAAAGCACTTGGATTGCTTTTGCAATGTACTTTGCCTCATTGTCCATCTGTACCAGGGGTAGGCAGTGTCAGTTCTGGAGAGCCGCAGTGGCTGCAGGTTTTTGTTCCAACCCAGTTTCTTAATGAGCAGTCAATTATTGCTGATGAAGTACTTATTGCTTAAGTGATAGTTTGATCCTTCATTTTAGTGGTCTCGCTTGTTAAGTTTCCCCTTCCTTAATTGCTTATATCAATCTTAAACAGCTGCATTCACTGTTTTAGTGGCTCCTTATTAGCAATAAGATGTAAATGATGTAAAGAAGCCAGCCGCTCTCCATCTAGCATGTTTCCATTTACATCAGTGTATTCATCATGCACTGTTTGATTTAATAAACCACTAAATAGAAAAATGTGACAGACTGAAAATGATCAGTTTTAGGCTTCAAATCATTTGAATAATACCCTTGGAAAGGAAAAAATCTACAAAATAAGAACCTAACATTGCAGACTAAAAGGCCATAAAATTAAATAAGGTCTGAGATTGGCAAGGATTGGTTTCTAATGAAGCAAATGGGTTTAACGAAAACCTGCAGTCACTGCGGCTCTCCAGGACCAACTTTGCCTACCCCTGATCTCTACTGTGAAGCAACATCCTACCAGTTTTGTAGTATATGGCTGTATCTGAGCAGATAGTATAGCTCTGTACACTTCAGAATTCATCCTGCTACTTCTGCCAGCAGTCATTTCATCAATAAGCACCACTGACGCACATGCCCATGCCATAACACTGTGCCTCCACCATGTTTTACACATGATGTGGTATTCATTGGATAATAAGCTATTTCTTATCTTCTCCATACTCTTCTCTTTCCAGCATTCTGGTACATATTGTTTTTAGTTTCCTTTGCCCAAAGAAGATTTTTTCACAACTTGACAGGCTTTTAAAAATGCTTTCTTTCAAAGTCTAATCTGTCCTTCCAACAGTATGTTTGAGGTTTACCAGTGGTTTTCACCTTGTGCTAAACCTTCTATCTTTACTCTCATGAAGTCTTCTCTTGATTGTAGACTTTGGTAATGATACAGTAGGTCTAACTCCTGGTGAGTGTTCTTGGTTTGGCTAAATGTTTTGAAGGGGTTCTTTTTCACAAAGGACAGAATTCTGCAGTCATCCAGAACAGTTGTCCTCTGTGGATTGTTGCTGAGTTCACCAGTGTGTTCCTTCTGTTTAAGAATGTATCAAATGGTTGATTTGACCACTCCTTGCATTTCTGCTATCTCTCTGTTGAGTTTGTTTTGTTTTGTCAGCCTAATGACGGCCTGTTTTTACTTGCATGGACAGCTCTGTGGATCTCATATTGAGAGTTCACAGAGGCAGCTTCAAAATGCAAATTCTGCACGGAATCAATTCCAGACCTTTTACCTGTTTAATAGTTAATGAAATAATGAGGGAACTGCTTACACCTGGCTATGGAACAGTTTGTCAGCCAAATGTCCATATATCATATGGAGCCCCTGGAAATAAATGCACAAAAATGGCTGTCATTCCTAAATGGTAAACCTCTTAAATTAAAAGTGAAAGTCTACACTTCATACACATAATTAATGCTTTATTTCAAATCCATTGTGGTGGTGGTGTACAGAGCCAAAATTATGAAAACTGTGCCACTGACCAAATACTTATCTATCTGACTGTATTAGCTTTCTCATTTACTGCAGTACACTTCTAGTTGTTGAGAGTAACAAATCCACTATGACCTCAAAACTAATTTCAAGTTTCAGACCCCACCATTTTTTGTAAATATCTAATACTTTCATTTGATGATGCATATATAGTTACATAAATTTTCATTCAACTTTACCTGCCATATATATCTGCTCAAGGCTGAATTCCAACCATGTCCCTCAGCCAAGACTCTGCCCATACTACCACAACTACCACAACTACCTATCTTATTTGACTAATGCCTTTATCCAAGGTGACTTACAACATTTATGATACAATTAGTTACATTACTTTTGGTTTTCTAATTGCAGCACAGGCAGCTCAAGTGACTTGCTCATGGTCAGACAGTGTCAGTAGTAAGAATTGAACCCAAAACCTGAAGTCCAAAGCCTTAACCTCTACACAAGCAAAATTAACCAATCTTTTTTTTTTATCTGGATCATTGATATAAGCTAAAATGGGCAGCAGCACAATACTATTGTAATACTATATTTGTGGTAAACCATTTTTAACCACTTGATTGTTTTTTGCACCATTAACACATTGTGTCCTGTGTTTAAGATAATTTACTGTTCCTTAAATTTCCAGATTCTTTCAGTTTGTTCACTAGCTTCACATGCAGTATCATATCAAAGCCTTTGGAAAATTCAGATAAATAATATAAATAATACCATTGTAGTGCAAAGAAACCCTGACAATATTCATGTCTGCACTCCATGAGAACCCTCAATTCCAGAATGCGGTCGATGGTAGACTTTTTAGGCATAAAACCAGACTGTTCCAGTCGCTGGTAGGTGAGCAAGTGATCACGGATCCTATTGAGGACGACCCTAGCAAGGACTTTACCCAGCACCGACAGCAGTGATATTCCCCTGTAGTTGCTGCAATCCAGGCGATCACTCTTCCCTTTCCAGACAGGGACGACAAGTACCTTTTTCCAGTCAGTTAGGATGATGCCAGTCTCCCAAATGGAAGCAAAGATTGCTTGCAATGCCAGGAGGACAGCCTTACCACCAGCCTGGAGAAGTTCACCCTGGATACCACAGATCCCTGCAGCCTTCCCCCCCCCCCCTCTGCTGGTTCACCACCTGTGCAATCTCAGTGAGATTGGGTGATTCACAGCTAATTGGAGGATCAGCCTCAAGAACCATGGACCCAGAGATATCCAACGTCCTACCCAGAGGATCAGCTTTGAATAACTGCTCAAAGTAGCCAACCCAGCAGGTCACAACTGCAGTTTCATTCATAAGGACCATTCCATCAGCTGCCCTGACTGCAACTCTCCTAGGAACAGATTCAGATGTGCATAATGCTTTGATTCCTCTGTAAGCAGGATGTGGGTCGCTAGACAACAGATGGTGTGTCACTTGCTCACAGATTCCTTTAACAAACGCTTCTTTATCTGCCCTCAGAGCCCTCGCCGCCGTCCTTCTCAGTTCCCGGTACAGACCAGAGTTGCCATTGAGCCGTGCCCTGTGACTCCTCTTGATGATATCCAGGGTGCCCTGCGAGATGAAAAACCTCCTTCTGGGAACACCGGTAACACCAACATAACCCTCAGCAACCTTCAGAGTCTTGTCACGGAAGGTCTCCCACATCACATTAGGATCGGCATTCATACCCATTCATTCATCAGACTCATTACAAACAGCCTGGTCTTGGAGTCAGGCCAAGTCAAGGCACATTTTCCGAGTAGGTGGTAACCTAATGGAGCTAAGCTGGATCCTAAGAGTAGCAACAGCAAGTCTGTGGACGGAATTCACAAACTGGGCACTTCTGTAGACCCTGAAGTTTTGCAAGAACTTTCAGTGTCTGCCCACTAGGATGTGATCTCCTTCACCGCACCACCAGTAATGGAGTACCAAGTCCAACGATGTGTTTCTGGGCGCTGGAACCAAAATCCAGTGATTCACAGCCCCTGACCTTTTGCAAAGTAAAGGAGCATGGAGCCACTTTCACCACATTCACCAGACCCATGGGGACAGAGACAATCCTTATAGCCAGTCCTGTCAGTGCCAGTGGCTGCATTGAAGTCACCCATGACCAGAGATGTGTCACCTCGTGGACACCCATCAACCACCAAGCGAAGCTCACTGAGACATCAGTCACCACGGTCTGAGCATACACTGAGACAACAGACAAGGCACCCAGGGAGTGCCATAATCTGAGTCTCATAATACGCTTTTTGAAAAGAGTGACATCAGACACCACTGGAAGAAGCCAAACCGCTACAGCAACAGCTACTCCCCGAATATGACAGCCATCAGAGCAACCAGACCAATAAAAGGTGTATCCACCTACAGAGATTTGGCCAGTCCCCAGTCAGCGCATCTCAGAGAGTGCCGCCATTGAAATGCGGAGTTTACGCAGCTCCTCCAACAGCAGAGGAAGATGATCATCTTGCCAGAGAAACAAGACGTTCTATGTGCCTACCTGTATGGGCAGCCTCAAATTGGGACCTGAGTGCTGCCGTGCAGCTGGCGTCACCTCAGCACCACACCAGTTCCGATCCCAACAGACCTGACATCATTGGCTCTCCAACAGTTTCGACTCTTCCGGAGATGGGGCTCCCAAGGGCTTTCCCCCATCCCCTTCATGATGCAAGCAGCCTTTCTATGGGTGGCTGCAGCAGAGCTACTCCTGCAGAGAGCAAAAAGGAATCCTTTCTGTCGTCTCAGAGCTGTATGAATTTTTTTTACAATGGTTGGAGTGCCAATCCTGCCACCAACCCCCATGATTTCCCTGCAAGTTGGAGGACTGCTGGCAGGGCCGGATGCAGTTGAACGTCACAACCAGGACCCATATATATATATATATATATCTCATATATAAACGTCTACACGTGGAAGTGTGTGTGTCTGTCTGTCCGGCCTGTAAGTGCGAGGTGGCTCGGAAGTACGCAGCTACAGCAAAAAGCTCAAAGAGCTGGCAAGGCAGCCCAAAGTTAATGAGTCGGAAGAAGAAAGAAGTATGAGGCTTCAGCATAAAGCTGAAAGAAAGTGACTCTGTTGCCAAAGTGAAACCAGCGAGGATAGACAAATGAGAGAGAAACTTGCTTAGCCGCTGATAGATGAGGCTGCCCGGGTTTGGTTCCTGCCTTGTGCCCTGTGTTGGCTGGGATTGGCTCCAGCAGACCCCCGTGACCCTGTGTTCGGATTCAGCGTGTTGGAAAATGGATGGATGGATATATACATTATATATATATACATTTTATACATATATATATATATATATATATATATATATATACACTGTATATCTGTCATAAATATATGTATATATATAGTGATAAACGACTGCATAGTCGGGATGCCTGGGATGAGCTGGGAGAGCGCTAATACCTCCCCTGGGACATGAGAGGGCAACTGCCCTGGGGTGCAGAGGAGCCACAGGATCGGGACTTGGTGGCTCCACCCAGTTGGGGCACTTGGCCACTGCCAGGGGATGCCCAAATGTTGCAGGGAACATGGACTGTTGTGGCAGAAGTGCTGCTAGCCCAAAGGCAAATACACACAGTGTGCTTCTGGGTGCTCATGCAGCACTTCCACCACACCTGGCAGTGCTGCAGAAAGCTTTTCAGGAAGCACCTGAAGCACATCCGAGTACTTGATAAAAGGGGCCATCTCACTTTAGTGTTAGATGTGACAGAGTGTTAGTGTGACAGAGCTTTAAGAAAGAGGAACAGAGGCGGCAGAAAAAGAAGAGTGTAGCGTAGGACTGTTTGGAGTTGTGTGCATTGTGCAGTGTTAAAAGAAGAGAAGAACAATAAACATGTGTTTTTGTCAAAGCTGTCTTGGTGTCTGTTCGTGGTCACAATATATATACTATACATATTTTTTCACATTCATGCTGAACAGACCACCAAAAGCAAAGCCAACAGTTTGTACTTACAGTCACATCCACATGGATAGCACTTTACAAATATAAAGCACATGCCAACAGCCTGACTAATAGAAAAAAGTATTGCCAAAATGCATCAGATTCATTTTTGGGTAGCAAGCCAAGTCTTTGTGCTAGGATGATGCAGTTCACTGAAAAAACTAAATTGTGAGATTCATCATGTAGAAACAAAAAACACATTTTTTATATTACAAGTAGTCTAAAAACTAAAAATGAGAAGGGCATGAAAGTAAGGCTGGCATCTAGTCAAAAGCAACACAAGCCTTTAGTTAAACAAGTGAGAAAAGGACAGCTGAGCATTTTATATGTGCACTTTCTGATTAAAAGATTTTTAAAAATATTTGAGTTTTAAATAAACTTTTAATTAAATCCAATTTAATTAAATGTTTAATCTTGCAATTCACAAGCTCACCACTGACAGTATACAATTATGCAAAGGTCCACAACAACAGCACAAGGCACATGCTACAAATGAAATCTGCTTTATTGGGATGTTTGCTTCTAAGTATAACCACACAGTCTTACTAAGCCAAGTTAGACCTGTTAATAAATCATCATGCTCATCTTAGGGACATGGCAGAAACCTGTATAGATAGTTCTCCACAAAAAAAGTGATTTTCAGTATAAGAAAATAAAGTTGAATTTAATGACATATAGAGACATTCTCTTTTCCTTCTTCTTTCTTGTATGGCAAGAGCACAACATGTGGCTCTTAAACTCTGTTGTCTTGTAAGTAATTATTTTAGTTTAGAAGCAAGCTATATTAAACTAACAATGGCTCTCCTTGGCTGTCAGAGGTGTAACACCACAAAATTCATTCAAGATCAAGACAGTACTAGGGCAGACATTTCTGACACTTGCATTGGTCTCCATTAGATTTTTAAGGCATATGACACTAAAAAACAAAGCTGCTTCAAAACACTGGCCTTGCTGCAGTTTCTCAACATCAGTAGCGACCTGCTTCAAGCTTTCGATAAAATCAAGACACTGTGAGCCACTGGTTTATGTACCATAAATTGTTAGCTTTATAATCTGTTCCAGGTAATTAGCACCAACTATTTATGTCACTGATCAACACATTTGCCACAATCTAGCCAACTGAAAATAAAAAAATATGTACAGTATATGCTTACAGAAAAACTGGACAAATGAAGGTGTTGTTAAACTTTTGACCAGTTTTATATATATATATATATATATGGGGTTGCTTCGCTTACCAACCCCTGTGCCTGCACTACGAATAGCCTCTTTTTGGTTTTGTCCCTCACATACGGGGATGCGGATGTACTATTTAAACAGATTTTTATATTCATGGGACCACATAACATATAACTGTCCGTGATTGAATTTCTTCTCTTTCTCTCTATTAAATAATGAATGTTTGGCTCTGTGATTTGTTAGTTGACTTTGCAAAAGCTATTCTAATGGGAAACTGTTAACGTTTTAAATGAATGGCATATCAAGATCTCCTTCGTTGTGTAATGTTATCCACAGAAGATGTACAACATTACCTTTCTTGGATACATCCTTCTTTCTACAGTAATTTGTGCGGCGGAAGACCGGACAGTGTTAAAGGTTGTAGTTATTCTTTGGGAAATAGCAAGTTTATGTTTTCATCTTCTGCACCATCACCACTAATTGTTTTAGCATTGTCTATTGATACGCACTTAACCCATTTGCTGTGTAACCGATCAACATTTTTGGTGTTATTTAGTTTGGCTTTATCGTTTCTCTGTGCTAGGATTGCCTGTGTACTAATTTTTCTGTTCATAACCCTTTGTGATGAAATTCTTTTATAAGATTTAGACATAATTCGACTTCTTTAATTGGGAACTTAAAGTGAGGAAAACATTAAAAGTTATAAGAGCTGAGAGAGCAGAAATTGTGTCTGTGAAAAGCATTCACATGAATGATAGGTGAGATTACCATACGCATGTTTGAAAATGGTTGAGAGGAGTGCGTGACTTGAAAACATCTCATGGCCAATTAAAAATCTTCCAAAAAGTCTAGTCTTGTCGCAGATTTTATATATATAATGGATGGAATATATGAGGGGGGACCCAAAAATAACCGGAATTTGTTGTTGTTGGGTTGGTACTTGTAGTACGTGGTTGGGCTGCTAGGGCGATCTAGTTACACTCCTCACAAGTCAGTCTGCCAAGTGCCATCAGTCTGGAAGGTTGTGCTTGTGTTCAGTGAATTTTGTAAAATTAGTTTTGTGCAAGTGTCGTTTTTTTATGATGGCTGATTATTGTGAGCAATGCACGGCAGTGAAATTTTGTTTTCTTCTTGAAAAAAGTGTTGCAGAAACTATTGTTATTGAAACGGTATGACAACCTTGAACCACCCACCCTACTCACTGGATTTAGCTCCGTGTGATTTCTTTTTGTTCCCTCGGATGAAAAAATACTTGAAAGGAAGGCGTTTTGCTGACGTCAAAGAGGTAAAACATGAAACGACCAGAGCATTAATGAGCATTACTTCAGACGAATTTAAAAAAATGTTTCGAACAATGGAACAGACGGTTAGATAAGTGTATTTCCGCCAATGGAGAGTACTTTGAAGGAGACTAATTGTAGTTTGTACAGAAAATTAAATTAAACACGTTTTAAAAATATTTCCGGTTATTTTTGGGTCCCTCCTCATATATATATATTGCCACAAACTCGACACAGAGTCATACAAAGGTTTGGGGTAGCCACCCGTATAATTGGTTTCCTGGCTGCAAAGTTGCTCAAATAGATACAGCACTGATGTGCACAAAACCAAGTCCAAAACAAAACTGAGAGAACAGGGAAAAGGTGGAGGCTTTTAAAGGGGAAGACAGGAAGTGAAGTGAAAGGGGTCGGGCTCATGAAGGTCTTCAGCCATTGGTACGAGCCTGGATATGACATCACAGGGGCCGGAGCCGGCAAGGTCTCCTTCCATAGGCTTGGTCCCAGAAGTGACATCAAGAGGACCAGGTGGAATCTCCCGTGAATGGTCTGCAGGCAAGGGAGAAAGAGTCAGTGCACTCTGCTGCCACATCCCGGTATGTCTCGGAACTGCCCTTACTCAAGTCGTTTAGCTGCCTCCCATGCGCATGTGTGTGACAATATATATATTTAATGGCAGCTCAATTGCTTATTTTGAAATCAAGCCCTGCTTTGAGACTGTCAAATCCAATCAATCTTCCAACTGACACTATCCCACAAAACAGAAAAGGTGCCGTGAAGAACAGCATCTTTCCTCAACTGACAGAAGTAAAGAGACAAACTGGATCCGTGTGTTTGGCCTGTTTTCTTGTGATCTAACAAATACCATAGCACAGCATCACACATTCTGTAACTCATCATTGCCTATTATGATCCAGCTGTGTATATGATTGAAAAATAGTTTTAATTTTTAGCTACTGGATCACTGCTTTCATTTTAAAGCGACGGAAATTAAGTACCTAAGCACTAGGCAAAATAATGCTCAAAACTCACAGCATGAAGGTGTATGCAGTAAATTTTTTCAATAAGTTTTTAAGGGATCTCTCGTTAATTCAAGGTCAGGAAACGCAAGGGTTCAGAACCTATAATTTCTGTGGATATAGTATTAGCTAACTTTCATCTGTGCCAGCTGAATAGAAACAAAAACATTTGCTACCCAGCTGGTCGTCTAGCTGTACAGAGACACCTCTTATACTGGATAACTGATTGAAAAGTAACATGACAGCCGCCACTTTATAGGTAGTGTGGTTGGACAGAAGTAGGATGATCGGGTAAATAAATAGAATTTACTTTTTGCAACCAATGTGTGCTCATTCAGAATGAAACATTTCATCTTGCAATTCAGTTGTTAATATGTGAATAAAGGCATTTTAATATTGACAGATGTTATTGTTGCAAGGGGAACAATGAGTCATTGAGAAAAAACATTAAACAAAATTCAGCACAATGATATCTGAAGTCGTCATCATCATTCATCACCTCTAGTTTAATTGCCAACTAAATAACAAGCAGCAGGGAAAATAATAGATGAAGGTTTACTAAACACAAAGGAGTCATTATTTCTAAACTATTTAGGTACTACTTTTTAACTATTTGTTCATTTCTCAAACCCCCCTATTTGGATTACACCCTGGCCATAGAGACCAGTTCATGACAGGGAGCACTCACTAACATATCTACATTTACTCACTCAAAGCCAATTTAAAGTTGCTATATGGCAGAATTAAATTTCAATAAAAAGAATAAAATATAGCAGTTAATTTTTTCAAGTATGTTGCTAACTTTTACTTAAGGATAAAACAGACCAGTTAAGAACAATAAAGGTCCACAATATTTCATGCATACTGTATACCACAAAATTTTGTTTCTACACTGAAGTTGAAATGATCTTCAGGTGTTAGTGACGTCAAAATCCAATAGCATTGTTACCTAGTATGTTTCAGACAGGATTGTTACTCTTATTATTGTTTTTTAAATATACTTTTATAATATGTTATTAATTATGTTTTGGATTTTGTTCAGAAAATATTTTATTTATTTAATATCATATCGTGTGTGAAAAGCATGTCTCTGGATACAGACAGACAGACACCAGATTGTCCAAAATGCACACGTTTATTAATTCCATAGCACCACAATGCCAACAGTCTCAGTCTCTTTCTCTTCCTCTCAATGATCCCCACTCCCTTCCTCACAAGCTTCGTCTCCTTCCTCCCAACTCCGCCTCATCTTCTGGATGGAGGCGGTCTCTTTTAAAATGACCCAGATGGACTCAAGGTGCTCCGTCTGACGACACTTCCTGGTGTGGTGGAAGTGTCAGGAGAGCACACGGAAGCACTTCGGGTGCCCCTAGAATTTCTTCCGGCAGCATTTCCTGGTGTGGCGGATGCGCTGCCATCCAACGTCCGGGCGACCCCTGGCAGTGACTCTGTCTTTGCACATGGTTGAGCTTCGCAGCTCCGTGACCCCCATGCAGTCCAGAGAGGCTGCCCTCCTGCGCTCCAGGGAAAGTATTGTCCCATTTCCGGTCCCCTGCTTCTCCCGGCGGGGCCACATCCCCGGGTGTCTATGACAGGTGTATTAACTATTTTTAAATTTTACATTATGTTACAATAAAGTTTCGATGTCTTAAGTTATCTTTACCCACTCAGGGAGGCAGGGCCACCTCATGATGTAGCTGGGGGACTTACCCAATTGTATAAAAATAGACGTTTCAGTTTAATTTTTTTTTATTTGACTTTTCTTGTCTGTGTGTATTCTTAGTCTTCAACATCATTTCTGTTTATCTGTCTGGATTTGGTTGCTCTCTTTGTTGATGCCTTTCCCTTTCGTTCAATCCTTTTTTGAATCTTTATAATAAATATGAAATATTAAAAGAACTGTTTCCCCCTTTCATCAGAAGTGTTTATGGTCTATCCTCTCCTCATTTTTGATATTTACAACTTTAAAAGCCTTTGCCCCTATCTTTGTACAGAGCAGGCCGAAGCCTTCCATTTGGAAAATCAATCAATCAATCAACATTTATTTATATAGCACATATTCATACAAAAAAATGTAGCTCAAAGTGCTTTACAAAATGAATAGAAAAATACACAAGACACAATAAGAAGACACAATAAAAAATAAACATAAGTCAACATTAATTAACATAGAATAAGTAAGGTCCGATGGCCAGGGTGGACAGAAAAAACAAAAATAAACTCCAAGAGCTGGAGAAAAAAAATAAAATCTGTAGGGATTCCAGACCAAGACACCGCCCAGTCCCCTCTGGGCAATCTACCTAACATAGGTCAAACAGTCCTCTTTGTATATTTGAAAAGGGTTAAGCTGCCAGGGATGAAGCCAAATCCAGGACCAATATCTGAATTCAGATCAGGTATGGCCTTTTTTGTGACTTGTGATATGGGTTTGAGGTTTGGTTACCTTTTTATGCTTTGATCTGCCATGAAAATATAACACCTAGTGGTTATGCAGTAGACTCCAAAGTTCCACCATCAGTATACTATTTATTCAAACAGTGTACTTGTTGATAGAGCTGCCACTGCCATGGCATTGTTCTGTATTTGTATTTGTATTTGAAACTGAAATGTTATGCTCCAGAACACAGTGGTATTTTTTCCATATTTTATATAGTGCCAAAACATCAAGGGGGACACCACCTGGGAGTCAACAGTGCCACGGGGGACCATCTGACAAAGCCCCTTCAAACACCCATTCCAAGCAACCACCCTCACAAATCCTCCCACCCCCATCATTGCCTTGGGTCTTCCCTTCTTTTTGTTTACAAATGTTGTCCACCCTATTCATGCAAATTGCTTAACCAACTGATTCACATTTATTTACATATAGACCGGTAATATTGTACTTTAAATTTTAAACATGCTTTTCTATTGAAATGAGCTCTACTATGCTTTATAGTTTACTACAACTTTTAAAACTAATTTGATACGTTTAGATATAGCATATAGCAAGCTACTTAATGACAATATGTCAAATATAAAGATTTGTGAGTGTGAATGTGTTATCTGACACCATTGTATTGTAACAAATTGCTTGGATATTTGAGTCATTTTTACACCAGTCCTGGCTAAAAAAGATACAGTTTCAAAAATTATACCTACTTTATGTCACAGGGTTAGGCTTTGAATTACTACAGCTTGATAATGCTATGTTAATCTTAGCTAATGCCCTTCTTAAAAAGATGATGGATCCACTCTAAAGCCTTTTCTTTCCCTTTTAAAATGAAAATAAAATCACTTTAATATCTGAATGTTTCTTTTGTTTTTAAACTGGGAATACCTGCTAAATACTGTACATAGCATTAAGTTAAAAAAACATCTTTCTTTCTTTCTTTCTTTTTTTCTTTCTTGTCTGGCTTTTTACCATATATCTTGACACTGTCCCCATGGCAGCAGTCATTTATTTATATTCATGATTGCCATGGTTTCTTGTATTACAATTGCTTTTGTTGGTTTTGAAGTTGAACCTTTAATTTAGGGACCATTTGATTTGCTGTAAGCATAGTTTCAGCAATATAATAATAATAATAATAATAATAATAATAATAATGTAACATAATCCATTTTAGCCAACTCTTTATTTGCAATAAAGAATATTTCAGTTTTTTTACTAATTGATTTTTAAAAATTGTATGTCAGCAATAACTTGACATCATTGAGAAGGGCAAAAGAGCTGGAGATAGAAGGAATGTGGGTGTTTTTACATATACAATGTCACACACATGCGCATGGAGGAAACTGAATGGTTAAAACGGGGATAATTTCATGCCAGACTATGGGGTGGCAGAGTACACTGATCCTTCCTCTTTTTCATTGGCAGACCAACGACGGGAAATTTCGCCCAGACTTGATGTCTTCACTTCCGTTTCCGACCCGTATGATGGTATTTCAGGTTCCGGGCTTGCTGACATCACTTCTGGTTCTGGCCCCGGATGACATCACTTCCCCTGGCCGACTTTAAAACCACCATGTTTGCCTGTCTGTTTTTTCTATTGTTGGACTGAAGTCTGTTGAGACCTGTTTCATTAAACTAAACTTTGAATCTCTGGCAGCCTATTTCAAGTATACAGGCAGCTGCCCCCATACCTTTTCTTGTGTTTGTTGAATCCTTTCACAACTGGTATCATAGGGATAATAGTGATAGTCTAGGCCATGTGCACAAATCATTTGACATAAAAGAAGCTAATTGATATTGAATAGTAGAGGCCCCAAACTTGAGCCTTGTGGAACACCCTTAATAATGGGTGCCACAGGAGAGGCCTAGGAAGAAATTAAAAAAGAGTGAAAAGAAAAGAATAACTCCTCAAGAAAATTGAAAATTCCAGGCCAGAGACAGATGATTTTAGGAATCAGTGTCTGCTAACCATTTACCTTGTGATGGATGGTACAGATTGGCAGATGTCCCTGCCGGGATGAAGCATGATTCTATAATTGGAGGCCAGGCCATTGGGATGCCCACATAACAGCTGGCTGCAGCAGAAAGATGGTCATTTCAGGTGGGTGGGCTGTTTCATCGTGTGGTGGGTGCAACAACGTGCTGTACCAGTGCATGCTCCCCAGCCTAACCTGACCTGTGGAAGGTAGTTGTAAAAATAAACCATTTTTATTTAAACAGAAATGGTGTCTGTGAGGTTGTGTCTGGGGTTGGGTACTTTCTGGCACCCTGCAGTGTTCATAATCTGTAGCAAAAAAGTTCAATGTAAGGAGGCGTTGGCATCCAAGTTATTTGGCTAATTTATCATATAAACATGTACAAACCACATTTTCTCTGACACTCTTATATTTACCTAAAATTGTACTAGTTTTTTTTTAATTTAAAAATTGCACTTCAGCTAATGTCAGCATAAAACTGTTGTCATTTTTTCTTGTACCATTCACCAGTTAAAAATGAAATGACAGATTAAAAATTTTTTCCTTGTTTTTGCCAAATTATAAAAATGAACTCCACATGTCCTTCTGTATTTGATATAATGAAGGGATGGGAATTTTCAATTTGAAGTAGTCATCTGTTCATAAAGTAACATTTAATATCTGTCTTACTACTAATGCTGATTTCTTACTAATACTGTTGGTAATTACTTTGTGTACCCTTTTAAACACTGTTCTAAAACATAATCCAATGCTTAATATTTATGCCTTGCAGATCTTGGATGTTTGATATTTTTTTACACCAGTCCTGGCTAAAAAACGATGCAGGACTGTCTTAGGTTGAAATGACTGTAAGGTCAAGCGGTTAAGCTTAAGGCTTTTTTTTTTTTGTTTTGATTATGTTGCTCAGATGAATTGCAAAGTTTGAATGACAATAACACAACATCAAAGATTGATGTCATTTCTGAAAATGTACCTATGTGTATGTGAGGCACACATATTTGTTTCATTCTCTCACAGCTCTAAACTGAGGTGTACATTTTCAGAGGTATCAAAAGCAAACACTATACCCAGAATCTACTTTAACATGTGTGTTGTGCTGCACATAATAACAATAGCCATTTCTTTTTGCTTGTTTTACTTGAATAGCACACCTTTCCTCTGCAAAAACAAATTCAGCAGTCCTGGCCCATCTTTTTTATTTAAGTTATTGTTCTAGAATTCTTTCACAAGTAGTTAAATTTGTAAGGTTTTTTTCCAAAATTCAGGTATTGGAATTTACTGCAGCTCTACTTAAACTAATTTAAAACATGTGCTTTATCACAGCCTAAAGGTGCAATAAAACATTTGGAAGTAGATTTCTGTAGTACAAACTCATTGCAGTCCTAAAACCTGAAAAGACCTGAGGTAAAATTCCCTTTCAGGAGAGAGAATTCCATTGTGTTAATTGAAACTTTAGCTGTTAATGGTAAAGTTTCATAGTGTAATTAATGCTTCTCAATCAGAGATACATATGATGCTGGCAGTGTTTTATCAATTGAGCTGCTGTATTGCACAGTTGTATTCTTACAAATGTTTTATTAATATTTACCAAAATAAAATATGGAAATACTAGAAAATAAAAAGGTTTGGTCGATAAAGTAAGTATGTTCTCTTTATACTGCCGATGTTTGTTACAATTGGATCAAATAGAAGCACAAAGTACAATATCACAATTGCTAAAATGAGCTCCGGGGGTTACATGATCCTTCATTTTTTTGTCTCCTAGTTTTTACAATTGGAAATATTCACAAAAGCTATCTAGGTCAGAGACCTGGAAGTTATGGATTGTTGAAAATGCTTGAAAGTCCAGTCCAAGCAGATTTAGGCAAAAAAGAATCTAAATGAATTTCTATTTTTGAATAGGTAAGGGTAGATTAGTCCAAATCACAATTATTCAAGAGGTGATGAAGTCCAGGAAAACAAGGTTAGTTCGTTACTTCAAGAGATCTAATTCAGCAATCTCTTTATGTACTGCCAACACAAACAGGCAGTGAAAAAAAATGAGGAGAAATGGACCAGGAGATGAAAAGAAGTATTGTTTACCGAAGTAGTGTGCAGGGGTTGACACCAAGAGATCAAAATGAACAAAACACACTACTCTAAACAATAACCGAATCAGTATTTGTAAAACATGACCAATCTTGAGTCCCTGAAAATATTGCTGTGGTAGCTAACATCACAAAAAGATTTTTACTTCAGAATCCAAAATCTGGGACATTAGAGTATTGCCATCTTAAATATCTTCAGATGATATCATAACAAGTCGCAGTTCCTGCAGGATATATGGCAACAATTGGAAACCGTTGGTAAAAACGCAATAGCTGCTTAACTGAGGAACAGTTAAAAATGGCAGAAATAAAGAAAACAAACAATAAGCAATAAATAAGAACAATGTTAAAAAACTTACAACATATAGAAAATGAAACAAAATTAGCACAATAGGTACAAAGTACATAAACTACAGAACCCATGACACTTGACAAATCCTTGCCAAATACCACAAATTTGAAAGTTACGTGGGCAATATATCTTACTGAACAAAGCCATCTTAATAATTTTAATATGTAAATATTTATTGTAAAACACTATTTTGGCTGTATGAGTGGCCCTTAGGGTTTCCAATATTAATTTAACAAGTCATTAGCTAAAGTTTCTTTCCACGTTGCCTGGGGCCTTTATTAGTAATGTGCATGAACCAAAAGTCTTTACTGTGTTATTTAGGTAACTATATCTTTACTTTGTTATTTAAATAATAATTTAAATTAAACTATTGTTAATTTTTCAGATTCATTATTGTCAAACATGATGTTGCTGGGGTGATTATTTTAAGCTCATATATTGCATTGCTAGAACATTGATGCCGCAGTCAATGAGAAAAAAAGAATTGAAATCATCTACATTATCTAAAAATGATCTGAAACTGAGTCTTGAGATAAGACAATCCTAAGCAATCCAACTAAAACTGAATAGCCAACCAAAGAACATTTGGGCAGGTTGGGTAAAAGTACAGATCTCGGATCCATGAGACAAACTAGTGGGTTGTAAACTGTGATGTCCATAAATAAGTGACTGCAAACATTAATACACTGAAGATGTTTTGTAAGGAAGAGTGGACCAATATCTAATTTGATGTATGAGATTGATAAACTTGTATAGAAAACAACAACTTTAATTTATTGTTGCTAAGGCAGGATCATGGTTTCTGCATCTTACTTTATTTTGTGCTGAACAAATAATACTAACTCAAAATGTTTTAGATATTGTAAGTCACCTGAGGGTAGATTTTTTTCATTTTAGGGCTTGGTGAAGACTAAGTAATTGTTAGATAAACGATTAAAAGTTGGAATATTCCATCTAGAACCATGCCCTTTCATAAGTACTTTTGTGTTTCCTAATGTACTGTATATTTCACATATTTTGCTATATAGTAGTTTTTTATTGGATGGGTGACATAATAGTAATGCTTCTGCCTTGTAATAAGGAGACCAGGGTTCACATTCCAGTTTGCATGTTCTCCCCCTGTCACTGTGTTGTTTCTTCTTAGTCTTCCAGTTTCCTCTCACAGTCCAAAGACATGCAGTTAGGTGAACGGGTGTTGCTCAGTTGGCTCTAGTGAGGGTGTTCACCCTGTGATGAACTGGTGCCCTGTCTAGCTGTGGTTCCTGCCTTTTACCCAAAGATTTCTGGGATGGGCTTTGGCTGCTATGTGATGATGGTCACAATAAACTGGTTAAGAAAAAAAAAATATATATATATATACATATATATATATATATATATATATATATATATATATATATATATATATATATACAGTATATATATATATATATATATATTGTTATACAAACTTAAACAGTGTAGACAGGAATGTGTGGTTTGTTGTCTTATCAAAGCATTTCTAACTATAACATTCCAAAGATTCTGTCTTTCCATGCAACATAACTAACATTTGAAAAATTATGTGATATCTTTGTTTACATTTTACACCTTAAATGCCAAGCCTTTAAAATCATACTTAAAATTAAATTTGGATTTTTTTTTTCAAAAAACTTTTAAATTTTTACTGTACAATATATTTGTTATGCTCCAGAAAAAAAAATAGTAGAATAAGAAATAATGGCTGCAAACCATAAATGTTAACATGTGTCATCTTTAACACAGGGCATTTTGGTCTTTAATCCCTTTCAAATGATCAATATATTATACAAATACAGTATCAAGGAGATCGAGAACAAGAATGGGGTTTAGAATTCCATGCAGGAGAAATCTCTACCCTCATTATGATGACCCCTTTCCTCAAGTCATATATGTTGTTGATATTTCTAAAAGACTGCATCATGCAACCATTGTGTGGGCATAAATTTAGAAAGTGAGTAAGGACAAACGGAGAAAACAGAGTTATTTATAAGTGACACAAAGTGGTGTTTCTGGTATAGTATTTGTTGTTGTTAGAATATGGCTTCTCATGGCATTCTCACTGAGGCTTCTAATTAATGTGGAATTTAAGCAATGGATAGCACTGCTCCTTCACAGCTTTTTGGCCCTGAGTCACATTCCCAGCCTGGCCACTGATTTCTTGTTGTCTTTTTGTTCATGTACATTTCCACTTGGCATTCTCATTTACTTACAAATGCCAATGAAACAAATTAGTTAAACTGACAACTTTAAATTAGAATTGTGCTTAAGTGAGCCCTGTGGTGTACTTGTGTTCATACTTCACATCCAATGCTTCCCCGATAAAATCTGGTTACTTGCATTCCAAAAAGTAGGTTCCG
Organism: Polypterus senegalus; assembly: GCF_016835505.1. NCBI lineage: Eukaryota > Metazoa > Chordata > Cladistia > Polypteriformes > Polypteridae > Polypterus > Polypterus senegalus. Next base: position 119,796,077 of record NC_053157.1, on the reverse strand, counting down.
GGAATGGATGGAAGGATGAGCAGATGGAGGGATATTGGCAAGCTGCTATCACTTATCTGAGGAGTATTATCCATCCATTTGATGATGTTGCTTACTGACTGAGCTGTCAGTTATGTGGGATGGGAATGTGAACCTAATAAAATGGATGCTCCGTGTGTAACATACTGAGTATTTACTTGCACTTTTTTGATGGGTTTTGTTTTATTGCTCCTTGAATATGTAAAGATTGGCAGGTTGAATCACTTTGATTTGCTATAAATGGGTTGTTTAAAATTGTTCTGCTATATGCATTTTATATCCTTTAAAATATAGTCATATACCATTTAATTATAATCAAATGTGTATGCAAAAATGCTATTGTGGCTCCCAGGAGGACCAGAGGAGGGCTTGTGCCTCCTCCAGACCGCGAGGGGGCGTCCGTCCTGGTTATGCTGGGAGCCTCGGGTACAGGGCTTGGAAGCCCAGCCCTGTAGGGACCCATGGCCACCGCCAGGCGACGCCCCGATGCCGGTATATCCCGTGTGGTCCCCGGCCGGGCTCTCCAGGAGGACCAGAGGAGGGCTTGTGCCTCCTCCAGACCGAGAGGGGGCATCCGTCCTGGTTATACTGGAGGCCTCGGGCAGAGGGCTTGGAAGCCCAGCCCTGTAGGGACCCGTGGCCACCGCCAGGCGGCGCCCCAGTGCCTGATTATCCCAGGAGCCCGGCACTTCCGCCACACCAGGAAGTGCTGGGGGGAAGACGACAGGGGACACCCGGACGGCTTCCGGGTGCGCACCGGCACTTCCGCCACACGGGGGTGTGTCCACGGGAGATTGCCGGGAAGCAGCTGGAGCCCATCCGGGTTCCTATAAAAGGAGACGCCTCCCTCCAGTCATTGACAAGAGTCGGGTGGAAGAGTGGCAACGTCTGGAGGAGGAAGGAGGCGGTCAGAAGAAAAGCGAGAGAAAGAAAGAGAGAGAGAGAGAAAAAGAGAAGAAGAAAAGAGAAGGCATTGGAGTGGCCTAGACTGAGAGGGGTTGGTGAGCAGAATTGTACAGAATAATAAAAATAAACCTGTGTTTGTGGCTGACATTAACGTGTCTGCCTGTCTATGTCCGGGGCGAGGTTCACACTATAGACAAAACAGAAGCTAAGAAATATGTTGGTGGTTGCAGGCAATACTTGATGGGCCACAGCCAGCTAGATAGTCAGATAGTCTTCACATAACTAGAGCAAGGAAATAGTTTACAGTATATGCTCTATACCTTATAGGCCAAACCGTAACTTTATATATTAGGAAACTTAATTTAATAAAACCTGAAGCTGTTTGTGCCCAAAGCCTATTCTTTGGTTTCTCTTGTGGTATTGAATCAGTGACAAAGGAGAAGCAATAAAGGACAATAATGATACCATAGCCTTATTATTGGAGAATGCTCTGCAGTAGGACTGGAACTTGGAAGCTATTTCACTCATGCTAAAGGGAGAGAACTGTTGGGGTGACAATGGAACAACAAGCTTTAGCAATGATGATATGGCTCATACTGTTTCTAGTTGTCTACCTCCCAATGTTCACTTTTCTGCTAACTTATGACACATCATCACGCTGTGGAGTTTGCCTCAACAAAATCATGGAAATGTTTGTGAACTTTGCTGAACACTGCAAAATACATAGAAGTTGATGGTGAAGGAAGGAGAAAGAGAAACCAAACTAGGTTTGAGTGGATTATAATGCTACAATCTTATTTTAAGTGTCCCTGAGGGTAAGGGAATCTTTTGCCAACAGTGAAACAGCAGTGCTAACCAATGCACCACTGTGCCACAAGCAACAGAAGATACAGACAGAACGATAACTACAAACAAAATGAAACAAATGGCTACAAAGTACCAATTAGTGAAAAAAAAACATATCAATGCTCTCACAGAGTTCCAGTCTTTGGGGCCACACAGTATTTTTTGAAGTTATGCTTTGGACATCATTAGCCACATCATGGTTGCTCCATGCGGCTAACGTGCTGTTTTTGTTTCTTATCTATCTGTGAAGATACTTTACAATTTTTTCTTCCATCAAGAAGTAAATTGTAAAACAACTGTCTTTATTTTTATTTTTTTTTTCTGAAGGTCTCAAGTGTTTTCTGACTCAGGGAGCCAGTTGGGAGGGCTTCTGTAAGATTTGTTTTGAATCATTGCTGGTCGCATGGCTAATTGCGCATGCATTCAAAATTAGCCACACAATGCAGTGGGAGCAGTATATATTCAGCAGCAATTGTATGGCTCAAATGAAAATACTGCAAGATTTTTTATTTATTTATTTTTTACATGCAGGGTTCAAATTCAGCTAGACTTGTACATTGGTAGTGGCATCATGTATGTGCAAAGTGGACCATGCAGGAATGTAAAATGTGAGGTAGAGTACTCTTGCACTATGCATGCATGAAACATCTGCATGTGGCTGCTACAGCTCTGTGATGTCATGCTGGCCTCACAAAGCATCATGGGGAACTGGAAAAAAATGTTCATCTAAGTCAGCCACATGGTGAATTGCCTGAAGAATATTTGGCAAACAGGGTGGCCTGGTGGCGCAGTGGGTAGTGCTGCTGCCTCACAGTTAGGAGACCTGAGGTCGCTTCCCGAGTCCTCCTTGTGTGGAGTTTGCATTTTATCCCAGTGTCTGCGGGGGTTTTCTCCGAGTGCTCCGGTTTCCTCCCACATTCCAAAGACATGCAGGATAGGTGCATTGGAGATTCTAAATTGTCACTAGTGTGTGCTTGGTGTGTGTGTGGACTGGCACCCTGCCCAGGGTTTGTTTCCTGCCATGCGCCCTGTGTTGGCTGGGATTGGCTCCAGCAGACCCCCGTGACCCTGTAGTTAGGATACAGCGGGTTGGATAATGGATGGATGGATATTTGGCAAACAAAAAGTAATGGGACAGATGAAATGGAAGAGATGGAGAAATTAAAAGAATGTAATGGAGGTATTCCTATGGTAAAACTTTGCTACCAATATTTTAAATATTGAAGGGATGGGGCCCACAAGATATTTAATGGCATAAAAATAAGTTTTGTTGAGTCTGAAGATAGACGTTCCTGAAACTAAAATCCTTAATCTGTGGTTTTTTTTTTTGTTTGTTTCCTTGCATTGCTAGTTTGTATCTATTGCCTTTAAAATAATATATATTTGAACTTTCTACTTACTGATTTGTTGTATTATTAAGTAAGAAGTGCCCCCCTTTTGAAGCATATACATACCAGAATGAGCAAATAATTCTTAAATGTTTTACAGTAAAAGGGTGGCACACCTACAGAGCCCTGGGTACAAATCCAAGCCAGGACAGTGTCTGTGGAAATTCCCCCTGTGTAAGCGAGACATAATAGTCAGGGATATCATTCAGGACTGATTTGTTTCCTGTGGTGCCAGAGCAGATAACAGCCTTCTTTGACCAAATATTATAATATGTGGTTTTAGGAAAAAGTCAGTTTAAACTAATTTATAAATATTAAACACATTGTATATAACATGAAACACAAATAAATAAAACAGAAAAAGATCATTGCAATATACATAAATAAGTACATTGTGCAAACAGCAAAAATGAATGCAAATGTTAAAGCAGTATAGTTATTGGATATAAAAGACAATGTGTACCTTCATCAAGAAACAGAGCTGAATGGTCATTTACAAATGGTAAACTTGACCAAACTGAGTATGTGGGTACAAAGATTTCAAAAGGAACTGAATTTCTGAAGATGCTAAGAGGATGCTTAATAGGGTTAGTCTTCTGAGTAAACACAATAGCGTCACAATTTGGAGCAAGGTATATATTTGTCCCTTTTATCAGGAAACGTTAAGACAGCCATGCAGTAATACCATGACTGCATCCAGTGGTCTGTTTGTGTAAGATATGCTTCTCTAATACTATGATATCCAGATTCTGAGCACCAAAATAGGACAGCTGACTGAGGCTCTCTCTGCAATACCCTCTTTATCCAACAACCTGACAAAATCAGAAGACGGCTGTCAGCCTTAAGCTATTTTATTGATTGAGGAGGACCTCTAATAGCTGCTGGATAGGTTGGGATACCACCACCTGATTGGAAAATATCTTACCCCTTCAAGTCACAGACCAAGATAAACAACATCTCATAAAGGTGACAGCAAGAAAGATGGCATGACAAGCAAAGCACAAACATGATTCAAATTATTCAGGGGTCTAGCCTTGTTCAAGCAAGATTTTTTTTATACATCGTAATTTAAATAATGACTTTCAGGACATTGATGTGGCATAAACAGAATAATTTATTAAACATACCATGACAATATACAATGCAGCTCAGGTACAAAAATGATTTAGTGTAACTGAGATTTTAAAATGGCTTTTTATTAGGGATATAGCATCTATCACAGCAAAATCAGCAGCAAATCAGAAGTTAACTTTGTATGGAAAGCCAGAACATTGTTTGTGTACTCTCACTCTAACATGTCAAATGTATATATGCCACTTAGTCTAGCAAGTAAACCATTGAAATGTGTGAGTACTTTGAGTAAAGACATGGACACTTGCAAAAAAACTTGTTTTAGAAACAGAAGTATTCTAAAACCTGATTCATTCAATTTAGTTTTGCCGGAAACCAGAGGCTATTTAGTAGCACAAGGAGCAAGACAGGAAACAGCCTTGGACAGGTCACCAGTTCATCTTCCTCCCTACTCATACATAGGCCCACACTCACACAGGATCAGTTTGGAACTGCACATTAACAGCATGAGTGTGGGAATGCAAGTGGACAATCAGAAGGAACTAATGCAGATGCAGGGAAAACACATAAGATACACAAAAACATTCACCAGGCAAGAAATTGAAGAGTAGTAATAATACAATATTATTTTGCACAGCCATACTGTTAGTTGCCCATTTTGGCAATACTGAATATAAAGCATCAAATATATGTTTATTCTAACACAAAAAGAGAGTGTCAGAGGGATTAACTAATGAATCAAAAATAATAAATGTCTAGCTTTTCAATTTAGTTCCCAGAATCCATTCTGTCTACCTTAGTGTTCAGTACTCACTTCTGTAGTGTTAAAATCGTCAGTCTTCCTCCTACCATGGATGAAAATATGAATAAATATAAATTACAAAATGAACTTATACATACTGTGAATATATATATATATATATATATATATATATATATATATATATATATATATATATAGTAAAAGAAAGTCAAACAAGTCATCAAGGTTTACTATTTCGTATACTATAAGAAATATGCAAAAAAATGAATTTTGTCAGTGCAGTATCGATTTCCATATACAACAGCAGACAGTCAGAATGGCGGAGTGGGAAACATTTATGGTGAGGGACCAGAAGTAAAGAGAGAGGGTTGCTGGGAAGGAACTGAGATGGATGCTGGGAGCGCTGACATCATCGGGGATCGACGTTGGGAAGGCGGAAGTGGCAATGCGTGGTCAGGGAGTCGTGGCAGATTCATGGTGGCGGTGCGTCTTTCTTTCTGTAGGAATAAAGAGAGAGAGGTTAGTACCTCACCATTCCCTTCTGGCATGCGACTTCATGCTACAGTTTGGGTCCGAACGCGGTCCCCTAATCGAACGTGCGTGACTATATATATATATACAAAGTATATATATATATATATATATATATATATAAATATAGCTTGAGTATGCACAAAAACAGTGCCCAAAATGTGTGTATGCAAGTCCCATGCACCATTTCAGAGAATTTGGGAAAGGACAACACTCTTGATCAACGTAGCACAATCAGCTAAATGACCACTCACACACATAATAATACATATCACCAAACTGACATTATAATATGTGTTGACATGAAAAACATATTGCACCTAAAAATTATACATATGATGTACAGACTGTATTTGAGTTCCCTTTAAAGAGGGCCAAAGCTGTAAATAACTTTTTTGGTTATTTATCAATTTACATGGGCTACCTGGTTTCAGTCCTCAGGGAGCTGGCAGACAGATCAGGAATATCTCAGCCATGCTTCGCTCCATCATGCCTGCTGTTCTGGAAGCCATTAACCACGAGGCACTACTTCCAGTTTTCATATGGTGTGGGTGTCATCTGTCAGAAGTCTTCTGTGATGCCAAGATGAGACTGACAAACACTGCAAACAGAACAGACAGGCACTAAATGCTAAGGAAATGTGTCCAGTTCTCTAGTATTTTCACCTGTATTTACAACAATACAGGTAAACAAGGCACATCAAAGTAAATATTTCAAGGCCTTGAAAATTCAATCATACTTTTTAATCTCCTTATAAAAAGTAAATAAACTATGTTGGCAAGTCATACAACTTCACAATAAAGCAGTAAATTGTAAATAGCAGCATGCCTCATTAAGACTGAAGATCTAGCAAAAACAGGCCATGGTTGGAGCAAAAATTTACACCCACTGTGACTCTCACTGGACTGAGCTGAGTAGACAGACTCAATAAACTCTGGCACATGGTTTTAATTGTACATCTGGGTAGTAGTTACTTCTGAGATCTGTAATACACTAAAAAACAAGTAACATTCCTTTTGAAGGTTTTAGCATCTTACTTCTCATTTTTGCAAATATAATCAAAGCAGGGAAGCTCAGTGGTGCAGTGGGTAGGACTGCTGCCTCATTGTCCCACTGTCCTGAGTACAAATCCTGTGGCCAGTTGTTGTCTCTATGGAGTTTGAAGGTTCATGATGGTTATTTTGATTTGAGATTTCATTTTTGTGGGTATGTCCATTAGTGGGCTCTGCAACGTGCTGATATATTTTCCAGGGCTGTTTCCTGTCTTTTGCTTGATGATGTCATGATAAGTTCAGGTACACCATGACACTGATTTGAATTAAGTAGGCGTGAGAATACTGTTATTTTTTTTTCCTCATGTCTCCATGAAATGTATTGAAGTATTGTTACATTCCAAAGGTGTACTTGATAGTCATAATGGCCTATCAAATTTGGACAAGTATGAGGGAGAGTTGTGCAATAAAAGTAGGAAAACACACTGTGTCTTTTGGGCTGTCTCTTCCTTGAAGTAATCAGTATGACACCAGGCTATGTCCCATGGTTCCATGTCAGCTTCTTTTTAAACTATCATATCATTTATAATTTCTTGCAGGTCATCATTTCTGGCTATAGAAAGGCATTAATTATGGAAGTCTACGACAGTAAATCGGACCAAGTAGTGGATCACTATTTCTTTCCAAGAGATGCTCTTTCCAAAGCTTTTCTCTTTGTGAAACCATGATTATATCATTTAGTGCCATTTAAGGCCTTGACAATATCAAGATTATAATTTCAAGGCAATATACAGCAGGCATGTCAAATTCACTACCATTGGTGGGCCGCTTCGACTGCCATATGTGCGTCAGCGGGCCGCACTGTAACAAATACTATTATACTATTATATAAAGTTATTGTAGCTTTCTTTCCAATACTGAAAACTTTGAAAAATGTAACACTTAAAGTTTAAAGAAAAGCTATTTATTTCCATACACTCTCCGTACAACAGTGTACAATTAGAGTCTTAGCCTCTTAGCTAGGTCCTTATATTATTATACTAGCAGAATACCCGCGCTTCGCAGCGGAGAAGTAGTGTGTTAAAGAAGATACGAAAAGAAAAGGAAAAATTTTAAAAATAACGTAACATGATTGTTAATGTAATTGTTTTGTCATTGATATGAGTGTTGTTCTCATATCTATCTATATATACATATATATATATATATATATATATATATATATATATATATATATATATACCCGCTTGGCAGCGGAGAAGTAGTGTGTTAAAGAAGTTATGAAAAAGAAAAGGAAACATTTTAAAAATAATGTAACATGATTGTCAAAGTAATTGTTTTGTGTATTTGGCGGCAGCGTCACAAAGTTGTTTTCGTAGCTGCATCAGAAAATGTACCACGACGCCGGACACGCCTCCTTTTTACTGTTTTCTCACAGCTTGGATTGCTGCTGTCATATACAGTATATATATATATATATATATATATACACACACACACACACACACACACACACACACATACATACATATATATATATACACACATATATATACACATACATATCTTCATATCTACATATCTATATACATATCTACATATACACATATATATATACATACCTATCTACATCATATATACACACACACAAATTATATATATGTGTGTATGTATGTATGTATGTATGTACGTACGTACGTACGTACGTATGTATGTATGTGTGTGTGTGTGTATATATATATATATATACACATACATACATATATACACACACACATATACTTGTGTGTATAGCTTTTATATATGTGTGTGTATAGCTTTGGTCACTGAGTGCAAGTGAGAAATAATAAAATATAGTCTATAAGTTATTAAACAGTAAAACATTAACGTTTTAAGAAGTACAGGTACATTGAGCACTACTGGAGTGGTTTGGGTAAACTACATTTTAAAGACTGTGTAATACAACAGGTAAGTAACTAACAGCAGCTAAAATGTATATGGATCATCTCTCAGTAGTAGATCCCTTTTGAAAGGCGCTACACGACGGCTGTGGTATAAAATTACATTTTCTATGTGAACGTTCAAATTTGTGCCTCTGGTAATGTGCCTTACCGGCATTTAAAGAAAATTAGTTTTGTGTCCTCTGCAGTGTTAAGCGAGAAAGGCTTTGGTTTGGGATCAAAGGAAAAAAGGTGTAAAGAAAGGAAAGTTGCCTTTTCTTTTATATAGTATAGAGAGATGTGTTCGCTGACGTTATGATCGGCTTTTGGGGACAGTCGCGTGGGTCTTGTGTAGACTGGTGAGACGTCCCTGCCATTAATCGGCTGTGATGGCACGTGCAAAAGAAAGTGTGAATTGCCTTAATATTATTTTGCCGTGGTGTAGAAAAGGGGTCCCATGTTTGCACTTGTCTGGGCTATAGCGCAGGGGGAGGATGAAAAAAATTAAAAGTGCTCACTTTGACTTAAGGCAGAAGCGCAGTCAGCGTCTCAAAGGCCGGCACAGCTATGCACGCGCTGGCTGCTCGACTTTTGCTGGGCAGGAGACCACAGTTTTGCAGACTCGTTCATGATATCAAAAGTCTCAGCGATCTTTGGAGGTCATTCATATATTATATATATATATATATATATCAAAATACCCGCTACCGCAGCGGAGAAGTAGTGTGTTAAAGAAGTAATGAAAAAGAAAAGGAAACATTTTAATAATAACGTACCATGATTGACATTGTCATGAGTGTTGCTGTCATATATATGCCTGCCTAAATAAGTCACCCTCGCTTTGCTCTTACTTTTTACCGTTCATTTAATCATGGCTAGTGGCGGAAAAATTATAAAATGGAAGGAGGATGGCTTTACCAAAACAATTATTGATGGCGAATCGATTATTTATAAAGCTTGAATTGGTGATCTGTTTTTCTGTGTTAACCTCATATTTTTCATACTTCTTCTCAAACTAAGGTGGTGCGAGGGTAAAATGAATTGGGATGCGCTGATCAATGTAATCTGCTTGTAATGCAAAGTGTGATTAAATGCATTATTTTTTAACGCGTTATGGAGCACATGCATCAAGCTTCTCAGCTGTGCTTGTGCTAAGAAAAGGAAAGTTTTAAAAATAACGTAACACGATTGTCAATGTGACCTTTTGTAAGTAGTGCCTGGAGGATTCAGTGTGTAGAAACTCTAGAGACAGCGTGTGTATTAACTTGTGGATTTTTCTGTGAGTATTTGGTGGCAGTCTGACAAAGTTGCTTCGGAAGACGGCGTTAGCCGCGGAGCTCAGCTCAGAGCGAAATTAGATGAATGGGAGGGGATATGATGACGTGACTCCCCCACCCGCCTTAACTGTCAATCCCCCACAAACACAGTCTCGAATTTGCATTAGCACACCCCTTCACCTACAATTTTAACTTAGTTACAAAGTGATCAAAACTCTCGTTTATATCCTGCGTCCTCTCATTAAACTTGTATCCCGCATTACCTGTGGGCATGTGAAACGCCAGCGTAGCCTGTCTATGAACTTAATTTAAAGTTTAGGTTTACACCTTGCTTTCTTTTCGAGGTAGCATCACTCATGAATATGGTAGTATATGTCACTCGCTCGCTTCTTATTGTTTCGCTGCCTTCTCAATTATATAATGCATGTTTTCTTAAGCGCTTTTTGGAGGTCTTCCTGGTTTTCTACGCACTGCGTTGACAGTCAGTTCACGTGATTACGTGGGAGGCGTGATGATGTCACACGAAACTCCGCCCCCCACGTCATTCCAGCTCAACTCCATTACAGATAATGGAGAAAAATACCTTCCAGTTATGACCATTAGGCGTAGAATTTCGAAATGAAACCTGTCCAACTTTTGTAAGTAAGCTGTAAGGAATGAGCCTGCCAAATTTCAGCCTTCTACCTACACGGGAAGTTGGAGAATTAGTGATGAGTGAGTGAGTGAGTGAGTGAGTGAGTGAGTGAGTGAGTGAGTGAGGGCTTTGCCTTTTATTAGTATAGATTATATTCATTGCTTATATAGGAGTCTTACAGTGGGAGATCTATTTTTTTTGTCCCGACACTTGGTATCTCTCGTTAGTAACCAGTTCGGCTTGAAATCTTGTGTAGCTGCAACTTTTATGAGGGATGAAAGGTGCTCGACAGTAAGTCTTGAGCGATGTGGGGTTTTGGTAGCTTTCATTAACGAAAACAATTTTTTACAAAGGTTAAATGCTTGTGAACACAGACAGTACTATCGATGCCAACTTACGGATCTGCACATACGAGGATGGCAAGTAAGCATACAAGCCTGGCACACCAACTTCATTGTATTTTGCCTTCAGAATAGAATCTGACCGCAGTTCAATTAATTCCATTTGGATATTCTCAGGCGCATTCTTAATGTTGTAAGAGAACAGCGCAAAGTCCTGTTTGTGTGAACTGAAATCAGGAAAACGCTCACTGAATTTATTGCTCAGTAATTCAAGTTGGAAAAAAAATCCTCCAAAAACCAAATTTTTCTTTACTAAGTTTACTTCAAAGTTTATATTGTAAAATAAGCCGATATGCAAAAAGCCACCTGAATTGCACTAATTTTACAAACTCAGAATCACAAAAATATGTTAACAAACAAATCACTAACTTCTCGCGTCCACTTCAGATATTCAGCTGTAGTCTGCCCTAAATGTTTGTTACAATACTAGCACAAAATTACATAAAACTAGAGCAAAAAAATGTTAAAATATGTGGGCTATTGCTACTCATGATGGTCAGTTCTGCCCAGTGGCCAGTCTCAGCAGCCCAGCCAGTAGTGTAGCCTGCAGGGGCGGCTCTAGGCTTGTGGCGGCCCTGAACAGAGAAAGAATCGGTGGCCCCTTCGCCCACCAATGTCAATTTGGTATCTTGGTATCGGACACTGCATAGCCGGCTCGTGCTCATGACACGCTTCTATATGCGCGTGTCCGTAACTTGAAAACCATGTGGCGGCCCATGATATTCTCATTATGGCAGAACGTTATAATACTACATATAGCTTACTGCTCTGACTCTAGTGACATTAGTAAATACAGCGTCCTATGTTTTATGGCCACATTGCCGTCAGCTATGTCGTTATTTTCTCTTTCTGTTTTATATTCAATATATATTGGCATGGCGGCCCTGTGCAGGTGCACAGTTTGCACATGCCTAAAGCCGCCCCTGCTTCCTGCTGCTGCAGCCTAGCACTTCAGTTGTGACGCTATGCTCATTAACTTTGGTCAAGACTCGTGGCTATACTAGCAGATGACGTTTCCGGTACCGTAATGCCATGGGAAAACGGATTTTTGTCAAAAGGCAGAAGTAAGAAAAGTCAATAAGTAACGCCGAAAATGCAGAATGATTAAATCACAAACGATAGTAATCATTTTGTACAAGTTAAGTGCTAATAAGATCTGTCATGCAGGCCACACAAAATTTCTGTTGCGGGCCGCATGTTTGACATGCCTGATATACAGTATGTGGTAATGTTTAATGTTTTTGAATGCAATAATAGACTGTGAATGTGGCCTAGTTGTATAAAAATCTGTATACATTTTAATATAATTATAAAACAATAATGTATAGAATTGTTGAACTAATATATCAACAAGGTACAAATCAACTTCTCCAAAAATCTCTGAGGACAACAAAGTCAGCATATATGATTTAAATGTTGTTTCTTCATAAACTAAATTTGCAACTAATTTAGAATTCTTAGTAGATTAAACAAATAATTTATTCATTCTTTACTTATTACTACAAGCCACAAACACATGGTATATGGCATTGCTCCCTAAAATGATTGCAGTAATTAGCTCAACAGAAGCTGTAGTTCTGGGAAATAATTCTCTTCCACATAAAGACACCCCACAAGCCACAGCAGTAGTTTTAGCTTAAATTATATTTAAGAGAAAACAGTATATACTCTAGCTCAGATTATATGAATGTCTAGAAAACTACATTTGAATAGTATATTTAGTCATAAATGGTTATCATTCATATTATAGTATGCAAGAGAATGAATCTATTTTTTAAGTGATGGCTCTGTGGCTAGGGATTTGTACTGACAATCAGAAGGTTGCCGGTTCGAATCCCATAAATGCCAAAAGGGACTCTGCTCTGTTGGGCCCTTGAGCAAGGCCCTTAACCTGCAGTTGCTGAACGCTTAGAGTAGTGAGAAAAGCGCTATATAAATGTAAAGATTGATTATTATTATAAATTATTATTAAAAAATTATTAAAAACTTAAATGGAAATATCCATATCTGAACTCTCATTCCATTACAGGATAATCATAGCATTGAAGATAAAACAGTAATTGGCCTTCAACAGGATACCTCTCCATTTTAGGACACACTCGCGCATGATAGCAAGGAAGTGCCAGTGTGAAAGAGGCATGTAGCAAGGTTACAAGAAGAAATGTGCCAGGCAAAGTCCATATTAAGAAAAGGGAGAACCCGTACTGGTGACGAGAGAGCTTCTCCAAGTACCAGTGTTCATAAACAGCTGAAAGAGGGTAGAATGTCCTTTATGTGTGCTGGATGCCTTGGATAGGAAATTTTTGAGCACCAAGAGAAATTATAGAGGGGAGCATCCTAGACAGAATGATGTTATGTTCCCCTTGGACATTAAGAGCCAGGTATGAAGACCCAACAGCTATCAGAGAAATCTTGCCTTTTGACCAAAAATAAAGAATGAGAGCAGAAAGGGTGCACCAGAACCTTTGTACCATAGAAGGTACACAGTTCAAAAAGGGAAAATATGAAACTGTGCTGTCCATCTAAGAAAACCAGCAACAGAAAACATCATGTGATACTTGACTCATTTGTTATGTGTTTTGACAGGGTTGTAAGCCCTGTATCTAGTTTATTCTTTGTTTACTTAATTGTGTTGTTATTTTTCAAATGTTATTTGCCTTTTTTGTTGTTGATTATGTTTGTGGTTTTGATTTGTCTTTTTTGATTTATGTAAAATCATGCCTTCCTTATATTATGTTTTGTCTAATTATTTAATTTGAAGGAATTGTGCTTCTATATGTTCTTAAGTTCCTTGTGGTTTGTGGGTGGAACCCCAAGAGGCATGGAAATCCTGACATCACAGCTGAAGGACAGCCCACAGCCTATATATTGTGAGGTTGAGGAGACAGCCCTTCAGTGGTTCATTGACATTCTAAGAGCTCATTTTTTGGAAGTATTGATTTTTCTGGTCTCTCAAGATTGCATAATTGAGTTGCCTATTAGGTAAATCCTTATTTTTTGCCTTTTATGATTGTGTGCTTCTTCTCGTGCCTTTAAAATAAATACCCTTATTTATAAAGATTCTGATTTGACCTCGTCTTTCAAAAGCCAGAGTTTTTTTTTTTTTACACATCATCTCACTTGAAGGGTATTTTTGATATATTTTTGAACATGTAAAGTCATGTTGAATGTTAAAAGTCTGATCCTCATTTGGGCCTTTGTAGGCTAAAGCCTGCAGATAGTAGTTAGGGATCTGACTGCTTTGCATCTTTATTGCCTTGATTTGAGGCCTCACACCCCTTTCACAATGTCTGTGTCTTCATATAACAACACATTAAATTGGTATGTTATTTGTTTTTGGAGACGCAGGATTATCTGGGACCAACAGGGGAATTCTACAGAAACAGCCTCAGGATGTCTGTGACCCTGGAACAAAAGAGGCATTATGATATCTCAGGATATTTGGTCATTTAAGTGTGGTATCTGTGGTTGACAGATGTTCACCTGGCAAGATAAAAAGAGCAGCGAAGAGAGTGTGAAGGAATTGCCATTTATTGAATGGGCAAGTAGATGAGCCAGGCTACTTAATAAACAAGTATTTATCACCTCCATAGTAAAACCCCCAGTGTTATATTTTTTGGGAATGTTATTTTGCATTTTTTTTTTATTATTGTTACTTAATTATTGTGGCTCTACTTTATTTAGCTTTTGTGGTGTCATTTTTAATGACTACACCCATGTTGTTTATGGTAGTTGTATCTGCTGCTAAGGACATGACCCAATGGCAGAAATGCATCTGAAGTCATCATGTAAAGCCTATTTGAAATGGTGGCACATATGGTCAGGTGTCCAAACTTTTGATAAAAAAGAAAAATCTAACGAATAATCTTGTAAAGTTTACAGCTAGGGTAATGAACCAGTAGTTATAGTTAGGACCTTTAGACTTTGTTATTTTGGTTTTCAAACTTTGTTTTCAGCATTTTCCTTTTTTTCTAAAAGACTTTTGCAACTTCTGATCTCTGCTGGTCCCTTTACCATCCTTTGCATGTCACTAAAAGCGTTCTTCATTTGATGGACAAGGTGTTTAAAAAAATGTAATATTATATAAAAATTGTATATAATGGCTATTATGCAAAGATTCAGCAGAGGCTTGTTTCTCTTAATTTGGTATGTTATATTCAACCTTTTGTTCAAATCTAACTTGTTTCTGTTTTTGGCGTAATATTACCCTCATTGTTTTACTGCTTTGGTCACCTTGGCTCCTTCCAGGGTTTCACAAGACATTTTAGAGTCCACAGTAAATACATTGGGATGTGGGAAGATGCTAGAATACACAAAGATAACCCATGTAAACATGGAAAGAACCTTAAGACTACTCAATCATGAGATAGTAGCATTTATCACTGTTATGAATTGGAGACCCAGAAATGGCGTAAATGGCGGTTTGGGTTAGGCGTCTAAAACTCCACAAAAGGCAGACCTTTAACCTTCACATGTCAACCCAGAAGGGCTCACACCAGTCCAGCTTAATTCATCTGCCAGTTGTAGGCTAAACCTAGTTAGGCCTCAAAATAAAAAAAGTTTGAAACTCAAATATAAGAAAAGTCACAAAATATCCCAAAAGGCACTACAAGGCAGGAGACATCCAGTAACTCCTGGCTTGTGGACAAAAGGGTCAGATTCTTTATAAATTAAAGGATTTATTATAGAAAAAGATTACAAATGTAGAAACAGCTCAAAAGAGCAAAAATGAGGCAAAAAGTCATTGCCCTAAGGGAAAGTAGTCCCAATACATAATCCAAAGTCATAATCCTTAAATCAGCAGCAAAAAACAATTAGAAACCCAGAAAATCAATGAAAATGAAAATATTGACAAGAAACTCTTAAATTACAAAGTAATCTGCCTGCTGAGTCACTGGCTCGCACCTCTTATGAAGGCCGATTGGGGACCCGGCTATGGTGAGGTCACATTCCAGTGCATATTTAACCAAATAACATAAAAAGTATAAATGTAAGACAAGTAATTATTTTTAAATAGCAAAAACTACAAAAACTCACATAGTGTATACACAATTATACAGCAAGCACAGCACTACCATGCAGGGATATACTAGTTAAATATTTTTTGTAGAATTTTTAATCACAAAATGCACAGGAACGGTAAACTTTTTACCATAATGTTTGATAATGATTTAGCCGATGAATGCATACGATTAATATATACATACAGTAACAAGTCAAAAAAGCTTCATCCTGCAATTTTCATATTGCTTTAAATTGGAACAGGCTAAAAAATCAATGAAAATAGCAACATGCAGAACACAGTTTGAATGACATTTTCCTGTCAACAACAATGAAGTGTTTGTTTGCAATATAAACATAAAGTGCAAACATGTTTTTTTTTTTTAATGTAATCTTGGCATACTTCTCCTGAGAATCCATTAATATTTTATAATGGAGTTGTTAGTTACAGTCTACTGCATATGCAGCCTAGCCGAAGGTATCAGACGCAGCTTTCACAGAAATCCAAACCTGCAGTAGTGATCAGATTTTCTTTCAAATAAATTATTCTGACTCTGCTTGAACTCTCATGTTTTTCATTATTAGGAAACTAGATATATGACACAGTTGAGCCTTGTTTTATTTAGCAGAAAATGTGATTTACAGTATATATACTTCATTCTAACCAGAGAACTTATGTTTGCATTTCTACCTCATTATTTGATCCATGATGCTTCACTTTTTTTCCAGTAGAACACAGTTTTAATGGTAAATGAAATCCCAAATTTATTGCATTTCACTTATGTAAATACTGAGACATACTGCCTTTCAGGGTAATGTGTTGTGAAGGAAGGTGATATATGAAGGTTTCATGTTGTACCAGTAGCTGAAGGTAAATATAATTTAAGACCTATTTATAGACTGAACAAGAGAAGAGTTCAGTTGGTTTCATATTGACAGGCAGCTAACCTACAGACAAGTTAAAAAGTGGGCTGGCTAAAGGCTTATATAATTAGGCATTTTTGAAATGCAGAGGAAAAATGGTTAATGTACAATGTGTTCTGAACCCCAAATACAGCAAAATATATTACAATTATATCCAATTTATTATCTTTAAAAAACCACAATATTTTTAAAAATTAAATATATCAAATCTACACTTAAATTGGTATATGGTCTGTATGGAGGTTCCATGTTCTCCTGGTGTTCTCACAAATTGTTCTTCAGTCTGACGCTTCCAAGATTGACTAGCCCCTTGCTATAATTGGATTAAGCAGGTTCAGCCTGGAATGATTCAGATAAGATATGTTATACGGTGATTGTTTCAGTTTTACAGTTATTTTGCACTTGTTCCTTTTTGCTGTTTGGCTGTCATGCTATGAGAATAATCTCAAGAAATAATCTTTTCTGCAAAACAAAATGTGTATTTACAGTATATATATAATCAGTGGAGACAGCAGATACATTCTATACCAAAACAGATCATCATCATATCTTATCACGCCACTGTTGTATCCAGGTAAGAGCGGCGTCATTAGCATCCTTAAGATCTTCATCGGTACATGTAGGGCCTCGGGAACATTAATGGAGAATGTGGTCCATTTTTTGGGTAGGCTCACAACAGGGACATTTAGTGCTTGTGAGACCCCATCTAAATATGTTTTCCCTTGTTTTGCCCACCTTTGACCTAGCTTGGTTAAGAACGACCCAGTCTTTCCTAGAGAGGAATGTTCCATTGAGTAGATGCTCTTGAGGTATAGGAAGATCTTCATTGGGACGACTACAGTCAGTCTCTCGCCACCTCTTGAGTCTATGTTTTGTGTACTGCTTTGGATGAAGGGGTTCCACTGTGGCGAAGCTTCGACGAAAAGCTAGGATTTACCTCCTGGTGATGGTGAAGTGGGTGTCTGGAGTCCATCAGTTGCTTGAACCTTTCTACTCTTGAACTACTTCATGTTGTATATGGGGAGGTGTGATCCTGGCCAGCCTATATAAAGCAGTAAGGCACCTTGTTTGCAATGTGCCAGTGATGATTCGGCATGCACTATTTAGCTCAGGGTCAACCTTGTTGGCATGAGTTGACTTAGCCCACACTGGTGCGCAATACTCTGCTGTTGAATAACAGAGTGTCCTGGCTGTTGATTGCAGGGTCTTAGGATTTGCTCCCCAGGATGTGTTTGCTAGTTTGCTAAGGAGATTATTCCTGCTGGATATCTTCTTTTTGAGTTTAAAAATATGTGCTTTAAAAGACAGTGGGGGCATGTAGCAAACCTTTTCATGGTGCCCCTGTTAATATGCCCTACCAGACAGAGACCAATTGCTACACTACACAGTCCACTGCACCAAAACAGATTAAATTTATGACCAAACAAAATCTTCTCAGGCCTACATACAGCATAGTACATATGACTTAAAATAGCCTTAAATTCAGTACAAAGGCTTCTCTTTATATTTAATGTTCAATAATTATGATGTGTTATAGAAAGACAGACAGACATACATAAATACACCTCTACATTAAAGCCAAAACGGGGAACTGACTCGAAAATGTCCATTTGTCCATGTGAAAAATATCTATAGATTGAAACATTTAAGAATTTAGTCCTTCTTCGAAATTAGACCTAACAACAATAACGAACTTAATGGTAGATTCAGCTATTAATTTAGCAAAATTTGCATACAATGACATACGCATATCCAGAATACTCACACTAAAGATGCAAAATAATACAGTATATATAAAATAAATAAAAAGAGACCTTTAGTAGGTAACAAGAGGACCAGGGGTAGTCAATTAACTCAATCTCACATAATCATTTTAAAACAATAAACTCCTCTAATTCTTGCAAACTCAATAAAACAATAACCATTCAAACCCATAATTACCAGTTTAGTATTTTATCTCCAAAACACTGGTTTTATCTGACTCCATTAGCTTCTAATTACAATCAGAACAAAGGAAACAGTCAATGACTGAAAAGTCAAGAAAACCATCATCTGCTGTATTTTTACATGTAATCAGTATCTTTAGAAACAATAACTAGACCTTGGAAGTACATACAATATGTCATTAAATGCAGATTTTGTTAAATTGTTAGGAGATATATTTTCTATTAATTACTTATGTGTTTAGGTCCTTCTTTTAATATCTAGCTCTGATTAAGGATTGAATTCTGAAACGTGCCAGGATATAAACATGCCTAATAAGAACAAATGGGCAAACTTGGATTATTTCCCTTTTCAGATTTTGGCTTTATTGGTAAGTGCATGTATACCATTTTGCTATTGTTGATTTCCAAATATAATTAGAAGCCTTAATACTGAATTATATTAGAAGCTACTTTAGCTCAAATGTATTGCAACAAACACAGACAATGCACAGTATTAACAGTTCAGCCCATCTGGGAAAACTTATTTATTGTTTATTCAAGGCAGGTATGGATACAGAACCAGCACACTTAAGAAGCTTCCCTGCTCTTTGGGCCATTGGGAACCCATCCAAAACAACAAATACATATCAACATAATCCATTATGCTCCTTATCCTGTCTTCTTCTCTATAAAGAGGTGTTTCTGATACCTAGGCCTGTTCTCTAGTAGTCTGTTAGAATATTACATGCTGGTGGCAAGGCTAAATTTCACATTCTACCACCTGTTTGTTCCTGTTCTTAGCATTTCTGCGTGTAGAAAAAAGTGTATACGACCCTATTTTGCTAGACTTTCAGTGGCACAAAAGTCCTGCATTGCAATTGTAGTCCCAATGGGCTGCTCTGCTGGGTTTCTTGGGAGCCTCAAGTGGGAGCTGCAGTTAGGAGATTTGCCTGTTTTAACTCTTTGAGGGCTGAATATTTTTTCTGAAAAACAATGGTTTCACACAGAAATCAACATAAAACGTCCGTTGCTGCATGCTGAGGGTGCCAGTTTGCCACGAATGTGCGGCAGACTTGCTGCCAGGCTGTCTTCGTGTGGCTGGGCGGCAGCGGCAGCAGCCACAGCAGCGGTCACGATCGCAGTGCATTGCAATCTGGTTTTTACCTCTTACCATTGTTAAGTGGCAGTCCTCCCTGGCAAACATTGCCACAGGCGTGTCAGCTACATGATTAGCTGGGGACCAGTCAGCTCAAGCTGGAACCTCACATTTGTTTTTCGATCACTTATATCAAAATCGGAGTCCGGCAAGTCATAGTCCAGTTCAGAGATAATAGGCAAAACGTTGTCCACAGAGTATTTTGCTTTACACATTTCTTTGATCTCTAGCCATTATGTCAGTGCCATTTTTGCTCTTGTTTGCACTTTACTACTCATGCGAGCCCAGAAAATCTCGGTCAAACTAATGAAGCTAACTTTCCTTCTAGCAACAAGAGTCTAACTAAAACATGATGGTTTGCTTTGGCACAGTTTACAGTTGATTACCAACTCCTCCTTTTGACAGAAGTTGACATCAGCCCTGAAAGAGTTAAGACAGTTCCACCTGTCCCAGAACTGCTTTCTAGGTGCAATATTGTGGCACTGGAAGTACTCCCAGGTCTGTCATAAAAGAAGCCACTCCATCTCACCAAGTGAGTTGTAATTAGGAAATGAAGAGGACAAAATTTGCCTGGAAAGGAGTTGAACAGAATATTATATGTTATGCCTGGGATTTGGGGGTCTGACGTGCCCCCCCAAGGGTTACTGTGTGTATGCTTAATGTAATACCAAAGAATACAATATTATACAAATATAACACAGAACACTATCAAGAATAAAATTAATGACAAAGCATACAAAATAATATTTGAAAACCAACCAAAAATTTAAAAACAGAAATAAACATTTGAACCAGAAAAAGAATAATGACAGGTTGTGACTCATCTTTATCTTACATTCTTTGAAACAGATACTCATTTCTAGCCATGTATTCTCTTTTGGTGAATCATCTAAGGAGTACCAAGAAGTGCATTGCTCCAGGAAGCATACATTCATACAGTCACCCTGACAAGACACAAAAGGAGACTGTATTTGAAAACATTAACTAAATGAGAATAATCAATATTAGAGCATACAATTTTAATAGGAGGTTGGGAGCATATGCTGATAGTGCATTGCTGCACCGACGGCACCTTAATCACCTGGATTGGAACCCGAGTGCAGCGCCACACTGGAACAGTGTGAGGTTTTATACTGTGGCTGGAGTGCCAATCCTGCCATAAAGACCAAGACTGTTAAACAATATAGGAAAGACGCCTACCCATTCAACTTTGAACAACAAATACATGAACAAAAAAAATAAATATACAATTTAGAACAATAGTTAAACCTGAACAATAAAAGACTAAAATTGTACAATATTTCCCAGGCATGGTATTAAGGATGTCCTTTATAAGAGTATTCATGTTCTAAAACCTCTGTGTCCAAAGGTGCAAAACTTGTGGAAACTTATCCTAAATGACTCTTTGCTACATATGCATCAACTAAATAGTATGTAATTAATTCAATAAATTATTACCCTCCTTGGGTTATTGTCCATTTTTATTAATAACTAGCTGATTACCCAGTGGCTTCGCTCACTGAGTGAAAGGGAAAAACATAAAATGTAGCATATAAATTATTAAACAGTAAAACATTAACATTTAAGAAGTAAAGATACATTGAGCACTACTGGAGTGCTTTAGGGTAAAGTACATTTTAAAGGCACTATAACACAACAGGTAAGTAGCACTAACAGCAGCTTAAATGTATTTGGATCATCTCTCGGTAGCAGATCCCTTGTGAAAGGTGCTACACGACCGGTGTGGTATAGAAATAACATTTTGTATGTTATTGTGTTTCTGCCTGACAATGTTGCACTATGTGCCTGTGATTTAAGAGAAAAATTATTCTGAGAAATGTGGACGCTGCCATTCTGTGCTTAACGGGAAGAAGGTCCAAGCAATTCCCAAGTCCAATACTTTACATGAAGAGGTCAGTACATCTTCTTAGATGTAAAGCCTACATGTTGTTAAAAGAATTAATCACGAAAGCAACCTTGAATGTTGCGGGGTTTTAGTGACCCGAACTCACCTTAAGGGACTGTAAGTAGACATGCAGAGCAATTTACAAAGAGAGTCTTGTTTGATGGCCCTAATTTACACTCATTCGCAAAAATTTCCACTCTTCCAGGAGCCGACGGGGCACTCGAAGTGTCACAAACAGTGCGAGAAGAGAGGACGCTGCCCGAACTGCGTAGCTCTCGACCCGGTGGATGAGCCTGACATTCCACGCCTTTCAGCGTCCACTTTGTTCTTACGACCCGCTGTCGCTGAAGGCGTTCTTGTCTTCACATTGTTTACAGCTTGGTGCAGTTAAAAAGTAGAAAGACGCAAAGCTGTTTTCCTTAGCTCTTCTACTATCAAGTACTGGCAATTTAAAAAAAGTTACAATGTGGCAGTTTCCGCAACAGTGACGTGGACGAATAAATAAAACTTCTGTCAGAACGTGCCTGGCAGCGGTCGGCTTAGCGTTGGAGTCCAGATAGGAGGGCTGGGAGAGGGTGATGCGGGGCGCACTTCTATGGGATAGATCGACATGTTTGTATTTATTTCCTTTCAATATCAGTAAAATAACTCTCACACAAATAATTACAATTCGTAAAGACGATATAAAAATGGTGTC
Source organism: Polypterus senegalus (assembly GCF_016835505.1). NCBI lineage: Eukaryota > Metazoa > Chordata > Cladistia > Polypteriformes > Polypteridae > Polypterus > Polypterus senegalus. The sequence continues at coordinate 119,773,701 of NC_053157.1, read as the reverse complement.
CACAAACGAAGCGATTAGTTCCTGTATTGTAATATGTTCTGTGGTCATATGTAATTTCCGTTTCACGTGGTCATACGTAATTACCGTTTCAAATGCGAAAAGAATTTTATATATATAGATTTCCAAACAATGTACACATTTTTTTTCTATTTTACCTTTTTACCATGCTTATTTTTGGTTAATGTAAAGCGAACATCCTCATTATGATTTGGACAGATAGAATTTTTTTACAGAAGCTCTTTAAATAAATAAGTAAATATACTGTATATACACACACACAAAATATGTTCTGAACACACCAGAAAGACTTAAAAGAAAGACAATTTAAAAAGAAAGGCTGTTACAGTCACAGTGAGACATTATATGGGCATATTGCTGTTAGTATAAAGGAACCGCAGTGGTGTTTCTTGACACACTTCTGCTGAATAATTTTTTGGCTGAAAGTCCTCAGTGTTAGTGTGTCAGAGAGAGGATGTGCAGCATCATAGTTGTTCATAATGGCACTCAGTTTTGTTTTCATTCGCTCCTTTTCTACTACCTCCAGAGGCTGCATATTTCATATTGCAATTTGAGAAGAGCCGCTAAAAACAAGCATGGTCAACTTTCACTGGCTTGTGTCTGCAACCGCCATCTCTCAGCGTTGGTAGGGACCCTCGCAAGACTTACTCCCTTCTCACACTGCTGTTCTTCAGTGCCCATGAGATCTCCCAGAGCAATCACCCATTCATCCTCTAATATATTGCTCAACAGGAGCAAACCTATCCCTGGAGTATCACTGTTCCACATGGGGCTTCTTTCCCGACCATTGTGCTTCCTCTCAGCTACACTGGCACTACCTTGATCCTGCATTCTTCTTTATACTCATCATCTTCAACTTGATTCTAACTTGGCCTTTCCCCCCCCCCCCCCCCCCCCTCTCTCCCTCTCTCCATTCACCCCATTCTAACATATTCAGGCTCCTTTTATCTTATTGTGGGTGCAGGTGCCTTGATTACAACCCATGGAGTCTTGATAAGGTAACTGGCTAAACAGATTGCACATGCAAGTGAATAAGCAATTAGCCAATTTCCCCATTCCACACCCCAGGCGCACACAACTTTGCAGCAGTGCATACCTGTACCCACAGAGCCTAAGCACATTGTTTTTAAATTAAGAAAACACACCACCACAAACCCCTTAATGCGCTTCACCACAGAATGGGCCAATGCAAGCTAATTTGTTATGCAATTTTCTACTGTTGTTGTGTTGAATCTGAGAACTGAGACTATACACATAATTTATAGGTACTAATGTGTATCCTTTCAGGAAAAAAAAAAAAAAACATTAATTTACAAATTAAAATTTAGTTACTGAGAAGAGTAGATAACAAAATAAAGAGAGCCATGGCATTTTCATTGCTTTGTCGTGTTTACAGGTACAATGTTTTGCTAGACCTATCAAAAGCATGCAGAACACGACAAATGCTAATATCTAATCCCAGCTCTGCAATTTCTAATCTGATTCATCACAGATGTTTTATATGTGTGAATAAAGTGATTATTTAAATATTTCTCCAGCTGGTAAAAATAACTATAAGCTGATCCATGTGACTGACATCTGGAGTTAGTCTAGAATTATAAAACTTTACCTATTCACATCATAAGCAGTTCTTTTCAGCAATGGTAATATGAAAGTGGTCAAAAAATCCATTATACAAATAAGCTTTAAAGAAAAATAGTAAGGCAGCACAATGGTTAGTGCTGCTGTCTCACAGCTCCAGAGTATTAAATGGGAATCCAGGACCCCTCACTAGCCAAGTTTCCATCCAGTTTTTTGCGACGTTTTGTTATCGACAAACAGAATATACCTGTATCCATCCAACTGGCTTTTTATCGATAAAATGGTGTGTGTGATGACGTCATCCCTCCCAAAACGAACTGTCGCATAAGTTTTGTTGTATCGCGAAAAAAAAAATCTGCCCTTGAGCCGTTTCCATACTTAATTTTGTGTATGTCGCAAATTATCTACCTTTTGTTTTCCACGTTACACCCCCTCCACTAAACAAAGAAACAAAGAAATGGAGAGATTATTCAGACAGTTTTTTGAAATTTGCCAGCTTACTGTTATTTCAGTTTCACAAATAATTGGAATTGTACATAATATCCGAAGACGACAGCAGAATGAAGCAGTTGCTTGTCTGATAGCCCTAGAGCTCGAAGAAAGTACCCCAGCGCGACGAAACCCACGGGTATGGGAGAGACAATTGAATAAGACCTTCTGGGAGGAGGTGGTGGAGAGACACTTCACAGAAAATCTCTGGCTGCAACATTTTAAAATGACACAGCCGATGTTTGAGATGTTGTATGGATTCATCAGTCCTGATGTTGCACCCATCACAGGTTGCCACCGACCACCGGTTCCAACCCAAAAGCGGATTGCCATCGCCCTTTACAAGTTGGCAACCTGCGCCGAGTATAGAGTAGTTGGAGAAACTTTCGGGTTTAGTAAAACTACCGTCCATCGATTTGTATGTGCTGTGTGCACCGCTATTAAAGAAAAATTAATGCGGCGTTATACCAGACTTCCAATTGTAGCGGAGGCCAATGAAACTGCATACCGCAATTCCTTGGTGCATCTTGTGCCACAAATTTACTGTGCGCTGGATGGCACGCATGTGCCTGTTCTTCTCCCGACAGAAGGCTAAGCGATTACATTAATCGCAAAGGGTGGCCATCTATTGTTCTCCAGGCCCTTGTTGATGACAGGTGCATGATACGAGACATTTGCGTTGGCACTTCTGGAACAGCCCATGATGCAGCTGTGTTTTCAGCATCGGATCTGTACAGGTGAGCCTACCTTTCAACATCCCTTCTCAGTGCGATAACAACTGAATTAGTACTGTAACCTGCTTCCCTTAAGGTTTTTAATTAAAACTGAAATTTGAATTAATACAAAATAATGACGTTTAATCAAAAAAAAAAACTAAAGTTAATATTAGTGAGAGAATTTCTCATATATGCTAAAACATCTGCCATTTAATAATAAGAAAAAAATGTTTAGATAATGAAACACACGGTTTATTAAATATTTTGACTGGCACAGTAAATTACCTTTGTGGTTTTTGTATTATTTAGACATCCTGAGAGACACCCCCAGGCTACAGTTGATGTGGAGGGAGTTCAGGTACCCCTTTTAGTAGCAAGAGATCCAGCCTATCCGCTACTGCATTGGCTCATCACGAGAAATAACGAGTCTCTTCATCAGACCATGCGAACCGCTCCGCCATTCTTGTTTTGATTGCACGTGATGAAAATGTATCATGTGACATGCGTTAAAGCCCTTTTCTCCGACAAAAAATGTTTCCAATGTAGTTTTTGACACATCTGAAGTATCGATATGGAATTTATGCGCTAAAGTTAAACGGATAAATACTATGTCGACATGTACAACAAGCTATATCGGTAAAAAAATTTGAAGTGCTAAATATTTTTTCGCAAAAACTCCTTGGATGGAAACCTGGTTATTGTCTATATAGTGTCTGCATGTTCTCCACATTGCTGCATGTGTGGTTGATCATCCCACATCTGAAAGCTTATCTGAAGACACCAAATTGCCCTGTTGGGAGTAGACCCTGCAATGGGCTGGTGCCCCAAACAAAGTTGGTTCCCATCCTAAATCCAATGTTTTTGGTATAGGCAACAGCTTCCCACAACCTTGAATTTCATCAGTAGTTTAGAAAATGGATGGAAAACATCTGTATCTAGAAATTTGTAAACAGTTTCAGATAACATTAAATGTCGATGTAAATAGATATAGTGTGCTAAAATAAAGTAATCTGAAAACAAATACTATATTGAATGAAAATGGTTTGATCATAATTACATCACTAAGATAAAAAATATTACCTCTCTTGATGTTCATGTTTCATCATACAATCTATAAAGTAATGTAGTTACCATCAGTCTTTCTTGATCAGGCAGCATTAATATAGTGAAAAAATATAAGCAAACACATACAAGCAGCATCCGGTTTAGAACATTCAGTAGATTTATGTAATGTATCATATGCTGCAGGAGATACGCTACTATAACAGTAATAAACAATAATAAATATTACATTTTAGTACATTATATTCAGTACTCTAGATCCTTAAATCTAATTTAAGTGTATACAAACCAATCAGTTGTAAATTCTCTGAAGATATGTTCTTCAGAAAGCTGCTCAATTTAAACATAAAAAATTGCCTTCTTTATTTCACAAAATTATTATAAATAAAGTCACTCATGTGCAGCCGTACTCTTTTCATATCTGCCTAGCAGGCATCTTCAGATCACCATGTAAATAAGCACTTCTGTCACTTTCCTACTCAAATGAAACAAAGGTGGGCAGCACACCAGAGGAGCTGCTGCTGCTGCTGGGCCCCTGCAAATTGTTGATTATGTGAAGTGACTGCATTACATTTCAACTGCTTACTTTTTTTTGCTTATTTGTGACATTTCAGTTCAGTATTTGCCACTTTAAGGATGTCAGTAACACCAACCAGCTACTAACTTTCATGCCATCTTCCTATAGCAGAAAAGAAGCAATAGATGGAAACAAGTGTGGTCAGTGTGGGAATCTACTGTATATAAAACCCCCTACTGAAGTGTTATGAAAGTGGGAAATGTCTGCAAGTGAGACAAGTACGGTTAATACCATAGATCAAACAAAAATATCTTTAATGGGAATTCAAAACAGAATACAAAGTTTTTTTTATTATAAAATTTTATTTTATTTGAAGAAAATAACATTGCATACAATCAAGGTGAACTTATATAACAAATGATTCCTAGTCAAACTAGAAAAAAATATCAGAAACTTAAAAAAAGAAAGCAGGGACAAAAAAAGACATAACTTAGTAAAATAGAATTCAATCCCCAACCAAGAGAATGAGAAGAGAGCCAAGAGCATGGGTAAAAATAGTTATAATAAAAAAACAAGCAAATAACAATGTAAATGATTATTCTAAAATTTTATTTTTTTAAAAAGTGTTAAACAGGTTCTCTAATTGAGATTTTGATTATTTTCAATTTCAAATAGTATAGAACATCAGCTATCCTCTGACTTATAAAGGGTGGGGTGGGATCAGAGGTGTAGCTAGCTTGCTGAAGGCCCCTGTGAAGCATCCTGAGGTGTACCCCTCCTTCTAGTAATTTATTTGCAACTAGATCCTAGGAGCCGGCTGGGCAGTGGTGTCCACGAACGCAACACTATCAGATCACACGCTGGTGACAAACAAACCTGCTCTCTAAATGGAATTTGTAGTAAGTTTTTTAATCGCTTTATTAGGGCAGCTGTAAGTCAGCCAAAATAAAATAAATTGTGGGAATATAAGTTGAAGGTGTGGGTGGTAGTGGTAGTAGTACATAAATATATGTAAGATGTGTCCTGCTTACTTTTCCAAGACAACTTTGTGAAGGAAGATGATTAAAATGTAATGGAAGCTAGAAAGTAAAAACTGTTCTGTGCTATAAAATGAAGCAACTTCAATTTGTAACAAATTAAAATGACAACACCGGCTGACAGGATACTTCTACACAAATGACCTGTTTTACACAAGTTCTGAGAAAATGGACATTAAAAAGTGAAGTGTCAATGGTTCCAAGAAATTTGCGTTGTCGGTAGGAAATTACTTGGTCATATATATTGCTTGTTTGTCTTTAGTAGTTTCTCCATTTTGACCAGTTTTAGCAGATAGCACCTGATCTGAAGCCATTGTATTGCTACTTCCACACTCGGTAGTTGCAACAGTTTCAATCACTGCACTGTCTGCATAACCTGCTTGTGGCAACTGCACCGATTCACCAGCATCAGCATTCTCAGCTCCTACCACTGGCGCTTGCTCAATTTTGAGAAGGGTACAAGTCTTGGTAAGCTTAGTTTTTTTTTAATTAATTTTATTGCAATCCATACAAAGCAACCAAGTTTTTACAAAAAGAAAAATTGAGTTAAAAACAGATCGATCCCCACCCCTGAGAGAGAGAGAGCAAGCCAAACGACATAAAATTTAAGGCTTGTAAACATACCTAAATTAATAAATTCTCTGTGCTTTATGAACATATTTTAAAATATTACTGATTAGATCCTGTCATGTTTTGAAAAAAGTCTGTACGTATCCTCTAACTGAGTATTTGATTTTTCCAATTTCAAATAATATAACACATCGGTTTCCCACTGACTTAAAGAGGAGAGTTTGGGTTCTTCCAGTTTATCAGAATAAGTCTGCGTGCCAAAGTGTAGTGAATGCAATCACAATTTGTTTGTCTTTCTCCACTTTAAGCCCCTCTGGAAGAACCCCAAACACAGCTGTTAATGGGTTAGGAGGGATTGTGAGTCCAAGGCTGTCTGAAGGTAATTAAAATTTTTGTCCAGAATAATGTTAATTTGGTGCAGGCCCAGAACATGTGACCCTGTAAGGCTGGGACTTGGTTGCAACGTTCGCAGGTTGGATCATGCCCTGGAAACATTTTGGAGAGTTTTAGTCGAGACAGATGTGCTCGATATATAATTTTGAGTTGTATAATTGTATGCTTTGCGCATATGGAGCTTGAGTGAATTCTCTGCATTGCTACTTTCCACTCCTTTTCTGATATATTAATTGAGAGATCTTTTTCCCAGTGTCCTCTTGGATCTTTGAAAGGAGGGATTGTAAAATGATTTTATATATTGTAGAGATGGAGTCTAAGTCCTTGAGATTGAGCAATATTTTTTCCAGCATGGATGAGGGTGCAAGATGAGGAAAATCTGGAAGGTTCTGTTTAACAAAGTTCCTGATTTGAAGATAGTGAAAGAAATGTGTAGCTAGAATGTTAAATTTGGAATGTAATTGTTCATAGGATGCAAAGGCGTTGTCTATATAAAGATCTCTAACCAAGTTAATTCCAAATTTTTCCAGATATTAAAACTGCATATGTTTGTGAAGGTTGAAAGAGGTGGTTCTCTTGCAGAGGTGCCACAGATAGAAGCTTCTCCGTCTTAAAATGCTTTCTACATTGGTTCCAGATTCTAAGTGAGTGGAGCACAATTGGGTTATTTGTATATTGCCGATAACGTGTGTTTATTGGAGCACAGAGCAAGGAATACAAAGAAGTACTGCAGGATTTTACTTCTATTGCGGTCCAAGCCTGTGTATGTTCTTCTATTTGTGTCCAGGTTCTTATCGCCTGTATATTTGCTGCCCAGTAATAAAACTGGAAGTTAGGTAGAGCCATGCCTTCTGCCTTTTGTCTTTGTAGGGTCGCTCTTTTGATGCGTGGATGTTTTGAATTCCAAATAAATGAGGTTATTGTTGAATCTAATTGCTAAAGAATGATTTATTAATGTATATTGGAATGTTTTGAAATAAAAAAGGAGCTTAGGAAGAATATTCATCTTAACAGTGTTAATTCTTCCAGCTAGTGTGAGATGAAGTCTTTTTAAATTTTTTCCATGCAGACGGCGAAATTTTGTTGATATAGAGCTTTATGTTTACTTGTGATGTTTACCCCTAGGTATTTAAACTGTTCTGCAATGATAAAAGGTAGGGTATCTAATCTAATATTATATGCTTGAGAATTCACTGGAAAGAGTACACTTTTATTCAGATTAATTCTGAGACCAGAGATCTTTTGAAATTCTGTGAGTGCTGCTAAGACTGCAGGCACAGAATTTTCTGGGTCCGGAATATACAGTACCATATCATCTGCATATAATGAGATTTTCTGTTCCAGTCCTTCTCTGCTAATCCCCTTTATCTGATCAGTATTTCGACAATGTATTGCCAGTGGTTCAATGGCAATCGCAAACAGCAGCGTGACAAGGGACATCCTTGTCTAGTGCCACGTTCTAGTTTAAAGTAGTCTGAGCAAATGTTGTTGATGCAAACTGAAGCTTCTGGGTTAGTATACAGTAATTTAATCCATGCACAAAAGTTCGGGCCAAACCCAAACTTCTCCAATGTAGTAAAAAGGTATTTCCATTCAATCATGTCGAATGCTTTTTCTGCATCCAATGATAATAATATTTCTGGGGTGTTTGATTTAGTTGGTGAGTATATTACATTAAACAGGCGTCGAAGATTTGAAGATAAGTGCCGGCCCCTAATAAATCCAGTTTGGTCTTGTGATATTACCAAGGGGAGCACTTTCTCCATCCTTCTAGCTATGATTTTAGAGGGTATTTTAACGTCAATATTCAGAAGTGAAATTGGTCTGTATGATTCACATTGTAATAAGTCCTTATTTTGTTTTGGAAAAACAGTGATTAGTGCTTGGCGAAAGGTTTGAGGAAGAGATTGGTTATCTCTGGCTTCTGTAAATGTTGCTAATAAGAGGGGAGCTAGCTGAGTGGAGAATTTCTTGTAAAATTCTGCAGGGTAGCCATCAGGGCCTGCTGCTTTCCCGCCATGGAGTGACTTTATAGCATCTAGTAATTCTGATAACGCCAGAGGTTTATCAAGCTTAGCGTTTTTTTTTATTCCTTTTGCAGGCATGTCTTACGTTTAGCAGCACCACTCTTATAATGTTTGCCGGATCTGTTGCTACTGGCCGACATGGTGTCGTTTGGCGAGAGTATAAAAAGTGTCAAATTGTTCTAATATTCAGCATTTGTTGACTAATGGGGACCATAACTTGACAACAGAATTGCTATGATTTACCGCTTACAAGTTCAAATTTTGAAAACTGTTGACATCAAATCAAAATACAAACATAACAATTATTTACAATAATAATGTATTTTTACATTATTCATGTGACGTCCTTGAAAACACCAAAGGTTGCAAAACTGGGGAATATGCACTTCTCTGTAAGGCGGACTAGTGCCTCCGATTAGGCTCTGAGCCTCTGAACTCCTGAAGTCTAAATTTGTGTAAACTGTAGGCCTGCCGAATACATAATATCATCATGGATTGAATTGGACTTGCCTGGCGATGGTGCAAACAAGTCAGTGAAACTGTCAATTATTAACAAAATGAACTGTGCAAGTGATTTCATTTTCTTTAAATCTATATGGCCCCGAGTGTGGCCCCCACAAGCTCATAGGCCCTTGTGCTTTGCACAATCTGCACAATCCATTGCTATGCCACAGGGTGAGATTCTTCCAGTTAAGCAAGATGTCTATGTATTAGTAGTGTCATATCGGCAATTACAACCAATTTGTCCTTATCCACTTTAAGCCCATGTGGGAGTACACCAAACACAGCTATTAAGAACAAGAACATCATTACTAGCTAAAAACTGACTTCAAAAACTAAACTTTCTTCATAGGAAAATGTTTAAAAATGACAAAAGAATAAAGACCTTTTTTTTAAGTAGGCCTCCATCTTTTGCATGTCCATTCCAAAATAGTTATCAAATACCTCAGGTGAACTGGTATCCTGTCCAGGATTTTTGTATAATGCTGCCTGGATAAGCTCCAAACGTCCGTGCCCTTGAACTGGATTCAGCAGGCATTTACTGTAAATGTTGTGTAATATTACATTACGAAATAAATCAAAAAGTTTCCGATACATTTAGAACTAAATAGCTTTTACAATTTGAAAATTCAGAATATATAATATTTTATGTGATGTCTACATTCTTTACATTGGCAACTGTGTACTTCAACACTTGCATTCTCAGATATTTGAAACTGAAGGGCTTTGGCGAATTTATATGACTCATGTTCTCTTTGTAATTTTTTACATGCAAAATCAGCTTACAAAAAAACTGGTGCAAAGAAATATTTTAACAGCATCTATCTATGTATATAAAATTATAAGGGGTGTCTGCCTGTCTCATAAAAACCTGTGCACCCCTGGCTTTTGAAGCCATGACACACACAACATGACCCATGATTTGGGCATCTGGCTCATGGCAATACCAAAATTTGGCTTCAACTCCTTCCCACAGCCACAGAAGACACAGCAGCATGCATCCCCAGATAGGAAACACACACCTGTGCATAAACAGGACAGAGGCATGTTCATAGATTGAACAAAGCTCCGCTCACCACTGCCGGGAAAGCCCAGCATTGTGTACCTTGCCACACAACTGACACCACAAGAATGGTCGACCGATCACAATGCTGATGTGATACAAATGTGACCCATGAATTGAAGGAATGGGCCTTGATTAAAGTATTCCACATGATACGCATGCATCATCTGCACTACTGACAGGAAAAGCCAATGGAGCGCAGCATGTCACATTGCTGACACAAAAACAAGCTTGGCAACAGAACACTTTTACAGTAATCTTGGTGGTATGACCAGAAGTGCTGGCTTCATCTAAAGTAGACATTATGCTGCATTATATTCATAGAAATTATCTGATATTATTAGGGGTTTTATTGTTCCTGGAAACAACATCACAGCGCTTGTTCCCCCTTGAAATTAACCCTGAGCATTTCTCAGGGTTAGAATTATGTGTAAAGAAGGTTAACCCCAAACATCATTTGAGATATAGCTGTTATAATCCACTATACAGCGTTAAACATGAATAATGCTTGGGACAGTATTCTGATGTCATCTAGTGGATAAAATAACACTATGCTGCGAACAAGTCATGAATACAAGGTGTGTTCAATAATTTATCCACCTGACTATGAAAAAATCTGATGGTCAAACTCACCTCATTACTTTTCAAAGTAATTCTCTTTGACATTAACCATTTGGTCCACTTTGCCTCCAGTGGTTTAATTCCTTTGGAGTAGAATATTCATCTTGGTCCTCCAGATAACCTGTTACTGCCCCCTTTAGGTCATTCATAATATGAAATTGCCATCCACAAAGAAATATTTTTAGGTCTCAAAAGAAAAAAGAATCACTAGGGATCAGATATGGACTGAACAGTGGGATGGTTAAGCTCTATGAAAGCACATTCCTTGATAGTAGCCTTCAGTTTATGGAATTCATGGCATTTTGCTTTGTTGTTAAGCAGCAATACACCAACTGACAGTTTTCTATGACATTTCTGTTTGATTGCCTAATGTAATGACTTCATTGTGGAAGACTAGCTTTCTCCAGTGGTGCTTGAGTTGAATTTCCACAGCAGAACATTCTTTTTATGTTTTTATTGATCCCATGACTTTTCAGGCAAGCTGATGCACATAAAATGTCTTGGGGGTCAGGAACCCCTTATGCTTCTACTGCATGGACTCTTATTTGGCCTCATGGTGGTGGATCCACATTTCAGCCAAAGAAACAGTCCTTGAGGAAAAACTCAGTGGGATTTTCTTTAAGAAGGCCCAAGTTCAAGTGATTAAATTCCTGACAACCATTTTTCTGATTCAGTGTCAGCAAATGGGGAACTCATCAGGACTTTATCATTATCAAATATCTATGGATGATTTTGGAAACTGTGCCAACTGAAATGTCTAGTTTATGGTCCAAAACATTAACCTTAACATAACAGTTTTCCATAATCATGGCCTCCACTTTTTGGCACATTTTTTGTGAAGATGCCTCCACAGGACATCCAATGATCGATCTGTTCTTAACATGTTCTATCGACTCCTAACCCCATTTAAATTGTTTGGCTGAAAACTTCACCTTGTAGTATGAAGGTGCATCATCACCATACACAGCATTCAGCCTCTTGTGGAGTTTCTTTGGCTTCTTACTTTCCTTTTTAAAGATTTCAGTGACAGAACAATGCTCCCAATCTGTCAATTTCTTTTAAGACTTCCTGGTAGATGTGTTTGCTAGCCTTTTTCTCGCAGGGCTTGCTATAAAATGCCTCAAACTGAATGTGTGGTATGTCAAGGTATGTCCTGATTTCCAGTGACAAGTTCAGATATGTAACACAGATACAGTATGTGATACTCAGATAGATAAATTATTGGACATTCTTTGTATTTCCCTGCATTTTGTCACTCTGTACTAACTCATCAATACTCCTGGGTGGGGCATAGCCTTCAACCAAAACAAAAAGGCTTGTACATGAAAAACTGTAAAAACAGTTTTAGAACAAACTAAAACTGAAACATTAGTTGAATCAAGAATAGTAATGTCAATGAGAATTGCTTATCAATTGGTGACACGGATAGTGAAACTAATGCCTACGGTACAGTATGACTAAACTACCGTGCTATGCCTGGTCAATTCGGTCGCCTGAAAGATTACCATGGTGCAAGATGATTGCCTTCAAATGGAAGGATAAGAAAGATGTTAGCCCCCTAAGCACTGTTCACAATGCAGCAATTGTCAAAGCCCTGTGCTGTTGTAGCCTACAATAACAGAATGGGCACATAGGATCAAGCATTGGCATTGCACCCTCCCATACACAAGCAACAGTATTCAAAGAAAAGTGCACAAAGAAACATGCTTCTAATGTCTTGGTTGCAACATCAGACTATGCATTGGTGACAAAAACTGCATCAGTACGGCACTGGACACTAGACATGCCTTTCCTACTGTAATTATGTTGACATTTTGGTATTTATATGTTTCTGCTACACATAACATTTTTCTTGTTGAAAATAGTTTTTGACTTGTTTTTCCAAGGGTAAACATAATGTTAAAGAGGTGAACTTGTGCTTGATTAGTAAACAGTACGCCACATAGAATGTAGAGGTACCTACAGTACAGTAGGGGAGTAGCATAGAATATCAGTAATAGCAGTATTCAGAACTGTTATAAAGGCGACTGATTTATTCAAAATCTTGGTGGCAAAGCCTAAAAGTAGTACTGACTAATACAGTGAATTTGAATAAATACCAACAAAAAAATTAAAAGTCACCTGTCTTTAACTCACTGAAAAGCGGCATCTTCTATATCATGTTCTTAAAAACAGCATGTACATGAGTAATAGAAAACAATTGTGGTTAACTCTAAGTTCTGTTTGTGCTTTTCTTATTTCAAAAAATGGTTGTTGATTCATATTACAAAGTAAATGGAAACATGCAGGTGGACATCAGTATGTGTTGACTTTTTCAGAAATGGAAGGCTGTGTATTTCACATTAAGTTACACACATGTGATGTACACAAAATAAAGTTAGTGCTTAACTGCTTGATTGTCATTACACAGATCATGTAAAATATAACATCATAATAGGTAGTGATTGGCAACACTGCATAAACCTGTTTTGGAAATATATATCTCTCAGAAATTGGTCCAGATAAAAAAAAAAAAGTGTGGAGACTGTCTTTTTATAAATGCAGTTTGGTTAGACACAACCCACCAGGAGTCAAAAAGAAGTACTTGTGCACTGCGATTCAAAGGGAATGTGAAGGCTGCCATCAGGAGATGCTGGAACCTACAGTATGTCACCCTCTCTAGGGTGCCACCACCTTGTTTGTGAGCAGAATGTAGTATGGACTTTGTTAGGGTGTAGAAATGTCAGACTCACATCAGGGCAGAAATGTGGAATGAACGCAAGTCAGAGCAGAGGGTACATACACCTCTCATGAAAGCCAGAATCAGTCACTCTGATGAGATTATTTAAATGGTGTTCTGTTGCTGAGATTGTTTTCATGGCAGAGCTGTGGTGTGATCAGTCAGCCATATCTGGTAGGTCAAAGTTTGGCAAGTTGCGAGCTGGTGGACCTTTTCTATCAGTTGTATTTGGGTGCATATTGTTTGGAAGACATATCGCAGCCCACACCTTCAATTCATTTGTCACATTTGTGTCAGACCAGCAGGGTAATTGTTCAGCCATACTTGTGGTGTCAGCTATGTGGTAAGGCATACAGGGCTGGGCTTTCCTGGCAATGATGTGGCTGGATTTAATTTGTGCACATGCCTCCTTTCAGTTTGTACAAGGCACAAGAAATATATATATATATATATATATATATATATATATATATATATATATATATATATATATATATATATATATATATATATATATATATATATACATACAGCAAAACTAACTCCTGCATACTGAGCACCATTCCCTGCCCACTATTCCCCCACCAACTTACGTAGACCCTTTCTGTGGTACATGGGTAAAGTAGAGAATTATTTGTAATCCACAAGCATATCTCCAACCATGCCCCAGCCGCAATGGTATGGAACATTGTCAATATCTAGAAATGATGGCAATGCAAACTTTTAAACCAGTGAATAACCCTTGCAGACCATAAGCCTGCAACTTGATTTTGTAGTGAGGCTGTTTTGGGGCATAGAGACATACACTTTAGGTCCTGAGCCATTTGGGAGTGCAGGACTGACTTTATTTTTTGAGGCATTTCACATTTTTCAATATTTTAGAGAAGCAGTAATAATAGCAAATTATTAGTTTGATCTTCTTGGATGAGAGTTTTTGCAGTTCTCATCCATAAAGTATAGGTCTAGGGTGTTTTTTGAGTTTTAGAATAAGGTCTATTTGAAGATTTCAGGCCTTTTACTGAGTTTTAAACTTTGTATACATACTTGTTATGTGTATGCATGTGTGCGTGCGCGCGTGTGTGTGTGAATATACACTTTGCACATAATTTGCAAACAAAAAAACTAGAATGGAGACTGCGTTCACTAAGGTGCAGATAATTATCCCATTGATCCTAACCCTTACTCACTCAATAAGATATTCATCTGCATCCCCAGCTTCAGGAACTCCATCAAAAAGATCAAAGTATTTGAATGCCCTTATCGTGCTCTTGCCCTGCTCACACTTGTCATCACTTCTGTCTCCCTTCTGTTCCTCTCACCTCTTCTCTCAGTCTTGTTGACACTTCCTTCACACCTCCAGATGAATCGCTCTCATTCAGTGGAAATTCAAAAGAGAGTGCTGTGAGGCGGAGTGTAAATGGAAAAAAAAACTAAATTAACAATCCAAATTGAAATACATAAGATTCAGATTACCAAATACTATACTGTAATCTGATCTGAAACACAGTCCTAATTCCGCAAAACAATAAATGATAGTGGTCCTAAATCTGAGAATATTATTTTCAGCTACTGATCTCTGCTTGAACCTGGCTTATTCAATGACATGGATACTGAAACCATCATTGGCTAAATGGGAAGCTTTTGCAGCATTTTTTTAGGTGAAATAAGTAATATAAAATGTAGCAAACCTACATAGATCAGAACATAGTAAACACTGTTAATAAAATGTCTTTACTAAAATAAGACAACCTGACATTCATAAAATAATTACTTAATTCACACTGTCCTCATGCACCCTTGACCATGTCTCTACAGTCAATTTCAAGAACTCCGACTTGCTAAGGGACAGTTTACTGAACAGGTTAACAGTCTACTAGACTAATTTTTCCAGATTCCTTAAAAACAGCAATAGCTAAGTCATTTCTTAAGAAAATAATGCACAGTGTGCTGTTTTAGACCTATTGCAAGCTGCCATTTATGATTAAAATTGTAGAAAAATTAGTCCTTGAACAGTTAAGTGATTACTTAAATACAAATTCTATTCTGGGTAGGTTTCTGTAAATTTTAAAATCAAATCATAGTACAGAAACAACTTTAGTTAAATAGTTAACAACAAACAGTTTAAAGCTAACATAAATATAAATTCTTGTACTATTGGATCTGACTATAGCACTTGATACCATTGTTCACAGCACTGTTATTAACTATCTTGAATGAATTTTTTTTAAAATTTTTACTCATATAAAACAGGAGATCCATGATGTTATGTGAGCTGTGTCACAGTGATCTATTTTAAGAATTTTATTATTTTCAAACTGCATTAGGTCTGAAGATATTGAAACATAAAGTATATTACTTTAGTTATGTAGACGACAGAAAACAGATTTTTTAATCAATAATGTCAGCTGACCCTGACGCTTTCTAATCCACGGTTTTACTAGTGTTATGGAATAGATGAGTAGTAAACTAAACAAGGAAAAAAACAGAAGTTTTAATTGTTGGAAGCAAAGCAAAAATTGAAGATCTTCGAAATAAACTTGATTATCTGTCTTAAAAAATAAATCCAGAGGTAAAGAGTCTAGGTGTCATTATAGGTTCGGAGCTAATTTTTAAAGCACATGTTAGACACATTAATATGACGGTGTCCTTTTCTTTGAGAACTATAGCAAGAGTTTGATGTTTTATATTACGGCAAGATTTCAAAAGATAATATTTATGCCTTTATCTGTCTAGATTACTGCAATTCACTCCTATCAGGACTACCAAAAAAAGGTATAACTCAGATGCTTGTTGTCCAGAATCCCACAACAATTCAATGTCAAATGAGAAAAAGAAAATATGAACGTATTACACCAGTCTTAGCATGATTACACTGGCTCCCTGTGTCCTTTTAAAATACTCCCAACTGTATACAAAGCTCTTATATCTTGGTGTGTCTGTTCCTCTTTTAGTCTGCCAAAGGATGTAATAATGCCAGCCCACATGAACAGAATAAAAAAGGACCAGAGGTGTTTATAAAGACACAAAGCCAAAGGTGTATCTAGAAAGTCCGAATAACATGGCAAACTTAGAAATGTTGCCCTAAACTTAAAAAACAAAATAAAAAACAGAGCCTTCATCTCTCACTAACCAAAACGTCACATTAGGTTTAGGCGATATGACAAAAAATTGTATGACAATTTTTTTCTCATATCAGTTGATAGCGATGGATACCCACCTTAAAAAAAAAAGGATAAGAATTAGAATTAGAATTAGAATTAGAATTAGAACAATCTAGACGAGAACAGGCCATTCAGCCCAACAAAGCTCGCCAGTCCTATCCACTTGCTTCCTCCAAGAAAACATCAAGTCGAGTTTTGAAAGTCCCTAACGTCTTACTGTCTACCACACTACTTGGTAACTTATTCCAAGTGTCTATCGTTCTTTGTGTAAAGAAAAACTTCCTAATGTTTGTGCGAAATTTACCCTTAACAAGTTTCCAACTGTGTCCCCGTGTTCTTGATGAGCTCATTTTAAAATACAAGTCTCGATCCACTGTACTAATTCCCTTCATAATTTTAAACACTTCAATCATGTCACCTCTTAATCTTCTTTTGCTTAAACTGTAAAGGCTCAGCTCTTTTAATCTTTCCTCATAATTCAACCCCTGTAGACCTGGAATCAACCTAGTCGCTCTTCTCTGGACCTGGATCTGGGAATCCATCCAGTTGCTATGTCTTTGTCATTCCAACAGGCAATCATCTTTAGTAAGAAAAAGCATTACATTTGTCATCCCAATAGATGCAACATCACAAACGTTAACACTGCTTTTATAAATCCCATACCACAACTGAGGGCTATGTGAATTATTTAGATTTCAGTGTGTCTTAGATGGGAAGCACAGTTAGTTACAATTATTTATTCATTCCAAGGCTCTTCCATTACGATTGCCAATTAAAATCTGAACATGAAAATGACCACAAATTAAAGGAACTGCAAATGTGAACCAACGTTTAATTAATACATTATACAAAAAAAAAAAAAACCCCTAAAATCTTAAATCTTGACAACTTAAATACTAACAGCTTCCAACCATTACAAGATACTAAAACATATGCTTACACAGACTTGGATAACTAAAGACTCTGTGCATAGTTAAGTTAATAAACATTATTTTTCAAGCTTGTTTTCAAATCAGTGTCAGTTAAAGATCAACAAGCAAATTGACAAAAAACTTTTCTGCAGATAGAGTATGCAGTTTCCTAAATAAGTCAAACACAAAGTAAACTTGGAATATAATAAGACCTTAGCACAGATATACAAATTCAAGTTAAAAAAGAGAATTTTTGGTCCTCCCAGATTGTAAAACAGTCATCTAAATAATTAACTTCTGGCATCATATACTTTAAGCTGGAAATTAAAATAACCATGCATTTGTAAACAAATATCAAGCACTAAAATTTGCTCTTGGATAATAATGTCACTACACACAGGCATTTTCCTACACGTTTCAGGCAAGAAAGACAAGCCTCTCTACTCTTTCAGAGGCTTACTCCAGTAAATGCCAAAAGTAGAGTTTGCTGTTGAGCTTTTTCACTGACTTGCTTGCTGCTAGTTCCTGAGGACAGGTTTGACATTGCTGATCTCTGTGACTGTAAGCGTTGGCATTCTGTATGTTCTGTTAGATAGTAATGCTTCAGGTAGTAAAATAAGTTTGTAGTATTTCCAGTTTTATTTGGCACACATTTTTGGCAAACTTTACAATACACAGCACCATTCTGTCAAGTGTCAGACTTTAAATTGCCAAAGGACCACCACAGCATAGATGCGTTTTTACTTTGTTTATCCACAATATCTTCTTTTTTAAAAAAGATTTTATGGCTGCTGAGCTGCCACTTCCTTTACTGACACTTAAAGATTCCACTGAAACAACTTTCATTCCTTCCACAACTGTAGTGTATCCAAAACATGCTCCGCTATCTAAAACAATCTTACTGTGCCCTTTTTTTGTACTTGCTGTCCAGTTGTAACTGCAGTAGTTTCTGTGGTGTGATAGACTGCTGTTTGCAATCAATCAATGCTCCTTATCAGAGTTTAAGTTTCTTAATTTCATTTCATTTAATGGGTGTGTTCTTGCTCCTACTCTGTTCAATGATTGTATGGACTGGGTGTTGGGCAAGGTTGTGGGGTCCAGCGGCTGTGGGGCATCTGTTGGTGAAGAAAGATCAGCAGTGTATCTGTCTGCAGAGAGAGTGTCAACCTTGTCGAGAGGTTTACTTACCTTGGCCGTGACATTTATGTCTCTGGTGACTCTTCCTATGAAGTCAGTAGACGGATTGGGAGAGCATGGGGGGTCATGAAATCACTGGAAAGGGGTGTGTGGTGCTCCCGATGACTATGCAAAAGGACGAAGGTCCAAGTCTTTAGAGTCCTGGTGCTTCCTGTCTTGCTATATGGTTGTGAGACATGGACACTATCCAGTGACCTGAGACGAAGATTGGCCTCCTTCTGTACTGTGTCTCTCTGGATAATCCTTGGGTACCGTTGGTTTGACTTTGTGTCGAATGAGCAGTTGCTCATGGAGTCCCGAATGAGGCACATTACCTGCATTGTGAGGGAGCATCAGCTACGGCACTACGGCCATGTGGCACATTTCCCAGAGGGTGATCTGGCTCGTAACATCCTCATTGTTGGGGACCCGAGTGGCTGGACCAGGCCAAGGGGTCACCCACGTAACACCTGGCTGCAGCAGATAGAGGGTCATTTCCGGAGGGAGGAACTGGACTATGTGTCTGCCTGGGGAGTTCGCTACTGGGATCCCGAGTTGTTTCTACGTGTAGTGGGTGCGGAAATGCACTGTACCAGTGCATGCTCCCCAACTTGATTTGACTTGATTTCATTTAAATTTTACTTATTGACAAATATATGTGTCATTTATATCACCAACCCTACTTCTCACAGAAAACAAAATTTACATTTTTGTTTATAGCCATATCTTTCGCATTTTTGTTTGCATCCACAACTTTGGACAAACCAGAAGTGTCCAACAGTGATCATTATACAGTTTGACCATAGACATTGTGTGATGTGCACCTCAAGTCTCTCCATGTGGCAATGAAATAGCTACTTCTAACAAAATAGCCACAAAAAAACTTCATAGAGTTAAAGATGACATCACAGGAAGGTGTAAACATATTTTAACAGCTTCAAAACAACATTAACCATAAAAATAAATAGAACAATTAGATTCAGCACCTTAAAAGTACTAGAATTCAAACTAATGCTAAGAAAAATGATAAAGCCAGTATTTCTAACAAAAATCTTAGATGTGTTTAATATTCCAAAAGTGACGGATTAAACGGGTGATGTCATCTTTTTCTTTAGTCCACCAAAAATCTTCAATATATTTGCTTTTAAGGGAATGCCAGAACAGTATTATTGAACACTTCAAAAAAACATCATTTTATTTTGGCTTTTTCTTAATTTATTTTTGTTTTCCATACACAGAGTATGTGTGTCTGTGTGTGGTGGTGATTGGGTTTTAACCTTTAATGTGCTTTTTGTTTTGTTTTTTTATAGACAAGTCACTGATCACCGCTTTTATGTTTTCTTTTTCCAGTATTCAGTAGTGGTGCTCTGCACCACTGCCACCTGATCAAAGCACATTACAGCCACTTGTAATGCTGGATAGAATGTAGAAATCTACATAAATTTCTTCCCATATTGTTGTAACCAGTAATCAATGATATATTTCTGTCTTTTTGTTAGAACACCTAGAGGCGTCTAGGGGGTCTTTTTGCATTTGGAAACCCTAGAGATTATTTTTTTCCTATTGTCCTTACCAGCTGATATTTGGTTTCCACCTTTCCTCTGACCGTTACATTTGTTCATTAAGCCTGCCTTTATCTGCCTCAACACAGACTTAAATAACCATTAATAATTAAAGTTTTTAGTTTTTTTACTTTTTTTGTATACCTTTGGATGTACAGTATGTATTGTCAAAGAGCACTTGGAACAACGTGTGTAGGAAAAGGGGCTATATAAATGTTGTAGTCCTCTTGGCACAAAACAACCAACTTGTACTTGCATAGCAGACACCAACAATCAGGCAACTGGCCCTAGTTAAGGTAAGGAAAATGTACGTTTTTTTGTGTTATTTTGTGTTTTCATATAAATACATTGTAAATAAGTACAATGGTCAAACTGAATATAGAACAAGACATTCAAATTGTCTTGCTTCATTTTATTCATTTATTAAAGCAATACAATACAATACAATACAATTTATTTTTGTATAGCCCAAAATCACAGAAGAAGTGCCGCAATGGGCTTTAACAGTCCCTGCCTCTTGACAACCCCCCAGCCTTGACTCTCTGAGAAGACAAGGAAAAAATGGAAAGCACTTTCCCCTGTGACTGATATAGCATGCAGAGATGATCTCCAGTAGACAAACAAAATATAATCACAAATGTTGTTAAAATCTTTGACCCTGAGCATTCTACTATCACAGATGTACTACAGGATGTAATTTTAAAAGGTCTCTTCTTTCACAAAGAAATGCCAAATATTTAGTTATTTTAGAAAATACTTCGTGGCTGAAGCATTACCAGATGTGCTCTCGGTCACAGAATAAACAGGCTATCTTCCTCCTTTATCTGGAATTGGCCCAAGCTTCCTTATTTTTCTTCTAATTGCAGTTACCAGTGAACCTACTTACAGAGTTTGGGCTTTTTGTGGAATCCTTTTGCCTGGCAACAATCAATTTACACCTAATATCCAATTTTCCTGATCTAATCCAGTATACGAAGGGAAGCATTCTTGATAGGCACTGTTTGGTTTTGCATTTCACATTTGGCAGTCTTTTGCGTTATTGTTAAAATTTCACATGTTTATTGTAGATACCAGTGTTTTTGTCCCAGCCAGTCATACTACTGTTTTTTGTTTCTCCTCAGGAGTCCCCATTACAATTTTTAAAGAAAATAAAATTCATTATTCCAGCAATCTATAAGCATTGTTATATAAGATCTGGTGGTGATTCATTTTCATAAAAGACTCAGCGAGTAATGGATTGTGTCCTCATGGGTGCCAATCTTGCAGTAGCTAAACCAAAAAAATGCCTGAGAAATCAAATGTATAAAGAAAAGAAAGGATTTATTACAACAAAAAGGTAAACAATTCAGAAAAGCTTGTGAAGAAAAATTAACAACAATAAAGGTCAGGTCCAGGCACACTGCCTATTGTACCCAAGTGCCTATGGAATTTTTTAGTTAATATATAATAATCTTTTAAAATATATTACAAGTATATACAGTATATATGAAGCTATAACAGAATTAATTATTAAACATAAGGAAAAGGATTTGAATTTAACTTGAGGGTTAACTAAATATAACTTTAATCGTAAGCACATGATTGCTTGTCTTAGAGAAGCAATCAATGTAATGTAATAATGTTAGAATGAAATAAATGATTAACAAGCACCCATCCAGAAAGTGGGGAAAACTGAAAACAAAAGAATAAAAGTATAAATTCTTTGTTTGGAAATAGCCTGAATTATTAATTATAATTTTAAGTATATTCCTAAGTCTAATATACTGGCAGTAACGTAGGGAATAAAGCACTTTAAAAAGTCATACATTTAACATCTGTTACTTTAATTCTGGCAAATACTATGCAATATAAACAACAACAGGAACCCTTTGAAAAACAGAATTGTACCTATAGTCATATAATAAGCATATTAGCACAATCCGTCACCATTCTCAGTTACCATCTATGTTCATGGACTGTTTTAGGGAGTGAACTGTTAATAGCCCTTGTTTTTTTTTTTTTAATTGCATACAAATGAATAACCATACAATCTTTAAGAAATTATTTTCTATTCTATATAGAATTTCAAGTTATAGTTCTAACCTTTTTTATATGTGATGTGAATGTTAATGTCGGAAATGTGCCCAGAAACAGACACCCATACCCTAGCTTTTCCTTCTGTGAAGGAAAAGCCAAGCCGTTGGATGGTCTATCCTATAAATTGCAGTTGACAGACCCAGACTGGGATGAAGACCTGGATCATTAAAATTTATTTGTAAATATTAATTTTTTGGTAAAATTTGAAATTTGCATAACATTATGGTTTGATATTTATTTAAATTTCATGTAATTCTGTTGATGCCATCACAACACCATTTAGTGCACAAGTTTTTTCAAGATATACACCATTTTGTGATGTTTTCATCCTGTGCACTACCATATCGTTGTTTGCAATGTGTCTTTATTACTCATGCTGTTAAACTTCAGGCATGTGTGACATCATCATCATTATGCTATTTAAGATGCTAGTGCGCATCACATTCGATGCATATATTGTGGTTTTGGGGGAAAAAAATGTTCAGTTCGGATACTTGCATGTTTCAACAACAACTCTTTTGTTGACAACTCTGATTCTTTATCTCCTATCAATTCTTTCAGTTATTTTGCTCAATAATATGGATGAACAAGAACTGAAAAAAAAAACCATGTACAGGTAAAAAAAAAATTTATTAAAGTTCAAAAAAATTAACAGGGTCAAAATGTCAAGCACAGGTCAACTTCCTGAAAAGGAATGCAGGATAAAAGTTACAGTATCCAAAAACATAACACCAAAAACACTACACACTAAGCTTAGTAATAAAAACTTGACTTAAAACTTTCACAAAGGAAAAACGAACAATACTAGAGTGAACCACTCCATTCAGGCTCCTTCTTTTTTATCCTTTGACCATCCCAATTGTGACCCTGCTAGACAACTAAGACTGACAGCAGGAGCCAAGGACAAAGTGCAAGCAAATGGAAATATCAGAGATGAGGCTTAGACCTCACCTAGACAGTAAACACTGTTGGAGCCTCAAATTTAAACAGAGTTCCACAAAGAAGAAGCCAAAACCTAAAAGAGCAGTTGATCAGTCACTTTAAAAAAAAGAATAAACTAACATCAAAAGATGCCACATGTCTGATATGATTTATGTGATGTAAGCAACAATACATAGTCACGGATGTTAGGATTTGCACATTTTTATATCAGTGGTATTTTGAGAATGATTCACAATTTGAGAGGTTAACTAAAGCAGCTAGAATTAATGTTTTCATTGCATCTGATCCAAGGTAGAACTCTGGCAGCCACATGTTTTGCTAGCTTTAAACTATAATGTTTCACAGGAACACCATTAAAAAAGCAAAAACATTAATACCATCAGTGTGCAATAAAAATATTAGAGAAATGTTAGGATCAGATATAGTAAATGTTTTGTAGACAAAAGAAAGATGTTTTTATTGCAACAAACGTGTAAAATTCAAATATGATGAGTTTGACTTTAAGCCAGGTGACAGATGGAAGTGGAACTAGCAGGATCCAGCCTCCTGAACTGAGCAAAAGATCCATGACAGAGTGTATTTATCTTCAACTGCTGGAAGTTACTTTACATCCATGCTTTGGAATCAAAAGGGCAAGCAAAGAGTTTGTATATATCCTATCCAAAATCCAGAGTAATCTTGAAATAAATCGAGGCATTATTAGACTAGTGGAACATTATGATGTGTTGGTGATCCAACGATTTCATTGGTGACAAGTAGATTCTAAAGGAACGTGGATCAAGCATTCACCTTTATTGGTCAAAGAGGCTGTGTGAGTAAAGATAACTGACTATACAAAATTGTAGCATTAGTTTGCACCTTCAAGACTAGCATGTTTCCAAAATTGCTTATGAAGAGGTTGTTGTGGTCAACACTTTTGATGACAGTTTAGAAAATGTTTATTATACACTGATCAGCCACAAAATTAAAACCAACTGCCTAACATTCTATAGGTCTCTCATGTGCCGCCAAAACAGTTTTGACTCAGTGAGACATGGGCTCAACAAGACCTCTGAAGGTGTCCAGTGGTATCTGGTTACCAGCAGATCCTTAAACCCCTATAAGTTGTGAGGTGGGGCCTCCATTGATTGGCGTTGTTTGATTGGATTGAGATCTGGAGAATTTGGAGGCCAAGCCAATACCTTAAACTCTTTATCATTTTCCTCAAACCATTCCTGAACAATTTTTGCAGAGTAGTAGGGTGTATTATTCTGCTGAAAAAAGGCAACTGACATAAGGGAACACCGTTGCCATGAAGGGGTGGACGTGGTCTGCACCAATCTTTAGGTAGTTAGTACATGTCAAAGTAACATCCACATGTATGCCAGGACCCAGGATTTTTCAGCAGAACATTGCCCAGAGCATCATGCTACCTCCGCCAGGTTGTCTTTTTTCATAATGCATCCTGTTGCCATCTCTTTCCCAGGTAAACAATGCATGCTCCCCCCAGGTATATAAATGATGTAAAACAAAATATGATTCATTAAACCAGGCCACATTCTTCCATTGCTCCATGATTCAGCTTTGACACTCTTGCATCCATGGGTTATCATGGGCATGCTGACCTTTCTGCAGTTATGTATCCCTGTATGCAGCAAGCTACAATGCACTGTGTGTTCTTACACCTTTATCTCATGGCCAACAGTACATTCTTCAGCAATTTGTGATGCAGTAGGTCCTCTGTGGGATACCAGATGGGCTAGCCTTCACTTACTATGTGCAGCCATTACCCCTTTATCGCCTCTCCGGTTGCCCTTCCTTGGACCTCTTTTGGTAGGTAATAATCACTGCATACTGGGAACACCTCACAAGATCTTCCATTTTGGAGATGCTCTGATCCAGTTGTCTTGCCATAACAATTTCATCCTTGACAAAGTCACTCAAATCCTTACACTTGCCCATTTTTCTGCATCCAGCATAACATCTTCAAGAACTGACTACTCACTTGGTGCCATATATATCCCAACCCTTGACAGGTGCCATTGTAATGAGATAATCAATGTTATGAATATCACCTGTCAATGTTTTTCATATTGTGGCTGGTCGGTATATATTAGCCCTTAAATATATTAGCCAGAAATGTAACTATAAGTTCTTTAAAATAAGATAAAAGACATCTCAAAATAAAGCCATAATTGTTACTAGTGGTGAGCAAACCCCACTGAATTTCCTTTATCTTGGGTCTGGCAAAGTCACAGAAATGTTCGGGAATTTAGACAAACTCAGCGAAATACATTGCAGACAATGGAGAAGGAGAAACTGAACTAGTTTTGAGTGGATTATAATGGTTCAATGATGTTTTAAGCATCCTGGCCAGCCTGAGAAATACCTGACAACTATGCTTGAATGATGCCAAATGTGTGACCTGAGCCGTGACACAGCTGTGCTAACCACTGCCACACTGTGTCTCCCTGAGATAAAATTGATAGAGTTAAATATTAGAACAGTACAATTTCTTACAGACAGTGGCAAAAAGACAGCATGAATTCACTAGGGCTTGCTTTCCACAGATTTACTGGCAGGTACTCACCACTCTCTCAAAAACTACATTTCTTTTCTTGGTGCACATGCTAGATCACTGCCATTGCAACCAAATAAGCATAACACAAAAGCACATGGCAAAAGGAATCTGTCTGCATCAACTGCACAACACTGTGGATAATACTATTAAATGGGTGGCCTCACATATTACATGCAAATCACATAAAAGTCTATACAAAAAGACATTACCTTTTGTGATTAAATGTATTCATAAATTTTTCCTCTAATTTTTAGCCCACTCTTAGGATGAGTGTTATATAATCAGGGAGTTATCCCATCCAACATTGACTGCAACAGCCCTGTGATATCATGTTGGCCTTGCAATGCATTACTGAGTGCCTTGAAAAAAACATTTTTCTAAGCTGGTTGGATGGTGAATTTCCTGCAAAATATTAAAACAAGGTCACCATCGAAAACAGTATATTGCCTATGAATAAAACACTTTGGCGAATTTTCTCAATCAACACTGGTACACAATAACACACATGCATGTAATTGTGTACATATTTGATTAGCATTAAAGGCATATTATGTCCGGGTTAACCACAGCTGGCATCAATAGTCGTAAACCAAAGTGAATTAGGCAATAAGGATGCATACAGTAACAGTGAGGGTAGATGCAATGCTTTTTATATTCAACAACTGGGTGGGTCAAATCGATAGTGAAATTCAGTTTGCTCTACACATAAATCAATAAATATTTGACTGACGCCTTTATTCCAGGCGACTTACAACATTTATGATACAATTGGTTACATTTCTTTTGGGTTTCCAGTTGAAGCAGAGGCAGGTCAAGTGACTTGCTCATGGCAACACAGTGTCAGTAGTGGGATTGAAATCCATAATCTCAAGGTTTGAAGTCCAAAGCTTTAACCACTACACTACATTGCCTGCAATAAATGAATAAATAAATATATAGTCCATAATAAAAACACTGTTCATGGTAGAGGTTAAAAACATAAATAATCCAATGCTAAAAGTGAGGTTAAAATAACTCCTGTTATCTGTTCCTTAAAATCAACATGAGCTTCAGCACTTCATTCTATGATATGACATCTCCTCTGCTCACCCTGTCTGGTTTTCTCAACAAGAGGAGATATTCTCTGACAAGAACAGTCATCCCTCAAATGCAGCTCGTGTTCCTGCCATTATCCCATAGCCTTCAGCAGGGATCCCTGTAAGCCCTGCTCCTTTCTAACGCTGCCATCCCTCTACCTTCAGCCGGAGAGGGTGGTTGATCCTTCTCCATGAGTGCTCAGCATGATAGACCCTTCCCAGTGAGCACCATCTACTTGCTCCTTTCGGTGCCACTCCCCAACCACTTTTTTTCACACTATCACACCAGCTCTGCCACGATCCTTCCTCTACTCACTTTCATCACATTCATTCTTCCTCTCAATTTAACTATCCATATTTCTTTTGTTTCTCGGATCTGTTTCCCCAATCGGTCCTGCTCAGGCCTTTTATCCCCAAGGGTACAGACACCTTAATTACAAACTTGAGAGCATTAATGAGGGAATCTGCCAATTCCTACATCAACACCTTAGGGCTGTTCCTCCATGGTGCAGCACACACCTATGGCCCTCTGTGAGTGCACCGTTTTTATTAAAACTTGAACACTGCCATGGATTACAAAATATTCTTTACCCCAAGACAATGCAAGACAGGAGAGTTTATTGAAAATTCATGAACAGTCTACAACAGTTTTTCATTGCCGAGTCTTGTCAACTAAATTTTATGTGAGTGGACCTAAATGTCCTTGTTGGTGATGGCACCTTTAAGACTGCATGAACTGAGGCCAGATAGCATAATGCAGTTGAAATCTATGCTACCGTGAGGAGGTAAATGAGAGGGCATTATGTCCTACCACTAATAATGGCACCAGAGAGAGTGTCTGAGTCATTGTGAAGAACTTGCAAAGTTAATACTGCAAAAGAAAAAATGCTTAGCGAATGATAAATCTTTGGAATTGTAAGGCAATACTAAATACTGTTAACTGAAAAGGGCTGGATTTTTGCTTTGTTGAATTTCTCTAAAATTAGGCATTATCTTTGACATAAATTTAACCTTCTGTAGTCAGATGTTTGTGTTTTCTGAAACCTGCCTTCTGCACCTTAGATATATTTTAAAACTGAGGCAGTTTCTTAAGCTGCAGAAAGCTGCTTGTTCCTTCATTTGTCACAAAAAATAATTGATTATTGCAGTGTTTTATGGTCACGCTGTTCAAATTTTTCACTTACTAGTCTAATTCAAAACACAGCGGTAAGGGCCATAACTCAAACGTAGAAGGATAACATGGAACTCTGGTCCTTAAATCACTTCTCTGGCTTCAAATTAGAACCAATTTTAAAACTCTCCTTCTCACATATATAGTACTAAATGATTTTGCCACCCCTGCCCTTACCTTGCAGAACTTATTTGTGCCTACTCTCCATGGTGTACACTGCAAACCGAAGATGCAGGTCTCCTTAAAAATCTGAAAATAAATTAAGCTACTGTTGAAGTCAATCTAAAGAGGCATTTGGTCTGGTTTGATTGACATGTCTTATGACATTTATTAAAATTTTTCTTGCTTTCCTGCAAAACGGTCCTTTTCAGAATGTGGCTGACTGAGGACAGTTGCAGTTTCGACTTCAAACAACCCTGTATATACAGTATGTTTTGGCACACGTGTTGGCAAAGTCTGTCTCTTCCAGGGTCTAACATAAAGGGTACATGGGGGAAGGAGTTGAACATTAAACAACTATTCTTCACTTCCATCCTTGGCCAAAAATGCCTCAACCAAAGAGAAAAATTGTGATATTATCTAAGCCTGAGATTCTCACAGTCTTCTTCTAGTCTGTTCACTACTTAAATGGAGCCCCATCAGCCAATCACTGTGAGTTTTTGAACAACCCACGAACTAGTCAGATTGTTGTCTCCATTTACTGTGCTTTTTTAAACAAAAGGGTCAAACCTTTATCCTCCACCATTAAACGGCATATCTCATGGCATCCCAAACCTTCTTGACAGTTTCTCTTGGGTTTTTTTTTTCAAATTACAAGATATTTACAGTCAATTCTCATTATCCGGTGGGGGGGTTACGTTATGAAAAACCCAACGGAAAAACAGAAACAGCAATACTAAAGTATTAATTCTATACATAAAATGGGGTAAGGTTCTGGCAGGCCCAATTCACAATACACGTTTGCTACCATAAACACATAATTTCACGTACCAAAAATCAATGAAGCTCATCACAACACATCCGACTCCATGTGCCCTTTAGAGCGAGGAGGTGAGCCGGGCCAGGACCGGCATTGAGAGACAGGGTCAAGAGAATACACTGGCACACAGCTTTCACATCCTTGAAGCTCAGTGTTTATCCTTTCTGCAGGTTCACCTATGAAAACCTTGTTACAACTTTTATGACCTCTAGGTATTCAAGTTCAATTGTCTTCTCAGTGCTCCACCAGGGGCCATCAGTGATCACGGCAGGACCTCACTAAACTAAACTATCCCATCAGTAGTAACGATGGACAGTGTGTAGAAAAGACGGAGACTTAATTGGTGTGAGCTTATGAACCACTCTAACTGGGAATTGCTTATCCATAAGAACAGTTGCAAGCCCTGGTCCCTACCATGAATGAGATTCAACAACATGCCCGTTCCTCTCAGCACCAAGCAGACACTTGTTGATCCATTCAGTGTAGCATGCACGTGGCTCCCATCATCTAAAGGCATCACAGACCTGTTATTTCTCAGTCTCATGTGTTCATGCTGTGCGATAGACCTCTTGGAAATTTCTTGCTACTCTGCTTGGTTGCAAATAGGTATGATTAAATTTCAGGGTTATATTTTTATAATAAATAATGTCAGTGTCAATGTCAATTTATTTATATAGCACATTTAAAACAACATAGTAATGCTGTGGCCACTTTACAATAATAGAATAAAAGAAAAACAAAACAAATAACATAAATAGAAATAAAATATATGAACATAAAATAAGATACATAATACATAGAAATAATGTTATATAATCACAAAGAGGAAACCATCAGTATTACTGAAGGTCACGGAATGCAAGTGAATAGAAATGAGTCTTTAATCTTGTTTTGAACAGTTCAATTGTCGACGACTCCTTTATGTGATGAGGTAAAGAGTTCCACAGGCGAGAAGCAGCAGCTGCAAAGGCTCTGTCCCCCTTGGTTTTACATTTGGTACGAGGAACAACCAGAGATAACTGACCAGAAGATCTAAGCACTCTGAATGGCTGGTGTAAAACACACAATTCAGATAAATAGGCGGGAGCAAGCCATTGTAAAGATTTAAAAACTAGCAGCAAGATTTTAAAATCAATTTGAAAACTGACAGGCAGCCAGTGTAAAGAAGCTAAAATAGAGAGAAACAGAGTCATACTTTTTTGCCCCAACCAGAAAGCGAGCGTCAGCATTTTGGACCAGCTGTATCAGAGATTTGCTAATCTCAGAATCCAGAGAGTTGCAGTAATTGAGGCGAGAAAAAATAAAAGCATGAGTAGCTTTCTCAAGATCTTTAAAAGATAAAAAAGGCTTGATCTTACCTTACCTTACCTTACCTTACCTATCTTACCTAATACACAAAGCCGGAAAAAGCAACTCTTGACTACAGAATTTACTTGTTTCTCAAAAGAGAGGTTACTGTCACAGATAACACCAAAATTGAGGACTTGAGGTTTGGAAAAGACATTTAATTAATTAAGCTGCTTTACCACCTCTTGTGAGTTAACACAGTGTATCATGTTTCCATGCTGAGTTCACAATGAGGTGCAGGAAGTCAATGATGAGCCTAACCAAAGGTTTCTTAAAAAATATCTTTTTTACTTTTAGCTGCATGAAGAGCACCACAAACCCTGACAAGACTAACAAATCCACATCTGACCCTCTCTTTGTAAAGATCATGATCAAAGGAGACAGGCAGCATGCCAGTCAGTAGGCTTTGCTTTGATTATGTATTCTGTCTGCATGACATACTCTACATGGCTTTGTTCCACATAGAAGGGCTGAGAATGACTCCTGCCTTTATTTACTTATCAGTCGATGTAAAGCTATGCTTTGACTAAGTCAGTATGTTTTCTTATTGTAAACTTATGCAAATGAAAATACTCACCATTTGTCAGTTGAGATTGCATGGCGGGTTTGTGTGTCTATTTTCTGTTCCCTGACAACACACATTGTTTCTAGATATACATTTTTACATATATACACTGAGTGGCCACTTTATTAGGTACTGCTGCTCATTGATGAAA
Organism: Polypterus senegalus; assembly: GCF_016835505.1. Classification (NCBI taxonomy): domain Eukaryota; kingdom Metazoa; phylum Chordata; class Cladistia; order Polypteriformes; family Polypteridae; genus Polypterus; species Polypterus senegalus. The sequence continues at coordinate 119,742,710 of NC_053157.1, read as the reverse complement.
AGAACCTGGTACTCCAAACAGAAAATCATGGTCCTGCAATTCAATACATATAGCATACAGACACGGTTGTTAGGTTTAGTTGTCATTTGACTGAACATTAGAATGGGCAAGATGGGTGTCCTAACAACTTTGACTGTGTGTGGTGTAATTCTTTGTGCCAGGCATGATGGTAGTAGCATTTCAGAGATAGCTGCCCTCGTTACACGTTTTAGTCTCTACAGCTTACAGAGAAAGGTATAATAAACAAAAATGATCCTGTGACTGGTTAGAGGTGAGTACATTTCAGTTGTTCAAAGTAAAAGAAGCACCACACTTGGTCAGATAGCATCTCTTCAGAAAATTTGTGTGCAGAAGGACATGTCTCAATCGGACCTTGAAGCAGATGAACTGTAGTAACAGAAGAATATGTCAAGTTACATTCCTGATACCTATGAATAGAAAGATGATTCTGAAGTGGACATGTTCTATAAGGGTTCCCTCTATAATTACAAAATACATTCACGGAGCAATCACAAAAACCTGAACACTTGCTTATCTATAGATTTATTTAATAAGCCAATCCTGTGGCAGCAGTACAATGCATAAAGTCATGCAGACATCAAACACCAGAATGGGAAACAGAATGTGATCTCAGTGATTTAGACTGTGGCATGATTGTTGATGCCCAATCAGCTGGTTGGATTATTTCTGTAACTGCTGATCTTCTGGAATTTTTACAAACAGAGTTTACTCAGAATGGTGCAGAAAATAAAAAACACCCAGTGAGCAACAGTTCTGAAGATGGAAATGCCTCATTGATTATAAAGGTCTGATGAGAATAGCTAGACTGGTTTGACCTGACAGAAAGGCTATGGTAACTCAGATAACCACTCTGTACAGCTGAGGCGGATAGGCTTCAACATCTGAAAACCACATCAGATTCCAGTCTTGTCAGCCAAAATCAGAAAGTTGTAATAGGCACAGGCTCACCAAAAGTGGGCAGAAGAAGACTGGAAAAACTTAGCCTGGTCTTATGAAACTTGATTTCTAATGAGGCGCATAGGTAATGCACCATGTAACAAAGAAAAAGTAATCTCAAACTGGTTTAATGAACATGACAATGAGTTCAAGGTTTTTTATCCGGGATCTAAATCCAATGGAATACCATTGGGATGTGGTAGAACAGGAGATTCACAGCACAAATGTGTGGCTGATAAATCTGCAGAAATCATGCCAACGTGGGCCGGAATCTCAAACGTAATGTTTCCAACATCTTGTAGAATCCATGCCACAAAGAACTGAAGCTGGTTTGAAGGCAGATTAAGGTCCTACCCAGTATTAGTATAGTATTCCTAATAATTGCCTCACTCAGTGTACACTTTATACTTGTGCAAACCTGGCAAGGGTTTCTCACCCTCACAATTCCTTCAGTGTCTTATTTGAGTTTTTTGCTAAAACCTCAAAAATGCAGGCAAAGAACAGAACTCAAAATATAGCACATGAAAATATTTGGTACAGGGGTAATACTTTAGTTTATGTACTACAAAAATGCATTTATTATTCATTTACTTTTATGTAACAAGACCCTAACAAAGGCTTATTTTGTTCTTCAGAACACTTCACAACATCAGGAGGTAGGTAGATTATTCATGTCAGTGCAGTGTGGAATATTGACATGATGGTAAACCTACTTGTGAATATGAAGAATTCACAGGTCTTACACTACATATGTAATATAACAACAACAACATTTATTTATTTAGCACATTTTCATACAAATAATGTAGCTCAAAGTGCTTTACATGATGAAGAAAAGAGAAAAAAAGACAAAGTAAGAATTAAAATAAGACAACATTAATTGACATAGAATAAGAGTTAGGTCCGATGGTCAGGGAGGACAGAAAAAAAAAAAAAATCTGCAGGAGTTCCAGACAATGAGATCGCCCAGATCCCTCAGTGTCTCCTCAGCCATCTCAGACCACACCAAAGTGAAGTTTTATTATTAGGTCACATTGTGCATTGTAAACACTACTAATCTTCTATCTAATGTTTTGATAAGTGTTATGAAGATCCAAAGAAGTGTTTGTTAAGCTCTTGTTACATAGTGGTAAATGAGTAATAGATTCATTTTTGCAGTAGCTAAACTATATCGGTACCAACATTTCAAATGCAAAGGAAGAACAGCTTTATTTGTTGTAGATTTGTATGTTTTCTTTCAGTTTAATGCTAATTTATTATTGCATATGTACGTCAGTGTTTTAACAAAACCTGTGAGAGATGGTCTTCTGCATGTGTGAGCCCAGGCATTTACCAGTGCCACTTTATACGTACGTGTCTGATCGGTACAACCTGTTTGTCTAGTTACAGCATTAACCTGCTTCATTGCACTGCCCAGGATGAAGTTCTGTTTGTTGTTTCCTGTTGTGTATGCACTCTTAAACCTATCAATTGTGAATACTGTGGGATTTATTTGTGTTGTAATAACGCATTGCATGTCTCCAGTCCATCCTGCTAAATTTGTTGTTGATCCTGCTGCACGACTTCTTTTCTGCACAGTCAACGGGACCTGGATGTCAAATGAGTCTTGTTTGTATGGTATTTTTAAAAATGAATTATCCTAATTCAGTTCTTCTGATACTTTTCTGCATGGCTTAAAATAATAAGGTTTTCAAATAGTATAGTATCTTGAACTTTTATTGAATTTAAGTAAGCAAACTCAGCATTGTAAGTACACTTCTTAGCCTTTTAGTATGCAGAGATATATATTTGTATGTATATGAAAATGAAAACGTAAAGGTAATTTTAAAATTACGTGCTAACCGTAATGGAGAGAATCTGATGCAGTGGCTTATGTGTAGCTCGTATAACACACAGTGCAGTGCTGTGTCGCTAGTGTATTTGAAGCCAAGGTCAAATGAAAATGGATGCTCTACTGCATGATTGCACCACTGTTGAACAATGTGCCGTAGTGAGATTTCTTTGTTCAGAGTGAGTGAAACCTGCCGAAATTCACCAAATTGCCTTTAATTTTTTAATTTAACCTTGTAGATTACCTGGTGTAAATTTTAGCACTCAACCATGATTCATGACAGTCAGGCCATAAGATGCTCAAATTTAGCATAGTGGGGCAAAGGCAACGTTATGTTATAATAGCAACTATAGTGTTTGCCTCACTCATGTGGTGCCTGTGGAAACAAATGAACATCTCAATGAAGACCAAAGTTCGCCTCTTCCGGATTCTTATCCTACCAATCCTGTTATATGTATCAGAAATGTGGACACTACTGAAATCTGACCTGTTCAAACTGGAAGTCTTCCAGATGCAATGCCTCAATCACATCCTGCGCGTGTCAATTCATGATCATATCCGAAACAAAATAATCGCGGGAGGCAGCCAACGGTTGAAAATTGAATCCAACAACATCACTTAAAATGGTTTGATTACATTTGTCGAATGAGTGGCAGGCATCTACCACACAAAATCTTCTGGCGGCAAAAACCCAGCCATTGGAAAATTCAACATACAGCTCCTAAGAAAACATGGTCCAAACAAATCAAGTTGAAGAACTCAAGATTCAACATGAATCTGGCATGAAAGTGACTTGTGTCTGAAATTTGAGATCTATTAGCACCCATAGCAGCATACTAGCTCAAAGGATGCCCTCGGCCGGATGCCAACTAGGGTCCAAAAAGAAAAAAAATGTTATAATTTTTAATAACATGGAAAGCATCAGAAGCAATTGCTTTTGGGGTGTTGATAAAATGGAAGAACAGAAAGCATGAACAAAAGCAGCAGGTATCTCCAAATCTGGAAGTGTGTCTTGTATGTCTTACACATGGCTATTGGCCATCCATTATTTTGGGCAGACCACCCAGGAGTGGTTTGGGCCTTTTAAAGAAAACTGGAAATACAAGGTTTTCATACATCTTTCATGGGATTATTGGAAGGACAGCTCCAAGAGTTCCTCAGGCTATTCTTTGTCAAGAAACTTGTTTCTGGCCAGGGCTTTAAAGTATTACTTAAGTTTGACTTAGAGTGGAATGACAGGCAAAGGCCCGACTGGTTGGGTAGAAGGGATGAGAGGTCAATCTGGTTACTGAGGAAGTTACTGGAGCACATGATCAAGGGACTGTTCATTGCTGACCAACCAGAAAGGGAGCTGGCCTTATGTATAGGTAATCCCAGAGAGTCCTTTAGGTTCTTTAATTTCTGTTTACTTTGTATACTTCTCTGTTCCTTCTGTAATTACCCTCTCTTGAGCCCCAGTTCATCAATATGAATTAACTTTTTACATACCTAGTTCTTCTTCACGCTCTGTGGTGTGCTGGTGCCATGCCCAGGGTTTGTTTCCTGCCTTACGCCCTGTGTTGGCTGGGATTGGCTCAAGCAGACCCCCATGACCCTGTAGTTAGGATATAGCAAGTTGGATAATGGATGGATGGATGGATGGATGGATGGATAGTCCTTCTTCACATATATTGTCATCCACAATGATTTCCCTCTGTTATCTTGTAAATCTGAATTAAATAGTACAGTGGATGAATGGATAGATTGTAGGGCATTTTTATGCTGAACATCATATTTGCATGCTTTCTTGTGTGTTATGTGCTTTACACTAATTATACTATATCAGTAAATACAGCATGCACAACACTTTTGGTTTTGTAATGAAATTAAACTTGGAGAAACATTGTAATTCATTGACTGACAAGTGGGTCATACTATTTATGATATATAAATGCATTTTTTTCTTTGTAATTATCCTCCACAAACTCCCAGTTTACATCTTGAACTGTAGTTAAGTGCCTTAGTGTTAATAACGTTTGCTTTTGCTTTTCACTGTTAAGGAAATTGCCAGCATAGCTTTATAATCACTTCAGATATTCATCTGCAGGAATAATGGTAACTATTTAAAATATGGTTTTTACACAAATAAACCTTCATTCCACTTTGAAAAACAAATAAAAAAGTCTTGTTAATGAAGTCACTGTACTACCATACAGAAAATCAAATAAACTGACAGAGTAGCCCCTAAATTCCATATAATGTTTAATTTCTTAGTTACCTTTTGTATGTTAATAAAAAAAATGCAGTAATATTTTGTTAGATTTTGTATTTAATTAAAATGAAAAGTGCATCACTAGCATTGGTGATATTAACAATGTATTTTTCATTACCATATACACATGAAAACTATGAAAAACCTTACAATTTAATTTAATTTACTAAGCAAACTCCTATCAATCATGAATAATCCACTTCATCCACTTAACAGTGTCATTTCCAGGCAGAGGAGTAGCTTCAGTGACAGACTTTTGTCACTGTCCTGTTCCACTGACAGACTGAGGAGATTGTTCCTCCCCCACACTATGCGACTCTTCAATTCCACCCGGGGGAGTAAATGCGAACATTAATTTTATTTTAATTCTTTTCATTTTTATTACTATTTAATTTAATATTGTTTCTTTGTATCAGTATACTGCTGCTGGATTATGTGAATTTCCCCTTGGGATTAATAAAGTATCTATCTATCTATCTATCTATCTATCTATCTATCTATCTATCTATCTATCTATCTATCTATCTATCAATAAAGTGCACTTTAACTCCACATCTTTAATTTCTATATTTACTTCAAGTATAGCCATATTTTTTTGTCTTGTAAAATTATGAATGGTTTTGTCCCTCTACCTCATAGAACTTAAAACCTTTATTCTACAACTTACACTTCAGTTATAAGTCTTAAAATCCACCCATCAATGCATCCTACTTAAACTTCCCAGAGTAGATGTAAACTTCACCATATGGAGATGTATATCTAAAAAAATGTCTTTTATGCCTCAGACGTATTTAGCAAAAAATGCTATCACTTTCAAATAGACTCTTAACATGAAGTGCTGCGGGTGACAATTCTATACTTTCCTCTATGCTCACTTAGTACTTCCTATGTAATTTCCACTGCCCTGGTCCATTTTTGCCGTACAAAAAGTGCTTCAATAATCTATGACTTCATTTAATCAAAAGCCCGTCCTTTGCAGTGTCATAAGTCAGCTCCTTCTTGGCAGTAATTGCATTACAGCTCATGCCTCTCCAACTTAAACAGCTCTTCTCCAAGGAAACAATTTTGTTTTCTTACAAGTGTGACACTTCGAAGTTGCATCACAGCATGATACTAATCAGAAGCTTCTTCACAATATTCTGTAAACTGTCTCGATTTCTTTAGTCTTAAAAGGCAGTTTTTATACCGCACATTAAAAACATCTAGGAATTTATTGTGTTTGATTTATTTTTCAGGATAACAGCTTAGAGCAATAATAATTGGCTCAATCTTCTTTTGTTCATGGCAAATTACTGAACCTCTGTTATGTTTAGACAGCTGTGAAAATTTTTCAAGAAACTTATTCTATTATACAGTTACTTACTATTTAACTACTAATAAGGCTATGAACTCTTTAATTGGCATAAAGTTATTTACAATATTTTCTAACACTTTTCAGCCTAAAAAAACTATTATATTATTGAGAAGCATTGAAGACACAGTATTTCCAGAACGGTAGCAGTTTGTTTTGTTTTCAAGACTGCCCTATAGATAATTTTGAATTTTATTGGGAATTGAACATTTCAGTCACAATTTCAGGCAATGACTGAAGGTCAGTTACCAGTACCTTAAATTTGTGTAATTCAGTTTAAAATTGTAGATCACACACATTTCCTTGTAGATTATTCAAAATATACCTAAGTGTAGACACAGTGAAATATATCATCAGAGATCTGTCTCACTGGGTCATACTTGTACATTCTGGGAATGTCCCAGGTTCAGCGCTAATTGTAATAAAATATTTATTTATTTGACAGTTTTTAATTCACCATAATCCCTAACCTTCTATCAGCACTGCTCAGAAGAATGCCAAATGGAATTGTTTCCGTTTAATGAAGTTTAGTTACAGGGCCCTGAAGCTGTGGAATGGTCTGCCTGCTACTATAAGAGGATCCCACATGCTGTTTCAGTTAAGCATACCCATACTAGAGCTGATGATTAGCTGTGCATACTGCATCTCTGTTGTTAGACATTAGCACTAAAATATAAGTAGTATGATATTAATAAACTCTTACTAACCCTCACTTATTCTGTTTTTCTTCTTGGTATCCTCATGTGGCACTTCATGCCACTGCTTTACTGCCACATTGTTTGCCTACCTATTCAAAAGTCATCTCAGATAAAGGAGCACCAGAATCATTGGGAAGAAGGGTCCATTCAGACTGGCCAGTAGAACACTGACTCAGTTGTGGAATGGCCAGTAGGGGAGAAGCAGCATTTTAGCCAAGGTCTACAGGATTCTGACGGTCTCTGAATTGTCTGACTCCTGTCCTACAATCTGGCCGTGGTTCTACAATTAACTGATGGACAGATATTGTTGTTTTTCATTTATGTTAATTAGGTTCTACTTTTGTTTCTGATGCTCACATGCCCATTGTTGGCACTAGGCAATAGGCAGGGGTCGGTATGGGAACCCTGACTGGTCTGTGGCTACATGACCCTGTATGCAACAAGCTGCAGTGCACTGTGTGTTGTTATGCCTCTCTCTCATGGCCAGAATTACGTTTTTCAGCATTTTGTGCTACAGTAGTTCAGAGTCAGACCAGATGGGCTATCCTTCACTCCCCATACACATCAGTGAGCCTTGTGTGCTCATGACTCTGTCACTGGTTGGCCTTTTTTGGACCAATTTTGGTAGGTACTAATCAGTTTATACTGTGAACACCATTTAAGATCTGTCATTTTGGAGATGCTCTGACTCAGTCAATCTCAACATCACAATTTGGCTCTTGTCAAGTCACACAGATCCTTTTGCTTGCCCAATTTTCCTCCTTCCAACACATAACTTTCAAGAACTGGCTGTTTAATTGCTACCTAGTATAACCCACCCTTTGACATGTGCCAATGTAATGAGATAATCAATATTATTCACTTCACCACTTAGTGGTTTTAATGTTGTGGCCAATGGGTATATGCATATCTATATATATATTTCACTAAGTGCAAAAAGACAGAGAGCACAAGCAAGACAGAGAGCCACGCCCGCCAACTCACAGAGCCCCGCCTGCCAACTCTAACAGAGCCCCACCCGCCAACTGCAAGACCATGCGATACCATGGGATACGCATGACAGGGCCACGCCCGCCAACTCAAAGAGCCCTGTCTGCCAACTCTAAGACCATGGGATACGCTTGACAGAGCCCCACTCACCAACTGTAACCCTCCTCCTGCGTCCACCGTCACTTTCGAGGCATGTGCACTGCCTACTCATGTGCCCACATGCAACAACTCACCAAACACAGCCTCAGTCACTTTCGTCTGTGCTACACATGATAGAGACACACACACAGGCGCGTGAGAGAGAGACACACACACACAGGCGCGTGAGAGAGAGACACAAACACAGGCGCACGAGAGAGAGAGACACACACACACACAGGCACGTGAGAGAGAGACACACACACAGGCGCGCGAGAGAGACACACACACAGGTGCACGAAAAAGACACACACATACACAGGCGCGCGCGAGAGAGAGACACAAACACACAGGCGCGCGCGTGCATTGTTGCAATGTTACTTTTCTTGGTTGTTTATTAAATTATGGATTTTTCAAATGTTCATTTTTTTCACTGTGCTTAAAACTCATAAAAAAATTGTTTATAGCGAGCAGTTCATAGCGCTATACCGCGAATTCTTGCAGTGTTAGTTTTCTCTGTTGTTCAAGGTTTTCTCAGTGTTATTCAATGTTTTTACATTTAGTTTACTATGTGCATTCTATGGTATAATTAACTATATTTGTGCTTAAAAACTTAAAAAATATATATATTTACATACAGTTCGTACAGTCTGGAATGGATTAATTTACATGCAATCTTATTATTATTACTTCGGTTCACAACCAATTCGGTTTATGATCAGAGTTTTGGAACGCATTATGGTCGTGAACCGAGGTTCCACTGTATATATAATCGACCAAGTCGCCCGGCCATGGGGTACACACGACAGACCCCCAACCGTCCACTCTAACCCTCCTGCCGCATCATGGGGAGCGCACAACAGAGCCCTGACTGCCAACTCTCACCCTCCTCCCGCGTCCACCCTCGCTCTCGAGGCATGCACATTGCTTGCTCATGTGCCCGCCCCCAACACACCACCAAACACATCCTCACTCGCTTTGGTCTGTGCTACAGTCCACATGCAGCTGTGAGCCACGTTGACTGTTCACGTTGATAATGATGCGGCATATGCTACGCCGCGGGTTGGCTAGTTATATATATACTTTGCCACATACATGCGCATGGGAGACTGCTTTAGAGCTCAAACGATGGCAATTACCCACCAAACCAGGGGCTGTGCTATTTTGTAAAGGATTTTCCCTTACTCCCTCTGCAGGACAGAAGAATGATGACCTCACCATTTCTGTCATCAATTCCATCATTTAACTTCCTAGACCCACCAATTCCTGCCCACAATTCTATAGAACTGGATACCCCACCATTCTACTTCTGCACTCCTCTCTGAAAAGATGTTTTTGTGTTTACTTTTTTAATTTATTCAGTTATATGGAATTTACCAGAGTCCTTCTCACTTCTTTGTGTTTTCTTATAAAATATATCTATACAAATACATATTCATATATTATGGAATGGTGCGGACTACCGCATCAGTCAGGGATGAGCTGAACTGCCATTCTATCATTCAAATGAACAGCTGTGGGAGATCTTAAAAATGGGCGAACATGCCAAAGTCACACAGTCACCATTCTAGTGTGACTGAAGGAAGAATTCCCTCTGAGAGATAGTAAGCTGCCTAAAAGAACAATAAAATGAGTACAACATTTTTGGGTCATCGCTGGTTGGTGCCATGCAGTATGTAAAGGTCAGCCCTGACACAGACAGGCATAGGACACAGGTTCAAAGCACACAAGCGTTTTTTATTTTCTTTCCGCTTATGGAGAACATCTTCCTTGTTCCCACAAGCCCAAAACACAGTGCCAAACACAAGCACAATACTTTTACCTTTCTTCTTCTTTTCCTCCTCTATTCCTCCTGGCAAGCTTCGTCTCCCTCCTCCCAACTCTGGCTCCTGGAGTAGTGGCTGCTGCCTCTTTTTATAATGCACCTGGAAGTGCTCCAGGTGCTTGATGACCTATTCCCGGCAGTACCTATGGGTGTGCCGGAAGAGCTGCTCTGTAGGGCTCAGCAGCAGCTACAACATGCCCTGGCAGTGCCCAAGTATCCCAACAGGGCTGCACCAAACTCTAACTCCTACAAAGCCCTGTGGGAGTCCTAGGCACCGCTGCAACCCAGGGGGGCTGCCATCCAGGGGAGGTACTGTCCTGACCAGGTTTGATCCCACGGTCCATACAAGGGAGAGGTGTCCTGGCCGGGCAAGGGCCCCGGCCATCCACCACATGTAATATATTGATGTTAGGATGAAGAGAAGATCTATGATCCATCTCAGTAAGCACTTAGCACTACAGAGACCCCAAAAATGGACTAACTGAGCTTTGCTGAGTTTTTAAATGTGTGAAGGTACAAACAACACTGGAACACTCATAAAAATTTTGGACACCATCCTGTATACTGTAGGTCGCTGATGAGTCAACAGCACTCAAGTTAGTGGCATGAGACTTCAATCAAAGACAATGATGATTGAAAACAAGGGGGATTTTATAGTGGGCGGACAGGAAATGACATACTGTATACTGCATACTGATGAAGCAGAGGTGATGAAACAGAGGGAAGCCAGAAGTGAGGTCATCGGGAGCGGACCAGATGTGAAATCATCTTGGGGAGTCCGTTCACTGGAACTCAGAAGAGGCTTGTTTTTTTGTTTGGGTATATTGAGCCGAGATCCAAAAGGTAAGTGTCTCAATCGTCTTCTTTTTTCCTGCTGAATAAGAGAGAGGTTCTGAGTCAAAAACCCTCAGTTGTGGTATTCGTGCTGTGCCGAGCCCGTTGGCTGCCCTATATTCGTGCATATGTGACAAATGCTTGAAGGTAAGATCCTGGATTTGGAATGAAATGTCCAGCTTCACACAAGGAGGTTTGCTTAAACACATAACTGAGAGATCACTGCCCAGAAGAGCAGCATCAAACACCAATGCTGAACTGCATAACAGTGCAGCACTCAACATCCTTGCTGTGCCACATAACAGCACAGCAATCAACATTCCTGTTGTTGTACAATTATCACGATTACTATCGCCCAGCTGTTGAAGGAGACCATACAGAGCACGGAAGAAATGCGTCTTTTCTACTAAAGTTGACTGGCCTGTATGTGTAGCGACCAGTGTGTCTTCCTTAAGGGTGATGGTTTGGATTGTCTCATGAAGTTGGGGAAAGTAAGCGCAGATCTTGCTCTTGCCTCTGAACCCAATTGCAGTGTGAAGAGTACTCAATAGTGTGAATATATAAGCACCGAAAGAGGCAGAGGACAGCACGTGCAACTGTGTGGAAGAAGCTCTATTCTCCCATTCCTAGCCTCGAACTACAAAATGTATCCATAATCCTCCTACTGTACATTGAAATGGAACTGGGCTGTCAGCGAGCCCCAAAACACAAACACACAAAGTGTCCCGGATTGAAATAATGGAAGGTTTACTTCACCATTCCTCTCCACAAGTAGGAAAAGCACTAAGCACAGATTATCTTATCTATCACAATACTTTATTCTCACAATTCCTCTCACACCGTGCTACCCTTCTCCAGTCAAATGTTTCTGCACACCATCTCAGCTCCGATTTGCCCGGAAAAGGCCTGAAGTACTACCGGGTCATACAGAAGTCCCATTTATTAGGGATTGCATCTCCCTGCGGTGCCCTCATGTGGTCACCATGGACCCCAGCGTGTCTATGCTGCCAGCCTACACTTCTTAGCATGCCCTACTGGTTCCTACTGGGCACTGATATCCAGCACTGCTACCATCTAGCGTCCTGGGGAAATAAAGATTCCCAAATAACGTCTTCTTCTGGTGGGTTGTCCATCCATCCACTCCCGCCATCACTTCTGGATCTGGCTCTTTCTTTTCACCTGGTTGGGATGCCCATCTGCCTGCTCGGAGCTTCCTGGCTGGTTAAGGAACTGTCCCCTTTTCTGGTTGGGATGCCTGTTAAACCCTTGTGGCATTTATAACATTTATTAGTGATAACAAAAAGTTTTTGTAACAAATTAAATTCTAAAAAAGCAGCCAGTTTGTTAACTGAAGGTATTGCTGTAATTGATTTTACTGGAGTGCTGCAGAAAAAAAAAACGCATGTATATGAAAAGTCTTCTGGGAGCAATAAAAAAAATTGATAAGGTTTCTTTTTTTTTTCTTAGTTTTCAAATTTTACTTTCAAATTTGTACAAATGTATGCTAGATGAGAAGTGCCTAATTTGGCATTCACTAATATTTGCTATCATTATTTGGATTTTTTGTGGCCAAATATGAATTTAGCCCCTGATGCATTTAACATCATCAAAAATCTAACAAATATTCCACCAAGCCATTATTGTCACTCAGTTGGATTAAACTGAACGAGTGGTGTCCTGTCTAGGACTAGATCTTCACTTGCACTGATGGCTTCCAGGACAAACTGAAATGCTAATTTGCATAAACCAGAAAAGAACATTGATGCAATTTTAAAATATTTCAACAGTTTTGAAAAGAAGCTGCCAGTGTCTTGACAATTACAGAACAAATCCTCATATTACCCCTCAGAATATACTATCATCATGTTTCACAATAGGCTGCAAAGGTGAAGTTACTTACTTTACTTAAAGAGCTGAAACTAAAGATCTCAGAAAACCTGACAAGTCTGATTTTTTTTGTAAAACTTGTGAGTTGAATGAGATCTGATGCCAGCATTGTTACTAGCAGGGGTCAGTCAATTTTTCACTTTACATCACCCACAGATTGGATTTTTTGCCTGTCTACAACACTACTTTGTTCCTAAACGCATAAAAATACAAACTATATATTAAACTCTCCTCTACTTCATTATTAAACTGCCATCCTTAAATTCAGTGTGTACCACTGGATTTATCATCCTTTCTTGTTTGGTTTAATGCTCTCCCTAGATGTCATATGCTTATTAAACACCCCTGATTCACCTCAGAATTAAATATAAATCATGTTTATAAAATTATGGCTACTTAAGGACCTACCATCTCCGCACCATTGATTATAAATAAGTTAATCTAAACAGCAAATTCCCCAGCTGTACATGTTGTCTTGACATCTGGCTAACACTCATTTTCTGCCTATCCATTGTGGCGGAACATGACAAGAGCATGCCCTGAAATTTATGAAGGGAACTGCAATCCCCACAAACTGGAGGTAATATACCTGTAGAAAGAGCACAAAACCAGAGGATACACATGAAGAGAAGTAGAATTTGTCTTCCAATCCTTCTAGAAATGGATGATGTCTAATCAGATACTGAATGCTTTAGATAGGCTATAATAACTAAAGTAACACAGTAATTCAGAAATATACTTAACATATTAGGGTATAATGGGAGGGGTGAAGGTTTCATCCCAGTAACGTGGAGAACAGCTTTTATTTTATAGGCTGTTGTGCATGAACAGCAGTGGTATCCCATTTCAATACAAGAAAACAGTTCCGACTTCTATATTGAATTCTACTGAATGAGGCTAAACATTAGTGGCGTTCCTTCGTTCCTGAAGAATTATAAAGCTGCATTTTACAAATTTTATGCTACATTTCACATGTGTCCTCTTGTTCTGAACATGAAATAAAATCTCATCGCCAAAGAACTGCTTCTTAAGGTTATATGTGCAACACTAAACCCCAAATCCCTACTGTGACATGACTACATGTAAACAACCTTAATTATGCCATTGACATATTTGTATAAAAACAACAGAGAATGTTGTTGTGGTCTCTCAGCATTCTGCAAGTAATGCAAGGGAAACAAAAAATAAACAGAGAAATAATTAAATAAATAAACAGCTGTTATATAAAATACACAATTAAAAATAACCAAAAAATAAGCAATGCCTTACTGCCAGTCTAGAATGTTCTTCGAAAGTCTGACTAACAAGTTCATACCTCTGTAAAATGACTAAAATAAGCATTCCTTATCTTCCATTTCAGTTTCTCAATCTTACACAAAGCTGGAATGTTTTCTTATAGCTATGTAGACATATATTTCACTAACTCTGGACTCAGTTCTTCCTCAGGACTGAGTCAGGCTTATACCCGGTACTGTCTTCAATTCTGGTCGAGCCCAGGAATTACTGTTTGGTAGCTCCTCTTTGCTACAGGATTATCAGGTTAGAACTTTCTGTAACAGCTGCTAGTGTCCTCACACTGATGAGCCTTTAGTAGTACCTAAAGGATAAGGTCTAAGTCATCGCCTCAGGTAGCCATTAACGAAAATAAATCTCTAGCGGTAGGGTGGGAAAATACTACCCATGTTTTTAACTTGAGCCATTCTCTCCATCTGGCAACACTGTGATTCCACATGCCAGTCAGAATGACTTCTCATCACTTGCCAGATATTGGTGATCCCTACCTTTCTTTATCCTTCTCTCTTCTACTTTCACTCTATTCAGACACAGGCTCATGCAGCCCTGAACTCCTCAGATGTGTATACCCTAGAGGAATCTCCTCAGTATACTTCATGGCGGAGATTCTCCAATGCTTTTTTCTATCACTTATTGTGCAAACTGAAATTGTAGATATTCGAAAAATTAAAGCTCATAATCTGCTCTGTTTAGTTTGATTTTTTAAATTATAAGCAAGTCTGTAAATAAATGCATTGTTTAATGTGATAAGAGTACATAAGCATATATTTTTGTAAATAAGCATTAAAATTTCAGGATCAAGAAGAGCATAAGCATAATAATAATAATAATAATAATAATAATAATAATAATAATAATAATAATAATATTAACCCAATGATAAAAACTGCAGTTTAGTACCTAATTTTTAAAAATTAAAATTAGTTCCATTTCTACCAGCGTAAATTAATAAGCAGTCTGCCAATTCACCATATTTTGATTAAACGTTGTAGTAACATAATTCTTTTATGTACTTTACCCCTGTACATATTTATGTTTATGTTTTAGATGTTTATCATCTTGTTGACTCTCTAAAATGCTATTTTAATGATGCTATTGGTTTTACTATATAAACTGCTCAAAAAAATTAAAGGAACACTTTGAAAACACATCAGATCTCAATGGGAAAAGGAAATCCTCCTGGATATCTATACTGATATAGACTGGGTAATGTGTTAGGAACGAAAGGATGCCACATCGTTTGATGGAAATGAAAATGATCAACCTACAGAGCCCTGAATTCAAAGACGCCCCAAAAATCAGAGTGAAAAATTATGTGGCAGGCTAGTCCATTTTGTCAAAGTTTAATTGCAGCACCTCAAAATTGTACACAGCACTTTGTATGGCCCCTGTGTTCTTGTATACATGCCTGACAACATCGGTGCATGCTTCTAATGAGATGACAGATGGTGTTGTGGGGGATCTCCTCCCAGATCTGGACCAGGGCATTACTGAGCTCCTGGACAGTCTGAGGTGCAACCTGGTGGCATTGGATGGACCAAAACATAATGTCCCAGAGGTGTTCTATTGGATTTAGGTCAGGAAAGTGTGGTGGCCAGTCAATGGTATCAATTCCTTCATCCTCCAGGAACTACCTGCATACTCTCACCACATGAGGCCAGTAATTGTCGTGCACCAGGAGCCACTGTACCAGCATAGGGTCTGACAGTGGGTCCAAGGATTTCATCCTGATACCTAAGGGCAGCCAAGGTGCCTTTGTCAGGTCTGTAGCGGTCTGTGTGACCCTCTATGGATATGCCTCCCCAGACAATCATTAACCCACCACCAAACTGCTCATGCTGAATGATGTTACAGGCAGCATAATGTTCTCCATGGCTTGTCCAGACCCTTTCACTTCTGTCACGTGCTCAGGGTGAACCTGCTCTCATCTGTAAAAAGCACAGGGCACCAGTGGTGCATCTGCCTATTCTGGTATTCTATGGCGAATGCCAATCGAGCTGCATGCTGCTGGGCAGTGAGCTCAGGGCCCATTAGAGGACATGGGGCCCTTGGGTCACCCTCATGAAGTCTTTCTGGTTGTTTGGTCAGAGACATTCACACCAGTGGCCTGCTGGAAGTCATTTTGTAGGGCTCTGGCAGTGCTCATCCTGTTCCTCGTTGCCCAAAGGAGCAGATACTGGTCCTGCTGATGGGTTATGGACCTTCTATGGCCCTCTCCAGCTCTCCTAGAGTAACTGCTTGTGTCCTAGAATTTCCTCCATGCCCTTGAGACTGTACCGGGAAACACAGCAAACCTTCTGGCAATGACACGTATTGATGTGCCATCCTGGAGAAGTTGGACTACCTTTGCAACCTCTGTAGGGTCCAGGTATCGCCTCATGCTACCAGTAGTGACACTGACTGTAGCCAAATGCAAAACTAGTGAAGAAACAGTCAGAAAAGATGAGGAGGGAAAAATGTCAGTGGCCTCCACCTGTTAAACCATTCCTGTTTTGGGGGTCATCTCATTGTTGCCCCTCTAGTGCATCTATTGTTAATTTCATTAACACCACAGCAGCTGAAACTGATTAACAACCCCCTCTGCTACTTAACTGACCAGATTAATATCCCATAAGTTTCATTGACTTTATGCTATACTCTGATTAAAAAGTGTTCCTTTAATTCTTTTGAGCAGTATATAATATTAACTGGTCAGCATATGTTCTTTTGCTAAATCTGATCAAAAATTAACCACTACCACACTCCTGGCTCCTTCTTAATATGTCCAAATACTTCCACTCATTTTGTTTTTATTACCTGTCCTATTAGGCTTGCAAATGTGCATTGCTGGGTGATATGAGAGACTGATGTACTGGTATCTTGTTTGGCACAATTTGCTACAGACAATTCTTGTGTAAACTGCTTGCTCACTTTCTAGATTATCTTTTGAGGCCATTTGATTTAAACAAATGGACAAATATCACAATCAACTACATTGAAAATCTGAACACTGCCAAAATTTTCTTTTTAATTATTATTATAAATAAGGACCTTCCAATATACATAAATGACCAGTGCTCACAGTCTGGATGGAATCTGTAGAATGTTAGTTGTGTTGTTGTGTGAAAATGTAAACCAACATGAATAACTTAAATTGTACCGGATGTTCACAGTATTACGTGGCAAGGATATGGAATTGCTAAGTTAAGAATATACAATGTGAGATGGCAGAGATCAAATGAGAGAAGAAATGTTCAGAAAAAGAGGAAAATAAAGCTGAAATTCAAGAACAGAAAAGTCAAAATCTGAAATTTTGTTTTTATTCTTTGAAGAGTCATTCATTTTTGAAATTCAATGTTTATGTTCCTTTACCATTACAAAGATCAGTTTAGGAAGCATCTGCAACTATTTTCTCTTAAATAAAATGGGGAAGGTTACAACTTCACAAATTGGAAAAATCATGTAATTTATACAAATAATGTCATTGGTAATATTACAAAAAATAAAGAAATATAAAAACAGAAATTAATTAGAAAACGAAACAGAGAAAATAATACAGAAATGCACATAAATGTTTCATAAAGTATTTCATGGCACATTGGTAATGACGCATCTACTCTGTTTGTCACACATGTCTGATTGGGTGACAGCCATAGGGCCTAAATGATAGCAGTTCCATGATAGACCAGGGGGCGGCAGGGTGCGCTGATTGTCTCACTCGATCTCTTACAGACCATCCATTGGAAATCCTACAGGGTTCCGGCACCAATGATGAAGTCACTTCCTGTTAGCACCTTTAAAACTGCTATTTTGCCTCACTAAAGTCAGTTCTCTTTTGGACTCAGCCTTGTAAACATTATTGCTCAACCTAACCTTTTGTAGCCAGGATACATTATACGGGTGGCGGCCCCAAACCTTTTCAATTGTCTGGAGTCGTTATTCCCACAGGTTTCATTCCAAGGTCATGTGGAATCAAAAAGGCAGTCACACCATGTGCCATCAGAGAACCTTGGCAAGTAGAAAACAATGGAAAGGTAATGTCAGGAAATGAAAACATCTTAAAACAAGTGTTGATCTGCAAAATGCACAGAAGCACTTTTCACAGTGAATAGGTTGTGCCCGCTATTGACCTTGTTCACCAAATATTTTCCTGGGAATTCACTATGCGGCCTGCTTTGACACTTTTTTCCTAGCATTTCATGATGCTTTGTAAGGGCAGACGACATCACAGAGCTGCAGCAGCCATGCACAGAACTTTCACGCATGTGTATTGTAGGCATACTCCACCTCCCACATTTTATGCCACTGCCTGCTCTTTGTGCATGTGTAATGTCACTACACTTGTGCTACCCCACCCAGATTTTCACCCTCTGCATGCAGTTACATAAAAAACAAAATACAAAATAAAAAACTTGCAGTATTTTTATTTCATTGGTACATTAGCTGACCATAATCAGAATACTAAGTATAATACTGATCTCGTCAAAGCACAATTTCAGGCTGCCTGGCAAAACCAATCAATTCCCCTAAGACTGGAACTCTATGAGCGCAATGATATGCAATATACTGTACATATATATTATTTATTGTTAGTTTGGAGCCATTTATTATATTTTGTTTGTGTCTATTGTTTCATTTGTGTCTTTTGTTGCTTGGTGGTATGGTGCTTAGCACTGCTGTTTTACAGGTCATGTCAAATTGTTTGCCGAGATTGATTCAGCATACAGTACTTGACAGATGCTTACCAAACCTCAGGGTCATTTAAAGATCCTTGCACTATTATAAACTACTCAAAACTCAAGTTCAGTTAATTCTTCCTCATTGGTGCACTCTATCATATTTTGAGAAGTTTCCGAGCATTTCTGCGATTTGGCTGAGCTCACAGCAAAGCAAACTCTGCAGAGTTCACACCTCACCACTAAGAGCTTCACCACCTCTAGCAAAAGTATGCTGAGCTAAAACATGTATGTATTTCTTAAATAAAAACATATAAAAATATATACAAACATATAATTATATTTCTTAACTAAGACTAAAAAAAAGTGTCCGAATGGTCAAGTGTGACTTGACCAAATTCTTTATTTTAAGATTTTGATAACTGCACCAGTTTTCATTTGAAAGTTTAATTTGAATATTATTTAAACTTCTGAGTCTGATGTGACAGGTAGATACTTCCTATGTGAAGCGTGGGAGGCCAGGGGGGATCAAGCATGGCCAGAGCGTTACCTCTACCGGGACGCTAGATGGCAATCCCCCTGGGTTGCAGTGTTGCCTTGGTCTCCCGCAGGGCTTCATGGGAGTTGGAGTGTGGTGCAGCCCTGTTGGGATCTGTAGGCACTGCCAGGGGGTGCTGCAGCAGGAGCTGCTGAGCCTTTTTGGGCAGTTCTTCCACCACACCCGGAAGTGCTGCTGGAAATGAGTTAATCAAGTACCTGGAGCACTTCCAGGTACATCATAAAAGCAGCTGGTCAGCCACCACTCCAGGAGCCAGAGTCGGGAGGAGGAGCGACGAAGCTTGACCCAGGGAGTAAAGGAAGAGATTTATTGTTTTTGCATTGTGCTGTGCTTGGACTGTGTTATACTTGTGGGGAATGGGGAAGGTGTTTCCCTCAAGGGAAAAAAGAAAATAAAAACTGGTGTGCCTTGTGTCCCACGCTTATCTGTGTCGGGTTCAACTGGTGGTGCCAGCCTGATGGGCCACACTATATATATATAAAAAATACTCAAGAGTAGATAGATAGATAGATAGATAGATAGATAGATAGATAGATAGATAGATAGATAGATAGATAGATAGATAGATAGATAGATAGATACAGTAACTTTATTAATCCCAAGGGGAAATTCACAAGAGTAGCATTAAAGCAGAGTTAAGTCTCTATTGCACAAGTACTAAAATCTACTGATGACTTTTTGCCATGCTCAGTGTTTTAGTTTGCGTCAGAAAATTAAAGATTTTCGGTTCCATTACTGCTTCTGGTTTTTGTCCCCATGAGATTTCCTCAAACATCTACAAAGCTGAGCTATGGAGGTTTTTTTTTTCTTTATTTCGCCTTATACAATTTCTCGTATTAGAAATTTGTTAGTTTTTGCATACCCCTTGGGGTCAGAGCACAGGGTCAGCCATTGTACAGCGCCCCTGGAGTAATTGAAGATCAAGGGCCTTGCTCAAGGGCCCAGCCGGGTAGGATCTCATTTGGTAGCCTTTGGGATACCAGCGCAGATCCTTAGCCTCAAAGCCTCCACTCCACCCTAAATTGGTTGGTAATTTCAAATTTACCCCATGTATCAGTCTATTCAGTGCTGGTTCCCACCTTGTACCCAGTGCTGTCGAGGTTCCAGTACCCCATGACCATGAGTTACTGTAGAATAAGCGTGTTGAGGAATGCTATGTTATTTTACAATCCTACTGTATATTTCCAGTCAAACAAAAGCTTGGCACGTTTACATACTAACAATTATTTCAGCATTATTATCTCTTTTTGATGTAACTGTATATGTTAGAAAAACAGATGTTCATTATGAAAACATGTGCCTTAACATTTCACTAGTATTCTCCAGACTTTAGTGTTCAAGCTGACAAAGGCTTTAAGCCATAAAACTCTTAAATTTCAAGTTCAAGAAGGCAGCCATCAATAATCCAAACCATGCTGACAATTGGCTCAAACAGACACATAACTCAATAGCCTTCTGAGAGAAGCAAAATGATCCCAAAGTCTGCTGAACAGACCAAGCAAGAACAAATCTTTAATGTTGTTTTTGAGGAAGAATCCATATATAATTTGATCCATGATCGTGAGGATTGCCAGCTATTTCTTTGTGATGCACTGACTGTTAAACTGTAATTAAAACAAAATCTCTAAAAATAACATTAAGCCTGGGAAATGTAATTTATATCTGACTTTCTACAAATCCAAAATTACAATTATATTGCATGAAAAATATATATACTGAAAAATTGTGTGAAATGTTTATTCCAATGCTAAGATGAAAGTGGACAAAATATAAAAATGAAATGCACATATCTGCTTCCATAACTATAATAAATAATTGCTATAATTGTACCACAATGTTCACAAATACCAGGAATTTTTATTATGCATGATCATTTTTAGCAAATCATATTACTGTTAAAAAAGGTTTTTAGCTTTTCTTTAAAATGTTAAGATATATTAATCTGTTGTGATAAGAGGATAAGTGGCAAATTCTAAAATGTGTTACACAAAAACAGACACAGTGAGAGATATACAAAAATGGGAAAATAAGGTCAAAGTAATCAGAAAAGCACCTATTGCCAATACAGATTTTACATAAAAGACAGAAAGACTGACTGGGCTGAAGCATTCTTACCTCATAGCAGTAACAGGTACTGTTATGACGTTTTCTAACCTGTGTAATCCAGACAAGGCTTGCAGGGGGGCTGGGGCCTATCCTATTAAGCACAGGTCACAAGGCAGGATCAAACCCCGAATAGGGTGCTTGTCCATCGCAGGCAGAAGACACACACACCAAACACACACTATAGCCAATTTATTGTCACCGATTCACCTCATCTAAGTGTTTTTGGGAGGACATAATAGCCCCCGGAAAAAATGCATGCAGAGATGGGGAGAACATGCAAACTCCACAAAGGTAGGACACACGACCCAAACCTTAGTCTCTTTACTGTGAGGAAGCAGTGCTACCAGTAAGCCATCATGCTGCCCACCAATCACAGTTACAGGTACTGTTAATGGTAAACCATACCTAGAAACTCTTCCACGACAGCTAGAACTTTTCTTGTGCCATTAATATATTCAGACTCGCCACATTCACAATATTATGAAATGCACATCAAAATATTAAAATGATCATTAAACAACTTATCTCAAGATAAATTTGAAACAGAAAATTATTCAGTAGTTAATGATCATACAGAATGTTTCCCTCTTTTAAAATGGACAATTTCAAAAATAAGCCAATGCTTTTTTTAAATGATGTGTTTTGAAATTTCCAATATTTGAACAAGAAGGTTTTTGAGATATCTCATTTCAAATAAAAGTGAGCTCTCTCAACATATTTCCATGAAAAATAACAGACAGAGAGGCAGACATGACAATAAGTGCCTCACATATTATGCAAAATTGCCTAAAAAAAGATCTAAAAGAGATACATAAAAAGATTTATAAATAGAATTCTGCATAAACTACTGCAAATAGATGTTGTTCTAAACAACACGGACATCATAGAGGAAGAAAAAATATACATAACTATTGCACTTTTGTTAAATGAAAGGAAGAGATACACAAATTGAAGAACACAAAGGAAAAAAACAAACCCTTCTGCCTCTCCAAAATTGCTGTAAGACTCACCCACTAGCCATAAAAAAATTCTTTTATTGCATCCCCCACTATGTTTTCTTTGCTCTCTCCAGATGTTGGCTTTTCTTCCACCTGCTAGTGGATTGTTTGTCCAGCTCTCCTCTTGTCTCTGCACTCAATATGAACTTTACTATGAAGTGGCTTTAAGCACCATTTTGGAGTCAGGGGTGACACTATATTCATCCCAGGGACACTTGGCAAATAGGACCAAATCTACAAGGCATCTCCCCAGGTGCCTGCATTAACAGAAGGGCAGCACCACCTCACATATTCTCTTCTGGAACACTTTGCCCTCTGTTGTTTCTGATTTGGCGTCCCTCTTTTTCTAGGTTTATAGGCTCATTATTGTCATGTGTACAGGATGAGTATACGATTAGTGAGTATAAGTAGCTTACCTCATAACCTGCCTGAAAATTCTCAGAGCACAGATTACAATTGTTAGTTGAATATTATTTTGTCTTTCTTAAGATTAATACAATAACAATGACAAGACATTCAGCCCTCTACGGTCAGATGGTCAGCTGGCTAAGCTAACTCACCACCCCAAACACCCCGTGAATCCTGGTTTCCACCCATGCAACAACTCTCTCACTGTTGTAGTGGTTTATATCCATTCAAGGACTGCAGAATACAAACAAGGTGTACAGCCCATCAGCAGGTCCAGCACCACCAGACTTGCTTTGAAGTTGTGATTATCTATTCTGTGTATGGATTTGTGACCTCTGTATCACTTTTGACTTTTTGCCCTCCATGTGACTACATCACAGAAACGCTTGAGTTCAACATCAGTATTCCCTTGTAAATGAAGATTCATAATGTATGGGTAACGGTTAATATTGTCCATTTACCCATTCTTTGTATTAGGTATTCAATTTAAGAGCTCATTTAAAATTAACATTGTAATGGTAATAATAGAAATACAAATCATAGACATTCAGTGCTGTAATAATCCAAGCACAAACCCGACAAAGATTGCCTGTCCTGTACTCCTAATTTCTCCAAAATAATATCAGGTTGTTTTAAATGTCTCTAAAGTCCTATTGTCTATTACATTACTTGGTGATTTTTATTTATTTATTTATTAATTTATTTTATTTAAAGTAAATAATATTGCATATAATTAAGCCAAACTTATACAATAAATGACTTCAAAGTCAAACTAGAAAAAAGGAACCATCAGAAAGTTAAAAGAGAAAAACATGAATAAAAAAGATAAATCCTAACAAAAAAGAACTTCTTGGTAATTTATTCCATGTGCCTTTGGTTCTCTGTTTGAAGAAAAACTTTCTGTGCAAAATTTACCTTTCTGGGTTCCTCTTACTTTAAAATTAAATTAACAGCCTGGATCTGCTGCACTAATTCCTTTCATAATTTTAAAAACATCAATTATAACACCTCTTAGTCTTTGCTTTATATTTGCTTTTGCTTTATAACCTGTAGTCTATGAATCAGCTCAGTTCCTCTTCTCTGAACTTTTTCTAGTGCTGCTATGTCTTTTTTGTAGCCTGGAGATCAAAACTGCACACAGTTCTCCAGGTGTCCTCACCTATGTGTTATAAGCTGTGGCGGGCAGCCAGGTCCCATGCCCGGCTGGGACGCCCCTTCAACATATGTTCCGGGGAGCAACCATGGACTACTCTGTACCTCCCCTGGGATGCTTGGTGGCAGCCTCCCAGGCTGACGAGGGTGCCTCAGTTTCCCGCAGGGCTCCATGGGAGATGGAGTTCTCCATAGCCCTGTTGGCATCTGGGGTGGCCGCAGGGGGTGCTGCATGGGTCCCTGAGCCTGGCTGGACAAATCTTCAGCCCCGCCCGGAGGTGCAACCGGAACCAGATAATCAAGCACCTGGAGCACTTCCGGGTGGGCTATAGGAGGGGCCAGCAACCACCACTTAATGGCCAGAGTCGGGAGGAGGACAAAGCTTGGAGGAGTGGTGGAGGAAGAGCAGAAGAAGAGTGTGCTTTGTGTACATTGCTTGGGACTGTGTTGTGGCTGGAGGGATTATGGGGAAGACGTGCCCTCCAGCTGAAGAAAATAAAAGTCTTGTTTATTTTATACATGCCTCCAGTGTGAATCTGTGTTGGGTCGGGCGCAATATAGCACCTTTTAATCACAAAGCATAACATCCTTTGACTTGTACTCTACACATCATGCTATATAATGTAACCTAGCCTTCTTAATGGCTTCTGTACACTGTCTGGATGTAGACAGAGATGAATCCACTGTGACTCCTAGGACCTTCTCATACAAGGTTCTTTCAAGTTTCACACCTCCCACTGTGTATTCAAATTAAACATTGTTACTTCCTATGTATAATTCTTTATCATTTAGTTACATTAAATTTGTTCAGCCACAAATCTGCCCAAACCTGTATTCTGTCCAAATTCCTCTGTAATGTTTCAGTGGATTTGAGATTATCTGCCAATTCACTAAGCTTGGTATAATATGCAAACTTAATCTGCTTGTTATTTATATTCCTAACCAAATCATGCATATATTGTAGTATATTAAAAATAGTGGTCCTATCACTGACACATAAGGGACACCACTTTAAACAACAACTAATTCTAATTCCGACAAGGTTCCTGGCACCATAATATTTAACTTTTAATTTTACACCCATTTAAACATCATGCCTTAAACTCCCACTAATTTAAAATTTACTTCTATCTCTCATGAGGGAGCTTATGAAACATAAACATTTACATGCAAACATATTTATTCTAGGCAGTACTTTTTGCTCTGCAGTGAGTACCTCCTTAGTAGTCCCTGTTACTGCTGGGATATCTATGACTTGTTCAGATGCCAAAACTTCAGAAGGATGCAAGTTTAGATTATTCACTATTTCACTGTCTGTATATTTTAAATCACCCTTAGTATTCCTGAAAAACTCTCCTCCTTAACCATTATTTTTTTTATTACTAAACTACTGAAAGAAACTTTTTGGGTCATCTTGTCCTTTCTGGAATATTTCTTTTGTGATTTGGAGTCTCAAATATAATAAAATCAAAGGGAAGCCTACTAAAATGATTATACAGTTAGGGCTTTAACCTAACTATTCTGTCCAAGGAAACATACCCCTAATCCAGCTAGTGTGGAAAAATAATAAAAAGTTGATCAGTATTGATCAATCTGGTGTACGTGACAAAAGCCACACAGGCCTTGCCTTGTCTATAAGTGCACATGACAAGTGCAACTTCCTGTTTTTCCTAACAGACAAAAAACCACAAGTGACCAACTGATGAACTTTAAAAATGTTGTAAATGCTGATCCAAGCAAATTGTTGCAAAGATGTAATGTTTTGAAATTCTTGTGCAACTAAAGTCATAAGACAAAGCTTTGCCCCATAAAAGATTTGGGACACCAACCCCTCGGGGCAGATGAAGGGCAGGTGTCCTAGGACTGTGCTTCTCTGCCATTTTACCCTTGCCTGGTGTGTATTAATAAAATATTTTTTACTAACTTTAATTATATCTCTCTGTCTTCAGTCACAAGAAACGACACTATAGAAAAAGTGTCCACACTAGCCTTAAAACTGCTAACTGCAGGCCTCTGGCCTAGCAGACCACATTTTTCAAGATGGCAAAATAACAAGGAGTGTACACAAGAATATATTAAAAGACTTGAAAGAGGAGGATGACCGAAAACCTACTGTACAATGATCTCTTGAGCTCAGTTACTCAGCTGGGGCCTTAAATAGCCAGAGTTAAGTGCTCAGAAGGAGTGATGGCAGGGTGGTCCTGCCTTTTGGAGCTCCACACACAAAGCCCAATTTAAAATGAGAGTATATAGCAAACAAATGATAAATGAAACTAACAGAAATAACATAAATATGAAAATAACTTCCATCCATCCATTATCCAACCCGCTATATCCTAACTACAGGGTCACGGGGGTCTGCTGGAGCCAATCCCAGCCTACACAGGGCGCAAGTCAGGAAACTAACCCTGGGCAGGCCACCAGCCCACCACAGGGTGCTGAAAATAACTTAACAAACAAAATTAACATAAATTATACATAAATTCAAATTGATACATAACAATTTCTGTCTAACTGCCTTTTAGTTTCCTTAATATACATTTTTTGTGTTTGCCCTCATGCTCTCATACACCCTAGAGTTAGCATTGGGGTTTTTATATTTATCAAATACACATTATATAGTTGTTTTTTCCTTTGTAATTTCTTTTTAACTATTTTTTTTTTTAATTCCCTAATTCTAAATTTTGGGATGAACATGTCCTGCATTATATGTAACTGTTCCTCAACTGTTTCTACAAAAGCTTATCACAATATCACAAAGCTTCTCTCAAAAGCTTATCACACTTATAGACTTTGCTGAACATGTTCAAAATTTGCCCTATCAAAGTTAAGCTTAACAGTTTCAGTTTTTGCATATGTGCTGTGCTAAAACACAAAGAATTGTATAATATTGTGGTCACTTGGCCCTAGTGGTTCAATCACATTTACACCCTGCATCCCTTCCCATTTACTACAAAATACTAACCTGGACAGGCTTCCACTCGGGTTTTGGTATTATTGTGCCTAAATTATATAACCAAAAATAAACGGCTATCATTATGTTTATATAATAAAGAAGCTGCAAATGGCTGTAGAGCAGTGAACACAAAACAAAAAGTCTTTATATAATTAAAAACCTTTGTTTACACCAATGCCAACAAAATAAAATACACAAAAAATTGGTGCATTAGGGATTCCTTTCCAAAAAAACTAGCTGTTACAGTACATAACCATGACATTTTATGATGGACAACCTGGAATCAAATTTATTGGTGTCTCAATCTGTCAGCTATTAATGTATCAAGTTTAGATGTCATATCTAATAGTATTGCAAAGCTATAATGTTTGGCACAAGGTGTCATCCTTCTTGGAAACATTTAATCTCTTGCATGAAAACACTCTCTCAAAGCAAGTATTGCAGTTGCAGTTATATCACTCTGAAGCAACAAGTAAAAAATGTGCAACTAGTGTATATAAACATCTTTGGATCTTGGCATGATGTCTAGCTTTTGAGGTGCTTTTGTTCTACTTCTCTGTGTCAGGCAGCTCCTATTTAAGTGATTTCTTGATTGAAACAGGTGTGGAAGTAATCAGGTCTGGGGGTGGCTACGGAAATTGAACTCAGGTGTGATACACCACAGTTAGGTTATTTTTTAACAAGGGGGCAATTACTTTTTCACACAGGGCCGTGTAGGTTTGTTTTTTTTTTCTCCCTAAATAATAAAAACCATCACTTAAAAACTGCATTTTGTGTTTACTTGTGTTATATTTGACTAATGGTTAAATGTGTTTGATGATCAGAAACATTTTGTGTGACAAACATGCAAAAGAATAAGAAATCAGGAAGGGGGCAAATAGTTTTTCACACCACTGTATGTACTCACCCAAACTTTTACATTATACATTATTTTTCATGCTAGTCCTTAAAGCAATTTCTTTTACCACTAGACACAGAGGAAACTTACATTTTGTACACTAGATTGGAGTTCTTGTACTGCAGTTCACCCATCATCTCCTGCTCTCTGTTACAGTTGCCCCACAAAGGTTTATTTATTTATTCATTTTTTGTTGTTGCTTTTTTCTTGCATTTCACATCTGGAATAAACTAGTAAGTACATACACACATTGTCATACCAGCTTCTTCCAGTGCTTGGCTCTGGAGTAGGGACAATGCCTTTGAAACAGGCAGCCCTGGGCACAGAGCTAGTCTTTCAGGCACATACACCTAAAGCAGTGTTTCTTACCACCTGTTAAGTTGCAGGAGGCCATCACCAGCTTGCGAGCATATGAGACTTGTGCACGGTACAATTCTGCCTCCAACTATTTCTGTGCAATTACACCGAATGGATTGACAGTCCGCGAGTCTTTTTATCCCGTTTCTACCCTCGACTGCTGTTTAATTTTATTCCCCTTTTGTAATTACATTAATTTCATCCTTCCCAGATGGGTAATGATGGTGGGGGAGCTGGGGGTGAAGGAAGCACAAGTAGAAACAGGATAAATATTACTGCACAGCGCTGTCTATTCCTTTGGCAGGTGGGGACAGAGGGATTACACTCTGAACAAGTCACTAGCTGAAACTTTTTCATTTTTCTGATATGCTCACAATTCAGCGACACAAGCAATGTGATACAGTGACATTTGATTGAGCGAGGCAGGTGGGGAGCAGGCGGTGCGGTCCTCACGTGAAACTTCTATAGGTATACGTACAGCATAACAATTACTCATCAGTAAACTAAGACACATTGTTGGTGTACTCTGAGTTGAAATTGAAAGAACTCAGAAAACTAAAATAGGGAGAACGTTTAGCAGCCAACCTCAGGGTATGATCGAACCCATGATACTTGAGCTGTAAATCTGCATGCCACAATGCTTCAGTCTCTTACTAATTAGTACTTATAAATCAACCGTAGCCTCAAGTCCTTTTATCAAACTTTTCTTCAGAATCTGACTCGAGCTTTGTGCATAACAATGTGTAGCAGTGCATAAAGATGAGCTATTACATGCACAATACATTTGCTGATTTTATGCAGAGCTGTAACATGTAGTACAAACAACCAAATATACACCATTAGAATGCTCTGATCCTCAGCTATCTAATGGTAATAAGCCTTTCACTGTATGTGGCTCGATGTAGGAGGGATATTTGATAAAGCTAATTTACTCATCTGTGAAGTGCTGCTTGATTCACGGTACATGTGCGCAAATGGCATGTTTTAATAACGATAAAGAGTAACCTATGCAGAAACTTATGATTTATTTGAGAGAAGACACCCTTGGGTATGCAAAAATTATCATTATTGCTTGAGATTGACTTTATTACAGCGTACACAAACAACTTTGAAATATAGTAGTTAACATATTTTGTTAAAAAACAATGATTAAATTAAAAACTCCTGCTTCTGTACTTCATCACATGTAAGGTTTAGCCCAGTTAACACTTGGATAATTAATGAACCCCATGACTTTAATATTCCCCTCTAAACTTACCTTTTTATTATTATTAAAACAAGGCATATTGAAAGTACTGTTGGCATTGGGGTGAGGTCTATAGCGCATTCCTAAAATAAGATATCTGTTCACTAATGCTTTCTTGTCAAATCCAGACGACTTCACTATGATGTGGCTCATCCACCATCTGAAGAAACCTTGCATTTAAAATCTGTTTTAAGTAAATGGTAACACCTCCTCCTTGTCTTTTTTACCCATTCTTCCTAAACCATCTATGTTTCATTTAATACCATCTCTATTTTTAGCCAGGTTTTTGTTATTGCAATAAAAACAACATTATGCTCAGCTACATAAAACTCCAGGTGACATATTTTATTTTAGATACTCTTATTTTTCAAGCAAGCAATTATTATTTTACTTCGGCACTTTAACTTTTTGCTTGAAATTAAATTACTTTGTGTATTTGATAATATACTACTGCTCCTCCCTTCATGTGAACTTCTAAACCTGGCCTGTCCTAAACCCCCTTGCTTTCCCCATTCCCCAGTTTAAGCAATCCACAACTAACCTATTTATATGCCTCCCCAGCACACTGGCACCTCTTCTGTTTAAATATATCCCACAATAGCAGAACAGGCCCCATCTGTTCCAGAATACCCCATAAACACATGCCCTTCTATCCTATACCAGCATTTGACTGTTAAGCCTTCTAATCCTCTCAGTCTTACCTGTACTGGCACCTGGCAGACTACCTTGTCAGTTCTACATCTCAGCTTGACATCTAACTCTTTTCATCTTGATTGCTGAATTAACTACCTGCCCATGCATATGTTATTTGTTCCAAAATGGACAATGACAACTGGATGAAGCCCTGCCAGAATAAAATATATCCACCCTTCCAAGAACGTCTCCTACCTCTGCACCCAGAAGGCAACAAACTGTAAGACTCTCTTATTCTCCTCTGCAGAAAATCTGCCTCTCAGTCCCCCTAATGATTTAGTGCCCCATTATTATTACATATCTCTTTCAGGGGACTGGTTTTGAGTTGACACATCGGGGCTCCTAATTCATGGCTACCACCTCAGAGACAGAACATAACAGAGATTACTTTCAAAAACCAATGAAAGTGTTGTTATCTTGTAGGCTCTTAAAATTGTATTTTTATCCTTCAATAACCACTCTGTGTTCTAGGGGCAAATTTGATATTTTCTACATCTTAAAAGGACCATTACTTTTATCAGTGTAATGGTCCATTCATCAAAAAGCAGCATCTGATTTTGCAGTCATTTATCTCTACAGACTCTGCACAAAGTCCACTGCATTGTACAGTTAAGTACTTAATGGAAGGAAATATTTAGTTTTGTATATGCAGCACATATTTGCTTTTAAAAGACAGAGCTCTAAATTATTAATGCACAAAGTTTCTGATTTAGAAAAGGGCAGTAAAATCCAATACTTTGTCTCCAAAACACAATCTCATGACTAACAAAGCAGTAAAAGCGAATCCTGGTAAATGCCTTAAATGGCACCTACTGAACCAACACACTGCATTTAAAGAATTACACCAGAGAACCATGAGTGAGAAAGGAGGTAATGTGTTGAGCAGCAAAGAATGGAGAGAGTACACAAAAGTGAAAGATTTAGCTACCAAAATTTAGCAGACTGGGTTCACCCATAACCCAACACAGTAATTTCAAACACAGAGCTCTAATATCATAATCCTTCACAACATTACTAAGCCAGGGCATTTACTGGCAATGAAGCCTTCAGATTTCAGCAGCACATAGAGTCAGCTAGCTGGATCTTCAGCTCACTAGCATCCTTGCCCATAGGTTGAAAGGCCTACAAATTCATGACAATTGTTGTGAGATTTCAACATTTCATAATCATTAAATCTAATGTCATGTTCAGCATATCTTCTGAGGGTATGAGGTTAGTCTTGCCAACACTATAAAAAATCCAACTTGCCAAAACGGAATTGCTGGTATGAAAGATATGCAAATTCCATCCATCCATCTGTTATCCAACCCACTATATCCTAACTACAGGGTCACGGGGGTCTGCTGGAACCAGTCCCAGCCAACACAGGGTGCAAGGCAGGAAACAAACCCTGCATGCACAAAGGGTGCATGCCCACCCCAGTGCAAATTAAAAAACATAATAGGTATGTTATATTTTTTTAATGTTAGTGTTTATTTTGTTAATTCAGTTACTCACGATGTAATGTCAACCTCTCCAGGCATCATTACAGTTAAATGAGTGGTTGGAGTCAGCAGAAATATTAGTTCATCTGATCAGGTACAAACAGGAGTCAAAGTTGCCAGGTACCAAATCCACACCCAGAGTAAGTAGTCAGCAGTGAGAAGCATTATCTTTTATTGATTAATATTAATTCCTCGTTATTGTCAAATCTAATTTTTGAAATGGCATCTAGTCCTAGCTTAGCAGTGTAAATAAAATCTCTCTGCGGATGGAGTGTATCTGATTTTATGGCCATTTTGGGCATTACTGGCAGCAACATATTTTCTGTCTTTTAATTTAGTATGCCAGTACTTATCTGAGCTATTAATGAGCTCCTTTGTGCTAATGTATACTAATTCAAAATAATAATAATATGAGAGTATAATTGTGTGTGGATTCTTATCAAGACTGTACAGTGGAAATGTAAGGTGGCTGGCTACACTCCATAAACTGCAGGTCAGCAGTAGAACTATTGCACTTTTTGAGTGATTAGGACAATTTTTTTCATATTCTAATAAAGATGTTCTATATTACAACTAAAAGTGATAATTTAAAGATTTTATATATGGGAGCAAACCTGTAGCTCTTGTTCTTAAATTGTAGACCAATCTTAGGTTTCTTCTGGCTATGGACCAAAACAGCTTTCAAAGAACGTTTCAAAAGTGGCCATTTTTCCCTGAATAATAAGGACCTGTCAATTTACTTTGTACTCAACCTACACGTTATGATATTATCCAAAAACAGAGATGGCAAAATTGTGAAAACAAATTCCGGGCAATGCAAAACTATTAATACTTAAACAGTCATACTTAATTAGTAGTTTAATTAATATATAGTTTGGAAATACCTCACGTTAAATATTTTGTATTATTGGGAATTTTGGAATTTTCTGAGTATTCTGCATTTTTAAATAAATTACATTAAAAAAGTAAAGTGATATTTTTATCATCCCTTTTCGGAACTACCTTTTGAGATAATCATAACACTACAGAGATCGTAGGTACACCTTAGATTAATATCAGATATTCTACTAAGTGTGCCTTTATTATTAATTAGCAACATTTTACTAAATGCTCATCTAAATTCTTCACCAGGCATTTTGCATAGCTCTCCAACTCCAATCTAGAGCCACGTGAGTCTGAAGACTATCCTCTATTACATCAAGTCAGCTTAAAATGTTGCTTGTTACTTGTGTAATATTTAGGAAACAATGTTCTTTCTTATGACATTATACCAATTATTTGGCTTGTCTCAGCTTTGGCTTACTATAGACAGTATTCCTTTAACTTACCAGATTGTTTTAATTTTTTCAACAAATCACACTGTTAAGCTTGGGAATGTGAATTTAGAGTGGCATAGAGGAAATGTATATCACTTTAAAAGAGTAAATTAAGTTTACTTCTTTTCAGATACTAGTACAGTATTAGTATTAAAGCTAGAAGAAAGTTTGTTATTGAAGACTTTCTGTAGTGTACTCCATCTCCATAGCCATGTTTAATAAATTTTATCTGAATTACATATATATTATGATAAAATAGACTTGATGGGTTATCTAGATATTCATATACAGGTACATTAGGAAACATTTGCCCTATGTCTTGATTCTGTGTGAACTTTTTAAATTATGGAATTCCTCTGATTTATTTGTCACTCATGATGTTGATAATCAAAATAAAATGCTCTAATTTTAAATAATGTTTTTCAGATTATTGAATTAACCGGTTACGGCATACTGCACGATAACGTGCAGTGAATACACTTGACTTGAACACTCATAGCTTTCATCCTCTTTCTCTGTATGTTTAGCAATCATCTCCTCAGAAATTGATGCTCCAGCTCCTTCCTGAGTATTTCTTCTTTTCTCCACCCTAGCAGCCCGCTTCTTCTCTTCTTTTGTCTGCATCTTTTCATGTTAAAACTGATTAAATCAGTATTTGTGTTGCAATTACTTAGTACGTTCTCTTTAATTTTTCACTTAAGCAGGCACTTCAGTCTTCAATCTGCCTCAATAATATTGTAACAACCCGGCAGCAAGCGCTGGCGGAGTGACGCCTCATGGGTAATTTATGTAAATAGTTTGTGGGGAATTTATGGGTAATTTATAAAAAGCTTATTGTATGTCGAAATTTACGTATTGTCAATTGTGTTGTAAATAATGGTGTGTCTGTATTTAATTGGTTGGGTGGGTTTGGGTCATCGCCGTCCGGGGGTTATTTATTTGCAAAAAGTACCAATTTATTGAAATGTGTCTTGTGCGTGACCTTGGCAATGGCGAGCAATAATGTTGAGCTTTTGTTTCTGACTATCTTCTGTAATAAAAAGATACAACAGGACAGAGCTGTTTTATTGCTAAGATTTAATCTAAGCAAACTACCGAGACACTCGGAGTCGTGCGGTGTATGGGGCACGAGTGTTCTCTTTCTTAAAGAGCTGGGTGCAGTTGCGTGCATAACGCTGGCAATCCGCTAGCCGACAGCGGAGAGGTGCACGGCAGAGTTGGCTCGAAATCTTAAAGACTCCTCCACGGGTCGCTACATTGGTGTCAGAAGTGGGAGACCAGGCTGTTTAGAAGACGCCGTCATGGAACAGAGTCTTGAAGAAATAGAGCGTGCCATCTCGGAAAATAGCGTTATGTTGGAGCGCCTGATCAGCAGAACTGCACGGAGAAAAAGGACAAACTGGCCTGAGGGTGCCAGTATTCCCCGGACAGTGTTGCGATCTTCTAGGCACGGCCGGAATGAACCTGTAGCTGCCGCGACACCCCAAATCACCAGTCGGCCGGTCCTCCCCACACGGTCACCCGCTAAGCTGCCACGATACAGCGGGTTGGCCTCCCCTGGAGCCATACCTTGCACAAGTGGATCTGGCTGCTCTTCACAATGGTTGGAGCTGCGAGGAAGCTGCAACACACTTGGCCCTTGCCTTGGAGGGTCCCGCACTTCAGGTACTCATCGACCTGCCGCCTGAGGAGTGTCGTGATCTTCAGGCCCTCACCGATGCTCTCACCCGTCGCTTTGGACAGAGAACCTCAGCGGAACACAGCAGGGAGGAGCTGACTAACCGACGTCGGCGTGAAGGTGAGAGTGTGGGAGCATTTGCAGCTGACATCAGGGTCTATGCACGGAAAGGTTACCCTACTTTCTCGACAGCAGCAAGGGAAGAACTCAGTCTTCATGCTTTCCTGCGGGCCTTACACCAGAGCGTCTCCGTCAGCATGTCTGTCTGTTGTCGCCCAGACATTTGAGTGAGGCACTACGGGAGGCTGAACGGGCTGAAGAGGTACTACAGTTTGGGTCTCCGCACGTCAATCATCACGCCCAAGCCGCTACGAGCAGTTGAGCGAGTGGTAGAAAGGGACCAGCCTGAGGGTGTGGAGGTCAGTCGCCCAGCCATCATCAATCCCCGACAGAGACAAAGATCGGACCGCTGTTTCCGATGCGGAGAACCAGGGCATTTTGCCAGGGACTGCCCTGCTCCAAGTCCCCTGCCTCGTACAACATCACCTTCGGAAACGACCTCGGGTGAGGCCGTGAGGGACCCTCGCTCCATTTTCAGCATCCCTCCGCAATGACTGCCCTAAAGTGGGGCTGTGGGTTTTCAGGTGGACTGTACCTAGACTGCATTATAGACGGACGGCCATGCAGTGCCTTAGTGGACACGGGGTCCACTATTTGTCTATTACAGAGAGGTGTGTTGCCGAAACAGCTGGTCCTCTTCCAAAGACTGGACTCCTTCTAACATCGAACTGCGACGGTTACGGGTGAACGGACAAAAATGCCGGAAAGAAACTATTGACTGTAGTAGTAGGGACGAGCCAGACCAGCCACGAATTCTGGCTCACGGACATTAAAGACAAATGCATAATTGGGTTAGACTTGTTGGCCCACTGGGGAGCATGTGTTGATGTGTCCAGGGCCATCCTCTGCGTAGGTAATGAGACTGTGTCGCTCCAATCGGGCTGGAATCGTCCTGGAAGGGCTGTTAGCTTGGATTTGCCTGGACACCACGGCTCACCGGCTCCCGACCGTTGTTCGGAAGATGCAGGGACTGAAGAGGACCCCAGGAGAGTATTGCAGCTCAGACCAGTGCTCCCCAACGGTTTTCCTCACACGACCACCCATCCGCTGAGACGGTTGGCGCTGTGGAGGAATTGGGCCATCGAAGTGGTGAACATCTGAGCACGCCACAGCAGGAGCAACTCCAGAAAGTACTGAACGACTTTGTGGACATTTTGCGGCTCGAGAAGAGGACTGCACCAGAACCTCGTTAGTCAAACACCACATTGACACTGGCCACGCCGCCCCATTCGGTTGCGCCCACCGATTGCCTCTTGCAAAGCGCCAAGCTGCGAAGAATTGATTCGCGAGATGGTAACCAACGACATCATTGAGCCTTAGGACAGTCCCTGGGCGCACCCATGGTCATGGTGCGGAAGAAAACGGGGGGTTGGCGCCCTTGTGTGGACTTTCGTAAATTAAATGCAGTCACTCGAAAAGACTCTTACCCATTGCCTCGCATCGATGATGCATTGGACTATGTGGCTGGATCCCGTTGGTTCAGCACTTTGGACTTGCGCAGTGGATATTGGCAGGTAGAACTGGCAGCAGAGGACCGACCCAAAACTGCATTCACCATCGGACAAGGGCTGTGGCAGTTTAAGGTAATGCCGTTTGGACTTTGTAATGCGCCGGCCACTTTTGAAAGACTAATGGAGCGGGTCCTAAAAGACATTCCCCGAACCCGTTGTGTGGTCTATTTAGATGATCTGCTGATTCATGCCAGAGACTTTGACCAGGCGGTGCACAATTTAAGGGAGGTCCTGACCGCCATTCGTAGCGCCGGGTTGCGGTTGAACCCTGAGAAATGCAATCTTCTCGCCCGACAGACCCAGTTTCTAGGGCACGTAATCAGCGAGAGTGGGGTGGCTACAGACCCAGCGAAGGTGACTGCCGTGAGCAACTGGCCCCCACCAGCCAATATCACTGAGCTGCGGAGCTTTTTGGGTTTAGCCTCCTACTACCGAAGGTTCGGAAAAAACTTTGCAACCATTGCCAGCCCTTTGCACCGACTAACGAGTAAGGGCCAACAGTTTGGGTGGACGGAGGACTGCACAACCACCTTCCAACAGTTAAAGGCTGCCCTCGTCAGCGCCTGTCCTGGCGTACCCTGACCCCAACCAACCTTTTGTGGTGGACACTGACGCTAGCAATGTGGGGATTGGGGCCGTGCTCTCACAGAAGGGGGAGGCTGGAGAAAGAGTGATAGCTTATTACAGCTGCAGCCTCAGTCGACGGAGAGGAATTACTGTGTCACTTTCGGCGGGAACTGTTGGCAGTGATCCTAGCGGCGCACGGCACTTTCGGCCCTACCTATTGGGCACTAGGTTCACTGCGGACTGACCATGCTAGCCTCACCTGGATGTTGAATTTCCGGCAACCAGAGGGCCAGGTGGCAAGGTGGATGGAGATTCTACAGAATATGACTTTGAGATACAGCACCGACCGGACGGCAGCATGCCAACGCTGATGCCCTCTCCAGGCGTCCATGCCTCAGCAATGAATGTCGATATTGCCGCCGACAGGAAGAAAGGGGGCTGGGGCCATCGTCAGCATCCGCAGGATAGATGACACTGTTGGAGTAGGGAGCCGTCACTATTGACCAATTGAGGCAGTTACAGGCGAACGACCAAGCACTAGAAAAGGTAAAGGGCTGGTTGGAGACACAAGAACGTCCCGACTGGCAAACCGTGTCGTCACAGGGGCCTGAACTCAAAATACTCCACTCTCAGTGGGGCAACTTGGAGTTGCGCGATGGCGTAATCTACAGGCGGTGGCAAGCACCGGGAGGAATTGACCGACTACAACTACTGGTTCCCCAGGCTTTGCGCCGAGGTCCTCCGATGGGTCCACGGGCGGCTGGATCCGGACACTACGGGAACGCTAAGACAGTGCGTCGACTACGGCAGCGGTTTTATTGGCCCGGGTGTCGGCAAGACGCAGAGCTACACGTCCACTGCTGTGACGTCTGCACTGCACAAAAGGACCTGGTCAACGTTCTCCGCGCGCCATTGCAACAATACCTGGTCGGGGCACCCATGGAGAGAATTGGCGTGGACATACTGGGTCCTTTTCCTGTAACGGAAGCGGAAATCGCTACGCTTTGGTAGCAATGGACTACTTTACCAAATGGCCAGAGGCGTATGCAGTTCCGGATCAGAGTGCCTCCACAGCTGCTCAAAACTCGTGGATGAAATGTTCACTCGATTTGGAGTTCGGACGAGCTCCACAGCGATCAGGGCGGAACTTTGAGAGCCGTTTGTTCAGGGAGGTGTGTCAGCGACTGGGGTGAAAAGACCGGACCACCCCTTCACCCACAAAGTGATGGATTGGTCGGCGATTTAATCGCACCCTGGCCACTCAACTGGCAATCCTGACCAGTCAACACCAGCGGGACTGGGACCAACATTTGCCTTTGGTCCTATGGGCATATCGGACAGCAGTGCAGGAGTCGAGCCAATGCGCCAGCGGGCTGATGTTTGGAAGGGAACCGCACGCCGGTGGAATTAGTGTTTGGCTCACCCCCTGAGCCTGAGATTATTGGTGGGCCCGAAATGGATTATTTTAGACGGCTAAAAGAGCGGCTGGACACCGTTCATCGACTGGCCAGGGAGGCCCTGGAGGGAGCTGGAGCGCCAAAAGCGGGCTTACGACTCACGGGCTCATGGCCCGGCGCTGAAGCCAGGGGACAAAGTGTGGGTATTTTGCCCGCAGCGGAAACGGGGATTGTCCCCAAAACTAGCCCACCATTGGCAAGGACCGGGAGAAATATTGGACAAAATATCGGAGGTAGTTTTCCGAGTCGAATGCCTGGGCGAGGCAGGCGGGTGGTGCTGCACAAGGACCGTTTAGCACCATACCACCCACTGGCCCCAGAACAACAACAACTCGAAAATACAAGCGGTTCTCCAACCTCCACCCCCGGCACCGAGTCAGACATTGACAGGACTGAGCCCGACACAAGTGATGGCACATCCGGCAGGACAAAGCGTATCCGTCGCCGGCCAGGACATTTACGTGATTTTATCTGTGATGAGTAGGGTTGTGGGGACACTAACCCTCTTAGGAGGGGGCTGTGTAACAACCCGGCAGCAAGCGCTGGCGGAGTGACGCCTCATGGGTAATTTATGTAAATAGTTTGTGGGGAATTTATGGGTAATTTATAAAAAGCTTATTGTATGTCGAATTTACGTATTGTCATTGTGTTGTAAATAATGGTGTGTTTGTATTTAATTGGTTGGGTGGGTTTGGGTCATCGCCGTCCGGGGTTATTTATTTTGTAAAAGTACCAATTTATTGAAATGTGTCTTCGTGCATGACCTTGGCAATGGCCGAGCAATAATGTTGAGCTTTTGTTTCTGACTATCTTCTGTAATAAAAGATACAACAGGACAGAGCTGTTTTATTGCTAAGATTTATCTAAGCAAACTACCGAGACACTCGAGTCGTGCGGTGTATGGGGCACGAGTGTTCTCTTTCTTAAAGAGCTGGGTGCAGTTGCGTGCATAACGCTGGCAATCCGCTAGCCGACAGCTTCGAGAGGTGCACGGCAGAGTTCGGCTCGAAATCTTTAAAGACTCCTCCACGGGTCGCTACATTGGTGTCAGAAGTGGGAGACCAGGCTGTTTAGAAGACGCCGTCATGGAACAGAGTCTTGAAGAAATAGAGCGTGCCATCTCGGAAAATAGCGTTATGTTGGGCGCCTGATCAGCAGAACTGCACGGAGAAAAGGACAAACTGGCCTGAGGGTGCCAGTATTCCCGGACAGTGTTGCGATCTTCTAGGCACGGCGGAATGAACCTGTAGCTGCATAGCGACACCCCAAATCACCAGTCGGCCGGTCCTCCCCACACGGTCACCCGCTAAGCTGCCACGATACAGCGGGTTGGCGCCCTGGAGCCATACCTTGCACAAGTGGATCTGGCTGCTCTTCACAATGGTTGGAGCTGCGAGGAAGCTGCAACACACTTGGCCCTTGCCTTGGAGGGTCCCGCACTTCAGGTACTCATCGACCTGCCGCCTGAGGAGTGTTGTGATCTTCAGGCCCTCACCGATGCTCTCACCCGTCGCTTTGGACAGAGAACCTCAGCGGAACACAGCAGGGAGGAGCTGACTAACCGACGTCGGCGTGAAGGTGAGAGTGTGGGAGCATTTGCAGCTGACATCAGGGTCTATGCAGAAAGGTTACCCTACTTTCTCGACAGCAGCAAGGGAAGAACTCAGTCTTCATGCTTTCCTGCGGGGCCTTACACCAGAGCGTCTCCGTCAGCATGTCTGTCTGTTGTCGCCCAGACATTTGAGTGAGGCACTACGGGAGGCTGAACGGGCTGAAGAGGTACTACAGCTTGGGTCTCCGGCACGTCAATCATCACGCCCAAGCCGCTACGAGAGCAGTTGAGCGAGTGGTAGAAAGGGACCAGCCTGAGGGTGTGGAGGTCAGTCGCGCCCAGCCATCATCAATCCCCCGACAGAGACAAAGATCGGACCGCTGTTTCCGATGCGGAGAACCAGGGCATTTTGCCAGGGACTGCCCTGCTCCAAGTCCCCTGCCTCGCATAACATCACCTTGGAAACGACCGGGTGAGGCCGTGAGGGACCCTCGCTCCATTTTCAGCATCCCTCCGCAATGACTGCCCTAAAGTGGGGCTGTGGGTTTTCAGGTGGACTGTACCTAGACTGCATTATAGACGGACGGCCATGCAGTGCCTTAGTGGACACGGGGTCCACTATTTGTCTATTACAGAGAGGAGTGTTGCCTGAAACAGCTGGTCCTCTGCCAAAAGACTGGACTCCTTCTAACATCGAACTGCGCGCGTTACGGGTGAACGGACAAAAAGCCGGAAAGAAACTATTGACTGTAGTAGTAGGGACGAGCCAGACCAGCCACGAATTCTGGCTCACGGACATTAAAGACAAATGCATAATTGGGTTAGACTTGTTGGCCCACTGGGGAGCATGTGTTGATGTGTCCAGGGCCATCCTCTGCGTAGGTAATGAGACTGTGTCGCTCCAATCGGGCTGGAATCGTCCTGGAAGGGCTGTTAGCTTGGATTTGCCTGGACACCACGGCTCACCGGCTCCCGACCGTTGTTCGGAAGATGCAGGGACTGAAGAGGACCCCCAGGAGAGTATTGCAGCTCAGACCAGTGCTCCCCAACGGTTTTCCTCACACGACCACCCATCCGCTGAGACGGTTGCCGCTGTGGAGGAATTGGGCCATCGAAGTGGTGAACATCTGAGCACGCCACAGCAGGAGCAACTCCAGAAAGTACTGAACGACTTTGTGGACATTTTGCGGCTCGAGAAGAGGACTGCACCAGAACCTCGTTAGTCAAACACCACATTGACACTGGCCACGCCGCCCCCATTCGGTTGCGCCCCCACCGATTGCCTCTTGCAAAACGCCAAGCTGCCGAAGAATTGATTCGCGAGATGGTAACCAACGACATCATTGAGCCTTCGGACAGTCCTGGGCGCACCCATGGTCATGGTGCGGAAGAAAACGGGGGGTTGGCGCCCTTGTGTGGACTTTCGTAAATTAAATGCAGTCACTCGAAAAGACTCTTACCCATTGCCTCGCATCGATGATGCATTGGACTATGTGGCTGGATCCCGTTGGTTCAGCACTTTGGACTTGCGCAGTGGATATTGGCAGGTAGAACTGGCAGCAGAGGACCGACCCAAAACTGCATTCACCATCGGACAAGGGCTGTGGCAGTTTAAGGTAATGCCGTTTGGACTTTGTAATGCGCCGGCCACTTTTGAAAGACTAATGGAGCGGGTCCTAAAAGACATTCCCCGAACCCGTTGTGTGGTCTATTTAGATGATCTGCTGATTCATGCCAGAGACTTTGACCAGGCGGTGCACAATTTAAGGGAGGTCCTGACCGCCATTCGTAGCGCCGGGTTGCGGTTGAACCCTGAGAAATGCAATCTTCTCGCCCGACAGACCCAGTTTCTAGGGCACGTAATCAGCGAGTGGGGTGGCTACAGACCCAGCGAAGGTGACTGCCCTGAGCAACTGGCCCCCACCAGCCAATATCACTGAGCTGCGGAGCTTTTTGGGTTTAGCCTCCTACTACCGAAGGTTCGTAAAAAACTTTGCAACCATTGCCAGCCCTTTGCACCGACTAACGAGTAAGGGCCAACAGTTTGGGTGGACGGAGGACTGCACAGCCGCCTTCCAACAATTAAAGGCTGCCCTCGTCAGCGCCTGTCCTGGCGTACCCTGACCCCAACCAACCTTTTGTGGTGGACACTGGCGCTAGCAATGTGGGGATTGGGGCCGTGCTCTCACAGAAGGGGGAGGCTGGAGAAAGAGTGATAGCTTATTACAGCTGCAGCCTCAGTCGACGGAGAGGAATTACTGTGTCACTCGGCGGGAACGGTTGGCAGTGATCCTAGCGGTACGGCACTTTCGGCCCTACCTATTGGGCACTAGGTTCACGCTGCGGACTGACCATGCTAGCCTCACCTGGATGTTGAATTTCCGGCAACCAGAGGGCCAGGTGGCAAGGTGGATGGAGATTCTACAGGAATATGACTTTGAGATACAGCACCGACCGGGACGGCAGCATGCCAACGCTGATGCCCTCTCCAGGCGTCCATGCCTCAGCAATGAATGTCGATATTGCCACCGACAGGAAGAAAGGGGCTGGGGCCATCGTCAGCATCCGCAAGGATAGATGACACTGTTGGAGTAGGGAGCCGTTCACTATTGACCAATTGAGGCAGTTACAGGCGAGCGACCAAGCACTAGAAAGGTAAAGGGCTGGTTGGAGACACAAGAACGTCCCGACTGGCAAACCGTGTCGTCACAGGGGCCTGAACTCAAAATACTCCACTCTCAGTGGGCAACTTGGAGTTGCACGATGGCGTAATCTACAGGCGGTGGCAAGCACCCGGGGGAGGAATTGACCGACTACAACTACTGGTTCCCCAGGCTTTGCGCGCCGAGGTCCTCCGATGGGTCCACGGAGGCTGGATCCGGACACTACGGGACGCTAAGACAGTGCGTCGACTACGGCAGCGGTTTTATTGGCCCGGGTGTCGGCAAGACGCAGAGCTACACGTCCACTGCTGTGACGTCTGCACTGCACAAAAGGACCTGGTCAACGTTCTCGCAGCGCCATTGCAACAATACCTGGTCGGGGCACCCATGGAGAGAATTGGAGTGGACATACTGGGTCCTTTTCCTGTAACGGAAGCGGAAATCGCTACGTTTTGGTAGCAATGGACTACTTTACCAAATGGCCAGAGGCGTATGCAGTTCCGGATCAGAGTGCCTCCACAGCTGCTCAAAAACTCGTGGATGAAATGTTCACTCGATTTGGAGTTCCGGACGAGCTCCACAGCGATCAGGGGCGGAACTTCGAGAGCCGTTTGTTCAGGGAGGTGTGTCAGCGACTGGGGGGAAAAAGACCCGGACCACCCCCCTTCACCCACAAAGTGATGGATTGGTCGGCGATTTAATCGCACCCTGGCCACTCAACTGGCAATCCTGACCAGTCAACACCAGCGGGACTGGGACCAACATTTGCCTTTGGTCCTATGGGCATATCGGACAGCAGTGCAGGAGTCGAGCCAATGCACGCCAGCGGGGCTGATGTTTGGAAGGGAACTTCGCACGCCGGTGGAATTAGTGTTTGGCTCACCCCCTGAGCCTGAGATTATTGGTGGGCCCGAAATGGATTATTTTAGGCGGCTAAAAGAGCGGCTGG
This sequence comes from Polypterus senegalus, assembly GCF_016835505.1. NCBI lineage: Eukaryota > Metazoa > Chordata > Cladistia > Polypteriformes > Polypteridae > Polypterus > Polypterus senegalus. Next base: position 119,699,330 of record NC_053157.1, on the reverse strand, counting down.
ACACCGTTCATCGACTGGCCAGGGAGGCCCTGGAGGGAGCTGGAGCGCGCCAAAAACGGGCTTACGACTCACGGGCTCATGGCCCGACGCTGAAGCCAGGGGACAAAGTGTGGGTATTTTGCCCCAGCGGAAACGGGATTGTCCCCAAAACTAGCCCACCATTGGCAAGGACCGGGAGAAATATTGGACAAAATATCGGAGGGAGTTTTCCGAGTCGAATGCCTGGACGAGGCAGGCGGGTGGTGCTGCACAAGGACCGTTTAGCACCATACCACCCACTGGCCCCAGAACAACAACAACTCGAAAATACAAGCGGTTCTCCAACCTCCACCCCCGGCACCGAGTCAGACATTGACAGGACTGAGCCCGACACAAGTGATGGCACATCCGGCCAGGACATTTACGTGATTTTATCTGTGATGAGTAGGGTTGTGGGGACACTAACCCTCTTAGGAGGGGGCTGTGTAACAACCCGGCAGCAAGCGCTGGCGGAGGCGCCTCATGGGTAATTTATGTAAATAGTTTGTGGGGAATTTATGGGTAATTTATAAAAAGCTTATTGTATGTCGAAATTTACGTATTGTCAATTGTGTTGTAAATAATGGTGTGTCTGTATTTAATTGGTTGGGTGGGTTTGGGTCATCGCCGTCCGGGGGTTATTTATTTGCAGAAAGTACCAATTTATTGAAATGTGTCTTCGTGCGTGACCTTGGCAATGGCCGAGCAATAATGTTGAGCTTTTGTTTCTGACTATCTTCTGTAATAAAAAGATACAACAGGACAGAGCTGTTTTATTGCTAAGATTTAATCTAAGCAAACTACCGAGACACTCGGAGTCGTGCGGTGTATGGGGCACGAGTGTTCTCTTTCTTAAAGAGATGGGTGCAGTTGCGTGCATAACGCTGGCAATCCGCTAGCCGACAGCTTCGGAGAGGTGCACGGCAGAGTTCGGCTCGAAATCTTTAAAGACTCCTCCACGGGTCGCTACAATATTTAAGATATGAAGAGGTAGGGGAAGTGATGGCGAAGGTGGTAGGGAATGAGAACGGCGCCCGTGCTGGCTGTGCTGCACGGCCGCCCTACTGGCTGCTGCCGAGAGTCGATTCTACAATAAAATAAAAAGAGGAATAACCTTTGAGGTCAATCATCACACCGAAAGCGGATAGTAAACATTACATAGTATATGTGTACCAAATTTCAGGTCAATAATTCAAACAGTTTGTGAGCTACAGGTGATTTAAAATCCTGGACAGACAAACGGACAGTCACGGTAGCATATTATAGAAGAAGATATTGATCTGCTCCTGACCTTGACCAAAACATGAGAGTTATAAAATATATAGTTCAACATTTAGAACTGTAGTTCTCAAGTTCAATACTGGGGAGGACCTGTGGCAGAAAATTTTCATCCCATCAAACTTCTGTGTTTAATTGGATGTCTACCTGAATTAAGCAAGTAAGTTTTGTTTTTTGTTTTTGTTTATTAAATCAATCTAGAAAATACAAGCTGGTTATACAAATTTTTTTACCAAATGAAGGGATGCCAGTGTGAGGGTATTCACTTATTAACTTATTACCTAATGTGTGAGGTGCACTTAATGCTGCTGTGCATCATTCAAGAACCACTGATTTATAGCATCATCGTTTGAGGGTTCTTCTGAGGTTTGTTAAGTATAATATAATTGGTAAAAATAAAAAAAAAATATGTATTGGAAAATAAAAGTAAACTAGATTGGGAATGTGGGCCATAGTTGGAAAAACCTGGAAAAGCTGAGTTTTTTAAAAGTGACCCAGACAGCAGAATAAGAGCTGAAAAAGAGGATGTACCAGACTTTCTATCATTCTTAAGAGTCTGTCCAGAGTATTACAAAAATATACATTTGTGTACAAATGAGCATCAAGCTTCTTCTCTAGGATTTCAACCCAGGAATTGTTTAGCAGTAAAACATTAAATTATTAAATGGTGCTGTTATAGCTTTCTCAAGGTAAATGTAAGGAAAATGCAAAATGGCTCCTTGGTCTCAGATAAATGAAGAAGTTCAGAAGTCCAGGTTAATTAAAAAATTGTGATTGTTTCTTTGAATCCTAACTACATTTATAAAATTTCAAAAAAGGGATATATTTTCTCTGTGTGTGCAAAATATGTGTGTGTCTATGTGTGTTCTGTAGTGTTTTGTCTTATGATCTGATCTGTGTTTTTGAAAACATGCTTGCTCAAGGTGAACTAAAATGGCAACACATGATCAAAGACACAATAGTTAAAGCAAAAGCATGTTGAATATTCACGGGTCTACAGTTGGCACTTCCCCCCTGAAACCATTAAATGCTGGTTCTGCCTATTTTTATGACATTAGTTTTTTTAATACATTAAGTTGACACAATCACCTTCAGTTGCCTTATTTGTCGGTAACATAATCTCTTTTGTGGCTTGAAATTAACATTAAAAATACAATTCATAACTATCTTTGTTACTTAGTTCCTGAAAGAAATATTTTGTCTGACAGGCCTAACTTAACCATAATTTTTACAACAAAATCAAAGGGGCAAAGTCAAAACAACTTTGCAAATAAACATCAAAGTGTGTAGGAACACACCTTTTGATTATTTTTTGTTTGAGCTTAGGTGTATAAAAAGGGAATCAGTGCAATGTATGTCCTCAGCGCTTCTAAAAATGGCTAATATTGTATTGGAATTTCTGATTTTATTGATTTATTTTCTATTTTAACATAAAATACTTTCTAGTAAATTATGCAGACATTGCACTGCACATTTTGTTTGATATACACCTCCTTGCTGGTAGTTTACTGGTGCATTAAGATTATTCACAAATAGTTTACATTCTCTTCAGAATAGACAAAAGTCGAACAATCACTTATTCAATGATTGCACCTAGAATTGGAGGATCCCTTCAAGTGTGACACAGTCCTCAGGTTGAGAACAAGGAGCCCAGCACCTCTAAGGAAGAAATAACATTTTCAAATTCAGATTTTGAAAATTAGGTTGGTTATGCTGTTAGCAACATTGCTGAACAGTTTTGATAAAAATAGATATTGCAGTTAGTGCATTATGCATTTTGTACCGAGGTAACTTTTCTTTTTTTGCTGTTGTTGGTATGATGTGCATAATGACATTTTGTCTAAAGTGCATTAGCAATACCGTTTATTATGATCTGACTTGCTGTGTAGGCCCTCTCCTCCTAGTTCTCTGGTGTTGTTGTATTTATGAAGAATGTTAATGTACAAGTAGGCACGGTGGCACATTGGTAGCGCTGCTGCCTTGCAGTAAGGAGACCCGGATTCGCATCCTTAGTCCTCCTTGCGTGGAGTTTGCATGTTCTCCCAGTGTCTGTGTTTTTTTCCTCTAGCACTACAGTGACAAGACGTGATCCTTGGACCTTTCTGTGTTCTTAAGCATGATGGATGACTCCCTGTCTCCTATTTTCATTCCTTCCATTTGTTTTGAGTGACATTCATAGTAGCAGAATTCCATCAGTCAGAGACAGAAGCCTGCATCTTCACCAATATAATATAAAAATAAGAAGCGTTTTTGTGTCACTTCTGTGTTAGAGTTACAGTATTTAGGTGCATATGTATACAAGGAAATATATAAGCAACATTTTATCAATGAAGAAGGTGCAACTGTGATGGAACACTGTTCTAAGTACATGTTCAGTCATTTCTCCTTAAAGATAGATAGATAGATAGATAGATAGATGTTTATTTGTCCCAAGGGAGAAATTTAGTTTTTAACAGAAGCTCTTCAAAAAATTAGATAAAATCCACTCACACTATAGTCCAAACACACACCATAATGACTAAACTTTGTTAAAAGAACTAGAGAAACAGCATTATTTGTAAATAGTTTAAACTGTACAGTAGTCACCGTTTGTGCTTTTTTTAAAATTTGATATACTTTGTTAATCACCAAGGATAAATTGTCTTTTTGCATGACCTTTAGGAGTCAGAGCACAGGGTCAGCCATTGTACAGCACCCATGGAGCAATTTTCGGGTTAAGGGCCTTGTTCACAGGCCCAATAGAATAGGATCCCTTCTGACAGTAACGGTACTTGAATCAACAACATTCTAGACACCGGTTCAGGTCATTGGCCACAGAGCCACCTTGTTAATTGTGTTTCATTTTCTCCTCTGTTGGATGTTTTCAAGAAAATTAGAAAAGACGATAATGATGCCTCCAAGTTTCCTTTTATTGTCAGGAAAAATTTCTGTCATTACCAGTTGACCCCACCAAGATGACTGTACCCATCATGCCTCATGACCTCAGCTTTGAGAAAGTGTGACATGGTGGCAATCCTGGATGAGTAGACTAGTGTAAAATCAAAAGGTAAAAAATAAATTTACTTAACAAAAAGTGATAAATGCAAAATACATTCAGTCATCTGCAGAATCTCACTATTGCCATGATAATATTCTTCCAATAGTAAAGGCTAAAATGATACATTAGAAAAAATGTAAATAATCTTTTATTCCTATAACTGTACATAGAATTAATGTAGGATTTTCTACATTATTGCATGGTATTGTCAAGATCAGCTTCAAAGAAAAGAGGAAAGGCCAAAACCCGGAAAACACCGTAACCCCAAATAATCCAAATAAATAAATAGAAGAAAATGTAAAACAGAAAGAGAAGAATAGTAAAACACAAAGAAAGAAAATAAACTACAAAAAAAATAACAAATATTAATATAATTAAATTAAGAAGAATCTGAATCAAAAACCAAAATCATTAATCTAAAATCCACAATGATTAAAGTTTATAATTCTTGACTAATTTTCTAACAGAGGAGTCTTTAACAAGTGTGATCAAACCCTTAAACTATAAACAAGAACATATTCATGTCCAAAAAGAATAGAAAGTGGCAGAGGCCTGGGCATGAGAAAAGCTTGAGGCTATAGCACTGATCTCAGCTTTTTATTTACTTGAAACTCTTCAGGTGACTTCTGAGTAATTATTGATTGCAAATGAAAGGAAATTAACAAATACTGTAAGGTTAGGCTTTGGTCTAAAGGATTACACAAGAGACAGGTCACAAAACTAACAAGAGACAGGAAAAGTGAAGCTCAGCATGAAGATTAAGCTGAAACGTGACAGGAACTAATAAGAATGTATCACAAAATATAGATGAGGAAAATGCTGAAAATAATATTCATTTCTTTGCTTGTTTCTAAAAAGGAAAAGACAAAGGCCCAAACCTGGCAATTCTAAATTAACAGATAAAGTCAAAAACAATCCATACATTTTATTTAGTGCAAGTGTTAATCTAATCTAAAAAATACAAGAATGCAAGCATCACAAAAGCCTCCCAAGCTAGTCTTCCCCTTTCAAACCCATTTTTGTTGTTAGTCAAAATAATTGTAATAACCACTGTTTTATGATGACTATAGTAAGGTTGGTGTTGAAGAACTAGAAAACTATTTATGTACTGTAAACTGCACATTACATTTCCTGTTCGAATCATAGAAATGTTTACAGTGGTTAGGATTAAAATTGAAGTGTAGTCATACAGTATAAACAATATCAGCACAAGGCAAACCAGGGAAGAGAATGCAGAAAACGAGTGTCTTGAAACAGTTGAGAATTCCAAATAATCAAAATCTGATGAAAAAATGGCACATAATGAATATCAGAACAAAGTCACTGAAAATGATGCTTTAACTCAAGAAAGACAAGATCTAATCTCACCATGAAACTAGCAAGAGAGAAAAACATGGAATTAACAGACATTTGGAAGAAAAAAATAAGTTTAATAATGCTTTCTTTAAACTCCCGTAGGCTGAGGCCTCAAGACATGTTCACTAGACTTAGAATGGAATCTGCAATAAAACCATGGCAGTAAAGCAGGATCATGAATACGTTCAGCTAAGGACAACAACAGTCTTTAAGGCCACAAACAATTCATTGTAAATATCAAGAGTCAACATTCTACTTACCCTTGTGTTTAACTGTTTGCTCAGAAAAACTGATGCAAGAGGAACAACCAGAAGCAAAACCTTAACAAGTGAGATTTCAAAGGAACTTAAATAACTGGAGGGACGTAATTAGTAACAAGATAACAGCCAATACATTTAGTAGCCGACTTTCTGTAACTTACTTTGAAATGCAGAAAAACCTAACTTTCTTTTTATTATCAAGAGTCAAAACAGTTTTTTATGTTAAGATATTTTCAACATGGACTTTACTTTTAAATAAGTGTATTTTAATTTAGATTTTTCTAAAATGTCATTTGTGAGGGGTTAACACTAGGAGCTTCAGATTTCTAAGATGACAATTGTGATACAGAAGGTTTCCAAAGATACCCTGCCTAAGCTTTTTAAGTAATACTGCATGTGCTACATTAAAGAACAAAAGAATAAAAATCAAGTCTACCCACAGTTTTCAACTAAATGTTTCTTAGCTCTTCCTCAACAACTCTGCCCTGGATATGTGGGATAAGAAAATGGATTGAAGGATGGACGGTTCTTAGCTACTGTAGAAAGCAAAATGCATTTTAGATTGAATTTTTAAGCAAATAAATGGCCAACTTTAATAAAAAAATAAATATTTTAAATATAACGTCTCAAAATGTTAAATCAAAGATGCAGTTTTCCTTTTACCTGAAGAAAACAATAACAGGTTTAACCTCTTGAGCATTATGTTTACCACCCGAAAAACAAGTGTAGAATGCTGAAATTTTTTCAACAGTAAAAAATGTTATTATGTGTAACAAATACCACATAGTCAACATAAATATAGTAGAAAGTATAAAGGTATATGTAGTGCCCACTGCTATACTGATGCAGATTTAGTACATGTCCTTAATGTGATTTATTTTGATTCAGTCCCCAACACACAGCCCTACATTTCAATTGGGATAAATGAGGTGTGTTTTTTTGGATGCTTTTCTTAGAATGTTTTTTGTGGTGCTTGAGTATGACAGAGTAGAATGTTAGTTGCTGACATGCACAAATCAGCTCTGCCCATTGTGTTATTGTAGGCCACCACAGTGCAGGGCTTAGTGATTTCTATATTTCCCCTGACCTGAACGACAGTTGGTACATTGTGAACAGTGCTGAGTAAGCAAATGTGTTTCCTGTCCCTCTATTTTTTTGCTGTCACTTTGCCTTTTAGCCATGCACTACCTTGCATCATGATGAATCTTCATGGCGATCAAATTCACTAGGAATATCATAGCAGTTTAGTCGTACAGTGCCATATGCATCAATTTCACTATCCCTGTCACTGACTTATGAACAATTCACATTGTCACTATTTCTAGATTCAACTAATGGTTCAGTTTCAGTTTATTCTAAAACTGACTTTACAACTTTTCATATACATGCTATTTAGTATTTTGATTGAAAGCTCCGCCCCACTCATAAATATTGATGAGTTACCTTACATTGTCAAATGTGTAGAAATATTGATTTTTTGCAGCATGAGGTTAATTCATTCACTAGATGGTAGTAGAATACTATCCTGAGCGTTATTTGGATATAAAACTGTAAAGTAGGTCATTACATGTCACCCCGTGTCACCCCGTGTTTGGGAGTAACTGCAATAACATAGAATTCTGAGCCTGAGTCACACTCAGGGTTAATGCCAAGGAGTTTAAAGACAAAGTATTGACACTCAAAGCATTTTGTTACATTTGTTTTAGGACTAGGCATATTTAATAAAGAGGATTCAAAATGGTAGTGATAATTCTGAACAATCTAAATTAAATTACTGAGTTTCTTCTAGTCTTCATTTGACTCTTTTCTCTGTTGGAAAAATGCAATCTTTTGTCATTTATTTTGCTTTATCAATCTCACTTGACAGAAAGGTTTAGATCATTATTTATTCAAATCTGGGTAACATATGAACCATTTCACTACTGTGTTTTAAATTTATTTTTTATTTGTTCTCATGTTTTTTTTTTTCATTTTCTGGACCTGCTTGTTCTAGTGTTTCAGGATTTAAATTTATCCTTACATTTAAATGCTGTGCCATTTTTAAATAAGCTTATATGATCCCATTACACTGGGGATTCTTCTGATATGAAGTATGTCAAATAAAGCAAGGAACACTGAAAAAAGTTTTGGGGTAGCCAACATATGTAATTGAAAATTGGGTGGTAAAAAAGAGCAAAAAGTCATCAGTATCCCTTTACAGAGTTGAGTCCAAAACAAAATTGATTTATGGCTAACAAAATGGTGTTTTTAAAGCCAGGTGGCACAGGTGATGTCATTAGGCCCAGAAGAGGAAGTGACATCATTGGGTCTGGAACTGCAAGTAATGCCATTGGGCCCAGAACAGAAGTGACACCATCAGGCCCATGCAGAATTTCCCTTGGGTGGCCCACAGAGGCAAGAGAGAATGGGTTAGTACACACTGCACCCCCTGGTCTGGCATGGAATTCTTCTTTCGAGGCCTTTAGCTGCTTCCTTTGTGCATGTTTGTGTGACACACCCCCCAAATCAGCCCAGACTCATCGGGTTGGCAGTCTTAACCAAGAGGTCATAAACCCAAGAAAGAGCATCAGCGCTGGCATGGAAAGAGCCCCGCTGATGAACGAGCAAAAAACTTGTACAGCTGAAGGTCCAAAAAAAACCTTGTGACACACGGGTTTGACTCCTTGTGTAAGGATGTAAGGTTGTACTGTAAGGTTGCATGATCAGTAACCAAAGTGAACTCAAAGCCCAGGAGATAATACCTCAGCTGTGTAATCAGACATTTGATTGCCTAGGCTTCCCATTCCACTGCTGCATACCTAGTGTCCAGCAGTTACCAGCTCAGGAACATGAGAGGGTATTCAACACCATCAACTCTCTGGCTAAGCACGGCACCAAGACCTGTGTCCAAAGCATCCGCGTGGAGAATGAAAGGCAAACAGAAGTATAGGAGCTTTCAGTAACGGTGCCGATGTAAGGGCCTGTTTTAAGTCACTAAATGCAGCTTCTGCGTTTTCACTCGGGGCCCTGTTCTTTGTCAGGTCAGTCAGGGGTGCCATTCTCTCAGAAAATTGGGTACAAACCAACAGTAGTAATTCGCTAAGCCGAGAAAGGCTTGTATTTTGCCCTTGGTCTTTAGGCAGGGCCATATCTATATGGTATCTACTTTGGAGCCCACCAGGTAACCCAAATACTTGGCTTTGTTTAATCCAAAGAAGCATTTCTTTGAGGATATAGTACTATATCCACCAGATGCTAGAAAGTTACGAGTGCCCCATGTAACCCAAATGGAAGGACACAATACTGCCAGTGACCACTAGGGGTGCAAAATGCACTCTTAGCCTTCACAGAGTCAGTTAAAGAAACCTGCCAGTACCCTTTCGTCATGTCAAATGTGGTCAAGAGTTCTGCCTCTCCTAGCCACTCGAGGAAGTCGTCCACTTGTGGCATCAGATAGGTGTCAAATTGTGAGACTTGATTAAGCTGACGGAAATCATTCAAAAATCTCCAAATCCCGTCAGGCTTGGGACCGAGATATTAGGACTGGTCCAGGGACTATGACTTTCCTTAATAATACCTAGTTCCAGAATGCGCTGGATCTCTAGGTCCTCTTCTGCTGTTTTTGCCTCAGGAAGTTGATACAGGCATTCTTGAACAATCATCTCAGGTTCTGTCACAATGCCATGCCCAATCAGAGAGGTCCGTTCGGGTGTTTCACTCACTTCCTCCAGGACAGACAGGATAACTGCTTTTAGCTCCAGTCTTTGGTTGGTGTTTAAATTGGGACCGAAGTTAAGGTTTGTTTTGTGAGCAAATTGTGAATGGGGCTGGTCGGAGGAAGGATCAGATTTCCAGCAGATTTACATGATATACCCATTCACTCGGTCGACAATTGGGTTGTTTCTCCAAATAAATGATGAAGCCTTTCCTCACCTTAACTTCATAAGGATCTTGCCAATGACCCAGTGATTTGGAGTGGGAGGTAGGGATGAGGAACATGACACAATCTCCTGGGCGGAACTCCTGAAGAGACATGCCTTGGTCATAATACCAGGCCTGTGGTACTTGTGCCTTTTCCAAGTGACTTTTTAGGATGGGTCGAATTTTTTTAATTTGTTGTGCAACTGCGCAATATACTCTAATATATTTGTGGAGGGGAGAACCTCTTCACCCACCCTTCCATTAGAATATCTAATATGCAACAGGATGTCGCCCATATACCAATTCAAATGGTGAGAAACCCGTAGAGGCCTGGGGGACTTCCCAATAGACAAAAAGGATGATGAGGAGGACCTGACCACCTTGCATAGCATCTGTTTGAGTATTTGGTTAAACTGCTGCACTAGACCATTGTTTTGAGGATGATATACCAAGGTCTTTAAATATTTTATCTTAAGTAACTTGGCCATTTCCCTGGTAAAGGTAAAGGACGCCCCCTTGTCCATCAGAACTTCTTTAGGGATGACGACTCTCACAAAGACTCCTACCAGTTCCCGTGCAATGTCTTTGGAAGCAGCAGTGTGCAGATGGACACCTTTGGGATATCGGGCAGTGTAATCAACTAGAACTAGAATATATTTGTGTCATCCAGCTAAGGGTTTCAGGGATTCTACTAAGTCGACCCCAATATGTTTGAAGGGAATATCAATAAGGGGAATGGGAAACAGAGGAGCACAGTCCCTCCTAGGAATTTGATGCAGTTGACATTCCGGACAGGACATGAAAAAGCAATGAAATTCCTCATTAATCCCTAGCCAATAAAAATCAGAGCTTAATACACTTAAGGGTTCTTTTCTGTGCCTAAATGGGCTCTCAGGATGTGGGTGTGGGCTAGTTTACAGACATGTAGTCAGAAGGACTGCAGGACTAAAAACGATGACTGTACTTCTCCCTCGTGCTCCTCTACCTGATATAGAAGGTGATTATTCAAGGCAAAGTCAGGGCCCTGTGGCATAGAATGCTGAGTGCATTGGCCATTCACCAGAACCACTGCATTTTTTGCAAATTAAAGGGATTCATCGTTCCATTGCTCTTATTTAAAGGAGGCCAGTGTTTGTTTAAACTTTAGCTGCCTCCCATGTCCACATGTGTGACAAGGATTTTTTTTTTAATTTAGGAATGTTATTAAAGATTTTACAGCCTTATTTTTCCTTCCTGCTATTTTACAGAGTTTCTTAAGAAACTTTTCAATTTGATTCTTGGTTTAGCCGTAGCACAGTACTTGCCACTGTAAAAAGTTGTTGTTGATATTACAGCTGCTTAGCTGGTAAGTCAATTTAAACCACTGTGTATTGGTCACACTAGGACTTTGTCATGGTTGATGTAGTAAGGGGTGTCTTATCATATATTATTGATATTTCTGTAAAAGCTCATTTTCTCAAGCAAACCTTTTTTTATACAGGTGATATTTTTATATTTGTATGGCCTTGTTATATTACACTTCAAATTTGCATTTAAATTGGACTGTGAATACATTAATCAAACTTGATTTCTTATTGTTAGATAGATAGATAGAACTTTATTAGCCCCAATGGAGAAACTTTGCTTTTTACAGAAGCTCAGTAAATAAATATATTATAACAAACAACACAAACCCATTCACAGTTGCACACTAAAATTACTAAAAATCTGTCTTGCCTAAAGATTTAAAGGGCAGTCCCAGTCACAGCAAGGCATTATACAGACATATTGCTGTTAGTATAAAGGAGCTCCAGTAGTGTTTCTTGACACACTTCTGCCTAATAATTTGTTGGCTGAAAGTACTGTGTGTCAAAGAGAGGATGTGCAGCATTGTTCATAATGGCACTCAAGCTTGTTTTAATTCACTCCTTTGTTACTACCTCCAGGGTGTCCAGAATGCATCCCATAACTAAACCTGCCATTGCACAAAAAAATGAAAATCTAAGTAAATGAAAAGTTTCTTATATCAAGAAAGTAAATCTTCTTTTCCTTATTGTAAGAGTTATTAATGTATCAAGAAATGTGTATTTAAGATTATTTAGCTCATTTTAAGAACATTTTTGCAAGCAAATCCACCCACCACAATGGTAAACTGCCCTGCTAAACAAAAGCAAAGCAACTATTTTATTCGGGAATGAAGCTCCATATTGTAAAACTTAAAAATCTGTAAGTGGATGGTGATTTATTGAGACACCAGTGGTGTAGGAACAGTAGAGAAAAATACAAGTTTAACAGTATCACCCTGGGTAAATGCCAGAGTATATCAAAGAGTGAGACAGATGCCTAGATTGTTATATTGCTTAAAGGATGTTTACTGTGTTCAGTTGCTTAAAGGATGGGCATAACATTGTGTACAATTTAGAAAGTCTGCCCTTGGGGAGATGATTACGGTACACAAGTTAAAGTTTTACAATATCCAAACAAGGGTGGATACCTAATAATTTATCCAGGAATATGACCTGATGTCAGTTCTTGTTCTCAGCAGATCTTGCATGTTTTCTAGGAGTTTTAACAGTGCTTCTTTTCTCTGGGATTATTTTGAAAAGTGGAATTGACAAGAATTGCCAGAAATCACAAATATGAAAAAAGGCCAAGTCAAGTGGATTTTTAATGTAAACACATTTATTTGTAGTAGAATTGTTGCTGCAATGTGTTATTCACAGTTAGTTTAAATCTTCTATTGGCAGCCTTCAGTTACTTCAAAAATAAGTCTCAAAACACTCATTACTAGAGGCAGGGAAAACACCCACATAATGCTAGTTCTTAAACATGGGTAGAGTTTAAGGGATGGCCGGGGGTGGGGGCTGGCCCTCTTAACACATTTACTATGTCACTAAAATGAGTCTCAAATAAAGGGTATTTTTTTTCCCCTATTTTTTTAAGGCTGCAGTCAAAGTAAATATGTTAATAACCAAAGAATACACCTTACAATAAAGAAGGGGTAGCTCAACTGCCTTGCAGTCCACAGGTCTGCTCTGTACATATCACAAAGCATTTTACAATTTCAAGATTCTTGTCTACTACGGATTTCAAGGAATAAGAAAACTGTGATGGAAGGCACACTTTTAAGCACTTGGTCCCAAATCTGTGGATTGGACTGTAAGCTTGTGTAGGGGATTCCCAATCAGTTTCAAATATTTAAATCTCTTGATTTTAGTCAAGCATATTCTGATTAGAGATGCAGATTTTAGTTCTGTTTGCACAAAAATGGAAGACTGGTGTAAGTGCAACAATCTGTCTCTTAATGTGGACAAGATAAAAGAAATGATTGTTGACTTCAGGAAGGTCTAAAAGGTCTATGCTGTACACATCCCATGGCACAATGGTCAAGAGCACCAGATTCCTTGGTGTGCACCTGGCAGCAGACTGGTCAATTAAACACCATCTCCATAGAGAAGAACATGCAGCAACATCTCAACTTACTTCAAAGGCTGAGTAAGGCAAGCCTACCTCTCCCCATTCTCACCATATTGTATAAGGGCACCACACAAAGTGTTCTGACCAGCTGCATCTCCATCTGGTTTGGGATCTGCAGTGTGTATGATTGAAAGGCCAATAATGAATAGTCCACACAGCACAAAAGATCATTGGGTTCTCATTATCCTCCATTAAACTCATCTTTATTAAGCATTGCTCCTGCAAAGCTGGTAGCAGAACTGCTCCCATGTGCCTCCCTCAGTCTCTTTATCCTACTACCCTATGGCAGAAGGTGCTATAGCATCTAAAATCAGTTCAGCCAGATTTTGCAACAACTTCTACCCTTGGCTGTCCAGACTCTTAACTTTGTGCTGCTCCACTCTTCTCAGATCTGCTGCTAGTAGTTTTTTATATGCAGTACATTTGTTACATATGTCACCATTGTTATTTTTTTATTATTAATTATTGTTACCATTTATTTATTTAGCACTAGAGTAAAGTATGGTATAGTGCTTTACTTTTCTTTTATTTGTCCTGTGCTTATGTATATGTTGCAACATAGCCCTGGGGAATGTACAGTACTTATGTACCTTCATGCCACTGTGTACTGCAATACTGTGTATAGCTGGTATAACAATAAAGCCATTTGTGCTAACTGGACTTGACAATGAGATGTTACTGACCATTTGCTATTCCATTTCCCTGCTTAGTGTCTTGCTGTCTTGGCTATATTGCCAAGCTTCTTCTTCCACTCATGGCAAGGGATACAGAGAGAACTTAGAAGCCTTGGAAATCAAGGATGAAAGGATTTAATATTCTTATCAGGCAGTCTAGCAGGTATATATAATATGAGCCCAGGAGGGGTCGGGAGACCAGGTGGTCTAGGTCACCAGAACTGTGACTTCATCTGTTTAAACTGACTGTAGACATCTTAGAGGTTAATTTTCTCCAGGACTTATGTTGACTTGAGTTTTGTTTTCCTCTTTCCCACTGTCAACTGGCCATATCTCAATTATAGTTGTAATGCACGTATACTGTCATGATTTATTTATGCTAATCAAATTGAAATTACTCTGTGTTATTATCTAATTCAGTCTAATTTGTATGTTCATGTGTGTAAAATATATTCAGCTTAATTATATCTGTCATTGCTTTATACCTATGAACTCCCCGTACTCTGTGAAGAGTGTTATTCAAAATTAATTGAATCGAATAACATAGCTATGATGCCAGCTAGAGATCCTTGGTGTCCCTGGCTGCTAGGAAATGGTTAGCAATGGAGAGCTAGCTCATATCACAACAGATAATTATTTGTTAATTGAGTGTAATATTTCAGCAGGTTGTTTGCACTCCCCCAGTGATTGTTTTTTGTTGTTTGCTTTCAGCTTGAGTTTCTAACTTTATAAGCACTCTCATTTTCCCTTATGCTTTCCATGTTTTTGACTTAATGATTTACATTTTATTCATAAAACACTAGAACACTGTTTTTTACGGAATCTTAATCAGTGTGATGTATTATGATGAATGTTTTACTACATAAATTTTACTCAGTGCTGAGTATAAACTGACAGTATTGATTTTGTCTGGGTTTTGTTTTTGGATACGCGTGAAAGAAACAAAGCGACCCTCTAACCCATTGCTAAAATACTATCAAACTTATTTCTCTACAGTCTTGTTTGTTTTACTTCAGCTAAGTAAACTGATCATAAACACATATTACAGTATATACTGTAGACATTGACAAGATAGCATTATGAATGCAAATGTATGACAATATGCACATTAGCAAAACTTACATTGGCTTGTCGATAAATAATTTCAGACAATGGCATAGAATATGTAAAGCAATGAAAACAGAAGTAAGACAAATCAGCTTCAAAACTGCACAGCTGGCATCAATGAGTATGGTGCAAGGATTATGGACCATGAGCAAAAACTCATCATACAAAGAGTCTATAGCACCTTGTATTCAACACACTTCAGGATTAATTAACCCTCCTTTAGTACTTATTTGCTAAAGCAAGACTATTTTTAGATTGTGTCCATTTGTAGCGTACAATGTACCTATATAGTGTGTTATCTTATTCCTACACTAGGTTGGTTTTCTATCTTGCATCCAGTGCAGCCTGGAATAGGATCTGGCCCTCTCAATCATGACATAGATTAAGTATTTATAAAACAAATGGCCTGGAAAAGGTTTATCAGTAATCAGAAGATTTCATACGCCTTAAAATATGCTTGCACTGTAGGAATTAAGGAAAAAAATAACTTTGTTAATTCATTGTCCATTTTGCCTTCTGCAATGCCAGAATCTACTGTATACTAATAAAAGGCAAAGCTGTCACTGACTGACTGACTGACTGACTAACTGACTGACTCACTGACTCATCACTATTTCTCCAACTTCCCGTGTAGGTAGAAGGCTGAAATTTGGCAGGCTCATTCCTTACAGCTTACTTACAAAAGTTAAGCAGGTTTCATTTCGAAATTCTACGCGTAATGGCCATAACTGAATCCTACATACGTACATATATATGGCCATAGCCTGCAGCTTGGTCGCCATGTGAGGTGGAGTTGTGTCACCCATCACCACGCTTCCTACGTAGTTGGCTGCCTGTCTATATTGTGTCCCCCATAGCCACGCCTCCCGCGTAATTGAGTGCCTGCCAATATAAGGCCGTCCGTCACCAGCAATCCAATAGACACGCTGCTGCTACGAGGCGTTTGTCATACCTAAGATGAATACAATTTTCATGAGATACAAGTTTAGTGAGAAGAAGCAGGGTATAAACAAGACTTTTGATCACTTTGTATCTGAGTTAAAATTGTTGGTGAAGGACTGTGCTTATGCAAACAAAGATGAGATGGTCAAGGATAGAATAGTGTTTGGCACAAACACAGCGAAAGTGCGAGAGAAACTTTCAAGTGCCGGGTCTGAGCTAACATTAAATAAAGCCGTGGACATCGCACGAGATATTCGCGAGATAAAAGTTTAATGAGAAGACGCAGAGGTATAAGCGAGACTTTTGATCACTTTCTAACGGAGTTAAAATTGCTGGTGAAGGACTGTGCTTATGCAAACGAAGATGGGATGGTCGGGGATAGAATAGTGTTTGGCACAAACTCAGCGAAAGTGAGAGAGAAACTTTTAAGTGCCGGTTCTGAGCTAACTTTAAATAAAGCTGTGGACATCGCAAGATCGCACTAGATAGCACAACCACAGCTGAGAACCTTTCATGCGTGTACTCCGAGCAGCTCACGTGAACTGACTGTGAACGCAGTACGCACACAAAAAGAAAGAGCTCCAAAGAGCGCTGAGCAAAAAACGCATCACACAATTGAGAAGGCAGGAAAAGTATATGAAGCGAGTGACTCATAAAAGCATATTCATAAGTGCAGGTAATGCGGAAACAAAGCACACGGTGGAAAAAGTCAATGTCCAGCTAAAAGGAAGGCAGTGCAAAAAATGTGATAAATTGAACCACTTCGCTAAAGTTTGCAGGACCTGGAAAGGTAAACCCGTGCATGCAGTGTGTGATGTCTCAGATAAAGAGGAAGACGAACTGTTTATTGATGCAGTAAGAAAGGAACAACCCTCTGAATGTGAACAAGCCTTTGTAGACATATCAATAGCAAAGCAAGGTGTAAAGCATAAGTTTAAATTAAGTTCCTAGACACGCTGCCACTAAATATTCTCAAGCAAATCCACAATTTAATACCGGGAATGCCTGTTAAATATCTTAGATTCACGAGTACTGATTTGAGTAGTGAACACTTCGAACTTTACAATGGTTGACAAACACGGAATATAACTTGAATACAACACATCCTCCAAATACGAACCTGATCGAAAGAAATAATGATAATCAAATCGTTGATGACAGCAACACAGTCACAAAACAATTACATTGACAATCATGTTACGTTATTTTTAAAATATTTCCTTTTCTTTTTCATAACTTCTTTAATACACTACTTCTCCGCTGTGAAGCGCGGGTATTTTGCTAGTTTAATTATATAATTCAGTAAGGTTCCTACTTTATTTACCTTACCTTCTCTGTTGTAGGAGGCAATCTCTGGCCGTTAGACTTACTGTATATAAATGAAGCACACTTGTTTTAAGAAACAGATAATACAATTAATTGATAAACACAAGGATTATAGAAATGTGATAAATGTATATTTAGGATGGGGCACATAGAGACTAGACAGACTGACATATTATTTAGAAGTGGTTGTCTGTTTAATTGCTATTTTTGAATTATAATTTAGCACAGATAAATAGTTGTACAATAACCAGTCTTTAAAAATGTTGTCTAATGCTGTGTGGAGTTGTTGCTTTTTTTGCTGCTCTGGGTTGAAATATAGGATTCTTCATGCCTTGGAATGAACTCTTCCTCTTTGTGATGTGCTCCTTTGTCCATGGGGTTCTGTGTTTTTCTAAGTTAAGTTCTTTGCTGTGTTTTTTGTGACTTAATAAGTTAAAGCATCACACTTTCTGGCAAAAGAGTGTAGATGCTGAAGTTCCCTTTTTGAAGTAATACCTGCTTCTTAGTCTTCTCTGTATTCTGGCCCACAAAGAGAAGATTATCAGATTTCATTTTTGAGGGAGTGGTTCATCAGCTTTGTAGTTTCAGAGAGAAGTCATTCTGCAGATTTTCCTCACCCTGAGATTTCAGAAGTCCCCAAAAGTATGAGTGCTGATAGTTTATGAAGGAAGGTTGAATCTCTCCCAGTTGGATTAAAGTTACTTTCAGTTACAAAATCAGTGTCTTCTCATAGGCAAGTTATTTTGTATTTCACAGTTGTAATTCCTTCAATTAAACTGTAGGTCCTTGTTCTGGATTGAGTCTATTTTGCACCTTCTGGCTCAAGAAGTCTGCAGTGGAGCCTCTGCAAAGATGTCAATTCAACTCTGATTTACACATTCAATAAAGTACGAAGTACAGCCAGATCCTGGTATAAATGGAGTTCAATCACTTAGTTTGGAATGTAAGTAGGGCTTTTGCAGCACTGGAGGTCTGTAGCCCTATTACATCTGCTCTCTTAATAGGACTGATGTGATGTGCCATTAATGCCCACCAGATTGGACAGTGCCCACTGTGTTATAAAGCACATGTATAAAAACTGCTGCCAGTAAAATAAATAAATTAATAAATAAAACATGCAAAAATTGAACCACTATGACAGTTTGTCACTTATGAAATGCATATGGTGTCTCCATCATACAGTCTTGTGGAGGCAGTATGAATCACTAAACAAATAAATGCTTTTTGTAGTCAACCTGAAATTAATCAGGAAAAGGCACATGATGAGTGTATTTTGGAAGTTTCCGAAATGTCACCTACTAAGTGTGATGTGCTGGGTGCCTACACATACGAATCTCTTCCATTTCCCAGGACATCGATAGATATAACCGAGATGGACTTGGGGCAAATAAGGACAAACAACAGCAAGTCTGGTGCTTGAATTATAAAGCGAGGCATAAAAAGACATCTTCAATAAATAATCCATAAAAAAAGCACCTGTGAAGATGTTAAAAGCAGTCAATAAATAAAGCAATAAATAGTTAAAATCAATCATAAAATCAGTCAGAATCATTTCCGTCTCTTTCATTCTTTAGTTTGCTCTCTCTCTCTCTTCTGTTTCACTCTGCTCAGGCATGCTTGGCAGGGATGATACACTGGCAAATACAGACCTTAAACTGTCTCCTGTTCTAGCCACCTCCAGTTGGTATCCACTAGAACAATCCAAGCCTGGCTCTTTAGTCCAGACACCTTCATCAATTACAGCAGGATCCCTGGAACATTCCGATCACTTCTTCAATCAGATTGACAGAAGTGATCCACTCCTGGAGCTAAAGTTGCTCCACCGCTGGACATCCCCCTACTTACTTGCCTTAACCACCCAATTCAGCACTGTTTTCTTGCTCTATCCCCTTGATTACTTCCTTAAATTCTTCTTTTTTTGTTCTAACCTAATCAAAACCTCTTCATAACCTTGTGAGTACAGGCTCACTAAACGACACACAAAGTTTCAATAAGAGAGTTGGGTGAACTGAACTGCACTCTTGCACATAATCAGCAATTAACCAGTTCCCCCCATCAAGTTGTCTGCAGTCACAAGGCTTTCCTCCCGAACACTCTTGAGGTCTGAGCTGCACTGTTTTACTAAAACACCTGCACCTGCCCACACATGCTCCAGCACAACTAGATTAAATTTAAATTTATGTGTGCGGAACAAATACTGGACTTCAATGATATATAATGCTATAAAAATGGTCTAAATATTTTAAAGTTTATGATCACCAAGTTGAATTCTCTTTCTCAGACAATTGCTTACTACTACTTTAGACATACTGTACTTACCCATGTTGTCCCAAACTGTATTTTTATTGCAAAGTTACATAATCAAGAAAAAAGTAAAATTAAAATACAACATTAGTTATTAATCAAATATTTTAAACTAAGTCAAAAACTGAAATGTCTTTCTTTATGTAATTAGGCCCTTGAGATTTTAGTAGCTCTATATATTCAAATGTAAAAGGACCTCTCACAATAGAACATGCCTGTGCATCATTGAAAATCCTGCTGCGTTTCCTGAATTCTACCCTGTTTAGCTACTGATCACATCATACTTCTTTCGGGAAGGTACTAAAAAAAGACTAAACGCCACTCTAGGGAAGTAAAACATAAAATGATTAAAGGCATAGGCATAGGTTGCATGAATTGTAAAAAAAAATATAAAGCGTTTAGACTTCTTTTTACTGTTGCCTCATTAGTTAGCAAATGGAGGCTTCAGCACATGGACTAGATTGTGTGTAATACAGGCTATTTATCAAAAGTCAATGTCCAAATAGGGAGAGTTGTAAGGGAAGTACTGCCATGCTGAATTTTACACTGAAAGAGTTCAGTGTCTGAAAGAGGAAAAAGATGCATCCGGAAACCTGATCAATAGCTCTGTATTACACTAGCCTGTACTGGAGAATTCAAGAAATAACCTGTTATTCAAAATGAATCACAGGAGCATCTGGGGTTTGCCTGGAAACAAATATCACAGTCAGCTAGCAAATTGATCAGCAGAGATCTAGCAAACAAATAAGACCAATACTGAGTTTTTGCCCAAAATACTAAGCTATATGTGAGGCGATTTAATGATATCCCTCATACAACAATATCAGTATTCTATAGTGTTGAGGTGACGGCATGATACTTAGGGATTGCTTCTCAGCCGGTATTGGACAAGTTGATAAAATTGAACAACAATGGATGAAAAATTGACAGGAAATATTTAAAAAAAAGTTCAATATTTATCTTTCAGTTTGTCACGAATTTATTAATGTTTTCCACTAACTAATTAAACATACGGGACCATTGCTGACCCTTATTTTACTATTTTTGTATGATTACTTTTTCTGGCACAAGAGTTTAGATGCTGAGGTTCTCCTTCTTGAAGTAATACCTACTTCTCAGTCTTCTTAAACTGTTGGCACAGTTACTTAGGTTGGCAGACAGGATCTCAGCTTTTAAGTCCACAAAGAAAACATTATCACCTAAAATGGGAGCAGCTCATCAGCTTTTTAGTTTCAGAAAAAAATTATTTGGCAGATTCATCTATCCTTGAGAGAATCTCCTGGAATATCAGAATTCACCAATGATAGAGGTGCAGCTAGTCTATGAAGGAAGGTGGAACCTCTCCTGATTGGATTAAAGTTACCTTCAGTTAAAAAAATCACCATCTTCTCATAAGCAAGTTATTCTGTCCATCACGATTGTCATTCCTTCAATTACAGGTCTTTGTTCATGTCAAATATTCCCCATTTTTGCTTTCTCTTACATATCTGTAATGAGTATACAAATTTTACAGTTTGCTAAATACAACTCATAAAATTTAATTTCTGTGTTTCTTTTTAGTTTAGGATTATTTAGATAAATGTACATTTTAAGTGAATAAAAGTGTGTGCCCAGAGCTCACATAGGAAAGCTAGCATTAGCTCATAGATCAAAAGGGAGCGACTGAACTAATGACTGGTAGGATGTTTTTTCAGAAGAGTTTGAAATACATAGAGAATGATTAAATAATTCTGAGAAGTTAAACGTAAGAGTGTTATTATTTTATTTATGTATATGTTTAAGTTTAGAAAAACTAACCAGTGTTTATATGCTTGAAAGAATATGTGAAATAGAGGCTTGGGACTTTGTAAGTTAACATGTTTCTGTTAGTTAGCAAAAAGTAACGTAACTAACAATCAACCTTACCATGGGAACACATGAATTGTTCAGTTCCAGCTGACATAAGAACTGAGGTAAAATAACCTTTTAAAAGCATTCAGATAGACATTACCACTGTGAGATAGAGAAGATAACTCTGTTTGCTATCTACCATCTCTAGGCTTGCAAATGACTTATGTCAAAAACTGCAACAACTAAAACTACAGCCACCTGCTATGAAGCCTTCTGTGTGACACCCCCCGCCCCTATTTGAATTGTTCTGGTTGTATATTTTTTATATCTCACATTTATGCCTGTTTTTTATGCAAATAAACATAAGTGATGATTGAAATTAAAGTTTGGGTATTAACTTGCTTAAGTTGTCTTGTTGTATGTGGACATTTAGCAATGATTAATGAGTGTTAATATATTGAGCAGAAAAGTTCTTTCAAAGGTAGCTAGCTGGGTGCAAAGTGCCATAGCCTAGAATACTGGCAGAGAGCGCAGCTATTGGCCTCTGCTGAGGTATTCTGAACTGTAGCCCTTTTAGAGTAAGTGACCCAGGGGCATACTGCCATATCTATAGCTTGGTAGGGTTAGTGATGGGCTCGTGGCCCCTGTTAAAGGATAAGTTTGGTATTTTTCAAGTCAAAACTGTTTCTTTACAAACTTGGTATATATGCATTTTCCATGCAAAATTGTGTTCCAAAGATAAGAGTTTTCTATAATTAAAAAGAAAAATTCTTACCCAGTCTGGTGCCTTACAATGGTGGTTATTCTTGCTTTGTATGTAGATTAGATTAGATTAGATTAGGTAAACTTCATTAATCCCTTGGAGAAATTCAGATGCATACAGTAGCAGAAACATAACAAACAAGGATAGAGACTCATAGGACAAATGGTGCAGAAAATCAATCAATCAATTGTGATGTGTGAGTCCCTGTCTCTGCACCCCAAAAAACACAAGGCTGAGTCTCAGTACTTTAGCAAAACCAGCTTTATTCAACTTGAACACAGACACAGTAATCAGGCAGGGTCATAACCAGGTTAATGGCGAAGTAATAATTTTAGGATTTGTTTTTATAGCAAACTGCTACAGCACTGGGAGCCTGTGGTTGCCCCGGCGACCAATATGCTGTCTTCAACACATGCGGCAATTGCACTTCGGGACGCTCTGTGGCATGTCATCCCATTGGGGAGAGCCCCAAAAGACTTTAGAAACCTTACACAATTGATAAGTGAATAAATTAATAAAAATAAATGTTACGAGTACATAAGGTGGAAGCATTGAATTGCCTGAAAGCAGTGGGTAGAAAAGAACCTCAGAGGTGCTTCTTAGCACACTGTGGTGGAATGAGTCTGTGACTAAAAGTGCTCCAAGTGAGCGACTCCTGAAGGGGGTGGATTGGAATTTTTATGATGACATCCAATTTTGCTATCATCCGGTTCTCCACAACATGTTCACTCTATGAGCAGGCTTTCCTGATAAGTTTGTTCAGGCATTATGCTTCTTTTGTGCTCAGGTTGCTTCCACCTGAGACTCTAGCATAGAACACCACACTGGCTACTATGTACTGGTAGAACATTTACAGCATCTTGCTGCACACATTAAAAGACCTGAGTCTTCTTAGCAAGTACAGTCTGCTCTGGCCCCTCTTGTACAGCGCCACTGTGTTGTCAGACCAGTTTGTTGTTCAGTTTGTTTGATCTGAATTCCAGCAGAGGCAGTAACAGACCCTTGACCACTGTTGTGTTTGGGACACAAGTGATGAGTGAAGGTTAAAAAAGGTACATATTGCAGGGTGTACACTTTAAACAAGACTAATAGTTTAGGCATTTGCAGTACCGTGGAACCTCGGGTCACGAACATCTCGGAATGCATACAAATTGGGTTACGACCAAAAAGTTCACCAAACTTTTGCCTCTGTTCACGACCACACACTCATGTGATGAACAAGCCAGTTTCCCTTCCAGTTTGTACACAACAATGATTTCCGCACGTGTTCAGCCTCTCCCTGTGCATTCGCTGTGAACTCTTTGTGCTCTATTTCGTTCCTTTCCGGTTTGTATGCGCTGGTGATTCACGCATGTGTTCAGCCTCTCCCTGTACAGTACATTGTTCTCGGTCAGACGTGCATCGTGCAGAGGGACTTTACCTCAAAACTGTAACCTCCTCTCCACCCAGTTCCTCCTCACTTCCTTCATGCCAGAACTTGACTCATGCAAGGTTAGTTTTCTTGGTTGTTTATGGTTAGTTTTTGTATAAATTATGGATTTTTCAAATGTTCATTTTTTTCCCTGTGCTTAAAACTCATTAAAAAAGTGTTTACAGAGAGCAGTTCGTAAGACTGTAGCAGTTAGTTTTCTCTGTTCAAGGTTTTCTTAGTGTTATTCAATGTTTTTACATTTCGTTTACTATTACACTGTGTATTCTATGGTATAATTAACTATTTTTGTGCTTAAAAATCTTTAAAAAAATATTTACATACAGTTCGTACGGTCTGGAACAGATTAATTGTATTTACATGCAATCTTATGGGGGAAATTACTTCGGGTCACAACCAAATCGGGTTGCAACCAGAGTTTTGGAACAAATTACGATCGTGACCCAAAGTTCCACTATATTAACTAATGCACCAATATAAAAATAATTTTAGAAGTTGAAGAACCTCTTGTGAACAAATTTTCATAATAAAAACAGTATCTCAGTAAGATTGGTAAATTAATCTTTAAAATGTAATAATGGCTGCCGTACTACTCTCTCTATATATAAAATCCAACGTCTGTCTGTCTGTATGTCTGTCTGTTTTTCACGAGAGAACTAATTAATAGATTTAGTTCAGGTTTTTTTCTATAATTTGCTTGAAGATTCTGGTTGATTTTGCAACTTCTCTCATTGCACTATATACCATAGTTTACTGATTTATTTGCACAAATCTGAGAGACATGCAGCGCAGCAGACCAAGGGGAGGAGGTCGGGGCCTTCCTCACTCGGCCGTCAGCCTCCTCTTAGCTAGCGAACGAGAGATCTACTTAAAGGATATAGATCAGGTTTTTTTCTATAAGTTGCTTGAACATTCCGGTTGATTTTGCGACTTCTCTCATTGTGCTAAGAAGCATAGTTCGCTTGCAGGAGCGATATATTCGCTCTAATCCGAGACAGAGTCTGTGGGCCAAGGGGAAGAGGAAGCATGACGTCAGGAGTAGGGAGCCAGGCTGGGGCCTCCTCACTGTCCTGTTTCACAACTACATGGGCAGAGCAGCAGAGGACAGCTAGTATGAAATATATACATTGTAATGCTGATGTTGATGAAACTAATTTAAGATAAAAAGAGAATCAGGGGCATACTTTAAAAATGAAGACCCATGAGCACTATTTGAGAAACTTTAATGAGATGGAACAAATTTGTCACAAGAAATGGGCAAAAATCAAACCTGTGCAAGGAGGAAGGGGGACAGCCATTAAAGACTTAAAGCTGTTATTTTAGCAAAACATCAACCAAAATAATAATGTGTTGGGTTTTAAAACATACTCCAGATGCACATTTCAATTCTTTATTTTGTTTAACAAATCTGTTATAAAATAACTAACTGTATCTTTAAAATGTTCATAAGTATGTAATAAAATAATGACAAACATAATATATAAGAATCGCTTGTTAACCAGTCACATTTGAAAACTTTTTAGGGGTATGAATACCTTTACAAGGAACGACAAATGTTCAGTGAATTGTGCACCACATGTAAAATTATTTTTCTTCTCTTCAAATGACAGTTGAGGAATGGAATTATGCTGCATTTCAAAACAGCTGTTTTCCTTTGAGAGGCAACAAGGTTCCTGCCAAATTTAAAGAAAGACAAGCCCATTGTTTATCTGAGACAGATTTCATATAATGCCAATGTAAAATGAGCCAGACAGATGATGGTCAGAACAGTGCACATTATTTTGAGAAAGGTACAATGGGGTAGAGTCTTAGACAAGCCACCTGCTAGCTCTGCAGCTACAACAGTGTTAATGACATAAGGCTGAAACACACCGACAATAAATCTAGCCATTTGTCTACAAGGAAACTGTTTCCAGCAGTATAGAAATGATGCCTATATGTAGTACGGTTCAGGTAACCATGTATTATATAACAATGTGTAAATTTCAGTTAACATTACAACTATGTAAAACAGAGATCACATATCAGTTTTCCCTTTCACATATCAAACTCCCATTGTACTGAATAGAGCTATCACACCTGAAGGCAGCCAACCCTTATTGACCAACAAAAGGAAACCAGATGACACGATACTCGAGGACAGATTCCTTTATTTGTCAACATTGACTTACTTCTTTTATTTGTGATTCACAATTAAATGAAGTAATAGATCAACCTATGATGGACTGGTGCCTTGAGCCCAGTGCTTGCTAAGATAGGCTCCTGCTTCCCCATGACACTGCTCAGAATAAGTGTGTTTGAAACAAGGATGGATGATGTAATACAGGCTTGTAATTGAGATGTACTGTACAATGTGGGAGGCCTTCAACTAAAATGAGTGTTTTGATGAGCAGTTTCTGTGATAAACCCTTAGGATTTGATTCAGGAATAGAGACATAATGCAGTTTAAATAGATTTACCAGGTTTAGTGTCCAAAGGAGGCTGTGACAAATCAACATATTTCATGAGAGCTCCCATACTGTTTTACTTAGATATTTCTCCTGGTGGTCTGAAGCAATAAAAAAAAAAGAATGGTATCAACATATTTAAACATGACCAAAAGGGTAATGGACAGGTGGCCATAAGTAATGTTTTATTCAGTTAACAGAATAGCAGAATTGGACTCAGTCAGTTTTTCTGAATTAATTTTTTCTATTATGCTCTTAACTGAGTTCACCCTCATAGCATTTACATATATTTGTAGCTATAATGCACAGCATTCATATAGATCAACCCAAATTATGTTAAATCACACAAAAA
Organism: Polypterus senegalus; assembly: GCF_016835505.1. Taxonomy (NCBI): domain Eukaryota; kingdom Metazoa; phylum Chordata; class Cladistia; order Polypteriformes; family Polypteridae; genus Polypterus; species Polypterus senegalus. The sequence goes on along the minus strand of NC_053157.1, from coordinate 119,672,851 downwards.
GAGAAGCAATCTTAATGATTAAGATAAGCAAATCCAGACATTAAGTAATATTATAGCTGACATATGATTTGTTGAAAAAGCGTAAAGTGTCTCCTTGACACGTTATACTGTGCATGAATACTGGACAGTCTAAATCAGGAGACGACTGAATACTCCTATCGTTGAATCCCAAGGCACCAAAATATCTGGTGTCATTTTTCATGGAAAAGAGTAGAAGGGGCAAAACAGCAGAGTGTCAGCAGCAGTTCATAATGATTGCCAGGCTTTTATTTCTGAGGAAGTGACTAACAGAATGAATTGCAATTTGAACAGCTAATCAGCAGCTCAAATCTAATGCTGAAGTAGGGGGTCATAAGCCTACATTTGAATGCTAAGATCAATGGGGTATCCCTTTCACAACCAGGGTGATGTTGCACAGCTTTGGGGCAATGTAGCTAAAAGCTCAACTGCTGACAGTAGTTTTACTTCTCCTTGGAAACTGTAGAAGACCAGCATCTCAAAAATGTATTGTAAAGTATGCTCTGAGATTAATAAGGTCTGTCAAGTAACTAAATTGTAAGCCTTTTAAAGCTTTATAATTTTCTTGGAGGAATTTGAAATCAGCCCTAAACAGAATTGGAAACCAACGTAAAGATTTAAGAAATGGAGTTAAGTGGACTTATTTCTTAATTCTAGTAATAATCCTTGCAGCAGTATTTTGAATGAACTGGAAGCTACAAATAGAATTGTTTGAGCAGTCTGTGAATAACACATTTCCCTAGTAAATTTTACAAGAAATAAATGTATGAATTGATTTCACTGTACCTGGCATTTAGTTTTATCTAACTGGTGAGACAATATGAAATGTCATACCAAAACATAACAAAAATAGCTTTGTCTGTTTGCCTTTAGCATATAGAGGTTAACAGAAGTCTAAAGATAAAACCATAACATGCAATTATATATGTGCTCACACTGTGTATATAGGGATAAAAGGAAGGATTAGCCACAGAACAATCTATGTCTCTCTACACAGGTAGATATTTAGACTAAAATACCCGACTTTGAAAATCCAAATTATTTTTAAACATCAAAAGCAATTGTAAAATGTTTTGTGGCTGTGATCTGAAGGGCCTTGTTCTTCAGAAAAGTAATGACTCACGAATGACAGAGACAAACAAAGTAATGGGCTGGGTCAGACTGAGGATGAGTGCGTCATCACTCATGGTGAAGGCAAACACTTCTTATGAGAAGAGGGTTATGCTTACTAGACAATAACACTGGGGGACAGGTATAAATATTCATTAGATATTCTTCAAGTTGAAAGTTTGATTCACACTGTCATCATCAATTTACACAAGGTACTATTATAACAAAAGTCTAACAGAATTATTATATAAAAGGGTTACAATGGTTTAATATTTTCAGTGTAGATAGCTTCTATTTACCTCGCTGAACCCAATCATAATATTAAGAACTGTCATTATAATCATAAAATGAGACTTCAGAAAGCAATGCAGCTTGGCTGTCAAAAAATAATGAATGCTGATAGCATGCATACATCTGTGACACAAGAGAGCAAATAACTTAATGAGCTTGTCAATGAAACTTTTAGAGGAAATAATTTAAAATGAAAGCAGTGTATTGTGTTCACCTTTTTAAATTACATCACGTTATATACTGTTAGATGTTAAGCTTGTAAAAACACATGTAAACAGCAATGACTCTTTGGAGAAGAACAAAAATCTATTATTATTGTGGAATTGTGTCTTTTTAATTTTCATGTGGAAAGGGATATAATGATGCCACTTCTGAGAGTTGTGAAAAAAAAAAACAAAAACAAATATCTTAAATACTCTTAATTAACATATACTCATTTTTGTATTTCTAAAAAGGGCATCACTAAACCTAAATTCTTCCTCAGATGGACCTTTGTCATTTCCAAATTTTATTGTGAATAGAAATATTGTGAACTGAAACTCTAAAGTCCAATATTTGAAGAATGATTTAAAGAGTGATAGCTTAAAAACCTTTTTTTTTGCATGCACATTTTACCAGCTGAATGTTCTTCATGCAGCACTTGTCTTTTAAAATTGTTTTATCAAAAATGTAAGGCAGTCACATTCAATCACAGAGGGAAATGTAATTCACAACAACAAAATAAAACATTGTACCAACTTATTATCTGGAGGAATAATTGGATTAGACACTCTTTTGGTGGTTAAAGGTCCTTTCACAGCGCAACCAGAGTCCTAACCAGCCTCCAGATGTACAGCCTCAAGACATGTATTCTCAGCACCACTCCTGCGGATAAGATCTTGAGAGGTACCATTGTCCTTGGAATACTTGTCTAGTGCTGCTTCTTTCTGGCACTTATGACCCTCCTGGTCTCAAATTACTCCTCAAGTCTTACATTCTCCCAAATTCACTTTACAATTCCATGTGGCTGCCTTTTGCAACACTCTCTCCTTTGACTCTACCCCTCCTTAGCAGTCCATGGATGTTACCCTGTGTGATTTTCACTTGGGTCTAGGTGAACACTTATCGCTTCATCCCATTCTCAAGAAGTAGTGTTCACTAATCCCTGCAGCACCGTCAAGTGGCACTCCTGGAACTCAACAGGGCTTCCCTGCAGGACTCCCACCAATTTCTGTAGGTGTCTGTATTTGTAGCATCTCCCAGGGATGCTGCCATCTGGTGTGTCAGGGGAATAAATATTCCCACCAAGTTTCCTCCCCCTATCCCTCCATGATATTAGCTTCCTAGCCAGGCAAGGGTCCTTCATCATGCCCTTCCGGGATGACAGTATATCCACTGCGATATTGGTACAGTTTTCCAACCTCCTGGCTGTGGCAGGGATTTCCGTGTCTCTCTTCATGTTTGTTCACTGGCATGACCTCTCAGCTAGGTTATGAAGCTTTGAACCATCCCACCCAGTGCACCAGACCACTCTTGCCATACATTTCAATGTGCATCAGTATTTTTGGGGAAAAACAGGTTACTAGAGGTGCAGGAAAAAAAAAAACATGAGGGAAAATAAGTAATAAATACATGCTGAATTCAGCTGAGCCCACCACTCTCCCACTTCAGAGAAAACCACTTCCTTTCACTACTAGTAGCTGGAGCATACATTTTTAGAACATTGCTGTACCCACCATATGATGAACCACCTGGTTTGGGACCCGAGTGCAGGGGGTGACACCTCAGTGGCAGCATGAAAATGAATTCCACATAAAAAATATTCCATTTAAACCACTGTGACACACAAATATTTGGTGTGAACTGTCAATACCCAGGAGCAAAACCACAAGTGAAATCACATCTGTGTGCAAGAAGCATAAAATACTTAAACCATCCTTATTACAACTTTGATTCCAGAGTCCATCAAGAAGGCTCGTGTAAAAATACGGTTACCATTTAGTAGAGAAATATGCCTGATCATGATCTGATCAAAAACAATATATATGATATATGCTGGGCGTAACACTAGTGTGTATCTGTCGTCATAGCACAGTAGATTATTTTTAATGATACCATCATGCTTTGGGACTATAAACAACATATATTCGAAAGTTGTTTTTTTTTTTTAAAGAAACTGGATGCCGCATTCAGAAAAATAGGAGGAAGCAGTCAGGCATATTTAGGATATAGAAAATCAAAACCCTTCTTATTCTCTGCAATATACTTACAAGAAAAAGTGAGAACACTGAAAATACTTGACATTTGAAAGAAGAGACTCGACTTGTATTCAACACTGAACAGATTTAATTAATTTTCCCTTGCAAGGTTGTTAAAAAAGGTCAATTAAATGCTACATCCCTCTAAAATTTTAATATGAGTAATTCAACAACAAAACAAAAGGTTAAAGGAAATAACATTAAAGGACTTCGGTCCATGTAATTTGGTTTATAAAATTATCATAGAGTGTCTACTGGGATTTTATGTATTATCATAAATTTTAACATTTACTGTATGAATCTGTCTACTCAAATAATTCAATAAATAGTTTGAACTTTTTTGTAATATTAACCTATAAGTCACAATCCTAATTCTATTAACAATATGGTTTAGATTGGTTACTTCTTCTATACTTTCTTCCTCCGTGAGTTGTTCTTGCAATGACTATGGAGCAAATCATGGGTGTAAAACAAGAAGCAGACACAGAAAAAGGTTTGGGGCATGTCTGTGATCCTGCATGATGAAAATAAATCAAAAAGGAAGTGATCTTTTCAAAAAGATAAAGCTGAAGTCTTTCTGACAGGAATGCGATAGTGAACTGACTCAAAGATGGCCAAAATGCTTGTTATATGAGTTCCAGGCTGGAAAAGGTAGAGTCCAGGGGCCTCATATATAAACAGTGAGTATGCTCAAAAATGTTGCATACGTCCATTTCCATGCTCACATCACAATGTAAAAAAACTAAACTTGGCGTAAAGCCACACACATTCTCATGACAGCTCAATCCATTGCATATGCAAGTTTTTAGTTCGGTTTTTCAAACTGGTGGCACCCAGCATCAAAGCAGTGCTACTGTTCCTGTGTGGTTTCCCTTTATTATTTAGATTCACATCCCTGATGCCACTTTATCAAATACATTGAAATTAACCACATGTGGTTTATTAGTTTAAGGCATCTGATTGTAATTAACCTGTCACCATATAATGGGACCAAACTATTCCAAATACCATGGCTGATTTAGCGTTGTTACTCTCAGTGCACCACTCAGAGTATTTTAACCCATTGTATCTGAGTTGGAATCACAGCTGTACAGCAGCTGATCAGAAAGAAGGTTATTGAGATACAGAATCTAGCACACGCTAGTGTGGGCACGGTGGGGCAGTGGCAGCCATGAGCCGAATGTCCTGTTCAGGGATTGGTCCAGCCTCTCGCTGTATGCTTGCTGGGACTGGCGCTAGCCTGTATGGATACATGGATGGAATAATTAAACATGTACTACGAATTTAATAATAATTAAGTAAATAATGTATTTAAATTAAATGATGTATATTATTAATAATTAAACGTGTGGGCACGGTGGGGCAGTGGTAGCGATGAGCTGAACACCCTGTTCAGGGATTGGTCCAGCCTCTCGCTGTATGCTTGCTGGGACTGGCGCTAGCCTGTATGGATACATGGATGGAATAATTAAACATGTACTACGAATTTAATAATAATTAAGTAAATAATGTATTTAAATTAAATGATGTATATTATTAATAATTTAACGTGTGGGCACGGTGGGGCAGTGGTAGCGATGAGCTGAATACCCTGTTCAGGGATTGGTCCTGCCTCTCGCTGTATGCTTGCTGGGACTGGCGCAAGCCTGTATGGATAAATGGATGGAATAATTAAACATGTACTACGAAGATATTTCAATGTTCCTTAAAGGTTTTGAGGAATCAGCGTTCTAAGCTTACAGATGGCTTGACATTTATTGCAGAGCTGATTGTGTGTCGATCAATTATTTGGAGAAAGAAAAGGAAGAACAGGAATTGGGGGTTAGTACGTTTGAAAGAAACAGTACTGCTGCAATAAATTATTTAATTATTTCACAGTGCAGCAAGCATCTTTCAGGAGGCAGGACCAATCTCTAGACAGGGCACCAGCTCGCTTTTCACGGCGACTTTGATATCTGACCACTTCTTTTGTATTTTGAGTGCTATATGACTTTCTTAACTTGAACTTTTGAGTTTCTGCACCACTCTATATCACTCGAGCAACTTCCTTTTGTTGTTTATACCACTACTTAAACCAACAAGTAGTAAGTTTTTCCTTGCCTCCACTTGTTATTTGCCGAAATTCTAATTTCTATCTATCTTCAATCTATCCATTGTCTTTTCACAGAATGCTGAACTTAAGAGGCTATTTATATTGATTTGCATATTCAAAGAGGCGTAATTCTGGGAGGAGTTGGGGAGAGGTAACAGGCGTGTCCACATGTGTTACATTTCACACTTACTGGGATTTATGAAGAGGAAGAATGTGGAAGTTGGCGTATGCACAGATTTATGCATTTGGATTTTTTGTGCGTACTATGCACATTTCTGGTTTTGTTTGTACACCATTTTTAGTGTGAATTCTATGCACATGAGGGTGCAGGAGAGCAGACAATGTTATTAATTTCATAGGTGGAATGGTCATCAATCTTCCATTCTGCAGAGAGAGGAAGAGTGAAGGCATCATCAGCATGCAGCGCCAACCCTTATTTTGGCAGGTAACTACCATCAGCAGAGCTCTTAAGGTGTCTCCAAAGCGCACATACGTGACATGGGCTATAACCTAGGCAATGATTACAAACTAGAATAACTTTTGGCCATATTTTTTATCACTCCCTTTCTGTTTAATGTGGTGTTTGCCTCTTCAGGGCCTAGGTACAGTACAATTAGGAATTCTTCCACCTGTGGTGGGCAGCGCCTTGCCCAAGGTTTGTTTCCTGCCTTGCGCCCTGTGTTGGCTGGGATTGGCTCCAGCAGACCCCCGTGACCCTGTAGTTAGGATATAGCGGGTTGGATAATGGATGGATGGATGAATTTTTCCACTTTTTGCTTATATGTTTTTCATCTTACCTTTTGTTTGAACATATGAAAATGTGCTATATAAATAAAGAGGCTGTGTTTCCCATACCTGGTTTTGCTCACAAAATTTTCTAAGAAAATAAAACTTTTGATAGTGGCATTGATTAATGTAATATATTAAAAGAACTACTTATCAAACATTACTTTTCTATGCGCATTTGTTATTTATTTTTATTTTTATCATGGGCTAAATATTAATTCACTGGATCTTCTATCTTTGCAATATGTAAGATGCAATTGGCCATGAGTAAAACCTTCCTGCTGTAGAAAATTACATATATAAGGAGCAATGGCATACTTTAGTCAGTTTCAACATTTGCACAGCTTAGTACGGAAACAACATAGAGGAGGCAGACATTGTATATAGCTCACCAGCAGTTCTTTTCTGTACTGTGCTTATAACATTCAATTAATTGAATGTGCCAAATAAATGTGCAGTCTGTAATCATCAATGCTGTATGTAATAAGTTAAAGTAAATCACATGTCACAGTTTAGTCTAAATCCTCCAAAATTTTGTAATGGTACAAGATTACAGATCAAAATGTTATATTGATATTCGGTTGAAGCTATCATTTTTATAAGATATACTATAGAAGAAACTATATTTTTAACCAAAATTCCCATTATTCTTATAAAATACCAATTTCCATTCAAAGAGAATACAGTTTCCTGCAAAATTGTGTTTAGCAGTGACCATCAAGGTCAGTCAATAAGATAACCGCAAATTGATCTACAGCAGGAATGTTTTACTCATGGCCAATTACATCTTGCATATTGCAAAGATAGAAGATCCAGTGAATTAATATTTAGCCCATGGTAAAAATAAAAATAAATAACAAATGCACATAGAAAAGTAATCAGTTAGTTAAGTAGTACTTTTAATATATCACATTAATCAATGCCACTATAAAAAGTTTTATTTTCTTAGACAATTTTGTGAGCAAAACCAGGTATGGAAAACACAGCCTCTTTATTTATATAGCACATTTTCATATGTTCAACAAAAGGTAAGATGAAAAAAATATAAGCAAAAAGTGGAAGAATTTATCCATCCATCCATTATCCAACCTGTTATATCCTAACTACAGGGTCACGGGGGTCTGCTGGAGCCAATCCCAGCCAACACAGGGCGCAAGGCAGGAAACAAACCCCGGGCAGGAATTAACTATAAATTAAATTACCATTGATTCTAAGCAGTTTTTAAGTCTGTTAATAGTTATAATGGCTATAGTCAAAAGTCCAGAGGAGAAAGGAAGACAAAAACCCCAGCCAATGGGGAAGATAAAAAAAAATAAACCTCTAGGAGTTCCAGGGCCAAAAGACTGATCAACTCTTGCGCAGTCTATAGAAAATAAATGTGATATAGTTATTATTTATTGTTATGATGCATTGTCCTCTGATGCAGCATGATTCATTAACTGGGCTAGCGTCCACATCTTCCCTAATATCAAAGGTCTATTCTTGGGTGGCAGTGAGACAAAGCACCATCATAGACTAAATATGAGGAAAATGTTGTATTGCTTTCTTTACTGTTTCGAAAATCACAGGCAGCTGGACTGTACTTTGACCAGGCCACAATGGCACAGGATTTTGCTGCAAAAAGGAAAAGAAGAAAATAGAGAAGTGTAATGGTAAGTGTGACTAGTGCAATGTTTTAAATATGTGATACTGCAACAACATTTATAATCTATTATGACTGGTTTAAAAAAATTATTGAAAGGTCAAATTTAAAAAACAGAGTTTTACAAAATGTTTTTTTTAATGTTCTGCAGTATTAAATTGGCTACGTTTGTCAGTAAAGAATTGCAGAATTTTGCTACATAAGAGCAAAATGCCATCTCATCAGTTCTGTCATACTTGACTTTTGGAATAATAAGAAAACTAGTTTTTTGATGATCTAAGGTTCAAATTAGGGACATACAGTAAAGTTTACAGTTTAGATTTTTTTAACTGATTCTAAAGGACACTTTCAGCCAGTATAATGATAATAAGATCAGCAAAATGCACACAGTTTTTTTTTGTTTAAGATTCTGGCTTCTGCATTTTGAACTATGTCTTTAACAAAAAGCATACATTAATTTTTTAGTATCTTGAAATGCTTTAAGAGATCTTACTCGTGCTATGTGTCATAAATAAAAGAATACAGGCTTAGAAATGTGATTAATATGGTATTTGAATGTTAGCTTTGAGTACATAATAATAGCTACATTTGTTTACTTATGTTTTGATTTGTAAAGCCAGTTGATCACATTTATTTGTAAGACACCCTCTTTTCCTTGTTGTGAATAAGTGCAATTTCAATTTTTTGTTAAATCTAAGGAAATTAATACTTATCCAATTTGTAATCCTATTAAGATTCTGGATAAGAGGACTCAGGGTCATCTGGCGCTATATAGAAATAAAACAGTGCGTCATCTGCTTAGTCATCTGTGGCAGTTTACTCTTAATCTGGCCTGATGGCAGCAGGTAGAATGAGAAATATGGAAGACCCAAAATTAAGCACTGTGGTACACCATATAGAATATCATATCTCTGATGTATAATCACCACAACTTACAAAGAATTTTCTTCCTGACATATAACATTGAAATCAGTGGTCACAGATGATGAAGTTGGAGGACAGGCTTGAAGTGCTGGATGAAGATTAACATCATATCCAGGACCCAACTCCAGGTTAAAGGCCTTGCTCAAGTGCCCAACGAGTCACTTTTGGCATTTATGGGATTCGAACCAGAAACCTTCTGATTATCGGTGCAGACCCTTAGTCTTAAATCCACCATTCCACCTCGAGGAGTAGATGAGAAAAGAAAGATAAGAGAATTACGATTTAATTGTGGATTGGGAAGAAACCTGTAAAGAGGTAGTTTTGTTAAATAAGAGCATTTGAACTTGAGACTGTCTCTGTGTCGTTGTGTCTGGGGTTTGGGACACTTAGATACCTGCTGCAGGCCACATCAGCTTAAGGCAGTTATTGAGAATCTTGTGATTGATGACATGAAAAAGGCACTTAAATCTAAGTCAAGACAAGTTAAGTTGTTTGTTTCACCATTAAAGTTTAAGTTATTAACTACTTTAACCAAACCATTTTCCTATACTATAATTTAGTCTAAAGCCTGACTGCCATTTCTCAAAAATAAAAGTTTTTATTTAAGAAATCATTTAACTGCTGAAAAACCTACTTTTTCTAGAATTTTTCTTAGAAAAGATAGATCAGAGATAATTAACTTGGACATACAGTGCCTCTTTACTGTATTAAGCTGGTTCAGAAGATGGATGAATGGGTCGTCACATATTATGAGCTTTTCTTTAATGATAATGGGATATTCCTGTTCTTCTATGTGCAAACGTTAAAAAAAAAACCAAGTTCAAATTAAATTAACAGGTTTTCCTCTCTGCAGCATATCAACAGTGGGAGTAATTTAGTTTTGCATATTCTTAAATAATTCAGAGGCAGCTCCTGTTTATCTTGACTACCTGTAATGTCAGTATTGATTACTCTCATTTTGTTTTGGAACCACACGACCTTTCTTGTTTTCATGGACAAATCTGGTGCATATTAAGCTCTGCTATCCTTTTAAACAATAAAAGAGGAAAAGTAGATAGATAATAAATGCATTTTAAAAGCATGTACCTTACACAGTCAGGTAATTTTCTTAGGGTCTACTACTCAAAATGGTCTTTGTTGTCCAGTTCAACAGTTATCATCAAAACATAAATGGTGTAAAGGATTCCAGGGCGTCCACAGCCCAAATCCCCAACATGAACGCACCAAGAGTCCCGGGTGCAAATAAAAGATAGTTGATTTAAACTCTTTCCTTCTCCAGTACCACAAACTATCACAAAACTCAGGTTTCTCTCTCTCTCTCTCTCTCTCTCTCCTTCCATATTTACCACCGCACTGTCCTTCTCCAGTTTAGTGTTGCCATTCTTCCTCTCAGGTTTGACTTGCCTGGATAAGGGAGTTTGGTCTCTTTTATTACCGACCTGGGAGTACTTCTGGTGCCAGGGTGATTGCCCAATGGAAGCACTTCCAGGTCACACGGAAGTTCATTATAGCAGGGAGCTTGTCTCCCTGCAGCGCCCTCTCGTGGCATCCAGTGACCCCAGCAGGGCTGCCCCGCTGAACTACATTTCTAGGCATGCCCTGCTAGCTTCCCACTTGGCATGGATATCTGGGACTGCTGCTATCTAGTGTGCTGGGGAAATTAAAAACCCCCAGTGACAACATCTCTTTCCAGTGGGTTGTCTGTCCATCTTTCCTGGCTGTCTCTTCTGGGTCTGATCCCCTTCTCCTCCCTGTCTGGGATACCTGTCTGCTTGCTAGGAGCATCCCGTCCGGGTAAGGAACCATCCCTTCTTCTGGCCGAAATGCACGTCCAGCCTGTGTGGCATTTATAATAGGAAAACATCATATTTCTTTATTTTAATTTCTTAGCTTCAATTTGAAAGTAGTTAATTTCACTAAAACTTTAACATTTTACAATGCTTAGTAAATAGACGGTGGAGCCAATCTCTTGTCCTTTCATCATCCAGAGTTGTATCTTCGCCCTGCTTAAACCCATAGGTTTTTCTATTTTGCCTCACAACCATGGAGGAAGAGTTTACTGTAATATCACTACAGACACCAGCAACCACTGATTTTACATTGTTCTTCTCAAGAAGGTAGACACTTTCTCATTATTGACATTTTTATTTGTTACGCAGTTTTGATCAGGGTTTTTTTTTTACTTATGTTCTGTTTCACTCCAGAAATGCTAAAAACTGCAACTCATTTATGTATTAAATAACAATTATTTCATACATAATGACCATCATGTCTAGCTATCTTTGATAAAAAGTACAAATTAATTTTAATCTAGAATTGAAGTGCTAGACCTTGATTCTCATAAATGCCTATCTCCTAAAAGTTATAATTAGATGTTTTTGATGTTGAGTATTTGACCATAACAGAACTAATATTATTTTAGAATGTAACTCCAATTATCAAAGAAAGTAGTTAACCAAAACAGGTAAGTTTTCCCTCTAGAGCTGCATTCAGTTGAAATGAGTAAAGTGTAGACAAAATGGCCCTTTCCATGGATAAGGCTGAAAATCTTATGAGCATGACTTAATTTTAGCCAAAATAGTGGGCTAATTTCTTACCATTTTGCAGGAAGAGAAATGGGAGGTCGTAGAACCCACTATTTCAAAGAAAGCAAACTTGTCTTATTAAATCCTCCAGAAAAATGTTCAAACCAATTTTGTGAACATTTTGGGTGGATATATGACTTTTAAACTCTTTCCTCAAAGTTCTTCTGGTGAGATTAAGTTTTGGATTGAGTTTACTCCAGCCTTGGGCTGCATTCTCAAAAAATCAGCATACTAGGATCAGCTCTTGGACCATAAAGAGTCACAAACGGAAAGATTCCATTCCTGAACTACTGCACATTTCCAATATCCAGGTAGAACAAATATACTTACAATATTATCACGGTGGCGCAGTGGGTAGCACTGCTGCCTCGCAGTTAGGAGACCTCCCTGCGTGGAGTTTGCATGTTCTCCCCGTGTCTGCGTGGGTTTCCTCCGGGTACTCCGGTTTCCTCCCACAGTCCAAAGACATGCAGGTTAGGTGAATTGGCAACTCTAAATTGTCCCTAGTGTGTGCTTGGTGTGTGTGTGTGCATTCCCTGTGGTGGTCCGGTGCCCTGCCCGGCATTTGTTTCCTGCCTTGCGCCCTGTGTTGGTTGGGATTGGCTCCAGCAGACCCCTGTGATCCTGTAGTTAGGATATAGTGGGTTGGATAATGAATGGATGGACATTATCATGTTCAGCACTGCTACCATGCACACCTGAAGGGAGTAGGCCAGGATTTGTGTGCATTAGATACAATATCTTTCTTTGCATGCCTGGTACAAGTACCAACTTCAGGCATACCAATGTGATACCAGCAGAACTAGTTACTGAACATTCTAACAATTGATATGCTAGCTGCTGAACATCAAACTACACTATTCTGGCACAATTATGTCTTCCAAAGCAACAATTTCATGTGAATGCTTCACCAGTGCCATGAGTCTGGTCAAAGAAAGGAAGGAAAAAAATGCCAGTATAAATACAGTTAGGTCCATAGGTAGTTGGACAGTAACACAATTTTCATAATTTTGGCTCTGTATGCCACCACAATGGATTTGAAAGGAAGAAATTAGATGATTAAATTTCATGATTTAAGTGTAGGCTTTTAGCATTAATTCAAATAGTTTAAAAAAATATTGTATGAGGTATTCCCTGTGGTGGGCTGGCACCCTGCCTGGGGTTTGTTCCTGCCTTGTGCCCTGTGCTGGCTGGGATTGGCTCCAGCAAACCCCCGTGATCCTGTGTTACGATATAGCGGGTTGGATGATGACTGACTGTATGTATGAGGCATTTAGAAATGACAACTATTTTTATACATGGTAACCTATTTACAGGGCTTCAAAAGTATTTGGACAATTGATTGACAAGCTGTTCCACAGCCAGGTGTGAGCAGATCCCTCATTATTTCATTAACTATTAAGTGGGTAGAAGGTCGGCAGTTGATTCCAAATGTGGAATTTGCATTTGGAAGCTGTCTCTGTGAACTTTCAATATAATGTCAAAAGAGCTGTCAATGCAAGTAAAAACAGGCTATCATTAGGCAGACAAAACAAAACAAACCCATCAGAGAGAAAGTATAAACACCAGAAATGGTCAAATAAACCATCTGATACATCTAACAGAAGGAACGCACTTGTGAGCTTGGCAATATCAGAAACCCTAGACAACAATGGAAGACAACTGTAATGGATGATCGCAGAATTCTTTTTCCTTAGCAATGTATAACCTCTTTCACAACATTTAGCCAATTTATGAATACTCTCTGGAATGTAGGCCTATCATTGTCAAACTCTACAATCAAGAGAAGACTTCATGAAAGTAAATAAAGAGGGTTTACCTAAAGCTGCAAATCACTGGTAAACCTCAAGTATAAGAAGGACAGATTAGACTTTACCAGAAAATATTTTTAAAAACTAGTCTGGTTTTGGAACAGATTTCTTTCGACAAATGGAATTAAGATCAATATGTATCAGAATGAAGGAAAGAGAAAGTATGAAGAAGAGAAGGAATGGCTCCTAATCTTTAGCATACTACATAATCCGTAAAATGTGGTGGAGGCAGTGTTTTGGGATGGGCATGCATGACTGCCAATGGAAGTGTGTCACTAGTGTTTATTGATGATAATATTGCTGACAGAAGTAGCAGGATGATTTCTGAAATGTATTGGCTATACTGTCTGCTCAGATTCAGACTAATGCTGCAAAACGGATAGAATGATGTTTCATGGTACAGATTGACAATGAGACAAATCATACCGTGAAAGCAAACCAAGTGCTTTCAAGACAAAGAAGTTCTTCAATGGCCAAGTCAATCAACTGACCTCAACCCAACTGGAGATGCATTTCACTTGCTGAACACAAAATGGGAGGCAGAAAGTCCAGCGAACAAGCAGCACCTGAAGATAGCTGCAGTAAAGCCCTGGCAAAGCATCACTAGAGTGGAAACCCAGTGCTTGTAGAAGGCCATGGGTTTCCAGACTTCAGGCAGTCATTGACTGGAAAAGACTTTCAAAAAAGTATTGAAAATGATCATTATATTTATGGTTACATACATTTGAGCCCTTGAAAATGGGGTGCGTGTGTGTGTGGGTTGGGCTATGTATAAAAATTCCAGTCTTTTCTAAATGGCTGTTGCAATGTTTTTGTTAAAGCCCTTGATCTAAAACTGTAAGTCTACACCTTAATCACATCCTGATTGTTTTTTTTTCAAATTCATTGTGATGGCACACAGAGCCAAAATGATGAAAATTGTATCACTGTCCAAATGCTTATGGACCTAACTTATTTGCAGTATATGAGTAATAACTTGGCTTTCGATAAAAACATCTAGTATCTGTATAATACAATTGTTAAATATGCATATTGGGATATTTTCTTTTCCCTCCTACACTATAATTATAGTTTTTGATCTAAAATTAAGATTAAGCCAAAGGTAGTGAAATATTTGATGCATCTGTAATGTAAAATGACTATAATTATTACCTGATTTTTATTTCAAGGACATCCTGGGATTCTTTTAAATCTTTCATTGAAGGAACTGGTGAAATTTTACATTATAATACAAGGATGATATATATATTGAATTTACCACTTAGATCACTTAATGGCAACGTTCCCGGCGGATTAGGCAGAGGTGTCTGGTAAAAGCTTTACACATAACGAAATAAGATAATTGATGTACTTGTCAGTTTTCTGTTCTTTACATTTGAAGATTTCTACACAGTGCTTCATGATGTTTTTTGTAAAAGTATTGAAGAATAACCAAATATGTGTCGTATATAAAGTTGCGAAAATTTGATGCCTGCCTTATTATTTTAAATATCAGCACTCATTTGGCCCAGGGAACCGGAATAGAAATAACTAGTGAATATAAACAGATACTTATTGTAATAAAATACTACATAATACATTATACTGCGGTGGCCTGGTGCCCTGTCCAGGGTTTGTTTCCTGCCTTGCGCCCTGTGTTGGCTGGGATTGGCTGCAGCAGACCCCCGTGACCCTGTAGTTAGGATATAGTGGGTTGCTATAGCGCAAGACAGGAAACAAACCCCTTGGCAGGGTGCCAGCCCACCGCAGTATTGTAATTAATGATAAATGTAATTATTGCATTTAAAAAAAGCAAGATAATTTTTATTATAGCAATTATTCTTACTCAGAATCTTTTATTCCTGTTATCTGTGATATCCTTTCCCTTAAAGGAGCACTCC
Organism: Polypterus senegalus; assembly: GCF_016835505.1. Classification (NCBI taxonomy): domain Eukaryota; kingdom Metazoa; phylum Chordata; class Cladistia; order Polypteriformes; family Polypteridae; genus Polypterus; species Polypterus senegalus. The sequence goes on along the minus strand of NC_053157.1, from coordinate 119,657,475 downwards.
ACCCAAACATTATTTATTTATTTACTATTGTTTATTATTATGTTACTTACCCCATGTAGTTTTTAGTGATAGCAGAGAAAAACGTATTCATGCAAAGTGGAGATAAAGTTTTTGATAGTATAGAAATCTAACTAATGTTGGACAATAACAAAAAATATAAAATCATCCTTAAAAAAGTCTACCATTAATTGTGTCATCTAATCCACCTGTGAAGTCACCCTGGTGAGTGCTCACAACATCACAAATGTGTATTTATACTAAAATATTGTCAAATAAACCACTTCCAGATATTCATGCCCAGTGGGAAGCCAGCAGTGCTCAGACAGGAATGGGCACTTGAATTGTAGACTTGGCACCTGTCGTTACACTTACGTTTATAACCACTACTAGAGTACCTTAGGAGTATTTAGCACCAGGCTGTGAAACTACATAGGAGAACTGAGTTAACTCTTGTTGTGGCATCTTGATTATGAGGCATATTTCCTTCCTGATAATTCACTCGTTTTTTTTTTTTACTTTTAGTGGGCAGAGTGGTGGCTCTGAGGTAGGGATGTGCGCTGGCAATCGGATTGCCGGTTTGAATCCTTTAAAACACCAAAAGTGACTCTACGTTGTTGGGCCCTTGAGCAAGTCCCTTAACCCGCAATTGCTCCGTCCTAGGTATGACATTAATCTGCACCCAGCCCTGCATGTAGGCCCTCCAACCTGCAGGGAAAACCTGGGGGTTGGTGGCAGAATTGGCAATCCAGCCACCAAAAAAAAAAAACTTCACACTGTTCCACTCCATCTGAACTAGTGTGGTGCTGAGGTGTCACCCATTGCATGGCTGCACTCGGGTCCTAATCTGGGTTCCTGAATTGGTTTGTCAGGTGGTGGGTGTAGTAATGTGCTGTATCAGCACGTGTTCCTAACCACTCTCTCGCTCTATTTAGTTGTACTTATCTCTCAGTGAACTTTGCACTGTTTATATCATGTGAAACACCAATGAATAAGCTGTTACTGGGGTGAGCTCCTGACCAGTGAATGGATGTAGAGACTGGGTTTTCTGAGCACATTCCATTTTAGTTCACAAGAGTGTTTTCCGGAAGTGATTTATTTAACAATATTTTAGTAAAAATATATGTGTTTGGCATATTGTGAGCATATGACTGGATAACGTGTCGTGTAGTATTCGACACAAATGATTTTTACATTTTTTTATGGACTTTGATATTGTTTTCTGTTGTCACCATAGACTTCTATTCTATCTGAAACTTTTTTTATCTCTGTTCTGAGATTCAATTTTTTCAGCCATCTCTACAAACTAAATGGAGTAAGTAACATACAGTATAAAAAATAGACTGTTTACTTGGAGTGTTCCCTTAGTTTACTTGGAGACTCCTAATAATTTTACTTAGTTAGAACCTGACCTTGACAGTATGGACATTGTGGTGTTAGGTTATTTTGCGGCCTAGGCCAAGCTTTTTAGTGTGCCAATCAACTGTTCAGTAGCTAACCCATGCACCCACCGGGAGCAAATGCCTAATTCATCTTAATGGTGGCACTGGGCCTGAGTATGGATATTTCAGCCCAAAGGTACTTGTAGGTGAACACAGTCCTTGAAGTCTGGAAATGAGGCATGTCATCTCTCTGACAGGGAGTAAGCAATTTCTGCAGGTGCTCCCAAACTACCAGGATAATGCAGTATAGTAAGAATCACTGCTGTTCGAAGTGCTGATACCAGATGTTTGCTGATGGTAATCTCTCTCTCTTTCTCTCCTACTGTGGAGTATCCATGTGGAAAAGGTATTCTGGCTTGCATCTCAAAGTTATGTGTGTTATTTTAATTGGCTGTTACAAACTAGACCTGTATGGGGGTCTATGTATGTGGACTCCGCAAAGGACTGCCAAGATATGCTGACAAGTTGGAGAGCTGGAAAAAATGTTTTTATTCCATAGATTCTTACAATTACTACAGATTTTTATTCCAGTTTAAAAAATTATAATTGTTTTTTTTCATGTTTATTATTTATACTTTTCCCAGCGTTTGATAAGCATATTTCCAAATGCATCTGGATTAGCTGTGTAGTGTGGTGTTTGATCATGCTCCATAATGTAAGGTTTACAAAGCAAAAGATTTTGTGTGTGTTGTTTGTTGTCAAAGCAAATGGAGAAAATCAGTTTTGCTCAATACTCGCACTTGATTCTTTCCTATTTCTTTTTGTCCTCAGGTGTACCTTCTTATATATTTCCAAAGTCTTAGAGGTTCAAAAGTAATGTTTTCTTAAATTATCCATCTGTTCATTTACTCATTTCTCATGCCAAAACTGATGTGAATGCTCCACAGTATAAATAAAAAAGAAAAAGAAAAAAAACTATGAAAAGATGGTAAACAAGAGTTAAGTGTTTTAATGTTAAGGGCGTTTTCTGCATTATGAATACATTTTATAAGTTAATAGTGATATGTGAAGCAAAAATACTTCTTCAAAATATAAATATTTATATCTTTTTCAAGTCTTAATCTAGTTTAATGATAAACAGAGAATACTGACTGTCCCCCATAGTTTGGAAAAAAGTGAGAATTAATGAAGAGAAAAGGAAAATGCTATTTGAAATTTGGTTAATCTGGTCTGAAATAAAATAACACATTGTTTTATATTAAAAAAAAAAAAAAATCTTAAACATGCTCAGCCCAATTCAGGATTATCATCATTAGAATCAGCCCTTGACATGGCACCAGTCCATTGCAGCACAGGGACAATTTATAAACAGAAATTAATCTAACAAGGATGTCTTTGGGTATCTGAATGAAACACTGGAGTACACAAAAAATAACATATGCAGACTCTGGAGGAACATGCAAACTCCACAAAGATAATGAATGGCTGCAAAATTGCAACCCAAGAAGCTTGATCTGTGAAGCAGCAGTGCTAACATCTGGACCACTATGCCATTCTTTTTTATTATTATTTTATTGTATATAATTTTTTTTATCATTTTTATTGTATATCATTTGTATATCATATACAAATAGATCAATTTTTACAAAAATTAGGATTGAAAACAAATCGACCCCCACCCCACCACTATGCCATTCTGCTAGGAAAATGCCAGTATCACTTGGCTTATGGCCAAGTGATGTTAGCAGAAGTCCTTGCACAATTAAAGCATTGCCCTACAGAATCCTGTAAACGCCAGAAGTGATTCCACTCCCTGGACCTTTATGCTCCCAACCACCACCTGAAGAACACAGAACACACAAAGAACATCCATTCATTATCCAACCCACTATATCCTAACCACAGGGTCATGAGGGTCTGCTGGGGCCAATCCCAGCCAACACAGGGCACAAGGCAGGGAAGAAAAAACCCTTGACAGGGCGCCAGACCACTGCAGGGCATACACACCCACACACCAAGCACACACTAGGGACAATTTAGAATCGCCAATGCACCTAACCTGCATGACTTTGGACTGTGGGAGGAACACAGAGAACAATGCAGTGAAAACATGAAAGGCAAAAAATTAATAAATAAATAAAATTATAGATCATTTAAGCAAGCAATTATTAAAAAGGAGCTCTGAAGACCTGGAGAATTACTGCACAAATCACCAAACTGGACAGGCAGGATACGCTCAAGGCTTCAAACCAATACAGAACAGAGAAAGAGAGCTCCTGAATAATACACATGCTGGAGAAAACTCAGGTTACTTAGATAAACAAAAGGTTGTCAGGCCAGTTGACCACCCTGTCTCTTTTTCTATATTCTTACTCATCACTGACACCATTGGCAAAGCAAGGGACCAAGGCTATGGTCATTTTGTGAAAGAAAAATCTACACTTTTGGGACTGCTCTGTGATACCAGTGCCAATGGAAATCGTTTGTCAAAATACTATGTGGCAAAATGAAGACAATGAAAACAATTTGAAACAATGATGAATCTGGCATTTTTGCTAATTCTAATTCAAGCCATGTATTATAAATAATTTAATAGCGTCAGTTGCAAAAGTCATTGCAATTAAAGTACAGAGAAGCATGAAAAATGAAAATAAAACCACAATTTTAACAGTCATTTATTGTGTAAATAAATACCAGAATGCAGCTAGCCAATCGCAGTAGCTTCAACTAAATAGTATATATTTTTTAGAATAACTTTTTCTGTTTTTACCTGAAGCCCAGTGGAATAATTATATTTTTAAAGCTAGAATGTGATGTGTATACAATGGCCTGAAGCTCATTTTAAAGAGATTGAGAAAGATCCTGAAGGCTGTTCCAAGTATTATCAGATGCTTTGCACTTTTTCCATATACTGCGGGTACAGTATGACTTCACCAGACATTCCTTTAAATGCTTACTTAAGATTATAAATTGCTTTCAGTTAAACAGCTCTTTGTATACTTTATACTTTGCAAGGGTATCAGTTTCCTTTGAAGATGTTGATAGAACACTGCTAAATAGATATGGGCAGTGCTGATGTATACAAAGATCTTTTTTCATTGAGTATTTTCTGTGTTTTTGATTTATTTAAATAATATTAATAAGATCAAAATTCAAAAATGTGTTTTATTAGTTAAAGTAGAATTTAATGTTTATTTATTAAAGGGGCACAAAGTTAATTTGGATATTAGTATTTTAGTACTAGAACTGTGATTTTGTTTTGCTAAGTGTATCAAATTGATTCTTTAAGTGACCTCAAGAAAAGGAATGTTATGATTTTCCAAAAAATATTTACATATATTCTCAATAACATTTTCTAACCTGCTTAATGTAATTAAAGATCTCTATTGAGTTCATCTTGACAGCACAGGGTCCAAGGTAGAAACCAGCTTTGAGCAGGGCCCACTCATGTACACCCACGCTCACAAGGGGCGAATTTGAAATCATCAGCTATCCTAAACAACACATCACTTGGGACGTGGGAGGAAAACAAGAGTACCCCAAGAGAAAACCCATGCAGAAATGGGAATATGAACAGGTGGTGGATTTGAACCCAGGATGCTTCATTCAAAAGACAAAAGCACTAGGACTGCACCTCCTATTACAAGATACAGTAGCTATCCATCCATTATCCAACCTGCTATATCCTAAGTACAGGGCGCAAGGCAGGAAACAAACCCTGGGCAGGGCACACAGACCAAGGACAATTTAGGATCGCCAATGCACCTAACCTGCATGTCTTTGGACTGAGGGAGGAAACCCACGCAGACACAGGGAGAACATGCAAACTCCATGTAGGGAGGATCCGGGAACCGAACCCAGGCCTCCTAACTGCAAGGCAGCAGCGCTACCACTGCACCACCATGCCAGCCTACTGTAGCTATATTTTAAATATATAAAACTAGGGGACTTGGCCCCCTGCTCGCCTCGCTCACCACTTCGCGTCTCTGACACTCGTGTATGTGGTTTTCACTTTCACCAAACAAGAAATCTTTTAATTCTCGCGGATAAGGCTCTTCAATGGGAAAAACATTACTTTTCCCTGATGGCAACATGAATTAGATGATCTACAAGTCTCCAATTTAAAGTTTAAATCCGAACAATACCTACATACTTCTGTCATATCACCTATGTCCATATATTCAATCTCTTTTTCGCTGTTCCGTTATTTCACTGAGTAATAATTTCTGTTTGTTAGCACTAATGTGATCTTTACTATCAGTTTTTTGAGACTTTCGAAATTTGGCCAAATTTATATGGCAATCAGGTCATGAATATTCAAAAAGGACATTTTTAAGCCACACATGGTTACTGGCGATAAATGACGGGGAGTAGCTCTAGCACATGCATAATTTTACTTTGATTTCAGATTTATAAATCAGCTTGTTGTCGGATCTGGTGTATGTACAGTTTTATCAATACATTTTCTCCTTTTTAGCATATGCCAAATTTAAGTATGAAATCTAAGCAAAGTTTTATAATTGAGCCCCCTGGCTCTTTAAAGCTGATGGAAAGCCTTAAAGTTGAAGGGTCAAACACATACAAGAAAAAGAGAGCTGTTACACAGCTAAACCGAGAGAAGTGCATAAAAAGTAAAATCAAAATAAATAAAAATAAACCTAGCTACCTATTACTAACGAGAGGCAAGAATCAAACTCCAATGGCAAGATGTCAAATGAAACTTGCGATGACCAGTATAACAAAAGATTTAATTTTGGTTTTTTTTTGGATGTTTATACCTGCATATCAGATAATGATAAAGAAAAGTTGGCCAACTACCCGTGGTCATGACCCTGGAGGCAACGTGGGAAGCAGTGCCTATGACAGGTCTCAGAAAAGGAGCCGAAAGAAGGACCTAAAAAATAGCATTCAACACATTAAAAAATACCAAATGAATTCACTCATACTCATAATCACAATAAGGGACTGCTAGATGGAGTTCTAACCTGGTGTCCCTTTAGTAAATATATACTGTAGCTGTCCCTGACTTGAGAACATATTGTGGGACTTAGCAGGAAGTAAAAACTGAATAAATTCAAGCGTCTCCACCTGACAAAGACACTCAGCTGGGAGAAAGATGAGAGGGCAGACTTGAGAAAGAAAGAGGAAGGTCAAGGAAAGATTTAATGCTGGTGTGCAATACATTGAATTAGGCAAATCACCATACTGGACTGAACACATGACCTGCATTCGCCAGAGTAGCTACAGGTGAGTGCTGTTTTACTGGTATTTGCTTTATACCTTGGACTTCTTTTAGTTCATTAATTTAAAGAAGAAGAGAAAAAGAAAATCAAGTTATGATAAGAAGAAAAAGCTGATAAAAATGGCAGGGGTGGGGTTTGGTTTTACTATACATATTCCCAGCTGCCACAACAGCCCAAAACACAGCCCATTTATTATCATTAAAGTAATGTAGTTTAACTTCTTCACTCTATGTAGTTTGCTTTTTAATGCAAGTTGATAATATATGGTAAAGATTATATAGCAGATCACATCTTGTGTTGGGTGTTTGTTGTTAAACTGAGGGAAAAGATTAGCTCAGCCTTTGCCTGGGAACTGACGCTTGCATGTTCTCTTGTGTGTTCAGCTTTCTGTTTTCTCCCACAGTCCAAAAAAGGCAGCTATGTAAATAAAGCATTACTATATCCATATCTGTAATCAGAAGGTGTGAAAAAGTGTGTGGTCCCATTAATGTGTGGATAATAATGTAGATTATACTGTACAGCCAAAGTGGAATTTTCAATGAGACACAGTTTAGCATTTCAGGTTATTATTTAATAAACTAAACTGACAATTTAGACACATGAGTAAATGAGATCACCTAATAAATATTATGAGTAAGTAATCAAATGCCCCAATCTCTAGACTATAATTAAAAGAATGATGAAACAATGATAAAACATGAAAAACAAAAGAATAATGGTGCGTTGTAAGATACCTTATACTTACTTATTTTTTGGGGATCTCGGGAGCCAATCTGATAAAAACCTGCTGTGACAGGTCGTGAAACTCCAAGGAAAGCAAAGTATAAATTTTAATGCTAAATACAGATGTGGGATAATTACAGTATATCTATGTAAATATTGTGTATTGTATTTTTCTTGGTTTTAATGTTTCATTTTTGTGATTTTAATTCAGTACAAGCCACAATGTTTGAAACAACTACCAACAGTGATTTATCATTACCATGGGATAAATATCCAGTCAATTTAAATATTTAAACAAACCTGTAAATCAATGGCAACTTTAGAAATATGTCACTGGTGTTACTGTATGTGTGTGTGTGTGTGTGGGTCTGTGTGTGTATGTGTATGTGTGGCACAAAGTCCTATAGACAGGAACACTATATTTTCAGATGGAGTTATTAACATTATTACATGTTGTGAACCAAAGGATTGCTGCGATTTAAGAGTTGTTGGACTGCTAACCAGGTGATTCCCTGTTTAAATCTGGACAAACCAAAAAAAAAGTCTCTGTAAGGAAACAGAAAGTAAATAGTATACTTTGATATGCAATTTAATAAGTATCTATGAGAAGAGCTCCATTATTCTCTCTTTCCTGGGTCCAAATGACCATGACTTGTAATCGTTCCGGTTATATCTGCATGCTCCTGACAGGCATGGTGCCTCCAATGCTTGGTGAGGCCAGGGTTAGGAGTCGTTTCCTGGTGATGACTCCATGCTGTAGAGGTAACCAGAGAAATGGTTAACAGCAGCCCTGTGTCACACCCGGTGGTGGTAACATTGGGGTTACCTGAGCCCTTTGGGAGATCCTCAAGTGTGCATGAGTGACTGTGTCTTAGATGGTTGGAAAATATAAAAAACATAGGGATGACAAAATGATTAAAATAAAAGGAATGAAAAGATAATTAAACTTCTGGTCATCACAGCAAACAATGATAAGATAGACGTATAAACTGAGTGGCACTTTATTGCCTATCAAGTGTTTCCCAAACTCAGTCCTGGGGAACCCCTGTGGCTGCAGGTTTTTGTTTCAACCAGATTCCTGATCAGTGACAACATCTGATAGCACTGATCTCTTTTAATTAGCTAGTATTTTTTTTCTTTTATTCGACATTCAGAAAAGCACACCAGCATGATTTTTACATTAATAAGACATTCATAAATATTTCTGTCTTTGCTATAGATTTAAATGCTTAACTCTCTTTTGTTGATTTTGTTATACTTTGCCCTTTCTCTGTGCAGTTTTTCCCCTTTCGTTGTATCTTAACAATTTAAAACGAGCAGATCAGACACCCAGGCAAACAACGCTGAATAATCAAAGGCTGAAACTACTTTAGAGTCAGTCCCACTAATTAGTAAATAATGGATTTATTAAACAATTAGAACAACTAGAAAAGTAGAATGAAAATCAAGATGAAAATACTGTTAAAAAGAAAAAAATACATTATTCCTATGTAACTGCTTGGTACATTTTAATTTTTTTTTTTTTTTTAGCAAACTTAGTTTTCTAATTTCTATATTGGTCCCTAAACACAGAACTTGGGAAATATCAGTTCACTTAATTAGCCCAGGAGTCCAATTAAAAACAGAAGCTGTTTGAAACAAAAACCTGCAGCCACAGTGGGTCGCCAGGACCGAGTTTGGGAAACACTGTAAATTAAGCGTACCCTGTTTTACCTGACTGACAGTGCAATTATTGACAATGATGACATAATACTATTTACAGCATTTTGGTAGACACCTATAGACAGAGTACTTGCTGTTAAGAAAATAGGCAAGACTCAGATTTTAAGTGACTTTAAATGTTGTTCCAGCATGATCATGTCAGATGTGTGACAATATCATAGTGCTGCCACCTAACTGACCCCAATTCTGTAACTCTTGTCACACATGTGCGAGTAGGAGGCAGCTAAAGGGCCTGAGTAATTGTAATAAAACATCCGACCAGGGGTTGGTGGAGTGCGCTGATTGTCTTTTTCAGTTTCGTACAGACCTTTCCTGGGAAATCCTGCAAGGTTCTGGTGCCTCAGAAGATATCACTTCCAGTGTCAGCCCCTTTGGCGACTTCTGGTCCAGAAGACATCACTTTTAGAGCAACATCTTTGATGATGTCACTTCCGGTCCAGATGACACCACTTCCGGTGCTGGGCCCTTTGATGATGTCACATTCGGTCCAGAAAACATCACTTCTGATTCTGGCTCCTCTGATGACATCACTTCCTATACGGGTCTTTAAAACCTCCATCTTTGTCTCTTGTCATCACTTCTGTTTTGGACTCAGTCTTGTGAACAACTCTGTGAAAATCTTCTACATTTGCAGCCAGGATACATCATATGGGTGGCTGCCCCAAACATTTATGATGTCTGGTGTGATTCTTTGTGACACTCTGTTTAAGCTTTTTTTTTTTTTTTTGTAAAGCACTTTAAGCTACTGTTTCATGTTTGAAAATGTACTATACATTCAAACACATAGACCATCGATCCTCAGATGTAAGGGAAGTGAAAATATAGTCAGAGTTGGGAGACCATGGAAGTCAACAACAAATTAATGTTGCATAAAAGCAGTTAGAATGTACATTTTGTAAGGGATGTTTGTGTCAATGAAATCTATACTTTTTAAGCAAATAAGAAGAGATTTTGCTTTATTTTCAGGCCGTGACAGTCTTTGCCTATGCGTTATCTCTGCATATGTATGTGTCACTTTCTGGAGGAGTATCAATAGGGCTCCCATGGAGGCAAAAGATAAGGACCTTAATGCTACATGTGTTCCTGCACTTTCTGTGGATGTTAATGTCTTTTAGTAGTTTTTTTCTATACATAGAGCAAGCGGCACTTTTCCATTGGCAATGGGCCACAGTGCTCTCTATATTCAGACTGATCTCCTGGTTTAGGATCCAGTATGTAATGTCTCATTTGTGTGAAATGGTACCTGATGTCATGGATCTTGTTGTTTTTCCTTGCATGACAGTGTGTATAAGTTTGTTTTGTAACCAGAGTATATGATTTTCTGTGGCAATTAAAACAACCCATTTACTGTAAAGATCGAAGCTGAGTGTTGCCCTTGTTTGCTATACCTGCATTCTTTATTCTGTAGTCGCATCTGATTGGCTTGTGCAATGTGCTACACTGTCAGCAGATCTTGCTGTTCTTTTCCTATCAGCCATGGTATGTGCCCTTGCTACTACTTGCTAGGAGAAGGACTGAAGATAACCCACTGGTTATCTATAAGTGAGTCTGAATGGGTGTGCGATTGTATCCTGTTATCAAGTGGAATCCCATCCAAGATTGAATTTTACCTTGCAACAAATGCTAAAGGGTCTTAGAAGTGAATGATCCTGTTCTGCAAGTGAATAGTTGGACTAAGTGCACATGTACAAATGCAGCCATTCAAAATATTCAAAGAGTGTTACATTATTTCATAGTACTTGAGTATCATGAGATAACACTGTTTCAGAACTATTCAGAAATTTAACTGCACTACCTTGTAAAGTCACCCAGTGGAGAAGTGAAACCTTGAAATTGTGTGTGGAGTATTTGACTGTCTGCCAAAAAACTCCAGTTTGAATACAATTGAATGCTCAGTGACCAGCTACAGATTTCGTTTTTTGTTGATATTAAACTGATACTATACTGCAGCTAGTGGACTTGATGTTTATGTAAAAATTAAGGGATTTTTCTTCCCCAATGCACAATTATGTGAAGTCAACTCAAATTTTCAATCAGGGGAACTGCCCACAGTTGATTTGAGTTCTGACTCATTCTAACATATGTGCTGTTGTGTAAAGATATCAAGGGTGCACCAACGATTGATGCTGGGGCCCCATCATCTAGTCCCATAGTTTCTCATATTAGTGCTACTCTGCAGATATACAGCTGTACCTGTCATTCCTTAAAGAGGACCACACAATCTCTGCATGCCTGCACTGAAAAATAAAGTCTTCAATATGTAATCTATATAATAGTGAACTGTGGAAGATAAAACCAATAACTAAGATCAATAAATACTTAAACACTAGGAATAAAACAGAGATGGGATTGCCTCCTTCCATTCATTCCCCAGTGCTCTCTGTCTCTCTTGTCTAATTCTGCTGACTGATTAGACTTGCTCACCAGGGCTGAGACTTGGGTGGTGAATGCAATCAACTGTTTGGCTCAATCCCAATCACCTCAGCCATTCACAATGCGGATCCACTAAGTCCGGCTCCCTCATTCTACCATCATCTTTTGGTATATATGTAGAAGCACATGGTCAGTTTTGCTCTCCATGCCCAACAGGAAGAACCTACCCTGGAGCGCCATTCCTCACCTCCTGTCCTCAACTTTTCGATCCTGATTTGTCTTTGCCCTCCTTTTCATTCTGGTTTCTCTTCCTCTGTTTTTTTTTTTCCATTCCTTTCTTTTCTACTCAGTCAGACCCTTTTAACTCTTGTGTTTAGGTGCTTTGCTTAACAACCCATAGAGTGTCAATGAAGAATGACTGTGCTGACTGCACCTGCTTTTGAGCGAGCAGTCAGCCAATTTCCCTGTCAAACACCCCGGCTTTTCACCCATTCACACTTACAATTACAAAGTATGAGCCATACATTTTTTTAAAAACATTCAAATGCCATGGACCCCAGATGTGCTGCATCACAATGACCAGGTGTCTTTCACTTACAATGTTGCACACTCTCTCTCAGCATTGCAACTTCACTCTATACAACATCCGTAAGATCAGACTTTTTCCTAATGAAGTGTGTAGCACAATTCCTGGTCCAAGCTTTAGTCTTGTCATGCCTGGACCACTGCAACTCTCAGCTGGAATGTGTTACCAAGCTACTGGAAGCGATTCAAAATGCAGCAGCATACATGGTGTTCAACCAGCCAAGGCACATATTGGGTTTAAATCCTTAATAACTTCTTATGGAGTAGTGAGTGGGTCAGCACCTACATGTATGGAGACATTTCTGAGGTCCTATGCTACTTCTCGACCACCCAGTTCTGCTAATGAATGATGTCTGGTTGGCATCAAATCTCAATCCAAACTCTTTTCATGTGAAGCTCTGACATGGTGGAAAGAGCTGCCCATCTACATTCAGAATTGTGAGTTCTTCACTGTGTTTAAGAAGCTTTGTTTTGAAGACTCTCTTGTTTAATGAATTTCTGTCTAACTGATAAACTTTTGAAACCAAGGATTGTATCTAACTTGAATTTTGTTCCAAGATCTTCACTTCTGATTATTCATTTTGTAGCCTTGTATTATAACTGTTATTTCTAAACAATCCCCAGACTGATGTTCTTAGATTATATTATATACTTTGTATGAAAACTTCCACTAAGCAAATAAACGTTTGTTAATGCATTGTTACATTAAATCAGCTGAGCCAAGTCACTGACTAATTCATTCTAATTTTCCAAGTTTGCTATTTTTAACAGTACTTATGGAATAGTTGTAGATCTTATTAAAGGTTTTATATTATTAAATAGATTATAACAGAACATAGCAACATCTGAATGCAAGTGTGTGATGATGGAAAAATCACAAGAAAAATACATAAATCAGCATTACAAATGAAGGCTTTTACTTACACTTTTACAGATATTCGAAGCCATAAAGGCTTAAAAAAACTGTCAAGTATCAAATGTGTTTTGTGATCAGGATTGCTAACTCACTATTAGTTTATAATCACTATTTTTTCATAACTGATAATATTAAAATACATAAGGAAATTAAAGCACAAGTCACAAATCTTATCAGTAACACATTTCAGAATTGATTAACATACAAGCAGCTGTAATATTTTTCTTTTTTTGATTTTAACAAAAATTATGGTTTTATTTTTTTTAGAAAGAATGAATTTTTTTAATCATAAAGCCTGCAGGAATTCTTTTTCCTTTTTAAACATGCACAACAGCCTTTTTCAGCTTAACCTTGTAGCTGGCCTTGTAAATGCTAAGTGGTAGAAAATAGCAATTAGAAGCTTGTTTTGCATTTCTATTCTGATATTTCAGAGATTATTGCTTTTACATACTGCAATCAACAATGGTAGCTTCGGAATGAACTGTTTGTTTAAAAGTGAGATAGAATTCTTCTTTGTTTTTTTAATTAAACCTTTTACTTTTTTTCTTAAATGTACATAATATATTTTAAAGTATCTTCTTAGCAGTATTATATCATTATTAAAATCCCGACCATATTTTCCCCTGACTTGGTTTTATATTAAGTGAGTTCAGTAATAGATGAATGATGATCTTATATTTAATAAGACTTTATGAATATCTTTCCCAGCTCTTATAAACTTGTGCTAAAGCAAGAGTGAACACGGAACAGGGTGCCATCTTAAAATAAAATGGCAGCCTTAAATTCACAATGGTTCACAATGGGAAAATGATTTAGTGAACTCTTGATTAGTTACGTTTTTTTAGTAATGAAAAATTATATGTCACCTCTAGATGGCATTGGGTACATTTAACTTTAAGCCATTTAGTAAGAGTGTGAAAATAACAAAAGAAATCTGCAGCATTGATACATGTTCTAAGTAATGTAAGCTCTTTATCTAAAATGAGTAATGGGACATGAGTTCAAGTTAAAGCCCTCCACCCAAACATCACAGAAGTGAGCATTTAAAAAGAACATGTAAAATAAAAAACTCAGTAATACTTGTGGTTTAGCATGAAGCTTTCCCTTAAGTATGTGTTCTCTGTTGTGAACAGTTTCCTAGATATTTGGCTTTGGCAGTTTCATAGGCCTATTAATTCCTCTTATTATGAGTTATAAGAAGGTGGCAACTCCCTGTTCAATTTCCAGCCATACGTTTCTACTTTAGGGTTACAGGTAGGAACTAGTCCTAAATGTGGTGCTACTAGATCCTTAATATAGTATGTCCTAAATATATATTATTCAGCAATTTTTAGTCCTGTTTATCATGGAATGATGCAATCAAACACCAATAAACATGAGGCAAAGTCCTTTCCTAGATGTTCATTAATTAAAAATGCACAGAAAATACAAAAAACATGTGTTTCTTATTATGTTAAATCATTGACCAGGAGAGACAATTTATTTGAATAAAATCAAAATAAATGTAGTTTGTCAAGATGAATGATATATTAGCATCTCTTGAGCCTCCATTTTGTCATATAATACAATAACGCATCATACATGTTAAATAACCCTTAATTTATTGCCAAATTACATCTTAAATGGAATCAAAAGAAAGGCAATTATAATAAACTATCTGATGCATCCAGCTTTTCCAGGATGGGTGATGAAATGTACATTACATGCTCACTTATTATTGGCCCTGGACAAATATTTAATGAGACCTTTTTGGTCATCAGAAAATAAATTCCGAAAAGAGGGAACAGTTTATGGATACAACCAACTGTTAAAAAGTTGCTGAGCAGCAAGTGTAAATATCTTGTTCTTTTCCAACATGACTAAATATTTAGATATTCTCAATAAATGTAAACACCAGAATTTGCTGTTGCTTTGTTATACAATAATTTCTCATTTTTTTCAACAACAACAACAACATTTATTTATATAGCACATTTTCATACAAACAGTAGCTCAAAGTGCTTTACATATTAAAGAATAGAAAAATGAAAGACACAATTATAAAACAAAATAAATCAACATTAATTAACATCGAATAAGAGTAAGGTTCAATGGCCAGGGGGGACAGAAAAAACAAAAAAAACTCCAGACAGCTGGAGAAAAAATAATAAAATCTGTAGGGATTCCAGACCATGAGACCGCCCAGTCCCCTCTGGGCATTCTACCTAACATAAATGAAACAGTCCTCTTTGGATTTAGGGTTCTCACGGAAGGGCTTGATGATGATCACGTAGACTTCTGCCTTTTAATCCGTCCATCATTGTTGGAGCATCATGAAGCTTTGAGTAGGTGGTTGTGGCGCAGGAAAAAGAAACAGAAAAGAGAGTAGGGGTCAGTATGGATTTTAGAGCCACCATGAATAGTTATTATGAGGAAATTGAACATATAGAGTATCAGGATTAAGTTAAATTAAGATTAAATTGAAGTTATAAAAAGGCCATGTTAAAGTAATATGTTTTCAGCAGTGTTTTAAACTGCTCTGCTTTATCAGCCTGGCGAATTCCTATTGGATAGCAGCAGAAGGCCGCCTCACCACTTCTTTTAAGTTTTGTTCTTGGAATTCTAAGGAGACACTCATTTGAGGATCTGAGGTTACGATTTGGAATATAAGATGTCAGACATTCCGATATATAAGATGGGGCGAGATTATTTAAGGCTTTATAAACCATAAGCAGAATTTTAAAGTCAATCCTGAATGACACAGGTAACCAGTGTAGTGACATTAAAACTGGAGAAATGTGTTTGGATTTTCTTTTCCTAGTTAGGATTCTAGCAGCTGCATTCTGCACTAGTTGCGAGTGATTTATGTCTTTTTTAGGTAGTCCTGAAAGGAGTACGTTGCAGTAATCTGTCGACTGAAAACAAACGCGTGAACTAATTTCTCAGCATCTTTCAGTGATATAAGAGGTCTAACTTTACTTATGTTTCTTAAGTGAAAAAATGCTGTCCTAATGATCTGATTAATATGTGATTTAAAATTCAGATTACAGTCAACAATCACTCCTAAGCTTTTTACCTCCGTCTTGACTTTTAATCCTAATGTATCCAGTTTATTTCTAATAGCCTCATTGTATCCATTATTGCTGATCACTGAAGTAAAAATCAAGTTGATTTCATGTTGTTTACTGGAGAGATTGAGGTTAAAGTTGCAAAGTTCCACTGAAAATGGTAGCTTTTAGTGAGATTGTCCATCCATCCAGCTATATCCTAACCACAGGGTCACGGGGGTCTGCTGGAGCCAATCCCAGCCAACACAGGGCACAAGGCAGGAAACAAACCCTGGGCAGGGCACCAGCCCACCACAGGGCACACACACACACACACCAAGCACACGCTGGGGACAATTTAGAATCGCCAATGCACCTAACCTGCATGTCTTTGGACTGTGGGAGGAAACCGGAGTACCCAGAGGAAACCCACGCAGACACGGGGAGAACATGCAAACTCCACGTAGGGAGGACCCGGGAAATAAACCCGGGTCCCCTAACTGCGAGGCAGCAGTGCTACCCACTGCGCCACCATGCGGCCCTTAGTGAGATTATCTCATTTCTTATTTTTTCTAGATATTTAAAGGTAGATATCTAAAATTTTATTACACTGTATTCTAAGATAGACTATACCACATGATATAGATAGACAAACAGGAATTCAATATTATACAGTATATATATACTGTATATACATTGTCACAAACTCGAGTCATACAAAGGTTTGGGGCAGCCATCCGTATAATTGGTTTCCTGGCTGCAAAGTTGCTTAAATAGATACAACACTGATGTGCACAAAACCAAGTCCAAAACAGAACTGAGGGAATAGGGAAAAGGTGGAGGCTTTTAAAGGGGAAGACAGGAAGTGAGGTCAAAGGGGTCAGGCTCATGAAGGTCTTCAGCCATTGGTTGAAGCCCGGACGTGACATCACAGGGGCTGGAGTCGACAAGGTCTCCTTCCATAGGTTCGGTCCTGGAAGTGATGTCAAGAGGACCAGATGGAATCTCTCGTGAATGGTCTGCAGGCAAGGGAGGAAAAGAGTCAGTGCACTCTGCCACATCCCGGTATGTCTCGGAACTGCCCTTACTCAAGCCCTTTAGCTGCCTCCCATGCGCATATGTGTGACAACATATATATAAATATATATATATTGTGGACCACCATCAGGGAGTGTACCAGCCACCCTATCTGACACAGACAGATGTGAGACACAAGTTCTTTCTTGCACACACATTTATTCCAGTGGTACAGCCCTTTCTCTTTGCTCCCCACTGCACAGCACAGTATAACAAAGCACAGTCCTCTGTTTTTCTATTTCTCAGTCTGCCACTTCCACTCCTCTAGGGGCAAACTTCGTCGACCTTCTCCCGAGTCAGGCTCTTCGAATGGAGTGAGGTGGCCTCTTTTATAGGGCACCTAGAAGTGTTCCATTTGCTACCAGATCTTCTTCCGGCAGCACTTCCTGGTGTGGCGGAAGAGCTGCAATCCAGGGCTCAGAAACTGTCCAGGTGCCCCCTGGCAGTGGACAAGGCCCCAGCAGGGTTGAACTTCTAAGCTTCAAACCCATGGCCCTGCTGTGAGCCAGCCCTCTGGTGTTCAGGGGAAGGTATTGCCATGAATATGCCTGATCTTCTGGTCCCTCCATCATAGGGGCGTTCCAGCCAGGCAAGGGCCCCAGCCGTCCATCACATTTTATATATATAGAGAAAGATGTTTTAATAGATTTTAATATGAAATAAAATATTTTGATAGAAGATAACAAGAATTTGTAATGACAACAGTGGCAACTTGTCTTTATTATATAGTGTAATGAAAGAAGAAAACAAGATAAAGTGTCATTTAATGCAATTGTCACTGAAAAAAGCAAAATCAAGCAAAACAAATAGGTAAGAAGAATCTGTCCATTCACAGCACAGGTTTGTTCTCATGTGTGGAAGGAGCTCTGTCCTGTACATGAGTTTGTTACTGGATGCCCACTTTCAGTTTGCTGTCATCTTAAATTGGTAAAGTGGGGCAAAAGGCAGGGCTATGTGATTTATTTATTTATCTATGTGTTTATATTTTTTAAAGAGCTTCTGTAAAAAGGCAGTTTTCCCCCTGGGGACAAATAAAGTTAATTCTATTTATCTATAAGAGTGAATGACATCAGATGTCCTCCCAGAAGTCCTCCTCTGTGGATGCAAAAAGGACAAGAGGTTAGTGACTGTGACATTCCACCCCCACTCATAGGACTTCAAAGCACTTCTGAGCCCTGAAGATGCTCTCTACTCAAGCATGCCTGACAATAGACTATAATCTATACTAATAAAAGGCAAAGCCCTCACTCACTCACTCACTGACTCACTGACTCATCACTAATTCTCCAAATTCCCGTGTAGGTAGAAGGCTGAAATTTGGCAGGCTTATTCCTTACAGCTTACTTACAAAAGTTGGGCAGGTTTCATTTCGAAATTCTACGCGTAAGGGTCATAACTGGAACCTATTTTTCTACATATAATGTAATAGAGTTGAGTTGGAGATGGCCGTGGGGGGAGTTTCGTGTGACATCATCACGCCTCCTATGTAAGTACGTAGAGAACAAGGAAGAACTCCAAACAGCGATGAGCACAAAACGCCATTTCACAATTGAGAAGGCAGAAAAACATTATGAAGCAAATAAGCATATTCATAAGTACAGCTACTGCGGAAACAAAGCACGGCGTGAACCGTAAGTTTATATTAAATTAAGTTCATAGACAGGCTGCCACTAGCGTTTGTAATTTAGTGCCTGCCCATATAAGGCCGTCCATCAGCGGCAATCCAATACAAACACTGCCGGTAAATATTCACGTGTGAAGGACTGTGCTTATGCAGAGGAAGATGAGATGGTCAGGGTGGTGTTTGGCACAAACTCAGTGAAACTGCGAGAGAAACTTTTAAGTGCCGGGTCTTAGCTGACATTACACGAGATGGCACCAGCACAGCTGGGAACCTTCGATGCAAGAACACCAAGCGGCTCACGTGAACTGACGCAGTGCACAGACAAAAGCAACAGTTCCAAAGAGTGCTGAACAAAAACCGAATTACACAATTGAGAAGGCAGCAAAAAAATATGAAGCGCCTGATACATAGAATCATATTCATAAGTGCAGCTACTGCGGAAACAAAGCACACGGTGGAAAAAGTGAATGTCCTGCTAAAGGAAGACAGTGTAAAAAAAACCGTGCATGCAGTTTGTCACATCTCAGATAAAGAGGAAGACGAGCTGTTTATTGATGCAGTAAGAAACTAATCGATGAATGAAACCTCTTATCTTTACAACGATTGACAAACACGGAATGTAACTTGAACACAACACATACAAATACGACCTGATTGAAACAAATAATGATAATCAAATCCTTGATGACAGCAACATTCAATAACACTCACAAAACAATTACTGTATATTGACAATCATGTTACGTTATTTTTAAAATGTTCCCTTTTCATAACTTCTACTTCTCCACTGCGATACGCGGTATATATATAAATGTATATATATACCCCGATCTACAGTACATACTCTCGCATAGACAAGCCACACGCTGTGGCGCAATTGTAGAGTCTTCGCCTCTAATGCCGACATTCGAGGTTCGATTCGAGAGGGATGTACTGACTATGTACGCGCTACCCGATTCATTTTACCTTCGATCTCCTTGGTTTGGGACGTATGAAAAATATTAGGTTAACGCAGAATCATGTTACGTTATTTTTAAAATGTTTCCCTTTATTAGCACAAGCACAGCTGAGAAGCTTCGATGCATGTACTCCATAACGCTAAAAATAACGCATTTAATCACACTTTCAATTCCAAGCAAACGGAACTTTTGTCAATGCATGATTTCCTGGTACATCCATTACACTGATGCACACATCACAGCTACAAAAATGTTAGAGTCGGAATAAAGCGCGTTCCTACGACTGATCATTTCGACTACCCGAGCGAAGCCTTGATAAAAGCATGGTTTTGTGCACACTGAAAAGCAAGCAAAATTAGATGCATTACAGAAAGCGGACTTTGTGGCTCTTACTGGGGATCATTGGACTTCCGTGACCGTTAGTAATTCTAAATACATCTAATTACAAAATGTTCAATGATCACACTGTTTTAGCCTAATGTACAAAATAATTTTGGCTAATGTTACTCAGAGTTTAAAGATTAAGTTGGTCAAATTACCTTTTATGTTTCTGACTTATTTTTTTAAGAAAAAACTGCACTTTATGTTGAAATTTTGGTTATTATTATTTAAAGACAATACTATTCTGAAAATCTACTTAAAGTACTTAAACTACCACTTTATTTTTAAGTCTGCCCAATTTTAACCAGGGATGATATTTTTGTTTCTGTTTTGAATTCAAATGCAGTTTAAAGGCTTTTTTTTTCAGAAATTAAAACAGCTTCAGTTTACAATATTCATGTCCATGTCTATTATTTGATTCTGTCGCCCACTAAAACACTTTTAAATTAAAAAAAACATTTGCGATTTGGGGCAAATTTACGTGCGATTACATACGATTAATCAAGATTAATTCTTACACAGCCTCTAATTAATTGGATTAATTTTTTAATCGAGTCCCACCTAATATATATATATGTAGATATATATATGTAGATTTGTATATATATATGTATATACAGTATATATGTAGATATGTATATGTGTATATACAGTATGTATATATATATGTGTGTAGATGTATATATATATATATTTATATATATATGTTTATATATGTGTCTGTGTGTGTATATATAACACTTATGACAATGACAAAACAATTACATTGTCAATCATGTTATGTTATTATTAAAATGTTTCCTTTTCTTTTACTTCTCTGCCAATCGCAGGTATTTTGCTATATATATATATATATATATATATATATATATATATATATATACACAGATATATATAAATATATATATATATATATAAATAGATAGATATGACAACAACACTCATATCAATAACAAAACAATTACATTAACAATCATCTTACGTTATTTTTAAAATGTTTGCTTTTCTTTTTCATAACTTCTTTAACACACTACTTCTCCGCTGCGAAGCGCGGGTATTTTGCTAGTATCACTATAAATTAAAATGCCATGATGCGTATTGGCATGTAATGACCTGAGTTTTGATTTGTTTTCTTTTCATGTATAATTTTTACTTAATAAGTCATTAAGCATGTATACTCTTTGTGAAAAATGAAAACACAATGCATTTTATCGACTGTCTGATTTTAGGGTAGTGAAACTACATGAAACAAAATTTTCCTCTGAATGCAAAAATATATAATTTTTTTATTGTATATTTAACATGAGTGCAAGATGAGACTTAAACGTGCAAAGTCAACATGCTCACTTATGTTTTTCAGCTCTCAGCTCTATCATACTTTCTTAAAGGTAGTAACATACTAGATAAAAGCAGAAAAAGTCACATTAAGGTATATACTGTATATTGTTTGGAAAAAAAGAAAAAAACTGAACTAAATATAGCAGATGTTTTGTGATTTCAGTCTAATATATTTTCAACTTCTTCACAAGGCTATAGGTATGTAAACCCCTTATCCATCCTCTGGGAAATAGATAATACTGCCTGTTACCATGGTAGCCATCTGGCAGCGTCCCTCCTCAAGGAGATGAATTTGGAAGGAATATCCAAAATGCAAAATGACTAAATGCATTTGCATATTTGGTAATAGTATACAATTAAAGACGCATAACCTCTAAATTGAAGTGTACCTACCATTTGAGCTTTAACATGAGTTTTCCTCTTTTAAACCATGTTAATTAATTAAAAATGGCGAAACTGCTTCATTTTCTATTCTGTTGCATTATATATTATCTAGCACATGCACTTAAGTGGGAGGTCTTCGGGGCTTTACAAGATAAGTAATACCACTTTGAGCCTGGAGGGGGCGCTGTTTGTAACCTGCACTTCTTTTTCCATCTGTAGCTCAGACAGATGTCAACCAGAAGATGAGTGACTTCACTTCCTCACCTCACCTCACATCGACCCTACTGGGAAACAACGATAAAATCATGATGGCCACCAGAAGTGGACATTCACTTCTAATCCGCATCTGAGGAAGACAGAGCTACAACTCAAAAGTAGTTATTCTCTTTTGGAAACCCTTTTGTTTTAGGGTAGAAGTCAACATGTGTTACCCTTGTTGTTCTCTTTATTTTCATTAATCAGGGTTTACCAAGGTAGAACCCCAACCCTTCAGGTTTATTGTCATTATTTTTACTATATTCATATGAAGTGAATAATGCTGGCAAAAACCAATACAAATTCAAAAAATCAGAAAGTTTTCTAGTTGAACCAGAAGATAAACTGTCATATGTGGTGCTCAGCATTACTTACTCCCTTAACAGTCTGTTCTCATAAATTTGTATTATTCCCTATTCTGTGGCTGGCAATAAAGATAAATAAAGATAAAATAAAAATTTGGCTTAAATTTGTTGTGATAGTGCTTACAGTTTAATTACCGTATATACTCACATACAAGTTGTGTCTTGAAACCCGAAAAATTGATCATAAAATCAGACCCGACGCATAATCAAAAATATGACACTTCATTTTTTTGTTTTTTTACATCTTCTTGCTTCCTCCAATCTCGCACTAGTTTCTCAGGCACATCGAATTTTGTTGCAGCAGCTCAGTTACCAATTTCTTTTGCCACTTCAATGACTTTTAATTTAAAACCAGCTTCATCGTAGATAACGGATGTTCTTACGATAAAGGTGTATGAGGGTGTGAGATACAATAAACACTAAACAGTGCAAACGTCGCTTCGGAATAGTTTGGCTATTACTGTGTGGTCACATAGGCACAATACATAGAAAAAAAGGCAGTGTGCTCCATAGTTACTCTCTCAGGTGGGCATTAGCATATCATAATCTCTTGGACCAATAGCGTGAGTTTTCCACATTCGACTTATACGACTGACATTACAAAATACCGGAAATTATATGGTAAAATCAAGCCCTGACTTATCCGCGGGAGAACTTAAACGTGAGTATATGCGGTATATTTGTTTAGACCTCAAAGAGACTTCTGAATTTTAGCAGGTGAAATTTGAAGTGGTCAAAGCTAAACATAAAATTAAAAACTCATGCGTCACTTGACGTTATCCAGCTCAACTAAACTGAATGTCTATGACTCTTTCAGAAATTAACTTCTTTTGCTGGCCACGCTCCTGAAAGTAATGGTCAAAATGGTCAGCATCCACTATACCAAAGCATTTTGAGTCAAAAAGCAGATGAGAATACCTTTGGAAGCAAAGAATACAAATAAAATCAACAATCCTAAATTTTGGTAGGACAATTGATGTACTCTGTGAGATAGTATGGCGAACCCCAGCCAGGACTCCTCCATAGTGGAAGGACCAGGGGAAAGAGCATGCACAGGGCACTACCTCCCACGGTTCGCTAGATGGATTGCAGCAGTGGCTCAGATTCTCACAGGGCTTCATGGGAGTTGGAGTTTGGTACAGCCCTGTTGGGTTCCGTGGGCATTGCCAGGGGGTGATGCAGTGACTACGGAGCCCTGCTTTGTCAGGCTACTGCCAAACCCAGAAGACAAAGCTTGCTGAAGAAGGCGTAGAGGCGGAAGCAGAGAGAAAGAGAGAAGAATGCACTTAGACAGAGAAATGATAAAATGCTGTATACTGCTTTTATCATTGTTCTTGTCTGTACGGTTCTGTGCAAGGCATTCCTCACAGCTGAACAAAGCCTGTGTTGTGCTTGTGAACTTGTGTCTGTGTCTATCTGTGTCAGGTGTTGGGAGCTGAGCAACCCATGCAGGACACAATGGGTATTATAGTCATATGTACAGCATCTTGAAAAAGTACTTCCTTTTAAATATTTATTGTTTTCCAAACTGACATATACAGACTCCTATTACATGCCCATGTGACTTATGCCTTATTAATGCAATATAAAACAAAAAAGTAACATTTTAAGTGGCTTATTATTTTTAGTTATAATTTATTATCATTAATATCAGACTTAAAAATTTTAAAGACTTCATAGCTAGTTTATAATACCTGTAGACAGATAGGATTTTATTTTCTCCCTAAGGGGAAATTTCCCTTTTTACAGAAGCTCTTTAAATAAATAAACACACTTCTAACTGAACACACAATGGAATTATTATAAAGCAAGAAAAGCTTAAAACAAAGAAAAGTCCTGATTTGACTGTCATAGTTACAGTGAGACATTTTGCAAATATATTGCTGTTGGTATAAGGGAGACCCGGTAGTGTTTCTTGACACACTTCTGTTACCTAATTACATAACGGGAGCAAAACTTTCAAGAAATAAGTACAGTATACCTATGAGGTAATACCAGTCAGTCATTTTCTAACCCGCTTAGTCCTGAGCAGGGTCACTGGAGGGTGGCACAGCCTATCAAACCTAGCATAAGATGCAAAGCAGGAACAAACCCTGGACAGGGTGCCAGTCCATCGCAGAGCAAACACAGACACACACACACCCCAACCCACACAAGGTCTAATTTAGTATCACCATTTCATCTAATCTTCTTCTCTTTGGACCGTGGCAGGAAGCCAGAGCACCAGGAGGAAACCTACGCCGAAACAAGGAGAATGTGCAGACTGCATGCAGAGAGGACCTGGGATGTAAACGCAGGTCTCCAAACTGCCATACTGCGAGGCAGCAGTACTTCCTCTGTGCCACCATGATACCTAGGCAATACCAAACAAAGAACAACATATTTTACTGTTTATATACTGTACATGTAAATCATGTGCTTTAAAAATAAGCAAAAATCACAAAAAGTACAAAAAAAATTGTTACCCTTGAGTCGATTCATTTTCATATAGCTACTTCTTATTGTAAAGCATTTTAGCCTGTCATCTCTGTAATGTTATTAGGAACAGATGAAGAGAAACAAATAAGACATGCAAATAGTGTCATACTAGATCATTTGAAGTAATTTGTCATTATACTCTGAAGCCTTTACAGCTTGTAGCAGATGTCGGTTATAGATAATTGTAAAATTAGGCAGTTTGCAAATAGTAATGAATTGGTAATAATAATGAAACTTGTGATTTAGTCAATATAAACTGATAAATAATATGAATTAAATAAAAAATCATTATTTCAAAACATCAAAAAATCAATACATACAAATGAAAAGAACTGTCCCCATAAATCACTGTATTGAAGGGCAGTGAGCGAAAAGCATAACCATGCATCTCACTACATCTGACTTCTGTCTGCCTTGATTTTTTTCAATTTACTTGTGTTTGAATGCTTTACTACAGGCTGGCAGCTGATATTACTGGGACTTTGGGCCCATCTGATCCATAATTTGTCAAAAATGATTATGAAAACTGGACGAACAGTGCACATTAAATTGTGTTTAATCACACAGGTAGTAAAGTTTAATAGAGAACACATTCTGAAAGCTCAATACATAAACAGCACTAGAGTATATCTTAGTAGTAGAGCACAGGGGCCTGATGTGGGCATACTGTAGATTTAGAAGTTAGAACTGCTAAATTCCAGGTTGTAGCTAGTCTCTTCAGACATCGGGCTGCAGTGGCCGCTGCTAATTAACAAAGGTGGATAGCTATTGTTCATTAAGCCGAAGAAGAAAAATAGGTATTGGTGGCGTGAAAAGAGCATGACATTTTGGAATTGGAATTAATGTGTCAGGACCAGAAGACAATCTCATTTTTACATGCCATATTGTGTGTACAAAGTATTCTCAAAAATTGTACAATGTTCGCCTTCAATCAAGGTAGAGGACAAAGTAGAAATATTCAGAAGAATAGACAGAGAGAGTTAGAGGGTGGCAATGTTTCGTCTAACTTTGTACAGAAAACATTAAATTAAATATTGAAACAATTTTTGATTATTAATTAAAATGAACAGCTATCAGTTTTCTGTCTTCATGTACCTTTCTGCGATTCAAGCAATTAAAATGACATTTTAACATTATACAATGTTATACATCAACAATATCGCTTCCATTGTGAATTTTCCCTAGGGGATTAATAAAGTATCTATCTATCTATCTATCTATGAGCTGAGCACAAATTAGCCTAAAGGGAGGATCTAGATTATGAGGAAAATGGCATTGGTCAAATGAGCTCAAGGAAAACAAAATCACCCTGAAAAGGTATTCCATGAGCTGTAAGTAACTTTAGCGGGTGTTTCACTAGAGACCCTTGTGACCCAAGAATACATTTTGGTCTTACCCCAAAGAAGCTGCGTGGGGCTGCTGTGTGGGGTTCACCACCCAAGATACATAAGGTAAAATTTGCCTACATTGTTAGTCAGATAAGGGCGAACAGGACAAATTTGAACTAGAGCTTTTTGTTGTAGCGCTGCTTTGGATTTGAAATGTCACTTCAGTAAAGCTTGTGCTGGTGGTTGAAATGCAATGGCTGGAAATTATCTTCCTACATCCTACTGACAGACCTATAACCAACATTCTCAGTACTGAATGGTATTTTATCTACTCTGGAGTTGCCTTGTGGGAGAGTTCAGAGTATTCAACATTCAAGAGCATGTAAATTCATGGTTCAAAGGATACTACCTATTGACCATACTGTGCTAACTGGAGACAAATAATCAATTGAATAATGAAAGAGATACTTGAAGATTATATTGAATCTTTAAATTGATACCAGAATTGTATGAGAGGTAGCTGCCTAGGTATAGAAAATATTAAACATGCTTTAATGTTTGAACATGGCACTGATTGTACCCCTGGGGACAAACAATGTACCATCTAATCTAACCTAATCTGAATTAGTGAAGCTGATGTCTGTCTGTCCTAGGCTTATTGATCAAGGATATATTATTTTGCAAGTGTTAACCTTAGGTTTCATGTTTTTGTATATATTAAAACATCAGTGATTGTGTTAAGGTTATTTTCTAAGTGAGTGCAACCAACATCATTAGGTTTTGAATTTACACAGTAGAGGTCAGGTAAGTAGTGCTCTCAGATCAGAGAGGGCTAAGGTTTGCCATTTTACCATCCATTCAGTATATTGGAGCACTGACACAATAAATGTTATGTAGACTTTTGACTCCAGCTTTACTTTCAAGAAGGTCTACTGGTGAGAACGATTGTTTACAAGCTGTCAAGGAACAGATAAAGAACTGTGACAAATTCTGGTGCTTTTAAAGGATATTTCACAATCGACAGGTTTAAATATGTTTGAATGTGTTTATTATGTTCTCCAAATATTAATTGCAGTTGATGAACAGTAAAGGTCATGTCAATTCTGTCTCTTTATAGCCTAAATATACACTAAGACTATGGTAGGTTCTCTCAAGCAAATCTGAGTAAAACCTGAGTAAAACACCCTTTAGGTGATGAATTCTATTTGGATCGCAAGTCAACCTTAAACTGCCCTCTGAACCTTTCCTACATTGGAAAGATTAAATAGAGGAATATTTAAATATAAAGAAAATGGTCTGGTGTGACACACAGAGCGGAGAACAAAAATGTAATTAAAAAATTATGTACATGTTACAGAGAAAATGACAATAATTAGATATGTAACTCCACACTCATACAGTATACAAATCACACTATCAGATCAAATACTACATAATAAACAACACACAATGTTCACAAAGTTTGTCACTGGAGTGGTAGTCTATTTTGTAGGCTCCAGACACACTATCCTAGGTTAAAAAGATTTAATACAGCTCATCCAATCAGCTGATCCACCAAACTATCCTGTTCATTTCTTATGGTAAATCCCCAGCCCATGAATATCCATGCCGGGTTATTGTTTGAGGTGACAACCTTCAAAATGAAGGGTAATTCAACATCCAAGTGAGAAATCTCTCTGGTCCTTGTGATAGTCTGCACCTGTTATAGCCACAGTAAAGTTTTGTGTTTTGTTTTGCTCCTTCTCTCTCTCTCTCTCATACTCATTTAACTGAAGGTTTGTGTCTATCACCATGACAACTGTGGAAATCATTGCAACTGGCCTTACCGTATAAAAGTTCCCCACTATTGTAGTCTGCCCAAAATGCCTGTTTCATTCCTTACACTTTTATATATTCTTGAATGGAGACATAGTTTACATTTAGGATGACAGAACAGAAAGACAGAGAACAGTACAGTAAAATACATTATGTGTCAGTGCTACAAGAGAAGACAGAATATACTACAATGGTGCTTTAGTTTAGATAGTTTAATTTGTCTTCTTTACAGTCAAGAGAATAGAGATCTTAATGTGAATTATACTAATCCAGATTAGCTAGTTTTGTAAATTCTAGATAAAATTTAGCAGTTATCGTCTGTAATTTTTCTTTTCTGTCTTACTTTAACATTGTAACTCTGTTTCATTTGATATTCAGTGTCAAAAATGTCAGGTATACCATGAGGTTTTCCTTGTGCCTGCAAGTAATGCATTTTTTATGTTTGTGTTTGATGCTGTATTGTAATCTTGTATGCAGCATAAAACATCTCATGTTTGTTCCTGCCCAAAATTGAACTTCGCAATGGAATGATAAATTGATTGGGCAACATTTTAGTTTAGGTGCTGAGTAAATGACCTATTACTCATTTACTATTATGTAACAAGACCTTAACATAAACTACTTAGTGTTTATTCATCACCACAATGTGACCTATTAACAAAACTTCACTTTAAAATGGCCTACAGTGACTTAACTGAGACACATTTTTCTTGATAGCTCACACTTCATATTAACAAATATTTTTTACCCTCATTTCAATAATTGAACAGAGACAAAAACTTATTAAGGTTTTTTAAGTGTTAGAAGACCCAAAGTGTTTGTTCAGGTATTGTTACATAAGGGTAAATGTGCAATAGATGCATTTTTGCAGTGTCTAAAGTGTTACCATTCATTGATGTCTACTCAAAGTATGCATAGGTGTTTCTGAGTACCACAGTTGTGTGCCACATCCCAAAGATGTATGGAACTAGTTAGTTTAAGTGAAAAGTTTAAACTGGCTCTGTATGAGCCTGAAAGTAGATGTCTTCATGAGTGTGGTCTATGATGGGTCTAGTTCCCAACAAAGAGTTGGCTCCTGAATTATTTCTTATATTGCCTAGATAGCCTCTGGCTCCAGCTACTGCTAGGCATAATAATAAATAAATAATAACACATTTTATTTATATAGTGCCTTTCCCATGCTGAAGGCACATACAGAATAAAACCAAATAAATAAATAAAGAAGATTACGACAATGAATTCAGAGGAAAAAAAGCCTAACAGACAACATAATTGATGGTCTAGCACACACACATACTGTAGGTTACATGAGCATCTTGACAGGGAGTTAAACTGAGAGAAGGGTAATAAAGTCAAGTAGAGCTGAAAGCCTTCCTGAACAGATGAGTTTTGAGTTGTTTTTTAAAAGAATTGATCAGCTGACCTGATTAATTTCGGTAGGTTATTCCAGGGTCTGGGCACTATACAGCTGAAGGCCCTGCCACCCATTGAGTGTAGATTAGTGTGGGGCACAACAAGATTGCCAGAGTCAGAGGACCTTAGTGAACGGACAGGCACATAGTAATGGAGAAGGTCACTGATGTAGTTTGGCAGAAGGTCGTTTAAGGCTTTGTACGTTATTAGTAGAATTTTATATTCAATTCTGTAAGACACAGGGAGCCAGTGAGGATGGAGCAGGATGGGTGGGATGTGCTCGCTGCTGCTGGTTCGAAACTTAATTTATTCAGAATAACTAAAGTTTTTCAAAACTTGCAGCTGAGTTTTGAATAAGCTGGAGCTGTGATATAAGATTAGAAGGGGCACCTGCCAGCAGCGAGTTACAATAATCCATGCGGGATGTGATAAAAGCATGGACAAGTTTCTCAGCATTTGAAAATGAGAGGAAGGAGCAAACACTGGATATGTTACGGAGGTGAAAGTAACAAAGTTTCTTAATGTGGTTTATGTGGGCAGAATAAGAGAGGGAGGAATCAAATATGACACCAAAATTCTTTGTAGCAGAGGCAGGCCTGATGAGATCACCGCCAAGATGGACTGGGAAAGAGCTCATTTTATTAAGTTGCATTTTAGTCCCAATTTGCAGGAGTTCAGTTTTGTTGCAATTTAATTTTAAAGAGTTATGCTCCATCCAGGTTTTAATTTCACTAAGGCAGGTTGTGAGCTGAGAAAGCTCTGATGAAGTTCCACTTTTAACATTGAAGTAGAGTTGAGTATCATCTGCATAAAAATGATAGCCCAGTCCATAGCTACGAATAATATGGCCAAGGGGAAGCATATAAATACAGAAGAGAAGAGGGCTGAGGACAGAGCCCTGTGGAACTCCTTGTGTGACTGGCGCCGAGCTGGATCTGCTGTTGCCAAGACTAACAAACTCTTGCTTATCAGTCAGATAGGACTTGAACCACTGGAGGGCAGTGCCAGAGATACCCATGTTCTCCATTCTGGACAGTAGAATGTCATGTCTGACAGTGTCAAATGCTGCACTGAGGTCTAATAGAATTAATATGCTGGTTTGTCCAGAGTCTGCTGCCATAAGCACATCATTGGTTACCCGTAGCAGAGCAGTTTCACAGCTGTACCGCGCCCTGAAACCAATTTGAAAGGGTTCCATCAAGTTATTAGTGGATAAGTAATTGGTGAGCTGGGAGGCTACAACACGCTCAAGAGCTTTTGACAGGAAAGGTAAGTGGGAAATAGGCTGAAAATTGTTAAGATTGTCAGCATCAGGACCAGACTTTTTTAACATTGGGGTTACAGAAGCGAATTTAAAAGTGAGCAGCACAGAGCCAGTGTCAAGGGATGAGTTTATTATTGTTGTAACAGTCGGGATTATGGCATGAAGGCAGGATTTAAGTAGTGTGCTGGGGATGGGGTCCAGTACACAAGTAGTCGGCCTCATCTTACAAAGCAGGTTATTAGCAAACGCAGATGTGACTGGTGAGAACTTAGAGAAGGAGCTGGATGGAGTGGGAAAACAGGTAGAGATATAAACAGATGATGTATTTATGTTAGTTGAATTATTTATATCTTTAATTTTGTTATGGAAAAAGTAGAGGAATTCCTCACAGACTTCAATAGATAGATAGATAGATACTTTATTAATCCCATGAAAATTCACATAATCCAGCAGCAGCATACTGATACAAAAAACAATATTAAATTAAAGAGTAATAAAAATGCATGTAAAAGCAGACGATAACTTTGAATAATGTTAGCATTTACTCCCCCGGGTGGAATTGAAGAGTCGCATAGTGTGGGGGAGGAACGATCTCCTCAGTCTGTCAGTGGAGCAGGACAGTGACAGTAGTCTGTCACTGAAGCTACTCCTCTGCCTGGAGATGACGCTGTTCAGTGGATCTAGTGAATTCTCCATGATTGACAGGAATTTGCTTTAGCGCCCATCGCTCTGCTACAGATGTTAAACTGTCCAGCTTCATTCCTATAATAGAGCCTGCCTTCCTAACAAGTTTGTCCAGGCGTGAGACGTCCTTCTTCTTTATGATGCCTCCCCAGCACACTACTGCGTAGAACAGGGCACTCGCCACAACCGTCTGGTAGAACATCTGCAGCATCTTATTGCAGATGTTGAAGGACGCCAAACTTCTAAGGAAGAGGTAGTTGGGCCAGATGCGGGTTTCAGTAGTTTATTAACTACAGAAAACAAAACCCTTAGGTTATCATGGCTACTTTCTATTATTTTGCCATAGTGGGTGTTCTTAGCAGCAGTTAGTGCTTCTCTGTAAGCTCTTTGGTGGTCAGAGAAAGCCTGGATGTGCACAGTGAGGCTAGCCTTACGTGACATTCTAACAAGGCGTCAGCCAGCTGCTTTCATAGATCACAATTCTGAATTATACCAAAGAGCTGAATGTTTAAAGGAAACCTCCTTATGTTTTAAAGGAACTGTTTTATCTAATGCTGAATGAAGGGCTGAGTTATAGTGGTCAACAAGACTATCTAGTGTTGACGGAATAGGTGCAGACAATAAAAGATCAGAAATGGATCCAGAAAGGATAGAGGGACAGATATTTTTAAGGTTTCTGTAAGAAATTTGTCGTTTACAGGTAAGAGGAGGGAAAGGCAGTGAGACAGTGAAAAATACTGCTTTATGGTCAGAGAGTCTCAAATCAGTGCAGTAAATGTTGGCAACAGATAGTCCAGAAGTGCAGATCAGATCCAGTATATGACCACCAAAGTGGGTGGGAAAATCAACATGTTGTGTCAAGTCAAAACAGTCGGGTAAGGATAGGAATTCATTTCTCAGTTTAGATGTAATAGTGTCAATATGGATGTTGAAATCACCGAGAAGGACAATTCTCTGAGAATAAGAGCTTAGGTGGGTTGAAAGTTTAATCAGATCAGATAAGAAGGATGCGTTGTATTTTGGGGGATGAAACAAAGAACAATGAGTGAGACAGGACCTAATTCCATTATTAGTTTAAGAGTCAGGCACTCAAAAGACAATGGACAGTCAATTGGGATTTGTTTGATGTTTAAGTCTGCTCTGATAATTACTGCAAGCCCACCTCCTTGTCTAGAGCTGCGAGGTTCTGTATGGATAGTGAAACCAGGTGGAGTCGCCTCCGTGAGAGACGTAAATTCATTCGGTTTTTGCCAAGTCTCCATTAGACACAGTATATCAAGTTTGGTGTCAGTGATGAATTCTGACAGCACTAATGTTTTGCCATTAAGAGATCTCGAGTTAAACAGTGCAATATTAGTTAACGAGGCTTCTTCTTGCACAGAGCTGTGATCAGGGTTTATTTCCACATAATGTAAATTTGGCACACTGACAGTTCTATTTCCAGGGCCATGAGAAGGACGGCTTACTCCTGAGCAAATGCTGCTGGTTGTCTTTTCATTTGCAGCCCAGTGGTGGTGGCGACCTGACCCACGATGTACATATTTCAGGCACTGCAAAATACCGGCGTCTTTTAGGATGTTCCAGTCAGACCATTTGCTCTGGACAAACTGTTTAATAAGAAGGAGTTTGTCATGAAAGTATTATAGCATTATACTGGGCAATACTTATCTGAATAGCAGTGGAGAAGCAGCACAGCACACCGGAACCAGTAAGACAGGTGGGTGTGGTAACATAGATGAGTGACGACAGCAAAGCAGCAGAAAGCATAGCAGGAGGAGGTAGCAGGATTTGGAGGTTCCAATACACAGCCACAAACAGTAACGCTTGGTAATTTCAGGCGTGATCGCCCCGGAACCATAAGCCAGGTTAGTATGAACATCAGGTCAGTTCCCAGTCGTAGAGTACTGTAAGATGAAATGGGAGCAGATTAGCATAGCGAATATAACCATGGAAACAGATCATCCCAAGGTCCTAGATCACCAGGTACAAAGAAATGTTGGTAGGTCTTGGTCCGTGATCCACAGACTCAGCTGTTCCCAGTTAAAGTAGAGTCCATAAAATCTGTAAATAATAAGCCAAATCCATGCAATTCAAGTCGACTGTATCCACGAACTATATGTACAATAAAAGAAATAAAACAAGCATAAGAAAGTTTAGTATTTAGGCGAATTTTCGAAAAGTGTTGTTAACAGGGAGGAGCAGCAGCAACATGAGTGTGCCAGCATCCCCTCACCTGCCAATGAAAGTGGATGGATGTTTTCTGAAATTACTTGTATTTATATATATATATATTATAGGAATCATGAATACCCATGAAGCTTTGAAAAAAATTAGGCCAATATAAAGGAAGTGTGGTGTAATGACTATGGCACTGGACTTAAACCACAAGGCTGCCCATTCAACTCCTATCTATGACTCACCATGTGACCCTACTTCGTAAGTCTGTGCATAAATTGTAAAAATATATGTAGAAATTGTAATGTAGAATATTTTGTAACTCACCACCAACCAAATAATACAAAAAATAAGTCTTATCATCATGTGTGCATATTACAATGAAATTCTGAGTTGTGTGTCTCCTGGGGTTGCTAAGGTGTTTAGCCAACAGCCATACCGCATGCACTTCAGAACAGGTAATCCATCTGAAACTAAGCATGTTCAGGCCTGGCAAGTACCTGCATGGGAGACCATATAGGAAAGCCTGGGTTGCTGCTGGAGGAGGCATTGTAGAGGCCAGCTGGATGGTGCTTACCTGTGGTCTGAGTGTGGATCAAAATGCCCTATTTATAATGATGGAGACACTGTGCTGCACAAATGTTGCCATCTTTCAGATGAGACACAAAACCTGAGGTCCTGACTCTCTGTGGTTATTAAAGATCCCCCAAGCATCTTTCGTAAAGATTTGGGTGTTTCCCAATGTCCTGGCTAAATTGGTCATTCTGGCATCCTAATCATCCTTGATCTGTTATTGGCTAACTATCTCTCTCACCTCTTCACCACCTAATAATTAATGTTTGGTGAGTGCACTGGTGCAAAATGGCTGCCGTCACATCATCCAGATGGATGCTGCACATTTTGTGGTGATTGAAGTGGCTCTCCCCCGCCACCAGGTTGTCTTGAAAAGTGCTATATAAGTGTAATGTCTTCTTTTTCTAAGGTAATTCAAAACCAACAAAGACCATACACAAAATAAAACAACATACCTGTAGATTAACTGAAAGTCACAGATGAGTGCAGGAAAAGACACTGCCAAAGATAATGAGGATCTGTTGGAGTTCAGGCAGATCATATGCAGTATAAAAAAAATCAAGCTTTTTCCAGGTCATTCCTCCACACTGGAGCTGAGTATAATGGGGGATTATCAGTGGCAAGACTGATGTTGATATTGGTCGCTCTTGATCAATTTGTTAAAGTTTGAGCAAGGTTAGGAGGAATAACATGAGAAAATCAAAACATCTAGACAGCAAACCTTGCAGCTGAAATTCATGACAAAGGTCTCTCTAGCAAGAAATTGCATATCTAGGTAATAATCATGTGTTAGTTTTTCATTTTTCTTTACCCTTTTGAAAAATGCTAATTATGAGCATTCAAGCATCAATTAAAATATTTGTTTCACGGATTTTTTATATGATTTGTAATTTGGCAAAATGGGCTATAATTAAACCCCACAAAGTTGACCAAAAGTGACAATTAGAACTTTAAGAATGTTACCACAACTTTAGAGGGCAGTTTCTGAATTTTAAAGAAACCGGCAGACAAAATAAAGCAAGTTAGCATATTAAAACTGAGGCTGTCAAATACTTTTCATATTCTTCTACTCAAGTAGCCTAATACCTATAATAAAAGAAACAAAATAATTCTGCGAACTGCCTGCTTTTTTCATCAGCCCATTTTTATAAAAGAATCAAAAGATAACATCTGCGGTGAGTGGCTGGGGCTGCTACCCAACCGGGACACCCAGGAGGACCGGAGGAGGGTTTGCGCCTCTTCCAGACCACGAGGGGGCGACCGCCCTGGTTGCTTTGGGGACCACGGGTAGAGAGCTTGGAAGCTCAACCCTGTAGGGTTGCCTAGAGAGCCCTAGACCTCAGCACTTCCACCACACCTGGAAGTGCTGGGGGGAAGAGGATCGGGGACACCTGGAGTGCTTCCAGGCACAGAGCCGGTGCTTCTGCCAAACAGGGGCGTGTCGGCAGAAGTTTACTGGAGGAAACCTGGAGCACATCTGGGTGGCTAAAGACGGGGCTGCCTCCCTCCATTCAGGGGCTGGAGTTGGGAGAGAAGGAGACAAGGTCTTGGAGGAGAGGAGTGGAGGCGGCCTGAAGAAGCAAAGAGCAGTGTGAGGCCTGGACTTTGGGGTGAAGGGGGTTGTGTGGCACTTTAGTTGTGTAAATAATAGTTGTGAATAAACGTGTGGTGGTGAATTTAACATGTCTGCCTGTCTGTGTCCGGGACTTAGTCCACACATCCTACAATGGAAAGATGGCAGATATGCTGAGACCTTTGATGTATTTTGTAATACTTTCCAGTTTAAGTCTAAGTGCCCAGCAAATGTGGATCACTGTGAAAAATTTTGTAATCACTGACAGTATTATTCAATATAATCCATATAGTGTTCTCTTGTCTTAGTGTCTGCTGGAATAGAAGTGGTGGTTATGAGTGATGATCAAAACCTTTAGTAGATTAAAATGTCAGATTCTCATAAGGCCTTCCATGATGTGGTATAGATAGGTGACAACAGCGTACCACATATATTGCACTTTCTGAGGGTATCTGTGTGAGCTAAGAAACCAATGGAGAATCCTAATGGCTGCTTGGCAGGTACGTTTGAAGTCAGATATTTCTCACTGCAGCAAAAATAATTAGCAATCTCTCAAACCTCACCTCAAAAATTGAATCCATCCAGTTTATTTTCCAGTTAGTGAGTAGTAGTAAAAAAAATAGTACTGGAGTGATGGCATCAGAATCTATGATGATCTGCGCCTTGCCATTAAACCATTTCAACTTTTCCATCTCTATTGCTCATCATCCATATCCAGGTAAGCCTGAGGTGGAGTTCTACGGAATCAAAGCAACATAACTTGTTTCTATGACCCCTAGTTCTTTTTTCAATTGTGATTGTTATTTATATAAAATTATCACAGAAGAAATCTGATCATATAGCATGAACAATAACAAAACAACACATGATGTGAAGTATAGTCAAGAGCAAGCATGCAACATGTTGCTGCACTCCACCACAATTTACTGTCTATTTAAGTAAATATGTGTTTTTTTATATTAGAATTAGTTTTTCTATAAAGGAGAACAAAGTCAAATTTATAAATTATGTCTCTGAAATCAAACTAAAGTGACAGAGACCTTTTCTTTTTTTGTAAAGCAGATTTTTATAACCTATCAAACACCAAAGGATGGTAGATCTCAAAAGGCAGTTGTTGTTCTAAGTTCCAACTATTTCAATGTAAAACTTTGCCTAGGGACTACATGGATGTGTTCTTTTTTGAGCATATTTGGAATTTCCAGAAATGTTCAATTTTAAGTGTTTTTTTGGATTATTTAATAATTGCTAGTTTTTTTTCAGAAGGTTAAGTGTAAAACGGTGCTGTTTAAGGGATTTATTTTTCATGTTTTCATTTCCTTTTAAATGAATTTTATTTGGACTCGTTTACTTCTGCCTTGATCATGTCATGTCAAATTTTCAAGGATGCTTGCTCTTGTGTTAATATAAGGGTCAAATGATGCAGCAATGAGTTTTTGGCTTATATAAGAATAATAGTGAATACTATTATGGTATTAACTCTTTACTTCTTTGGCAATGATATCTGGTTGTGCCTAATTGAAAGCTGACCTTTGCTTTCGCCTTACAAATCAAATCAAGGTTTAGTGTTTGTGTTTTTACATAAGCTGCTCATGAAATAAAATCTAAAACCGTTTTTTAGTAACAACTTGTATAAATCAGACATTTAAAACCATTCAAATACTTGCAACTGGTATAATTTGGTGGCATTTCAGATTATTTTAACTTAGTGTGTATTGTTAGTGTACACATCTGTTTTTTTAGCATACTTGATTTTATATTTCTATTTTCCCATAAATATGCAGTGACCTCCATGCGTGTATAAAGGATGTCCCATCTGTCTGTGTTCAAATCCAAACTGAAGACTCACTATTTTAGTTCAGATCATATTAACTGCTGGTTAGTTAATATTACAGCTAGATTTATTTGTTATTTGAACAAAAATAAAACCTTGTCAATCAATGGAAACGGGTACTATCCATCCTCTATTCTATTTTTCTTCTGGGTATTGTGTTGCAAAAATGTTGCTACAAATGTGTTCCTAATTCTTCCCACAGAAAGCAATCCCACTGGGAAAGTGTGAACTTTGGATTTAATGGAATTTTAGCCGCTTGTCATTATATTTTTACATAGTATGGTGGAGAAATGGCTTAAACTTCTTATTTTAGACATTGTCACCCATGTGTGTCACAGGGTCATCCTCTGGGCTCTTTTCAGGTATGTAATACCACTACAAGCCAGGAGGGGGTGCGGCCACTAACACTCTTTTCTTGCCTTTCTCCCACAGCTCTAACAAGCTACCTGAGGACAGCAATTGAATTCACCCCTTCTGGTCCACGGAGAATAAAGGCACAACTGTGTGGAAGGAGGTGTCAGGTATCAACCAGAGGAGTTGAGAGATGGACTGATCCCCAATACAAAGTAAGAGATAAAGTTTACCTTTTCATAGCCAGTGTTAATCACAACTCCCTCTTTTGTTTTGTATTTCGACACCATAATGTGGTGTTTTGCTCTGCTTTAAGAAGTAAATGGAGAAGGCTGGCTTAGCACCCCAAAATTTCTTCACACCTGCAGTGCCTCAATCCCTTGGAGCATCATACCATGCCGGATAGATTTCATCACATATGATCAGATAAATTGGAAAAAGGACAGGAGTGGAACTCATGAGAGAAATGACATAATCGTCAGTATTATTTTCCTCCCTCTGCAAATTGGGATTAGTAGCAGAAATGATTCATTGTGTTACCAATACTCTAATTATGAATCATTCCAAGTACCTGTATGTGGTGACTTCAACCACATGACTATGGTTGTAACAATGACAAACTTCCATCAGTATGTGGCATGCTCTATTTGTTAATACAACATGCTAGTTCTACTTTATTTAAATGTTAAATGTCTTTACATGTAAACTGTTAACTGACTGAACAGGCATTACATTCAGTTTTCATACAGTGTGAGTGTATATGCACAAAACATAACCTGCTTTTGGCAACAAACAAAGGCAAAACTTGTAGTGGTGTTCGGTTCTCCTAATGTAGTCAAAGTAATTTACTGCACCTATGTTGCCATAAGGACACCTAATAAGAATGTTAACTGTAAGCTAAGTCTTCTGTGATGCCAGGATGAAACTAAGGAACACTGGTGTTCATTGACCTGAATCAACCCATGATTCATTTATTTTAAGGCAAAGTAGCTTTGGCAGAAGTTGACAGTAATGTGTTGTCTGGCGTGTTGGTAAAATACCTGGCTGAATCCACAGTTTTATAATATGGGCTGTACTATTCATTGTAACAGTAATCATGTCATTACATGTGCCAAGTGGATTGCCCATAGTGGAAACCTGCTCAGATGCTAAACATTACAACAATCTAGACGAAAACAGGCCATTCAGTCCAACAAAGCTCAATAGTCCTATCCACTTAATTCTTCCAAAAGAACATCAAGTTGAGTTTTGAAAGTCCTAAGGTCTTACTGTCTACCACACTACTACACTGGCTCCCAGTTAAATTTAGGGCAGATTTCAAAATCCTCCTTTTAACATATAAAGCATTAAACGGCCAAGGTCCAGCTTACTTGTCTGAACTTATCATGATTTACAAACCTGAGCGCACATTAAGATCTCAAGATGCCGGTCTGCTTAGGATTCCAAGGATTAATAAAATAACAGTGGGAGGTCGAGCTTTTAGTTACAGGGCCCCTAAACTGTGGAATGGTCTTCCTGCTTCCATAAGAGATGCCCCTTCAGTCTCAGCCTTTAAATCTCGGCTGAAGACTCACTACTTCAGTTTAGCATATCCTGACTAGAGCTGCTGATTAACTGTACATACTGCATCTCTGTTGTTAGTCATTAGCACTAAAATATAAGTAACATGATAATTATATTTGAATACTAACCCTCACCTATTCTGTTTCTTTTCTCGGTACCCAAATGTGGCCATTGGTGCCACGGCCCACCTGCCAAGTTGTTTGCCTGCCTATGGTAAAGTCATCCCTGATGGAGGATCACAGGAATCATGGGAAGAGGGTCCTTTCATCGGAGCAATGTTTCAGCCGTGGCATGGCCAAATGGAGATGCAGCTAGATGGATGAGGTCTCCAGGACTCTAAAAATATCGAAACCTAATTATGTCATATCATCTACTGTTAAACCGTAATTCTAAAATTTTTATTATGCTGTCTTAAGGAATTGTTCTGTTGTGTATATTGTATTGTATTGACCCCCTACTTTTGACACCTACTGCACGCCCAACCTACCTGGAAAGGGGTCTCTCTTTGAACTGCCTTTCGAGGTTTCTTCCATTTTCCCTACAAGGTTTTTATTGGGAGTTTTTCCTTGTCTTCTCAGAGAGTCAAGGCTGGGGGGCTGTCAAAAGGCAGGGCCTGTTATTGCGGCACTTCCTGTGTGATTTTGGGCTATACAAAAATAAACTGTATTGTATTGTATTGTACTTGGTAGCTTATTCCAAGTGTCTATTGTTCTTTGTGAAAAGAAAAACTTCCTAATGTTTGTGCGAAATTTACCCTTAACAAGTTTTCAACTTTGTCCTTGTGTTCTTGATGAACTCATTTTAAACTAACAATCTTGATCCACTGCACTAATTCCCTTCATAATTTTAAACACTTTAATCACATAATCTTCTTTTACTTAGACTGAAAAGGCTCAGCTCTTTTAATCTATCCTCATAATTCATCCCCTGTAACCCCAGAATCAGCCAAACCTTATGCCTTTCCCCAAACCACTAGAAGACAGAATAGAGGCACTTCAATGTTGTGCATGCCCTTATGCGCTGAGTTGTACAGCACAACATAGGACTCACTGCATCAGGAGGAAGCTGGTCTACCAGCCAATGAAGGTCTGTGGCATCATGATTGCATATGTACAAGCTTGATTAGCATAACCCATATCTGGCTGAGTCAGGGTTACAACTGGATGAGGTTCAAGGCATGTTCACATTAGCACTTTTACAAGATGATTGTGATGTATAAAGATAAATTATGTAGAAATGTGTGTGTGTCAGGTTTTATAAATCAGATTTCTTTGCCGTAAACAGTTTGCCGCATTTTCACACTCAAATACAGTTTTATAAATGAGACCACTGGAGAGAAAGAGTGGTCTTTTGACTTGGATCATCTGAGCTGTGACTTTATATGTTACAGTCATCTATGGACTTCCAGTGGTTTATTTTCTCCATGAAAACTGTTACCTTGGATTTTTGTTTTACTTTTCTACATTGGCAACTGGCTAGTTAATGTTAATAGACTTTATTTTGTCATGATTTATGATAATCATTGAGATTAGATTTGTTGTTGTGTGATTAATGCAATTTATGTTTCTGCATACAAATGTTATATGGGTTAATACATCGCTTTTAATGCATTGCTAAGATAGATAGATAGATAGATAGATAGATAGATAGATAGATAGATAGATAGATAGATAGATAGATAGATAGATAGATAGATATTGCAAGAAAGCACAAAGGTACTCATAAAGGTTGTGGGACACCTGTAGGTGAACCCCATATATGCTGAACAGCACAAAAGGTCCAAAGAAAACGCGTGTTAACACTGAAAGACTAGTCCTGTTGAAACGGTCAAGTCTGCTCCAAGATGGCGGTGGTTCCAGTCATGATGGTTTCTGGGAAGAAGAGGCAGACACAGGTGGGTGACACCGGAATTGACATCATGGATGTCGGTACATCAATCTTCCTTTCTGCAGAGGGGAAAGAAGAAGAGATACCGATATTGCTTAGCACCCTTGGGTGGGTAATATTGTCATTATCTAATCCCTTAAATTGTTCTCCAAGCACACGTGTGTGAAACTATATATTGTACTTGCCATCTTATTTGTACTTATTTGAACTGAATGCAAGTGATTACTTTTTGTTGTTCATTTTAAATTTACACATATAATAATGATCTTATTTATTGAATGTGATCTCATATTTAATTTTAAGCCTATACATAATTTTTCTTTATGATTTTTCCAAAATGAATTAATAATTTCATATTTAATTACAGTATCACTTCTCTGAGGATATAATGTATAACAACAAAAACAAACAAAAATGTGTACTTACCATATAGATAATAATAAATATTTAAGAATGTTAGCAGATGACACATTCAAAAAGATGCCTCATACATATA
This sequence comes from Polypterus senegalus, assembly GCF_016835505.1. Lineage (NCBI taxonomy): Eukaryota > Metazoa > Chordata > Cladistia > Polypteriformes > Polypteridae > Polypterus > Polypterus senegalus. Next base: position 119,615,694 of record NC_053157.1, on the reverse strand, counting down.
TTGTAAATACGTGAAGGTGTTGTTATATGCCTAATGGGTTGGTTTAATTAAAAATACAAATATTACAAAGACCACATGGTAATTCAAAAGAAAAGGTGCATCTTTTAATAAGTGTCTGCAATCTTTTCCCACTATCAGGATCCTTAGGGCCATTCACAATAATTTTAAAAGCCTGTCACTAATATGTGGTGTTTGGAAGTAAATCAATAGGTTTATACTCACAAAGCTAAAATCTTGAGTCTCTGAGTAAATTACTATAATTCATATGCCATTATGCCAGAAAGATGAAGAAGTAAACAAGTAATACAAAAAGCTCTAATGTAATAGACATGTATAAAAAAGTACCTTTGTGCGCTTAAATTATAACTGGATGCAAGGCTGATGAACAGGAAAGCGAGCATTAATGACTTAAACACCATTCAGTAAACAGCCAAGCAAACGAAAATTGATCCATGAATGCATAACACAGTACTAAACTATTTTGCTAAACCTCGGTAATTGCGATTATTAGAAATTCTACTAAGCATTTTTTTTTATTTAGGATATTTGTAGGTGAAGTAGCATGGCTTTAAAAGAATTATCTTACTTGCATATCTCATACAGACTAGTAACAGTGGTATGATGTCAACAAAAGACAATGACTTTAACACCGTTATATACAAGATTATACAATAAAAGTAAGAAACACAATCAGATGTACTTATGCAATTGTCAGTGTATATGGCTGCTGAGCAGCCTAATGACCTGAAGATAAAAACTGGACCATGGTATAAGAACTAATGGCCCTATACTAAACACATGAAGATTAGCTAAATTGGCCCCCTATTTGATGGCCCTCAGAGACAGACATCAACCATCTGGAACTCTACTGCTGGATTAAACAGGTTCAGAATAGCACATTTTTAAAGTCAGTGAAATAATTTAAAAATACTAATTTCTCCTATATGTCAAGGAAATACATATTAGGTTAATTATTCAGTCTAAACTTATCCCTTATTAGCGATTGTAATAGTTTTAATAATAATAGTATTGTCACACATACAGAGTGAAGTGAAATTATTATTTGCTTATTCAAACCAGCATGCAACATGGTATAAAAGCAAATATGCCTCTTAACTGAAAGGAAACCCTTCCAATATTAGTCCTTTACTTGCTTCCTATTAAAAACAGTCAAACATGTTTTGACACCACATGATGGCAAGTTCCACACCTTAAGATAAATACAAATTAATGAAACCTACAGTGGTTCTCTGCTAAAAATAAAAGAAACAAGCAATAGTATCATTATAGTCTTGTGTTATGACTCTGACTGACAGTTTGTACCATTTCCTTTATTGTCAGCCAACATTTCTATCTATTCACTATACCTGAGCTCCTTTCTACCAATGACAATATACAGTACCTGCATAATAAGTCACTATGTTTAACTGCAGAGTCATAGGTTTACTTTCTTTTTTAGTTTTTTCCTTTTAGTCATTATGGTGTTTGTTCAGACCATAGTGTGTATGCATGTGTGTGTGTATATATTTATTCATTTAATAAGCTTCTGTAAAATGTCAAATTACCCCATGAGGACAAATACAGTTCTATTTAATCTATCTAAACTAATCCATAGTATAGTGAAATACATTTTTTTTTCTTTGATTATTTTAGAAAGAGTCAATATGAAATGTACATAATATAAAATTTACAAACAAGATCAAATAATTCACTGAATGTTTTAGTTCCATTCCCCTGCTAGTAAACAAACTATGATCATGTATACAGCTCCTCCATTACTTCACCTTCGTTTTAAACTTTTTTAACATGGTTTACTTCAAACTCATTGAATTCCAGCACAGCCTTGAAACTTATACAAGCAGGGTTATAAAATATTTGATGGACTGTTCTGTACCGCTCAACTCTATAATATTCAGAACATTCCAGATTCATTAAAGATAATTTCTTCAATTTAAAAAGCTCATAGAAAAATCCATTATGAATACATCGACTGTGAAATGGGAATGTATTCATATTATTTCCCTATTATACAATCAGTTTCAGTGCATCAGAGTTGCAGTAATTTAAAAAAAATATAGAAAGCAGAATTCTTTACTACCATAATTATATTTATTAAGAACTAGTGTACTGTATGTAAACAACAATTGAAATGTTTCTAGTACTCAGTTTATTCCAAGGACAATTCTCTATATATTTCTATACAATTTCCTGATTTCCATATAGTCCATTTAGAAATACAATTAATCATATATATAATGTTTATCTTCTTATTATTATTTCAGCTGCTCCCGTTAGGAGTCGCCACAGCATATCATCTTCTTCCATATCTTTCTGTCCTCTGCATCTTGCTCTTTTACACCCATCACTTGCATGTCCTTTCTCACCACATCCATAAACCTTCTCTTAGGACTTCCTGTTCATCCTGGTCATGCCCAATGCAAATCTTAGCATCTTTAATTCTGCCGCCTCCAGCTCTGTCTCCTGCTTTCTGGTCAGTGCCACCATCTCCAACCCATATAACATAGCTGGTCTCACTACCATCCTGTAGACCTTCCCTTTCACTCTTGCTGATACCAGTCTGTCACAAAATACTCCTGACACTCTTCTCCACCCATTCCACCTTGCCTGCTCTCTTTATCACTTCTCTTCCACAATCCCCATTGCTCTGTATTGTTGATCCCAAGTATTTAAACTCATCCATCTTCGCCAACTCTACTCCCTGCATCCTCACCATTCCACTGACCTCCCTCTCATTTACACACATGTATTCTGTCTTGTTCCTACTGACCATTCCTCTCATCTCTAGAGCATATCTCCACTTCCACTATCGCTACAGATCACAATGTCATTAGCAAACATCATATATATACTGTTTATATGTGTATATAAATATAGATTAAAAAAACTACCAGGACATTAACGTTTTATCTAGTTTGTTATAGGAAACAAGTTACCCTCAGAGTCCAGAACCATGATCATAACATTATAACAGGTACCTTCCTCACAACAGCTATGTATATTGTGACCGCTGCCGTAGAGAAACACCCCAGACTTCCTCTGCTCTGGCTGCTGCTACCAGCCTGCTGGGTCCCCTTGATGAAGAGGACTTTGTGTTCTTTTAAACAGGAGTCAGGGCAGATGCTTCATGTTTGACAGCTGTTCCTTGTGAGGCCGGATTGCCTCTGTAAGAGGCTTGTGTCTGTAACTGGCAGAACAGCAATAAAGTTTCTACTCCTTAGAAAACCTGCTGAACTCTCTTGTGCAACTTTGTGACCCAAGCTTGAAGAGTGCTACCAGAAGTGGGGTGTTGCACAAATGGATCCTCGGCATGCTCCAGGGTTGGACCATCAGAACGTTCCAGCTTCTCACCCTAGAGACATGTTTGTGAGGATGGGCCCTAAGGATGACCTGGAGGGTTTCCTCCTTGGCTTAGAGTATATGGCAGTGTTGGTGGGCTGGGACAGATGAAACTGGGCTTGAATTGTTACCCCATATTTATCTGGGGATGCCCTGCTGGTCTTACAAAACCTCCCCCTTGAGAGAATTGGGGATTATGACTTCTTGAAGCATCAAATAGTACTCCATACGGCTTCAAGCTCCCTTGCCACGGGGTGTTCGGCACGGCTTTGGCAGTTTGACCCTGACTGCCCTGTACATGCTCAGCTGCAGGACCTGCTTCATCTTATCCAAGGCTGGTTCTGAGGAGATACCTTCGAGCACATAGTGGAAAAGGTTGCCATTGACATGGTGCTGAAGATAGCTGAAGAGCTCCGGGGTGAATTGCTCTGGCACGATATTGACTTGTTATACTTCTTGGCCCGTAGATTGGAAGGCGCCCAGACTGCCTGGAGGCAGGGGTGACGCTGTTGTCCTGCTCCAATTCCTACGGGCAATCAGCATTCCCAAAATGCCACAGCCACGGGTTGCAGACTGGGTTATTTCCCTGTAGGATCAAATTTCTAGGCCTTCTTCTATTGCTGTGGAGCACCAGCAGCGTGAACAGGATGCCCAAAAATACCATTATGATAAGCGGTGCAGACTTCGGGAATTTAAGCCAGGTGATCATGTCCTAGTTCTGATTCCTTCTGAGCCACACAAGTTCCTTGCGAAATGGCAGGGTCCTGCTGTTATTGAGGAGCGTATGGGGCTGGTGAATTACAAGGTCAGGATACCTGGCAGACGGAGACCTGTGCAGACTTTACATGTTAATCTCTTGAAAGAGTGGCATGAACCCCAGGAGGAGATGATGTCTGTGGCTGCTGTGTCCCAGACAGATGTTGCTATGGATAGCTATTTGACTGGCTCACAGAAAGCAGAGTTGCTGTCTCTGATAAGTCGGAACACTGATGTATATTCTGCCTTGCTGGGCTTGACTGTTCTTACTGAACATAAGATTGCTACGGAGCCTGGTGTTAAGGTGCAGATGCTCCCTTTTCGGTTACCTGAGGATAAACAGAATGTGGTGTGCAATGAGGTCAGTCAGATGCTTGAATTGGGTGTTATTCGCGAAAGTGAAAGTGACTGGTGCAGTCCAATCGCTTTGGTCCCCAAACCTGATGGTTCGATTCGATTCTGTATCAATTTCAGACGCTTAAATAAGGTTTCCAAATTTGATGCTTATCCTTTGCACCATGTTGATGAGTTAATGAAAAAAATTTTCTCATTTTCAGTAATGATTAGTACTCACATTTGGAGCGCCTTCAGGCTGTACTAGACAGCTTGAGACAGGCTGGGTTGACTGCTCACCCTAAGAAATGTAAGTTGGGTATGTCTGAAATGCACTATTTAGGTTATTTGATGTGCAGAGGATTAGTTAGGCCTCAGTTAAAGAAGGAACTTGGTGCTCGCTTACCCACGTCAATTATTAAAAGTGATTCATCCCAAATTTTGTGAATACAGCTGTCCCTTTTAATGATCTTATGAAGTCAGAGTCGATGCATCACATTACAGCTGTTCCTTGTGAGGCTGGATCTCCTCTGTAAGAGACTTGTGTTTGTAACAGGCAGAACAGCAATACAGTTTCTACTCCTTGGAAACCCTGCTGAACTCTCCTGTGCAACTTTGTGACAACCACTTTGTGGTGATATGCTGCTACACAGTATACTGTTGAATATATGTCCCTGGGAGATGGTCTCCTTGTTCCTTACATTATTCTGGCCTTGTGAACAGAGAAGGTACCAACAACCATTCCTGCCACAATTCTGGACCATTCATGGTGGGTAAGTATGGTGGTACAGCAATTAGTGTTCCTAATTATCAGATCCAGCTTTTGAGTTTGAATTCTGGTCCCACTCCCTATACAGATTTAGCATGCTTTCCCCGTGTCTAGTTGTTGTTTTTTCTCCAGGTATTTTGGTTTTCTTCCAACACATACAGTACACACACATACACCCACACACACACACACACACACACATATATGTATATATATGTTTTGTTTTACCTGTAATGTTAGATGAGATTAGTTACATACATTTCCTCAATTAATTAATTTTTGTAATCAATTCATAGCTGTATTACATATAATATATAAATATAATACAATTATATATAATAATAATAATAATAATAATAATAATAGATATTATATACCTATATATATATTAGGGCTGGGAATTAATTGCAAAATGTATGTAATTAATCACATATAAAGTGAAAACATCTATATCTATAATTCACTGAGGAAAGACGACCATGGAAAGCACACCGGAAGGGGTGTGGATTCACTAAGCCACCGACAAGTTAGACACCTATGGCACACGCAGGAAGTAGCCATGCCCACCAACTCCAAGACCATTGGATACGACGACAACTCGCAGAGCCACGACCTGAGAGAAACAGTCCTCAGATGATCGAGATCTGTTCAAGGAGAATGGAACTACCTGGAGAAGCCGACATAAAAGCAGTTTGGTGATTGCTGTTTCGCAGACAGTTTAGCATGTGTGTAGATTTAAAGCTTTTGTGGTTGAAAAGTGTGCCACCACACAAAAACAGTTGGGAAACACTACAGTACCTACACCTTTGCTTCTGTCATGCTGAAAAAGATCTCCATAGCTGCTATCTTTGTTAAAAATCTGACACTGTGCATTACATGGATGGTTATGTTGCATTCTTTGCATAAATTAGCAAAAATACTGCAAACTTGAATCATGGGTAGGGATAATCATTTCACTTCTATTTTGTAGAATTTTCTCATTATATTAGGGCAGTCAGCACTGTATGCTGGCAGGCAGGCTGGCAAGTTAAATACGAGTTACCAGAGACTTATTTTGGTGCTGCTCAAAGATTTATCATTTATATGATATGGCTTTGACTCAAGCTTCTTACAGAAACATGAAATGAAAAAAAAAAGAGAGAGAACATAATTTTTATCTTCACAACTTTTCTCTAGTATTGCACTAGGACTGCCATAACCTTCACCCCCTTTCCTCCTGCTCTGCACTTATGTTAGTATGTTGAAATCAAGAAAGTGAACATAAGTGCAATGTGTTGACATATGGTGTATCATTATGAACAGAAATGTTAAACCTTTAAATGAAAATTTTATTTCATAACATTTTTAAACATAGTATATAACTACGGTGCTGGATATGAATCTAATTGTTTAGGTACACACTTAACTTATTTCTCTTATAGTTATACATACATACATACATACATACATACATTCATGAAAATGTTGTCCTGACCAAAGCACTGCCTGCAGCATTTGCCTCGCTGAAGGCCCTGGATGTGACAATATTTTTTAATGTGTTAAGCTGGCCACATTAATCTTAAAAATTAATGAGGTAAGTTTTCCAGGCCTAACATATATATATAATTATACATAAATATATAATTTATATACACACACACACTTTTTTTTTCTGAAATAGCAGTATGCAAAGAAAATAAATATTTTCAGGATCCTTTGTTCCAAGCAAGGTAAACATTAGAGGGTATTGACCATTTCTGGGGAATGGCCAACACTAGAGTTGTATCTGTTTAATTGTGTAGGTAATGTTCAATACATTGAATAATATACAAACATTTCAGCTCATACATTTGATTCTCATTCATGTAATTGTGGTTTATAACATCTTTACCAAGATACCAATAACTGAGGTCTTAAACTAATTATGCGATTCCACTTTTAATTGAGATGAGATGCTAGTAAAAACAGAAACAAATAACTTTTTTAGAGCAGTGAAACTGTGGCAGACCAAAAGGCCTACAGCTAACTAAAAACAGTAAACTACAGTTGTAATCTTCATGATAATATAAATAAAGGTAAAGCAGGCAGTTTCATCTTCTTAAGGTTAAGCTTTACTGAAGACAGTAATATTTCAAATGTACTATGGCAACTTTTACTGTATTGGAGTCAGCATATTGTAAGCAGATGTAGCCACTTTTTATGACTCTAAACATTCATGCAGCAGGTCAGCTCTAGACTATGCCCAGAGCATGTAGAAGACTTAATTGCTGTTTTAAAAAGTATTTGTAATTGCATTTAAAAGAGAAACCTGCCCAAAGATAGAATTATTTTTCTTGAATAATGTTAGATTATTTTCCCTATCACATTTAAAAATTTCAGAATATGTTGTAATAAAAATAAAAATTTAAATAAATCAATACATACATGGAGACATTAGTAATTTAAGCAGAGATTAAATTAGAATAGTCATGTAATACAGACAGAAAGGTACTTTTTGCTATTTTAAGTATTGCACAATAACTCAATGCACTCTTATTTTCCTTCAGCTTCATTGTCTCTACAGCAGCTTCATGGTCTGATTCATAAATAAGAGGGAGTAAAAAGTCTAAATGTCTGGTAAGGATCTCTCATACTTTATCTGCCCATGACAACAATTTGCCTTAAGCACAGCCAGTTCCAAGGCTTCCTCACATTTGCGGAAGTTACCACAATCATTTAAGTACTTATTTAATGAATGCAGAAAAGAACCATCATTTAGAAATGAATAGCTGGAACAGACTGAAAGATTTTTCCATACACTCTAATGAGTATTAAAGTCATACTAATAGAACCAGCTTATTCACATCACATTTAAAAAAGAAAACTCAAAAACAAAGAATACCTATTCATGGCACTAGTGGCAGTTGTTAGAATTGTCAATATTCCTCTTGTTTTAATGATTTTCAATTAAGAAATTGCAGGGATAGAGTCTCAGTAAATTTTGGACTTTCAGTGCTGCCAATGGTGGGGCTGTTTACTGCTTGTATTTTAAAGTATGGTAACACGGTGAAACACTAGAAAAAAATTCATTACCAGAAAAATTAAACCATCAAATTGTCAAAGCCAAAATAATGTCTGCTTGGTTAATTCATGGTCAAGTGGATTCTGAATTAAAGTATAAAGCCAGGAAGTCAAACAGCAAAGTAAGCATAAAAAACATTTTGGATAGTAACAATCTTAGACAACCAAGGACTGCACAACACTGACATGGATACCTTTGTGTTGGTGATGTCAGGCATCACACACTTCCAGTTGACTCTACCCAGCAATAATATATCTATACTAATAAAAGGCAAAGCCCTCACTGACTGACTGACTCACTCACCACTAATTCGTCAACTTCCCGTGTAGGTAGAAGGCTGGAATTTGGCAGGCTCATTCCATATAGGTTACTTACAAAAGTTAAGCAGGTTTCATTTAGAAATTCTACGCGTGACGGTCATAACTGAATTCTACTTACGTACATATATATGTCCATAGCCTGCAGCTCAGTCGCCGTGTGAGGCAGAGTTGCGTCCCCCATCACCATGTCTCCCACGTAGTTGGCTGCCCTTTTTTGGCTGCCTGCCTATATTGCATCCCCCATCCCCACGCCTCCCACGTAATTGGCTGCCTGCCCATATAAGGCCATCCTTCGCTCGGGTCTCTTCATTCCCTTCCTTGGTTCGCCACGGTATTCACCTCTCCCTGCTGATAACTGCAGCCTTTTTATTTAATCCACGGCTTCTCTGCTGTTTTATTGTTCATTTATTACGATTATAGTTATTGTGTAGGTATTTTACACTTAGTTTACTGTTCAGGTACCCATTTCCTTTATCGTTCCAACCATACCCCCATTAACATGTCTATCGAGGTGATCACCATCGATCAAAGAACTATCACTTACCAAGTGGTTTCCATGCCCGGAGATGGCACCTGCCTTTTCCATTTTCTGTGTTACATGTTGCACGGACATATCAGGCTCACTCTTGATATCCGGAGGAACATTGTGTCTTATGTATTGAATGACTGGACAGGTTCAAGGTGTGGACTGATGACGGTACAGGAGATAATTATACTACACAGGAGCATTATAAGAGTGAAATGCTTAAGCCCTTCACCTATGGTTCTGCATGTGAGTTGATGGCTGCCTCTGAATTGTTCGGTTGTCGATTTCAAGTGTACCAAAATGGCCAAATATTTTACACATTTGGATAACTGCCAATGCCTCTTAAACATCTTAGATTCACAGGTGATGATTTGAGTAGTGGACACTTTGAAGTTTATGAATGTTTCAACTCTCAAAAGTTGGATGCAAAGTTATTGATGAAACTGGTTGTATGCTTTCATCACTTGACAGATGCCGAACGTCACTTCAACACAAGTCCTGCAAATACTAATGTAATTGAAACAAACCATGAAACTTAAACCAGTTATGACAGCAGCAATCCAAGCTGTGAGAAAACAGTAAAAAGGAGGCGTGTCAGACGTCGTGGTACATTTTCTGATGCAGCTAGACGGAAACAACTTTGTGCCGCTACTGCCAAATACTCGCAGAAAAATCCACAAGTTAATAGACACGCTGTTGCCAAATACTCGCAGGCAAATCCACAAGCTCATACAGATACTGTCGCTAAATACTCGCAGAGAAATCCACAAGTTTATAGAGACGCTGTTGCTAAATATTCACAGGCAAATCCACAAGTTAATACAGCTTCTGTTTCTTGGTACGATCCCAATAATGAAAAGTGGCTCATATGAAAACAACACATTTGACTCAAAAAAGCAGATTGTGGGTTTGCGTACTACCCAAACATACATTATGAATCTGACAAAACAGTACACATTGGATCCATGGATGTTCACTGTGACTATTGTCAAGTTCATAGGTGGAAATGCAAGTCTCCTGGTTTGTGCTGTAACTGTGGTAAAGTCCCTCTTACTCCTTTACGTAAGCTTTCTGACCTTCTTGAGGGCCTGTTAAATGGCGAACATCCTCAAAGTGAGCATTTCTTGAACAACATTTGAAAGTACAACAGCGCATTTCAAATGACGTCATTTGGTGCTAACCAAATCGTTGAAGGAGGGGCACCAATAATGTTACTGAGAAACTTACAGCTACCGAAACTTTGTAACGGCACGAGTCTTCAGGTCACGTGTCTGCAAAATAACCTAATTGAGGCAACTATTTTTACTGGCAGTGGCTCAGGTGAGAGAGTTTTTATTCCTCGCATCTCCGTTATACCCTCTGATCTCCCATTTCATTTCAAACACCTTCAATTTCCAGTAAGGCTCTGCTTCGCAATGACAATTAATAAGTCTCAGGGACAAACCCTACAAAAAGTTGGCATTAATTTGAGACAGGATTGCTTTTCACATGTCCAACTGTATGTTGCATGCTCAAAAGTAAGCTCAGCGCACAGCTAATAAAAATTTTAAGGCAGTACTTCACAGCTGCGAAGCGCGGGTATTTTTCTAGTCACAAATAAACAAATGGTCAAATAAATGGGGAGAGTGCGGTTGATTTTTAACATTATTAAACAATAAAAATATAAATATGAATTCTTTTGGTATTCTATCTCTTATTTAATATATCATTTTAATTTAAAACACAAGGAAAACCCAGAAAAAGTTAAATTGTGAAGCTGATCTTAACAGGTTGCAGTCATCTCTGAGAGGACTATAATAGACTACTGAATAACTAGTACACTTGTTTTGAAGCTCAAAGTGAACCATTGGGATTTATTCCAAGTTAATGAATATGATGCACACACAATATATTCACAGATTTGTCAACTTCTAACTGTTCCTGTCTGTCATATCAACTTTAGGCAAACTACTAGTCAGGAAAACCACAACAATATGTAAAATGACTGTAGCCTAGTGGCACTGAATCAATAAAGAGTTTAAAAATGCCAGTGACCAATTACACCATTTGCACTATTCCAGTCTCCAGAGACCTACTCAAACTGCATGTCAAATAACTGGGTAAGTGAATGATGCAATTACTATGGCTGTACATGTTTTCAACATTTTGGCATATAAGTAATCTATTTTAGGATACTATTTATTTTCTAAATATTGCATTTAAAATCTTCTAAAAACACTTTGTGTATATGCATTTTCTCACATGTTTATTATGTTCAAAAATTTTCTTGTAATGCATACGTTATATTATATGTAGATCAATACTGTCTATTCTGTTCTGCATTTACAAAACTCTGTGTAACAGTTATGTTCAGATACCCCTGCTCTGCCTAGAAAAATGGTTCAGAGTTGTATGAGGTAATATCAGGGAGGAAAGGAATGGATTGGCATGGTCCATTTGTCACGCATAATATTAAAAAAGCTTGTTGAATTTTTAAAAATACTTGGGTCATTATTCTGAAAACAGCAAATGTGCATAAAACACCACAATAACTGGACTAATCAACCCTGCTTAATAGGCTGCAAACGTCAGTGCTCATAGCAACCAACAGCAGGATTCTTCAGTTCTAAATACATACATGGCACATCTAGTGCCTTACCATTCTCCTGGCACTGAACATCACCATGATAACATTTTTAATTCATGACTCCAGAAGATATATACAGAATAATTTCTTGCTGAGAAATAATGGAAATTGTTAGCTGCTTTCGTGTCTTTTATATACTCAGCGACCTGCCCTTTGCCCACGGCATTAAAGCTATACTGGAATAGGCACAAGACAGCCTTTGGTTTGAGCTGTCTCAGGAAAATATGGGATTAGGCAACAAATCCATTTGACCTTTTGTGCTGCCCCATAAAAATTGTTGTCCGCTTACATCACAGGGGAGTATAGCAATAAAACCATAGAAGACGGATTGGCTATAAGAATATTTACATATGAAATGACAGACTCTAACTTACCATTAATTAAAATGATAAGAAGCACCAAGTGTTACTGAACTAAAATCTTTGATTTCATATGGGATACCATCTGCCCCAAATGCAAATGTTTCTTGCATGTGTCGTTAAGAGCTAAATGAATATTAAGTGATAACTAAACTAACTATTGCGAATTTTGTTGTACTCAGTGAAGCATAACTGAAAACAGTATATAAGATTTATGGGTTAGGTAGTGGAGAAGTCATAAGAGCTGCTGCCTCAAACCTTCAGAGAGTTGCATTCCTGCCTTGTGCTTAATGCTGCAAAGAAGAGTTCCAGCTCTCCACAGCCCTGCAGTTTGATTAAGCAAGTTTGATAAAAGAATTAATGTGATTTTACTTTCAATACTGTATGTTGTAATATACACTCTGCCTGGCTGTCTATATTATAAACTGTAGGTATATTCCCATATATACGTTAGTGTACACTCCTGTCAAATGAGTGCATCTTATATTCTTATTTTTTACAAAAAAAAAGTATGACCTTGTAGTTAAAATGGTAAACTGTAAAGCACAAGGCTGTAGATTCATCATTCCACAACATTGATTCATTCAATGGCCCTGAGCAAGTCAAGTATCCTGCCAGAGCTGCCACATTATAAATATGTAAACCATGGTTCTAAACTTGAGAGGAAGTGTCAGATAAATAAATGTAATGTCTGTGAAGCTTCTTAATCACATAAAAGTGCTAGTCCACATGTGTCAATATCAAGGCCCGTGGGCCCCCCACGACTTTTAATCAGGCCCGCCAATAAATTCTGATCATCAGCTTAATGTGGCCCATTTGTTGGCTTTGGTGTTTAAACTTGTTTAAAATTTGTGACAGTACAACATTTAAACATATGAGGTGCTGTAGCACTCCACTCACGCTTTTTCAGATAATTAGCCTATAATACAAACAAATTAATGCAGCCCGGCTCTCCAAACTTAGCTAGCATTAACAATAGCCAGAAAAAGAAAAGTGCACAATGAATGTCCACAGTTTCAAAAAAAGATGGTGTAAAAGATTGAGTATTAACACACTGGAAAGGTTTGGAGCAGCTACCCGTATATTGTCCCTGGCTGCAAAAATGTTTTTTTTTTTTTTATTTATTTATTAATTTTATTACAATCAATACATAGCAATCAAGTTTTACAAAAAAAAAGAATTATGCTAAGAACAGATCGATCCCCACCCTTGAGAGAGAGAGCAAGCCAAACGGTGTAAAATTTAAGGCTTTTAAAAATACCTAAATCAACAAATTCTCTGTGCTTTATAAAATCATTTCAAAATATTACTGATTAGATCCTGCCATGTTTTGAAAAAGTCTGCACAGATCCTCTAACTGAGTATTTGATTTTTCCAATTTTAAATAATATAACACATCAGTTTCCCACTGACTTAAAGAGGAGAGTTTGGGTTCTTCCAGTTTATCAGAATAAGTCTGCGTGCCAACAGTGTAGTGAATGCAATCACAGTTTGTTTGTCTTTCTCCACTTTAAGACCCTCTGGAAGAACCCCAAACACAGCTGTTAATGGGTTAGGAGGGATTGTGAGTCCAAGACTGTCTGAGAGGTAATTAAAAATTTTTGTCCAGAATAATGTTAATTTGGAGCAGGCCCAGAACATGTGACCTAGTGAGGCTGGGGCTTGGTTGCAACGTTCGCAGGTTGGATCATGCCCTGGAAACATTTTGAGAGTTTTAGTCGAGACAGATGTGCTCGATATATAATTTTGAGTTGTATAATTGTATGCTTTGCATATGGAGCTTGAGTGAATTCTCTGCATTGCTACTTTCCACTCCTTTTCTGATATATTAATTGAGAGGTCATTTTCCCAGTGTCCTCTTGGATCTTTGAAAGGAAGGGATTGTAAAAGGATTTTATATATTGTAGAGATGGAGTCTAACTCCTTGAAATTGAGCAATAATTTTTCCAGCGTGGATGAGGGTGCAAGATGAGGAAAATCTGGAAGGTTCTGTTTAACAAAGTTCCTGATTTGAAGATAGTGAAAGAAATTTGTAGCTGGAATGTTAAATTTGGAACGTAATTGTTCATAGGATGCAAAGACGTTGTCTATATAAAGGTCTCTAAGCAAGTTAATTCCAAATTTTTCCAGATATTAAAACTGCATATGTTTGTGAGGGTTGAAAGAGGTGGTTCTTTTGCAGGGTGCCACAGAAAGAAGCTTCTCCGTCTTAAAATGCTTTCTACATTGGTTCCAGATTCTAAGTGAGTGGAGCACAATTGGGTTATTAGTGTATTGCCGATAGCGTGTGTTTATTGGAGCACAAAGCAAGGAATACAAAGAAGTACTGCAGGATTTTACTTCTATTGCGGTCCATGCCTGTGTATGTTCTTCTATTTGTGTCCAGGTTCTTATCGACTGTATATTTGCGCCCAGTAATAAAACTGGAAGTTAAGTAGAGCCATGCCGCCTTCTGCCTTTTGTCTTTGTAGGGTCGCTCTTTTGATGCGTGGATGTTTAGAATTCCAAATAAATGAGGTTATTGTTGAATCTAATTGCTTAAAGAACGATTTATTAATGTATATTGGTATGTTTTGAAATAAAAAGGAGCTTAGGAAGAATATTCATCTTAACAGTGTTAATTCTTCCAGCTAGTGTGAGATGAAGGGTTGACCATCTATGCAAGTCTTGTTTAATTTTTTCCATACAGACGAAATTTTTTGATAAAGAGCTTTATGTTTACTTGTGATGTTTACCCGAGGTATTTAAACTGTTCTGCAATGATAAAAGGAAGGGTGTCTAATCTAATATTATATGCTTGCGAATTCACGGAAAGAGTACACTTTTATTCAGATTAATTCTGAGACCAGAGAGCTTTTGAAATTCTGTGAGTGCTGCTAAGACTGCAGGCACAGAATTTTCTGGGTCCGATATATACAGTACCATGTCATCTGCATATAATGAGATTTTCTGTTCCAGTCCTTCTCTGCTAATCCCCTTTATCTGATCAGTATTTCGACAATGTATTGCCAGTGGTTCAATGGCAATTGCAAACAGCAGTGGTGACAAAGGGCATCCTTGTCTTGTGCCACGTTCTAGTTTAAAGTAGTCTGAGCAAATGTTATTGATGCAAACTGAAGCTTCTGGGTTAGTATACAGTAATTTAATCCATGCACAAATGTTGGGCCAAACCCAAACTTCTCCAAAATAGTAAAAGGTATTTCCATTCAATCATGTCGAATGCTTTTCTGCATCCAATGATAATAATATTTCTGGGGTGTTTGATTTAGTTGGTGAGTATATTACATTAAACAGGCGTCGAAGATTTGAAGATAAGTGTCGGCCCCTAATAAATCCAGTTTGGTCTTGTGATATTATTGAGGGAGCACTTTCTCCATCCTTCTAGCTATGATTTTAGAGAGTATTTTAACGTCGTTATTCAGAAGTGAAATTGGTCTGTATGATGCACATTGTAATAAGTCCTTATTTTGTTTTGGAAAGACAGTGATTAGTGCTTGGCGAAAGGTTTGTGGAAGAGATTGGTTATCTCTGGCTTCTGTAAATGTTGCTAATAGGAGGGAGCTAGCTGAGCGGAGAATTTCTTGTAAAACTCTGCAGGGTAGCCATCAGGGCCTGCTGCTTTTCCACCTTGGAGTGACTTTATAGCATCCAGTAATTCTGATAATGACAGAGGTTTATCGAGCTCCTCCACACTAATAGCGTCAATTTGTGGTATCTGTAATTTATCCAGAAATGCATTAGATTGTATATTGTCTTCTTTAAACTCAGTAGTATATAGGGATTTATAGTAGTCTCTAAAAGTGCACATTATATTTTTGTGTTCGATGATTTTATCTCCATTCGTGTTAGTAATTACGAGATTGCGTTGCACTTCTTGCTTGTGAATTTGTTGCGCTAAAAGCTTATTAGCTTTCTCTCCATGTTCATAATAATGATGTCTGGATTTGTAAATTAGTTGTTCGGTTTCTTTAGTTGTCAAGAGGTTTAATTCTGAATGTAGAGCCTGCCTCCTCTTATGTAGAGTCTCGCTTGGTAGTCTGGCATGTTCTTCATCTATTTTAGTAATTTCGCTTTTTATCTCTGCTACTTTCTTCGCGGATTTATTTCTGTGGGAAAGATATGAGATAATCTGTCCTCTTAAGAAGGCCTTAAGAGTTTCCCAGAGTGTTCCTGCAGAGATCTCAGGGGATGTATTTGTCTCTAGAAAGAATTCAATTTGTTTGGATATAAATTCAGTACAATTCTCGTCAGCTAATAGAAGCGGATTGAGACGCCATCTGGGGTGAGTGTATGGGGCTTAGTAATTTCAGCTCCAAGATCATCGGAGCATGGTCTGAAATAACAATAGCATCGTATTTACAAGATTTAATCTTAGGCAAGAAGTTATTATCTATAAAGAAGTAATCAATCCTTGAGTAGCAATGATGTACTGGTGAGTAGAAAGAATATGTTCTTGAATTTGGGTTTAAAACCTCCAGGGATCTGATAAGTTGTGATCAGTTATAAACTTTGTAATTATCTTTGCGGTGTTAGTTGCGTTCCCCTGTGGAGGAAGTCTTATCTAAAAGTGGATTTAGAACACAATTAAAGTCCCCAGCCATTATAAGTTTATGAGTGTTCAGATTGGGAATGGATGCAAATAAATTTTGTATAAATTCCTTATCATCAACATTAGGTGCATAAACATTTATCAAAATCATTTTACAGTTAGATAAGTCTCCCATGACCATCACATATCTCCCTTCAGGATCCAATACTACATCTGATGCTACAAATGGTACTGTTCTATGTATGAGAATTCCCACCCCTCTAGTTTTCTTTGTAAAACTAGAATGGAACATTTGGCCAGTCCAGTCTTTTGCAGCGGAACTGATCCTTACTTAGTAAGTGGGTTTCCTGTAAAAATACTATTTTAGCATTTAGACCTGTTAGGTGAGAAAGTACTTTCTTTCTCTTTAATTCGTGATTCAGGCCTTTAACATTCCAGCTTACGAAGTTAACTGTCCCATCATGGAGACACTGATTCTGAGTTTTGGTGTCATATTATAGTCTTAACTGGAAGTGAAATAGTTTAGGTCTTAATTTCCTATTCCCCAAGAGTTGTTGCCATGCAGCTTATTATTACGTTGATAGTTATAATTATAAAGATTGAGATGATAGATTAGATATAGATCAAGCCTGCTCTCTTTCTCTTCCCCTTAACCCCCACCCTCCCTTTTTGCCTCCCCAGGTGAGGCTAAAACCCCACTTCATGCAGTCCCAGTCCTCTGACATACCCAGAGACAGAGCACGTCCAAAGCACATCAAGCCCCCATGCAGTGGCGCTTTAAGGTTAAAAGATAGAGATATCTGTTACCAATATAGTCTTTAAAAGAGGAAAAAAAAAAAAAAGAAAAGAATTTTGCACTTAATATATATATATATATATATATATACATATACACATATACATATATATATATATACATACATACATACATATAATCTTCATCAATTTTAGTGCATTAAGATGATATCCCCAGATAATAAACCCAGGTGATGGTGTTAAAGATGTGTCCAAAACAAGCATAACAAGTCTTAATGCAGTAATAGCAATAACAGCAAACCAAGGGTATGATATTGAACAGTCTCATTTAGGGTACACATGAAATAATTAGAAAAGAAAAAAAAAGAGGAGGAAAACGTAATTAAGCACAATAAAACACAAACATTTAGCCCTAGTAATACTAAGTAATGATAAGTAATAAGTAAGTAATAATAATATAAGAATATGAGAATATATGCTGATAAAAACCCGTATTTTAAAACAAATAGATCAGACAGTAGATTATTAATCCTAGCTTTATCATTTACCGCCATGACTCACAATTATGTATCAGAATAGTCCGGGATCAGCTTTCTTAACTCATTTTCTGCCTCCTCCTTGCTAGCGAAAACATAGAAATGCCCTGCCATTCCACTTTCAGTTTTGCGGATACAGGAGGCCGTATTTGACATTGGCTTGCCGTAGCAGCTGTTTAATATTATAGAAGGCGGCGTTTGATAGCTGTTGCTGGAGAGAAGTCAGGGAAGACGCGAATTGGCAATCTTCATATATAATATCTTCCTTTTTTTCCTGAGGAGTTCCATCACCTCTAACTTAAATGATAATCGTTCAAAACGGACTATAAAAGATCTTGGTCGGGGTCTGACGGTGTTTGATCAGCGTCTGCGTAAGCCGCTGCTATCTCAGATTCTGCTTTAAAGTCGCCCCGATTATTTTAGAAAAAAGTTCAGTTGCGAATTTCACCGGGTTTAAACTTTCTCGATTCTCCGGCAAGCCTTCAATTCTGACATTATACCTTCTATTCCCATCTTCTAAAGCAGCCAGTCTGTCTCCAAGTTTTTCTCCGAGTTTTTACATTCCGAACTGACATTTACTGCTCTTTCCTCGGCACTGGCAGCTAGATGTTCGGCTATTTCGATCCGATTCGTGAATGTCTCACTAAGATGCTCCAATCGATCAGCAAGCGTGCTCAGTTTAGCGAGTTTTTCTCAATGCGCTCTTCAATTTTACCCAGCACCTGTCGAAGTTCAAGCTGTACCTCTTGACGAAGCCTTTCATTTGCCTGTTGGATTTCCTGTCGCAGACATTCATTGGCCTGTTTCATCTCCTGTTTCAGTCTCTCATGTGCCTTTGCCGTTGCTTTCTCATTAGCCTTCTCGCTTTTCTTTATATCTTGCCTGAGGTCAGCGAGCAACACTTTCAGTTCAGATAGCTCAAATGTGCCTTCTTGTACCGTAGATGAAGCAGCAGACTCTGCTGAAGCGGTGTCCCGCTGCTCCAGTCCCGCGTGATTGCGTAACTGAAGCCGCGGACCTCCCGGCCTTTTCCAGTTTCAGGTAATCCTCTCCAATCGGCGAGCTATCCACATCTGCACTCACGATCGCACCTTCGCTCCCCTTTTCGCTCTCAGCAGGCGACGATGTAGCGGACCGTGGTCCCGAGGAGTCTGTACTTTCGCCCATCTGATCCAGGTCTGTCTCTGAGAGGCCGTATCTCGAACTAGGGCTTGCTGATCGCAGCTTGGATGTAGCTTTAGTCTTCGATTCTTTCGGACCCCCCTTCTTGTTGGCCATGTTTATATGTGTTTACATATACTGTAGCGGTCCCTCTCGGGTTGAATAAATACAGGATATCTCAGAATAATAAGCAAATAATATGAAAAATAGCACCACTGCTAGCGGAGCTCCACTTCAGACGTCCATCTCTCGCATCGGACGAGACCAAAAATCCGCAAAAATGTTTTTTAAGTGAATACTGATGTGCATAGATTGAGCTCCAGACTGAACTGAACAGGTAGTTGAGAAGATGGAGGTTTTAAAGGGTGAGACCAGAAGTGATATCATCTGAGGCCAGAAACCAGAAGTGACATCTTTCTTGGCACCAGAACCGGAAGTGATGTCTTTTTTGGCGCCGGAACCGGAAGCGACATTGTTGTTAAATCAGGCAGGTTTTCCTGTATTTGGCCTGCAGAGATAACAGAACAAGGTTTAGTGCACTCCACTACCCCCTGGCTTGGCGGTTAATTACCTTCACTTGGTCCATTTAGCTCCCTCCTAGTCGCACATGTGTGACAATAGGAAACAGAATATTTATTCTGTAAACTCAATCAGAGGCCAATGTGTCTTGTATGTCAAGAGTCAATGGCAGTTTTCAAAGAGTATTTTGAGTATTTCAAAAAGCATTTTGAAATGAAGCATGAGCATTTTAGAAGCATGGACCAGGAGCAGCGGCTGCCAAAAGTCTGAGAATTAAAACGCAAGCTTCAACAACAGCAACACATGATAACTTGCATTAATAGTCAGAGTGAGGGAGCCGTGAAGGCACGCTTTATTATTTTGTTGTATGTGGATTGTTTAATTGTGCACTCATCATTATATACTAAAGTACTCTTCAACATTCCATATATAATATTTTCTGTTTAATCATTTTTCTAAATGAACAAACTTGGGAAAACTATATTAATTGAACTGTATTATTTTCTATTTAACATAGTTACTAGTCAAGTTATAGTTCTACATTAAAAATAAGAATTGTATTAAATGTCTGGTCCCTGCTTTTTTTCACAACTCCCAGCACGGCCCTTATTAAGAATGAATTTGACACCTCTGTGCTAGTCTAATATTCATTTTTTTTTAAAGCTAACACTATGCACTTTCAGTAATAATGGCATCTCTGTTGTGCTGTCAGTTTACTTCTGATGTTGTCATGGAAAAACAAAGAAGGCAGTTACGGGGTCCAGATGACTTTTCTTTATTTGCAGAGGAAGAGGATGAGGAGGTTGGGTGCATGCACCAACCACATGGTGAACCACCTGGATTGAGATCCAAGTGCAGCCGTGCAACTGGTGACACCTCAGCACCACACTGAACAGTGTGAGGTTTTTTTACAGTGGCTGGAGTGTCAATTCTGCCACCAACCCCCGAGTTTTCCCTGCAAGTTGGAGGACCTTCTTGTAGGGCTGGATGCAGATTAATGTCATACCCAGGATGGAGCAATTTCAGGTTCAGGGCCTTGCTTAGGGGCCCAACAGAGTAGAGTCTCTTCTGGTGTTTATGGGCAGAGAGTTAGGCACACATACCTCAATCCATGGAGTGAGCTATCAATTAAACAATTCATCTGCTTTCATATTTTTTTTCTAAAATTACATCACCTTATCTATTACATCACATCAGTCTTAATAGGCAGAACTTTATTACCTCCTTTAGTCAACTAAAGCCACCGGTAATTTGTGACTCATGTTGCTTCTCCCATTATTCTGATGATCGTTTCATTAAGAGGGGTGTTTAGTGGATTGCCCTATTGATTTTAACACTGCTTCATAGGAGGGGTATATGGGCTTTCTCATCTCATTTCTGGACGGGTGTTAATTACTCATTTACCTTATTCTAACCTTGCAAAATATAATATCTTCTCTAAGGCGAGACAGAGACCTCATATGCTTAGGTTATTAAGTTACATTTAGTTAACCCTTGAGTTACATTCAGTCTTTTTCCTTATTTTTGATAATTCATTTTGTTATAGCCTCATATATAGATACACACATGTATACACATATACATACACACACACACACACACATGCACACACACATATACTGTATATACAGTGGAACCTCGGTTCACGAATGTCTCGGTATACGAACAAGCCAGTTTCCCTTTCGGTTTGTATGTGTTCAGTCTCTCCCTGTGCAGCAAGCAAGCAAGAGAGAGCGAGAGAGCACAACACACACGAGAGAGAGACACACACACAGGCGTGTGAGAGAGAGAGACACACACACACACACACACACACAGACAGCGCGAGAGAGAGACACACACACACAGGCAGCGCAAGAGAGAGATACACACACACACAGGCAGCGCGTGAGAGAGATACACACACACAGGTAGCACGTGAGAGAGACACACACACACAGGCAGTGTGAGAGAGAGACGCACACACACAGGCAGCGTGAGAGAGAGAGACGCACACACAGGCAGCGCAAGAGAAAGAGCTGGATGGATAAGGCAGTTAAAGAATGCCTGGGCTTGATTTTGTTTTCACTTCTGTTTACAGCGATTGGTTCGTAGTGTGAATTGTTGCAATGTTACTTTTCTTGGTGGTTTATTAAATTACGGATTTTTTCAAATGTTCATTTTTTTCCCTGTGCTTAAAATTCATTAAAAAAAGTGTTTTTAGCATCCGGTTTGTAGCGCTATAGCGTGAACTTTTGCAGTGTTAGTTTTCTCTGTTGTTCAAGGTTTTCTTAGTGTTATTCAATGGTATAATTAACTATATTTGTGCTTAAAAACTTAAAAAAATATATATTTACTTACAGTTCGTATGGGCTGGAACGGATTAATTGTATTTACATACAATCCTATGGGGGAAATTATTTACTGTAGGTTCACAACCAAATCGGGTTACGACCAAGGTTCCACTGTATTACTCTCAGAGAAAATTACAGGCATTTTACAGAAATACAAACCAGTATTACTGCGAGAAAAAATTAAAGGCACACAATACAGTGACGCATATTACAGCCACATACAAGGTCCCTTGCCATTTAATATAGACTGTTCCTACTAATGTTTATGCACTACTGTTCTAGCGCCCGTTATTGTAACGGGCTTAATGTCTAGTATATATATAAAATCCAACATTTGTTTGTTTGTATGTCTATCCGCTTTTAACACAAGAACTACTTAAAGGATTTAGATCAGGTTTTTTTCTATAATCTGCTTGAACATTATGATTGATTTTGCAACTTCTCTCATCACACTAATTATAATAGATCACTTGCGGCACCGATTTAATTGTGAAAATCCAAGAGAGATGCAGCAGGCCAAGGGGAGTGGGGTGGGGCCCTTCTCCATCAGCCTTGGGCGTATCTTACATTCGCTTAGCTAACTACTTAATGGATTTAGATTGGGTTTTTTTCTATAATTTGCTTAAACATTCTAGTTGATTTTGCAACTTCTCTCATCATGCTAAGAATCATAGTTCACTTGCAGGAGTGATAAATTTGTGCTAATCCGAGACAGAGGCTGTGGGCCGAGGGGAGGGGTAAGTGTGATGTCAGGAGTGGGGAGTCGGTCTACCTCTGTGTTTTGGAGTGTAACTTGCCTCAGCTTAGCTAGTAATACCATCCATCCATTGATTATTCAACCTGCTATATACTAACTACAGGGTCACGGGGGTCTGCTGGAGCCAATCCCAGCCAACACAGGGTACAAAGCAGGAAACAAACCTCGGGCAGGTTGCCAGCCCATCGCAGGCTAGTGGTACCTTTTTGTTTATTGATTTTTAAAGTTTGTCCTGTTTCACTACTACGCGGAGAGCCAAGGGGAACGGCTAGTATATATATATACTAGCAAAATACCCGCGCTTCACAGCGGAGAAGTAGTGTGTTAAAGAAGCAATGAAAAAGAAGAGGAAACATTTTGAAAATAACGTAACATGATTGTCAATGTAATTGTTTTGTCACTGTTGTGGGTGATGAGTGTTGCTGTCATATATATATATATATATATATATATATATATATTTACACACACACACACACACATAAACATATATATATACATATCTATACATATACACATAAATATACACACACACATATATACATACATATATATATATATCTACATATATACACACAAATACATATATATATATATATACATACACACACATATATATAAACATACTAGCAAAATACCCGCGCTTGGCAGCGGAGAAGTAGTGTGTTAAAGAAGCAATGAAAAAGAAAAGGAAACATTTTGAAAATAAAGTAACATTATTGTCAATGTAATTGTTTTGTCACTGTTGTGAGTGATGAGTGTTGTTGTCACATATATATATATATATATATATATTTACACACACACACATAAACATATATATATACATATCTATACATATACACATATATACATACATATACACATATATAAACATATATATACATATACATACATATCTACATATATACACACACAGCTATTTCAGTATCAATGCAATACGCTGCTTGTTAAAACGGATAACTCCCGCTCTTACGTGCAAGTCTGCGTGGATATTATGAACTATCGTATTTGTTCAAGTTCTATTTAAATTTTAAATAGAAGGAATTTTTATTTAGTCGACAGAAATATCTTTGGTAGGAATGGTAAAAACAGACAGGAATATTATTCGTGAATAAATCAACTCAAACCTTAAACAACTTATAATATTTTGCTCTCCATAAAAATATATCCTGTCTAAATTATACAAGTTAGAAATAAAGTAAAGCGTTAAAAGAACAAACATTCAAATTTCTTTACTCTTATGTAATTTTATATAAAAATAAACTTAGATTTTAAATATCCCAAAAGATTTTGCTCTCCATAAAAATATATCCTGTCAAAATTATACAAATTCAAATATGAACATGCTGCATAACAAAACCTGGAAATATAAATAAAATGTGTTCCTTTCAGCAATAACAAATCAAATCATTCAGTTGTCTTTGCTCATATGTCATTTTAGAGCTGGACGCCTGGCATCTTTTTGGCAACAAGTTCGTTTATGTTTGGTGTGAGGTTCTGTGTTGTGGAGATTCTCAGGATGGATTGCAGGTGCTCATCAGTGAGGCGACTCCTGTGTGCTGTTTTGTTAGTCTTTATCACTGAGAAGAGCTTCTCACACAGATATGTGCTACCAAACATGCACAAGGTTCGAGCCGCATGTAGACGGACTTTTTTTGTTCTTCAAAGTCACCAAAGCGCCGTGCAAACTCAGTGCGCTCAGTTTATCAGCACAGTGCGTATTTGGGAACACCGTAGTGACGACTTGGTTTAACATTACTTGGCAACAGGGAAAGTGGGGCAAATTGCACTGCTGCATTTGTGTCTCCCATAAAAGCAGCTTCACTTGAAATCACTTTGTGATTGTGCACGGGTTAAAACGTCCGCTGAAGTGTCAGATTCTTATTTAATTCTTCTGCTTTCTGTATCTTCTGCATTGCATTCAGGTTACCCTGATGTTTTGTCTCATAGTGCCGTCTTAGATTAAATTCTGTAATTACAGCCACATTAGCTCCACAAATGAGACACACGGGTTCAGTAAACATATACTCAGCCTCCCATCGGTTTTTAAAGGCTCTATGTTCAGAATCAACTTTTCTCTTCAGCATCTTGTGAGCTAGCTTCGCAATAACTTGCAGCATCATAAGCTACACTTGATTAACGCGGTAAGTGTTCGGCAAGGCAGCTGAAGCGCTGCATTATGGGATCTGTAGTTTATTGTGTTACCAGCGCTTCATATACCCGGGCCATTAATAACAATAATACAGTATATAAAATGATCTCGCGGGCTGGATATAATTACGCCGGCCGGATGTGGCCCGGCCCTTGAGTTTGACACATATGGACTAAATAGAACTTGAAAAGATATATTTTTTCAAATGTGATCGCGCAATTCAGATAGAGTTGACGCGCACTACAGCCTGCATGCCGCAATATGTCATCCTCCCCTCGCTCTTACTTTTTTACCGTTCATCTAATGAATACACTGAGTATGGCTTTACCAAAACAATCATTGATGGCGAATAAAGTATCCATTATTCGAGTATGTAGATCGGGATATATATATACATATATATATACCTGCGTATCGCAGCGGAGAAGTAGTGTGTTAAAAAAGCTAGAAAAAGAAAAGGGAACATTTTAAAAATAACGTAACATGACTGTCAATATACAGTATTTGTTTTGTGAGTGTTACTAAGTGTTGCTGTCATCAAGGATTTGATTATCATTATTTCTTTCAGTCAGGTTCGTATTTGTAGGATGTGTTGTGTTCAAGTTACATTCCGTGTTTGTCAATCGTTGTAAAGATGACAAGTTTCATTCATCGATTCGTTTCTTACTGCATCAATAAACAGCTCGTTTTTTTCTTTATCTGAGACCTGACACACTGCATGCACGGGTTTTTACACTGTCTTCCTTTAGCGGGACATTGACTTTTCCAACGTGTGCTTTGTTTCCGCAGTAGTTGGATTTATGAATATGCTTGTATGTATCAGACACTTCATATTTTTTGCTGCCTTTTCAATTGTGTAATTCGGTTTTTGTTCAGTGCTCTTTGGAACTGTTGCTTTTATCTGTGCATTGCGTCAGTTCATGTGAGCCACTCGGTGTACATGCATCGAAGGTTCCCAGCTGTGCTGGTGCCATCTCGTGCTATGTCCATGGCTGTATTTAATCTTACCTTAGTCCTGGCACTTAAAACTTTCTCTCGCAGTTTAGCTGAGTTTGTGTCAAACACCACCCTGACCATCTCATCTTCCTCTCCATAAGCACAGTCCTTCACCCGTGAATATTTACCCGTGGCAGTTTGCTATTGGATTGCCGCTGATGGACGGCCTTATATGGGCAGGCACTAAATAACAAACGCCAGCGGCAGCCTGTCTATGAACTTAATTTAAAGTGTAGGTTTACATCGTGCTTTGTTTCCGAAGTAGCAGAACTCATGAACATGGTTGTATATGTCACTCGCCCGCTTCTTATTGTTTAGCTGCCTTCTCAATTATATAATGCATGTTTTCTTCAGCTTTTTGAGGTCTTCCTGGTTTTCTATGTACTGCGTGATTACGTGGGAGGCGTGATGATGTCACACGAAACTCCCCACGGCGTTGAAGCTCATCTCCATTACAGTAAATGGAGAAAACTGCTTCCAGTTATGACCATTACGCATAGAATTTCGATATAAAACCTGCCCAACTTTTGTAAGGAAGCTGTAAGGAATAAACCTGCCAAATTTCAGCCTTCCACCCACACGGGAAGTTGGAGAATTAGTGATGAGTCAGTGAGTGAGTCAGTGAATGAGTGAGTGAGTGAGTGAGTGAGTGAGTGAGTGAGTGAGTGAGGGCTTTGCCTTTTATTAGTATAGATATATATATATATATATATATATATATTACAGAAATAAATATATATATTTGTAAAAGAATATATCTTACCTAAAAATCGTACACTGTATGCATTTTCACTTCAGTGTATTATATTATGACTAAAGAATAGGCATTTGTGAATTCTTACCAGTGGCTCACCTTGAATTCTATACATTGTTACATTAAGCATATATTATACTGTATTTGCAAAGACCTTGTGACTTGGCCCATTGACCGATTGATATTATTAATAGTATAACTTGCTTTGTTCTAGCCAACATATTTGCCAATTTTATTACTTTCAAATCTTCTCTACTAATTAATACTTGCATTTATTGATTTCAACAATTTATGGACCTTAACATTTTTCTTCTTATTAAAAATTCTTCAAAATATTCCTGAGCAAAACATGTCCCAATTTTTTACTAAAATATTCATAACAAACTTACTCCAACGTAAGACAAAAGAAGTATTGCCACCATTATTGCATTTTTGAAGATAAAATCAAAGCAGCTTTTCTTTAACTTTAAGTGTGAAACTGATTGATGTAAACTATCACCAAGCTGTTGTATAGAACATTCTGTAATATTTACATAATAGATTATTATATAGCACAGATTGTTCATACAGAGGTACCATTCAAAAGGCTGAAAATAATTACAATACATTATTCATGTTTTGTCTAACTGCATGCTTATCGGTCAAAGTAGCCTGAAACATTGCAGGGTTCAGTTTGGAAAAAGACAGAGAGTTACAATTTCTTATATAGAGAATGAAACTTTAGAAATTAACCGCCATCCTTGAGAAATTTCAAATTAGATTTACCATACAGAAAAATAACACCAAGTGTTACTGACCATTTCTCCTTTCAAATGAAAAGCCACTTATATGAACAAAACAAAGGGTTGTCCTTGAATATTATTGATTTTTTGTCATTCTAAACTCTCATTTAAAAAAATGCTCCATACCTAATCATAAATAAGCAAATGTGTTCCATAGCATCATTTTTAAAAAGGCTGAATGCATTATTACAAAAAAACTATTTTAAGAATAATGCAAATCTTCACTCTTTGCAAACCTTAATTTCTCATGAAGGTAATATTTAAAGGATAAGGATAAGTATTTCTGTATATTATTCTGTCTTTTATTAAATTAATAACCATTCAAATAGAAACCCATCGTGCCTCTACTTGAAACATTTCCCATTTATTATTGTTGCCATTAACTGCTGAACCTATGGACACTTCCAGATTTCCTATGTTGGAATTTTAATGTTTCTTTCTGTGGCTGGCAAATGCATGACGGAAAGATTCTCTAGGCTATGCTTTGAGATAAATTCTAATTTTTTTAAAGCTTTTTGAAACAACCTTTAACTAAGCATTTAAATACAGCATCGACATGATGGTGAAGACTAAAAATGAATGTGAACTTAACTATAGGCTGCACAATGTCTGTTTCTCAGCCTATAGTGAGAACTGAAACACATTAGGTGACTCTCAGCTGGTGTTGATGTCTATGCATGCAGGTAACACTGAAACCAAAATTACTTTGTGATTTAAGCTTAAGAAGCAAACCTAAGGCATGCATACAAAATTATTTACAATACAGTGGTGTGAAAAACTATTTGCCCCCTTTCTGATTTCTTATTCTTTTGCATGTTTGTCACACAAAATGTTTCTGATCATCAAACACATTTAACCATTAGTCAAATATAACACAAGTAAACACAAAATGCAGTTTTTAAATGATGGTTTTATTATTTAGGGAGAAAAAATCCAAACCTACATGGCCCTGTGTGAAAAAGTAATTGCCCCTGAACCTAATAACTGGTTGGGCCACCCTTAGCAGCAATAACTGCAATCAAGCGTTTGCGATAACTTGCAATGAGTCTTTTACAGCGCTCTGGAGGAATTTTGGCCCACTCATCTTTGCAGAATTGTTGTAATTCAGCTTTATTTGAGGGTTTTCTAGCATGAACCGCCTTTTTAAGGTCATGCCATAGCATCTCAATTGGATTCAGGTCAGGACTTTGACTAGGCCACTCCAAAGTCTTTATTATGTTTTTCTTCAGCCATTCAGAGGTGGATTTGCTGGTTTGTTTTGGGTCATTGTCCTGTTGCAGCACCCAAGATTGCTTCAGCTTGAGTTGACGAACAGATGGCTGGACATTCTCCTTCAGGATTTTTTGGTAGACAATAGAATTCATGGTTCCATCTATCACAGCAAGTCTTCCAGGTCCTGAAGCAGCAAAACAACCCCAGACCATCACACTACCACCACCATATTTTACTGTTGGTATGATGTTCTTTTTCTGAAATGCTGTGTTCCTCTTACGCCAGATGTAACGGGACATTTGCCTTCCAAAAAGTTTAACTTTTGTCTCATCAGTCCACAAGGTATTTTCCCAAAAGTCTTGGCAATCATTGAGATGTTTCTTAGCAAAATTGAGACGAGCCCTAATGTTCTTTTTGCTTAACAGTGGTTTGCGTCTTGGAAATCTGCCATGCAGGCCGTTTTTGCCCAGTCTCTTTCTTATGGTGGAGTCGTGATCACTGACCTTAATTGAGGCAAGTGAGGCCTGCAGTTCTTTAGACATTGTCCTGGGGTCTTTTGTGAGTCGTCTCTGCGCTCTTGGGGTAATTTTGGTCGGCCGGCCACTCCTGGGAAGGTTCACCACTGTTCCATGTTTTTGCCATTTGTGGATAATGGCTCTCACTGTGGTTCGCTGGAGTCCCAAAGCTTTAGGAATGGCTTATAATCTTTACCAGACTGATAGATCTCAATTACTTCTGTTCTCATTTGTTCCTGAATTTCTTTGGATCTTGGCATGATGTCTAGCTTTTGAGGTGCTTTTGGTCTGCTTCTCTGTGTCAGGCAGCTCCTATTTAAGTGATTTCTTGATTGAAACAGGTGTGGCAGTAATCAGGCCTGGGGGTGGCTATGGAAATTGAACTCAGGTGTGATACACCACAGTTAGGTTATTTTTTAACAAGGGGCAATTACTTTTCACACAGGGCCATGTGGGTTTGGATTTTTTTTCTCCCTAAATAATAAAAACCATCATTTAAAAACTGCATTTTGTGTTTACTTGTGTCATATTTGACTAATGGTTAAATGTGTTTGATGATCAGAAACATTTTGTGTGACAAACATGCAAAAGAATAAGAAATCAGGAAGGGGGCAAATAGTTTTTCACACCACTGTACATCATACATTACTACTTCTGTATATTATACCGATAACGAAGCAATACACATAGAGACTTTGTGCTGTGGGTTGAGTGGCGGTAAGTGAGACATTTCATCTAAGGACAAAACAGGCCCTTGAAATACCGGCTGTGGTCTACTGCAGACTGGAAGAAGGTCTTATGGACTGATGAATCAAAATTTGCAATCTTCGGTTCATCACACAGGGTGTTTGTATGCCATTCAGCTGGTGAAAGGATGGTTCCTCAGTGAGTGACATCAACTGTCAAACAAACATGGAGGAGGAAGTGTGATGTTCTGGGGTTTTTTTGCTAGAGGCAGACTTGGTGACTTGCACAGAGTGACTGAAATACTGAATTGAAAAAATTACCACAGTTTGGCTGTTTTATCAGCAAAAGGCAGCTACTTTGATGAATCAAAAATTTGAATAAAATTTTGTATACTTAATTATTCCTTAACTTATTTTTTTATTTATCATTGTTTATTTGTTCTATGCCAGAGTTATATTGTTCAAGTGGTACCTCAGAGGGTTTAGTAATGCAGTCTTTTTCAACTTTGCTTTAAAACAGACAGAGGGTTTTTAAGTAATCAGCAGAATTTAAGACACCTGTGCAAATTGTTTGCTTTAACTTGCAAGGCTTAATTTACTTTAATTGATGCAGACAATCTCTAGGTTGTAACCTATTTGCTGCTTTCTGGAGAAGGCCCATTTGTAATATTCTCAATTTTTTTTAATTAAATTTTTGATAACCTAAACTTTATATTTAAACCTTTGGTAGTTTACTGCTTATATTTTCACCATTTTATAGCATTTCAGCTGATTAAATTTGAAGAAAAACTGGAAAAACTGAGGTGTTCTAAAACTTTTTCACCAGTAGTGCATTTCCAATGGTATATTATATTAGGGATGTACAACATCCATTTTTATTCATATAACAGTTAACCAGATAATCAGTTGTATTTATCATATAAAGAAAATCCTACATCTTTAATTGATGAATAATTAGTTAATCATTAATCATTGATATAAAATTATAAGCAAGTGATGATTATTTGTAGTAATTAGCCAAACAGGAACGTTTTGATTTGCATACAATTTTAAGATAGTGACACTAAAATTTGTTTTGCAGGTGATTTTGCAATTGCAAAACACAAAACTCACTAAAGAGCTTTTTGGAATTTTAAAGTTATTCAAAGTTATTAAAGTTGTTTGGGTGGAAAACAAGTAATATTCCTCTCTAAAGCCTCATTCATGCTTCATGTTCCGTACATCTCTACCTTTTCTGCAAGTGTCTAAAACATGTAATCCATACCACACTGGTAAAATCAATTCTATTTATGTCCATCACCATGGAAGAGTGTAATACATTTTTTTAAAATGTGACAATGCTGCATGTTTAGCATACAAAGACACACTTAAATACACCATCATGCAAGTACTGCTATCAAAATACAGCGCCTTGCTGTTACCTAGCAACCACCTTATCCTAGTTAAGAACATGCACACTTCCTTTGATTTCTTATTTTTTAACTAGAGGTCTTTATTTAAATCATAATGCCAAATAGATGCATGCAGAATTAATGCACATGAATGCTTACAGGTAGGAACTAAATACCTATTTGCTGAAAGTGAAATGCTATTTATTTTGCAAAGCAAAACAGAATTAACTGCACATGTAATTCACAGAAAATCATTTTGCTAACTTGTAAGTATTTGTCTTTAAATTCAGAATAAAAGTAAGATTTTTTAGTTGTGGTTCCTTTGAATAGTCAGATAATACTTCAGTAATTTAACACAGAAGGTAGGAATTTCAGATTGGTTGAATAATACAAAAATAATACTTTGTCATTGACACTGATGTAAACTTTCACATACCTATGCTTTATAAAACCTGCTTTCTCTATCTTAAAGCCATTGAAAAATTAAGTAGTTTCTTAAGCTGCTAGATCTTCAAAAACTAATTTATTTATCTTAATTATAAATTTTACATTGTTTTTTTTATGCTATGCTTAATTTGGGATAGAGCACAACCCCAGAAATACCATGGACCTTTAGAAAGGAGATGCCATCTATATATTAATCTTCTAACCCAATTACATTTTACTGTAAGATCACAGGAAGCCATTGCCTGTAAACAGTTTCTGTAAAACCAATCAAAATAATGGGAGAATAAAGCACTGTGGCTCATCTTGTGACCATTTTTTTGCTACCAAACAAGGGCAGGGCAGGGCATATTGTGAGAGCAAGTTCTGAAAAAGTGTGGCACTAAGTAGAGTAGATGATTTGGAGTCTGCAATACAAATGCTGTTTTTGTCAGTTTATATAGTTGGGGTGACTTGATTCACAGGACAGGATCATTTTTTTCATACTTTACAACTTTCTGCAAAAGTTTTTATAATGTGTCACTCATGAACATCTGAGGATCACCATCCAGTTTCTTTTAGGGTGTATAATTCCACCCCAGGACCAGTGGGAGAATGGGTGCTATCCATATTATTTTTTTGTCACCTCAGTGTCGAGAAACTGCCCCATGAAAGCAACAAACTCCACCCCCAGCATCACATAGGCCCCACCCATGTGGACTGGGATGCTATAAAACTAAGATGTTCCCAAAGAAGGGCATTTCACTTCACGGAGAAGCGTTTGCATGACTCACCTCTACATGACTGACCTGCTCAGACCCACTTTTACTACCGAGCCCAGTTGCTTAAGACAGCTGCTACAAAGTCTGATTTCTGGTGCTTCACCAAGCATTTTTATGTATTGAGATTTTTGGACAATTGCATTAAACAGGGTGGCTCTCTTGGCACCCTGACTTTTCTACGGGACTCCATCCATCCTTAAGTTTATCACAAATGTTAAAATTAGAATATACACCTCTATCTTGAACTCAGTGTACCTGATTGTAATACTTGCAAAATTCACATTTGGAGATTTGTTCATTATGTGGATGTTGTTTTAATTAACTGGGCTGAGATTTACTATTTTTCTTTTTTTACCCCCTTGTTTGGTGCCAGTAAGGATAAAAGAAATTTTCTCATATTAATCTAAGATTAGTTTAGTGGTGTCATCAACTTCCAGCCACCAAAACTCACTAAATGAAGGATCACCATTATATTAGTAGTAATTTCATTAAATATCTCAAAACACATTTGCCAACCAAAAAATTAATCATATTTGAAATCCCTTAACTCTTTCTATATTTACATATATATAAACAGGCAGAAAAAAACTGAAACATCATTCAGTAGGATGTAGGAAAATTGCTGTCAGTGTTCCAGCTGCCTCCTGGCTGATAATTTGTAAGCATTATATTTTATTTGCTTTGATGATTTCACATGGCTGGAACAGTGTTTACTGACTTTGCCTCATAAGTTATGCACCCTGGGTCATAATCCTGTATCAAATTGCAGTCTGCCTTGGTTTTCTCTGGGTACTCAGGTTTTCCTCTTACACCCCACAGCCATACATGCTAGGTTGGCAGTTGTACAATGACTCTGTGTGGGTGTGTGGAGGAGAAGGCTCTGCACTGAACTGGCACCATTTCCAGGGTTGGCTTCTGCCTTGTGACTGATGCTGCTGGGATAGACTTTTGACTCTTGTTGTGGATTATGTGGGTTTGACAATATCAAATGTATGGTATGTGTTATGTCTGAAGTCAGATCTCATGTTTTTCACACTGTAAACTACTAATGATTATGTCTGCACATTATTTAGAGCTTTATTTAAATCAGTAACTAAGTAATAAAAATAGAGACTCTGCTCAACTTACTAAATTGCTCTAGTCATTGAAATTATTGCTAATCATAACTATATAGCTTATTACTTATTTTTACACAGTTGCATTTAAATGTCTCAATATGTCCATTATAAATTGTTTGTTTCAGCAATATAAAAGCTAACAACAACAAAGTTTTTTTTTTCTCTCAGGAACTTTTTCCCATAAGATTTCAGGAACTGGGAGTATATCTAAACAAGTGATATAGTCACTGGGCTAAGTACAACAGATAGATAGGAAAAACAATCCAGCTTCTCTATCTATTAAATAAAATGAAGATGGGATTGTAATACATTCTTGCTTATCATGGTGCCAGAGAGTGGCAACGTGTTGCATGTTGTTTGGTATAATGATGTGTGTTTAGGGTCCATGGCAGTGTGCAGGTTTTAAGTTCCATGGGTGTGGCTTTAGGTGTTCTGTGTGGAGTTGAGCAGATTGCTTAATTAGGTCAGCTGTTCCACGTTGGCACTGTATGGATAATAATGAAGATGCTGCATTCCAGGTAGTATAAAGGAGCCTGGCAAGAACAACACAGACATAAAAGACAGACAGACAGACAGGGGGTTAAATCAAGAGGAAAAACATAACAGTGAAGATCATGGAGAGTTTGCAGTCGAGGAAGATACCCCATATGGAGCAGAGGGGCTTCATAGGGTAGCATTGCTCCTCCTGAACGCTACAGATTAAAAGATGTGACCATTCATTCCCAGAGTCTCAGTGACACTGAGGAATGGTGTTGGGAGAAGAGATCCCCACAGACAGTGAGGGAGTGTGATGGCAACACGTTCCAACTAAAGGTTGACCACACTTGCTGGCAGGTGTCTCTGTGCCTCCTTATAAAACAGTGTCTCCTCTGCTCACGCATAAGGGTCTCCTCAGCAATTATTCTTTCATGATTTGTTTTCAATGCATGATCCCAACTGTGCTTTAGACTTTGATTTTAACCTGTTTTAGGAACTTATTTACTTTATTGTGATTTTAACCTTCAGAAAAACAGTTTTTTATTATGGATTATTTTTTAATATTCGACTGCACTGCATTTTTGCTTTTGTATACTTTCTTGTGAAGTTTGCAGAAATATAGATGGTCATTTTGAAGGCTGCGGTGGGTTGGCACCCTGCCCAGGATTGGTTCCTGCCTTGTGCCCTGTGTTGGCTGGGATTGGCTCCAGCTGACCCCCGTGACCCTGTATTTGGATTCAGCGGGTTAGAAAATGGATGGATTTTGAAGGCGACTCAAGTCATTTTATTTACAGAATAATTTCCACAACAGTAATTATTCCACGTACTAGAAAAGAAGACATGAAAACTTCAGATTTGACTATAACCAAGTTGTTTTATGAATGGAGATTAAATACCACACATTAGATATTATTATTAATATAATGTAACATAAGCTTATATTTACAAGCCTCATTAATCCACCTCAGGTGTGGCAGCCCATCCTGGAAGCAATGGGTACTATGTAGGAAACACCCCTGGACAGAGCACAGACAAGTTGCAAGCCCATTCATTTACACACCTGCACATAGTGCCAATTTGAAATTGCCAATCAACCTAACCTTTATATTGTTGGAGATCTGAGAGGAAAATAAAAGTACATGGAGAAAAGCCCATTTAGATGATTGGAGAACCTACATAACATTATACAGACAAAAGTCGGACATGGGAATCAAACTCATGGTACTGGAGCTGTGAAGCTTCAGCACTGTCCACTGTACTACCCTATTGTTTTCTATATTTATATTCATATATATTTATTAAAGATAAAATTCGTCTGTCATAAACTTTGAAACATCTTTCTAAAGCTTACTTCAGTACACTCTTTTACATCCTGAATGGCCTGGTACCAGGCTAAGCGATTGCTTACAAATCTTTTGCCATATCATGCAGGTGATTTATGGCACACACTGACACAAACAATACTTCGTTTGCAAGCGACTTCACACTATTAGTAATCAAATTATAAGAATTATTTTGTTTTGGTATAAAATCATACGTGTAGTATTTCATAAACTGTCACAAAAAATATTTGAAAAAAATTATTCTGAATAAGTAATATCCAAGTATTATGCGTCAATCAAAAATTCCCAACCAGTGAGATGAACCTTCTCACCAACCAAGCAAATGCGAGCTATAAGCTGAAAATTGGAAACAGTGTTACATCGCTCTTCTGATTTTTTTGTGTGCTTTTGCATATTACTTCACAAAACAACAGCAAATATCTACCACTAATGCAGTAATACTTACAGTAGATTTTCCTAATCAAAACAAGTCCAAGCACAATCATAAGATATCCTCCAAATAAGCAGAGTTGTGAGATGACCTTTGGCAAGAACCACCTCTCATTTCTGTGCCATTAGCGCTGACTCAATAGGTCATACACTCTCAAACTTTATACCATTGGACAACAGTGACTGTGACGTCTCCAACAAGACTTAGATGTCCATATATGGACATAATGAGACACAGCTGACAGTGCAGGTATTGAAAAAATACACTATTTGAAGCAGGAGCAAACAATGTAAATGTGTAGGTGGGGTAGGGGGGTACTTGGGTGTAAACAGTTCAGTTTTTCAGTTTTATGTACAAAAAAACTGCTCTGAGTTTGTATCCCCGTATGGAGAGGTATTAGATATGGAACTTTATATAGGTACAATTGACATGTCTGGGAAAACCTCAGAGGTGAAAAAAATGCCCTGGCATTACATGTACATGAGATATACTATATCAGAAAAAAAAATGAAAATATTACTGTAAGCGCCCATTTTTCTTCCTAGTTTAACAGCAGTTTCTAAGTACTGTAAAGAAATGTTTAAATTTGACACAAACACAGATTCTCATTTGAGTTATCTGTCAGGTTTTAGTGAAAAGGTGACTGTCCTGCCTTTATTTTTTGAATAATAAGGCTTTATTATGTGGTAACCCCAGGTGGTGATTGCTGAAAAATGCACCCAGGGTGTAAGGTTATTTATAATCCCCCAGTTTCTAAGACTACTTCTCTACAAAGTTTGAATGACTGCTAGTGTATATTTATAAAAGAAACATGAATTAAACATATTCATTATTGTTAAGATTAAAAATGTAATTGTTGTTAAGTAAATTATGGAAATCTACTTATGCTGTTATTGCAATATATAACCATTAGTAATTATCTATTTTTTTCAGTAGTCACTCAGTTGCTATTACTGTAATTTTTGCAGACCAGACAGCTTAATGTTGAAATAGTCGACCCAGAATGATGTTTTTTTTATCATAAATGACAGATGTAATTACTTTTCACCTACTGATGTATGCTGTACAGAACCAGTTTTTATTTTTTAATAATAATGTTAGCCTAGTGGTATTATGAAAGGCTCAAATGGATCAACAGGCATTCTAATTAAGTTTTACACAAAGAACTGAATATCATCCCCTGAGGGAGTGCATTAATGCACAGCTACAACCCAATAAAATGTGAGGCAGATGTTGGTTCAGTTCAAGGGAAGAAATCTGGGTAATAGTATATTTTAAGCGAGAATGCCTCAATATGAACATATAATAAAATGATTTTCATAAAGCAGTAATTTAAAATGTGATTTAACTGAAAACAATTAATTGGAATTAGGATGAGAACATATTGCCATTTATATTTAAAAAGTCAGGACAAATTGACTTCTGAAATCATATTTGGATATTTACAAAACGTCAATGTTAAAAAAAATGCAAATTCATAAATTAGATTCTTCAAATGAAGACTAATTCTAAGACATTATACCACAATCTAAAAGAAAGGAATTTACAACATTTGATAATTGAAGATATTTTTAAAATGATGCACTGTATTTTAAATTTCATTATAATTAAATAAATACATATTTATTGGCATTTTCTTGTAAAAACTAATTTTATTAATTAGAAAACACTAATTGTATTAATTAGAGATCCTGTCCCCACTTGCCACATACATCCACACTGTTTAATCAGTTTAGATTCCAAATCCCTCTCATATTTAGCCTTCAGAATACATTTCCAAATGACAGTTTTAAAACAAGAGTTTAAGAACAGACATCTTGGTGTACATCTATTACATTAAAAAAAGGCTCATTTTACTACAGGGCAGAGTGGTGTCTCTAGGGCTAGGGTTGCCGGTTCATATCCCATAAAATACCAGGAGTGACTCTACTCTATTTGCACCCTTGAACAAGGCCCTTAACCTGCAATCGTCCTGGGTATGACATTAACCTGCATCCAGCCCTGCAAACAGGTCCTTTAACTTGTAAGGGAACATTTCGGGGGCTGGTGGCAGGATTGGCACTCCAAAAAAACCTGCACTGTTCCAGTGTGCTGCTGAAGTGTCACCCATTGCATTGCTGCACTTAGGTCCCAATTTATGCTGTTCATTGTGTGGTGGGTGCAGCAACACGTTATATTCAGCGCATGCTCCCAATGTCTCTCTCTCTCATTACACTTTCCACACAAAAAGACAAATGATGTGCATAATTATTATTATCATCTCTGTGTATGACTTTATCTTTCTACCTTTTTCTCTATTTCACTGATCACTCCTACCACTTTCTTTTATGTGGACTCATTCCCTGGACACTTTTTACTACTTTTTACTACTTGGACATGGATTTTTACATGCCGAGACTCGTTTATTCAAGTACTCAACTTCAAGCTCTGAGAAGAAATGCCCACACGGTGTGGTTCCCTATTTACCTGACGAGGTATGAAGGTGGTATCGTGGCAGCAGAGACGGTGCTAAGATAAAAGCCAAGCGTCTAGCAAGAAAGTAGCGCTACAAACCTTCGGTGCCTTCTGTGATCCTGGGAAATGTGAATTCACTACCAAATAAGATCGACGAACTGGCTGCGCTGGTAAAAAATGTCAGGACCTACAGAGAATGCAGTTTACTGTGTTTTAGTGAAACGTGGCTAACAACTAACATCCCAGATGCTAATGTGGAGCTACCCGGGTTTAACACAGTTAGACGGACAGAGACGCAAGTACCTGCGGGAAGCAGAAAGGAGGAGGAGTTGCTCTCCATGTCAATACAAGGTGGTGCAACTGTGGACATGTAAACATTAAAATATCCACTTGCTGCAGGGACATCGAACTGTGGGCCGTAAGTCTGCGTTCCTATTACTTGCCCAGAGACTTTTGACATGTCATTGTTGTTATTGTTTACATCCCTTCTCGGGCGGACGTGGAGACAGCGAGTGACATCATCAATTCCGCTGTTGCTAAGTTACAAACACAGAACCCTGAGGCGCTTGTGCTAATTGCTGGAGACTTTAACCATGTAACGCTGGACAAAACATTACCTGCCTTCTCCCAGTATGTGGATTGTAACACTCTGGGAAATAGGACTATTGACCTACTGTATGCAAACGTTAAAGACACATACAGCGCCACCCCGCTGCCTGCACTTGGGAAAGTAGATCATAACTTAGTTCTGCTTCAGCCTCACTACAAACCAAGAGTGTGGGAGCTACCTACAACCACACGTTCATTCAGGAAGTGGTCCCCTGAGGCAGAGCAGACTCTGAGAGACTGCTTTGGAACTATGGACTGGGATATCCTGCAGGGGTCACATAGTGAGAACATTGAGGAGGTTTTTGACTGCACTGCTGACTACATCAACGTCTGTATGGACATTGTAGTTACAGTAAGAACAGTACACTGCTATACTAAAAACAAACCATGGATTACAAGTGACATCAAGGGTCTTTTGAACCAGAAGAAAAGGGCTTTTAAAGGCGGACATCAGCATGAGCTCAATCGCGTGCAGAAGGAACTCCGAGTCAAGCTCAGGGCGGCGAAGGAGCAGTAGTTGCAGAATAACAGCATGAAGGAAGTGTGGGATGGGATGAAGCAGGGTGCCACCATTAAGAGAGACATGAATCCCTACAGATTTTATTTTTTCTCCAGCCGTCTGGAGTTTTTTTGTTTTTTCTGTCCCCCCTGGCCATTGAACCTTACTCTTATTCGATGTTAATTAATGTTGATTTATTTTGTTTTATAATTGTGTCTTTCATTTTTCTATTCTTTAATATGTAAAGCACTTTGAGCTACTGTTTGTATGAAAATGTGCTATATAAATAAATGTTGTTGTTGTTGTTGATGAAGAGGGCAAACCAGAGGAACAACTTCTTCAACAGGTTTGACCACCCTAACCCACTCTCACCTCGGAGTACTGCACCCTCCACCCATCCTTCTGCTGATACCAGCATAGGAGAGACTTTCCCCCAACCCACAATTACAGCAGCCCAGGTAAGCAGAGAGCTGAGGAGACTTTGTACCAGCAAAGCAGCAGGTCCACATGGAGTATCGCCACGATTGTTGAAGGCCTGTGCGTTGGAGCTGGGGAGTTCTTTACAGCGCATCTTCAACCTGAGCCTAGAACAGAGGAGAGTTCCGAGGCTTTGGAAAACATCTTGCATCACCCCAATCCCAAAGGTATCATTGTCCTAGTGAGCTGAATGACTTCCGGCCTGTCGCTCTGACATCACATGTGACAAAGACCATGGAGCGGCTGTTGCTTCACCACCTGAGGCCACAGGTCCACCACGCCCTCAACCCTCTGCAGTTCGCATACCAGGAGAAGGTGGGAGCGGAGGATGCCATTATCTATATGCTACACCGATCCCTCTCCCACTTGGAAAAGAGGCAGTGGTGCTGTAAGAATTATGTTTCTGGACTTCTCTAGTGCCTTTAACACCATCCAACTTCTGCTCCTTAGGGACAAGCTGACAGAGATGGGAGTAGATTCATTCTTGGTGCCATGGATCGTTGACTATCTTAAAGACAGACCTCAGTATGTGCGTCTCGGGAACTGCAGGTCTGACATTGTGGTCAGCAACACAGGAGCACTGCAGGGGACTGTACTTTCTCCAGTCCTGTTCAGCCTATATACATAGGACTTCCAGTCCTGCCACGTGCAAAAGTTTGCAGATGACACTGCTATTGTGGACTTCATCAGGATTGGGCAGGAGGAGGAGTATAGGAAACTAATCAAGGACTTTGTTAAATGGTGCGACTCAAACCACTACAATTGAACACCAGCAAAATCAAGGAGCTGGTGGTGGATTTTAGGAGACCCAGGCCCCTCATAGATTCCATGATCATCAGAGGTGACTGTGTGCAGAGAGTGCAGACCTATAAATACCTGGGAGTGCAGCTGGATGATAAATTGGACTGGACTGCCAATACTGATGCTCTGTGTAAGAAAGGACAGAGCCGACTATACTTCCTTAGAAGGCTGGCATCCTTCAACATCTGCAATAAGATGCTGCAGATGTTCTATCAGACGGTTGTGGCGATCGCCCTCTTCTATGCGGTGGTGTGCTGGGGAGGCAGCATAAAGAAGAGGGATGCCTCACGCCTTGCCAAACTGGTGAGGAAGGCAGGCTTTATTGTAGACACAGAGCTGGACAGTTTGACATCCGTGGCAGAGCGACGGGCGCTGAGCAGGCTCCTGTCAATAATGGAAAATCCACTGCATCCACTAAACAGAATCATCTCCAGACAGACTGACAGACTGGGGAGATTGTTCCTCCCCCACACTATGCGACTCTTCAATTCCACCCGGGGGGGTAAACGTTAATATTATACAAAATTATTGTCTGTCTGTTATACCTTCATTGTTGTCACTATTTAATTTAATATTGTTCTTTATCAGTATGCTGCTGCTGGAGTATGTGAATTTCCCCTTGGGATTAATAAAATATCTATCTATCTATCTATCTATCTATCTATCTATCTATCTATCTATCTATCTATCTATCTGTCTGTCTGTCTGTCTGTCTGTCTGTCTGTCTGTCTATCTATCTAATTTAAATGGCATTTTATTGAACTCTTAAAGGTTTAGTTGACATTCTATTACTTGAATTGTCACAAATAGTTTGCAGAACTATGGATATGGATATGACAGAACAAGCAAGCAAAACAATGTTGCCATAGACTAGAAATGGTTAGCTTTACATTCCTGTACTCTGTCATTTCAGGACTGTTCAACTCCTTTAACATTTTTAATATAAAGAAATATAACTTAACATCCTCAAAGCCAGTTAGTTCAGTTCAGAGTAGTAGGTGCAAGAGAACCAGAACCATTGGGTGCAATGCAGCAAAACAATCTTGGACAAGGCACCACTCACTCTCTGTGTCTTTGTCAAATTCTTATAGGTATCAGTGGTTTCTTACACCTCAACTGTAGTACTCTCTTTGTCTCTCTCTAATGGCACCTGAGCTTTCAGTTATGATAGCCAGTGATGGATTAGTGGATAGGCCGAAATATGCTGGGCATTCAATGTCTTCAGAAATGATTCAGACCCATTCACTTTACATATTTTGTTACATTGTAACCTTATGCTAAAGTAGTTTAAATTCATTTTCTTCTTTTTCAAGTAGCACTAAATATGACAAAATGAAAAAGCCAAAGCAAAATTTTTGAATTGTTTGCAAATGTTAAAATAAATAAATAATTAATAGTAACATTCCCACAAGTGTTCAGACCCTTTGCTCAGTACTTCATTGAAGCACCTTGGTAGCAATTACGGCTTTAAGTCTTTTTGAGTTTGATACATCAAGATTTCGGCCTTTGTTCTCTGCAGATAATACTTAATTACAGTTTTTCTCGATTGGTTTGGCTCATTTCCTGAAACCGAGATGACATTCTCAAAATAACATGGACAAATCTCCAAACCACCTTGCAATTGTTCACAACAGAATGTCATTTTTCATTGGTTTAATCAAATTGCAAATGCTTTAGTACATGTCTCAAGTGACTCTGTGCTTCTTTTCAAATGATTATGTACAAGTAGCTACAGTTAGCACAATGAGCCCACATTTAGCACATTTTCCAAATAAATAGATCTTGCCGATCTAAACTGATTAGTTGATTTTTCAGTGAAGCTGGCTTCAACCTGGCCAAAGGTCTAAGGCGTGGCCGTAACATCATTGGCCACCGAGCCACTGTGGATGTCCCAGGCCAGCGAGGAGCAAATATAACAATGTGTGCCGCTATATCAGAAAGAGGTGCGGCCACACACATTCCCAGTTTAGGGCCCTACAATACACAAAAGCTCCTCAATTTTTTGGACCACCTTTATACTGATCTGATCCCAGAAAATGAGAGAGGTGTAGAAGGACCTCAGCTACCACATTATGTCATTGTGTGGGATAATGTGAACTTCCACCGCGGCCCACGCATCAGAACCTGGTTCACCACCCATCCCCGGATGCTAATGGAGTTTCTTCCACCTTACTCTCCTTTCCTGAATCCAATTGAGGAGTTTTTCAGCTTGGAGGTGGAGGGTGTATGAGCATCAGGCTCAAGACCAGAGGGCCCTGCTGCATGCAATGGATGCTGCATGTGAGGACATCACAGGGGATCAATGTAGGGGATGGTTGAGACATTCACGCCGTTTCTTCCCTCGCTGCATCGCACGAGAAAATATCCGTTGCGATGTGGATGAGAATTTATGGCCTGACAGAGAGCAGCGCGTCGATGGCCAGGAGGATGAGGATGGTGGCCAGGAAAGAGAGGGTGACAATGGCGACCACTGAAAATATTACTGTACTATAGTTCTGAGACTTTATTTACAGTATGGTGGGCTAGAGTTTTTTTGGTTTTTTTTGTTTGTGTTTATAACTGTTCACATTTACAGAATCCTGTATATGTTTTCTTTTCACAGTATGTTCTCTAATGTTAACATTTCTTTGTACGAATAAAAATGTTTACAGTTTCCTTGAGTATGAGTGGTTTATTGGAGGCTGATTTTACTGTAAAATCTTTTGATTTTATTCATAGTGGTATTCTGTTGCTAGACCTGTGCCTCAGTGACAAAACGTCTAAGCATTTTGACTTGCAGTGCTTAAACAATGCCAAAGGTATAATGCATTTTGGGGGCATTGACTATTTATATGGGAAGGATATTTAGTTTTGACACATGGATAAACTCTTTTGGGAGAGATATGAGCTTTTGCAGGGGATCCATGGTGTTGTGCTAAACCATCCGGGGTATTCTGACAAAAGCACTAAATGAATGCACATGTGCCAAGGCAATTGAGAAGGATCTGTGCTATTCTGACTGTACTGACCTTTTATATGGGAAAGGAATCTGCTTTTGAAGCATGGACGAAGAGTTTGGGGTAAGATATTTGTTTTGCTAGTGAGCTATAATGTTGGGCAGCACTGTAAGACTGTTTGGCCAAATGACCTTATGGTTTTGAGAATGTCATCTCGGTTTCAAG
This sequence comes from Polypterus senegalus, assembly GCF_016835505.1. Classification (NCBI taxonomy): domain Eukaryota; kingdom Metazoa; phylum Chordata; class Cladistia; order Polypteriformes; family Polypteridae; genus Polypterus; species Polypterus senegalus. The sequence goes on along the minus strand of NC_053157.1, from coordinate 119,571,932 downwards.
AAATGAGCCAAACCAATCGAGAAAAACTGTAATAATAATAATAATTCTTTACATTTGTGAAACACTTTTCTCTCACTGCCTAAAACGCTTTACATAGATAGTGGGGATACACTTCAACCACCACCAATATGCAGCATGCACCTAGGTGATGCGAAGCAGCCATTTTATGCCATTACGCTCGCCACACACTAGCTACTAGGTGGTTAAAGGGTAACAGAGGTAGTTGGCCAATTAAAGACAGGGGATGATTAGGGGGTTGGAATGATTAGGTCATAAAGGGCCATTTAGCCTGGACATTGGAATATACCATACTCTTTACAAAGGAAGCCCAGGGATCTTTGATGACCACAGACAGTCAGGACCTTTGTTTTACATCTCGAACGATGGTACCATTTTTACAGCACAGCGCTCACATCACTGCACTGCAGTATTGGGATCCATACACAGAACACATGGTAAACACCCCCTGATGGCCCCTTCTACTCCTTTTCCAGCAGCAAGCCAAGCTTTTCCTAGATGGTCTCCAAACCAAGTACTGCAGGTGTATTGCCTGTTCTGAAGTGCATGTGGTATGGTTTAGATCTTCTCAAGCTCTGTCAGGTTGGATAGAGATGGTCAATAGACAGCTATTTAGGTCTCTCCAATGATATTTGAAGGGGCTCGTCTGTGCTCTGGTTGGGCCACTCAAGAACATTCAGATAGTTGTCCGGAAGCCACTGTAGTGTTGTCTTTTCTTTGTTCTTATGGTCATTGTCTTGTTGGAAAATGAATCTTCTGTCCAAGGTCAAGAGTGTTCTGGAGCATGATTTCATTCAGGATATCACTTTACTTTGCTTTGTTCAGCTTTCCCTCAACCTTGACTAGTCTCCCATGTGCTGACACACATCTCCACGGCATAATGTTGCCACCATCATACTTCAATGTTGGAATGGTATTGCACAGGTAATGAATAGTGCCTGGTTTCCTCCATATGCGATGCTTAGGACTAATGAATACAGTTCAGTCTTGGTTTCATCAGACCAGAGTATCTTTTTGTCAGATAGTTTGACCGTTTAGGAGCCTTTTTACAAACTGCAGGATGGTTACATGTGTTGTCTGACCACTCTGCCATAAAATCAAGATTAGTGAAGTGTTGCAATGGCGGGTATCCTTCTTTGAGTTTTCACTCATCTCCACACAGGTTCTCTGGATGTCAATCATCAGGATCTTGGTCACACTCTCTCATTGTCCCTTTTTTTGGTAAAATTGTTTAGCATGGCTGGGCAACTAGTTCTACAAAAAGTTGTGCTTCATCCAAACTTATTCCATTTTTGATTCACAGAGCCATTGTGCTCTTCTGGACCTTCAATGCTACAGGAATAGTTTTATAGCCTTCCCCAGATCTGTTCCTCAATACAATCCTTTCTTTAAGCTCTGCAAGCAACTCCTTCGATCTCACGGCTTTGTTTTTTACTCTGATAGACATTTTTAACTATTGGACCTTCTATAACAGTTGTGTGCCTTTCCTAATCACATACAATAAATTGAATTGACCTCAGGTGAATTCCAAAGAAGGTGGAGAAGCATCTTAATGATGATCAATAGAATGTGAGACATCTGAGTGAAATTTCAAGTGTCAGAGCAAAAGGTCTGAATATGTGTCAATGTGATATTTCAGCTTTCAGGGGTATTGTGTGTTCTTGATGAGGGAACATAATAATTTTAATGATTTTAGTATAATCTGTAACATAGCAAAAGAGCTATACAAGAAACATCATGGATGTTTCTGGGACGCATCATCAGTGATGTATCCTGAGGTCATCAGGCGTTTCGGGTCTCACAACATCATACTGTACACCCTTGCTCAGGCGAACCAGCCGGTGTTGATCAATCCCCAAATTGCGTCCCAATAACGATCCACAGATCAGACCTTTTAACCCAAAGCCACCTTGAGGCTTTCTCTGCGGCTTCACTTGCGGATTTACTGGCCCTCTTTTTGGCCACTCCTGTTATGCCCAGCCGTGTGAGGACTCTGCAGAGTGAGTGTCCTGCAAATCCTCTGCAGCCAACTTCTATGGGCTCATAGAGTACCCTTCAGCCTATGTCCCTGCACTCCTCCACCAGCTTCTGGTACTTGGTATGTTTCCTCTTGTTAGCTTCCCTGATACACTCTTCCCAGGGGACTGTCAGTTCCAGCATGATCAGCTGTTTTGAGGCCTCAGAGGTCTGGCCGGTGTGATGTCATGATTTGCTGCAGGAATACTTTTTGAAGGCATTATCATTATTTCAATATGAGCTTTAAGGACAGGAAGATGAAAATCAGAAATCAAGTGGTCAAAAAAATCAAAGCCCTGATCAGTAGCCAGAAGATTGTTACAGTCAATTTTTCTGTTCAACCAATTAAACAGCAAAACTGAAGAAATGTTGCCAATAAAGTCCCTATGTATCCTTCTTCTAAACTATTCTTCATTCGTTGAGTGTTTTTGTTAATATCCAAATCCTATATAATGTCATCATCACGATACACTATAATGCATAACATTCTGAACACCAATGGAGCATTAATGCTGACAACAACAGTGCCCATGAAAAACTTGAAATTTTTTCCAGTGCCCTCAATATGGATAATTAGCAAAATCACATCATGACAAGGGCGGCACGGCGGCACGGTGGCGCAGTGGTAGCGCTGCTGCCTCGCAGTTAGAGACCCGGGTTCGCTTCCCGGGTCCTCCCTGCGTGGAGTTTGCATGTTCTCCCCGTGTCTGCGTGGGTTTCCTCCCACAGTTCAAAGACATGCAGGTTATGTGGATTGGCGATTCTAAATTGGCCCGTTTGTGTGTGTCCTGCGGTGGGTTGGCACCCTGCCCAGGATTGGTTCCTGCCTTGTGCCCTGTGTTGGCTGGGATTGGCTCCAGCAGACCCCCGTGACCCTGTATTCGGATTCAGCGGGTTGGGAAATGGATGGATGGATGGACATCATGACAAATTTAAAAAAAAATGAAATTAAAAAAGAGAGTCAACATTATGTTCAGGTCTTATAAAGTAAAATATAATTTTAAACCATGGCAAAGGCAGAACATCAGTAACCCTTAAAGAACAGAAAGAGTCTAAAAAAATCTTGTCATCTGACATTCTGTACACACTATATTTAAATATATGCTTTTTCCATAGAGTACAGCACAAAATTATTTTATACAATATATTCTTTGTTGCTCAACTGCACTTTTTTACATGGAGTATTTTATAGATTTCTAATAGAACAGAAGATCACAAATAGATCCATTGTTGTAGAATTCAGCTATCTGTCCATTGTTAAACTACTTAATGAATTTAGTGTCCTGAGGAGTTGATATGAAGTGAAAATGCCACTTTTTTTATCCTGCATCTCGTAACATTGTAATAATAGACTATGATATCTAAAACTGGAAGTCCATACTCAGTGTCAGTAGCTGCATTATATGATCATATACATTATTTAATCCATCTTTCTTGAATTTCTTTTCATTTCTTTCTTGTTTGCTTTTTAAATCACTTTGCCATCATCCTTGCTTTAAAAAATGTCATATAAAATAAAAAGAGACTAATACATTAATGCATACTTTACATTTTACATTATTGTTTCCAAATTAAAGAAACTCTACAAACAGGTTTTAGCCTCTCATGCCATATTTGTAACCTCCTTGAAGATAGATGGTATATTTTATATACTTTACCTATAATAGTATTAAAAATATCTAATAGCTTTAAGTTTTAAAAAATGCTTAGACTTTGTTCATCCACTGTAGTATTTAATTTTTCCTACTGACTATTATTAACACTAAATAGTGTTGTCCTTCACTAAAGCATAAAGTGTTTCACTTCTGCCTTTCACATTGTTATTATTGGTTTTCCTAACATTTAGTTTTTCAGAGATAAGTGTTGAGGTATTTTAATCGAGTAAATAACTCATGCTTCTGTATACATATGAGGACTAGAAATAAAAAATAACCATTTTTTCAGCCATGAAAGAGTGCACTTTTACTGTCCCATTAGAATTGCCTCACTAACAAAATACCATTAATATTTTTGCTCAGAGGAGGCAGAAAAAAAGAAAACGCTACGGGTAGTTAATATTATAAAGATCAAACCAATATCTAACTATCCATCATTTTTCCAGAGGACACAGATCTAAAGGGGTGGGGAGTTAAATAAATATAGTATAATATATATTTTATAAATACTGTATGCTGAAATTTGAAATTAATTCACTGTAGACTACTTTCCAATAAGTTATATTTTAACCCTCTGCCTAATCAAAAAAGTAGATGCTTTAGGAAACAAAAATTTACAAAATACATTTATTATTTAAAACAAAAATTTTAAAAAGGACCCAGATGGGTCATAATATTTAGTGTCTGACCAATGTATTATCCTACTTTTACTGAACACCATGTGGCATTTGAACATTGTATTATTTGCAGCAAAGCTTAACTTTCTGACTCAAAACAATAGGGAATAAGCAACATTTTTAAAACTGTAGCAATGACTGCACCTTCCACTTTTCACCACAATTTTGTACAGTATGTGCATTAGAACGCTTCTCTCATGCAGTAGTTGAGAGCTGAATGACAGGACTTTATCTAATCTTTCTGAATTTTACAATCAGTTTAAACTTACAATTTAGTCAAAACATGGATTCATAAGGGAACACTGTCTCTGGACAGCTGGATATTTCCTTGCTTTATTCTTCACCAAACCAATAAAAGCTGCAGAGTAAGCTTTAAGTTCACAATAAAGATCATGTATCTTTTCATGTGCAGAAAATTCAATAAAATGAATCTGTGAATATTGTGCAAAGAGTATTGAGAGCATTACAATATCAACAAAAATCTCAATACAAACCCTCTATTAAAATAACACATTAAATACAACACCAGACAATACAGTATTTATAAGAAAACACAGCAATACACTTATTTAGTTGCCAATATGAATGGGGTTTGAGTAATCTTATGATATGAAAATAAAAACTGTTGCAGAATCAGGAGAGGTCTAAGGGTCCAATGCAATTTGTCAACACTAAGGAATACAATAAGTGCCAGGATGGCTGAATACAGTTTGTTTTTTTGAAGGCAGTATGTGATATGTTAGTGCTCTTAACATGTCCTTACCTAATTGCTCCATCCAGATTACCTTGATTAGGCATACATGTCTTTGCCAATGGGAAACTTAATTCAATAGCCTTCTTACTTCCTGCCTGAAATGAGTTAAAAGAACAAACACCTAATCATTGCACTATCAAATTTGACATATTTGAACATCATGTGTATTTATATCCAAGGTATCATGGTGTCTTCATCTCCCAAAATATAAAGTACAACTTTCTTCTTTTTTCTTTCTATTAAGAGCTATTACCGAGGTTTATTCGCTCTAAGACTATATTGAGCACTTTCCATTTACAAATATAACACAGTTAACTTAAACCTCATCCTAACAGTCAGTTAAAGCATAACATGCAATACAAAATATTTATTTTTACAAGATAAGATGCACTTTAGCTGTCTCCCCACATTGTTTAATTCTCTATGAGATATCCTCATTTCAAACAGTGTAAGTATTGCAGTGCACAGTAATAAATGACCAAAAGATCGATATGATTTATAGTGTAAATGACTGTGTAGCTGCAGTTTATATAATTCATTTTATACTATATTCACATAAACTTATTTAGATTTATATAGAAATATAAACAATATTTAGGTTGTAAGTGAAAATGCATTTACTTCAAGTCTGAAGCTACAAGAAAATATGATTAAAACTGTCAGACAAGGACAAAACAGATAAAGCCAAAGATCAACCATGACATCTCTTTTATGTAAATCAATGTTTTTTGTGTTTTTGGTTTTTACTTACAGCTAGTTAGTGGCCATTTGTTGATTGCAGCATCAGTAGTGGCAGGAAGAGAGCTGAGATGCTGCCACCTCTGCTGCTCCACCACCACTTCTCTCACTGCAGAGAGCTGCAGCAAGTACATGCTAAACAAAAGGCATACAGCCTGTAGCAGCTGGTTTTGGCAATTTGTAGAACATTATTACCCTACTGTTTTCCTATAGCCCTCAGCCATAAACACAAATGGAATCAACTTAGTATATATTAGCACTAGCAGTTTGATAATTTTATATTAAGATTTGAGAATGGAGACATTTAAATCCTGATTAATAATAATGTAAATTGACAATGTTCATGATTTTAACAGAATATGATAAATGTGTTTTTCCAGATTTGTCAATGGTGATGCTAAATTATTCTATCAACTCTGATATTTGAAGGCTAAGAGAACTATCTTGATATGAGTGGCAGAGATCTTTATCAAGATGCTGGAAAGAGTAATAGAATAGGGAAGACTTAATGACAGATAATCATACAGCAAAATGAACAACCTTAATGGCAACACTTAGAGAAGGACACTATGCTAAAATAATGACTCTTCTGTCTTGATGTAAATGCTGAGACTGACTGGGCATCTCAATCGGTCAAACAGATCATTTCATGGCCCTGACAGCCTTATCGAAAGCCTCTTTCAATCATTTGTTTTTTAAAATTTTAAGAAAGTCTGCATTTAGTGGTCACAGTGTACATATTGGAACATAGGCATTGTTAAGTTTTTATGATAAAGGTAGATTTACATAATTCATAACGTTATACAGTATGTTTAAAGCAAATTCTACTTTGCAGATAGTGTAGAGATTTAAGAACTTACATTATATTTTTATTTTATTGCTATGGACTTACACTATGAGCCATCTCAGTTTTCAGATTTGCACTGTGGTAACTGCCGGTGGCTTGCTACAATTCCACAATGTCAGGATTACAACAGCCCTCAGAAGCAGTCACTTATTAGCCTGAGGTAATAGGAGAGTCCCGGCCTTGGCCATGGAGATACTGCTTCTGAGCACTTAAAGCAATGCACTTCCTGGAGATGTCTACTCAGCTCCCACTGTCCTGTGCAGCACCACATCACATTCATACTTCATGCTTTTCATTGATGACCACCGCTGCAGTATTTTGAATTAACTAAAAAGTAGTGCTTAAATAATTTGAGCAGTCAAACAGTAATCAATTACAGAAGTCAATTCTGCATAAGAAAATAGAATAGGAAGCCAATTTAATGTTACAGTATGTCTAAGTATGTCTTACATGGTATGGAAATATGACAACTATGTTGTTCATGATGTAAGCAGATCACATTTAAATAAAGAGACCTTGCTGAGTTCCAGTTCTTAGGTAATATCAAACAAAGAAAGATGTTTTTACATCTAATAAAATAGCAAAAGCACAACAATACACAGCAGATTAATAAATACAGGCAAATGAAAAGTACAGTCAGTTATCAAAAAGCAAAGGATACAACTCAAGTACTGTGTAATGATGAAAAAAAATGAAGCAAGCATACAAAAAAAGTAACGGCCTTCCAAAAGGCTTTGGGGTTCATATGGAAAACATAACCCTTTAATCCTTTCAACTAAAAATTAGGAAATTAAGATTAATGTCAATGTCTGATGCAAAGAGGCAAAATCACTGATGTAGCACGGTTTTTGCAGATAGCATTTTTGAAATAATGATTTATAGATTTCTACAATGTAGAGATTTATGTATTAAGGTGGTGTAAATGAACTAGGTATTATTGCTACAGTTACAGATTCAAAAGATTAAGTAAAGGCTGAAGTTGCTGTTTAGAAACTACATACAGGATAAATCAGAGTATATCTAAGCCTTGAGATTTGAACAAGTACCAAAACATGCTACTTCAGATAATATGTATGCCAAATCAATATACTTTGGCCATTAATCTCACAGAAATGTCATCCAAGCAAACACTTTTCAGCACAGTATTTGGAGGCTACCAATTTCTCCATCCAACTTTTGTGATTACAGTATCTGTTTAAAAATGAAAATTTACAAGATGTGTGAAGGCATTATAGGAATTAAGCATGATGTTATTTTATCCACTAGACTGCAGCAAAATAATGACCCAAGAGTTATTCGGACTTAACATTTAAAGCAGATCATTACCGTCACCCCGAGTCTGACTGGAATAATCACAATTGCATAGAATTCTGAGGACATGTAATGCTCAAGGTTAATACCAAGGAGGTGTCACACACGTGCGCTTAACTGAGGGGCGGAAAACATGATCGGGTTTTTTCGAAGTGCACTAACCTTTCCTCTCCTTCTCCTACAGATCCCCCGAAAGGGAAACCAACATAGAGTACTTCCTGCTTCCCTTGCATAACCACACCTCCTTCCAAGGTCACTTCCTGTCTCAATTTTTGGACCCCATCTCTTCCTCCATGGCTATTATAAAAATCCAACTAGTTTTGTGTTTAGTTGTCCCTGTTTTGGACACGGAACCAGATGTTGTTCTGCAGCCATTTATTGAAAGTCTGATGTATTTTGCATTGTACAATGTACATTGGGGGTAGATCCCCAAACCTTTTTTGCCTTCTTTGTGTATCCTTACAGAGGTTACACTTACATTTGGCGTACTGGAATGGAAAAACCATATAAAGAGTAACCATTTCATGAGCTACAATACAACACAAGAGTTAGACGCAGGCATTAGAAATTAATAACTTTTTTAATGTTCAACGGAAGTGAATGAGACTTCTAACAAGTCTTTAAAATTCAGACAACATAGGATAATACTCATTGAATCTTCCAAGTTAACCATTTTTATTGCAGCTAAGCAGTCATTGTTAGTTGCCCCTTTTTCTGATTTTCATTCTGATGATATTAGCAATGTACTTAGCAGCCCTACTTTTGGAAACAGTTGCTGTGCTCAGTACAACTAAATTGAAGATTGAAACATGAAGAGCAAGTGTGGAGAGAAGCTCTATAATGTTAGGCCTGCAGATTGTACCAATTAATCTGTATACGCTGGAGAGGTGGCAAAATAAGTAGATTAAAAAAACAAAAAAGGCAAAACAAAACACGTATCCAAATCACTAGGCTAAAAGGTAAAAATTCAAGTAGCAGACCACAAAGTCAAAGCCAGCATCAGAAAATAAACTAAAGATGGAACTCAGCTAATAGCATTTTTGGTGTCACAGTACTCACCACATCTCTTGCTTTTATTTTCTTTGATTCACTGATCATGTTTCGACAGAATAATTTTTGTTGCTAAGTAACAGAAGTATGTTGGGCCCTGCATGTTAAAGGAACTCAGATCCCATCCTGAAAGATGTGGACAGTTTTATTTTAATTTTAGGTAATGTTGACTCATTTGCCTTAAATTGCAAACAGTCAATTAATGATTTTTACTAGCAACTCCTGTCCATTTTTAAAATGCATTCTCAAGACTCCCCACACCCCAAGATTACTCCAAAATCATGTTCCTTAAAACTGCTGGTGTAACAAAGTGTAACTTTTTTTTAGTTATGAACTTCCCCAAAATTAGTTGATCCCTGTAAATAGTTAATAGCATACTGACAACATAATCTGTTGTAGTACGGGCATTATTTAACGTCACACCTCACAACCTGCATGCACCACGTTTTTGGCTCGTAAACCAGAAGCGCAGTGGACGCTGTGGGGTAAGTTGTGGTTTCAGTTCTTCAGTTCAGTTCAGTTTTTCCCGATTTTTATTTCATTTATTTTGTATTAATAATTTAATTGGCTTAGCTCTCTTTCACAGGGGTGGGGGTTGATTTGTTTTCGATCTAAATAATTTTTAAAAATGTATTTATTTGTATGGAATGTTGTGTGATTTTAATAAAATCACTAAAATCAAAAAAAAATTGCAAATTTATTATTTAGCAGGTATAGGGGAGAAGCCGCTTATGTGATGCCCTGTTCATTCTTTTCCTATTGTTTTGGAAAGGTATGCTATATATATTTTTTTTTTTTTTTGTTAAGAATATATAATTACAAAATCAGGATTAATTTGTATAAAGCTAAGTGTATTGTAAATAGTTCTCTCTGGAAAATTTCATCAATTTTTGTTTTGTAAATAGTTTTATAAGCAATGTGTTTGTATAAATAAAAAGGGGAGAAGGGCAGTGGATGCTGTGGGGCATAGGGGAGAAGACGCTTATATAATGTCCTGTCCACTTTTTTCCTTTTGTTTTGGAAAGTTTCTTGAAGAGGAAAATAAAAGCTTCTGTTTTGACCCAACGTGCCTCTAATTTGACAATCATTTAACACGCAGAGAAAAGTGTAGTCGGTTACACTGGCATAGAGTGTATCATCAGAAGGAGATAGTGTTTAGACAAGTTTTTCATAACTGTTAATATTTTTGATTAGAAGCAAAAGGAACTTCTAATACATTTTGTTACAGTTATCAACATTGTCATAAATGAAAGAATCAAGAGAAGTAGTTATGTTTCTGTCGATAGAGATATTTGAACTGCAGGCTTATAATTTTTATGAACCATATTTCTCAATTAATGCAAAATCAAAGAGTCACAAAATAATTCCACATTACATTTCAAGAGCAACTGAACTAAAGGCATCCCAGAGATACAAAGGTTTGTATTTATAAAGGATTTCATTTAATAACCCTTTTCTAGTTACAAGAATCGATGTGGCATTTTCTATTTAGTGCTACAGGTCATTGTATGAAACAAAGGTATGGGAAGTAGAATGAACCAGCAATCCTTCATTCTCTTGTGCAGGCAATCTGCATGCTGCCTCTGCATTTTTGCCCTTGTCTGCAACTTTTGTTTGCTGTCATCCTTTTGCTACAAAGAACAAAAACAGGCAGAAGATGTACACAATCCCACAGTGTGTTGCAAAGAACTCGTAACATCTTTTCATTTAATCCTTCTGCATCAGCCTCTCACTAACCAGCATATTTGTCAATAAGCCCACACAAATGAAGTCACCAAACACACCGACCTCCTCACTTCATCCTCAATTTGCTTGACGAGTGTGATACTGATAGTGTTTTCTGTTGTCTTTATTGTGCATTTATTATTTTATAAACAACGCAGCTGGCTCCCTGCCCGGTGTTTGTTTCCTGCCTTGCGCCCTGTATTGGCTGGGATTGGCTCCAGCAGACCCCCGTGACCCTGAAGTTAGGATATAGCGGGTTGGATAATAGATAAACAATGCATATCATATTTTTGCTTTGTTAACTACGTTTTGCCATTTTCTAGCAAAGGCAGATAAAGTTTTAATGAAAGGAATCAGGAGAAGAAACTTCATCAAATTGGGCCAAGTTCATTCCCAAAAGATTCCACAACAAGAAAGTACCACAACCTTGCCCAGAAAAAAAAGAAATGAGGAACAAGAAAAGCTAGAGAAACACACTAGGGACTTTGTTTTTTTATTAGATCATATCTACAAACTTAGACAATCAGGAAGTGACTGAGACAGTGATCCTTATACCATTGTGTACCTCAAATTATCCTATCTTAGCAAGCTGTAACAAAAACATCCATAAAATTTCAGCACCATTCAAAATCCAAGATTTTAATATCCTAAAAATGATGTCTAATTAAAAAAAAGCAAATTTCAATAACTACTACAGAAAATAAAAAATTGATTCTAAAGGCAAACAAAAAGGTGCAACAATTTTTTAAAACTTAATATTCAGAACATCCATCCATCCATCCATCCATTATCCAATCCACTATATCCAACTACAACAAATATATGTAAATGTCAGCTGCATAATACAGTAGCATTGAATGAGCTTCTAGAATGAGTCGTATTATTGAGTCAATAATGACTGCAAAATGCCTCTTTAGAGTGTGTTTTAACAACTACTGTTAATTACTTCAATGAATGTTCATTTCAAAACAACAACAATATTTATTTATATACCACAGCTTCATACAAATGATGTAGCTCAAAGTGCTTTACAGGATGAAGAAAGAGAAAAAAGACAAAATATAAAAAATAAAATTAAGCAATACTAATTAACATAGAATAAAAGTAAGGTCCGATGGCCATGGAGGACCGAAAAAACAAACAAACAAAAAAAAAAAAAACAGACGGCTGGAGAAAAAAAAAATAAAAATCTGCAGGGGTTCCAAGGCCAGCCTCCTCTAGGCATTCTACCTAACATAAATGATCTCAATCAGTCCTCATGGTTTTTTTGTTATGACTTTAGGAAAAACGGAAGTCAATTCTGAAATTTAAGAACATATTTTTTCTATCAATATTAAAGTTGATTACATTTCAAATTATAAAAGTTTGCCCTTTTTTCCAGGAATTTATTATGTTCACACAGATTGTTAATTGAAATACTGTGAACTGATTTTACTTTTTTTTAAATCATCATTTCAGTCATTTTTTTTTTGACAAACATGAGAATCGTCTGGTTATACCAAGAAGTAAACAATAATGGCATATTACTGCTATGGTTCCTCTGGCCTGAATGGATTAATTTGCAAACCATCCAGTGATCCAAGAGCATCGATTGCAACCCATAAAGTCCTTTGGGACACCAGCATCCTAAATGTCAGTGCTTTGCAAAAGTAGAGAAATGGACTGTCAGAACACATTGTCTGCTACAGGCATCTGGCCTTTTCATCTTCCATAATTCATGTCCCTTGAGACTATGATATGTCATCGGCGTGCAGAGTTGATTTAGTCCTAATAAGCATGTGTTCAACAGATTGAACAAGATAAGGCTTAGCAGAATAACTTCCATGGCTAAAATGCTGATTTATTATCTTGACTCTGTTTGGATGAAACACCCCTCCCATTCTAATTTCCATCTCAGGATAACATTAATTTTCCCATTTTCCAAAGTTTTTACAAATTAAGCATTTGGAAGTGTCACTTCCCAGTCATCTGCTAATCATACAGTATAAAGTTCCCTATGTGCATTATATTATGTTTGCAATTCTCTCCTCAAGGGGCAAAAGCTAATTTTAAATTTGGCAACTGAAAAGGCACAGTGAACATAAATTACAGATCTAATTGGAACATTACAATGCATAGGGCTAATACCACCATGAAGTTCATAGAACATGAATCGTAAATTGCTTGCAGAAAGTGTATTTTAAAGATATTCAGTGCTCTATGAAGGGAAAAAGAGGATGTTATGGTGTCTATGAATTTGAATCTGTGTTTGAAGTCAAAGGTTTCTTTATTTTTGAAAAAGTAATTAAAAGTCACATTGTCTGCCATGTGGTTGATACACACAAATATTCACACAACATTATACAATGAAGACACAGGCAAATTTAAAGTGTAATGATCATAAAAAGAACCTGTTTCTCTGCACTGTATTTGTATATAACAAACCACTAAAGACCTTGAATTGGATTGTGAATGTTATGTTAATATTTGCATATGACTTAATTGATTTATTTATTTTTTTAATTTGCTATACTTTTCCTCTGAATAAGCCTGGTCATGTTTCTTTGTACAGTGAATAAATAGTGTAAATAGTATCTTCTTCTTTAGATTAAAAATAATAACAGACTAGATTTATTATTTTACTGCCTTTGGGTGCTTAACAAGATGCTGCCATAACTTTATGCCATAATTGTTAACCAAATCATTTGGGTAAAATGATTATGAACAAAACTCAATTTTTTTTGCTTTGTCAAATTGCTGACTTGGAATGTGGCAACAAGGTTTTACTATTGTAGCTGCAAAGTCAAGTGTCAGCACGCAGAATTTGCGTAATGCATGTAAACCGACATATTACAGTACTCTGTGGTTAAGCATAAATAGCATAATTGCTTGGTGAAAATATTTAAGGATACATTATCTTTACAAAAATTATTAATGGTTTTCTGCTCTTATTTTTTTTTAATTCAGCACATTATTACCCTTTAAAACTTTTAATGCTAGTTTTAAGTACATGTTTCCATGAAAGAAGAGAATACAGGAAATATAAAAATATCCTCTAAAATCATTTGTTTACACTGATTGTATGTATTGATGAAATATTAAAAAATAGTCACTTTTTGGGGTTGTGTACTGGCACTACAGCCTCAAAGCTCAATGGGCGAGAGTTCCCAGTTTTTGATGAATTTGCAACTTTACCTCCATGTTAATTTGGATTTTCTTTTCATACTCAGCTCTCCTTCCACCTAATGTGAATGTTGATGACGATACTTATCCATAAAATTTTCAAACCTGCTTAATCTAGACTAGCGTCACAGGGGGTGCTGGAGCCTATCTCTGCTAGCATAAAGCACAAGGCAGGACCAAACCCTGGACAGGTTGACGACACTTGGTGACTCAAAACTGGACCAATATTGAGCTGTGAGTGCGAAGCTGGAGGATCCTATTTGTAGTTAGCACCTGCTTTGCATTGAGTTCTTCCAGGGTAAGGTTGACTCGACGCCCAGATGTTATAAATGATTCATAATCCATCTTCCTAAACAAGCTTCAACCTATTGGAGACAGCTGAAAAGATTTCATTGTGAATATGCTGCTATGTTATTGCAATATATTCTTTTGCAATTTAATTATGTCAGTTGACTTGCAAATAAATTTTAAAAAATGTAGTAAGAATATCCATAGTAAAGACTTTTCAGCCAAGAACATAAGTTCAGTGCTATGGCAAATGGTATCTTCCAAATGTATACATTTTTTTATCCTTTTTCCTTAAGTGAGATAATAATTTCCTACAGCAGAGATAAGATTAAGATCTTACCAAGCAACCTTTAATTTAAATAACACATTTCTATAGCACATACCATCCATGTCTGAGATAAGGGAAAGTAATTATTATGAAGCAACAATTATCTTATTTTTTCCAACCATGTGTCGTAAATAAACAGTATCACAAGGAACTTTAAAAACCACAGTATATTATGATTTACATTTATATATTGTTTAAATGAAGCATTGGAAAAGTAAGAGAAAGGTAGGGAAAGAAATGAATGGAAAGGCGGTGCCCATTTCAAAATGGCACATAGTGGATAATAAAGCTCTAAGTCTTTTTAAAAGCATTCCAAATTACAAATACAATTAAAATGTTACAGACATTTGACCCCAAGTTTACTGCAGACAGTGAAATCTTTAACAGATTCCAAGCAACTCTAGGATTATTTATTTAACATTCACTGTAGAACAGCAGTTTTCATAACAGTTTTAATCGCGCCCCAACATTTTTTTGAAATGTAGATGCATGTTTTATTATACCTACTTAACTTTTATCGACATTTATCTAACTCTATATTTATTGTATGTTAATTTGTTTTGGTTTCAACAGATGTTTTTTTCATATTTTTGATTCTTATTTTCTTTTTTCACATCTTCGCGCCCCCCTTTTTGTTACTTCACACCCCCTTGGGGGGCCCGCCCCACAGGTTGAGAACCACTGCTGTAGAAATAAGCTGATACCATCTATGAAAATATAATGTTGTGCCTATAACAAGTAGAACTGCCTGACACTATCAGATTAGTCCTGCATTAGCTGGTACCGTTTATTACTTAAGTTTTCAAAACGATTTCAGGGCTTAATCATGTCTTTGTACAGATTTGGTAGTGCTTACATAATAAATAAATAAATACACGCATAAATAAATAAATAAAACATGCCAGCACGTTTATCAGATTTCTCAAAGCATTTAAAAGCTGTTTAAGTGGCTGATGAACAGAAAACATGAGTGTTAGTGCCATGCAGATAAACAGTAATATAAATGCGTGTAAGGTTTTCAGTCAAAGTAAAGATAATAACACAGCTGAGGATAATTATTTTGTTTTTTAGATGCTGAGCATAGGAAGCAGGGCAGAACAGCCTAGCAAAGAACATATTAATGGTTGAGATTACTTGTTTTTCAAGTTTTTTTTTTTTATATCACAGCCGAATTTATTGTTAATATATGCATAATTCAAATGGCCTTTTCTGTCTCTTGATTTGATTTTCATTTTCAAATTCCTTATGCCTGGCTTCCTCAGTATTGTTCATTGTATTATGATCTACTGTACTGGGGTCCTACACCTCCCCCAGCCTGGACATGATTTTCAATAAATTCAGAACAAGCATACGTTCAGAATAAAACAAAGGTCTCATCATGGACATAAAGGAAGAGGGACACACAACACAATATCCATCCACCCATTATCCAACCTGCTATGTCCTAACACAGGGTCTGCTGGAGCCAATTCCAGCCAACACAGGGTGCAAGGCAGGAAACAAAACCCGGGCAGGTAGCCAGCCCACCACAGGACACACACACACACACACACCAAGTACACACTAGGGACAATTTAGAATCGTCAATGCACATAACCTACATGTCTTTGGACTGTGAGAGGAAATCAGAGCACCTAGAGGAAACCCATGCAAACACGGGGAGAACATGCAAACTCCACGCAGGGAAGACCTGGGAGGAAAACCCGGATCTCCTAACTGCGAGTCAGCAGCGTTACCCACCGTGCCACTGTGCCGCCCCAACACAATATGAAATTGGTAAATACAGATATTTATTTGAATTTCAAGGCATTTACAGATATATCTGGCTGGCAGAGACCAGATTTGCACTAAGCACTCAGTTACTGCTACCATTTTGGGTGTTGGGTGAGGAGTACTCACACAGGATATATTGCAGTGACTCTTACTGAAGGTCCAGGCTTTCTTTTAATTGCCCCAACTACACAGCATGACTGGATCTGCTTGCCTCCATTGCCTTACTGGTCTCAACAGTTTAGCAGTTGGCTTAAAAACTGGTGCGTTACTTATTTTGGGTATTTGTGAGGAACAAGACTTCTTCACTTGAAGAAGTGGCTGATTGCTATTGGAATCTAGTTGGTCTAGCTCTGAGAAATGAGCCTTCAAATCTAAGGCAGAGCTCCGCTTCTGCATCTTACATAAAAAATTTATGTTCTTTAAAAAGTTTTAAAAAATCTCTATTCTAATGATACAGTTAAACTTACTTTGATGAAAACTCAAATAATAATGCGTTGGACAGTTCTTAACCCAGTTTTACTAGTTTCAGCAATCTTCTTAGTTGTTTTCTTAGCTTGATGCAGGCCAATAATTTGACCCTTCTGAAACAGCGTAACATCTTTTCCGTGATCACAGGATATGTCTTCCTACATGGTTGTTTTAAGAAATGGGAAGCTATTCACTGCATCAGTTAAAGTTAATTAACTTTTTGCCAGCTTATACGTATTAATCACTGCAGTACTTATGCAATAGAAGGCTCTTACTTATTTGTTTTCTTATATCCAGGTGGTGACTTTGTTTTGGAAGGGCAGTGTATACACACACACATATACGAAGGAGGGACCCAAAAATAAGAATAATTTTTTTCTGGAGGCTGGAGGGACATTAGTTCTGACATTTATCGCTACGGGTGTTTACTAGACTGCCCTCTGCATCATTTGGCCAAGCGGTGTCCTTGAAGTACTCAAGCGATTGTGTGATGCAGTGCGGAGAAAACGACTAGAACTGTGGTGATCAGGCAAGTGGCTCCTGCCCACACAGCATTGAATGCACAGCAGTTTCTCATGAAAAATGGGATGACAACAATTTCCCACCCATACTCCCTAGACCTTCCCCCACTCCCCAGACCTTGCACCCTGCGATTTTTTGTTTATTTGCAAGAATGATGAGGGACCTTAAATGGAAGCGTTTTTCAGGATGTAGAGGAGGTCAAGAAGCAAGTGATGGAGGAACTGAAATCATTTTGCAAGAGTTTCAGAACAGTTTTCAATAATGGAAAAAGGGTGAATATTTAATTTTGGAAATGTTCTGAGAAATATACGATTTTCATGTTATGTATATTAATACATGTGCATATATGCATTACACACACACACACACACACTGCTAGTCGAAAGCTTTAGAACGCCCAATTTTATTAATTTTCATTGAAATTTAAATAATTCAAATCTAGTGAATAGCCTGAATAGGTAAGTGGTAAACTATCAAAAATTAAAAAATAAAAAGTTCAGGTTACAACGCAAGCTGCTGACTCTCAGAATTGTGTCTTCTGATTTTACTGTAGCTTTGAGTCTGCCAGATGCTTCTGTCAGTTTCCAAGTTCCTTTTAATGGTGAATGAACTATACTCACTGACCACTTGGCTTTCTTTGGAATTTCTCTAAAGGAAAGTGATACACCTTCAAGGGTTATAATGCTCTGTCTCTCTCTTCCTTTGTTAATGGCTCTTTTCTTGTGTTGCAGAAAATAGTAAATAAAGAAAGTCTTGAGTTGTCGCTTTATTTGCACCTATAAGTGGAGCCCCATGTGCCATGCTCAAAGCATCATGGCAAACTGAAGAAATCTAACAGAAAATCTTCCTTTTATCATTTACATAATACATTTCAATTATTTTAATTTTCAACAATCAGCTTTAGATAAATAGTATGCTACAGAAACACACCTCTGAAATAAATGTTATGTAAAGTACCAAACTAGTTAAATATATTAGAAGAAATAAGACTTCTAACATGTAAACTGTTATCACAGGACAAAGCAGAAAGGTAAATTTTATATATGATTTAATTTGAATTTAATATGAAGTCAGGATGTCCTAGTTTAGCAGGCAGGCAGTTTTGCACTTTTTTCTTTTCCCTTACATTCGCCATTATGATAGAAATATACAGTGCAATATTGTCCACATAATGTGTCGGGGGTGTTGCAACACACTTTGTTCCAACACTGCCTTAATACAGACAGAGGGTTTTTAAGTAACCAACAAAAATCGCGACACCTGTAAGAATTGTTTGCATGAACTTTCAAGGCTTAATTAACTTCCATTACTACAGAAGAGCTTTAAGTTGTTAACCTATCACTTGTTCTCTGAAAATGGCCTTTTTATATCTTTTTGTAAGTTTTTGTATGCACTATGTACATGTCTTTTGTTGGTATTGTATTATTGTTCAGAGGAGACATGCATGTAAGAACTTCATTGTACCATGTACATATGCCAATAAACTTAGTCTGACATGACAAGTGGAGGAAGAAGTTAAAAATGCATACAGGCCAGGACAGGATTCAAACCCATTCTTCCTTACCTGGATGGCATCAGAACTAATCAATATGCTATAATGTGAAACTCAGTTTTTAAAGTATGACATTAATATATATATATATATATATATATATATATATATATATATATATATATATATATATATATATATATATATATAGGGTGGCTGGACGTTCCCTTAGAGATAGGGTGAGGAGTTTAGTTATCCGGGAGAGACTCGGAGTAGAGTCGCTGCTTCTCCACATTGAGAGGAGTCAGTTGAGGTGGTTTGGGCAGCCGGTCAGGATGCCCCCGGACGCCTCCCTGGGGAGGTGTTCCAGGCATGTCCCACTGGGAGAAGGCCGACCTCAGATAAGCGGTGGATAAGGATGGATGGATAAAATATATCCATCCATTATCCAACCTGCTATATCCTAACTACAGGGTCATGGGGGTCTATATATATATATAAGTTAAAAAAAAAGTTTGAAAAGTTTGTATGGTTTCAGGAGGAGCATTTGATGAAAGTGCAGCTGAAGGAGAGATGCTGGATCATTTATTTTGCATGACAAAAAAATTGAACTTGAAACTTATGTGAAATTAAAGCCTAAAGATATCTGACATCCTTAAAGACTGATGCATTTAAAGTAACAGTATTTAAGTTTACTTTTTTTTAATTAAAAGAATGACAGCATGTCTGGTTTTGGATCCATTACAACAACTTCTGCTGAGGCTCACAGAACAAGGAAATTAACTTTCAATGAATAAATAGATCACAAAGAGGTGGAAATATTTATGTGACTGCCAGGATCTCAAGTGACTACATTTTTAATGTCAAAAATCTGTAGATTGAGGTTAAAAAAAAAACTTTAAAAAAATCCAACTACAAAAACATGATTTTAAGCAGGTACAGAATTAAAACTGCCAAGTAGTATAGCACACTACAGTGTACAGCATATTGTTATGCTAATACGTAAAATTATTTCTCAGAGGGTATGGAGTTCTTATAAATAAACATAGCTCACAAGTAAGCAGTATGACCAACCACATTATTTTATTTAAAGCTCTGTAATATAAAAGAGAGAAAATGATTAAAAAATAAAACCCACATGTTGCTGGCACAGCATTTCTTCTCTTCTAAGTAGAATTGGGGTGGGGAACCATTTTCATTCCAAAACTAATAAAAAAAATCAATTGCAGGAATCTTAAAATGTTTTGATAATATTGTTTTATTTTATATAAAATATTCAGGCTACTAATATTTTAATTTATTTATATTTTATTTCCATAGTCACATCTGGTAATGTGACATGAAAGTGCTTCTCTGAATATAATTGCTCACAGCATTATGTATTGTGAAGTAAGCACTACAAAGAGATACAGAATTAAACATGTATTCACAGTAAATCAGCACAACTTCTGAAAACTGAAGTTGAAAAATGAATACAGAATGGTGTCACAATTTGTCATGTCATTAATTTTTATGAGCAAAAAAGAAAATGCTTACTTTATTTTGAAATTAAGGTGTGTTGTTTGTAAAATCTTGCATTCTTTTTTGTAATCGAAATTGTTTTACATTTAAAGAATGCAGTCAGAAACATGTACGAAAATAAAAGTGTACATTTGGGCGAGTCATAAACGTGCTGGAATGAATTTGAAAGCTGATACGCTCACTTGACTAAATTCAGTTCTAATGATTGTTTTACTAGGTCCAAGTGATCAAGTCTTTGTTTGTAATCTCTTCTGAAAGGAACCAATGTGGTGTAATCATGTGCCATCTTCTGATCTGAATTACCTCTTCGCATTAGTACGATAGAAAAAAGGTATGCTCAAAGGAATATGTGATCACCGACTTTTAAAGAAGGTAGGCTTACATATTGTAATTCATAATTTCTAATTCCTTTCCTTAATTAACTCTATGGGTGTTTTACAGGCATACAGAAACACCACAAAAGTTATATATTTATTTTTATAGATGGAGAGCTTTCACAGGGTAACACAAATTAAAGTTAATAAAAGATAGGAGCTGAAGACAAAGCCTGATGCTTTATGAACCAGCAATTCTGACTACTACGCCAAACTGGTTGTTTACTGTATGTGACATTATAACTTAAAGGGTTTATAACTGCCCATTACTAAACTGCTCAAAAAAATTAAAAGAACACTTTGAAAACACATCATATCTCAATGGGAAAAAGAAATCCTCCTGGATATCTATACTGATACAGACTGGGTAATGTGTTAGGAACGAAAGGATGCCACATCGTTTGATGGAAATGAAAATGATCAACCTACAGAGCCCTGAATTCAAAGACGCCCCAAAAATCAGAGTGAAAAAATTATGTGGCAGGCTAGTCCATTTTGCCAAAATTTAATTGCAGTAACTCAAAATTGTACGCAGCACTTTGTATGGCCCCTGTGTTCTTGTACAACATCGGTGCATGCTTCTAATGAGATGACAGATGGTGTTGTGGGGGATCTCCTCCCAGATCTGGACCAGGGCATCACTGAGCTCCTGGACAGTCTGAGGTGCAACCTGGTGGCATTGGATGGACCAAAACATAATGTCCCAGAGGTGTTCTATTGGATTTAGGTCAGGAAAGTGTGGTGGCCAGTCAATGGTATCAATTCCTTCATCCTCCAGGAACTGCCTGCATACTCTCACCACATGAGGCCAGGAATTGTCGTGCACCAGGAGCCACTATACCAGCATAGGGTCTGACAATGGGTCCAAGGATTTCATCCTGATACCTAATGGCAGCCAAGGTGCCTTTGTCAAGCCTGTAGCGGTCTGTGTGACCCTCCATGGATATGCCTCCCCAGACAATCATTAACCCACCACCAAACTGCTCATGCTGAATGATGTTACAGGCAGCATAATGTTCTCCATGGCTTCTCCAGACCCTTTCACTTCTGTCACGTGCTCAGGGTGAACCTGCTCTCATCTGTAAAAGCACAGGGCACCAGTGGTGCATCTGCCAATTCTGGTATTCTATGGCGAATGCCAATCGAGCTGCATGCTGCTGGGCAGTGAGCTCAGGGCCCATTAGAGGACATGGGGCCCTTCGGACACCCTCATGAAGTCTTTCTGGTTGTTTGGTCAGAGACATTCACACCAGTGGCCTGCTGAAGGTCATTTTGTAGTGCTCTGGCAGTGCTCATCCTGTTCCTCGTTGCCCAAAGGAGCAGATACTGGTCCTGCTGATGGGTTATGGACCTTCTATGGCCCTCTCCAGCTCTCCTAGAGTAACTGCTTGTCTCCTAGAATCTCCTCCATGCCCTTGAGACTGTGCAGGGAGACACAGCAAACCTTCTGGCAATGACACGTATTGATGCGCCATCCTGGAGAAGTTGGACTACCTGTGCAACCTCTGTAGGGTCCAGGTATCGCCTCATGCTACCAGTAGTGACACTGACTGTAGCCAAATGAAAAACTAGTGAAGAAACAGTCAGAAAAAATGAGGAGGGAAAAATGTCAGTGGCCTCCACCTGTTAAACCATTCCTGTTTTGGGGGTCATCTCATTGTTGCCCCTCTAGTGCATCTGTTGTTAATTTCATTAACACCACAGCAGCTGAAACTGATTAACAACCCCCTCTGCTACTTAACTGACCAGATTAATATCCCATACGACTTTATGCTATACTCTGATTAAAAAGTGTTCCTTTAATTCTTTTGAGCAGTATACTGTACATATATTCATTGAAACACTACACTTTAACCCAATGAGTTTAATTTTCCTACAAAAAAGCATGAAGTAATTGAGGTATGGCTTTTGTTGTGACTTTAAGTTGACTTTATGTTACCTATTTGCTTCAGCATAATTTGTTTCATGTTTAGTGTTAATCCAGAACAAAAACAGAAAAGAACAGTCTGTAGTATAAGCGCTACCTTTATTACTCCAAAGTTTTTAAATGAATCTACACAGTACTTAAATTGGTTTTACTCCTAAGAATAACTGCTGCATTAAACATTATTTTCATTATTTATTGTCTAACTTGCTAATCCATATGATGGAACTGGTGATTATTCCAACAGCTACAGACATTAGGCAGTAACCAACACCAGAATGCCAGTTCAGTTATATTTTATTATAGCATTTCTAAAGCGGAGTAGTGCTTTTTATATACTTACAATGTAATCAAGGCATGTTTCAGATTGTAGTAACTCATGTAGATTATAGTAAACTGAAAATGTTGGCATACTTCCTAATTCTAAATTAAAATGCATTCATTAACATTAGTTTATCAGTATTGGTTATTTGAGTTTTAAGTGAGTTGACTCTTCCTTAATGTTGTTTATGTAAACAATAATTAATTATTATATATATTTATTCGCAAACAAAAAGGCTAAATTAGCTACACATTTCCACATTTTAAACCACAAATTAAACACAAACAAGAGAGATAATTTTGGTGGATCTATTGATTCTTTTTTGACTGAAATCAAGGTCAAAGATGTATAAAACAGACATTTGACAATAACAGAATTGCTTTGCGGGGCTTTTATTTGTACATGGCAGGAAATTAAATCACAACCAGAAAATAGGTTTGCATTCTTGACAGATCTGATGAAGATCAAGAGAGTCAGATTTGACATCATAATTGGGAGACGGAAATTAAGTCATCAGAAAGAGACTGGAAGTGAAGTCATCGAGAAGGGTCTGGAAGTGAAGTCATCATTTGAAACAAGAATTGGAATAATCTTGTGGAGCCAGAATGGACTTTAACACGTGGGCATATTGTAAGGTAGGACTGCTAATCTTCCTTTTTTCTGTTGCGGATGGGAAAAAGGCATTAATACTCTGTTCCAATCCCCCACCTTTCGTTCTTTCACACTCAATCAGGCCCTTAGGCTATCCCCTACTTGCACATATGTGACTCTATATTATATACCAGTAACGGCGGACTGCACAATAATGTGCTGTGAATACAATAAACTAATTGTTCTCATCCTCTTTCTCTGTATGTTTAGCATTCATTTGATATGCTTGCTGCTTCCTGAGCAGCTCTTCTCTTCTCCACCCTAGTGGCATCTTTTCGCATTAAAACTGATTAAGTCAGTGTTTGTCTTGCAATTACTTTGTACATTTTCGCTGGCACTTAAGTCTCCAATCTACCTCAAGAATGATTTAAGATATGAAGAGATAGGGGAAGTGATAGCGAAGGTAGAGAATGAGAACGGTGCCCATACACATGCACCGCATGGCTGCCCTGCTGGCCACTGCCAAGAGTTGACGTCACGTACTATATGTGTACCAAATTTTAGGTCAATAGGTGAAATGGTTTGCGAGCTACAGGCAATTCAAAATCCTGGACAGACAAACGAACAGCCAGAGTAGCGTATTATAGAAGAAGATTACAGTTAGCCAAACACGCAACACGCTCATCCATGCAGGGTCAATTTAGAGTTTTAAATCAGTTTAAACTGAGAATTTTAAGAATCTGAACCAAGGACTCTGGAACTATGAGCATTACTCATCATAGAACATTCTTTCCAAAAATAATTTGTTCATGTTTAGTACAATTAAAATATAAATAACTCCTTAAAATATAAATAACTAAACTCACTTAGTCATGTTCATGGTTATAGAGTATGCTGAAATCATCTGTTCATTTTATATACTGTAGCGTTCTTTCAAACAGAGAGGCTCAAGTAGCTTTTTATAGTTTAAATGCAGAGCTGCTGATTCAAAAGATTCTAGACTATCCTATAGACTCCTCTGGATTGGGGACCTTTTTTACCAAAATACTTTCTAGTTACACATCTTGTAGCATTCCAAGAAAATCTCAGAAGTATATAGTGCCAACTTTCTTGATTTCATTTTCAAGTCTTTTTCTTTTTTTAACCTGGCTATATTAGTAAGGAGAACAACCATAAGGAGGATGTCCCGATACAGTTCTTCAGTGTGTTCCACTGCTACCATTGTAGGAGCAACCTTGTCGCAGGGTTGAAGAAATGTAATAAGTAGCTGCAATTGCAAAATGGGGAACAAAACATTCAGCAAGGCAATAAACAGAAAACAATTTAGTCTCTGGGGTATAATCACAAGGCCTTGACCATGACTGCCCCAACACTTTGCAGTCATTGCACATGCTGAACATATAAAATGATCAAAAAAAAACTAAAAAACTGTCTGTATAAGAAACTATTAACAAATTAATACATTTACATTTCTGGAGTCATTCTGCATTCATTTTCCAATAGGCCGAAGACTCAAGATTCAAGAGTATTTATTGTCATTTCATCCATATGCAATCGTACAGCATACAGTGAAATGAAACAACATTCCTTCAGGACCATTTTATTTAATTGAATGCATTCATGCATTTTAATACATTCCTGTTTATCATGGCACCAGAAAGTGCCAAGTAAGAGTTTCATTGTACTCTGTACACATGACAATAGTACTACAACTACGATGACTGTTGCTATTACTATTACATGTGATATGATGAATTGGCATTGGAGGAGAAGCCAGAAATCTCATCTAAACAGCTTTCTAGCATTCCAATTTTCTTGAAAAACCTTTAGTTAAAGTTTCTGTGTTAGGCCAATTAGTAACTCAGCAATAAAGTAAAGTAAATGTGAGCCGAGTTACGTGATGATCTGCAGATGTGACGCTCACCACTGATGACTGGTTCAGACTTCTCTGATGTCTCAATGCCTTTGCTAAGCACCAGAAAAGGTCACTCAAAATAAAAAGAGAAGGTGACAGGCTTGGTAACCACTACCTCTGTCAAATGTAGCTGACACATGTTTATGCATTAGGTGACGCTTCATCAATAGCTCTAATCAAGTGAACTGTATGTTAAAATATTGATTTTATGTATTGATTTACCAGTGGCATCACAAAAATTTTAGTGTGCTGACCATTGAAGAGTGTAGAGAACGTATAGCTAAAGGTTGTACCTCCAATTTACTTAAGAAGGGCCACATTTTGTGACCAGAGTATATACTCATTTTAGAAGCATTAATAATTTCTGGAAAGTAAATAGGAAAGAAGACATACTTTTTATGTACAAATGAAAATTCAGAAATTTGCTCTAAACCTTAGAAGGTTGAAGAAAACCTTAGAAGGTTCCTTAGAAGGCTGGCGTCCTTCAACATCTGCAATAAGATGCTGCAGATGTTCTACCAGATTGTTATGGTGAGTGCCCTCTTCTATGCGGTGGTGTGCTGGGGAGGCAGCATAAAGAAGAGGGATGCCTCACGCCTTGACAAACTGGTGAGGAAAGCAAGCTCTGTTGTAGGCACGGAGCTGGACAGTTTGACATCCGTGGCAGAGTGACGGGCACTGAGCAGGCTCCTGTCAATAATGGAAAATCCACTGCATTCACTGAACAGGATCATCTCCAGACAGAGGAGCAGCTTCAGCGACAGACTGCTGTCACTGTCCTGCTCCACTGACAGACTGAGAAGATCGTTCCTCTCCCACTCTATGCGACTCTTCAATTCCACCCTTTGGGTAAACGTTAAATTTATTCAAAGTTATTGTCTGTTTTTACCTGCATTTTTATTACTCTTTAATTTAATATTGT
Organism: Polypterus senegalus; assembly: GCF_016835505.1. NCBI lineage: Eukaryota > Metazoa > Chordata > Cladistia > Polypteriformes > Polypteridae > Polypterus > Polypterus senegalus. Next base: position 119,545,539 of record NC_053157.1, on the reverse strand, counting down.
TTTTTGTATCCGTATGCTGCTGCTGTATTATGTGAATTTCCCCTTGGGATTAATAAAGTATCTATCTATCTATCTATCTATCTAAACTGTTTTGCAGGCATTTTGCACCTTGAATAAATATTCTATTGCAAATAATACAGTAGTTGTGAATGAAAAACTAATACCCTCTGGTGAGGAAGATCATACCTCCAGCCTGGGCCACCTATGTCATGGAGAAGATGAAGCACAACTCACATTGGGAGAGATTTTGTGACAAACACACCATCAATTTTGCAGAAACTCTAAGGTGAAAGGTTCAAAATGTGTCAACAAAGATAATTTGAAATGTGGAAGTTACACATTGGATTTAAACTCTTCTGTTTATAAAGAATATACTTCTGATAAAACCTACACACGGCAAAAATTACACAAGCCTAACCACAAACATGTTTTGGTGCTATTTAAATGAAGAACTCTGGCAACTATGGTTAACCAGGCTAAACAGTTTACAGGGTTCTATGTGGGTGGTGTCATTTAACATTAAAACTGGAGGCTGTTTTGAAGAATAAAATTCTTGATGAGCAAACCACATCCTTTAAAATCTATAACATGCTTTACAAACCCTCCAAAAATAGATATAAAAATACACTGAAGTTTAGCTTGGTAAAAGGCTGAATGTAATGCTCCTTTTAGATAATTCTGTATTTTCGGCCTTGAAAATACATTCTTTTGAAGGTTGTTTCTTCTGTCATTTAATGTAGGATTTTGTTAAGGTTTATGATAACTTAGTTGATGTTAGAAAACTATGATGGGTGTTGTTCCTGTTTAAGAGTGCAATCTAACAACGCTCTTCATCCCACCTCATTGTGCCAACTAAGCACAATGCAGGAACCAGCTCTGGACATTAATTGTAGTATCTAATTACACATATACACAGTGCCACTTTGGAATCACCAATTAACCAGCACACATGCTTTTAGGAATGTGTGAAGAAAGCTGACACAGGGAGATCATCCAAACTACACATAGAAAATGAATGAGCATGGAATTCAAACAGAAAATACTGGATTCATGAAGTACTGCTACTACCATGCTGCCCAGAATACAATACAATATGATCTCAGTTTGAAGGACCTTTACATGAACTTTTCAACTTTTAGTTAATGTTCATGCATTATTGTATTGGTTTAATGTATCTCACTTGCTTTTGACAAATGGCACATTTTGACTTAGATTTTTTGATGGTTCATTACCTGAATATACTTTGCCTCCAATGACTGCCTTTTAAAACAATGCAGTACACTGTTTAATTAAATTCTTCAGGTCAAGGGGTGTGCTGTCAGTGCTATCAATGATGGCTGCAAAGCAGATATTAACTCCGTACACTTCATGTGCCACTTCATCTCAGAGTATACTTCATGTACACATCTACCATTACTCTTACTTGGGCAGTCTAGAGTCACCTTATTTGCATACTTTTGGAGGGCAAGGGGAAAGCAGGAGTACTTAGGGAAAAACTCACAAAAATGTGCAAACTCTATTCAGATAATTATTAGGCCATAATTTCAAACCAGGTTCTCGGAACTATGAGTCAGCTTCCTAATCCATGCTGTCATTGTTCAGCCCTTGCAGATGATAAAAAAAATCTGAAAGGGTAATTTTAATTTAAAATTACTTTTTAACAATTGCATCACAAGTATTATAAGAGCAGATGAAAAAATAAATTTATTAAGCAGAGAACAAGCGGTAAAAATCAAGATAAATTGGGTTATATACTCATTTTTAATCCCTCAGTTTCCAAGTTATAGTGCTACTGATCAAAATTAAACATTTTAGATAGATAGATAGATAGTGTCACACACGTGTGAATAGGAGGACGTTGTGTGGACCAAGTAATGGTAATTCCACGCCAGGCCAGGGGAGGGCGGGGTGCAATAAACCTTCTCTTGCTATCTCTGCAGACCAGCCGCAGGAAAGCCTATCTGAATCAGGAACATCACTTCCAGTTCCGCGCCAGAAGAACGCCACTTCCAGTTCCGCGCCCAGGAAAACATCACTTCCAGTTCGCGCCAGAAGATTGTCACTTCCGTCCGCTCCCAGACTGATGTCAGAGAGACATCACTTCCGGTCAACCTACATCACTTCCTGTTAACATGTCACTTCTGGTTTGACCATTTAAAACCGCCATCTTTTCAAACCTTGATCAGTTCTGTTTTGGACTCCGTACTGACAACATCAGTGCTTAAACTTAAAAGACTCCTTTGCAGCTAGGAATATTATATGGGTGGCTGCCCCAAACCTTTTATACGTGTGTCGAGTGGCTTCATTTGACAATAGATAGATAGATAGATAGATAGATAGATAGATAGATAGATAGATAGATAGATAGATCTACACAATATAGTATACCATCAACAGAATAACTAAAGAAAATTAAAAATAAAGGAAAACTTCTGACTTGGCTGTCCCGGTCCCAGTGAGGCATTATGCAGATGTATTGCTGTTGGTATAAAGGAACCCCTGTAGCATTTCTTGACATACTTCTACTGAATAAGTCATTGACTGAAAGTACTCAGTATCTCAGAGAGAGGATTTGCAGTATTGTTCGAATTCTCATTTTTACTACAATCTTGTGGGGGTCCACAGTTCATCCTATAACTGAGTCCATCCTTTTAATTAGTTTGTTATTTAAGTGGGTATCAGTTAAAGTAATGTCCAACCAATCATTGAAATTGACCTGCAATTACTTGTAGGAGATGCACCATCTCTGCATTCATTCCCTGAACAGTGAGCTATTTTGCTTTTGTTCCCTTATTTCCAGTGTAAGAAATGGGAGTTAATCCCATACAGGGTGATCAGTACACCTATATCTATTTTGAATATTATTTTAAGACATTAAACCAAAAGCTGTACTCAGGGCATAGGAAAACGTCAGAAACTGGGGATGCATGCATACTGAGCCAAAAACACAAGTCCAAGTTTTTGGGTTATATCGACAAACCTGGCCACCAAAGTCTCCACAATGTGGGTTTCAAAAACTGTCAAACTGTAATTTGTACAACATCTGTCAAAACACACGTAACAATCCAATCTCTCTCCTTAATTACAACATCCCAAAATGTCATCTCTTGAGAATGTGATCTGCATGTGTTATGAATCCTTGATCTCCAACTCAAACCACCACTACCAAAATGGTGTTTCAGATATTTTTTGAGAATTGGTTTAAAAAAAAAATAAAAACAATCACCGGAATATGACAGTTGTGCCAATGCACACACTTTAATCTGAAATCTACTGCATGTACCTGAGGTAATCCCAGTATGAGGTTTAAAATATTTTCCAAGGTATAGACTTACTCCAGGTAGAAAAAGGCCAAAGAGATGTAAAGACCAGCTCAGAATACATTGGTGCTACATTCCCAGCCTAGAGACTTGGAAAAAGCTCAGAATAGGCCATGTCAACACTATGCTCCACTTACAAGATTTTGGTAAAAAGACGGTAAATTGCAAAATATAAAATTGAAAGGAGACAATATTCTAAAGAAAAGTGAATATATCATAAGTAAATATTGGGAATAGAATAGAAAGTGCAACAAATTATACAGTGGAACAATATTTAAGAAAAACAGCCAAATATCTATATACGCAAACATTAATTCCCTACCTTGTTCCTTCAGCTAATAAACACTATTTAAAACAGTCCATACAAAGAATGCTTCCCCAGATAACCTCAATTTAAACAGTGACTGAGAAGGTGGTGGAAAATGATGAAGCTGGTCTACATTCTTGAAGTAAAATGGCTGCAAAGTGATTGACAGAAATAATAGCAATACCCCAAAGTAAACAAAGCTGAACATAACCAGAATAGTCTCACCATTCTGAGTCCCAGTGGATGCAAATTCTTTTCCAGGTTGACACCAGAGAAAATGCCTAACTGTGGTGAGGTGGATTCTGGAAATCCCTTGGCCCTGGTTGCAGTCATTAAAAACGTTTAGCTTTTGCAATAAACATGGTGGAAGCAGGGGAATGAAAATAAGATAGACAGAGACCAAATAAAGCCTAATACCTTCTATATATAGAAGTAACCTGGAATTTCTCTTTAGTAGAAAATGAAGTTGCACGTCAAACAGTCACCAGCTTTCAACTATGTGTCTGCCTCATTCTGTTTCAATGGGTGGCTGCTTTTACACCAAGAACAGCTCACGATTCTGTAAAAGGACAACAAACTTACAGAAACTATTGTACAGAGAGAGATAAAGAAAAACTTGTTAAGAGGAACTATTCAACTTGTACCATTAAAGTTAAAGGTTTAAGTGATTTGGGGCCGTATATCTTTATTCCTGTTTATTTGTATCATTTGGATGGCAATTTCAGAATCCTGTTGCTGTTTCGCTGTTCATCTTATCAAAGTTGACTGTGTTCTGTGAGTCATGATGTCATGCCGGTGGGACTATTTAATGTCAAGCTTCATTTGTCAAGAAAAAACTCCATCTTTAAAGAAGGCAGTTGTGGAGCCCAGATGAGAATGGAGAATATTTTTTATTTGCAAAGAGTTATGCACAAATGTATCAGTCAATGGAGTGAGAAATTAATTAAACATATATAAAACTATTTTCATATATGAAGCTAAAGCAGAATAAATTAGTAAACAGTGTAACTCAAGGGTTAACTAAATGCAACTTAAAGCTGAAAGTGTAAGAGCCCTGTATTAGAAAAACTACCATTTATAATTTCCAAGGTTAGAATGAGGTAAATGAGTAACAAACACACCCCTCCAGAAAGCAGCGACAAACTGATCTGAAACTCCATAAACCTCTCCTACAAAGTGGTGCTAAGATCAATAGGACCATCTTCAAAACACGCCTCTTAACGAAGCGGTGTTGAGAATAATGGGAGAATTGACACAAGTCAGAAATTACTGGTGGTGTTAGTTCAGTAGAGGAGGTAATAAAGTTCTGCATATTAAGAGTCAGATGAGGTGATGCATTAGATGAGGTAATCAGAAAAAGTATAAAAGCAGATTCAATGGACTGAGACATTTGTGCATATCTCTGTGCAAATAAGGCAAAGTTCTGCATTTGGGATCCGTGACTGCCTTCTTTGAAGATGAAGTTTTTTCAGCCATATATTCAGTTTTGCATCTAGACTTTTTTGGAAATAAAGGAAAGACTTGTCTTCAAAAGAAGGTTAGCTTCATGAGCAATATAATTACTTTTAGGCTTAGTAGTTTTCTGATCATCTGTTTGTTCTTCATCTATTCTATTTGTCTGCCCCCTTGGTTTGGCTGCTCTTCTATAGAGTAACAACTTTTTCCAGTCTGACTATTACTATAGTGGACATGTATTTCTGCAGGGTTTAGAGGACACACATTAAACACATTTAGTCTTCAGTCATCACAGTACATTTAAGCCAGCTATATTTTTTTTTCATTTCTTTCTTTGTTTTGAAAAGATTTTAACAGCGGTCAGCAGCTTCTAAACCAAGCCAATTTACATAGCCTGTATTATAACATTTGGCTTCTTGCCATTGCATAATTGTAAATGTGTATTTATTGTTTTCTTTAAACCACTGCCACATTGAAAGGAGACAAAAGAACTTTAAAGATTATCACGGAAAAATGAAGCTGCCTGACAACTTTCAGGCCTGGCTTTTTTCTAGGATCATAAGTGATATGCAGATGAAAAGTTTTCCTTTTGCAATAAAATGTTTTCAATTATCTTCAGACAAATGACTTATTATAAAATAAGCTCATTTTTCAAATACACAAATTTCTTTAAATATTAGCAAAGGATAAAAAAATTCATATAATAAATCTTAAGAAAATATAGCACCAGTTAAAGAGTACACATAATTCTTACTGTAGTTACAGAACTAAATTTTGGGGGTGTTCACTCACTATGAAACAGAATATTGCTGTTAAATGAGTACTAGTAGTCCAGTGTAACATATGCTATGATTTATACAGAAATACAATGAGTAACTCCATGTTAACAAAGTTGAAAATTACATTATTAAAAATCAAAAGACACCCAGCTCATATTGTGCAAGGACTGACATCTAAGGAAAGTAAGTTATTTTTCAATTTTGCTTTACACTCTCCCCCAATGTAACCTATCGTCTATTGGGGAGAAGTAAAAGCTTTAGATTCTGCAAACATTTTGAACTCCAGTTTTTGATGGATGTCTATGTTTTATGCCCCCTGATACTGAAAACATTGATAACTCGAGGATGGGTATATGTCTGTCTGTGTGTGTGTGTCACAGTTTCTTGGGGACAGTCTAGAGCTAAAACGGCTGGATGAAAAAAATACCGAACTCGAACCTTAAGCCTGCTATGAGATGACAATGTACTGATTAGTTTTTGAGACAAATCATGCAAGAAAAAGAAGCACTCTAGAGGAACCTGAAATACCGTAATTATGCAATTAATTATGAATTATTCTTGTCAATTGCTATCGTAATGACTTAATTTATGATCAGAAAGATCAGCATCAGAGCAGTAAATAATTACTGAAATGTTATAGAATAAGACAGATAACTTGGTTCCTAGGTCGCAAAGCCTGCTGACTATATTTGAAAACTAAATAATGTATACTTGTTTAAAACTTTTGATTTATGTACATGTGAAGCACAGCACTAAAGTCCTACTAATAATTTCATTAAAAACTGTCATGATTTTGCCGTACCTCCACCTCTACTACATCTTTTATTCATTTTCTGCTATTTCCTCTTTTAATTTTACTATCATGTTCTTTATCATTATCAATGTTAATTTCTTATGCCTGTCATTTGAGATTTGAGCTCAATGGGGTAGAGACAATTATCACTCACGTTCAGGTAGTGACTCTCCAATAGATTGACTACCAATCTAAATTGGTCGATTTTCACTAGAAATGACTTGATAGGTGACCAGTTATGTGGTCGATCTCAAAAAGTTATTTTCTGGTATCTCCTTTCTGAGAATCTGAGAGAAGAATGGAACATGTTCTTTGACATTAAAGACAGTGGTGTAATAAACTGAGAAAAGATAAGTTAAACAATTAAATGTATTAATGATGAGAAGATTCCACTTTGGAAGTGTAAAATATTTGTTGGTTTAAAGGGGAGGGCATTAACAATTTGGGAAATATACACTTCACTTATGGGCTTTAGTAGGTATGTATTTCAAACTAAGATGACTTTCATTTTTGAAGCAGCTCAACTAAAGAACATCTCCTTCTCCAACAGACCTAAATAATTTTTTTTTTGTTTTGTGCTGGGTAGTAAAGACATTGCAGGGGACCTAATCCTTGTGTTTACTGTCCTGGTTAGGTGGATTTGTGACTTTGAATTGGCCCTGTGTTAGTGGGCATGAAATGCAATTACCTAGTGCACTTCCAATCTTGATTCCTGCGTTATATGTTGTATAACAGGCACTTGGCCCCTATAATCTGAACTGCAGTGGGCTAAGTTCAGAACAGTGGACAGTTGTGTTAATGTGAAGGACAACAGTTATTAATCCTGCCTCGTGGATCTAGTAGCCTAAAATTGAATCCCATTCCTGGTTCATGAATCCTGTGCCCATGAATGTTCTCTCTGAGTTTATGCAGATTATCCTCTGTGTGCTCCCAAAGGACATACAGGTTAGGTTAATTGGCATTTTCAACTTGGTCCTGGGTGAGCGTGGTGAACCCTGTGATGAACAGGCAGCCTGCTGAGGACTATTTCCTGCCTTAACCCAGTCTTGTCAAGATAAGCTCTGGTCTCCCACTGTTCTGACCTGAAATAAGCAGCTTTAAGAATGTTACTTTATGAAAAGGAAATATGAAGCTCACTGTTACACATGCTTTCTTTGAACTCTTGCTAATCTTGTTTTTAACACAATCTCTGGGGATACAGTAGTTCAAATACAAGAGAATTTGATACTCTAGTTTCCATCAAATTTGTGATTTAATCATGTAGCAGCTACTGTTGAATATAGAACTTCATTCACAGGGGAAACGTAATCAGATTTAATACAAACATTCAAAGTAAAGTATTGAGCACCTATAAAGTTATGTTTAGCCATGAGTCGCTGAGGATTTCACATTGCATTAACACTTAGAAATACTGTAAAATAAGCTGCATGATAACTTGTTCTTGAAGTTGCATTACTATGAAACAAATTATAGCAATACTACAGTTTATGCAAATTGAAACTTACTATGAGATTTTGAACTGGTTAAAGACAAAATTTTTTAGTGTGGCTTAACAATATGAGAAATGTCAGTAATAATGTAATCCAAATTATGGCTTTGCAGCTTGATTTAATAAAATGTGTGTAGCCCGTTGCTAACTACAGTATTGGATATACAAGTAAATTTAAAATCAGTCGCATGGCCAGATATTGATGGTACCTCAGTCTGTCACTCCCCTCAGGTTAAGTGTTTGGGGGTTATATTTGATAGTACTCTGTCTTTTGAATCCCATATCGATAATGTCATCTTTTTTAAATCCTATCTATCCTCATGTGTCGGTCACTTCCCGCATTGATTATAATAGTTCTCTCTCTTTGGTCTTCCATATTCAGCTGCCCATATTATAACTCAGACCTTTTCCATACAATACATTACTCAATCTCTTATGCAGCTTCACTGGCTAACTGTAAAATTTCACATTGATTTTAATTTTTTTTACTTACCTTCAAAGCACTTCATAACCTTGCTCCATTATACCTCTCTAACCTCAAACATGTTTATACCCCAAATCACACTCTTAGGTCCTCAACATCTGGTTTCCTCATTACCCTCCTATACACGCCTGTTCACCATGGGTTCCAGGACATTTAGTCGTAGTGCTCCTCTTCTCTTTTCAAATCCCATTTTAAGACATCTATTCAGACTAGCTTACATTACAAGACATTAGTCTGTACTCTTATTGCTGTATTTTCAGTACCATAGATGTATATGTACATGTATACTTATATGTATACAGTATGTATAAGTGTATGTCTACATGCATCTTTGCTTTTTGATTGTTTTATGATTTTATTGTTTGTATGTTATCTTTGGGTGTTTAAGGTGCCTTAAAATAAAATGTATTATTATTATTATTATTATTATTATTATTATTATTATTATTATTATTATTATTATTATTCAGCAATGTCTGGATCTAGTCCTATTCTCTTAGTACTTTATAGTGGCACATCCGTTTCATGAATTTAGGATAGAATGAACCTTTGGAACTGTAAATAGAAAAACATGGCAAACGTAAATAGAGTCTTAAAACGCAAAACAAAAACAGTAAAGACTTTTTTTCCTGAAATGTCTGCTCAGTAAATTGAACCAGTTATAAATGTCAAAAGCCAAAAAGCTTAAAAATCTATTTTATTTGTGCTTGTAGCTAGGCATTTATAAAATGCTATTGATTCCATCATATAGGCAAGTATGTAAACATGTCAGGCAACAATTCTATTAATAATGTTATTGATATCAAGATTGCCAAAGAAGAAAATAACCAAATAATTTACATAAAGAAAGCAAACCAGAGCAAATCCTGCCAAAGCATGACCATAACACCAATTATAATTATTTTGTTAGACTAAGTTTCCTGTAGATGCTTTTTAACCCACCACGAAGCCAGCAACTTATTTCACTCAGGGACTGTACCATGCCCACAAATGGCACTCTGCTTAATAAATGACTAACCACAGAGTGAAATCTTGGAGATGGATGATCACGGAATGAACACAGCATTACAATTAACCAGCCAGGAAAAGTAATTATCCATCCATCCATCCATCCATCCTCTTCCACTTATCTGGGGTCGGGTCGCGGGGGCAGCAGCTTAAGCAGAGAGGTCCAGACTTCCCTCTCCCCGGCCACTTCTTCCAGCTCTTCCAGGAGAATCCCAAGGCGTTCCAAGGCCAGCCGGGAGACATAGTCCCTCCAGCATGTCCTAGGTCTTCCCCGGGGCCTCCTCCCGGTTGGACGTGCCCGGAACACCTCACCAAGGAGGCATCCAGGAGGCATCCTGATCAGATGCCCGAGCCACCTCATCTGACTCCTCTCGATGCGGAGGAGCAGCGGCTCTACTCTGAGCCCCTCCCGGATGACTGAGCTTCTCACCCTATCTTTAAGGGAAAGCCCAGATACCCTACAGAGGAAACTCATTTCAGCCGCTTGTAATCGCGATCTCATTCTTTCGGTCACTACCCATAGCTCATGACCATAGGTGAGGGTAGGAACATAGATCGACTGGTAAATTGAGAGCTTTGCCTTATGGCTCAGCTCTTTTTTCACCATGACAGACCGATGCAGAGCCCGCATCACTGCAGATGCCACACCGATCCGCCTGTCGATCTCACGCTCCATTCTTCCCTCACTCGTGAACAAGACCCCAAGATACTTGAACTCCTCCACTTGGGGCAGGATCTCCCCCAACCCTGAGAGGGCACTCCACCCTTTTCCGGCTGAGGACCATGGTTTTGGATTTGGAGGCGCTGATTCTCATCCCAGCCACTTCACACTCAGCTGCAAACCGATCCAGAGAGAGCTGAAGATCACGGCCTGATGAAGCAAACAGGACAACATCATCTGCAAAAAGCAGTGACCCAATCCTGAGTCCACCAAACCGGACCCCTTCAACACCTTGGCTGCGCCTAGAAATTCTGTCCATAAAAGTTATGAACAGAATCGGTGACAAAGGGCAGCCCTGGCGGAGTCCAACTCTCACTGGAAACAGGCTCGACTTACTGCCGGCAATGCGGACCAAGCTCTGACACCGATTGTACAGGGACCGAACAGCTCTTATCAGGTGGTCCGGTACCCCACACTCCCGAGCACCCCCACAGGATTCCCAGAGGGACACGGTCAAACGCCTTTTCCAAGTCCACAAAACACATGTAGACTGGTTGGGCAAACTCCCATGCACCCTCCAGGATCCTGCTAAGGGTGTAGAGCTGGTCCACTGTTCCGCGACCAGGACGAAAACCACACTGTTCCTCCTGAATCCGAGGTTCGACTATCCGACGGACCCTCCAATCCAGAACCCCCGAATAGACTTTTCCAGGGAGGCTGAGGAGTGTGATCCCTCTGTAGTTGGAACACACCCTCTGGTCCTCCTTTTTAAAGAGGTAGACCACCACACCGGTCTGCCAATCCAGAGGCACTGTCCCTGATGTCCATGCGATGTTGCAGAAATGTGTCAATCAAGACAGTCCTACAACATCCAGAGCCTTGAGGAACTCCTGGCGCATCTTATCCACCCCAGGGCCCTGTCACTAAGGAGGTTTTTGACCACCTAGGTGACCTCAGTCCCAGAGATGGGAGAGCCCACCTCAGAGTCCCCAGGCTCTGCTTCCTCATTGGAAGGCATGTTAGTGGGATTGAGGAGGTCTTCGAAGTACTCCCCCCACCGACCCACAACGCCCCGAGGCGAGGTCAGCAGCGCACCATCCCCACCATATACGGTGTTGACACTGCACTGCTTCCCCTTCCTGAGACGCCGGACGGTGGACCAGAATCTCCTCGAAGCCGTCCGAAAGTCGCTCTCCATGGCCTCCAAACTCCTCCCATGCCCGAGTTTTGCCTCAGCAACAACCGAAGCCACATTCCACTTGGCCTGCCGGTACCTATCTGCTGCCTCCAGAGACCCACAGGACAAAAGGGTCCTATAGGACTCCTTCTTCAGCTTGACAGCATCCGTCACCGCCGGTGTCCACCAGCGGGTTCAGGGATTGCCGCCACGTCAGGCACCGACCACCTTACGGCCACAGCTCCAGTCAGCCGCCTCAACAATAGAGGCACAGAACATGGCCCATTCGGAGTCAATGGCCCCCACCTCCCTTGGGTCGAAGTTCTGCTGAAGGTGGGAGTTGAAGCTACTTCTGACAGGGGACTCTGCCAGCCGTTCCCAGCAGACCCTCACAACACGCTTGGGCCTACCAGGCCTGACCGGCATCTTCCCCCACCATCGAAGCCAACTCACCACCAGGTGGTGATCAGTTGACAGCTCCGCCTCTCTTCACCCGAAAGTGTCCAAGACATATGGCTGCAAGTCCGATGACACAACCACAAAGTCGATCATCGAACTGAGGCCTAGGGTGTCCTGGTGCCAAGTGCACATATGAACACCCTTTTGCTTGAACATGGTGTTCGTTATGGACAATCTGTGACGAGCACAGAAATCCAATAACAAAACACCGCTCGGGTTCAGATCGGGGGGGCCATTCCTCCCAATCACGCCATTCCAGGTCTCACTGTCATTGCCCACGTGAGCATTGAAGTTTCCCAGCAGAACGAGGGAGTCTCCAGAAGGTACGCCCTCTAGAACCCCCTCCAGAGACTCCAAAAAGGGTGGATACTCCAAGGCAAAACGTTGTCCAGAGTTTTTGCTCTTCATTGGAGGTTTGTTGAACTACTCTTTGTCTCATCCCTCATCTAGGACCAGTTTGCCTTGGGTGGCCCTACTAGGGACATAAAGCCCCAGACAATATAGCTCCTAGGATCATTGGGACACGCAAACCCCTCCAGCACGATAAGGTGACGGTTCAAGGAGGAGTAATTAAATAATGAATTATTAAAGATATGGGGATTATATAAATAATAGTTGCATTTATCAGTTTCTTAAGCTTTCTGTCAACAATGGAAGAACATGGTTACCCAGCTAGGATTTTAGTGGGATGAATTTTCCTAAATGAAGTATGATAGCAAAATTGCATATTGAAGGCACTATTACTTTGAGGAGCCTAATGAAATCTTTTCTAGAAGTAAAAAAAACACACAAGGCCACATAGACTGGATTCAGCATGTTGTATATAACAAAAGACTATTTTTAGACTTACCTCTAATACAAATTGTTTGGAAACTGAAATTTAGCACCATATTCAGGCGAACAATGTACTAAAGCTTAGTCTCATTGTAATGTGCAACTCTGAAAAGATGTGTGACCTCCAGAGATTACTAAAGTAGTGTGTTATCTTGGTACAAATTGGAAGGGGTTTTATTTATAACCATATGTATTGCTTGAATATGCAATATTAGAAAACATTAATTACTGGAAAAAATTCTTTTAGCGTAAATACATTTTCCTTAACACTTGTTGTTGATTATTTGTGAGGCATGGTGCTAAATAGTCTAATGAACAGTCTCTGCTTTTGTCATCAGCAAGATCGCTCAAATAAATGGCTAGTAAAATAGGGAACAGAGGTTGTGAGTTTCAAAACATTGATGAGGACTTGAAGATTTGGTGAGAACAGATACAAAACCTTCACACTCACTTCAGGCACCTGAAATTCCTTAAACTACAGCACAATGTAGCAGGGCATCCTGAGGCAACTTTTTCCAGCAATTACCTGCCAGTTCCATCCACACCCCGGTGGCAGCTGAAGCCAGCAAATATCTGTTTTACCCATGCTCCCACTCAGGACAGAGTGTGGGAGCACCAACGAAAAAGGGGAACTTCCACTTCAGCAACCAGATAAGCACCAATGTTGCATCTGAGCAACCATTTTGAAGCTCTCAGCTCTGTAACCGCACCCCACCTAAGTGCTGTAGTCATGTTGAGGGACTTTATTGTATGAAACCTGGACTGTATACCTTCTGGCTATACTTTCCTGGGGCATGTGTTCAGAATATTGTGGAAAAAAGCTCTGTCTGTCCTCACAAAAAAAAAAGATGTTATGTAAAGCATTTTGAGCTATAGCCCATGTATGAAAATGTCCTTTAAAAATAAATCTTGTTAAATCCATTTTAGGCCTGTAATTGGGATTAGGCCCATTGGGGGTGAGGCCCTATTTATATAGTCAATGTAGTCCTGGCCTGGCCATTGAGGTCTTATAACTTTCACTCTGTGAAAGACTCCAAACTCACAAAAATATTAAAATTTACTAATACCACTCCAATTAAAGGACTAACTGGCCAAAGTATTTATAGCCCTCAGGGATTATAGACTGACCTAATTTACAATATCCAAGGGAAATCATCGACTCATTGCATTAATACTATAACAACCAACCTCAGTCTAAGGAAAAAAAAATCCACACAATGTAGCATAAATGCAAATAATTTAATTACCATTTCACCTCTAGATGTGCAATGTATTAAAACTATAACAACAGACTATTGATTAAATAAAAAACATTCACAAAGTCCAATTAATACGAATAGCTTATTCTCCATTTCGATCACCTGTAATGCTCCACCAGTTCAGCTCTGCTCTCCCGAGTCTTTAAATATAGCCTTATTAAATGTTAGAGCATTAACCAACAAGACGTTTTTCATCAATGATCTGATTAATGATAGGAAAATCACCTTTCTTACATTAAGCGAAATGTGGTTTAGCTCTGATGGTGCAGCTGTTATAATTGGATCTGCACCTCCAAATTGCAGCTTTACTCATGCGGTTCGCCGTGGCAAGAAAGGTGGCGGTTTAGCAAATATTTATTTGAGTTGATTAAAATAAAATGATGTCAGCTTTGGTAAGTTCACATCTGTTGAGTATTTTGCCATTGTTATTCAAGGGGTTTCCCTGTCTCTAGTATTGTCTGTGTATTGACCTGCTAAATGTAATGTGTCTTTCTTTGACGAATTCTCAGAATTAGTGTCAATTGTAATAATTAACCATGACAGGTTCCTAATTGTTGACTTAGAAAGAAAATTTTTTATATTAGCATAAAATAGCAAAATTAGCATAAAGAGCCATAAAAAGTAATTAAAAACTTCTAAAACATTAGATTAAGCATAAATTAGAATGTTAAGTAAATAAGATAGGTCAAGCAAATAGTTAACTAAAAATTAGTCATATTGCATTATTTTTTAAGCTTACAGCAGAATTTCTAGTATGAGAAAGAACAGAAATGACATGTAGAAACCAGCTTAGAATAGGATAAGCCGATTGAGAACACCTGTGTCTAAGGCTGGGAAGCTAAAGGAACAATACCACAGGGGGAAGATGGCTCTGGGAGGCACGTAAAGAAACCAGTTGGATTGGGGAATCAGCAGCACAAAGGAAACAAAAGGCTTTTGCAGTAAGCAAGGTCACACTGATGTAATGCATGAAAGAAAACCTTAGTAAATTCAGGCATTAGCAAAAATATTAGAAGAATATATTAGAAATTAACTTTAGTGTAGAAATTAAGACAAATCAAGTATGCCAAGCAAATGACTAAATAAAGACATATATCATATTTCTTTTTACTGTAATTAAAGCATAGCTGTAGGCTAGCATTATAACATAGCTTGAAAGGCTTAAAGAAGGAAGTGACACCATAAAAGACCAAATATGGAATAAGGAACATCTGCCCAGTTGAAGAACTAATCAAGAATAAGAAAAACAGAAAGTGGAGTGAACAATAGACAGTATAGCCAGGTGCAGAATGAGCTAATTGAACAAGGCCAAAATGATAAGAAATTTTTATACAAACTTCAATTGCTGAAATGTTTGGGGCTCAATCTCATTCGGCCAAATTGAGTTGAGTCCGTGTTGTTGATTTATTGCAATAAAGCCTTAAAACTCTGTCTGTCTATCTCAAGTCCTAATAGCCTTTATTTTCAGGTAAAAATTTTCTGGTGATTAATTTTTCGCCACAACATTGATGACTTTAATTTTCATATCAATAATCAGCGTGACCTGAAAGCAATTCATGAACCTCCTGCACTCTTTTTATCTGAGTCAGCACATTAGTCAGGCAATACACTAGATGGGGCATACGTTGGATTCAGTGATTACTAAAGGTCTAAAAGTGGATGTAAAGAGTGTATGATTTAAAGAAAACATGCTTGAGAGCTGAGCGTAAATGGAGAAAAACTAACTTGAATGTCCACTATGAAAAATTGAAAGCTAAAATAGCAGAATACAACAACATAGTCCATCTTGAGAACTACTTCTCTAAAATTATAAATATTAATACTGAGAATCCAAGAGTTTTATTCTCTACTATTAATCATTTCCTAAACACGTCATTTAATGGAATGCCTTCAAAAAACTTTTTTTGCTATATTTTGTAATCGCAAAATTAATGATATTAGAAGTAATATAGTACACCCCCCATACTGATCCTATTAAACTCCAGTATTCCCTTTTAAGTGAATTAAATTCTTTTACCAGGATAGATTTACCCAATATATATAGAATAATTTCTCAACTGAAACCCCCTACCCAATAACGAGTTCAAAGAAATATCCAGTCTGCTAATTGACAGTGTGATTGACATAGTAAACTCATCATTAGATATGGGATTTTTCCTAGATTGTCTTAAGACTACTGTTGTTAAATTCCTGTTCAAGGAAAATTATCTCAACTCCTCTGCTTTTGAAAATTTTAGACCTATTTCTAGCCTGCCTTTCTTAAGCAAAATCCTTTGCTTTACGCATTACGCAGCTAAATGACCACCTCAATAAACATGCTATATTTGATAAGTTTCAGTCTGGTTTTGGAACAAATCTCAGTATAGAAACTGCGCTGGTTAAAGTAGTAAATGACTTGCAGGTCAATGCAGACAGAGGCCATTTGGTTGTTCTCATCCTCTTAGATATGAGTGCTGCATTTGATACCATTGAGCACAATATTCTTAAAATTTTCCTTAGTCAGTGGGTAGGCCTCTCTGATTATGTCTTAAATTTGGTTTGAGTCTTACTTAAGGTAAAAAATTCGGTGTTAGCTGTGGTAATTATACTTCGAAGACACATGATATTCTACATTGTGTTTCACAGGGATCTATCCTGGGTCTACTGCTCTTTTCAATCTACATGCTTCCATTAGGTTAGATTATCTCATGCCATAACATGAGCTACCACAACTATGCTGATGACACACAACTGTATTTATCAATAGCACCTGATGACCCCAACTCTCTTGGTTCACTGACCCAATGACTTACTTGTGTTTCTCAATGGATGAGCAGTAATGTTCTCAAACTAAATAAGGAGAAAACAGAAATCTTAGTTATCAGCAAAAATTGATATAGTGAGGGTAATAGAAATAAATCTGATCTATTAGGCTTAAAAGTTAAGACAGCGGTTAAAGAATTTAGGGGTTATTATTGACTTTGACCTAAGTTTTTACTCACATATTAATCTAATTACCAGGACAGCATTTTTCACTTAAGAAATATAGCAAGCACGCTGTAAAAACAGTGCTAAAAATGTTAGTCACGAGTGTTACTTGGGTCAATTTATAGTTATGTCTTGCATGCGTGTCAGGCCAGAGCATCATCACATCTCCTAGCCTCTTAATGGCATCTCATATGACACGCCATTTATCAGCAGAGATGACAAAGTGAATCTGTCAACGGTGTGAAACCAAAAGTGATTCTGGGAATCCGAAAGTGACACTCACATCACTTGCAGATGTGCTGTTTATATTATTATTAGTATTATTAGTATTTGTATCATCATTATATTTTCTACACTTCTGACTTTGTACTTTTTAGTGTTTTGTATGTTTTACAGTAGAAGGATGAAATGTAATAAAAATGTCATTTTGTAACCCTAAACATTTTTTTTTTTGAGAAAAGAATTAATGCTAAGGAGGCTGTGGGACTTTTACTGTTGCTGCTAGGATGGACTCTGACTCTCTCTAACCTTGTGATGGACACATTAGATTCAAAAATTCAATAGATGGGTTTTTGTTTTTCAGTTCTGTTTTGAGATTTGGAAGCGATACCAGGGGAAAAGCCACATCTAGAATGATGTTATATTTTAGCCAGGGTTAATGTCCTGGCTCAATTTTAATTCCTGTTTATCTGAGCTTTTTTGTTTCTTTAATATAATTTTTTGCATTGTGTTATTAATTCTGGTTTTTTTTTCATTCTTTGTTTTATTTGTTTGCTGCTATATTTTTTATTAAGTTTCAATTTTTTTGTTTTGTTTACCTGCCCTGTCCCCTTTATTTTGGATGAAAGCAGGAAGTGGCACCTGTTTTGCAGATGGGGTATTGCATAAGAGTATGCAAGGCAAAGTTCAAGATACTCTGGAGCTTTGGCATGCTGTTTTCGGCCTTCAATTTCTATTTTGTGCTTTTTATGTTTTGAATATTCTGGCTTTGACCCCTACTTTGTCAGTAAGTGTTATGCCCAGCACGCATACGAATTCAAAGGGCGACTGGAAGTCAAAAACCTGAACTAGGCGAACAACTGCCAGTAACCTAAGCCAGGAATCGCAAGACAAAATCAAATTCAGAAGGAGTGTAGAGAGTTCAAAAAACGAGAGATAAAAAAATGTTTTGGTTTTTTTTCAAAAAAGGTTGTGTAAGAGTTTTGTATTCAGTGTAGTCAGATATGGAAACATATCCCTGGTTGACCTTTTATCTCACCAAAATGTCACTGACAGGCCATTACCACTCAGGATACCTCCACTCTAGGACGGTCCTAGCAATGGGAATCAACAATAGTGCAGTCAGAATGTTGGCAATATAATGGGCAAAATCACAAATCAAAATTAAAAAAATAACTATATTTTGAAAATAAAAAACCCACTGGATATCTTAGAGTATAAAATCCCCCAACAGAAGCACACAGTATTCTGTTTTGTGTTTTTTTTTTTACATTTGTCAGCCTTTCGGTTAAGCAATACATATATCCTATCTATTTCTGCCTATTTTTGCAATGCTTTTTGAATTCTATTTTTTAAATAAATATTATAAACATAAAGGAACACTTGTTTTGTTGATTTTTGGACCAGTGGTTTATGATTTTCCTCTCCTCCTCTCCTTCTGAATATTTTGAGCCTTTTCATTATTTTAAAGCTTTTGCCCCATTTTTGAGCCTGTGTAGGCCACAAGCCTGCAACTAAAGTTAGAGTTAAGCTACCTCGAACAAGACCTATTCTGGGAAGTCAGACCAGGGTGAAGTGTTGATCTGGCTTTTGAGGTGTGCTCCCTTTTTTGTGCTTCATTGTAGCAGATATCACAACAGGATAAGACAGAGAAGTTGAATAGTAGAGTAAAATTAGGGCTGTGATAAGTATTTTTCTTTCATTTTTTGCACCTTTCTTGAAGTTTTCTGAAAAAAAAATGCATACAGTTAGGGTTTTTTGAACCCAAAGACTCTAAATCTAGAAAGTGATGAAAGGTTCAATTATATAGTTATCTTTTCTGTGATGCTATTTGGTTGATCAGAGATACCAATATTTTATTGTTACATTCCTATGTAAATGACCAAGAATGGAGTGGCTGAGACATCACAGGGTAATGGGTATAAATGTCACAATAAACACTACCTATTTTTCAGAGTTTGCAAAGAAAAAACAAAGAGATTAGCAAGTATGTATTTTAAGAGAGTTATATTGGTCAACAATTCTTAGTGATATTTAGCTATAATTTAGAACCCAGTCATTGGTTTTGACAATCCCGCTACTGACTTATTGGTTGTGAATTTTGCCTGTTCCTTGTTTCATGTCTTATCTCCTGTGTTTTTCCCTTTTACATTCATGACAGTATAAAGGCTTGTTTGTAACATGATAGGTTGGGAATTTCAGAAATCTGATTTAATAATGGCTTGTCCAATTTGATATGAAAACAGGCACTCAACCACATGACAAACAAATTCAAATCTGCAAACACTCAAAATGGAAGTGTCTTACCAAGCAATAGCTTGGAAGGGAAACAAGTATATATCTGAAAGCTAAAGAACTTCTCTTTATTTACAGCTGTAAAACAAAGATCATCTTAGTTATTGACTGGAAACCTGTACCCCTGCACTTCTTCTTCATGCCTCAATTCTGCAAAAATTTTGGCAAATTGTAAAACAATGGTAAGACATAGAAAAGTGTAGAATATACCATTTTAATGGGAACAACTAACTTTCCATTGTATGAATTATTATGCACATATTTAATATGCTAGCACTACTTTCAGTATGCACTGGTGTTTACAAATTAATGGGGGGAGGGTGAGTTAAATACTATTCCAACTTATTAGAATGTATGCAGCAGAAATGCAGATTCTGTATCAGTGGCCCTCCTAGCATGTTTTTCGACTGTCAACATTGTTGATACCCTGTTGCTTTCCTCATGGCCTTGGGAATGCCACACCAAAATGCAAAATAACAGGACATCTACATCTTATTAATTCCATTTTTGTCCTTGTGTTCTTCTATATTTTTTGCTCAATTTCTTGCTTTTAATAAATTCGTGCACAATAACAATATGCTAATAACACCCTATAAAGTAATTATCCGCAGCTTGTAAAAACAATTAATTTGAAATAAAAGAAAATAGTGGAACCAGCTATTTAATGCATAACAATGCTGAAACGATACATCAACAATTTAAAGGGAAAAGCAAAGAATATTAAGTAGCATTAAGAAACAACAGTAGTATAAAATGACAAAAAACTTCAAACCAGTAATGTAAAGAATAATTGCACACACACTTCAATTTAAAAAAAAAAAATCAAGCATAGAAGTATAAAAAATTGTGACAAGGGGCAAGAAAAAGACCACAAAAATGACATATATATATGTATATATATACAGTATATATATATATATATATATATATATATATATATATATACAGATAAAAGGTAAGTTATATTTCTTCTTTTTATCTGGCAAGAGAGACATTAGTATATCAACCCCTTGTGTCGCGATATTTCACTCACTTCAGGGCTTGTTGATTGTCTCCTAAGTGCACGTTTGACTATATATATATATATATATATATATATATATATATATATATATATATATATATATATATATACTGTATATATATATATATATATATATATAAAATTAAAGAAAAATAATTATATGAGGAAAAATTAAATTCTAATAGATGATGGGAAACCTAAGTGAATCATTAAATAAGTAAATGAAGAAAAATATATTATCTAGAGAAAACAGAAACATAAAACAAAGTACAATGATGCATAAAGAAAACAAAAACAAAAATGAAGAAAATGCTAACAATACTTACTTGTTGAGCATGAAAAACAAATATAGTGAAGAGAATCTGGTGAAAGAATGATGTAGATGTTACAGTGATACAGTTATTGGGCAAATGTAATTTAGAGATATGGAATTCCTGTATGTGAGGAGAGTCAATGCTATGTTATTATCCAATATGGATAAATGGATATGGATATGGATCGAATATATAAATCTAATATGGGCTAATTTATTCAGATCCAGCCAATGTGTTTTAAGGATCACCTCACGTGTCTATTCAAAAAGAATGAAAAAATGTAAATACTATAAAAAAAATCCTTTATAAAATTGACATCTAAGTAAAAGTATGAATGTCATATTTCTAATATGTGAAAGCAGTATATGTGAAAATATGTAACCAATGTAACATAATGTAACTAATGAAATCTAAATTGGGCAAATCATGGCTAAATTTGAAATTCATATAAAAGAAGAAACAGCACTGCAAAATGTAAATAGGCAAAATCAAAGAAAGATTCTTTTGAAAATTGTAGTTTAACATACATTTTTAATGTAAGAAATGTTCTCTAATGAATATTCACAGCTTTAGCCTGTGTGAACAAAGCTAAAAGTGGGATTTCCTGCTGGGGAACCACAGGCTGTTTGAATATGAATTTGGCCTCTCAATTGAAAATTCCGATGACAGGACATGCAGCAGGCAGGTGCTGGTCGCCTGAGTTTGCACTTTGGTAAACAACAGCTGGCACTTTTGAGTGGTTTAATTATATATTGTGTTAACCAGAGGGACATAAGCTTATAGAAAAGAGTTTTATTAATAGTTATGTTTATTACTACTTAAGCTGCTGTAATAAATATCTTTTTTTACCCAATAAACTACTAACGTTGATCTATTTAGAAAAGGTTCAATGGATTGGTCAATATAGCTCAAACATTCCAAAGAAGAAAAGGACATCAAAAAGGCAAAGCGACAGACCTAAACATTCATCCATCCATTATCCAACCAGCTATATCCTAACTACAGGGTCATGGGGGTCTGCTGGAGCCAATCCCAGGGTGCAAGGCAGGAAACAAACCCCGGGCAGGGCACACACACTAGGAACAATTTAGGATTGCCAATGCACCTAACCAGCCTATCTTTGGACTGTGGGAGGAAACCGGAGCAAACCCATGCAGACACGGGGAGAACATGCAAACTCCACACAGGGAGGACCCGGGAAGTGAACCCAGGTCTCCTAACTGCGACGCAGCAGCACTACCCACAGAGCCACGGCGCCACCGTGCCACACCTTAAACATTCAATAATTCATAAATCATAATCCAAAACAGTCATATACAAAAGAAAATTAGAAAAATGAGCTACAAGAATGAAATATACAAAGAAATCTATATACATAAAATGATATGGGTTAATTCTGTCTGTAATGTGATTATTCATAAACCACTGGTGCTACAGTCCTGATCATAGACTTAATCCCAAGCATATGACGTTACACCTGTAGGTGTAGCAGAAAAATGTAGATAACTGCAACCTCTGCAGGATTGTCCAGGTTCTCGTCTTTGTTACACCAGACTGATGGAGATGGTGACATGGGAAAAAGTAAAAGAAGAGCTGCTGAGCATAAAGCATATTACAGAAGCTAATTAAGTCACAAGAAGAAGAATGACAGCTTTGGCATCCACTAAGCATGGAGCAAATGGGGTGTGGACTCTACTGGGGCTGGAACCTTGATATTGGTAGTACTGTAGGTCTGTGTGTTTTTAGCACATAACTAGTATAATACAGTAATTAAAAATAAACAATATTCATTGAGAAAAATTAAATATAAACAGAAAGAAAACACAAGCAGAATTTACAAAATAATACTTAAAAGCAAAAAAAAAATTAAAAAAATATATTTGAACTTGGGATCAAGGACTAACTATTCTGCAACAGTCAGGACCATATTGTTTATGGCTATTATGCCTGTTACCGGTCATGTAACATGGAAGCTAAATAACATTAGGCAACATCACCCTCTAACTGTGTAAGATGCCTGCATGCAGTATCTTCTGTCCTCTAGCTTTGGGATCATTTAAATGTAATCTACTTGAATGCCTCGGTTTTTTTTTTTTTTTGCTAGTAATCCTGCTTTGCTTGTTTGGCTTATTAGACTTTACTTTCCATTTTACCTTAGTGTTTTTGGTTTAGTTGTTAATGAATTTTGCCTTGTTACAGAACCTAGACTGACTTCTTCTTCTTCTTTCGGCTGCTCCCATTAGGGGTTGTCACAGCGGATCATCTTTTTCCATATCTTCCTGTCCTCTGTATATTGTTCTGTTACACCCATCACCTGCATGTCCTCTCTCACCAGATCCGTAAACCTTCTCTTAGGCCTTCCTATTTTCCTCTTTCCTGGCAGCTCTATCTTTAACATCCTTTTCTCAGTATACCCAGCATCTCTCCTCCATTGCGATCTCGTCTCTCTGACTTTGTCTCCCAACTGTCCAACTTGAGCTGATCCTCCAATGTACTCATTTCTAATCCTGTCCATCCTCATCACACACAATACAAATCTTAGCATCTTTAACTCTGCCACCTCCAGCTCCGTCTTCTGCTTTCTGGTCAGCGCTACCATCTCCAACTCATATAACATAGCTGGTGTCACTACCGTCCTGTAGACCTTCCCTTTTACTTTTGCTGATACCCGTCTGTCACAAATATTACTCCTGTCACTCTTCTCCACCCATTCCACCCTGTCTACACTCTCTTTTTCACTTCTTTTCCACAATCCCCCTTACTGTTGATGAAGGAATGGAGGCTTGGCATTTATTCTCAGATTGTTATGAACATGGCTACAGTTGCCCAGCAACCATTCCTTTTCTATCTCCTGTATCCAGTTCAGTATCACTGTGAAACAGAACCTACTGTACCTTGGCTGCAGTGTATCCTTCAACATGGTGTCAGTCTTACGTATATCCATTTACCTCCCATTCCTAAATAAAATGTATTTAGGTAATGTTTTAAACCTTTTAACCACATTGGCCAGTCATTTTGTTACTCAGCTTTTAAGAATTCAAAGCAATTTTATTGTTACAAAAGAGTCTGTGTAAACAAAATGTCCTGAATTATCTTGGAATTCAATAATTCATATGGGGAAGACTTCTAAATTTTAACTAAATAAACTAATTTAAGAACCCTAAAAATTCAAATAAAGAAGGACAGAAAACCAAAAGCCACCCACAGAAAAATCCAAAACATTCTGAAGAGTAAAGACAAGATTCAAAAACCTAAACTCTTCATCTGAAAACTGTGAACATATCCATAATCCTAAACTCTAAACTGAATAACAGAACCAAAGGTCAAGAGTAAAAGGGCAAAGAGCAGGACCTCAGAGAGGCATGAATTTATACCATGATTCTAGAAAATGCACTCAAAGCAATGCCTCGGCCAACAACTAAGGGAAAAATCCTCCTTTTTATTTGTTGAGTGTAATATAACTAGCAGCTGCACGAGACTAGCCATTTTGGCACCAATCTTAATTGGAAAGGAGAAACAATTAAAAAAATACACATTTAAGAATTTAAAAAAGTTGGTGATAGAGGAGAAACTCCAGTAAAAACATGACAATGAAAAATCTTTCTTGCTTTATTGTTATAATAGATAATATGAATAATAAAATAAAATAGGGTTCGCATGAAATAATTCCACCTGTAGGTTCTCTCTTTCAACATAGATAGAGATAGCTATACAGCCGATCTCAGAGTGCAAGTGTCAGAAAAGAGGGGTTAATTTGTGGGTCCAACGGACTCTATTCCAAGGAGTTTTGCCCTAGATGTCAAAAATGAATGGTTAGAGAAAGAGGAAGAAAGGAAATGGCTGTAAAGAAGCTTCTACAACTCCTAGTAAATAGGTAGTAGTACATATGGTCCTTTGTTATCCATTTTTCTCATTTTAATGTCAGCACAAGGCCAGTACTATCTTGCATGACCATTTAGATGCACCACATGTTCAATAACTGGTAAGAGTGAAAAAATGGGAAGCATGGAGGCTGCCCAGAAGACTTGGCCCATTCAAGCCTTCACAGAGCTCAGTTGTGAATCTGTTTGCTTCAGCTGAGATCCCAAAACAGGGTTATTGTCCTCTGGTCAAAGGTACTTTGGACCTAGAGAGGTAAAGAGAGGTAAGATGAATACTTAGAAGCAGCGAGAAGTTGTGTTAATTAAATGTATATTTATAGAAAGAGAATAATGGAAAATAAATTGTAGTAATTGAAAGGTAATAAATTCTGTAGTAATTGAAAGGTAAACAGTTGCCTCATAATAAATAAGGTGTTAAATCTGTAAGGAAAGGTCCAGTATGGTAGCATCATTTGTTTTTTTCCTTTTCTTTGTAGTGTGATGTCTGTCTTGTATGAACTTCCATTATGTTCTGTTTTTGTATAAATATTACATTTCTGATCAATTAGGTTCTTAACAACATAATTCTACCTTTGCAACATGTTAAGGAAACCCACTTTTAGCCTAATGTACTGTATACCAGCAGCAGCATGATTAAGATGAGAACATTTGTGTTAACATTTAACAATGTACCATATATAACTATGAGCGCTATTCAGGATTGTAGAAACTATAGAGGAAAAAAGCTGATGGCACACACAATGCAAAGCTGATATCACACACAATGAAAATTTGACAATAGAGAGGAGGCTTAGGGAAGAGATCAATACAGGGGAGGAGCAGAATGATTTTATTTCAGGGAGAGGAAAAACTGATGCAGTCTTTGCATTGACTTAGCTCATAGAAAAGCATCAATAAAAATACAAATATTTGCATATGGTGTTTATTGATTTGGAGAATACTTATGATAGAGTACCACGTCAAGATGTCTGGAAGTGTGAGGATTGTCCAGGATATATATAAGAGAGTAAGGACTTGGGTTAAAAGATGTGTTTGGGTAACAGACAAGATCCAGTTACAGTAAGTCTACACAAGGCATCTCCTTTAAGTCCTTATCTTTTTCAACTGGTTATGAATGTTTTGAGTCATGGGATAAAAGACCAATCTGCCTTTTGCATGCTTTTACTTTATGACATTGTGTTGTATAGCACCAGAAACGAGAGGAAATGGAGAGGAAGTTGAAAGTATTGAGAAAAGCTTTGGAGGATTATGGACTGAAGATCAATAGGAAGAAGACAAAGTACTGTATATAAAGTTTAATGATGCTCAGGATTCAGAAGTTAGCTTGCATGGAGAACTATTGAAAAGAGTGTATAAATTTAAATGTCTAGGATCAGTGGCAGTCAAAGATGGAAAATAAGATGCAGAGATAACCATCAGAGTGTATGGAACAATTGGTAGAAGGTACCAGGAGTTTTTTGTGATTGATGAATTAAGGAGAAGGTTAAAGGTGAGGTTCCTAAGACAGTGGTAAGACCAACAAAGATGTTTCCAGCTAAGACATGGGCAGTAATGGGAACAAAGGAGAAGAAGTTAAATGTTGCCAAAATGAGAATGTTAAAGTGGATGTGTGGTGTTACAAAAAAAAGACAGAATAAGAAATGAGACAATCAGAGGTACAACAAAAGTGGAAAAGATACCTAAGAAAGCACATGCAAGTAGGTTGAAGTGGTATGGACATGAGATGAGGAGAGACAATGAATACATGTGCAAAAGAGTGATGGGAATTGAAGAAAAGTATAAGAGAACACGAGGGAGGCCAAAGAGGAGGTGGACTGATAAAGTAAAAGAAGATCCAAAGGAAAAGGGGAGGAGGTAGAGGACATTGACCCCAATAGAACTGGGAATAGATGAAGAGGAAGAAGAAAAAGACAATAAACTCAATTAAAAATAAATGAAGATATCAGATAGGGATAGTAGTGCACCATGGCTATATGGGGTATTTCCTCATAGCTTCATGAGACTGAGTTTGAATCCTGTCATCACTGTAAATATGAAATATGCACACTAAATCAGAATTGGTTTTCCTCTTGGTAAGTTCCAAAGACATGTATATTAAGATACTCAGATACTGTCACTGATTCAGCCAATATGAGTGTGGATGTGTGTGATTGTTGGTTTCTGTCTGGTGCTCCTGGCCCCTGAATGTGTATCGAGTGGATTATATTGTTTCCTTGCAATACTATGGTTCTGTTTAAGGTTGTTTTTGCATATTTTGTCAGCTCCCCGCATTGTGTAAATAGTGCTTGCATTCATGCTTCAGAGGGAAAAGCCTTTTGTATATTGTCTCAGTGTAATAATGAACTGAAGATTCTTCCCAAGAGTAAACAAACTGGTTCAGTGAGCTAATGAGCCATAATGAAGTGTAAGATTTCATAATAGAATTGACTGTGTGGGAGATTACTGTTTTGTAAAAACTCTGTGTGGCAGCTGTTGTAAGTCATATGCCGTCCTTTTATACGTTTATGAAATAGTGAAAATGAATAAAAATATAATAGCTACAAACTTTAAAATTTACACATTTTATACTTCTTTTACAATACAGTTCAATTTATGTAAAATGCAGTGCTATCTTGGATAAGTGGCTTGGGAAGGTGGATGGATGGTTACTAGTATAGAGTACTACTTTATGAAGAATCTTAAAATAAATTATTAAATATAGATTCATTGTCTTAATTATAATCAATTAATTCAAGACGTGTAACACAAGCTTTACCAGGACAAGCACTTATGGAAAATGAATGAACAAAAATATATGTATTGTGTTTCGATTAATTTGCTGAAGTCATAGCTAATTGTTTTTTTAAATATATTAAACACACAGGTGGGGACCATATGGAAAGCCATTGAAATTTCTGGATTTCTCAGAAATATGCCTAAAAACCCTGAGTGTAAATTTTGTAACGCTGTCAAGAAATTCTGCCAATGATTGTTAGTTTTATGAATTTCAAATTTATTTACAAATGTCACACAATAACCGGCAAATGAGATCATACAGTACTGTAATGAAATTGGTCTCTCTACATCAAAGAGGTCAGCAGAGGGGAACAAATCTGTCTTGTCATGAAGTTCAGCCAAGAACCTGCTTTAGGTGAATGGGTTGCAGGTGTTGCTCAGTTGGTTTCCATCCGGTCTGAAGTTGGCAGAATGCATTTGAAGCTGATAAGATTGTCTAGTCAAAACGTTCAAAAGATAAAAGACACATATTTTTAAAACTGTCCAGGTGTTCTGCAGGATATGGCAGTCAATACCGTTCTTTTTTTTTTCAATCTCCAAAACAGGCTTAGATATTAAAATTGTTCATTTCTGTTAAGTTATTTTAATTTATATATACAAACAAATACAAACAAAAAGTGTTGCCCTTTTGTGTGCTAGCTAACAAAATCACTGCCTATTAAGGCTTCCTCAATCACTTTGCTCGCGGTTTAAAGGAGCTTCATCTCTTGAGGTTTCCAGTCAGCAAGTGACGCCTCCTTCCTGTTTTGCTGGGTTGTTTTGTTATGGGACTGTCTGGAGGAATGGGCTAAAATTCCAGCAACTTATTGTGAGAAGCTTGTGGAAGGCAACCCAAAACATTTGGCTAAAGTTAAACAAAATTAAAGGCAACGCTACCAATTATTATCAAAATGTATATAAACTTGTGGCCACTGGAATTGTGAAATAGTCAATACAAAGTGAAATAATCTGAACATTTTTGGAAAAAAGTTACTTTTGCCCTGCACAAAGTAAATGTGCTAAACGATATGCAAAATTTATAGTTTGTTAGTATAAAATCTGTGTGAGTTTCAAAGAATTTACCTAAGTGTGTGCAAACTTCTGATTTCAACTATACTGTACATATATGTATATAATGATGGGTGCCCCAGTTGACCGAGAAATGGAATGCAGAAAATTGAGGGATGAATAGGAATAGAATGTGTCATCCTACCAGTACAGAATGAAGGGCACATCTAGGAGCAGCATACTCTATATAGTAGTGTATGGTGTGCCCAGGAATAATTAAAGAATTGGACACTCAAGTGATACAGAGTTATATGCAGCCTGGATACAAGCATGCAGTACATCTCCAGTGATGTACAGGACTGGCCACCCAACAGTTACTACGAGTGCCTGGCCTTCTTTACAAAAAGAGAATGTGGCCATGGATAGCTGGCAGGTGATTAACAGACCTCCAGGCTGACAAAGGCCAAAAACATAACCTCAGACTGGGGGTGTATTGACAGTGAAAGGGATTTCCTGAATGTGGTCAACTGAAGGATACTATTGGCTCACAGTGGCAAAGACACAACACGCCATTAAGTGGAACATTAACTTGGTGTCCCTGTTGCAAAAACAGGCCTGCTTTGACCTCTGAAGTAACTGACCTGTAGATAGGGTTTTGAAGAAGCCTCAAGAAATTACTAAGGGACATTCTCTCAAATGGTTGGAGAAAGAAAGAAACCAGGATAAAGAGTAAAAGACTGAGTGCAATGAGAGGTAAGCAATACAATCTGGGAGTAGTACTTTGGTAACAAAGTAGACAAACCTTTCTGCAAGTCAGAAAGGGAACAATACCTGCTTAATAAAGCTGTGAGTGGATACTGTTTCTCTTATCAGCATCCTGTTTTGGCACTTAGTAATAGTGCTGTACATCCAAGCTCTTCTCCTACACACACAAAAACATCTAAAATACTGGGAGCCCTGAAATTAATGGATGTAAAAATTCTGTTGTCAGACTAGATGGCCTAGCACGGATGATACTACTGTACTGTAGAATGAATGCCCAGGTGGAGTTGGGTGGCCAGAGGGTTTCCAGGATTCTGACTGTGTCTGGCCTTCTCTTTGAATGTACCTGTTATATCTGATCATGGACCCATCAAAGGTTTATTTTCTCAAAAGATACTGCTGACTAGACTTTTTGTTTTCCTCTCCTCCATTGTCACCTGGCCATGGTTTAACAATTAATTAATGGACAGATATTGTTGGGTTCCATTTATGTCAATCAGTTTCAAGCTACTTTGTTCTCCTGTCTATTTAAACTTATCTTGGTCTTTATGTGGTGACCAATAGGGGGCATCACTGAACCCCACATCACAAACACACCAACACAAACATAAGTTGTGGGTTCAAGTAAAGATTTTATTTTTCATAAAAAAACTCTAACAGGCTTCTCTTAAGCATCACAAAAACACAGAATACAAACAATAATCCAATTCCCTCTCTTTGTCTTTCCTCTCCTTCCTCTCCCCCAGGTGAGGTTCAGCTTCTTCCACCTGACTCTCACTCCCTAAGTTGAGGCATCAGAGCCCTTTTATGCTAGACCCTATAGTACTTCTGGTGTTACCTCTGGTGGCACCCATGCAACCCCACAAGGCTGTGTAACCAAACTGCAATTCCAATGCAAGAACCCTAGTCCAGAGAGACTTCCACCTGTTGTACTGAGGGAGTAAATGGTGCATATGAGTGGTCTCTCTCTGTTTTTCAATTAAACTGGCCAGCCGAACAACGAACCTTCAACCATTCTGGCTGGGATGTCCTTGTAAATGTGTCTTTATTAGGTAATTATTAATTTGCAAAGTTTGTATTTGTATCTACCTGTAAACTTGTCACAGCACTCTGTGCCTGCACTCAATTAAGAGCGCTATATAAAAATAAACTTTATTGAATTAAATGCAATAGCTTCCTTTATACTCTGAGTTTGTGTATTATATAACACTCAAGAACCCATGATAGTCATGGGTAATAGAAAATAGAAAAAGGGTGACAATTTGTAAAAAATATAGTATTTGTTACGGGTTTTGAAAGTCAGCATTGCTTTTACGAAACACTGAAAAGATCTTATTTAGTCTTAGAAATTATAGGATTGTATAAGCAGACAAGGATTTAATTAGAAAACACCTTTTAAATGTTATTCTGTTACAAGCAATTCTTGCCCCTTGGATCGCTCCGCTTGCTGTTATCTTTTTGTTTTGAATTATTCTAGCCGTCTTTTGTTTTGAATAGTGGTTTTTCTATATCTTTCTCTTCGAGATAGAACACATAATATTTTACAAAGGAGGGAAAACAAAAGCTTTATGGTATGCCCGAACATAAGATGATTCTAATTGTATTTTGTGGAGAGTCTGTTACAAAAGAAACAGACACTGCAATTCAAATTTGGATCATAATTGAACAAATGTGCTACTTTGAAAGCACTCCCAGTGAGCTTAGCAATGAATTACTGTGTCTTGGTCGTAGTAGAAGGAAACAAATGTAACCTAATGAGTAGAAGAAAATTTTATTCTAATACTCTTTAAGGCTATTTGAAACTGATAACAAACAATAGCTACATGCTTTATTAATTGTTTAGAAATACCTGCCACATCAGACAGAATCACTTAGAGTGTGTGCAATTGGTTTGAAAGTCACAATGGATACTGTGTGCTGTTTTGATTTGAAAAGAAATATGTTTTTGCTCTCAGCTGAGTTCATTAGAAGTCCACATGTTTGCTCTGGTGGTTCCTATGGTAACCAAGAGGACCAATTATTACCAGCTGGCATATGAAGCACTAATAGGAGCCGCTTTATAAAGACTCATCACTTGTGCCTACACCTGTCATCATCAGCTTATATTTTAGATAATAACTGTAGCTGTTCTCAAAGCAAACAAAGCTTCATACATCCCGCTGTTAGCCTACAAAAAAGTAAACTAGCAGTTGGGAAGTTAAGAGTAGAGACATCACATTCAATGATGAATTTTAAAACATGAAAAATGCAGTCAGTACATTTATCACAATCTTCTTCCTATGTTTCAGTAACATAATAAGCACCTCAAAGCCACGTTCTCTGTTCACAATTTGCACAGAGTGTAAAAAACAGCACTATGAAATGATCCTTCCAACTGTGAAACACAATTTTCAGAGTATCAAGGCTGTCTGCCATAAAATGAATGCTTTGACATCAAAAGAGAGTTTAATCACTGTCCTAAAAACAATTTATGCCATAATTTGTTAAAGCTGTTAATGGCACATAACTTAATTATTTGCTCACGTCGTCTGTCTGTGAGTACTGCAATGAAACATTTAACAGCTGCTGGGGCACTGGTCAATTCATCAGGTTAACAGTCATGAAATACATTTTAAAGCAGCTGGAGTCACACATGTTCTCACAATATCACAAATGCAGAATGTTACGGGTATATTTTAATATTTAATATGCATCCAGGCAGATTGTCAAGAGTCTGTCGAGGGCAGCTGTACTTGAAAAGTAAGGCATATGTAGGCACGATTACAAGTTGCCACTATTGATAAATAACAGGAGTAAAATAATAAAGGCATTGAACTTGAACATACACTGTTCCAGATAGGAACAAATGGAGCCAATGTTCCCTCTAAGGTGCAGGCGTGCACAATGTGTTTTGCTTCAGTGCACACAATTTTCTAGTAGATCACAAAAAAGCAAGTCATGAAATCCACCGCCTCTGCCCTGACCCCTACTGAGAATTTACAAATAGCAGAAGGTGTAAACAGCCCACGGGCAGATCATTTAAAAAAGTGACCTTAAATTAACCTGGTTTAGTTCATCTTACAGTATAACCACTCCTTTCAAACATCATTGATGAACAGCGCAAGGAAATGTGCAGGAGAGAGAAGTCATGTGTGCCGCCAGGGCAGTGACTCTGATCTGTGAGGGAATAGGCAAGCGTCAGTCTGCAGGAAGGAGGAGCCATGCGTGCAAAAGCAGCATTAAAGGAACTGTGTGGAATATCAAGGCATTATGGACTGAAAAAGGAAAGAAAGAAAAGATGGTGCAGTGTTCACAACTTACAAAAATAATGATTACCACAAGCAAACTCCCCAATTTATCTGCACCTCTTAAGACCAACAGCAATACTTACTGTAGCTTAGAAAGAAAGCAGCACTTCCCTAGGCCCGAATTGCAAGAGTCACAAAAAAGACCAAATAAACAGTTCTTCCAAGGGTAGTTAAGTGCTGCTCATGTCTGTGTGCTGGTATTTCTTCCTCCACACATTGGGGTAAAAAAAAAGTCAGCCTGTGGACAATAAATTAGGCATGCAGAAGTCATCTTCATAAATTTGCAGCTTGGGATAACAGTTGAGTATGTAGAGTGGAGTTGGTGGTGAACGAATAACATAGAGAAATAAACTAAACTCAATTTCTTTTTTAGATGCTAATGCCAATATAGAGTTGTTATTTTTAGCTAACTAAAATCAGCCTTCAATGCTTTTTAAATGATCTTTATTTAATAAATTCATCTAATTTAAAAAACCTAAATAGCCAAGTTCCCTGCATACATTTTTTAATGTCCGACCATGACCAATATACTGTATACCATATTTAATGAATGAAGTAATAAAATGTACTTCAGTGTTTTAAGTAAACATGCCACATTCTCAGGTGTGTTGTGTAATGCATATTTTGTATATATATATATGAATAGATAATATTATTGCATAATAAAAAGTAACACTCACAGAGTAATGCAGCTGAAAATTGTTGTTCATGCCAAGCTGGTCTTTAGAGGCAACACTGTATGGGACTGTGCTGTTCCTCTGACCAGGCTGGCATCTGCCTTTGATTTATAAAGCTTGTGTATGCACAAACAGAGGTTTGAAATGTGCATACTGTACGCAAACATCAGGATTTATAAAAGAAAATCTGATGGAGGAAAGTGCATATATTTACAGCATTTCTGACCCATACGTACACAACATTTTGGAGAAACTGGAAAATAATGATACCCCTTATCAAGTAGGAAAATGCAGCCAAGTCAGCTAAATGACCCTGCACAAGAAATCATATCACCAACCCAATATTATTATGGGCATTGATGTGACAAACATATTACACCTCAAAAATAATGAATATGATGCACAGATTCTATTTTCGTTCCATCCAAGTAGTGGGTGGGTGTGCCATGGTTGTCAAAAAGTAGGGTAAAATACAAGATAGAAAGTAATGCAAATATTCCTCATGTCAGAGCTAGATGACTGTTATAGTTATTGGTCTTATGTTAAATAAGGTTGGTCTCATATTAAACGAATATATCAGGAAACAGTCTTATCACACATACATGATGAAGTGAGCTGGGATAGATCTTTAAATGGAAGACTTTGCTTGTTTTGGCAATTGCACTGGTCTTTGGCACACATTACTATGACAGGTTGGCATGCTCTAAAAAATAGAGCAGAGTGCAGAATCAGGGTGCATATTCTAGGATAGCTTGAGCTAATAAAGACTACATTTTTAGCAACATGTGAGTTGACCATTCATTCCATAATCTTATTATCTCTGTGAGCAATATTCAACTCCAGTATCCCTGAGTAGAACTAAAGCCTAACTAAATGAGAGAGAAGAGAGATGGCAAGCTAGGTCAGAGGGCTTTCTATGACATCAGCACCTGTCTACCATTGCAAAGCATACAGCAACAGAAAGGCAACAACACCAATCTCCCACCTGGCCAACTGTTCCTATGGCTCAGTTCCCAAATTTCCTTGCACCTTGATGTGTTAGAAGAGGCTGGCAGACAAGTCTTTGTGCAATTATCTCAGGGAAAGGGACATGGAATGATTAACTGTATGCCAGACTATATAAATGTGTTTTTAACCTAGACTTAAACATTGACAGTGTTTGAGCCCTAATCCTTTACAGGAAGTCTGTTACTAGAGCTGGGTGTCACTATAACAGAAGTCCTCCCCTCTGTTTTTACGCTTTCTTGGTACTACTAGGACACCAAAATCTCGAGAGGGGAACTGTCTTGGTAGTAGGTCGCATAATATTCTGGATCAAGAACTTTTATGACTTTATAAGTTAGAAGCAGGACTGTATAATCAATACAAAATTTGACAGATAATCAGTGAAGGCCCGACAATACTGAGCTGATGTGATCAAATTTTGGAATTCCTGTGAGTACTCTGGCTGTTGCAGATGTTGCCCGGCATCCATCTAGTATTGCATTATTGCAGTAGTCTGTTGCAAAAGTTATACATAAGATTATTTTCATCTTGCATAGTCAACATCCATCTCAATTTTGCAATGACGTTTAGATGGGAAAATCATGTCATGTCAGATGTGAGCACTGAAGGATAGCTCAGCATTGCTGATGCCACTTAAATCTCTTACTGTAACACATGGTGTAATTGAAAAAACATTTGTACAGAGTAAAAAATCAGAGCCTAGTAGCAATATTTATGTTTTCTTGGAATTTAACATCAGAAAATGATTACTCCTTCAATTTTTGATATCTTTTATACAGTGTTCCACATGGGAATATTTGGCATCCTCATCATGTTTAGCAGAGATACACAACTGTGCATCATCTGTATAACAGTGGAAACTAATATTGTGCTTTCGAATAATATCACCTAGTGGCAACATTTAAATGGAGAACAACAGGGAACCTAAGACTGAACCCTGAGCAATTTTACAC
This sequence comes from Polypterus senegalus, assembly GCF_016835505.1. Lineage (NCBI taxonomy): Eukaryota > Metazoa > Chordata > Cladistia > Polypteriformes > Polypteridae > Polypterus > Polypterus senegalus. The sequence continues at coordinate 119,510,368 of NC_053157.1, read as the reverse complement.
CCTACAGGAGTTTATTTGGAGTGTTGCCCTTTGTGGAAGATCAGCCTCGACACAGACAGGCAGACACCAATGTTCATACACCACCACATGTTTATTTACAATATCAGTCCCGCACACAACCCAGTGCCCCTGCACCACACACCCTCAGTCCAGGCCTCTCACAAACCAGTCCTGCTTTTACCGCCTCCACTCCTCTCCTCCAAGCTTCATCCTCTTCCACCCGACTCCAGCTGACGAGTAAAGGTAGGCGGCCCCTTTTATGCCCACCCGGACGTGCTCCAGGTGCCCCCTGATGAGCTTCCTGCGGCACTTCCTGGGGTGGAGGAAGCACTCCGGGTGTCCCTGGTAATACTTCCGCCAGCACCTGGGCAATGCTGACATCCAGGGCTTCACAGTCTTCAGGGCACCCCCTGGCGGTGGCCACTGGCCCCTATAGGGTTGAGCTTCCATGCTCAATTCCTGTGGCCCCCACACAAACCAGAGAGGCAAAGTCCCATTCCCGGTCCTTCTCGGTGTCTCGGCTGTGCACAGCTGCCCGCCACACCTCTTATATTCACAAAATGAAATCTTCCAGTATGATTTAAACCATGAGAGTGTACATACAAATACAAATTTCACTCTGCACATGTAATTGTAATTACCCTATAAACTGTTTCATTTCATTCGAACTAGTGTGGTGCTGATGTGTCACCCACTACACGGCTGCACTCGGGTCCTAATTTGGGATCCTGAGGTGGTTCATTGTGTGGTGGGTGAGGCAATGCGCTGTATCAGTGAATGCTTCCACCCTAACCCTTTGAACCTATTATGATTTTTAATTTAAAAGTAACATATGGGTTGAGATATACACTGTTCATCTATAAAGCTACGATTGTCCATTGTGGACTACTGAATGGTGTCTTCTCATTCAAATAAATAAACAAGTATGACCATGCACACAGCATCTGTTTACTACGTATGTAGGTAAATGGTCAAGGAGGGCAATAGGTGCATGATAAGCACCAGTCCTGACAAGGAAAGTCTTTCTCTCCATGTAGTATGCCCAGAGTTACAGTCACCCGTTCTGCAAGCAATATGTTCTTAGACTTTGAGAGGAAATCAAAGACTGAGAAGATCTTCAGTATAAGAATGCATTCAGATCATGCAAAACAGTAGACACTCCACCTTTAAATGAAAACAGGGTCCAAATACTATAAGTTGATAGCTTTATCTGCTGCAGTACAGTCAAACTCCCAGCTACAGTGTAGATCTTACAACTGCACGATTAGTAATATACACATTCTTAAATCAATACAATAAAAACATAAATGACAGATTGTTTTGGGAAACAAATAACATAAACTAAACAATACATTTATTGGGAGTCCCCCTTAATCATCTTCTCTTTCAGTTTATTTAAAAAAAAAAACATTTCTGATGGAGGATTACAGGAAGTAAATCTGGGCAGCATCAGCACATCTCTGAATGACACACCAGTAAATCACAGAGCACACTCACACAAACATTCATGTTCAATTCCAGTAGGTAGGTCATCCGTCAAATTAAACAGCAGGTCTTTGGCTAGTTTGAAGAAGCCTGCGTGTACTTAGGGAGAACATGCAGAATTCACACAGAATACACCTCAAGTGGCAATTGAATTTACCAAAAATGATCACGTTTTTAATCTGTTACTTACTCCGTATTATTTGTAGAAATGGACGAATAAAAAAAAAGTTTTTGATACAACAGGCTTCAGTGTGTGCCTGCAGGGGTCTAATACTGAACAAACAGCAAACAATAATATTACATGAAAAAAATATTCAAGATACTCATGTTGCATACGCTACCTATTAGTTATTTAGTTGTATGGTTACAACATACTGAAATATCTTTAGATAAATACCTCTGGAATATCAGAGAAATGTATGAACAGGTCTCCACTGAAGCCCATTGTATCACAAATTTTGTGATCTACATTCTCCATGAAAACATGAGAATATAACATTTTTCCTTGGCATTCTCTACAAATTACACAGATTTGGGGTTGAATATTCTAAACTAGAGTGACCTTTCAGTGTAGAAAATTAGAAAAAAATCTTCTGAAATAGTCTTAACTTCATTAAACACTTCCAACACAATAACTCATCCAACCATAGCTTTCAGGAAAACAATGACTTTCTCCTGCTACACTTTCATAATTTAAAAAGATTTTGCATCACTGGGGTGACACAAGTTAACTATGTTACTGCTTCAAAGAATCTTTACTAGCTTGATCACTCTATAATTAAGGAAATTCAATAACCATACAGAGTGACAGCTTTTCTGTTTGTCTGCTCCAGTGACGTGTGCAATTATCTTGACAAGTAAAATACTATATACAGATTATTATGTTATAATTAAAAGCTTCCCCCAAGTATACTGTATATGCTGACAACTATCCTGATCTGTTAAACTTTTTGATATAGAAACCATTCAGCCCTTGGCATGAAACGCTGGAATGAACAGCCAATAAGTGCAGTACACCTGGCAAGATCTTTCTGTTTAAAGTGTCTCTGGGTGAACATGAAGGACCTGCATAATCTTATTCCAAATCACACAATATGTCAGGTTACAAATTAAGGGAAAAGGAAATTGATATAAAAGTCTTGTATTGCTCTATGCTACTATCAGAATGCAAATACTGTATATTTCCTGAAATTGAACATATGTTATATCTGACACTGGTTTCACGGCTTGAACAGATTAAGGTGACCTGCTCTATCAAATGACACTGAAAGAATGCACTTTGCAATTATTCAGTCAAAACAATCTACACTATTGCAAGTTCCTGGGGCAAAAACATTAAACCTGTAATTTAAACCTGTCTTAAGGTGATCACAGGTTGCATCAGGTGCACCCAACCAGTTGCAGATATTTAGTATGTCATTAGACAATAGCTTGAAGGGTTCAGTTTTACGTCAAGATGAGCAAGTTGCTCAAGTTGTCACAGTTTGCCAGGCAGGAAATATAAAAGCTTAGGTAATGCATATATTTGATCAGCATATCACTGTAGACATTATCAACTAGTACAAAACAAAGAACTACATCAACCCAAATCATATAATTAGAGACAGAATTAAGCACAAAATGAGAAACATAGTAATGTTAAAAACTTAAATCCTCAAACTGTATTCCAAATTGAGTGCTCCTTTCATGTTAAAAGTCTCATCTGGTGGGCAACCATGCTTAAACCCAACTAAACTATTATAATAAAAAATATATATATATATTTTTTTAGTTTTAACAAACATTGCAAATACTTCCCTTTATTATACAAGGATGTGTGCAATCTACAATTTTACACAATAATAATGTAACTGGGAGGGGGAACAGAATTATGCAAGCCGCTTCAAAATGTTGGGACCATGATCTGCCCCATAATACCAGGAGCCACAGTAGTGCCAACTGACCACACCCCTATACCAACCAAGAGAATGACTGCATCGCAAGTTTGCATTATTAAAAGATACAAGTTTGGAAGCAGCAGAGTCCCAGTCATGAATGGAGCTAATGGATGCTTCATTAATTTGTGGTGCAGACATTCTAGAAAAATCCAATTATAAAAAGTAGTCAGCTAGTTTTTCAGTGTATTCAAATCTGGGGTCTTCTATCCAGAGGCAACAAGGCACCTGTGGTGAAGTGTCCACAGCATCATGAGCATCAGATGAATGGGGAGAAGGAAAAAGGCCAAAAAATTTATAAAAGACTTTAAAAATATAGAAAATATGACATGTAAGTGCACTCGAATACCTTCAGACACTAGTTGGTCCTAATCAGGCAAATAAGTAAAAACACTGAGGTCAGATCAACAGAGATATCAGAACCCCTCCGAGCAATACAAAAAAAGTTAAAAGATTAAATATTTTTTAATTCAGTTATTTTCTACAAAGGTATTTTCTACATGAAATTGTGTTCCAAGGTGAAGCATTTTTATCAATTTCCAGCACTTGTGCTTTATAATGGAGAAAAAGGTCACTGGGTCCAACATGAAAACAAAAATATGAAAACTTTCTGAATATGTTAATTTCTGAAGCTAAGAGTATGATCAAGTATTGAAATTGAGATTGTGCATATATTTTAGAACAGCATTACCTGTGTCATTTTAGAAAGGGAAAACAGCAAAAATGAAAATATTTTTGTGAGACTCAGATGTTTTCGCTGCTCGTCTTTTTCCATGGCACCCTTTACACATGTGTGTGGTTTCACCTTGAAGATTCTAAATGCTGTTATTAGCATTATTGAATATTGATGCTCAGATGTGAACTGCTGTCTCTATTCTGTAGACAGCATATTGTACTGTCGGTATAGTTGTATAAATGAAATCTAAATCTATACTAATAAAAGGCAAAGCCCTCACTCACTTATCACTAATTCTCCAACTTCCCGAGTAGGTAGAAGGCTGAAATTTGTCAGGTCATTCCTTAAAGCTTACTTACAAAAGTTAAGCAGGTTTCATTTCAAAATTCTACACGTAACGGTCATAACGGTCGACAATCTCCGCCATGTTGAACTTTCTTATTTATGGCCCCATCTTCATGAAATTTGGTAGGCGGCTTCCCTGCGCTAACCGAAACCGATGTACGTACTTATTTCAGTGGTATAACACCACTGTCAGCCACCATATTGAACTTTCCAACGTCACTTATTCTCCAACTTCCCATGTAGGTAGAAGGCTGAACTTTGGCAGGCTCATTCCTTCCAGCTTACTTACAAAAGTTAAGCAGGTTTAATTTAGAAATTCTACGCATAATGGTCGACAACGTCCGCCATGTTGAACTTTCTTATTTATGGCCCCATCTTCACGAAATTTGGTAGGTGGCTTCCCTGCGTGACCTGAAACCAATGTACGTACTTATTTTGGTGGTATGACGCCACTGTTGGCCGCCATATTGAACTTTCCAACGGTCTTTGTTACTTATGGGCCCATCTTCAAGAAATTTGGTGCGCGGGTTCCCAACACTAACTGAATCCTACTTACGTACATATATACATCCATAGCCTGCAGCTCGGTCACCGTGTGAGGCGGCATTGGGTCCCCCATCCCAACGCCTCCCACGTTGTTGGCTGCCTGCCTATATAAAGCTGTCCGTCGCTCCTGTATCTACATTCCCTTCCTTGCTTCGCCACGGGATTCACGTCTCACTGCTGATAACTGTAGCCTTTTTATTTAATCCACAGCTTCTCCATTGTTTTATTGTTCATTTATTATGATTATAGTTATTGTGTAGGTATTTTAGACTTACTTTACGTTGTTCAGGTACCCATTTCCTTTATCGTTCCAACCATACCCCCATTAACATGTCTATTGAGGTGATCACCAATGATCAAAGAACTGTCACTTACCGAGTGGTTTCCATGCCCGGAGATGGCACCTGCCTTTTCCATTCTCTTTGTTACATATTGCACGGCCATATCAGGCTCACTCTTGATATCCGGAGGAACATTGTGTCTTATGTATTGAATGACTGGGACAGGTTCAAGGTGTGGACTGATGACGGTACAGGAGATAATTATACTACACAGGAGCACTAGAAGAGTGAAAAGCTTAAGCCCTTCATCTATGGTTCTGCATGTGAGTTGATGGCTGCCGCTGAATTGTTCGGTTGTCGCTTTCAAGTGTCCCGAAATGGCTAAATGTTTTACACCTTTCGACAACTGCCAATGCCTCTTAAACATCTTAGTTTCACACGTGACAATTTGAGTAGTGGACACTTTGATGTTTATGAATGTTTAAACTCTCAAAAGCTGGATGTGAAGTTATAGATGAAACCAGTTGTACGCTTACAGCGCTTGACAGATGCCGAATGTCTCTTCAACACAAGTCCTGCAAATACTGTCGTAATTGAAACAAACCATGAAACTCAAACTGATTATGACAGCAGCAATCCAAGCTGTGAAATTTGAGATTACTTTTCACATGGCCAACTGTACGTTGCATGCTCAAGTGTAAGCTCAGCGCACAGCTTGGTCATATTACAACCGGAGGGCCGAAATGACAATGTGGTATACAAAGAGATCATTAACAAATAATTATTAGTATATTTTTCCTCATCTTAAAAAAGTTTAATTTTCTTCTTAATAAAAATTTTAAGGCAGTACTTCACCGCTGCAAAGCGCGGGTATTTTGCTAGTATGAAATAAAATTTGATTTGATTTGATTTGAAGTACACAATAATCACTGAAAAATGTCTTAACTTCATTGACAGTCCTACACTATGCAGAATCTTTTTCCCACCACTTAAAAAAATAACTATTGCATTTTTTTCACAAACATATTGTGTTTTAGCCATGGTGCCACTTCTGGCTGGGGTTCACATTCTGTTTTTGTGTTAAGTTTTTTTTTTCATTTTTTTATGCTAACAGGTGTTGTGTTCTGTGTGTTTATTGGGTGGTGCCTCAAGAGGTGAGGTGGGACCATCTGGTCATCAAGGACAATCCATAGTCCCTTGTGATTCATTGAATGTGCATGTGGTGTGGTGAGTTGCTATTTTAATTATTTTTGTGCTTTTTTTGTACTACTACATTTTTGACTTTTGTGCTCAGATATTTCCTGCTTTGTGCTCTTCATAGTTTCACACTTTTATAAACCCTTTCTGAAAATAAGTCTTTTATATATTTATAAAGATTCCATTTTGGCCTTTGTGTGACTATCTGGGTTGTTGACTGCACTCCCCCTCTAGTGGGCATTTTGAGTAGTTTTTTAGACTCTCAAGGTCATGACACATATTGCTTACTGGTGCTTCTGTTATCAAGTATGGGTGTTCATTGTCGGTCTAGTAAGAGGAAGACTGTGCAGCACATAATATGCAATCAAGGGACATTAACTGAAGGGTATACATTTAATTTTAATTAGACCGAAGTTTAGCAGCCCAACTACAGGTGCTTTAGCTGAGCTATCATTCCTGCCTCCCAGTGCCGGGATCTACATGGAGTTTGCACACAGAATAATGGAAATGATTAACATAAATGACAGTATTAACACAAACAAATTAATCAAACATGAGCAAAAAAGTCTTAAAAAGGAATTTGTACACCACTTAGGGGAGGAATCCTGGCTGAAACAAAACAGCGTGTCTCTTCGCAGCAGGAGACCCCATATTAAACAAATTTCCAAAGCTTCAATGTGCATATTAAGCTAGATTCGTCTCTGCAGTTCTGTTTGTTAAATGACTATGATCTGCCATGGCCTGTAAAAACAGACAGATGCATTCTCACATATTTTTTTTTTTTCCTAACCGGTGCCTTCTTTTCACTTAGTACATTCTGTGTCATTTTTTTACATTGTCTACAGAGCACAAATAATGCCTACTGGCAGCATAGTAGTGAAGAGAGCACATAAGAGATTCATTGTTCTTTCTACAAATAACAATAAATCTAAACTGAACTGTTTATAGTATATTGTATTTTTATAAAAACCTTAGATTTTCAAAAGGGCCACACCACTTGCATGTCGATACCATTTCAAGGTAAGTTCATAGGGCCAATCAACAGCATTACTTAGTGTGGAGTGTTGTATAAATATGTACGACAAAAAACAACCAAGAGATTGAAAAAGGCTAGGTGTACAATACAATAAAAATTTCATAACCGAGAATCAAAATGCAATTAAAAGTGACCACTTTTAGAGAATTATCCCAAACCTAGGATGTTGAATGATTAGTGCCACCATTCTTGCATACCAGTGGAGTGAAGACATCAGATGAAATGTAGTGTAAAAGATGCAAAAGGAGGCAACAAAAAGGTTTGGGGTTTTCCGGCCCCTTATATTGTCGACACTCCAGACTTTTTTCCAAAGAAAATTAACGGTCATACATAAACAAAACAGTTTCAGGCCATTTTTATATGGGAGGAGCCGGAAGTGCAGGAATGCTGGGAAGGAGTCGTGATGGATGATGGGACTGGTGATGTCATTGAAGATGGCGGAGGAAGGGCGGAAGTGTTCGTACTGCGGACAAGGTCTTTACGGCGGAGTGTCTTTAGTTCTGTAAAACAAAGAAACAAGGTTTGTACCCCGCCATTCCCCGCCGGCGAACGTCCTTCGACGAGTTTTAAGATCCATCCACGGTCTCCTAATCGCGCATGCGTGACAGTAGCAAAGATCACATAAATGGCAGCCATAGCAATCATACAGCATGGAGTCTTTAAATGGTGGCACCATGAAAATCCAAGATGGTATAATGAAAACATTAGAAAATGCAATAAATAACATAGTGTAGCCAGGAAATAGCAAGAAAAACAGAACAACATTTTCTCAACTCTTCTCTGTGGCCTTGTCCTTCAATGGTTTTCTTCCTACCTTATTAATAGGAGGCAATTTGCTCAAATAAAGGGCTTTAAATCTGAGAATGCAGTCGTTACTCAGGGAGTTCCGCAGGGTTTTTTTGGGGGTTGCTTCTTTTTCTCATTTATATCTTCCCAATAGGTAATATCTTTTGGCACCAAGATATTAAATTTCATTGTTACGCTGATGATACATAGCTATATCTATCCACCAAAACCACTTCTGTTTTCCCTCCAGATATTCTTATGGCAGGTCTCCAAGACATAAAGTCATGGATGACTCTCAATTTTCTACAACTAAACAGCAATACAACTGAGGTGCTGCTCATTGGTTCTAAATCCACACTTGCTAAGGTTAGCCATTCTTCTATTTTAATTAACAATATTAACACAAATATCTCTTCCCAGGTTAAGAGCCTGGGGGTCATTCTAGACAGCACCCTCTTCTTTTTCTTCCCATATAAGTAATGTTTCTCAGACTGCCTTCTTTCTTCTCCGAAAAATTTCTAGACTTTGTCCTGTTCTAATGCAACACAGTACTGAAGTATTGAATAAAGCCCTTGTCACCTCACATATGGATTACTGTAATGTTATTCTATCTGACATCCCACAAAAACTTATCCATTACATATTCAAAATTCTGCAGCCAGGATAATAACCTGCTCTAAATCTACTGTACATATTACACCTGTTCTGTCTCAACTTCACTGGCTTGCTGTTTATTACCGAATACAATAAAAAATGCTGATCTAAACATTTAAAGCTCCCCACTTTCTTGCTCCTCCCTATATTACTGATCTCCTATAGACTTACACTCCCTCTCGCTCCCTCAGATCCTCATCTGCAGCTCTACTTTCTGTACCACACATCAAACTCTGTTCTATGGGAGCTCGAGCATTCTCTCATAGTGCTCCTCAACTCTAGAATTCTCTTCTCTCTCATATTTGTCAACTCAATTCAATAATACATTTTAAAACTGCCCTTAAAATTTACTTTTTCAAACTGGCATACCAGTTGTGAATTTTACACTGTTACTGCCTGTTATTTTTGTTTGTTTGCTACTTATTGTTTTTTGATTTATCGTTCTCTTTGTTTTAATTTTATTAATGTTGAATGTTAAGAAAGGTGCCTATCAAATAAAATGCATTATTCTTACTATTATCAACTACAGCCCTGTAACACCAGTTGTGAAGAAATGTGGTGGAAGGCTTGCTGTAATTGAGAATATTACCGTGAATATCACAACATATCAAAAATACTTGAGCAGTGAGCATATTTGTCAAAAACCTGGAAGATAGCAAAAAAAAAAATCAAAGAAAATTTACAATAAAATGGCTCACAATGGATCTAAATACTCTTGGCACAGTTCTGTGTGAATTAATGGACAAAATTTCCTACCACCCAATGTAAACAACATAGTGATGGTTCCAAGAGATGCTTAAATCATGTAATTTCTCATGCTGCTTTTTCAGTTTCTGTGTACTTCATATCTGTTGATTTGTTTAAAATAAAAAATGTAATACAATATTTTAGTGCTGTTTTTTGTATACATTAGGTTAAAATGAGGAACAGATTCCCAAATTCCTAAAACACATTTTAGCATGTTTAGTAATTTCATCAAAACACAGAATGTACCAATGTATAAAGTCCTGCTGTGTATGTTTATCTAAAATGTAACGATAAAACTCTTTGAAACTTTTTCAAGGTTAGTCTTCTCCATGTGAACAAACAAAAATCAAAAATTACATTAACTCAATTTTAAATATTTTGGAAGGAAAGTGTTCACATAAAAATATTAAAGAATGAATCTGAACAATTCCATCCATTATCCAAACTGCTATATCCTAACTATAGGGTCTCGGGGTTCTGCTGGAGCTAATCCCAGCCAACACAGGGTGCAAGGCAGGAAACAAACCCTAGACAGGGTGCCAGCCCACCGCAGGCTGAAAAATTCCATCCATCAATATTAAAATCTCTTTGATTCAATTAAGCACCCAGAGCTTTTAACTATCCCAGCCTATCCCTAACACCTGGATGAAAGGTAGGAATACCTAAATAATGTCTGAGTGAAAATAACACAAAATACCAGGTTTCAAAACAATGGTTTATTTAAACAAAATTCACCTTATGTTGAGATCAGGTTATTTCTGGTATAACGTTCACCTGAGTCACATTGCAATCCTATAAAATGGTTTTATTCTGTTCAAGGTACTTCTCACTCACCTTCTCCCTGTCCCTTACAGCGGTGTATACACTCTGAGCTGTCTTTGCCCTTATGACCAAGGAAATCTAAGGCTGTTAATCAATAACATCACTTATAGTTTTGTAATAGAGATAAGGTGTAGTAATGAGCCTTAATCTTTAAGGAATTTGGTGTTTAATGCATAGCTAATAATGCTCTTTTTACTGACCCTGTGACATTTAATGTCTGCTTCCTGGATACAGACAGGGACTTGAGAGTCAAGTTCTGTGCTTGATAGGCTAATATACTTTTAGGGTTACAAACAGAAGGTGACTTTGAACTCCCAGATTAGACAACAGAAAACAATTTAGCTATGACAAAGGGCACAACTCTGTCAATCTAGAAGTGATTAAACTGCTAATAGTGCACAAGACAGAGGCTGCAATGCTAATTATCTACACCAAGTGAAATATACTAAAGTCAGTCCAAATAAAAATAACTTTACAAAGAAGCATGAACAGCTAATTACAAATTCATTCTATATTTCATCTATTTTTCCATAACCTCTTATAGAATGACAGGATCATTAAGAATAAGAGCCTATCTAGGAAACATTAGACACAAGGCAAGAGCCAGATCCACATGCTGTGGCAGTTCACCATGGACAGAAGTTTCCGTCTTAAATTAACCTCATGCTCTGTGTTTGAGTGTTATACAGGCTAAAGTATTGTGATGTATGAAGGTGAGGTGGTAAGATTAATGCTCACCACTGACCTCTACGTGAGCTTTAATTGTAAACATGCATGCAAACAACTGTACTGTACCTTCTATCTGTAAAGAGCATTGGGATTATATTTACTGAGGAAACATACAAGACATAACATTGACAAACCTACATATTCCATAATATAAAATCAGGTACACAGTGGTCAAAGCCTGCTTTAATAGATTTAGGTGCAAGGTAGGAACTTAACATTGAAGGGACATCTGTCCATATCAGATTCCATGCCCCCATATTCACAATCATATGGATCCATTTTAGAACTTTCAATTAATGTTAATTACACATCTTTGGAATATGGTAGTAAAAACAGAGTACCAGCAGGAAAAACCATATGAGTGCAAAGAGAACTCTGGGTCTGTGCACTGCTCTGCTGCTAAGGAGAACAACTGCTTTTGTATAATTTATGTTTATATACTGTATACAGTGATCCCTCGCTATATCGTGCTTCGACTTTCGCGGCTTCACTCCATTGCGGATTTTAAATGTAAGCATATCTAAATATATATCACAGATATTTCGCTGGTTTGCGGATTTCTGCGGACAATGGGTCTTTTAATTTATGGTACATGCTTCCTCAGTTTGTTTGCCTAGTTGATTTCATACAAAGGACGCTGTTGGCAGATGGCTTAGAAGCTACCTAATCAGAGCATATATTACGTATTAACTAAAACTCCTCAATGATATACGATATGCTTCCCGCGCGGTGCTTGATTGTTTGCTTTTCTATGTCTCTCTCACTCTCTCTGCCTGACGGAGGGGGTGTGAGCAGAGGAGCTGTTTGCACAGAGGCTGTTTGCCTAGAGGATACGGACGCTGCTGTAAAAAATGGTGCTTTATTGCGGTGCTTCGGCATACTTAAAAGCACAAAAGCACGTATTGATTTTTTGATTGTTTGCTTTTCTTAGCGAGCGCTCTCTCTCTCTCTCTCTCTGACATTCTCTGCTCCTGACACGCGCACTCCTTTGAAGAGAAGATATGTTTGCATTCTTTTAATTGTGAGAAAGAACTGTCATCTCTGTCTTGTCATGGAGCGCAGTTTAAACTTCTGACTAAAGGGTGTTATTTCATGTCTAGAGGGCTCTAATAATATTAACAGTGTGGGAGAGTTTATAAGGGCTTAAAATATATAAAAATAACCATACAAACATATGGTTTCTACTTCGCGGATTTTCATCTATCGCGGGGGGTTCCGGAACGCAAACCCGCATTCGATTTTGGATTACTGTATATATATATATATATATTATATATATATATGAACTGAGCTGGGTGGAAGAGTGGCAAAGCGTCTGGGAGTGGTGGAGTGTATTATTGAGAATATTGTTATTGTTTATTGTGGAGAGGAGGATGCTTTGTGCACTATATATCAATAAAAAGTCAACATATTGGACCTTTACCTGGTAGCAGCCCCTATCTGTCACTATATATATATGTAAATGAAACTATTTAAGACTGTTTAACATTAGGCACAAGTGACTACTATTAGGTACCGGGATGAAATCATCAGAACCATTATCAGAACTTAAAATGTTTCTGTGCACACTCTGATGGCTCTGTTGTTGCAGAATTCCAGGTTACATTCATAGAAATGTTAAACAGTCTTAAATAATTTCATTTACATATGTTCATTTAATTCTGAGTGACTATTGACTTTATTAACATTTCCCTCTGAAAGAACATTTGCCTAAAGAGAAAACAAGGTTTCCACAAGTTAATTCCTTAACATTAAATTTAAATTAAAATCCAACATAATCAGAAACAATTTGCAATTCCTTTTAGACATTTGCCATTTAATATTTATAATGCAAGTATCAAAATCTTTTTAAAGAAAAGCACATCTCCACATTTTTTCTGTCATTTTGATTGCAGATCTTTTTTAATTTTTAATTGTTTTATGAGTAGCTCTTTAAACAATGTTTTTTTGGATTTATGTGTACAGTAATAATAACAAGTTGTTTTATTTAGTACCTGTATATCTATATATATAATTCACTTAGGCAAGACACCCATGGAAAGCACGCCGGAAGGGGCGTGGATTCATTAAGCTGCCGACAAGCAAGATGCCCATGGCGCACGCAGGAAGGAGCCACGCCCACCAACTCTAAGACCATTGGATACGACAACAACTCGCAGAACGTCGCCCACCAAATCCGACGCGACGACACAGGAAAAACAGCGTCATTTATGTTTGTCTGTCGTAGAGTCCACATGCAGCTCTGAGCCACGTTGACTGTTCATAGAGGCATGTTTCTCGCGGAAGTGAATCGCTGTATACAGTTTGTAAAACAGTTTGCGAAGGGGTATCAGTCTTTAAAAACCAATAAGCCCTGTGCCTCTGTTTTATTACCGTCTCACCTGCTTCACCAATGCAGGCCCTGCAAGAGACGCATCTCTCAGCACCTGACCTTCTCTGTGCCTGACCGGTTCACACAGAGGCACCACATGACCAGGCGGTGTGTATGCTTCGAGAACGAGGGTGGACACGGCAGGACTATCTAAGAAGAGGCATGTTTGTCACGGATGTAAATCGCTGTATGCGGCGTGTAAAACAGTTTGTTTGTTGCGGATGTGAATCATTGTATGCAGAGTGTAAAACAGTTTCCGAGGGGTTTCCCATGGTCTTGGACTTGGTGGCTGGGTCTCTGTCAGTTGCTCTTGCAAGCAGTCACATGACCAGGCAGTATGTATGCTTCGAGAGAGTGGGTGGACGCGATAGCACCATCTAAGAAGAGTCATATTTGTCGCGGATGTGAATCGCTATATGCAGCGTGTAAAACAATTTGTCGCGAATGTAAAATGCTGTATTGTATGTTGCCCTGTCCAGAGTTACATCTTTTCATCCACCTACAGTCATATACACAATGAAGTAAGCAGTCTTTAAAAACCGAGTTTTCGGTTACGACGCACGACTGCGTGCACCATAGCAAACTGTTTTACACGCTACATACAGCAATTCGCATCCGCGACAAACATGCGTCTTCTTAGATGCTCCTGCACTTTGTACACACCCCCGTCCCACCTCGCAACTACCGTGGTCGGGTGTTTTGGTTGATTATATATAGAAAGGCAGCAAAAACCGCACAGAGCAATGAAAAGTCTACGTGAGTCACAGGTGCATCTGGACTGTGCAAACACGACAACGACTGGAGTGACGAGTTGGAGGTGGGCACATGAGCAGGCAGTGCATACTGAATGAGAAATCAGCAGACTAGCATGACGGAGGGAGAGGAGCCACCCTCCGCACCTGAGCGCCGCATGGAAGATTGTGTGTTGGTTCGTTCCGTGCATTGTTACGATGTTGCTTTTCTTGCTGATTTATTACATTACTGATTTTTGAAATGTTAATTTTCTCCCTGTGCTTAAAAATCATTAAAAAACCGGCCTGATTATGTGGCGTATGGTATGCCGTGGGTTGGCTAGTAAGGAATATTATCCCTAAGGCATTTATGCAATAAACAAATTACATAAAAATAGACTATCTAAGAATGCTGCCATATCCAGCATCCCTACTGGACCTTGAATTGGATAAATATAGTGAGCCAGCACTAATGACAACAGTAATTACAACAAGTCTTTTCACAATTTCTCCAGTTAACAGGGAAGAGTTTCTTTTTTGCCAATTCCTTTGTTTTTGAAGTTTGCAGGTTGACAATGCAGTAGTCACAGTCCTGTTTTGTGCATTAGGAGCAGAATAGGGAAAAGTACACCCATCTTTAATGCTCATATCTGTCTTAAAGGTGAGGTTCTGTCTCCAAAAAAGGTTGGCAGTGTAATGTCCTTTTATCTTTATTCTTTATATATTTTGTTGACCCCTATGAACTTACAATATCCCTCAGGGGCTTTTCTTTCTTACAGTTTAGGGAGGACTTTCTTTATGATATCGGGAGTCTCTTATTCAGTTCCCCATTCAGTTCATTTCCACTATGCATGCAACTTATTCATGGCCAGGTAGATGAGGCAAAGTTTATACATATATATATATATATATATATATATATATATATATATATATATATATATATATATATATATATATATATATATATATATATATATATATATATATATAACTTTTATTTTTAAACAGGACTGTTTCTGCTGTCATGGCATAGGTCATCCAAAGCACTTCTGGGTCATGTGGAAACCAGGGCAGTCCTCCCCCAGCAGTGCAATCTGGTGGCCCCCAAGTACCCTGACAGAGCTGAGTTTCAGACTCCAATTCCCATGCCACCCTGCAGGTGTTCTAACTGGGTCAGCCTAGAGGAACACTGGCATGTGCCATGTTGGGAGAATGAACTTCACCTACCATTCACAGTCACCCAGTCCATCCATTATTCTTCTATCCTAGTTGGGATGAAGATGATCTAGCTATGGGTTATGTCTCCATTCCTGCCGTACTTCCATTATGGCCTTATGGCCATGGCCTTTACACACACACACACAGTTAAACCATAGGCTGCTTTAGTGGTTTGTTTGATTTCACACAGAGATTCACAGAAAAGCAGAATCAACAACTTTGTGGTCAGTACTTTAGCCATCAGACCACATTACCCCATGTTTTAATGGTCCAGTGTAAATATATGTGAGAATATTTTTTTCTTTCTTGCAAGCCATCTGTATTTCCCATTGACTGTAACTGACTTCAGAACATCAAAATGCCATGCATCATTACAGCCTCACTCAAATTATCATTTTAACGAAAAAATTCTAACATTAGCTTGAAAAATATATCATTACTTTTTAAAAGACATAGTTATATATTCAATTGTCCTTCCATTTTTTAGCTTATTTAATTTTTGATGGCAGTGGTCAAAGTTTCTACTAGCATCACCAACTTCAAATAAAAAAAAATAAAAAAAACACCCTGAATGAGGCACCAAGTCATCAAAGGGCACACACTCACCCACTCCCTCACACACTGACATGCATAATAAGCTAATTCAGAGTGCTGTGTGAGAAAAACTGGAGGACTTGGATAAAAAACTAAGCAGGTAACACAAATGAAGCTGTGATTCGAAACCCAGACCACAATACTGATCCTACCAAAAAATGACAGTCTAAAGTATGTACTTCATATAATCAGTTAAACCAATGTAAAACAAGTCCAAACATGGAATGATTTTAAAAGCATGAAAGCATTTGGCTGTAGTAGCACACAAATAGCAGGATTAATGAACCTAATTAAAGATAATTATCTTTGCTATCTAGACATCTAGTCTCTGGTTCTCTACTTCACTCACATAAGAAAAAAGTGTTTTTTAACTTTGAAGTATGAATATGTCCTTCATGGTTTAATTAATATATATATACTGTAAATATATATATATATATATAAATGTATATATACAGTATATATATATATATATATATACTGTGGCATGCGGCTGAGGGTGGTACCCAGCCGGGATGCCCAAGAGGACTGGAGGAGGGCTTGCGCCTCCTCCAGACCACGAAGGTGTGACCGCCCTGGTTGCGTTGCAGACCACGGGGGCAGAGATTTGAAGCTCAACCCTGTAGGGGCCCGTGGTCACTGCCAGGGAGCTCCTAGGTGCCTGGAGAGCCCTGGACCTCAGCACTTCCACCACACCCGGAAGTGCTGGGGGGAAGAAGACCGGGGACACCGGGAGTGCTTACGGGTGCGCAGCCGGCACTTCCGCCACACAGGGGAGTGTCGGGAAGCACCTGGAGCCCATCCAGGCCTGTATATAAGGGACTGCCTCCCTCCATTGGATGACTGGAGTTGGGTGGAAGTGGACAAGAGTCTGGGAGCAGAAGAGTGGAGGTGGTGAAGAGAGGCACTAAAGAAAGAGGCCTGAACCTTTGGGTGATTGGTGCTGAGGCACTGGGTTGGGCACTTGTAAATATATTGTAAGTAAACGTGTGTTGGGGTGCTAAAATGATGTCTGTCTGTCTGGGGCTCGTTCCACTATATATATATATATATATATATATATACTAGCAGAATACCCGTGCTTCGCATGAGGAGAAGTAGTGTGTTAAAGAAGTTATGAAAAAGAAAAGGAAAAATTTAAAAAATAACATAACTTGATTGTTAATGTAATTGTTTTGTCATTGATATGAGTGTTGTTGTCATATCTATCTATATATATCTATCTATCTATCTATCTTGGGTTAACTCCTGCCGCTACCTGGGGTTTAGCTCTTCGCCGAGGTTAAGGGCAGTTGCGCTCATAAAAAGGGAGAGTGACCTATGGGAGCCGGGAAGCTCCTCCCTATCTTTCCAAGGTTTCAACAAGTTGACATGATAGATCCTCTCACTCGGTCGACGATTGGGTTGTTTCACCAAATAGTCGACGAGGCCTTTTCTCTCCTTAACCTCGTCAGGTCCTTGCCAGTGAGCGAGCAATTTGAGTGGGAGGTAGGAACAAGCACCATAACTCGGTCCCTAGGGCAGAACTCCCTGAGGACGGAGTTCCGGTTGTAACACCGGGCCTGCGCTGCTTGCGCACGAGTCACGTGTTCCTTTAGGAGGGGCCTAATTTTTGTGAGCCGATCGCGCAGTTGCGCTACGTACTCCAATATGTTGGAGGAGGGAAGGGGCTCCGCCTCCCAGCCCTCTTTTAGTATGTCCAAAATTCCTCGGGGTTGTCGTCCATATAAAAGTTCAAACGGGGAGAAGCCTGTGGAGGCCTGAGGTACCTCCCGATAAGCAAAAAGCACGAGCGGGAGAAGCTGGTCCCAGTTCCTGCCGTCCGCGCTGACTACCTTGCGAAGCATCTGCTTAAGCGTCTGATTAAACCGTTCTACCAGCCGTCAGTCTGGGGGTGATAGACAGACGCTTTCAGGTGCTTTATTCTCAGTAATCTGGCCACTTCCCTGAACGTATCCGAGGTGAAGGGTGTACCCTGGTCCGTAAGGACTTCCTTGGGTAAACCCACTCTGGAAAATAAATTGACTAACTCCCGTGCGATAGTTTTATTATTAGCGGAGCGCAGGGGAACCGCCTCTGGGTACCGTGTGGCGTAATCCACCATGACTAATATGTATATGTAGCCACGGGTAGAGAGCTCCAAGGGTCCTACTAGGTCGACCCCTATTCTGTCAAAAGGGACGTCAATGAGGGGAATAGGGACAAGAGGAGCGCGGTCCCTCCTAGGAATCTGGCGAATCTGACAGTCCGGACAGGATTGGCAGAAGCGCCGGACCTCCTCATTAATCCCAGGCCAGTAAAACCGGAGTTTAATCCTCTCCAGAGTTTTCTCGGCGCCGAGATGGGCGCCTAGGAGGTGGGCGTGAGCTAGCTCGCATACCTCCCGCCGGAAGGTACGCGGCACTAGCAACAACTTCCGCACCTCGCCCTCGTGGGTCGCGACCCGATACAACAGATCATTCTCGAGGACAAAGAAGGGTTCACGTGGTGAGGAACCGTCGGCCTGTGAGCTGTTAGGTGAAACCACCGCATTCCAGGCAGCCCGCAGGGAATCATCATTCCACTGCTCCCTCTTGAATGAGGCCGGCGTGGACCGAAACTGGTGATCCAAACTACTGAGAGGGTCTTGTGATCTGGGCACTGGGAGTGTTCCCTGGCTCGTCCCTTCCCCGGGGGAGTCGTCCGGGTCAGGGCCCGTCGCGGAGGAAACATCGCCCGAAGTGCCAGCACCACTAGGGCTTGCCCCAGAGCACGGCATGGAGACCGCGGGAGGGGCGCCTTGCCCCCTCATTACTAGATCCAGCGAGGCCCCGGGAGTGATAAGTGTTTTACCGCATGTTCTTTTCGACCAGTCATGTCCCAATATCACCGGATAGGGGGGGTCGGGCAACACAGCGACCGTCAGTTTGGTTGGGTCCCCCTTCCAGGTAATATAACACTGTGCCGAACGATACGACTTGGTCCCTCCATGCACACAAGTGACCTGCAAATGCCGACTCAGCCACTGTCACGGTAACACATAACGGCGAGCAACAATGGTTATGTTGCTGCCAGAGTCAAACAAAGCCATCACCGTGTGCACATTCAACAAAACCACTCCCGTGTTTCGGAGTCGCCAAGGGGTGCGGCGGGGTACAGTACCTTTCGGTGAACGCCAAGGTGCAGTCCATCGGCTCCTCCGCAATGTTTAAAGGACAGGCTGGCAGCAGGTGGCCGGGCTCACCGCACTTGTAACAGCGCGGCGGGTCCGGTTTGTCTTTAGGCTGTGGCTGCGCTTCCACAGCGCGAGCAGGCTCGGGGTTGGCTGCCCGCCCCTTTCGGTTCCCACGGGCGGACCGTTCTGCCTCCCCGAGTCGGAGAACCGTGAGCTGTCGCTCCAGAACCTCCAGAAGACCTGGCATATCTTTGTAGGGTTGGCGCCGGACCTGCTGGGTGAGGTAACTGGGCATGGCATTCACCAGGCCCTCACAGGCCACCTGCTCCACGACTCTCCGAGCCTGGGGTCCTTCCGGCCGTAGCCAGAGCCCCATTTTGCCCCAGAACTCGAACGCCTGGGCACGGGCTGGCTTTTCAGGGGAGAACTGCCAGTTCCGCCACTCTACTGCCTGCTGGCTCGGCGTTATGCGTAGCGGGCCAAGATCTCTGGTTTTAGGAGGTCGTAGTCCGCGGCCTCTTCCTCCGGGAGGTCATAATAGGCCGCGCTGGTCCTTTAGGTAGGCGCCAGAATGGGCGCCACTCGGACCGCTGCCACTCGTTCCGGGTGGTCGTCCGTTCAAATATCCCGAGGTAGGACTCAACGTCGTCTGCCTGGGTCATAGCTACCAGCGGGGGAGGCTTTGGTTTGGGCGGGTCTTGCCTGTTGCGTTGTGCCTCGGCCAGCCTGGCCTTCGTGGCCTCTAACTCCCGGGTGGTGTTGGCTTGCGCCTGCTGCAGGGCCTGGAGTTGGGCACTCATATTCTGCAGCACAGTATTGAGGTCCTGTCCCTCCGTCATTTCAAGGAATCTTATATCCTGCCGACTACGCCAATGTAATAAATGGAGCAGGAGACAGCAAAGAGGTTTAGGGTTCTCCGGCCCCGTATATTGTCTGGATTCCACTGCAGACAAAATAACAAAAAACAGGTCAGGTTAACAAACATAAACGTCCATAAGCGTGACGCCGAACCATGGCGTCCGCGGCCATTGTATAAGGGAGGAGCCGGAAGTGGAGGAATGCTGGGAAGGACCGTGAGGGAGGACGGGAAGGATGACGTCAGGGCAAGATGGCGGAGGAAGGGCGGAAGTGCCGCACTCCGTTCAACCGTCAGCTATGGCGGAGGGAGGTCTTTTTTCCTATGAGGAAGCGGAGGGAGAAAGTTAGTACCCGCCATTCCCTGCCGGCGAACACGTTCCCAGGTGCGCTCGAATCCGTCCGCGGCCTCCTACTCGCGCGAGCGTGACAACACATATATATATATATATATATATATTTATATATATATATATACACACAGACACACACATATATAAACATATATTTACACATCATATATATATACACGTACAAATATAGACATATATATATACACAGTTATATATATATACACACATATATATATATACTGCTCAAAAGAATTAAAGGAACACTTTTTAATCAGAGTATAGCATAAAGTCAATGAAACTTATGGGATATTAATCTGGTCAGTTAAGTAGCAGAGGGGGTTGTTAATCAGTTTCAGCTGCTGTGGTGTTAATGAAATTAACAACAGATGCACTAGAGGGGCAACAATGAGATGACCCACAAAACAGGAATGGTTGAACAGGTGGAGGCCACTGACATTTTTCCCTCCTCATCTTTTCTGACTGTTTCTTCACTAGCTTTGCATTTGGCTACTATCAGTGTCACTACTGGTAGCATGAGGCGATACCTGGACCCTACAGAGGTTGCACAGGTAGTCCAACTTCTCCAGGATGGCACATCAATACGTGTCATTGCCAGAAAGTTTGCTGTGTCTCCCTGCACAGTCTCAAGGGCATGGAGGAGATTCTAGGAGACAAGCAGTTACTCTAGGAGAGCTGGAGAGGGCCATAGAAGGTCCATAACCCATCAGTAGGACCAGTATCTGCTCCTTTGGGCAAGGAGGAACAGGATGAGCACTGCCAGAGCCCTGCAAAATGACCTTCAGCAGGCCACTGGTGTGAATGTCTCTGACCAAACAACCAGAAAGACTTCATGAGGGTGACCCAAGGGCCCCATGTCCTCTAACGGGTCCTGAGCTCACTGCCCAGCAGCATGCAGCTCGATTGGCATTCGCCATAGAATACCAGAATTGACAGATGCACCTCTGGTGCCCTGTGCTTTTTACAGATGAGAGCAGGTTCACCCTGAGCACGTGACAGAAGTGAAAGGGTCTGGCGAAGCCATGGAGAACATTATGCTGCCTGTAACATCATTCAGCATGAGCAGTTTGGTGGTGGGTTAATGATCGTCTGGGGAGGCATATCCATGGAGGGTCACACAGACCACTACAGGCTTGACAAAGGAACCTTGGCTGCCATTAGGTATCAGGATGAAATCCTTGGACCCATTGTCAGACCATATGCTGGTACAGTGGCTCCTGGTGCACGACAATTCCTGGCCTCATGTGGTGAGAGTATGCAGGCAGTTCCTGGAGGATGAAGGAATTGATACCATTGACTGGCCACCACACTTTCCTGACCTAAATCCAATAGAACACCTCTGTGACATTATGTTTTGGTCCATCCAATGCCACCAGGTTGCACCTCAGACTGTCCAGGAGCTCAGTGATGCCCTGGTCCAGATCTGGGAGGAGATCCCCCACAACACCATCTGTCATCTCATTAGAAGCATTCACCGATGTTGTCAGGCATGTATACAAGAACACAGGGGCCATACAAAGTGCAGCGTACAATTTTGAGTTGCTGCAATTAAATTTTGGCAAAATGGACTAGCCTGCCACATAATTTTTTCACTCTGATTTTTGGGGTGTCTTTGAATTCAGGGCTCTGTAGGTTGATCATTTTCATTTCCATCAAACAATGTGGCATCCTTTCGTTCCTAACACATTACCCAGTCTATATCAGTATAGATATCCAGGAGGATTTCTTTTCCCATTGAGATCTGATGTGTTTTCAAAGTGTTCCTTTAATTTTTTTGAGCAGTTTATATATATATACACACATACATATATATATATATATATATAGCAAAATACCTGCGCTTCTCAGCGGAGAATTAGTGTGTTAAAGAAGCAATGAAAAAGAAAAGGAAACATTTTGAAAATAACGTAACATGATTGTCAATGTAATTGTTTTGTCACTGTTGTGAGTGATGAATGTTGCTGTCATATACACCTATATATATACATATCCATACATATATACATAGGCACATATACACATACATATATACACATACATCCACATATATACATATATATATCTACATATACACACATACATATACATACACACACACAACTATCGTATATGCTCAAGTTCTATTTAAATTTTAAATAGAAGGAATTTTTATTTAGTTGACAGAATATTATTCCGGAATAAATCAACTCAATCCTTAAATAACTATATAACTATAATATTTTGCTCTCCATAAAAATATATCCTGTCTAAATTATACAAGTTAGAAATAAAGTAAACGTTAAAAGAACAAACATTCAAATTTCTTTACTCTTATGTAATTTTATATAAAAATAAACTTAAATTTTAAATATCCCAAAAGATTTTGCTCTCCATAAAAATATATCCTGTCAAAATTATACAAATTCAAATATGAACATGATGCATAACAAAACCTGGAAATATAAATAAAATGTGTTCTTTTCAGCAATAACAAATCAAATCATTCAGTTGTCTTTGCTCATATGTCATTTTAGAGCTGGACGCCTGGCATCTTTTTTTGGTAGCAAGTTCGTTTCTGTTTGGTGTGAGGTTCTGTGTTGTGGAGATTCTCAGGATGGACTGCAGGTGCTCATCAGTGAGGCGACTCCTGTGTGCTGTTTTGTTAGTCTTCATGACTGAGAAGAGCTTCTCACACAGATATGTGCTACCAAACATGCACAAGGTTCGAGCCGCATGTAGAGGGAGCTGGAGCATTTGTGCGGGAATGGAGTGAATAAACTGTGTGGACCCTGCAGTATTGTACTTTGCCTTCAGTGTGCCATTACACTGCAGCTCAGTCACCTCCATCTGAATCTGCACAGGTGCAGTTTCCACATCGACAGCAAATGGGTTGCGAAACAACTCAAAATTCTTTTTTTGTTATTCAAAGTCACCAAAGCGCCGTGCGAATTCAGTGCGCAGTGCGCTCAGTTTATCAGCAAAGTGCGTATTTGGGAACACTGTTGTGCCGACTTGGTTCAACATTACTTGGCAACAGGGAAAGTGGGGCAGGTTGCACTGGTGCATTTGTGTCTCCCATAAAAGTAGCTTCACTTGAAATCACTTTGTGATTTAGCACGGGTAAATACGTCTGCTGAAGTGTCAGATTCTTCTTTCAGGTTATCTTGATGTTTTGTCTCATAGTGCTGTCTTAGATTAAATTCTGTAATTACAGCCACATTAGCTCCACAAATGAGACACACGGGTTTACCGGCAGTGTCAGTAAACATATACTCAGCCTCCCATCGGTTTTTAAAGGCTCTATGTTCAGAATCACCTTTTCTCTTCGGCATCGTGTGGGCCAGCTTCGCAATAACTTGCAGCATCATAAGCTAGACTTGATTGACGCGGTAAGTGTTCAGCAAGGCAGTTGAAGCACTGCATTATGGGATCTGTACTTTATTGTATTACCAGCACTTCATATCCCCGGGCCATTAATAACAATAATATATAAAATGATCTCGCGGGCCGGATATAATTACACGCTGGGCTGGAGGTGGCTCTGGGCCTTGAGTTTGACACATATGGACTAAATAGAACTTGAAAAGATATATTTTTTCAAATGTGATCGCGCAATTCAGATCGAGTTGATGAGCAATACAGTACATCGAGCCCCATGCTATTGTGGTTTTGCCTGCGTGCCTCAAAAAGTCATCCTCCCCTCGCTCTTACTTTTTTACCATTCATCTAATGAATACACTGAGTATGGCTTTACCAAAACAATCATTGATCGCGAATAAAGTATCCATTATTCATAAAGGTTCAATTGGTGATCTGTCTTTCTGCGTTAACCGCATATTTTTTCATATATCTCAAACCAAGGGGATGTGAGGCTAAAATGTATCGGGAAGGGCGCGTACATACTCAGTGCATCCCCTCTCGGGAATCGAACCTCGGAAGCCAGCGTTAGAGGCGAAGCCTCTACTATTGCGCCACGGCGTGTGGTTTGTTTATTTGAGCATAGCAGTGTAATTCAGTTTTGGTTCAGCACTCTTTGGAACTGTTGCTTTTTGTCTGCGCACTGCGTCAGTTCACGTGAGCCGCTGAATATGGTTTTATATGTCACTCGCTCGCTTCTATCTGTTTCATTGCCTTCTTAATTATATAATGTAGGTTTTCTTCAGCGGTTTTTGGAGCTCTTCCTGGTTTTCTACGTACTGCGTGATTACGTGGGAGGCGTGATGATGTCACCTGAAACTCCGCCCCCCACGACTTTCGAGCTAAACTCCATTACAGTAAATGGAGAAAAATAGCTTCTAGTTATGACCATTACGTGTAGAATTTCGAAATGAAACCTGCCCAACTTTTGTAAGTAAGCTGTATGGAATGAGCCTGCCAAATTTCAGCCTTCTACCTACACGGGAAGTTGGAGAATTGGTGATGAGTCAGTGAGTGAGTGAGTGAGTGAGGGCTTTGCCTTTTATTAGTATTATATATTTATATATATATATATATATATATATATATATATATATATATATATATTGTCACAGATGGCTGGGGTTCTTACCCGGCGGGACGCCTAGAAGGTCCGGAAGGTGGCAGTAAAAGCTTCCGGGTCAGGAGGACACAACCGTCCTGGAGCAGGAGAGGACAATGGGAGAGGAGGAGAGACTTTCCAACTCGTTGGGACCCGTGGCCACCGCCAGGGGGCATCTTAAGCCTCCTAGAACCTGAGAGAACATTACTTCCGCCACACTTGTCAAGGTGGCGAAGGAACCTGCCAGGGACGCCTGGAGTGCTTCTAGGCAGGAATAAAAGGCGCCGCCTCCCAGCAATCTGGGAGCTAGAGTCGAGAGAGGGAGCAGGACGAAGCTCCCAGGAGGAGATTGGTGGCCAAGGACTGAGAGAAAGAAAGATTATTGGGTGATTATTGCCTTATGCATTGTGTGGTGTTTTGGGACTGTGTTTATTTAATGAATAATAAACGTGTGACTTTTATAAAGATGTGGTCTCCGACTGGTGATGTCTGGGCAAGTCTCACAATGGCGCCCGAACAGGGACCTTCTTTCTGTTCGAAGGCAGGGGACCCCAAAAGTAAATTTTTTGTGAGCTGCCCGGTACCCCAGTCGACCACACACACGTCCTGCAGGGACACAACGCAGATGTTCCGCAAATCGCCCGGTGGCCGTTGGAGAATCTCCAGAGTGCCGTCTTCCAACTGAGGGGGCTGAGGAATGCCAGCCAAGGCCAAGGAGAAGGGGATTCCCCAGCGTTTGTCGTCGCCGGAGGGACTGCAGTAGGCACAACCACTGACGCGTCCGGAGGAGATTGCCTGGAATCGCGTCACTGGCTGGGGTGTGCATATCTGGTCCGCGAAGCCGGGACGGCATCGCTAGAGGAAGGGGAGGATCCGCCACATCTCCAGCAGCCGAGGCAGAGGGACGGCAGTGAGAGTTGCAGTTCCCTTGGGAGATGCAAGATGGCCGAAGACCGGAAGTCCCGCCCCGTGACAGGCCAGGGATTGGACGGTGTGTGCCGTGTTCCCGTCAGTGATTGGTTAAAGACGGGACCGGCGAACGTCCATCCTGAGCAAGGGAGGTCCGTGGAACCCAGAAGAAAGCTCCAGTGTGCACAGCCGGTGAGTAGGACCGATTTAAAGGTAAGTCCTCCACTGGCTGATGCTATATTTATGCCTGCAGACCAAGACCAGTCGGGGAGGATGCTTCGATTGATGCAGATGGTCAAGCAAGTAGAACACGACCTTCGAGTCTGTATAGACAAGCTGGAGGGGAAGGTGGTCGCGCCACGTCAGACCTTACGTCATGAGGAAGAGAGGCGCGATACTGGAATCTTTGGCCGGAGGATCGTGGGGGTGCAGGTGAGTGAAACCGGTACCGTAAAGAAAAAGGGAGGCGAGAGCGAACCCGTCCCAGGATCGCGTGGTTCCGGGGACTTAGTAGCTGCATCTCCGACAGCAGAAACGAAGCGAGATGCTGATCACTTGGAAGGGGTGGAGCCAAGACGCCGACTGATAAGTGCCGTGAGTCCTAGTGCTCTACCGTCGGAGCCAGTATCAGTCTCACGTCATTCTGCAGGGGAGCAGACGGCAAGGGGTCTTTTCCTTTCCCGTAGGAAGACCCAAGCTGTCAGAATGCCCCAGAGAAATAGGAAGAATCGAAGGGGGAAAGCCGGTTGTTCCTACAAAGGAAGACGTGAGCCCGCGAGCTCGCGGAGTCTGATACGTCATCCTCTGTACGTGCAGAGGGAAGCTCCAAAGTCAGCAAGGGCGAACCCAGTATGTACCCCGATGAAGGGGAGTGGATCACACTGGAGCGGGTGCCAAGGTTTCGGCGACCAGGGTGCTGGTCAAAGGGGGGAGTGTTGGCCCTTTGTCAAAGATAAAAACGCCAGACAGTGGCGTAAGGGCAACGACTTCGCCCCTGTGTTTATTTATAGGACCAGGACCAAGACCTGGGAGACGACAACTTATGCCCGCTTCGGCTACAGTGTACACTCGCGGGAATGGCCGCTACGAAGGACTGTTCTTCGCTGGCGATGGGGCAGTGTCACAGACGACTGGGGTTCTTACCTGGCCGGAACGCCTAGAAGGTCCGGAAGGTGGCAGTAAAAGCTTCCGGGTCACGAGGACACAAACGTCCTGGAGCAGGAGAGGACCACAGGAGAGGAGGAGAGACTTTCCAACTCGTTGGGACCCGTGGCCACCGCCAGGGGGCATCTTAAGCCTCCTAGAACCTGAGAGAACATTACTTCCGCCACACTTGTCAAGATGGCGGAGAAACCTGCCAGGGACGCCTGGAGTGCTTCCGGGGCAAAGGGCAGCACTTCCGCCACACCAGGAAGTGCTGCCGGAAGATCGTCATCAGCCACCTGGAGCACATCCGGGCAGGAATAAAAGGCGCCGCCTCCCAGCAATCTGGGAGCTAGAGTCGGGAGAGGGAGCAGGACGAAGCTCCCAGGAGGAGATTGGCGGCCAAGGACTGAGAGAAAGAAAGATTATTGGGTGATTATTGCTTTATGCATTGTGTGGTGTTTTGGGACTGTGTTTATTTAATGAATAATAAACGTGTGACTTTTATAAAGATGTGGTCTCCGACTGGTGATGTCTGGGCAAGTCTCACTATATATATATATATATATATATTATTTTTTTTTATTGTGTCGGGCGACGGGTTCCATGGCCAGCCGGGACGCCCCTGCTGCATATGTTCCAGGGGAGCAACCATGGGCAACTCAATACCTCCCCCACGACGTTTGGTGGCAGCCTCCCTGGCCGGCGGTGATGCCTCAACCTCCCACAGGGCTCCATGGGAGATGGAGTCCTCAACAGCCCGGTATATACAGTATATGTTCTTATGGAAGGCAGGAATGGATTGGCATCCCAAACAAAATATTTTTTTTTGTCTTTTCCAGCCAGGCTATAATGGATGGATGTGACGATGTAGGTTTGCTCCATGCTCCCATCTGCCTTTTGGGAGCTCTTGAACCCGACACTGTCGGTAATGTCA
Source organism: Polypterus senegalus (assembly GCF_016835505.1). Taxonomy (NCBI): domain Eukaryota; kingdom Metazoa; phylum Chordata; class Cladistia; order Polypteriformes; family Polypteridae; genus Polypterus; species Polypterus senegalus. Next base: position 119,482,346 of record NC_053157.1, on the reverse strand, counting down.
CCAATGAGCTGGACAGTGAGGCACAAACAATGAAGCAATGGGATTGTGCAAAAAGTGCCCAGTGCTTTTATTTAAAACTAGCAAAATACCCACACTTCGCAGCAGAGAAGTAGTGTGTTAAAGAAGTTATGAAAAAGAAAAGAAAACATTTTAAAAATAACGTAACATGATTGTCAATGTAATTGTTTTGTCACTGTTATGAGTGTTGCTGTCATTTGTATATATATATATATACACATACACACAAACATATATATATACATATACACATATACATATATACATATACATACATATCTACATATACACATATATATATATAAACATATATAGATATATATATATACACACACATACATACACACACACATCTATACTAATAAAAGGCAAAGTCCTCACTGACTCACTGACTCATCACTAATTCTCCAACTTCCCGTGTAGGTAGAAGGCTGAAATTTGGCAGGCTCATTCCTTACAGCTTACTTACAAAAGTTGGGCAGGTTTCATTTCGAAATTCTACGCGTAATGGTCATAACTGGAAGGTATTTTTCTCCATTAACTGTAATGGAGTTGAGCTGGAAAGACGTGGGGGGCGGAGTTTCGTGTGACATCATCACGCCTCCCACATAATCACGTGAACTGACTATCAACGCAGTACATAGAAAACCAGGAAGAGCTCAAAAAAGCGCTGAAGAAAACATGCATTATATAATTGAGAAGGCAGCGAAACAATAAGAAGCGAGCGACTGACATATACAACCATATTCATGAGTGCTGCTACTTCGGAAACAAAGCATGGTGTAAACCTAAAGTTTAAATTAAGTTCATAGACAGGCTGCTGCTGGCGTTTGTAATTTACTGCCTGCCCATATAAGGCCGTCCGTCAGTGGCAATCCAATAGAAACACTGCCGCTAAATATTCACGGGTGAAGGACTGTGCTTATGCAGAGGAAGATGAGATGGTCAGGGTGGTGTTTGGCACAAACTCAGCGAAACTGCGAGAGAAACTTTTAAGTGCCGGGTCTTAGCTAACATTACATACAGCCGTGGACATCACACAAGATGGCACCAGCACAGCTGGGAACCTTCGATGCATGAACACCAAGCGGCTCACGTGAACTGACGCAGTGCACAGACAAAAAGCAACAGTTCAAAAGAGTGCTGAACAAAAACCGAATTACACAATTGAGAAGGCAGCAAAAAAATCTGAAACGTCTTATACATACAAGCATATTCATAAGTGCAGCTACTGCGGAAACAAAGCATACAGTGGAAAAAGTCAATGTCCCGCTAAAGGAAGACAGTGTAAAAAAAAAAACCCGTGCATGCAGTGTGTCACATCTCAGATAAAGAGGAAGACGAGCTGTTTATTGATGCAGTAAGAAACGAATCGATGAATGAAACCGCTTATCTTTACAACGATTAACAAACACGGAATGTAACTTGAACACAACACATCGTACAAATACGAACCTGATTGAAAGAAATAATGATAATGAAATCCTTGATGACAGCAACACTCAATAACACTCACAAAACAATTACTGTATATTGACAATCATGTTACGTTATTTTTAAAATGTTCCCTTTTCTTTTTCATAACTTCTTTAACACACTACTTCTCTGCTGCGAATATATATATACCCCGATCTACATACTCTCAAATAGACAAGCCACACGCCGTGGCGCAATTATAGAGGCTTCGTCTCTAGTGCCGACATCCGAGGTTTGATTCCCGAGAATGGATGCACTGAGTATGTATGCGTGCTTCCCGATTCATTTTAACCTCGCATCTCCTTGGTTTGGGACGTATGAAAAAATATGCGGTTAACGCAGAATCATGTTACGTTATTTTTAAAATGTTTCCTTTTCTTAGCACAAGCACAGCTGAGAAGCTTCGATGCATGTACTCCACAACACGTTAAAAAAAATAACGCATTTAATCACACTTTCAATTCCAAGCAAAGGGGAACTTTTGTCAATGCATGATTTCCTGGTACATCAATTACACTGATGCACACATCACAGCTACAAAAATGTTAGAGTTGGAATAAAGTGCGTTCCTACGACTGACCGGAGGAAAATTTCATTTCAAAAGACTACCCGACTGAAGCCTTGATAAAAGCATGGTTTTGTGCACACTGAAAAGCAAGCAAAATTAGATGCATTACAGAAAGCGGACTTTGTGGCTCTTACTGGAGATCATTGGACTTCCATGACCGTTAGTAATTCTAATTACATCTAATTACAAAATGTTCAATGATCACACTGTTTTAGCCTAATGTACAAAATAATTTTGGCTAAGGTTACTCAGAGTTTGAAGATTAAGTTGGTCAAATTACCTTTTATGTTTCTGACTTATTTTTTTAAGAAGAAAAACTGCACTATGTTGAAATTTTGGTTATTATTATTTAAAGACAATTCCATTCTGAAAATGTACTTAAAGTACTTAAACTACTACTTTATTTTTAAGTCTGCCCAATTTTATATTATATTTTTGTTTCTGTTTTGAATTCAAATGCAGTTTAAAAGCATTTTTTTTTCAGAAATTAAAAGAGCTTGAGTTTACAATATTCATGTCCATGTCTATTATTTGATTCTGTCGCCCACTAAAACCCTTTTAAATAAAAAAAAAAAAATTGCGATTTGGGGCAAATTTTCATGTGTGATTACATACGATTAATCAAGATTAATTATTACACAGCGTCTAATTAATTGGATTAATTTTTTTAATCAAGTCCCACCCCTAATATATATATGTACATATATATGTAGATTTGTATATATATATGTGTATATACATGTATATATATATATTTATATGTATATGTATATATATATGTATATGTATGTGTGTATATATATATATATTGTGGAGCCGACCCGGACACAGACAGGCGGACATGTTGTTCATCAAATCACCACACGTTTATTTACAATACTATATACAATAATTGGTCCAAATAGTGCACACAACCCCAATACTCAGTCCTGGCCACAAATGCCTTTCTTCGGGCCGCCTCCACACTCCTCATGCTTTGTCCTTCCGCCTCCCGACTCCAGCCTTGAATGAATGGAGACGGCCCCTTTTATATGGTTCCCGGATGAGCACCAGGTGTTCCCGGCATTCCTCCCTTGGTTACGCCCCAGCGTGGCGGAAGTGCCGGCTGTCCTCCCGGCAGCTCCCCGGGTGTCTCCCAAAGTCTTCCCACACCAGGAAGTGCTGGGGCAATAGGTCCCCAAGGCATTGGGCGCCTCCTGGCGGTGACCACGGGCCCCTACAGGGTGGAGCTTCCATGCCCTGTACCCGTGGCCCCCAAAGCAACCAGGAAGGCAGCCCCCACGTTGTCCCAGATGGGCGCACGCCCACTTCCGGTCTTCCAAGGCATCCATGGCACGTAGCATCTGCAACAAAGACTGCTCTGCGGGCCGAAGACACGCCTCCAGCTTCGTCAGAGCAGCCGGCAAAGACAGGCATTCAGCCGGCGCAGAGCCTACCTGTCCGTCAGTCTCCGACGCCGACAACTTACTGTGGGCCTCCTTCTCTGGCCCAATCGGGGGACCCCTGCCCGTGATGGACATTCCTGGGGCCCGCCTCTCTACGGTCATTGGCGGGCACGCAAGACACACCGTCCAATCGCGTGCCTATCGGGGGAGGGACTTCTGGTCCGCGGCCATCTTGTGTCCCCTTCTGCGGCGGCGACGTGCTTGCCGGCAGCCGTGTTGTTGCCAGCATCTCTCGAGCTGCAGCGTTTCCTCCTTCGCAGCCCTCGCGGCTGTCGTCGTGTTATCGGAGCCCCACAGACCGGCATGTGCCCGCCACTGACGCGGATCCGGGAAGTCCCTGCCTGTAAAGAAGAGAACACGCCCAGCCCCCACGGGCCGGCTGCCACTAGTCAGGGAACTTACCTCCCCGGACTCATCAAACCGAGGACACCTCCTCGGCGTGGCCTTTCTCGACGCCATGCCGTCCCGGGCGCCTCCAGCAATGGCGTGGTCCTCGGAGCCCACTGCACTCCTGGTAGACATGCCGCCCGCCCGCATCAGGGGAATAAGTCCTTCCTGCGGACCCCTGGCGGTCCGTGGGGTTCCTTTACCCTGGGCTGTGCACGCAGCACCCGGTGTGTGGGTGGGTCCCGCTGCGCCGGGCCGCCCACAACAATTTTGTTACTTACAGGTCCCCGCCTTGTAACAGGCGGAGCATCCTGCCGACTACGCCAGATGTGGAGCCGACCCGGACACAGACAGGTGGACATGTTGTTCATCAAACCACCACACGTTTATTTACAATACTATATACAATAATTGGTCACTCAGACCCAGTCCAAATAGTGCACACAACCCCAATACTCAGTATTCGCCACAAAGGCCTTTCTTCGGGCCGCCTCCACACTCCTCACGCTTTGTCCTTCCGCCTCCCGACTCCAGCCCTGAATGAATGGAGACGGCCCCTTTTATATGGTTCCCGGATAAGCACCAGGTGTTCCCGGCATTCCTCCCTTGGCCACGCCCCAGCGTGGCGGAAGTGCCGGCTGTCCTCCCGGCAGCTCCCCGGGTGTCTCCCAAAGTCTTGGGGCGCCTCCTGGCGGTGACCACGGGCCCTTACAGGGTGGAGCTTCCATGCCTCCAAACCAACCAGGAAGGCAGCCCCCACATGGTCCCAGATGGGCGCACGCCCACTTCCGGTCTTCCAAGGCATCCCAGCCGGGTCATCGCCCCTGGCATCCACGACAATATATATGTATATATATATAACTGTGTATATATATGTGTATATATGTATATATATATGTCTATATTTGTATATGTGTATATGTATATATGTACAGTATGTATATGTATATATATATGATGTGTATATATATGTTTATATATGTGTGTGTGTGTGTGTGTGTGTGTCTCTGTGTATATATATAAATATATATACATATATATATATATATATATAGATAGATATGACAACACTTATATCAATGACAAAACAATTAACAATCATCTTACATTATTTTTAAAATGTATTTTAAAATCCTTTTCTTTTTCATAACTTCTTTAACACACTACTTCTCCGCTGCGAAGCGCGGGTATTCTGCTAGTATATAAATATGTACATATATATACACACATATATACAGTATAAATCTACATATCTACATACATTTATATATATCTACATATACTGTATATATATATCTACATATATACATATATATATATATATATATATATATATATAGCAAAATACCCACGCTTCGCAGTGGAGAAGTAGTGTGTTAAAGTTATGAAAAAGAAAAGGAAACATTTTAAAAATAATATAACCTGATTGTCAATGTAATTGTTTTGTCACTGTTATGAGTGTTGCTGTCATAAAGGATTTGATTATCATTATTTCTTTCAATCAGGTTCGTATTTGGAGGACATGTTGTTCTGAAGTTACATTCCGTGTTTGTCAACTGTTGTAAAGATAACAGGTTTCATTCAAGTGTTCACTACGCAAATCACTACTCGTGAATGTAAGATGTTTAACAGGCATTACCGGTATTAACTTGTGCTAAACGTACCATTGTGTGATGTAAGGGGAGCTGACTGTAAAAAGTAAAGGAGGCGCGTATTTTGAACGAAAAGGGAGAAGACAGCGAAGGAGCTGAAAAGTGAGAAGGAAAGCTGTTTAAATAAAGAGCTAGGAAGGTGAATGGAAAGAAGCAGCCAGCAGTAAAGCAAGGAAGACTTCATAATAAGGACGGTTCGGTGCACGTAGAAGGTGTAACAATAAGATTGTTAAGCCTTATGATAATGTTCCCGCACGGAGGATTTAGAGAGATGCACTGGGAGAAGTAAAATCTGAACCTCTCTACAGTTTAGTTTATTTTCGGGTTGTAATGTTCATCCAATTTACGTATCATCTGGTCCAGTAACGGACCGTGCATTTCACACCTAGGCCTTCAGTAGTGCTCCTTCTGAATCAACCCGCCCCTCAAAAACTAATTTATGGTTATAAAAACCATCTTAATATGCAGAAATACAGTATAAAGAGCCATTGCATCGCAGATAGATAACTCCTGTAGCCACAATAGATGCCTTTATTGAATAGACAAACCAGGGGTTTTCTACTGCAGCTACAGCCGCGACACACATAAAAAACATCAATAATAACTCATAAACTTGCAATATTATTTAGGAAAATCGCAACATTTTACTCACCAAAAATTCGTATTATTTGTAAACAAAATCCATCCTCCTCTCTTTCCTCAAAAACAGTTCAATTACTCTGTCGTACAGATTATCCGTGCGCTTCAGTTCCATCAAAAAGTCCCTTTCTATCGCCATCGAAGCTAATGCTGAAAGTCGAACCTCCCCTGTCGTATTTCTGGCATAAGTTTTAATTCGCTTTAGGGCTGAAAATGTCCGCTCGACAGAAGCAGTGTACATGGGAATGGTCACCGCCAAATATAACAATGTGTACAGCTGCCCCATGCTCTCATTCAGATTTTTCTGATGAAGGAAGTCAAGGAGATCAGTGGGAGATTTTAATGCAAAATTATCCATGGCATACATTACAGTCAGTTCTTAGCCGAGACAGATCAAAAACTGCTCCGTGGCTCTTGTGTTAAACTGGAAAAGGCTGCATGTGGGAAATTTTTCTTGTATTCCCGAAACTTCGGTGGGTCGAGGAGCGTGACAAACATCAGTTTTTCGTGGTCTTGAAATCTGGCCTGTGTCTGGCAAATAATATTGTCCAGAATCCTGCCATGGAGTTGGCGGTAGTGCGTGCGAGGATTTTGCGCTTGGAGCGCCTGCAGTGCGTTCAGTGGCCTCGTAGAGTTCCTCATATCGGCTTTTATCCAATCAATGGGTCTGAATACGGTGACGTTGCCATACGCCTGCAAGAGGGCCCTACTGACACCAACTCAAAATCTGATTGGTTGAAGCAACAGTTTAATCGACATTTATTTTGTGTTAGAGGGCCTGCAGAACGGATTGTGAAGGCCTCTCTGCCTGGCAACAAATGATGGCTGAAATGTGATTGGTTAAATGCTTTAATACGAAAATACATGTCTGGAAGCAGCACAACCATCGGATTAAACTTGTTTCTCGCGAATATCTTGTGCGATCTTGCAATGTCCACGGCACTTAAAAGTTTCTCTCGCACTTTCGCTGAGGGAGGGTTTCCGCAGTAGCTGCACTTATGAATATGCTAAGCACAGTCCTTCACCTGCGAATATGTACCTTATTTGGGCAGGCACGATGGGAGGCATGATGATGCGAGACGCAACTCTGCCTCACACGGTGACCGAGCTGCAGGCTATGGCCGTATCTAGACAGTATATGGATGAAAGTAAGTTCCAGTTATGACCGTTACACGTAGAATTTCGAAATGAAACCTGCCTAACATTTGTAAGTAAGCTGTAAGGAATGAGCCTGTCAAATTTCAGCCTTGAGTCAGTCAGTCAGTCAGTCAGTGAGGGCTTTGCATTTTATTAGTATAGATCAACAAAATCAAAAACAAAGTGTCCAAATGAAAGTGCAGTGCATCAAATACTCATTAAATAAATAAACCATAAAAACGAGTGATAGGTGGAGGTTAAAATCCAATAGAAAATAGAAATCCAATAGAAAATAGAAATCCAATAGAAAAAAAAATCCCTTTAAAAAACAGCGAGGTTAAAATAAGAGACTGGAAGCAGTCTCTTTAAAAATCCTTCTTTAACCTGGCAACTCCCCTGCTTCTCCCTTCCGGGCCCCGCAACAGGGAAGTTGCCCAACCAGCAAAATGCAGCTCCTTCAATTACTGGTTCAGTAGCCCTCCGATCCCTGGCTACGTTGGGCTCCAGCTAGAACGAGACTTGGGTTCCTTTCCCAGTGGCCAGGGCGCTCACACTGGGGATCTACACACCGAAAGCCTCTACGACTACCGCTGCCTTCTTGGCCTTACGCGGCGAGCCACCCATGATCCTGGTCACTCCTGCTCCTCTGAAAAGCTCAGCAGGAGTGACCCAGTCCATCCACCCTGAGTGTCAGCCAAACATTCCCTCAGGGCTCTCCTTCCAGCTGCCTGCCTCTGCTCAAGTGAGTCTGCTGTTGCTCACTCACTCGCACCAGCTCCCTACTTCTCCAGCCTTCTCCTACCTTAACCTCTGTCCATTTCTTTCTCTCATTTCTTTTCATTGTTTTTTTCCTCCTCCCTTAGCCGCCTCATGCTTCGATTTATTACGGGGATGTGGATCAGATGTGGCAATTAGCAGCTCCTGGCGCCAATTACGGATGCAGACGACTCCTCACCTGTGCAGTTAAGTGAGGACTGTCCGCATCATGAATCACGCGGCAACCGCTCCGGCCACACATACCACGCCCCCCTCTCTAAGCCGCGAGTGCGGCGATGATTTATTTTAAAATGTGGCCTTTTTGACTTGACCCGCTACACCTCAATGGATAGTATGAGTGGAGGAGCATCCCAACTGGTATAGCTGGTGTTCCCTTTCCTGGTAACAAAGCCAAATAAGGAAGGGACAGTGGAAGACTGCCTTTCAGGGTCATGTGGTTTCCAGTGCACTGGGTAGTGACATCCTTCATGGCAAGCCACCATTTCAACACCTGCATAGCAGCATGGAAGTTATGGTTCCAATGAGTTGCCCTGTTGGGTCACCTAAGTGCCACCAGGTGGAGATGTTTGGAGAAGGATTTGCTGTCCTACCATAGTTCCACCTGATCCACAACTCCTTTCTAGAGGCAATTTTTTGTCATCTGAAGTATCAAGAATGTCAGTTTAAAAACAAGTCTTCCATCTCATCCTGGGAAGTCTGAGTGGGGAGCAAAGGACAACAAACCTCCTCTGAGGTGGGGGAGATAAGAGAAAGTAAAGGAAGAAAACAATATTAAATATTATTGTTGTTTTGGAAACCTAATAATGGTTTGAAAATTTCGAAGAGTATTGCATGGCTGAACATGGGTCCCAATAACCTACAGTTCTTTCCTTTTCATGAAAATTCTTTCATCCTTCACACCAGCTCCTACAAGCTGATTGTTCCTCTGATCTCTTATACCAGTAATGGGTAGCATGGTAATTCAGTAGTTAGTGTTGCCATGTATCCAGAATCCTGGATTTAAATCCTATGTATGTTCATTTCTTATTTGGAGTTTTAAAGTTCTCCCTGTATCTTCTGGTGTTTTTTTCCAGGTACTCAATTATTCCTCCAAAATTCCCAAAGACATTCAAGTAAGGCCTATTTGCCTTAAGATTTATTGTAACTTCACCCCATATGAGTTTGTGCATGAATGTGTGTGAGTACGATATATGAAATTCTGTTTCTTGCCTTGCCCCCATTGTTACCAGAATGGTCTCCAGCCAGCTGTAAACATGATTTTGGTTAAGAAGGTTTAAGAATATTATGCCCTTCCAATGGCAGTGAATACACAAGGATCAGTATTAGATATACTTGTCCATTATTTTGTTCACTCTTATACCAATTTAGTTTTGTCAGTCACTTTAACTGAGAATAGGTTTGTTCTGATACAGATTAATATGCTAATATATCTTTTTTATATATATTCTAGCTCTTCTAAATTCAATATGATCAAAACCATTGCCCATGTTTGGGATAAACATTATAGATGATGCCTTTAAATTTCAAAGTATTTTCAAACTTTGGAGTTCCCAAGTATGTCATTCACAAAGCTTTTTTTACGTAATATGGCTATTTACTAAGATCAGCATTGTAAGTGCATTAGTGTCTGATTAACTTAGATATGGCCTGTGTTCGTATATCATAATTTGACATTTATAAATAAAATATTTATATTATTTATTGGCCCAAAATTATAATATTAGCTATTTTTATGTTCGGGCGATTACCTGGATGCCTAAACAATCGGCAGTTATCCGCACATGTACTATGTACCATGGTGTTGTCAATATATATTCATCTTCTATAACCTCAAATGATAAAATGACCTCATATCTTTTTGAACTTGCACTGCTGCCAAAAAAAGTGTAGATACCAATATGATCAATATTGCCTATTGTAAAGTGGCAGGGATACCACTTGCATTGGGCAGAATAAAGCAAAAGGCAGCTAAGATGGGAACCTAAGTACAGTAGGTCACAGAGTAATCCAAGGCAGCCCTTTGTGTACTGTGAGCAAAAGCAAATGGTGTGTAGTCAACAATTCAGTTGGCCTACATGACATCCTTTGAAAATAAAGAGTAAAAAGTGCATAGTAACACTGGGTAACAAATATTACTAATAATGTACACAAGCCCTTAGACATTAGTCATGTTGATACATACTCCATCGTGGTGGCTCTGGGGCTAGGGATCTGCACTGGCAATTGGAAGGTTGCCGGTTCAAATCCCGTAAATGCCAATAGGGATTCTGCTCTGTTGGGCCCTTAACCTGCAATTGCTGAGCGCTTTGAGTAGTGAGAAGAGTGCTATATAAATGCAAAGAATTATTATTATTTTCACAAGTAATGAATCTGAATCCACTTCCAGTGTATTAACAGTGTTTCATGAGTTTTGGACAAGAAAACTATATCAGCTCAGAAAAGCGAATCAACCACTGATGGTGAATTGAGAATACAGTACTTGAAGCAAAAGAAAGAAATTAGATTAAAAAATAGTGAATTTGTAAGAAAAATGGTAATGAGATAAGCTAGTTGTGTTCTGCAGAAAAAAAATCTGTTGGTGTCAATTAGGAGGCCATCAGGCATCGCCCTATCCAAGGAAGCCAAAGTGCCAATAAAAAGAGATTTAGGATGATATAATACCTGGATAATCAATATACAAAACAGAGTAAAAGAATCAGTATGGAGTGATCCATATAATACTTCCTAGGTGGGTGTAAACCTCTGAAATACTAATGACACAATTCAATATTAATGATACAGTAATTTCCCAAGTATTCTTCACTATGTGATGTGATACGACGTAATATGGATTGGTACAACATAACATAAAACAATTAAATGCAACACTTTTTCTTATCTATTTTACTTGGTATTCAAACAAAACGTTTAATTGTCATAACATCACATACTTCATTTTAAACAATTCTAGAATTTTAAAGAGACCAAATAAAAAAAAAGTACTTAGGGCAAGGATACTGTTTAAAGAAATAATCAAAAGCACTGTACAATTCAGGGGAGGCACGATGGCACTGTGTTAGCGCTGCTGTCTCAACCCAGTAAACACACCAGGGTTCACCTTCCAGGACCTACCTGTGTGGAGTCTGCATGTTCTCTCCATGTCTGCGTGGGTTTCTTCCCACAGTCCAAAGACATGCAGGGTAGGTGATCTGGCATTCCCAAATTGGCCCTAGTGTGTGTGCGTGTGTGCACGTGTTTGGCCTGTGATTGACTAGTGCCATATGATACGCTCCAGCAGACCCCCACAGTCCTGTTCAGGACTAAGTGGGCTGAAAATGATTGACTGTACAATGTAATTATAAACAAATACTTAAAATGTTTCCTCAATTTAAAATTTGCCATGAAAACTGTTTTATGTTCCTTTTGGTATGAACCACTATCGACCCAATATGAACTATATCATTAAGGCTGTTTCTGTCTAGAGCCAACCCTTTACAGTTATTGTGTGACCATCAAGACCTTTTTGGCAAGTTTTTGACACATGTAAGGAAATATCAGAATGTCAAAAGATATCAAAGTTAAGATATGATTGGTTTAAAAACTATATCTTATTATGTTTATGATGTACATTTGATTGTAATTTGGAATCAAAGCTGGAAACAAAGGAATGTGTAGGCTAAATTGTGAACTTTGATTTATGAAAAGTAAATCAATATACAGTACATATCTTTCATGATGTAAATCTACATACATCAGTATTTTTTAAATATCTGGTACTTTTATGTAAATTTTAATTTAGTGATATCAAAGGAAATCTATTGTACTGTACAATAATATACAGTAAAGTACAATAACTTACATAATAGTTATTATGTACACACATACATGTAATATTTAATTTGAAACTAAACATATTGGGTAATATGAAGTAAATAAGCTGCATAGACAGACTGGTACAGAGGTGACTTATTGTCTCTGTGCATGTCAATCTTTACAAATCTTGGTGTGCGTGTTTGTTTTTTTGAGTCTTCATTTCTTTTTCTTCATCATCCAGCATGTACCCAGGAAGGGCAAACAAACACTCAGTTATTGTCACTTATAAATTTCCTTGAGTGTGTGTATGTGCATACATGTTGTCACACATGTATGAGCAGAAGGCAGCTAAAGGGCTTGAGTAATTGTAATACCACATCAGACCAAGGGGCGGCAGGGTGTGCTGACTGTCTTTCTCAGTTCCTTACAAACCATTCCCGGAAAATCACACCAGGTTCCGGCACCTTTGATGATGTCACTTCCTCTACGGGCCTTTAAAGCCGCCATTTTGCTTCCAGTCAAGCAGTTCTCTTCTGTGCTGTGAACACATCTGTTCAAATATTTAACATTTTTGCAGCCAGAATAAATTATACGGGTGGCTGCCCCAAACCTTTATGATGTAAGGAGTTCTTATCACAATGTACAGTATATTTAAATACATTATGTATCTCAAAGACTATTTGTGTAAAAATTTGAAAAATTAATAGTCCTGTTAGGATGAATAAATGGAGCAAACTGCAAAAATTCTGTCTAAATACTGCAGTTCATCATTGAACATTGCTCAATCTGTTTTTGTTTTTGAAGGATGTGGACATAAGTATTGAACCAAACTGGTCCAAAAACTGTAGGCCTGGAGCCCGTAACAAGGCAAGCATCTTCTTTAAAAAAAAAAAGAAAGTTTCCTCCCACATGTACATGTATATACACACACACACACACACACAGACACAATGTTAAAAACAACTTTTCTCAACATTTTGATCATCACAGAATCTGAATCTGAACATAATATAGCTTATCTTTGATCCCATCACAAAACATTCATTTACATGGAAGTAAAAATAAATATTCTGCACCTAAGGCCACTCTGGGCCTAACAAATCAGCATATTGCACAGTTGTTGGTGGACTGTCTAGTGTTTCTTCGACCTACTGGTCAAGGGTTTGTTTTGCCTCTGCTCACAAGCCACACTTCCTTAGATTCGGGTTTCATAACCCATTCTGGTGTTAACTTAGTCCTGAATCACTTATGGCAGGGATATTCAACTCAGGCCCTAGAGGTCAGCAGTGGGTACGGATTTTCATTCCAACCAGTTTTATCATGAGAAGCCAGGCCTAGAAAATTAATGAAACCTGGGATTATATGGCTTGTTGCTGCTATCATTCTTCCAAGACAAATCTTTATCACCTTGCAGATTTGTCATTTTCAAACAAAATTATCCATATCTTTTGTGGTCTGTAACTGATTTGTACTTTCAACACATTGTATTAAAACAGATACTTCATAATGCATATGCACAGTTTTAAATGTAAGCATGTTACATTTGCATGTTATTATTAACTGTTGGCTGGTTAAGAAAATAGGCAACAATTAAAAATTAATGCAGTGGTTTAAAACTAAATTAGGCAATTAAGGATTCTGAATAATAACTTTGAGTTAACTAAAATCAGACCCAAACAAATATTGCTTTAATAGTAAATACATTAATACTATTTAAAAGTTTTGTCATAGCAAAAACCTGCAGCCACTGCGGCCCCCCAGGATTAGAGTTGCATACCCCTGACCTATGGGATAAAGGGCAACTATAGATTTTTAAAAGGGACACCAGGCTGAGCTCCACCTACACTAGGAACCTCCGGGATCCCTGCATTCTTGTTATTCCCATGACCTGTAAAAGGTCAGTTCTCCTCAGCTTCCCTCTGCTTGCCTGCTTTTTGAAGGAAAACCCAGTCTCTGCATTCCCTGCTTGGGTAGGAATAATGCCCTGTATTGGTCGGGTAGTCTTTTGCTCACTCTGGTTGTCCTTTTGTAGGTACAGGTGCCCTTGGTCGCTTTAGGAACAGCACATACCACTCTCTGGTGATGCCCTTCTTCTTGTCCTGAAGGGACACATGACTTCTCCCTAATCTCTGGCAGTTCCTTCTACTCAGTCATTCTTTGGGCTTTGTTTAGCCCTGCCCATATCTTGTACCATGCTTTCCTGTCTGCATGCCCATGTTCAAAATGCCACCCATTGAAATATACCATTAAAGATTACAAAGTAAATAGATGCTGTTTTCGCCATGTTATGGTTCAACCAAGTGAGAGCAAAAGAGTAAGATGTTTATGATTATCATGGATGGCAGTTTTGCTAAACATGGTGTGGTCCCCGGCTGGGCTTGTGCCTCCTCCAGACCACGAGGGGGCGTCCATCCTGGTTATGTTTGTGGGCCTCGGGTAAAGGGCTTGGAAGCCCAGCCCTTTAGGGCCCCGTGGCCACCGCCAGACGGCGCCCCGGTGCCGGAATATCCCATGTGGTACCCGGCTGGGGCTGGGGCCCGGCCGGGACGCCCAGGAGGACCGGAGGAGGGCTTGTGCCTCCTCCAGACTGCGAGGGGGCGTCTGCCCTAGTTATGTTGAGGGCCTCGGGTAAAGGGCTTGGAAGCCCCGGAAGTGCTGGGGGGAAGACGACCGGGGACACCCGGACGGCTTCCGGGTGCGCAGCCGGCACTTCCACCACACTGGGGTGTGGCTACGGAGGAATGCCGGAGAAGCAGCTGGAGCCCATCCGGGTTCCTATTTAAGGGGCCGCCTCCCTCCAGTCAGTGGTGGATGTCGGGTGGAAGAGGACAGAGCTAGAGAGAGGATGGGAGGCGGCCAAGAGAGAGGCACAGAGACTGTGAGGCCTGGACATTTGGGGGAACGGTGCTGGAGGCACTGGGAAGTGCACTGAAACAAATTGTAAATATATCTTGTAAATAAACAATGTTTGTGGGTGAACATACAATGTCCGTCTGCCTGTGTCGGGGTCCCAGTTCACAGTGACGTAGCCGGCAGGATGCTCCACCTGGTACAAGGCGGGGACGTGCGAAAAAAACAAATATGTCTGTGGACGACCCGGCGCAGCAGCGGAGCCCACACACTCGCCGCGGGAGCAGCTCGTGCACAACCCCGTGGGAGCGGTTAACCCCAAAGACCGCCGCCGGACCGCAGAATGGCCATCCCCGGGTGCGGAGGAAGACAAACGGGCGTCGCCAGAGTGCAGCGGGCTCCGAGAGTTGCGCTGTCTGGACGGAGGGCCAGGCCAGCGTGGCGATGCAGAAGGCCACACCGAGGCAGGGGCCTTGGAGTGACGGGATCCGGGAGGTGAGTGTCCTGCTCTGCAGTAATCGGCCCTTCGGGGTTGCGCCTACCTTGTTTCCTACAGGGAGGGACGATCCGGATCCACGTCCGTGGCAGGAGCACGCCGGGCCACAGGCTGTCGGCAGCGTGACGGTGGCAGCAGAGGAGGCTGTGAAATCGGAGTAGCTGCGGAGCTGCGAGGAGGCACGTCACCGCACCCAGAGCAGGGGAGAGAAGATGGCCGCACTCCGGATGTCCCGCCCGCTGACAGGCACGGGATTGGCTGGTGTGTCTTGTGTGCCCGCCAATGACGGTACAGAGGCAGGACCAAGGAACGCCAGTCTCGTGCCAAGAAGAGACCCGATTGGGCCAGAGGGAGTAGCCCACAGGAGGCAGGCGACGAGTGGCACTGATCAACAGGTAAGCCCACTGGCGTCTGTCTCTCTGTTTTCGCCAGCGGCTCGGCGCGAGCCGGAGGGATCCCTTCGGCCCGCCGAGTCGCCTTTATTACAGTTGCTGGGTGCTATCATCGTCCGGTTGGAGCAGCTGAGGGGGAAGGCGGTCACGTCAGGAGAGACGCCGAATATTACGGAGGATCGATGCGTCGCTGGAGCCTTTGGCCGACGAAGTACCGCGGGGAAGGTAAGTCTTGCCGTCCCCGTAAAGCATGAGGGGGGATTCGCCGAACACGGCCGTGACTTTAATAAGGAGAACCGGCAACAAGTAGGCAATTCCCCAACAGCGGACGCGCCGGTGCAGACTGCCAGCAGAGCGAGGAGAACAAACACACATGGGCTGGTAGGACAGGGGCTGATGAGTGCCCTGGGTCCTAGCGCCCTGCGCTCCAAGCCCGCGGCAGTCTCCTGTCACTCTGCAGAGACGCCATGCTCAGACCCAGACCGTCAAGGCGTCCAAGAAGAGAAAGGGACGTCTCGCTGGGTGCGAGCGTCCGGAGAAGGACTGTCCTCTGCGGAGGCAGAGGGAAACCCCTGGGCGGCTGAACGAGCCGCCTGTGAGAGCGGTTCCACGAGCAACAAGAGGATAGGCATGGAACCTGCGGCGGAGGAGCCAACCAGGCAAGTCGGGGGCTGTCGGAGGGCGGGGGGAGCACTTCCGGTACAGAAACCGACAGGACACTCGGGGTGAGTGTCCAGGCAGTGCTTCTGGCCCTCCCTTTTCTCTTTTTACAGGCCAGAAGCCCCGACGAGCTGGAGCCGACGTTGTTTGGGACCTGCCCTCCTGGAACGGGCCGCTCCACGGGGCAGACCCCCCTTGATGCGTTGGCGTCAGAGGGGTTGCCGAAATAAGATGTCCCAGGGTGCCGTGTTGGACCCTGGGGACATAATAGGACTCTCTCTGGGGACGTACTGCCCTTTCGGGGAGTGTCACTCGGACCCACGTGTCTTCGCTAGCGGTGGGGCACTGTGGGGACCCGTGGCCACCGCCAAGCGGCGCCCCAGTGCCTAATTATCAAGGGAGCCCAGCACTTCCGCCACACCAGGAAGTGCTGGGGGGAAGACGACAGGGGACACCCGGATGGCTGTCGGGTGCGCAGCTGGCACTTCTGCCACACTGGGGTGTGGCTACGGAGGAATGCCGGGAAGCAGCTGAGCCCATCCGGGTTCCTATTTAAGGGGCCGCCTCCCTCCAGTCAGTGGTGGATGTCGGGTGGAAGAGGACAGAGCTGGAGAGAGGACGGGAGGTGGCCAAGAGAGAGGCACAGAGACTGTGAGGCCTGGACATTTGGGGGAACGGTGCTGGAGGCACTGGGAAGTGCATTGAAACAAATTGTAAATATATCTTGTAAATAAACAGTGTTTGTGGGTGAACATACGATGTCCGTCTGCCTGTGTCTGGGTCCCAGTTCACAATGGAAAAAAACAATCAGAAGAGAATGAAGAATAAATTCAAAGCTCATCAAAATCTAAAGGAACAGTCAAATTATAATTTAACTTGAATGATCAAATTGCTTATGTGTTGACTATTAAAGAAGAGCTTATTAACTTGAGAATTGATCAATTTAAAAATGAAGTAACATGATATCTTTTGATATACTCAACTGAAACAGTGAAAATTATGCAACTAGTCTAGTAACAAAACTGAGTTCAATAAATGAAAGCATAAGCAAAAAAATACATAAATAAATCAAAAAAACGTAGCTACAGTAGCACTTGCCAAGTGTATGATTGTACTATGCAGCTTAAAATGAACAAATAATGAAATAAGATACGTGCAGGTTTCCATCAATATGTGAACTGAAATAAACAGTATTTTTCAACTGTAATTACTCTTTTGGAATAACATAGCAGAACAAGCGGTGGACACATGAGCATCTTACCATACAGGGGTTGCAAAATGAGTTAGTGATACAAGAACAAGTACAAGAAACTGAGAGCCTCATAGAGGCTGGTTGCTAAATTAATGTTTGCATAACAGTATGTGGTATTAATATAAAGACTATGCAAAACAGAAAGAACCAGGTAGACAGCAATGGTTTATTTCTGGCCGCTGAGCATGCAAGTAGCATAAGGTGTTGCATATACAGTAGGAATGTTGCAAGAGTTTGATAATTGGTGTTGCTTATATTCTTAGGGCTGACATTTGTCATATGTCATGTAACTGTTACAGGGTTACAAGCTCTTGCTTTTAGTTTGCTTTTATTATTAGTGTTAAATGAACCCTTTTATTATTAAAGTAATCCCTGAAAGTATATGTACAAAGAGAGTGTTTCCATATATACGATACATTTAACAGTGCTGATTTTGTTCTCTAATGTGGCTAATAGCAATAGTGAAAGATAGGCAGTCAGTTTTATAAGTACAGCGTACAGACCTAATTAAAAAGCTCAGAGGTTGAATGACAAGGATGTCTAACTTTAAATTGTTTAATGTCTGGATTAGTCCATGTAGACCAAAGGAAAAGCATGGTTTAAATCACAGAAACGATCGTTTCAGTAAGAGAACGTTCCCCTGCCTTTTCTGCTTATATAAACATGAACAATATGCTAGAGAATTTTTTGAACTCCATACATGAAACAAACTGGGAATCAAACTAAGAACAGAACCACTATCCTTTACATCACTGCAACTTTGTAGACATAATTATTATACAAGTTAAGAACTATAGTTACAAAGTAGATACACAGTGCTACTGTAAAAGGAGTGTCAAAAGCTTTGTTTATTTATGTATTGATTAACCGACTTTAATTGCATGAAGATGTCAGTTGTATTTAAAAAATATGTTAACTTACCACAGTTACTTGGAAAATAACAAATAAGTGGAACACGTTTAAAAGAAAAAGATTCTTGAGAATTAATAGGCCCCAAGTACCACCATGCAATTTTGGTACAGTTCCAAGTCAGAACAATGCTGAAAGGAGGCTCAGTGTTTAAGCATATTGTCTTGGTGTCACTCAAATCCTCATCAGTCTACTTTATGATATTTTTGTCATGTCATGTCCTAAGGTCATAGTTATTTATCTTAATACCATGGAAGGTTATTCCCGTTAACTCAAAAAAAAAATTGGCTGCTTATAACACCATATATGCATATATATGGTCTAATGACACAACTAGTCAGAAATTTATCACATGCGTAACGTTCAATCAAGTAACAAGAAGTGGGCATTAAAGATGTACAATACACACAACACACAAGGAATGGAAATCCAGTTAAATGGATGGATATAACCGAAAAAAAATTAAAAAATATAAAACACTAGCTGTGGTACCCATCTAAGATGGGTTAAAATCCAAGTAATCATCAATTTTCTGTGTTAACATTTGCAGTGCACCATGCAGCGCAAAATGTTATATTCAATTTGGTATGGGATTTGCAAAAGCAGTGTTTTTTGATGCGCCATCTATTGGAATGACAAATTAAATGCATTTTATTACTATAAATGTTTGTGATGAACCATCTTTTTTAATGACAGAGACATAACAACTGAACAGACACACAGACAGACTTACAGATACTTGTCCTTTTATCAAGGGGGATAATCATTCAAAAACAATAAAACAAAATTCATATAAATACAGACCCTTACATAACATAGCCCCATTGCACAGATAAAAAGCAACAGTTCCAAAGAGCGCTGAACAAAAACCGAATTACACAATTGAAAAGGCAGCAAAAAATATGAAGCGTCTGATACATACAAGCATATTCATAAATCCAACTACTGCGGAAGCAAAGCACACGTTGGAAAAAGTCAATGTCCCGCTAAAGGAAGACAGTGTAAAAAAAACCCGTGCATGCAGTGTGTCAGGTCTCAGATAAAGAAGAAGACGAGCTGTTTATTGATGCAGTAAGAAACGAATCGATGAAAGAAACCTGTCATCTTTACAACGATTGACAAACACAGAATGTAACTTGAACACTACACATCCTACAAATACGAACTTGATTGAAAGAAATAATGATAATCAAATCATTGATGACAGCAACACTCAGTAACACTCACAAAACAAATACGGTATATTGATAGTCATGTTACGTTATTTTTAAAATGTTCCCTTTTCTTTTTCTAGCTTTTTTAACACACTACTTCTCCGGTCGTCACGCGGTATATATATGTATATATATATATATATCCCGATCTACATACTCGAATAATGGATACTTTATTTGCCATCAATGATTGTTTTGGTAAAGCCATACTCAGTGTATTCATTAGATGAACGGTAAAAAGTAAGAGCGAGGGAAGGATGACTTATTGAGGCATGCAGGCTGTAGTGCGCGTCAACTCTATCTGAATTGCGTGATCACATTTGAAAAAATATATCTTTTCAAGTTCTATTTAGTCCATATGTGTCAAACTCAGCGACCACGGGCCACATCCGCCCGTGTAATTATATCCGCCCGAGATCTTTTTATATACTGTATTATTGTTATTAATGGCCGGGTATATGAAGCGCTGGTAACACAATAAACTACAGATCCCATAATGCAGCGCTTCAGCTGCCTTGCCGAACACTTACCGCGTTAATCAAGTCCAGCTTATGATGCTGCAAGTTATTGCGAAGCTAGCTCACACGATGCTGAAGAGAAAAGTTGATTCTGAAAATAGAGCCTTTAAAAACCGATGGGAGGCTGAGTATATGTTTACTGAACCCGTGTGTCTCATTTGTGGAGCTAATGTGGCTGTAATTACAGAATTTAATCTAAGACGGCACTATGAGACAAAACATCAGGGTAACCTGAATGCAATGCAGAAGATACAGAAAGCAGAAGAATTAAATAAGAATCTGACACTTCAGCGGACGTTTTTACCCGTGCACAATCACAAAGTGATTTCAAGTGAAGCTGCTTTTATGGGAGACACAAATGCACCAGTGCAACTTGCCCTACTTTCCCTGTTGCCAAGTAATCTTGAACCAAGTCGTCACTACGGTGTTCCCAAATACGCACTTTGCTGATAAACCGAGCGCACTGAGTTTGCACGGCGCTTTGGTGACTTTGAAGAACAAAAAAAGTCCGTCTACATGCGGCTCGAACCTTGTGCATGTTTGGTAGCACATATCTGTGTGAGAAGCTCTTCTCAGTGATAAAGACTAACAAAACAGCACACAGTAGTCGCCTCACTGATGAGCACCTGCAGTCCATCCTGAGAATCTCCACAACACAGAACCTCACACCAAACAGAAACGAACTTGTGGCCAAAAAAAGATGCCAGGCGTCCAGCTCTAAAATGACATATGAGCAAAGACAACTGAATGATTTGATTTGTTATTGCTGAAAGGAACACATTTTATTTATATTTCCAGGTTTTGTCATGCAGCATGTTCATATTTAAATTTGTATAATTTTGACAGGATATATTTTTATGGAGAGCAAAATCTTTTGGGATATTTAAAATCTAAGTTTATTTTTATATAAAATTACATAAAAGTAAAGAAATTTGAATGTTTGTTCTTTTAACGTTTACTTTATTTCTAACTTGTATAATTTAGACAAGATAAATTTTTATGGAGAGCGAAATATTATAAGTTGTTTAAGGTTTGAGTTGATTTATTCACGAATAATATTCCTGTCTGTTTTTACCATTCCTACCAAAGATATTTCTGTCGACTAAATAAAAATTCCTTCTATTTAAAATTTAAATAGAACTTAAACAAATACGATAGTTCATAATATCCACGCAGACTTGCACGTAAGAGCGGGAGTTATCCGTTTTAACAAGCAGCGTATTGCACTGATACGAAATACTGTAGCTGTGTGTGTATATATGTAGATATGTATGTATATGTATATATATGTGTGTGTGTATGTATATATATATGTGTATTTGTGTGTATATATGTGTGTGTATGTATGTATGTGTGTATGCATTGTCACAAGAACGAGACATGGACAGATAAAGAGTTGGGGCAGCCACCCGTATATTGTGGTATCCTGGCTGCAAAGTCGTTTTTCTTGTAGAAATACAGAGCACTGAAGTGCATACAACCGAGTCCAAAACAAGACTGAGGAAACAAAGGAAAAGGGGCAGGTTTTAAAGGGGGAGACAGGAAGTGAGGTCGTATGGATCTGGCACGTGGTCTTCCACCATTGGCTCAGTAGCCGGAGGTGACATCAGAGGGACTGGAGCTGGTGTGGCAGACTTCCATTGGCTCAGTCCCGAAGTGATGTCAGGAGATCCAGGTGAAATCCCCGGGATGGTCTACAGGCAAGGGAGAAAAGAGTCAGTGCACTCTGCCACACCCGGCATGCCTCCGAACTGCCTTCACTCAAGCCCTTTAGCTGCCTCCCATGCGCACGTGTGTGACAAGGCCCCCCCCTTAGCCCAGACCCGACGGGTCGGGCGACCCTAACCGAGAGGTCGTGAACCCGAGAAAGAGCATCAGCGTTGGCGTGGAGAGCGCCCGCAATGAACGAGCGAAAACTTGTGCGGCTGCAGGTCAAGAAACCACCGGGTGACCCGCGGATTCGACTCCTTGTGGAGGGCCATCCACTGTAGGGGTGCATGGTCCGTGACAAGGGTGAATTCCCGGCCCAACAGGTAGTACCTCAGCTGAGTAATCGCCCATTTAATCGCCAGAGCCTCCCTCTCCACCGCAGCATACCTGGTCTCCCGGTCCAACAGTTTCCGGCTCAGGAACATGATGGGGTGCTCCACACCATCGACGCTTTGGCTCAGCACGGCGCCCAGGCCTGTGTCCGAAGCGTCCGTCTGGAGGATGAAAGGCAAAGAAAAGTTAGGTGCCATCAAAACAGGTGTGGACGTAAGGGCCTGCTTTAAGTCACCAAATGCAGCGCCTGTTTTTTCAGTCCATGCCACAATGTTCGGGGCCCTCTTCTTTGTTAAATCAGTCAAGGCGCCGCTCTCTCCAAAACCGAGGTACAAACCGGCGGTAGTACCCGCTAACCGAAAGGCTTGGACCTGCCGCTTGGTTCATGGACGGGCCATTTCAGAATGGCATCAATTTTGGAGCACTGTGGCCTTACGGTACCCCGACCCACCAGGTAGCCTAAATATTTGGCCTCGCTTAATCCGAAGAAGCATTTCCTGGGATTAATCCGAGCCCGCCTCACCAAGTGTCCGTAATACCGCTTGGACATGCTGTAGGTGTTCCTTCCATGTGCTGGAATAGATGACCACGTCATCCAGGTAGGCAGCACTGTATGAGTTATGAGGCCGAAGCACTTTGTCCACCAGACGCTGAAAGGTTGCTGGAGCCCGTGTAACCCAAATGGAAGGACACGATACTGCCAGTGTCCGCTAGGGGTACTAAACGGTTTTACCTTGGAGTCCGTTAAAGGAACCTGCCAGTACCCTTTCGTCATGTCAAGTGTGGTCAGGTATTGAGCCTGTCCAAGCCTCTCGAGGAGGTCGCCCACGCGTGGCATTGGATAAGCATCAAATTGGGAGACTTGATTAAGCCGACGGAAGTCATTGCAGAACCTCCAACTTCCGTCAGGCTTACCGGCGAGCACAATGGGGCTGGACCAGGGACTATAACTTTCCTCAATCACACCTAGCTCCAGCATGCGCTTGATCTCAAGCTCCACTTCAGCCTTTTTTGCCTCGGGAAGACGATACGGGCGTTCTCGGACAACAACCCCGGCTCTGTCACGATGTTGTGCTCAATCAGAGAGGTCCTTCCAAGGTTCTCACTGACAACCTCCCGAACGGTCCGGATAACTGTTTCCAGCTCCTGCCGCTGTCTGGGACTTAAGTCCGTGCCGAAGTTAAGGTCGTGTGTGTGAGCGAAGAGTGAGCGGGCTGGCGGAGGAGGGATCGGGGTCCCTGTCCTTCCACGGTTTCAGCAGGTTCACATGATAAACCGCTCCTTTGGCCGGCGATTGGGTTGACTCACCAAATAGTCGACCAGTCCCTTCCTCTCCTTAACTTCAGAGGGGCCCTGCCAGTGGGCAAGCAATTTAGAGTGGGAGGTAGGCACTAGGACCATGACCCGATCTCCGGGCGGAACTCCCAAGAGGCGTGCGCGGTTGTAGTACCGGCCTGTGCTGCTTGAGCCTCCTCCATGTGACTTTTAAGGACAGGCCGAATCTTTCCAAATCTATCGCGTAACTGCGCGATATACTCCAGTATGTTTGTGGAGGGAAGAGCCTCTTCTTCCCAGCCTTCTTTCAAAATATCTAATATGCCCCGAGGTTGTCGCCCGTACAGTAGTTCAAAGGGGAGAACCCGTGGAGGCTTGTGGGACTTCCGATAGGCAAAAGGACGAGGGGAGGAGCTGATCCCAGTTCCTTCCATCCTCGCTGACCACCTTACGCAGCATTTGCTTGAGAGTTTGATTAAACCTCTCTACTAATCCGTCGGTTTGAGGATGATACACGAGGTCTTTAAATGCTTTATTTTCAGTAATCTGGCAGTCTCCTTGAACGTTTCCGAGGTGAAGGGGTCCCCTGGTCTGTCAAGACTTCTTTGGGGATCCCCACGCGCAATACCCTAGTAATTCCCGTGCGATGGCTTTAGAGGTAGCTGAGCGCAACGGAACAGCTTCGGGGTATCGTGTAGCGTAATCCACGAGGACTAAAATGTACTTGTGTCCTCGGGCTGAGGGCTCCAGGGTCCCACCAGGTCGACCCGATTCTGTGGAAGGGAACGTCAATCAGTGGAATAGGAACAGAGGAGCACGGTCCCTCCTAGGAATTTGTCGCAGTTGACACTCCGGGCAGGAAGCGCCAAAGCGGCTAACCTCCTCATTAATTCCTGGCCAGTAGAAACGGAGCTTGATCCGCTCCAGAGTTTTTTCGGTGCCCAGGTGGCCACCTAGGAGGTGGGCGTGTGCTAGCTCGCAGACCTGCCGCCGGAAGGTACGCTGCACTAGCAGCAGCCTCGTCTCCTGCCCGTCATGCATTGCTACACGGTAAAGGAGGTCATTATCTAGCACAAAGTAGGGGCCCTGTGGCATCGACTGATTAGTGCGCTGGCCATTGACAAGGACCACTGCATTTTTTACAAACTTCAGGGAGTCATCATTCCATTGCTCCCTTCTAAAAGAAGCCGGCGTTTCTTTAAATTGGAACCGCAACACGGAGAGAGGGTCAGCGTCGACCTCAATGGGCGTGGTTTCTCCCGCTCCGCGCGTTGGTGGATGGCGTGTTAGCCCGCGACGGCCCGGAGTTGCCACGTCAGTCAGGGCGACCGTCTCTCTCTGCCGGCTGATTACACGGCGTGGAGGCAGCTTGAGACGGGTTATCTCCGTCCATAACGAGGCCCAAATTAACCCCGGAGTGGTATGTGTCTCACCGCTTTTGATTTTAGACCAGTCCGCCCTAGTATCACCGGGTGTGGAGGATCAGGTAGGACGCTACGGTGAGTTTCAGAACTGACCCTCCGTAACTGATGACACAAGCGGCGGACCTGTACCAGCGGATGTCTCCGTGGACACAGGTTATACCGGTCTTAAATTTTAGCCACTGTTGCGGTTGCACAAAGCGGCGGGCAACAATGGAAATGTTGCTGCGGTCGAACAAACCTGTGGTCTTGTGTCCGTTGACGATCACCACGCCAGTATGTGGGACCGCCAACGGATTAGCGAGAGCACACCAACCCCTCCTCGCCCTCCACCTGCATTCCTCCTTGCCCCAAGCGGTTTGCGCCAGCGGCACGCGGACGCCATCTGAGCTCCGGATTGTACAGGGAGGGGCTAGGTCTTGGAACATACCCGGCTGGGTTTGACATGAGGACGGTTCTGCTCCCCCAGAGTGTGAGGCCGCCCTCTGCGTCTCCATAAGCTCTATGAGCTCAGACATGTTCTTAAACCGCCCCCAAACCGGCTGGGTGAAGCCACGGGGAAGCGCTTCCAGGAGCAGATAGCAAGCTACCTGCTCTATTATTTGGTAGGGCGTGTTTTCAAATGGCCGTAGCCAATGCCCTACCATTGCCCATAAGGACCAGGCTTGTCTGTTGGTCGGCCGCTCAGGGTCCAACCTCCATTTTTTTATTTTATTCACCTGCCAGTCTGGGGCACCCCTAGGTGGTAAATGGGGCTTTGGTTTCGAGGGAGGCAGGCACTCTCCCCAAGAGAGCATACTGAGTCCCTTTTGCCTCCCCCCTCCAGGGCAGCCCAATTCTGTGAGCCCCACCCGCACACTCCCTGGCCTCTCCAGATGGCCTAGTTATGAGTGCCGGGAGCGGAGCCCGCACCGGGTCACGCCGGACCGCGGGGCACCCTCCCGCCTGAAGACTAGGCCCCGGTACGCTCCCACCTGGGTATATTGCAGGTCCTGTCCCCTTCTCTCTGGGACTTCTCCATCCTGCCGACTACGCCACTGTCACAAGAACGAGACATGGACAGATAAAGAGTTGGGGCAGCCACCCGTATATTGTGGTATCCTGGCTGCAAAGTCGTTTTCTTTTGAAATACAGAGCACTGAAGTGCATACAACCGAGTCCAAAACAAGACTGAGGAAACAAAGGAAAAGGGGCAGGTTTTAAAGGGGAGACAGGAAGTGAGGTCGTATGGATCTGGCACGTGGTCTTCCACCATTGGCTCAGTAGCGGAGGTGACATCAGAGGGACTGGAGCTGGTGTGGCCGACTTCCATTGGCTCAGTCCCGGAAGTGATGTCAGGAGATCCAGGTGAAATCCCCCGGGGATGGTCTACAGGCAAGGGAGAAAAAGAGTCAGTGCACTCTGCCACACCCCGCATGCCTCCGAACTGCCTTCACTCAAGCCCTTTAGCTGCCTCCCATGCGCACGTGTGTGACAGCATATGTATGTATATATGTAGATATATATGTATGTATATATGTGTGTGTGTAGAGTATGTGTAGATGTATAGATATGTATATATATGTTTATGTGTGTGTGTTTAAATATATATATATATATATATATATATATATATATATATATGACAACAACACTCATCACTCACAACAGTCACAAAACAATTACATTGACAATCATGTTACGTTATTTTCAAAATGTTTCCTTTTCTTTTTCATTGCTTCTTTAACACACTACTTCTCCGCTGTGAAGCGCGGGTATTTTGCTAGTACTGTATAATTGGCTTGACCACAAATGAAAATGGCCTAATTGTGGTTGCAGCAAATTTGTTTTGGGTTTGTTTGGATGAGACATCAGTCTTTCCGTAATAAAACTCAACAATATGTTTATATTGATTAAACCCTAACCCAAACTAGAATGCAGTCTTCACTCTCACAAAAATTCTCATCCTCTTCCAGATATAAGATAATTTTTAAAAAAGATAATGCCTCAGAAAGTTTTACAGATTTTTTTTTCAGCTCTTTTGAATTAGCCAAAGCAATATGGAGGGCAGA
Organism: Polypterus senegalus; assembly: GCF_016835505.1. Taxonomy (NCBI): domain Eukaryota; kingdom Metazoa; phylum Chordata; class Cladistia; order Polypteriformes; family Polypteridae; genus Polypterus; species Polypterus senegalus. The sequence continues at coordinate 119,455,374 of NC_053157.1, read as the reverse complement.
TTAACTTTAAGAGCAGATGTGCAATTGTAAAAAAAATATTTATCTGCCTGATCCAGAGAATCTGTGGTGGGCTGGCGCCCTGCCCGGGGTTTGTTTCCTGCCTTGCACCCTGTGTTGGCTGGGATTGGCTCTAGCAGACACCTGTGACCTTGTAGTTAGGATATAGCAGGTTGGATAATAGATGGATGGAAGATCCAGGGAATTCCATATTAATTCTGCTTGAACCAAGCTTCTGGACAAAAAGTGTTTGTTTATTTTAGAGGACAACATAATGTTGTGATCAGGAGTCCCAAACATAGCAAAGAGGATGTAAGTCCTCATGAACAGACCATAAAAGCAGGACATAACTTAATCAGCCTGCCCAAGGAGACTTACTCTTAATCCAGCTAGCCTCATAACTGCTAACTGTTGGCTTCTGGCCTAGCACACTCCAGACAAATTAAGCTGGAAAACTAACAAGAAAACACCTCAAATATAAAAAACTCCACACCAGAAGAAGGATAACTGTATACCTTCAGCTTGTCTGAATAGGACTTTTTTTAAATAAAGACTTTATTTTAAAGAATAGAAAAATAGGTTCAAAATCCTCAAAGAGCAAAAATAAGCAAAAAAGGAGTTGACTAAAGATGATCCTAAGCAAATAAATCCAAATTCATAATCTAGAAGATAAAACCAGGTACAGAAGCAAAATAAATCTCCAAAACCAGAAAATCCAACAAATATAGCAAAACGCACAAAATTCCTTTTCTCAACAAAGTTCTTCAGAGTTTAGCTTAAGCCAATGTCACATTACATGACATTTTCTCATGGGGTATGTCAGATTGGACGACCACATTTGCTGATCTCATCGCTGCACCACACAACTGAAAATCGCTGAGCATGTTAAGTTATGAATTTCCAGCATAGTTGTGCTCACCCCATTTTTTCACAGTCAATAATCTGCTGCCTGATGGAGTCTGCACTGTACTAGCACTCAGTGAAGCCTAACAGCTGGAATGAGTTCAGCAGCCCTTTTCTTCTTTTTCCATTTTGTCATGGTACATGACAAAGATCCTATGCTGCCTGATTCATGTTTTAATTTATCAAACATAAGAAATGAAAAAGACAAGCCTATCTTCTGTTTATGAGGTTCAAAACACGCACATTACTTATTTCTCATTGCTACGTTTTATGCATTGTACTTCTTAAAGAGCATTCTTTGGTTGTCAGCTGTCCTGCACACACAGTCCTCCCTTCTGACTAAAGAGAAAAATCAAACCTATTTCATTTTATTTTAGCCGGTTTCATAAGAGTGCCTCACTGAGTGTTACTGAATGAAAGTCGTCTAATATGTCATTGGATTTACTCAGCTCTGGCATTAAATAGTCGGAGTGTGTGCTGAGAAGCAGTGATGTCAGGCTGACCCCATCTCTTGGATCTCCACCCACAACACACAAGGAATGGAAGACCAGTTAAAGGGACAATATTTAACTTTGAACATAACAGAAAAAAACATAAAAATGTGAAACAGATCATTAAAAAAACAAATAAAACATGAAATACACATTAATACAGACCCTTACATAACAATTTTGTACATGATTTAACAAATATTACCCACCAGTTCTATCTGCAGTTTTCAGCTGCAGGTTGTTGCAATGCATTGAAAGTTTATTAACGTACCACACTGGGTTCCCAAGGTAGGTGCCTAACCCACCAGTTTTGTGTTAAGGGTCAACACTAGGGCACACACTCACTCACGTGTACAATATAGTGACTCAGTGTCAAGTTTGGCCTTAACAATCAGCGCAACCTTAGCATTTTTGAAATGTATGTTGAGGTGGAGAGATTAATCTCTTAAAATCCATGTACACATAATAGAGAACATGTACATTTCACACAAATAATGATGGGCCTGGGATTTGAACCCAAGAGTGTGAGATAATGGTTCTAACCACTAAACCGGGCACATTGTAATTTTCAATCTTTTAATAATCTTTTTATTCTTGTAGCTATATATATGGCAATTAATTTTAAGTTAAACATTGATGATGTACCGAACGTGGTTTTAATTCTCATGTAATATATAATCTTATATGTTATATTTATTCTTGTTGTTTGTTGATGCTGACAATGCCATTAATCCATCAATTTTCCAAACCTTGAAAGTATATTTTAAAATTAAATAGTTTTTTTGACTATTTTTTTCAAATATTTTTAAAGTCGCAATAAAAGAACTATATGAGATTTTTACTATGCAAGTCAGCAACATCTTTGTGAAGTAATGTAATACTTTTGTGAAACCATAGACTGCAGAAAACATCTCCAGTAAAAGGGCCCATTGATGCTGGAATGTGTAGCTTTACTACATCTTTTTTTTTGTTCTTTTATTTCTTAGTATTTTTCTTATTGTTTGTGCACACACAACACACCACAAAACACACGTAATGCTGAGTGTTGACTGGCACTGTGAACTTACTGTTGAAAAGTGGGAAATAGCTTTTTAAAAAAATACAATGCTTTGCTTTGATTAAAAAATGTATTTGTTTTATTTCAGATTTATGGTCATGTGTACATAGTACAGTACAATGAAAATCATATTATGCTTGACCAACTTGCATCATGTGGCCACTGTCTTTGTCTGGCTTCCCAAATCTCACACTGTGAGTTATGCAAAATATCACAATATAAAATAGAATTGGTAGTGATGAGTTTTCTTTCAGAGATGGTTTTGCAACGATGATGTTTAAGTTGCTTTCACGTGTTGGATTTCAAAATGAATAAACTTATTAAAAACAACATTTTAGGTTTTTAAAGTTATTTTTGCTGATGAACATTGCTCTCTAGGTTTTTGGCAATGTTGTGCACCCATTTTTGGACCCAAAAATTACTCAACAAAAGGATCCAGATGACAATATATGGGGGAAAAGTGCATTTTGCCAATAGAAAATTGCTAAACACAACCCATAATGAGACAAAAAGGCATACACTTAGACAAAAGCTGTAATCCGAGAGGTAATGAAAGTGTTATCTGAAGTAGGTGAGAAAAACATGGTAGAACTGCAGTCTTATCTGAGATCAGGCCTTTGCCAGTGCTCATATTTAAATTGTTTGCCCTGAAGAAAGTGTCCTCCCATCAGCCACAGTGCACTGCCTGATGGGAATTGTAGTTCTTATGGCAGCAGATGAGATGTAAGTAGTGGGGTTTTTTATATACAGGGTTACATGAGGAGGGCTGTAATGAACTCTCTCTAACTTTCTCTCTTTCTTTCCTAGGTGACGAAGCGGAAGCGGAAGTAGAAGCAGACAATGGCCGACAGTGAGATGAATCGCGTTGCCGTCGTTGTCGAGGAACTCCAAGCACTCGACAAACAGATTCAGAAACTCCTGTCCAGACGAAGGTACCTCAGAGACTTGAAGACTCGGCTGCTGGACAAACCACACCAAACAACTGAAGTCGGCGTAACATCAACCCCACCTCATGCCGCTCAAGTCCAAGGGCAAGTAAGCTTCACCCCCACGCCTCGTAGGAACAACGACAACGCTGATGAAGACCTCAACGGGTTTCAGCTTTGCAGGCGGGGGTTCAAGGCTAGAACACCTCCATCGGCACAGGCGAGCATTCAAATTCAGAACCGATTCGACCCTCTCCGCGTCCTCAGTCTGCCTTCAACCCCGGGTAATGTAATCGTGGTAGGTGATTCGATTGTACGAAACCTGAATATCACGTGCCCTAATCGAAAATCCTTTGTTTCTTGTTTTCCCGGTGCTCGAGTTCGAGATGTGATGAGGCGGGCGCCGACCTTCTACCAGAAGCACAAGAGGGCAATTGGATCCATCATTCTACATGCCGGCGTAAACGACATAAGGCACCGAGTCGGAGGTTCTCAAGGCTGACTTCGCAGCACTAGTTGAAGACACGAAGGAGAGGACCCCATCCGCAAAAATCTTCATCTCGGGTCCACTACCTCTCGTCAGACGATCGAATGAATACTACAGTCGTCTGCTGGGTTTAAACAACTGGCTGAGAGGCTTCTGCGAGAATCAAGACATCGGGTTTATAGACAACTGGGATCTTTTTTGGGAAAGGCGCGCTTCTTCAAGCGGGATGGACTGCATCCGAATAGATTTGGCGCCCGGGTCCTCTCCAAAAACATCGCTAAGGTAATTCGTCTATCTTGACTGTCTACTTCTACTGTTAACCCCTTACGTAATGCTACTGCTTTGATAGGACATAATGGCTTAACAGAGTCTTCCGTTAAAGTGCACATCATTAATAATCTAATAACAAATCTTAATGCACGTAAAAAATCTAGGCAGTGCGGCATAAACACCAATAATTTAATTGAAATTACTACTTCAGATCAACACTGCATTAAGACTATAAAAACGGATTGTAGATTACATAAAAAGTACACACAGAGCGGCGTTAACAAAAATAACTTAATTTTTGTTCCGATTACCAATAACACGCATAAAATTCAGCTCTGCCCTTCAGAAACATTAAATATGGCACTATTAAATGTTAGAGCTTTAACTAACAAGACATTTTTATAAACGATCTTATTAGTGATAAAAGATTGATTTTATTGCACTAAATGAAACATGGCTTAATTCAAATGGGGCGGCAGTTTTAATCGAATCTGTGCCTCCGGATTACAGTTTTACTCGTCAGACCGCCAGGGAAAAAGGGGCGGATTGGCAAACATTTACTCGAGCGATTAAAATGTAAAGATGTTAGTTTTGGTAAATTTAAGTCCTTTGAGTATCTCGCCGTTGTTATTCATGGAGATTCTCACGTTCTCGTATTATCCGTGTATAGACCTCCTAAATATAACGCGTCTTTCCTTGAGGAATTCTCTGACTTAATGTCAATTTTAGTTACAAACTATGACGCACTCTTAATAGTCGGCGACTTTAACTTTCATGTCGACAATCAGTGTGATCTAAAAGTAAAGGAATTCATGAACATCCTGGACTCTTTTGATTTGAGGCAGCTAGTTAATCAGCCTACACATAAAGCAGGTCATACGTTAGACTTAGTGATTACTAAAGGACTTAAAGTTGATATAAAGCAGGTCACTGATATTGGTCTATCAGACCATTTCCTTCTACTATTTAATATAGAAATAAAGATAGAAAACGCTCATGAGAAGCATTTTGTTAAAAAACGCTTCTTTGACTCATCAGCAGCTTTAAAGCTTACAACTATTCTAAGCAATCAGTCCGTTTATAATGCCAACTATAATAGCGAGGATAATGTAAATAGTAAAGTGGAAAACTTTAATTCTAAAGTAAGAACTGCTGTTGGCATAGTTGCACCTGAAAAGACAGTTAAAAAATCCTCTAGTATTGTTATTCCATGGAAGACCCAAAGAGTGTCTGATTTAAAAAGAACATGTCGTAGAGCTGAGCGTAAATGGAGGAAAACTAAACTAACTATCCATTATGAGATATTGAAGTTAAAATAACAGAATACAATAACACTGTCCGTCTTGAGAGGCTGCTATTTCTCTAATATTATAAATAACAATGCTAGTAATCCCAGAGTCTTATTTTCAACAATTGATCGTCTGTTAAACCCAGGTAACACAAAGGAATGCCCCCAGAATACTTCCAGTGAAACCTGTGAGAACATTGCTGTATTTTTCAATCAAAAAATTAATGATATTAGAGATAACATAGTATATCTCCCCAACACTGCAGTACTCCATTATAAACAAATTGAATGCTTTCACCAGGATAGATTTACCTGAATTACATAGTATAATCTCTCAACTGAAACCCTCCACCTGCGTCCTTGACCCAATACCAACCAAGTTTTTCAAAGAAATATCAGGCGTGCTAATTGACAATATTCTGGACATAGTTAATTCGTCATTAGATACGGGGGTCTTTCCAGACTGTCTTAAGACTGCTGTAGTTAAACCCCTGCTCAAGAAAAATAATCTTGACCCCTCTGCCTTTGAAAATTTTAGACCCATTTCTAACCTGCCCTTCTTAAGTAAAATTCTAGAGAAGGCAGTCATTATGCAGTTAAATGACCACCTCAATAAACATGCTATTCTTGATACATTTCAGTCAGGCTTCAGAACAAATCACAGCACAGAAACTGCACTCGTTAAAGTAGTAAATGACTTGCGGGTAAATGCAGACAGAGGCCATTTATCTGTTCTCATCCTCTTAGATCTGAGTGCTGCATTTGACACCATTGATCATAATATTCTTAGAAATCGCCTTAGTCAATGGGTGGGCCTCTCTGGCAGTGTCTTAAATTGGTTTGAATCCTACCTGGCAGGGAGAAAATTCTTTGTGAGTTGTGGTAATCAAATCTCAAAGACACATGATATCCGATATGGTGTTCCACAAGGCTCTATCCTGGGTCCGCTGTTATTCTCAATCTACATGCTTCCGTTAGGTCAGATTATCTCAGGTTACAACGTGAGCTACCACAGCTATGCTGATGACACACAGCTGTACTTATCAATAGCACCTGATGACTCCGACTCTTTCGATACACTAACACAATGTCTTACTGGTATTTCTGAATGGATGAATAGTAATTTTCTCAAACTAAATAAAGAAAACTGAAATTTTAGTAATTGGCAATAATGGATTCAGTGAGGTTATCAGAAATAAACTTGATGCACTAGGATTAAAAGTTAAGACGGAAGTAAAAATTTAGGGGTAACGTTGACTGTAATCTGAATTTTAAATCGCATATTCATCAGACCACTAGGACAGCATTTTTTCACTTAAGAAACATAGCTAAAGTTAGACCTCTTATATCATTGAAAGATGCTGAGAAATTAATTCACGCTTTTGTTTTCAGTAGACTAGATTACTGTAACGCACTCCTCTCAGGACTACCCAAAAAGACATAAATCATTTGCAACGAGTGCAGAATGCAGCTGCTAGAATCCTAACTGGGAAAAGAAAATCCGAACACATTTCTCCAGTTTTGATGTCACTACACTGGTTGCCTGTGTCATTCAGGATTGACTTTAAAATACTGCTTATGGTTTATAAAGCCTTAAATAATCTCGCTCCATCTTATATATCGGAATGCCTGACACATTATATTCCAAATCGTAACCTTAGATCTTCAAATGAGTGTCTCCTTATAATTCCAAAAGCTAAACTTAAAAGAAGTGGTGAGGCGGCCTTCTGCTGCTATGCACCTAAAATCTGGAATAGCCTGCCAATAGGAATTCGCCAGGCAAATACAGTAGAGCACTTTAAAACACTGCTGAAAACACATTACTTTAACATGGCCTTTTTATAACTTCACTTTAACTTAATCCTGATACTCTGTATGTTCAATTCTTCATAATAACTATTCACAGTGGCTCTAAAATCCATACTGACCCCAACTCTTTCTTCTGTTTCTTTTTCCGGTTTCTTTGTGGTGGCGGCCTGCGCCACCACCACCTACTCAAAGCATCATGATGCACCAACATTGATGGACTGAAAGCCAGAAGTCTACGTGACCATCATCATCAGGTCCTTCCATGAAAACCCTAAATACAAAGAGGACTGTTTGATTTATGTTAGGTAGATTGCCCAGAGGGACTGGGCAGTCTCTTGGTCTGGAACCCTACAGATTTTATTTTTTCTCCAGCCTTTGGAGTTTTTTTTTGTTTTTCTGTCCACCCTGGCCATCGGACCTTACTCTTATTCTATGTTAATTAATGTTGACTTATGTTTATTTTTTATTGTGTCTTCTGTTTCTCTATTCATTTTGTAAAGCACTTTGAGCTACATTTTTTTGTATGAATATGTGCTATATAAATAAATGTTGATTGATTGATTGATACATTCCTAGAGCACCCGCGAATTATGAAAAACCACAAATGTTGGATGTGGTTAAAAAAATGCCTATTTTTATAGTTTAAACTCTAAATATGCCACCAAAACACTTTAATTTCAAACTCAGCTTAATACATTACCTAAAAAAAGAATGTAAAGGTAAACCTGCATACTGTACAGTACTGTATTGATACAGTATGTCACCTGCAGTGCTAGAATGTAAAATACAGATGTTACCGCTATATGAACTGTAATTCATGCAAGCACATTTTCATTGCCAGAAGCCTTAGAAGGTGCAGGGTGTTTTGGCGTTTCATTCTTGGCATTAATGCATCCCTGGACGCCAAATACTTTTTTGCTGCACTTTAAGTAAATGTCACAATTCACAAAGAAAAAGTAAAATTTTTTTCATGCAAAGAGCATCACAATTACTGCAACACTGATCATTTTACACACTGCTAATGAACTGTAAAGACTATTTAAAAAAACTACTGGAACAATATATACAAAGTGCAACTGACGCCATGGATGTAAATCACCGAGCCAACTGCTCTTGAACTGGCTGCACGCAAGCACACAGAGGTAAGCGCTGACGCTTGCAGGCTCATTTAGTCAATCCCAGGGACAGTGAGGCTGCAGGGTGTCATGCTTGGGTCACAGAATTGCACAGAAACACAGGAGATTATAGAGACAGGAACTTTATTCAAACACTTCAAACAAACAAACATGTCTCTTTCAGAAGTAAAACGAGCTCAGTATGCAGTTAGTTATCGATTAAAGAATAGACAAACAACATAGGGGAGCACCACCCCCAACAGGAGTAGAGGATGTCTGGGGGAGGAGAGAGAAACAAAGCAATCAGCCAAAAAGGACAGGTGCTGTTCGGGCTTTTAAGTATGCGTAGTGTCGCGTGAGAAGCAGCCACAAGTAAGTTCAGCAAGTAAGTGAGCAATGTGAAAGTAGTCTATCAGCATTTTTTAAGAGGGGATTTTTGAACTTTGTCCATGTCTTCTAGGGGTGCATTCAACTCCCCTGCTCACAAGGGGTTGGCATGGGTCATGAGCTGGCTGCTCAATGAATGTACGGCATGTATAGCCGGGTGTGGCGGTTTAAGGGTTAAGATGAACAAAACGTAAAACACAAGAACACTCAGCTGGTGATGCATCACAGTCAATCAGAAGCAAGGAGAAATGAATAACTCTGTAGTGGTCCGGTGCCACTAAGATTCACACCTTCGAGAAGACAGTGGTTTATTTATTTTTATGGTGGAGATTCCAGGGACGCACCCAGCCTAGGCCCCACCAGCACACACTCACAAACAGAGACAAAAACAAAGCAAACTGGTAATCAAACAGCAAATAAAGAATGTAATGAAAACAAATGAAATAAATGAAAACAATGATACCACCCCTGTTGCCCTTACAGCGATTACACATTAAATACAACAAAGCACAAACAAAACACACACAGTAAATCATGAAAAATGTTCATGAAAAATGGCAACAGATGAAATGTAATGATGAAAATCAATAGTCCAGAGATACGCACATTGAATGGGAATGTAAATATAGTCCTACCGGTAGTTCCTGAAATGGTGAAGATGGGTGGATGGGTTCAGGAGTGCTCCTTTCTTTGCAGGATGGCCATGAATCCACTTACAGTCCTCATGTACACAGGCAAATGACAGACAATCCAGACACACAAAATGATTCAAGACAAAAGGAATAAGTACAGGTAAACCAGCAGACAGACAGGAACTTCTAACACAAATTCCAAAAACTTTTTTTTGCTTTTGGTCACCGGAACCCCTTTTTAAAAGCCGCGCTGACATCCTTTGACCCCAACAACCCCACCACCCTCAGCAGAAGACCAGTCAGAGCCACTGCAGGGACTGCTGGGAGCTGCAGTTTCAAATTCTATTAGCTACTTTCACCATCCCAAGCCGTGCTTTCCACTACAATTGCTTCCTGTTCTCTCTATAGTGCAGTGCCACGATAAAAGCCATAAAAATTGCGTAGTATATTTCTGTTTACGCTAAAAATTATTAGATAGGTTCCAAGGAAAGTCTGTGAATGACTGAGAACCGTGACTTTACTGTACACTAAAAACCTTTCCTCAAGGGTCAATTGATTACATTTTGCTGATTGTGAAATGACATAGTCTTTTCAGCATTTTTTGTCAAGCTGCAAATTTAATTTCACTGGAATCACTGGCCCTTTACTAATAATAATTTAAAAGTAGCCTGGGCCTGGGTGACTCCAACAATTCCGTGAGCTATGCATGAAATAATGCAATACTTTTGCAAAATAAAGCAATAATTATCACAAAATAAAACAGTTCTTTTATGAAGTAAAACAATAATTATTGTGAAATAAAGCCATCAATATTTTTTTTGAATTGGTGGGAATAAGCTTCTACAGAAAAAGGCATGCAACAAATAAAAAAACATTTACAAGGAATTTTAATTACAAGAGTGATCTTTTGGTATTTCAGTAATATTTAATTTACTGCATAAATGAATGCCTCAGATCTAAAGCTTTCTAAGCATTAAAACACACACACTGGTTGTATAAAACTTACATTTGCACAGAATCGCTTTTAAAATCTTCCTGTTACATACAGAAAGCTGTAAAGCCTTGACCAGATGGGTCTCTGTATACATTTGTAGGTTTTTCCTGTTTGGTCTGATGTAGCCTGTATTTCGTTTAAAGACAATAATGTTTCATAATTATACAGCGTCTTTAATTTTCTAAAACTGTCACTGGTCTGGCAGTCTCTCTTATAGATATTGTGCATCTTGCTACATGCTCCTTGTTCTTTGCAATAATAACCAGATCACCATCAATTTATGAATGGTCATTCTGCTGGCTCAGATACAGTTAAACATTTCCTGCTTACAGTTATAGTAAGAAAAACCTACTGCTGCTCTTTTGCATGAAAACATTCATAACCTCATTTAATTTAATTCTACAACATCCAAAATCACCATGCTAATGTAATTAAATTGTCTATAGGAAATTATAATGTGATTTGAAATGTTTAGTTTCTATGGTTACAGTGTAGGAACTAGAGAGACAGCAAACATCTGGTGTGTTTATGTGGTCCATAACCATAGATATGTGGAATAAATTACCAATGAGGGTGGTTGACAATAGTCCTTTGTGGACCTTAACAACTTGATTGGAAGCTGTTTTGCCAAAGTTAAGGGAAAAAAATAAATGAGCTTCACTGGGTTCAATGGATTGGACTTGTTAAAATTATCCTTATGTTTACATACAGTATAAAAGTTTTGTAAAGAACAACCAGTTGAAACCAGGCATGCAAACTGTTTTAATATCATGCAGGACAGGAGCTGGGCCTAAAGATATACTGGCAGAGAGATCACTCAAAATTGGGAATACTTGCAGTTATGCCAGTCAAACTAAGGTGCTGCCACCAGAGGACATTAACTCCCATAAAGTGTACGATTTAAATGAAATGTGTGCCCTGTCCCCAGCCCTAGTAGGGTGGCATTTTGCCTCTTGCTACTCATTGGAATTTCAAGACAACCTGACGTTAGCCTGTCCTTTAATTAGAGCAATGAGGCTCAGGTTTGCAGGGACACCAGTGACCATGAAAGGAAATTATAGAAGGGCAACTCCAGAAGTTATCATTAGAAGACAGCTAGAAGTAGACCATAGCCTAGGTTTAAAATCTACATCTGACTGGCTATGAACTTAGTGTATAGTCAAGAAGCTAATAATAGACACATTATCCACTTTTAGAAATGTTGTGATCTGGCCATTAGTATATTTTATGTATGTTAAATGTTTTAGTTGTGATTGGGGTTCCTTCTTATTCATTTGCTTCATGTGCAACAATATTATTGTTGTTAACTGTGCACTGTTGTTACCATGTAAGCAACGTTTTTTTACACATGTAATATGTGCGTCATTTTAAGTTAGTGTCGTGCTGTTTCAAATATTCATGTATTACTGTACATCAGAAACAAACATTTTTGAATACCTTTTCAATTCAGGAGTCAGGAAAAAGCTTTTTACAGTAGGGATTTCAGACCTACAATTTTTACATTTCATATTGGAGTTTTTTTTTTTGTCCTTTTTATGATACTCAGCCCATATCCATTTAGGACATTTTTTTACCTAGCCCATTGACACAGCTTTCTGGTCTTTCTTCTACTTCTCACAAAAAAAAAAAAACAACAAAAAGAAGAAGAAGCAGTCAGAGGAAGGAGAAATACAGAAGATTTGATTAAATGAATGCCTGATTATAATTATCAGGTTAATTGTGTTGATTTAACTAAGGAACAATTTCACACTGTGGCAATGGTTAATAACATTGTTCATTAGACAAATGAAGTAAGTTAGAAAGTGTTATTTGATCACTTATGTGTAATGAAAGATGGTTTTGGTGCTACTGGATATAGTCTATGTCACCTTTGCACTATTTACATTAGTTTTTTGGTTGTATAAATTTCTTACCATTATTCTGGTTGCGCCATTTTGTGTTCAGTTTTTGGATAATCACTATCATTTTGTGTACAATCCTTGCACAATAATTATTTATTTTTTCTATGCTCAATGTTGAGCAGTTGACATGGAGGTCACATGATGTACTGTGTCATCATGCCGTACCTCTATAGGATGGTGGTGGGCAGCTTCTCACATCTAAGTTTCTGGATTCCTTCTAAAAAAACAGAGTTATAAGTATTAATTAGGAGCAAATGGTACATGTAACTTGGAAGATGTTTTTGGTTAAAACTTAATTAAATGTTCTAGCTTTAATATTTGATGTTTGATAGTGTCTTTCAATATTCTGACTTCAGCCCTTATAAAGACTATGATTTTTGCCAGAATCATTTTGTGCTATTCATCACATGGTCAATTCGTTTTGCTCTTTATTCCAACTGAATTCCACATCCTTGGAAGATGTCCACAATATCAGGTGCCCCTTATTTATTCCAAATTTTTGAAATAACAGGGTTGTGATTTGGTTCCAGTTGTATTTTTTTGCCTTGCCTGTGGTATTTGGTTGGACCTTTTTATTAAGAATTATTTTAGGTTTTGGGACATGTAGATTCTAATTCTTATAATGGTTATCTTTTATCACAGGTTGGGATGTTTTAGCTATGGACAACGGCTGTCCGGAACTCAGTCCATTGTTATGCCTATCATACCCATTCACACCCTGTGAATGTTTGCATGCTCTATCTTGTTTTGACTTTCACCTCTAGGCCTCGCTCCACTCACCCCTTTACTTTTCACTTTATTTTCAATCTGAGAACAAGTTGTTAGGGTTAGATTTTCCCCAATAGAATTTATTTATTTTTGTGTCTTTTTCATTTTGTTTTTCATGGGTGATGCCATTTTGTGGAGTTGTTGCTACTATCTGTTGTTAGGTAAGGACCCTGGAAGTGAGCTGCTATGACATCACAGGGCTACGGGTATAAAGGTCATGACGCACACTTCCTATTAATATGAGTTTACAGAGTGAAAACTAAGAGGTTAGCATTATTTTTGATTGTAATCTTAGCAAACCAATTCTTAACAACATAACTAATACTGCAATTTTAAAATCCTGATTTTTGGCTTGACAACTGTGTCTTTGACTTCCCGTTTACTTCCTGTTTTCTTATCCATATATTATCTACTCTCCCATTCTAAATGATTGTCTGCCTTACTCTTTCTGACAGAACAAATAGAAATTAGAAGGGGAACAAATATTTTTGGTGGCACGGTGGCATAGTGGTTTGCTTCCTGGGTCCATCCTACGTGGAGTTTGCATGTTCTCCCTGTGTCTGTGTGGGTTTCATCCGGGTGCTCTGGTTTCCTCCCACAGTCCAAAGATATGCAGGTTAGGTGCATTGGAGATCCTAAATTGTCCCTAGTGTGTGGGTATGTGTGTGCCCTGTGGTGGGCTGATGCCCTGCCTGGGATTTGTTCCTGCCTTGTGCCCTGTGCTGGCTGGGATTGGCTCCAGCAGACCCCCGTGACCCTGTGTTAGGATCTAGCGGGTTGGATGGCGACTGACTGAAGTACAAATATTTTTAATGGCAGTTAATATTTATGTAGCCTTAGAATAAGTTGTAAAATTATAATAGAGTACATTTTATTTTTAGAGTAAGAAAGAAGACTTTATTGGGTAAGGGAATGTTGTTCAGGTTCTGCAAAAAACCATTCTCATTTTTCTTATAATTATGACTCCTTTTTATTAATATTAGAGGTATTAAATATGACTTGTAGTGATTAACTACATCTAAGGTAGTTTCTCATATCGAAAATGCCAGATGGAGGATAAAATATATTGACTTTAATCTTTATTACACTGAGTACAAAAAGAATTAACCCCATGGAAAGCCACTAAGAAGATTATCATGAAAATTAAAAAATGTGAGTAATAATGGATATGCACAGAAAACACAACCCTCCAAAGCTGAGTACTTGTCAGGAAGGCAATGAACATGCCCTGGGCAATACTAAAGAAATAAGTCTTTCACCTCTGAGACACAGGTTATGATGCATAGGAATGTCAAGAAAATTCTCAGACAAAGCTCACATCAATACCCAATTTAAATGCATATTATAAAGCAACACAACAATCAGTACTGAGAGGTGAACATTTGAATAGTCACTTTATTATTGAATTCTATAAGTTTTCATTTAGTAAGTTGTTACTTATAGAAAGTAGGTTTATTTTTAATGTGAATGTTTTATTTTTGTAACCGTTTTATGGCACTTGGGTCAATGAAATTAACCTGCCCTGGATCTAAATCTCTTATAGTTTAGCCCGAGAGATAATGAATATGGTGATATATGTTGCAGCTTCTTTGAAAGCTAAAAATGTTAATGACTATAGAACACACCAAAGTATATAAAAGATCCTTTTTCTGCAAGTACAAAGGCACACTGTTCTTGTTTATGAGCTTTCTTATCTCAAAAGTTCTTTTGATTGACTTTGAGGCCACTGACTCACAGACACCTGCATACTTTCTACAAAGAAACTAACAGAGCTGAGTAAGGTAATCCACTAAAGTTGTTTCAACCACACACAGAGTTTCTAAGGCAGACTTCACCTGGGTCATCAGCTGACCCTGTATTTGATGACTAAAGTGAGTAATAACACAGAGCCTCATAATGGAACTGCAAGTCAGCACTGTTTTCACAGCGTAAACCACCACTGTCTGTCATTCAGTTGATAGCCGGTGTGTCAGTGCCAGCTGTCTCATTAAGGTCACTATAACCTGCGGGTATCATCAAGTATACCTTAATCATCAGGCTTTTGTGTATGCTGCCATTGTATACCAAAATGTCTAAACACAGGCTGAGTAAGACGTTATGGGGATTAAACAAAATGCTTTACTGAAAAGCAACAACTTGATTTTGTTGGTTGGGGGTTGGGGTACAGTGGTTAATGTTTGTGCCTCACAGCCCCAAAGTTATTACTTCAGATCCAGGCCTGGGTTCTAGCTATGCAAAGCTTTTCTGTGTCAGGTTGGGTTTTTCTCTGGGTACCCTAGTTTTCCTGTCACATTCCGAAGATATGCTCTGGTAGGTTAAATTGTTCCTGTACGATTAAGTGATCATAGGTATATGTGTGAGTATTCCCTGGGGATCATGGGTAGGTTCCTGCTTTGTACTTAGTTCTGCCAGGATAGGCACCAACACCCCACAACCCTGAACTGGTAAATGTGATATAAAACGTGTGAATGGATAGACGGATCACTTATTGTCAATGTATTTTAAATTAAATGAAAGAGAAACATATAAAAAACTTAGTTCATTCAACAGGAGGCCAGAATGAAAGCAGGTGAAGAGGCACACTTGAAGCAGTTCATTCCCATACACTGCAGGTAGCAGTGTTCTTCAAGGATGGACCAGTTTAAGACACCTGCAGGATGGCATGGGAGTTGGAGTCAGAATCCTCAGCTCCTGTCAGGGTCTTTTGGGACTGCCAGAGGGCACTGCCATGGGAGGACTGTCACATATGACCAAGAAATGCTCTGTACAACCTGGGAAGGATATTCAAAGCAGTTTCAGGGACTACAGTGATCCCTCTTCGATCGCGGGGGTTGTGTTCCAGAACCCCCCACAAAGGTGAAAATCCGCGAAGTAAAAACCATATGTTCATATGGCTATAAACTCTCCCACACTCTTATAAAATTTACCCGCACAATTATACAGCATAAACCCTTTGTATTCTCTTAGATATTAGGTAAGATTCGTTGAAATTATGTATGTAAACACACTGTTTATATACAGTAAAACCTAAATATTATTTTATAAGATATCGTGCATCTCTGATATCACATATGTTACAGCCAACAGCAAAAAATACGTACAATGCAAAAAAAATTTTATACAGTAAAATATGTTTACAGTGACACTAAATGTACGTACATGTACTAAGTACTGTACGTAGAAAATTAATTATGGTTACTCACCAACAATGACACAATGACTTGTCCGATAACGATGAGTTTAATTTTACTGCACAACAAAGGAGAGCGTTACCGCTCTTCTAAAGGAGCCTCTTCAGGCGACTGTGTAGCACCGCCATTGTTCTTCTTCCGGCAGTCTTCAATTCAAATCCTTAAAGCAGATTCCATCCAGACTACCGCCTTATTACGTCCACTTACAACTTGTTTTGTACCCTGGTTAAAGGACACTGCGGCCGTAGATCTTATATTCTTTTCCTCCTTTTTAAATACAAAGAATCGTGGACTCATTGATGCCGTAATGGAGTCCAACAGCGGCGTAGATGTTCCCTTTCCTCCAACATATCCATGGCCCCTGAAGCAATAGCAGGAGCAGATCATTTTGGAGCCATAACAAAGGGCTTGACTTTGCACAAAGATAAACACCAAAGAGCACAAAAGTTAACGCTTTACACAGCAAAATACGTTGATGCTGAATGAACGAGACGAGACTTCCTGGTTAACGCAGTGGAATCGAATTCGGCGCTCCGTCGCTGAGCCAATGAGCACACAGGAGCTTAACTGCATGCTCTGATTGGGTAGCTTCTCAGCCATCCGTCAAAAGCGTCCCTTGTATGAAATCAACTGGGCAAACCAACTGAAGAAGCATGTACCAGAAGTAAAAAGACCCATTGTCCGCAGAAACCTGCGAACAGCGAAAAATCTGCGTTATATATTTAGATATGCTTACATATAAAATCTGTGATAGAGTGAAGCCGCAAAAGTCGAAGTGCGATATAGTGAGGGATTACTGTAGTCTAAAAGAAAGCTTGCTGTTTCACTTAAGTTGGGAAGCAGTGGGCATCATTCTTTTGGAGGAGGAAGGACTAGGAATGGTTTATTTTTCTGGTGATTGTATGTGGATGGCATTTTGTTAAATAAAATTATTTATTTGAAACTGGAATTGTGTTGTGTATTGGTGTGTCTGCGGTTTGGGGCTCAGTGGTGCCCCCTATATGGTTACCGACACCATGTTAAAATCAAGTTTTCTTGACATTTTGAACATCTTAGAATCTGAATTTGAACTTGATTGTGTATTTATGACTACATCACATGGAAGTGAAATTTAACAATGTCAATACAAATTTAATTGCAAAAAAACATGTTTTAATGTAAACTGTAAAATAACACTTTTAAAGCCACTTAATAGAACTCAGAGTTGTAGGGAGCTGCAACCTTTCCCATCCACTGCAGAATACAGACCATAAACCATCCCTGGATGGGACGACAGTTCACCAGAGGGCCCTCTCACATATACCCACATTTATAATAAGGGTCCAAAATTAAAGTCATCAATGAACTTAACCTGCACTGATTTGGGGAAGTGGGAAGAAAACTGCACTGAGGAAGACAAGCAGTCTGCATATAGACAACAACCAGGCATGGAGTTCAAATCCAAGATGCTGGGTTCATGAAGTAATAGCTTAAACAACCGCATTATCATACCACTCATGTTACATTATAAGGATGGAATATCTCACAAATTATGAAATTTTTTGGACTTCCTTTTTAATAGAAAACTCTAATATGTGAACACATACAGTACTTTTCTCGTGCCAAAAAATCTGGTAAAAAATATTTCACTGTAAATTTTCTACATTTGGCTTCATGTTATTACTCTGAAGATAATAAATCCACACAACATAACAATTTACCACCATTTCAGGTGGTGAAGATTCAGAGCCTAACATCTCTTAGGGATATGGAAGATAAACCAGAGTACTTGGTGAAACAAACATACAGACATACTGTAGGAAGAAGGTGCAAACTCCACACAGGCAGTTTGACCAGGATAATAAGATATTAGAGACCATTAGAAAAATATTTTTGCTTTGATTTTCTGGTATAAGACTTCTCTTTTAACTATGGCTTCTGTTACTTTTCCTACCTTAATAAAATGTCTGAATCCAGCATTTCAGTATGTGTTATGGAGCCCCCATTGGGTGTTTCTGCATCCTTGAAGATGGAGCCCCAGCATAATGGGAGATGATTTTGCAGTACTGTACTAAGTGAATGGTCTGTCTTGTGGTTATGGTTAGCCGGTGCAAGAAAGGCTAATCATTCTGAGTCTTACTGTCTGCATGTGTGTGTTTGCTTAATGATTTATTCTTTTTTGATACCCCATTATCACTCCTCTATAATGCCATGATATGCTGTCTACAATAAAAAAAAAAAAATGAAAGCAAGTAGAAAAGTATTTATATCATGACATTAAATCTGCTTTATTATTGTAAGAATTATTGACTTATCCAAAAATGTATGATATGATTATTTAGCTAACTTTAAAAATCTCGACAAGTAAATTTTGCTTACTCCATTTTTTTTTTTGCTAAATAAAAGCAAAATAGTTCCCATTTAAATTTTTTGTCTAAGTTTTGTTCCCTCTTAGTCTGTAATGAGAAAACCAGATTTAGAAAAATAGAGTGCTGTTTTCCTGTTTAAGCTCAATGAGAACTGAAGCCAGGAAAACATCCATGAACTGAGTACCAATCCATTACTCACAGATACATCAAGGAATCTAATAGAATGTATTTAGACTATAAGGGTTCACAGAGGAACCTTAAATGAAAGTATTCAAAACATAAAACCTCCACTAAGAAGGTACTACATTCAAATGAAACTTCATGTGTTTTTAGGCATCACTCCAATAATTGACATACCGTATATTGTACATGTAAGGTGTAGGGCAGAGCAGGCATTACCCTTTTGACTGCACTTACAGTGGGACTCATCTAAAACAAGCTTAAGAAAGGTGCAGATTCAGGGCCTCTCTCCCCTCTGAATTCTTGACACATACGTATTTGTGTTGTTGAGCTGAACTAAGATACTTCTGGAGCTGTACCATTAGGCAACATCTGTTTGGCTAGCCTTCTGAACTTAATCTGATTAATCAAGATACAGTAAGCTAAAACATCTTTTCATACTAAAACTCTGTTTGTTAGCCATTTGTACAAATATACAAGTGTGGTGACCATTAGCAACTGTTACTGGACCTCCTGTAAACTGCTTTTCTTGGTTCTGCCGCGTTACAGTTTGTGACACTGCCATATTGCTAAACTGCTACTCGAAAATGTAAGAAGTAACATCAGAGATATTAGGAGCCAGGATGAAAGAAATTTTCATGGACTGCCTAACATACTTGTAATGTTGTGTAATGCTCTGGAGGAGATGGCAACTGATTGGCATACAGTGGGTCATTAGAACTACCACTTTGCCTGTTATAAGTAACGAAGATGGAACTCCAACAGAAATTCTGTTTACTGGAGTTTGTGTTTTGATATCTCTAATGTAATGTTAATGAATGTTTACAGCACTTTCGTGATTTGCATTGAAAATGCTTGCTATTTAACTTGTTTTTTTTTACATTAATGTATGTAACTGACATATGATTTAACCCTTTGTTTACTGCATTATTGCTGTAAACTTGTGCAGGCTCTCTCAACCTGTACTCAGTGAACATGTACTATAAAACAAATAAACTAAGTTTAAATTTAATAGATTGTGCCATACCAAAAGGTGCCCCCAGAGGACATTCATTATAAGCTTTGTAAGTGAAAGCTGACCTCTTGTCTACTATGATGACAGCACCCATGCAGCAGGCTTTGTGCAATGCCTGGAAATAAAGTTAAACTCAATCAGCAGAAAAATATAAATTCCCATAAAACCAGGCACTCTTCTCTCTTACTTTTTCTTTTAGACACTGGAATTTATCTTCCTTTGTAACTCATGGAATAGAGCACTCTTTGAACATCTTGGGGAACTGTGCCACTATTATCAGCTCTTCCAAGCCCCAGTTCTATATCAGTTGCTCAACCAAATTAGGGAGATGAAATCTTACTTCAGGGCAGCAATTGCCATGCCTGAATTTCTACAGAAAATAACTATATTCACAAATTATCAGCATGCCAGAAAAAGCCACACTTTTCCCTGTGATGCGTGTAACTGACACAGCAAAGAGCCTGCTTTCCAACGCAAGCTGAGGGTGACCATATCACAGACCTTGTGCACTCCAGAACAAACACAAATTTTATAATCAAACTCAAAATTATAGAAAATGTCGGCCAACACAGCATCGGATATCTCCTTCAAGGGCTAGTATTATAAACCTGCATTAACAATGGCAAGATTATTTAAAGCTTGTGACGGACAGCTGGGTCCCATGCCCGGCCTGGACGCCTCTGCTGCATACATCCCTGGGGAGCCACCATGGACAGTGCAATACCTTCCCCGGGGTGCCTTTGGACAGTCTCCCTGGCCGTGGGTCCTTCCTCAGTCTCCCCCGTGGCTCCATGGGACATGGAGTCCACCACAGCCCGGTTGGGAGATGGGGTGGCCGCTAGGGGTGCTGCGGAGAGCCAGCCGCCACAAAGGACGACTTACCAGCCCCATCCGGAGGTGCAATTAAGACCAGCTGGTCAGGCACCTGGAGCACTTCCGGGTGGGCAATAAAACGGGCCAACCTCCCTTCATTCAGGGCCAGAATCGGGAGGAAGAGGACGAGGTTGCCTGGGAGGAGTGGTGGTGCCAGGAAGGGTTGTGTAAAGTCTGTTTTGTGCTTTTGGGACTGTGTTGGGCCTGTGGGACACGGGGAAGCCGTGCCCCATGGCTGAAGAAAAGAATTTAAAAAACCTGCTTCTTCTACACGTGCCTCTGCGTAGTCTGTGCCGGGTCGGGCGCTATATAGCGCCTTTTACAAGCTCTAAACTGTTAGTATACAACAGCAAATTTTTGCATTCTCATATGCAGCTGTTACATTTTAGCAAGGTCAGTAATAACTTAGTCAGGTAAACTTTTACAAGTTTTTGCCTAAAAAGCAAGAAAATAACCTTGAATTAAAGCATAACAAGAAAACCTTACCTAGAGCTGTGAATTAGAGCAAGAATGGGTGAGTGAACTGTGACGTCACACAAAACGTTTCAAGGAGAAAGCAATCAATGAAACGGCTTTTAAAATGGAAAACTAACCTTTGTGTAAATAAAATAAGAGCAGACAATTTTTTGTGTTTAATTTTTGTTATATCTGCCTTTTCCCTGTTTTTTTATGTCCTTATACTATTTATAATTTAAGCTAATATACAATTTCTTTGCTTCAGGTGTTAAAGAAATAATAAAAAATAATTTTTGTTTTGTTAAAAGAAATGTGATTAAGGAGCTTTAAAATAATCACAATTTTGGGAATCCTGATCAACTGTGAAAGGTTCTGAAATGTCTTATTATTTACTGGCTTATCCAAACATGAAGCTGATAATTAATTGATTGGAATCAATCCACCACTCATCTTGCCATTTAAAAGTATTTATTAATCGTGAATGTATCATTATTATACTAAACAGCCAAGGTTTCCATTACATTTTAATTGTTGTTGCAGGTCTTCTTTGCCTTATGACTAAACACCCATAATACAAAAACAGATGGAAAATCAAAGAGAAAGAGAAGGTAATTTAGGAGGTAACAATGTCTCATAATTACAGGGACTTGGGTTCAGTTTGCATTCACTTCTCTTCCTGAATGAGTTGATTTGTTGTACGCTGCTTTACTGTAAAGACTTAAAGATATATAGCTGATTGATTAGCTGTCTATTTAAAATTGGCCCTTGAAGGTTTGGTGGGGTAGTGGGATGTGTGCAATAGACTTGAGTCTCTTTCAGAATGTACTCATGATGCTCCCTGGACAGGTTCTCACTTCCTGTTTCCCGCTAATGGAGAAAGGCGAATTAGAAAAAGAATGGATATTTTAAGTGACTACAAATGGACAAGCTATATTTGGATGAACACTCTGTTTTTATTTAAATTGTCATTATGAGTACATTGTTTTTAAGGTAAGCAATAATAAGGAAATGAACAGGCTGCATTTCTCTCTCTCTACAAAGTGCAGAAAGCTGTTAATTCTTCTTCTTCTACTTGTTATTCAATTTATCACCTTAGGATATTTATGTAGTGTTTCCTTAATAAAGTCAGAGGCACCTCAAATGTATACAGGAGTGGTATAGTAGAATCTTTTGGGATCAAAATTATTGAAGTAGTAGGAACTATATTCCTATTAAAACTGTAATGTTTATATGGATGTATTACTAAAGAATGTGCATAATAGTTTTATTATGTAAGTAATTATAACTTTATTAATACAAATTTTTCAGAATTTCTGTCAAAGTTCAACTTTATATGCAAAGAGTGCAGTTGTTTCTTATGTTTATATCTTCCACACCCTTGCCCGAATTAATCTTTAAATTTCCTCCAAGGACCTCTGGCACTATTGCTAAACACAGTGATACTCTATCTCCAAACTGACAGATTAGCTATCGTATTTTGACTCAACAGTTTCCCATTCACACATTAGCTATACACTTCAAACAACAAAAATCAGTGCTTTCCTTCTGTAAATAATACTTTTTCTTTAGAACACACTGCCCAGCTTTGCATTCCCAATCAATATCCACTCCATTCCCAACCAAATCCACCTTGAATAAGCTGGGGACAGGTTAGTTCTAATCATTTTATACATTAGCTCTCATTAACTGTAAGTCAGTCAGTCAGTCAGTCATTTTCCAACCCACTATATCCTAACACAGGTTCACGGAGGTCTTCTGGAGCCAATCCCAGCCAGCACAGGGCGCAAGGCAGGAACAAACCTCGGGTAGGGTGCCAACCCACCGCAGATTAACTGTAAGGATTAAGTTTACAGTATTACATTCTTTGTTCACAAATCCCCTATAATTTTTTATAAACGGTATGCTGTCACACACGTGTGAGTAGAGGGCATCATCAAGGTTATTTGCTACTGCAGTTACCAAGTAACGTACTGCAACTTATTTGCTACTAAGGTGCCAAGTAGTGTGGAGGACAGTAGGACTTTAGGGACCTTCAAAACTAGATTTATTTTGGAAGAATTAAGTGTAGAGGACTGGCAGGTTTTGTTGACCTGAATGTTCTGTTCTCGTTCAGATTGTTCTAATTTACTGCATCACCAATCTGGGTTGGGGGTTGCTGCTGTTGTTCCCATTTTCTCCCCTTTCTTCCCCAGAATTGAAGACTGAAGACACGAGGAACTGTGATGTCACTTCCGCTTCCACCAACAAACCTCCCTCTACATGCTAGGAGTGTAGTGTTTAATAACACCACCACTGGATGGAGTTAGTTGATGTATGTCTCCCATCCGAAGAAGATGTTCTACCACAACACCAACTGACGATTGTTTCTCAAGTAATTTGGTCTTTTAAGCCAATTCATCTACCAATTATATGGGGTTCACCCTATGGTGCTCAAACTTTTTATCTCATCTCATCTCATTCTTTCAATGAACAAACTATAGGGTGGTCCAGATCTAATTATGCAACTTTTAATGCAATGCAGGAAAACAATACAAGACAAAAGAATTGTTTGAAATATCTTTTAATAAACGAAAATGGACTTACATTGAATTAATTCACTGCTTTTCCATGTAACGTCCCACTTGTCCTCCATTCAGCTAGATACAGGCTTGGAGTAATAAACTTAATAAGTGATAGCGTAATGAAAATTGCATAATTAGGTCTGGACCACCCTGTACATAACAGCCCCTCAGTGTTCACTGTATGAAGAGCCGTTCTTAGTATTCACAATTACAAGGTGCTCTTCAGAGTAAATATGCTTACAGTATTGTTTTAAACTGAAACAGGCAATGAACAGTTATAATGTAATACTGGCAGAAAGCAGAGAGAAGCTCTGGTTTTAAATTATGTTCCCTGCCTACGTGTGATGGTTATGGTGAAATGCTGCTGTTGCACCCCATAACTGTTTGCCCACAAGATCTTCAACTTGCAGTAAAGAGTGATTGCGTAAACAGTTCTTGAGATGTGTTAATCAAATGAAGCCATTTAGCTTCCTTCAGAAACTTTCATACTCGCTCCCCCTGCCAGTTTTACTGTATTGCAGTGGTTCTCAACCTGTGGGGTGGGCCCCCCTAGGGGGGGCGTGAGGTAACAAAAAGGGGGGCGCGAAGATGTGAAAAAAAGAAAACAGTAATCAAAAATATGAAAAAAACATCTGTTGAAACCAAAACAAATGAACTTAAACTACATTCTGATACTAGAACAATAAATATAGAGTTAGATAAATGTCGATAAAAGTTAAGTAGGTATAATAAAATATGCATCTACATTTCAAAAAAATGTTAGGGGGGGGGCGATTAAAACTGTTATGAAGACTTGGGAAATGCTGCTGTATTGCATTCCACTTTTAAACTTTGACCACTGTTTAACATTAAAGAAGTGCATACATTTTAAATACAACATTTACTTTGCTTTGCTTAAGTTTCAGTTAATCTTTTAATTTCATCTACAGGGATGTGTGTCTGTTTATTGTGCATCTCTTAATCCTGCTAACGGATTGTTCTCACTTTCACAGTACTATTTTAAATTGTGAAAATTGAAATTAAGGCTGAAATTACAGTGATCTTGAAACTGTGTCACAGTTGATTGCTGGTTATACTAGCATTGAAACACTTACTAAATCTTTAAAGTCTTGTAATTCTGAAAGTAGTTCTGCCAGATTTTTTAATAACTGTTATTGCATTTACTTTAGGATGGCATGGTGATCCAGTATTTAGTTATGCTGCTTGACATCTGCTAATTCAGAGGTTTAATTTCTAGACTGGTCACTGCTTCCGTGGATTGTGCTTGTTCACCCTGACAATAAAACTGATTTTCTCTTGATTTTTATTACATTCATAATAAGGGCAGTAGCTTTTCCCAGCTATTGGGTAGCTTTAGACTTGCCAGATGTGAATAAATATACCTTTAAATGTGTGTTTAGCCACCAGCACATTATAGTGGAATAAGACTGTGTTCCATTTGAAGTAGGAAGTTGGAATTTCCAAGTTTCTAGTTTGAATTTTCAACTGGTATGCCGCCTTAAGTCAGATTTGGAAACTTGGGACTGGTCTGTCAAGCTGGAGTTTGGCCGACTTTAGATTATGATGCCAACCCAAAATGGCAATGTACAAAAATGTAAAAACTGTAGTATTGCACTGTTTATTAGCACTTCTGTCTATTTGTGTCTTATTAAATCAGTCGTACACACAGTACTGTCCAACTTCTATCAGTGGACGTGTTGCAGCAGCGTTTGAATATGCAAAATACCACATAGTGCATTATTATTAACTGCTATTTATTTCATTGGAGTAAGTACAACTTAGGATTCCTGGAAATGTTCATATTGGTTTTCTGAATGTTTTACAGGAACACGGTCAACTCGGGTGTGACAATATTCCCAGCTCCAACTTCTAATGTAAATGGAATGCAGAATAAGCTTGTTTCAAAAAACCAGCAGATGGATGGATGGATATAAAAAACATTGTATGGTTATGTATGTCATTGCAATTTAGACTGGCCCTGTTGTGTTACGGTGAGAGGAGGAGGAATCACAGAGCTTGAATTGTCACTTTTTATGTTCTTTGTTTAATATTTCAGACCATTAATAAAAAAGAGAAAACATCAAGAAGTAAAGGGTGTTTTCAGTATTCTTTTGTGGCAGTTCGTACGACATGTTGCATATAAATCACAACACAGAAGCTTTGAGGGTTAACTGAATCCAAAGGCCAGGATGCACCAATACGGCGCGTGTGGTTGAGACTGGTTACAATAGCTCCAAATTAAAGTTGCTAATTAACTCAACATTCATGTTGTTACAGATATGGCAAAAAAGCCAGAGTACCCAAAATAAAAACCATTCAAACACTCGGAGAACTTTGAAACTCCACAGCAACAATGACTGAGTACATGATTCAAACCTAGGACGGTGTGTCTGTGATGCAGAAGCACTAATCACTGTGATACAGTGCTCCACATTGCTGAGCGGATATGGTTTATAAAAGTGAACTTAGTTCAACTAAATTCTATTAAATTTGAATTCCATGGTGAGGATGACTCAGACTAGAACTGGAGAGCCCCAGATATTAATTTAGCCTGACATAGCCTTTTTAGAGAACCCAGAGCTAATGTCACCATTCATCATTTGCTTTTGTGGCTTTACAAAGGCCAGACTAAGAGGAACTGTGTATTACAGAATGTGGTTACACAGCCTAAAATAGGTACAATATTAGACTTTCCTCATAATGTCAGTAGATGACAAATTAAATAGATGAGATACTGCATTTATTCAGGAAGTTTTTTTTTTCTTTTAAATGAATAAACCTCACATGTGGAAAAATTGAAAATGGATTATATGGTAAAACCAATATATTATAAAGAGCATGAGGCACTTCTTTTGAACTACTTAACAAGAACTAAAGCTGCATACGTCCAATATGGAATGCTTTTCCTGTAACTATTTTGATATGTTTATCTCTACGCATAAAATTCAGATAAGAAGCATACAGTAACCTAATAACCATCCCTGTATCAGTAAAGAATGCCCTTTCATGGTTAAGCTACTGCAGCTTCTCATAAATTGTGCTGGATGTTAATGCTGTCCTTCAGCAGACAACAGTCCACCGGGTGGCAACTTTGTGCACGTTTTCTCATAAAAATGTTCTTCATAGTAGATACAGTTTTCTATCTTTATAAATTAAGTCGGAAGCCTCCCTAGAGCACATTTAACTTCTATGCACTATTTCAAGTTTCATAGACCTCTGGTTTGTGCTAAAGCTAGACCTATTTTTTTGTGTGTCTAACATGAAACCTAATCTGTCTGTTTCCACTTGCAGCCATCTGTGAAGTCAATGGTTCATTATAAGTTGCAACTACGTTAATGATATACAAAACACTGTAAGTTAAAGACAGGATAAATACATTTAAGCTAATAATTTTACAATTGCACCATTTGAAGCTGAATTGAATTGGGTTTAAATAAAATTCAGCTTTATTAATCTTTAGTTTGATGATTTGATGTTAATATTTCAATGTGTTTGTATGATTTTATCAAAATGTATGCTTTTTTTGCACTTTTATAAGCATGTCTCATTTTAAAATAAACTTACTGTTTAGAGATGAATTTACAAAAAATACTTTTATTCTGAATTTTATTTTCAAGGTGAAAAAATTTTCAGATGAACTGTATTAACTTGGAAATTCTACTGATTATTGTGCTACAACTGAATAACAGAAAATAGTAACAGAAAATATCAGACAAGTGTAAGTGCCACGGTGAATGGACTGGCCTACCAACTGGGATGGAAAGCGAAGTCTTGCCTGGCTGGGAGGCTGTAACGTGATAAAGAGGATAACTTGAGAGGAGAAGGATAACGTGAGAGGAGGTATGTCCAGGCTGAGGTGGTTATTGATTCCTGTCCCAGTTGGGATAAAAGAATAATGCATAGATTGGGGGATTCTGAACAGTTCATCCCCGAGTAGGAGAGGTGGGTAGTACTCCACTGCTTTGGCCCCAAGTCTGGACACCCACAGGGCTGCCTGAGACTTGTAGTTTTGAAAAGCATCTCTATCAGGGTCCTTGGGTGGCGACCAGGGAGTCCTGTTTTGTATACAAATCCCTGGTTTGGGAGGCTTCCTATCACCTGGAAGTGCTTCCATTATATGAGGAAGTGGCTCAAGAAATTCTCCCAGGTCTATCATAAAAAGAAGTCGTTTCGCTTTAAGGATGAGTTAGACTCGGGAGGCAGAGGTCAAAACTCAACAGAAGCAGTGTAAGGAGGTAGATTGTGGTGTGGACTTTGAAAAAGGAGGCATTGTGAACTGTGAACATTTATTTGCACCTGAGGCTGTCTTGGTGTAATTGCGTTTGAGGTTTGGGGATTTGGTGGCACCTTGGAAGTCATACAAGTTATGATTGGAGGTGGTGAGCAATGAAATGAAAAAACATGTCTCACCCTAAAAGATGTCCAAGAGAACAGATAATGGAGGAAAAAGTTTTGGGAGCAACCACCGAACCAAGGTAAACCTAGGAAATGGCTGTTAATCTTAATAATGATCATTTTGGACAATGTCAGAATTAGTCTTAATGTAAACATGAATTGTGTGATATGTAGATACTTTACAGATAAACTAAAATTCTACCCACAAATACAATCAATGGTAGCTTCCCTGGATACTGTATGTGTAATTTTTTCTGTTAAAGGATCAACATAATGTTTGGACTTGTTATTTGTAGCTTTTTAAAACCTCTTGCTATTTTTCTCACTAACAGTCAAATCATTGATGTATCATCTATACCCTTTTTGTCCAATTCAGGGTGTGCCAGAGCTGAACTCGGTGTAAAAATAATAATAATCATACCAGGATGGGGCCTCCATAAATTATTTATAATGTTTTACTTGTTTAAAAGTATTTTGCAGTATTAGTTTTGAAAAAGTGCAGCATGGTGGCACAGTGGTAGCACTGCTGCCACGCAGAAAGGAGACCTGGGTTTGCTTCCCAGGTCCTCCCTGCATGGAGTTTGCATGTTCTCTCCGTGTCTGCATAAGTTTCCTCCGGGTGCTCCTGTTTCCTCCCACAGTCCAAAGACATGCAGGTTAGGTGCATTGGCGATTCTAAATTGTCCCTAATGTGTGCTTGGAGTGTGTGTGTGTGTGCCCTGCGGTGGGCTGGTACCTTGCCTGGGGTTTGTGTCCTGCATTGTACCCTGGGATTGGCTCCAGCAGACCCCCCCCATGACCCTGTAGTTAGGATATAGCGGGTTGGATAATGGATGGATGGATAATTTTGAAAAAATTATTTTGAAAATTATTTTTATATTATATATTTTTTGTATTTTTATGCTTTCTTTTGTAAATATGACAAAATAAAAACATTAAACCTTAAATCTTAAACATTTATCAAGTTTTTTTCTTCCCTTATTTGCATGTGGCTTACCTATTGCTATTTTTAAATGTGTCACAAGCAATGAAACACAAAAGCAAACAGTTGTTTAGTTTAGTGTGTACCCTGTCAAGGAGCATGGCTTATAAAACCTACAACATAATACTAAGGTTTATACCAGCAGTTTGGCAATTGTATTTTTAAGACATATTAATTTTGGAGATATCTGCATGAAAATAGTTGTCTCAATGCTCCTTAGAAGCAGATTAGGTTGCTAGCCATGGGTTTGGCTTTTAAATATTCTCCCAATTTTCAGAGTTTTCTGTGTACTTCGTCTTTTCTGTCACAGATCAGGTGTCACAAACACAGATAAGGACGTCCTGAATTATTACATGTAATTTTTTACTGTTTGGATATTGTTACTTTGATATTTATTTTTATTTAATACTATATCTGTGACATCACTATATTGCCATTTTGACTGTGGTTTGGTTCATGGACGGCACCATTTTGTGATTAGTTACAAATACTGTAGTCAGTTACATTGGTTTATGTGACACCTAATGAGGATGTCAAATGCGGTCATTATGCATCCATTGTAAAAGAAGGAAGCACAATGATTCTGATTAGAAAAACAATGTTATTGGACTCTGAGAAACCAGGTTAAGAGAGGTAGATTTCTTACTGAGTAACCCGATTATTTGACCATGTAAACAGTTAATAGTTTAGTGTTAGTGATTTTGTAATCTACACGTCTGTTGCATGCTGTTCGCCTGTTTAGCTTTACATACATTTTCAGCACTCACAACTAGAAGTGTCAACCAGATACATTTCGTGAGGCAAATGCTCACTAAGTAGCCATTCTGTATCTGCCTTCTCCTAACTGAAATAATCCTTTTCAGTATTTCAGAAACTGTTAATTTTATTTTGGTGAGCACATACTGTACAGTGCTAAGTTCAACAGCAAAATCTCAAGAGCATGTAAAAAGTAACATGCATTAAGTAGTTTGATTACTTTTTAAAGTAACAAGGAACCTAATGTAATACTTATTTTATTGTAGTAAAAATACCTGCATTATTATTATCTCAGCAGTAAGGCACATGTCCCGCTGTACCACTCTTTTGCTGAGCTTAATTACACTGAACGGCAGAAGTGTGTGCTGTGTGCAGTCCAGTTATAAAGTGCCAGTTTACTTTTTATCCAGCTATTTTTTGTTGATATGTTGAAACATTGTGATCTGCTGGTGCAGCGGCCAGTAATTTCATAGCATGAATAATCAGGGGCTTGGGTCAAGGACGTAAAAAGGGGATAGATGCTATTTACTTCAGAGCACATGAAAGAGTAAATGTATTTATAAAACACAAGAAAAGTACAACCGGCTTTATGCTCGTTTTCCAATTCATGGTGGCTGATAATGACTTTCAACTATTTTTTGCACAGTTTAATTATGCTTGAGCCTTTTGCCAAAAGAGAACTCCAGAAGATCACATGCATATTGTGGATATTGAAGAAACCAGGTTTTTGTTTGACATAGACAGAGGTTCATATTGCTGCGTACCACAACTAACCAGACCCAGTGGTTTACATACCATAAGATACGCTTCATACGTGACCGAAACAAGAAATAAAGGGGTGCCTACGTGAGACACATGGGGTGTATTGTATTCAAATGATTATTAGGCGACCTACATACTTTACGTGAGTTTCATAGACATTTATGACACCACTGTAAGTGTGGGACGTGACTGACTGGTATGTTAATAAATGACAAGATGAAGGGGGAGCACAGCTCAACAAACAACATGTTGGGCAGAACACTTTCCGTCTGATATGATAACATTATATCATTAAACAGTACATTGAAGCAAACATTGTGTTAACTTATCCATTCTCTAGTAGAAAGATTTTTATGATAGGCCTGATAGAGTTTCTGGAGATGCCCTTAGAGACAGTCTTAACTTCTATTTTTAGTTCAGTACCATCACTGCTAGGGAATACCAAGGTGACAAATCCCATAGGTCATTTATTGAGTGATAGTGGACTCTTCTTCCACAACATAATGTCTCCTATTTGTAAATTTCTGGATCGGTAAGATCCTTTGCACCTGCTCTGCAAAGTGGAAGGGTATTCAAGTCTCCAGCATATCCAGAATTTATTTGTGAAGGCTTGGACTTGTCTCCACTGGCTTTTAAAGAGATCATTCACTGTGAAACCACCTGGAGGTGCAGACAGTCTGTTCCTTTGCAACATAGAGTCAAAAACTGCCCTTATTTGACCAGGCTTCTGTGGATATGTTCTGAAAAGTGGCAGGTACCAGAAGTCTTCCTCTTCTTTCATTGGAGGGACTGGTTCTGCATGTCCATTCTCAATTTCTTTCTCCATAAAGCTGGTGAACTGCTTTTTCATCTCGAGTCTTCTGTATAAAGAGCACTGCAGAGAGACAAGGCAAGAAAGAGCCTGTTCATGAGTCTTGGGGAAGATGAGATCTGGAAAATCTGAAAGGTAGCAAAGCAACATAGCTATTTACTTCGTCTCTACTAGGTTCCTTCTCCATAATTTTTGTCAAATATTGACATGCCCAGCACATCTTTATGTGCAGACTTGATCAAAGAGGCCAATGGTGTTGGGTCCCCATCGTAAGTCACCCTCCCTTTCAAGTGAAGGTGGCTGTAAAAAGGCATGAAAAGCGAAGGTCGCCCATTTTCCAGAACATTTGTCTTGAAAGTACAAACTATTGGATTGTGTGCATTTCCAAGGCAAACTTCACGTACAAGAATCCAACCTAAGTCAAGTCTTTGAACAAAGGGTGAATTGTGAGGGCCATTAATTTGCTCTCTGACTTTG
The DNA here is from genome assembly GCF_016835505.1 of Polypterus senegalus. Classification (NCBI taxonomy): domain Eukaryota; kingdom Metazoa; phylum Chordata; class Cladistia; order Polypteriformes; family Polypteridae; genus Polypterus; species Polypterus senegalus. The sequence goes on along the minus strand of NC_053157.1, from coordinate 119,423,542 downwards.
TGCACTCTGATGATGTCTCTTCCAAGCAACGGTAGAATGTGGGCATTAGTGTCCAGTTCTAGGATACGGGCTGCCACAGACTTCAAGCGAGGGTGGTAAACTGCTGCCTCTGGTGTTGGTATTTCTGAGCGATTGTTCAAAATCACATTGCATTCAATAAGTAGAGGCAGGGCTATACTTACTACTCCATTCACAGCCTCTATTTGGAAACCAACTGCTTTCCATCCAATTGTCTCAAAAACTCCAGCACAGGTTTGTAGAGAGTATGTGAATGGGCTTCTCTTTAAAGGAGGGGCCTTGATGTCATGATCAGGCAGTTGTGCTTGGTGGAGCAGTCTTGTGTAAATAGCATGTGCTGACTGTGATGACACTCTTTGGACATCTTCACTTTCTCCTGCCTGTAACTTTGTAGAAAATGGGTGGGCATGAAGGACTCTTCATCATGACGTCCTGTTGTGCAGCAGGTGATGTTTCCATTTCTTTGCGTGGAGGTGAGTTAGGCTGAGTGGTGACAGCATCAAGTGTGAGCCATACCATCTGCTCTTATAAATACTCTGCTGTCCTTCCCTCATGTGCTGACTGTGATGACACTCTGTAACGGCCGACCCCTTTACCCAGCCGGCAGCTACACCTCCAAGACCTGTGGCCTAGATAATTTACTGAGAAATCTAACTATCAAGCCGTACTTCTACACAATTAAACTTTTCCCCACAATCGACGGTATAAATGCAAGTACACAAAAGCAGGATGTAAAATTAAACGGATTAAATGTATTAAATGAAACAAGACATGCCATAAAACAGATATAAATATAAATATCCCTCCACCCCAGCAACAACAAGACAGCACCAAATATAAATACAAAAACCCTCCCTTGTCCCTGTAACATATAACACACAACACGAACAACAAAATGACTGAAAAACAGAATGATTGGGAACTTGAGTCCGAATATAAAAAATGTCCTGAATACGGATGACTGAACTAGCGGCAATTGTGGTGTTTGATTTTCCCGGCGATTGGAGCAACCTCACCGTGATTCCTCTGCGTATGGTGGATGGTGAATCGACCCCGGGGTCTCAGCAGATGCAGGTCGAAAGACAGTCCGGAAAATGAAAAGCAAACTGGTGAAAGGCGCGATGTGAAGAAACAGCAAGCAAGTTGAAGTGGTTGAAACAAAACGGTCTTTTGTTTTCTTCTCCTTCCTCTTTCCTCTTAAATAGTCTGTGACGGCTGTGATTGATTAATTAAGAACAGGTGTTTTCCAGGTTTGCGGCTGTGGTCTCCTTCCATCATCCGTCCTCCTTTACGGGGACGGCATTAACTGATACACATACAAACAGCAAATGGGACAATGAAACGAGACACACTCAGAACTGACATTTAAACACTAACTATGTGGCCCCGCTACAACTCTTTGGACATCTTTACTTTCTCCTGCCTGCACCTTTGTAGAAATTGGGTGGTCACCTGAGATGCGTGAAGGAGTCCTCAGCATGACGTCCTGTTGTGTTGCAGGTGATTTTTCCATTTCTTTACGTGTAGGTGAGTTAGGCTGAGAGGTGACAGTATAAGATGTGAGCCATACCGTCCACTTCCACACATACTCTGCTGTCCTTTCCTCATGTGCTGACTGTGATGACGATCTTTGGACATCTTCACTTTCTCCCACCTGCACCTTTGTAGAAATTGGGTGGTCACCTCATTTGCGTGAAGGACTCCTCATCATGACGTCCTGTTGTGCTGCAGGTGATGTTTCCATTTCTTTGTGTGTAGGTGTCTTAGGCTGAGAGGTGACAGCGTCAAGAGTTACATACTCTGCCGTTCTTCCCTTAGCTGGAGATGAGCTTCGGTGGCTGCGGATCTCATATTTAGATTTGTTGCAGCTGCTAATATTTCAGCTTCAACTACTGCGGCAGCAGCTTCTTTTTCAAACTGAAGTGCCTCTAGTGCTGCCTCCAGTGCAAGTGTCTCTGCCTCCATTCTTGCCCGTTCTTTTAATGGCAAGCTCTTTCATTGCGAAGGATGCTCGTACACGCACGTGCTTTGGTTGCGGAGCTTTTTGCTGAGGCGTTGGAATAGTGTGTGCGTCTTGAATTGGCCACAGAATCAGATTCGGTTTTGTATACCTTCTCCATGTCTGCAAGAGTGGAGTTTGGGCTGTATAAGTTGAACTGAGTGCTTTTGTAGCCAGCTACACCAAAAGAAGGCTGCCGATTTCAGGCAATTCAGGAGAGGCAAAGTAAATAAAGCTGAAACGCTTAATGCAGTCAGATTCCAATTCGGCTTCTGTGTGAACTGATTTTCTCGTTGTTTACGGCCATGAGAAACGCCAGTCTATATTGGAAAGCAGAGCATGAACAGCCCTTATTGCACTTCAACCTGTTAGTAGGCAGAGTTGATTTAAAAGATTGCGACTGGTGAGAAGGTACAGGACCAAGCAGTTTGGAGAAGGTTGATAAAGCACATCAACCTAAATAGTAGTGGGGACCAATAAAGAGAAAAAATAAGAAGACTTCCAAGATAGTTTTGTTCTGAAATAAATTAATTGAATTCTTCTGAAAGTGCATCTAGACTAGTAACTGTGATTCAAACTGCTAAAGAGCATCTGATAGTTCATCAGCACTAAGTAGCCATTCTGCATCTGCCATATTAACCTCTTGAATACTTTACAGGTCATTGAACTGTCCCACATTTCTTGAATAAGCATCAAGTTTAGCAGAATGAAGTTTACTTCAGAAACTTCAGTCTACGGCAGGCTGTATTAATAGATGATCATTAGGATGGACTTTGTAGAAAGCAGACCATATTTTTTCTTGCTTTCTTCTCTAAAGGAGTGCATTCATGGCTATTATACATTGAATTTTAGATAGCCTTTATAAGACAGCACATCTTCTTAAATATTATTTATTCTGAAACACAGTTTTATTATAAGTATTATATTGTAACCTTAGAGTTTGATGATTTGTAATACTTGTATCCTCTAAACTTTTACTTTCTTATCTGTTTTGCAATATTTCAAGTATAATGCTGGACAAAAAGCCTAAGCTACATTTTACCTTTATTTCACTACTACCCGAAGTTTTAATTCTGACCTTTCCTTAACCCTCATCTCTCCAAAAATGAAAAGCAAGATATAAAGCTTTTATCTAATAAAATATGGTGAATGAAATGTCAGTACTCACTTTGAAGATTTAAACATGTAGACATAACTGTGACTGGGCAGTAATTAAATCAGGGTAATAAGAGAATTATTTTTAAAATTCAAGTGGTGCTTATGCAGATGAAAGTGATCTTATACAACTCTGCCCACCTGCACAGCTTGCTTTTTGCCAGGCATCTCCCTCAGCATATCAACAAAATCATGAATAACCATGTAAGCACTCAGTTCCCTAACAGAGTGGGCAAATACAGTAACTCTGCATTATCCACATCTACCATACTGAACACTTCTAATGCTTCCCTACAATGAAGCGCTCCCCAGTCCTGAAGTCATCCAGATCTGTTCCTAACTGTGATAAAAATGGATCACTTTTTAGTACAATATTTAAAGCATACATATTTAGGAACATAAACACACATTCTCCATAGCCAGCCTTTACATTTGACTACTGTCCATTAAAACTTTCTATGACAATAACAGAACTTGGGATGCAATCCTCAGCAAACAGAACTGTAGTCCCTGCACTCGCACTAAAACTAAATGCCAGTTCATTGTTCCCTTCTTGCCACTTTGTACACTCATTCATAACATTACAACAACAACAACAACAACATTTATTTATATAGCACATTTTCATACAAACAGTAGCTCAAAGTGCTTTACATATTAAAGAATAGAAAAATGAAAGACATAATTATAAAAAATAAATCAACATTAACATCGAATAAGAGTAAGGTTCAATGGCCAGGGGACAGAAAAAACAAAAAAACTCCAGACGGCTGGAGAAAAAATAAAATCTGTAGGGATTGCAGACCATGATACCGCCCAGTCCCCTCTGGGCATTCTACCTAACATAAATGAAACAGTCCTCTTTGGATTTAGGGTTCTCACGGAAGGGCTTGATGATGATGATGGTCACGTAGACTTCTTCCTTTTAATCCGTCCATCATTGTTGGAGCATCATGAAGCTTTGAGTAGGTGGAGGTGGCGCAGGCCACCACCACAAAGAAACCGGAAAAAGAAACAGAAAAGAGAGTAGGGGTCAGTACCGATTTTAGAGCCACCATGAATAGTTGTTATGATGAAATGAACATACAGAGTATCAGGATTAAGTTAAATTACGATTAAAATGAAGTTATAAAAAGGCCATGTTAAAGTAATGTGTTTTCAGCAGTGTTTTAAAGTGCTCTACTGTATCAGCCTGGCGAATTCCTATTGGCAGGCTATTCCAGATTTTAGGTGCATAACAGCAGAAGGCCGCCTCACCACTTCTTTTAAGTTTTGTTCTTAGAATTCTAAGGAGACACTCATTTGAGGATCTGAGGTTACGATTTGGAATATAAGGTGTCAGACATTCCGATATATAAGATGGGGCAAGATTATTTAAGGCTTTATAAACCATAAGCAGAATTTTAAAGTCAATTCTGAATGACACAGGTAACCAGTGTAGTGACATTAGAACTGATTAGAATCAGTTTGTTGAGGAAAACACAGATGTCAAAATTTCAAATGAGAAGATTCTGTTTCTCCAAACCTCTTGTCCCCAGGTAAGACTTATGAGCTAACAACCAAAGAGATAAGGAAAAGGAAGAAAGAGTGAAATGAACACAACAACAGTGAGGGACAGACAGCCAGGCACACATATAGTAATTTCTGATTTTCTTCTAAAAACTTTTCATTTTTTTGCTGGTATCTTTTTCAGCCTGTTTCATCCCTGATTAGTAATAATAACATCTTACAAATTTAACAAACATCTGGTAGGGAAAGACATACTTAAATTTTCACCCAACTTTTTATATTCTCATAGTAATTATTCCATTATTAAAAATAATTCCCTTGTTCCCCCATACACCATATCTGAGCTCTCAGTGAAAATCACAACCTTTCTCTGTTTATGTGTATTCAAACCCTTCCACAAAGAGGTACAGAAAGGGAAAGGAGGCCTCAAGAAGTCAAACAAAAGGCCAAACTAGCCCTTATTTCTGGTCTAAGCCAACTTAAAAGGCCTCAACCCCAGGGTGCTTAGCCCAAACTTCAAAGACTGTCTTTCACACTTACACAGGTCTGAGATGAGACCAAGATTGATAAGCTTCACAAAATATTCACTGATATCAAAATGGAGAAAGTGGGAAACTATAAAACCCTCTGGCTAACAAAACCTACAAAGTTCCTTTAACATTTTGGAATATTTATTATGAAGAAATTCGAAAAAATCCAGGGTTAAAGGGCAACAATAAGTTGTGACCTAAAGCAAACAAAACCAATGAGCAGTAATCTAAATAACAGCATATTTTAATCAAAGCAGGGGCCAAAACCAGATTATCTAAACATGAATCATAACTCAAATCCAAAAGTCCCAAACTAGCAGTGCTGAAGCTGCTGTGAGATCAGCAGCTTCGCAATTTATACTTCTTGGCAGTTCCCACCACTGTATACTCAGGTGGCCTTGCCTCTTTGGGCTGTATATACAAGAGGCAAGGAAGCTGAAAAAAACAAAGCAAATTAATATATACAGTGTTAGCACATCATTACAAAATAATTACCAAACACAATATCAACTAAATAAAATCCAGAAAACAAAAATAAAACTAGAATTTATAACACAATCTGAAAAACTGAATTTTAACAGAAACAAAAATACTAAATGAACAAGAAACAAACCTGAGTTAGGGCAATAGGAATAGCTGTGTCATAACTACGAGAGACTACTTACTCTATTTTGCACTCTTCCACCTCAGGTAACAATAAAACTAGTGTAACTGAACTTGTTATTGGTGTTGTCATAATGTTCTTTTCCTCTTTGCCTTTGGGAGCTCAAAATCCTCCAAATTCAAAAAGGCTTTTTCTTACCTTTCTGGACATGTTACTCATCAGTCAAATTCATGTACAGACTCAGTTATACCAGGCTTATTCTGCATTCAGCTCTGCTTTTGACTAAATAGTCGACTAGTTTCCTCACTGTTCCCCAAGCACAGAAGTCCCAAAAATACTCAAAATGGCCACTAAAGAGGAAAATACCATGAAAAACATGGCTAGTCACACAAAGGGTAACATAGAATTTTAAAACTGCAACTGCAAAACTGAAAACAAATTTAATTCACTACAAAGTCTTAGTTACCAGGGCTGCTGCACAGTCCTGTTCCAACTATTTTTCAAAATTCTTCATTCTACAACTTCCTATTAACTGTTCATATTAGGTCCTCCTCCTTCGTATTCCACTACTGGTGAAAAACAACTTTACACTACTCAAGAAACAACTATGCAAACAAAAAAGAAATAAAGAAAGTAATGATTGCAGCAAGCATACAATACTTTTCTATAAGAGTGATCCCAACTAGTTTTCTGTACGATGTTGCCACAGTAGACTCTAACCCCTTGTGACTCTGAATGATGGATGATAAAAAAATATTTTTTTTTCGATTTGTATATTAAATAAATGTATTCAGTTATATCCAAAAGTAAAAAAAAATTGGTATATCCATCTAAAGTGGTATGATTTCTTTTTTCAAATGCTGGAGTAGCTTAAGTAACTATTGCCATGCTACTAGTTAAATAATAATTTTTGCAATTGTTATGAAAGAAACACAAGTCTTCAGACAAACACTAAAAGTTGTTAATATGCTTAGCTTTGAACCTACAAAAGCACTTAAATGTACAATTATACACTGATTTTTGCCAGATTTATATAGAACACCACTTTATGTTTATGTATGAAATAAGTACAGTATATATTATACTTTTTTATATATACAGTGGACTCAGAAATTATTCAGAGCCTTTCATTTTCTGCACATTTTATTGTGTTATAGATTCTATTTTTAATGGATAAATTTGCTTATTGCCTATCAATCTTCACTCAATAACCCAGAATAACCATGTGAAAACATGTTTTCAGAAAGGTTTGCAAATTTTTGAAAATCAAAAACTGAAATCTCTTTTTCACAAAAAATATTCCAACTTCTGATTCAGTACTTTCTAGAAGCCCCTTTGGCAGCACTTTCAGCTTCAAGTCTTTTTGGGTCTTTACAAGTTTTGTACACCTGTATTTGGACAATTATTCCATTCTTCCTGGCACATCCACTCAAGCTCTGTGAAACTGGAAGGGAAGCATTTATAACTTGCCATCTTTAAAACATGTGTGCCATCAATCCATGGCACAAATGGTCTATGGGGCTTAAGTCAGAGACTTGTCCTAAAGCCAGTCCAGGATTGTCTTGACTTCAGGTCATTGTCATGCTGAAAGGTGAACCATCACCACTAGTCTGAGGATGCGGGCACTCTGGAGCACGTTGTCCTTAAGGACTGCTGCATTCATCCTTCCATCAGTTCTGGGCAGTCTCTCTATCCTTGCCACTGAGAAACAGCCCTGTAACATGATGCTACCACCAACATGTTTTTCCGTAGGGATTGTACTAAGCAGGTAATGAGTAGTACCTGCTCTTCGGCAGACATAGTGCTTGGAGTTCTGCCTAAAGAGTTCAATGTTTGTCTCATCAGACCAAAGAATCTATCCTATAAAGGCTGTTTGGCAAACTCCAAGCAGGCTGTCCTATGCCTTTAAGTCAAGAGAAGTTTCTGAGATGGTTGTCCCTGCGACAGGTTCTCTCATCTTAGCAGAGGACTTCTTAAGCTGTGTCTGAGTGATCATTGGGCTCTTGGTCAGCTCCCTAACCAAGGGCCTTTTTGCTGAATTACTCAGTATGAATGGAAGGTCAGCTCTAGGAATAGTCCTCCCGTCTTAGGAAATGGTTTAATATCCTTGCCCATATCTATGCCTCACTCACTTTTTGTTGCAGAGATATACAAAATTCCTTGGACTTTATGACTTGGTTTTTGTCTTAATGTGCAATGTGAATTGTGTAAATATGGGACATTTGACATTGAGGCTTTGAAGCTTGCATCTCTTTAATGAAGCACACTGTTTTGAAGCTTCATTACCACATAACTGATGATGTCCAAAAGTTTGCATGTTACTGAAGCAGCAGAAGAGATCTGATTGCCCCAATGTTTTGCACTACTCCACATGCTACAAAACTATCAGTTATATTTTATATAGAGGACATATTGAAGTAAATATGGAGTCCATAAGTGTGGAACTTGTTATCCAATAATAAAGTAAATGCCATGCTATACTATTCTTCTGTACTTACAGTATAATGTGTAATTAATACTCTAGACTATAGCGGGTTAGATAATGGATGTTGGATGGACTACTACAGACACATTATCTGTACTCATTTCCATAAACAAGTTCTCAAAACCCTTTGGTGCAATTATTCGACAAATAATGATAGAAAATATTAATATTTCACATTGTTTCACAGCAAAAATCCTCTGACATGTAAAAGTTGTCACATGCTCTTAAAAATAATTATCTTTATTGGCACTTTACAGTTCTTTACTAGGTTAAGTGGTTCCTCATACAACCTGTGCTTAACAAAGCACCATTTCATTCTGGGGATTGTCCTTCGCATATGAAATTGGTCCTTTCAGCTTTGAAAAATTTTCTAATACAGTATGTAGAAAAAAATCTGAAATCTTTAACATATGGTAGGCTAACTAGCAGAACACTGACAAATTAAGAAAACCTGGACTTAACCTGACTTACTGTATACAGTTAGAGTCCTTTTGAAGTCATGAGCCATTCACAAATTTGTTACCACTTATTCATGATTATTTACTGTATGGAGCCTGCTACAGATCTAAATAAACGAAGGTTCTGTCTTGAACATTCATCTGTATTGGTCTTTTGGGAGCCACTCTGGCACCTTCATTTTTAAGTGATAGACTCATGGTCACACAGAAAGAAAGGCCTGAACTGGATGGGTTAAAGCCCAGTGCCCAAGCCTACACTGCCTAGCTACTGTTTCAGCATTAGCTTACAAAGAACAATGTCCTATTCTGGCTGCAATAATACAAAAATAAATTTAAAAAAATTTGCTGCTAATGAAATTATGAAATTTCTGGAAATATTTCTATGAGATTTTTCAGTTTCTTCTAAAATGTATGTTTTTTAGGGCTGGCTTGCATGAATGGTCAATCAGTTATACCTACCTAAAACCTGATCCCTGAATGAAGGCAACCAATATTCAAATAAACTCTATAACAAGATCAGTAAAATTGCAGATTTAACTCTAATTGATTTGAGTAGTGAGAAAAGCGCAATATAAATGCAAAGAATTATTATTATTTTTATTTGAATCCTGTTCTTACATTTATTTCAGATCTTGATGTCCTACAATTTACAATTCACATTTACAGAGTGTAGCTGAGTAATTATTTATAATAAGAATAAAAATATGCCCTTTTGCTCTGAGCACAATATTCATTGTATCAGATTTTAATAATTATTATACAGTACAATCCCTCTTAACTGGTCTCACATTAACTGGCCTGTTAAAACAATTTTTTTTTTAGATCCTGAGTTCTACTTTATATTATATGTATGCACTTCCTTCCTGAAAGGTGAGAGGTATTTTAAAACCAGCAAACAACAAAACAGTGTTCAAATTAAATAAAATGCAGTGTATCCAAAGTCTTCGTTAAATAAATAATCCATTAAAATGAGTGAATTAGTGGAGGTTAAAATTCATTAGTTAAAAAAAAACAAGTCCTTTAAAAACAATGCAAATAAGGTTAAAACAATGGCTGGAAGCGGTCTCTTAAAATCCAAAGCACGGTGCCTTCTTCTTTCTAACTGGTGTCTCCTCTGCTTCTCCCATCGGGGTTCGCAACAGGGAAGTCACCCTACCTGCAGGTGCAGCTGCCTTCCACTCTGGTCTGGTAGCCCTCCGATCCCTGGCTACGTCGGGCTCTATCTGACGTTCTTTCGCTCTGAGATGAGCTCCGCAGCTAACACAGTGTTACGGAAGCGACTTTGTGATGCTGCCACCAAATACTCACAGAAAAATCCACAAGTTAATACACATGCTGTCTCTACAGTTTCTCCACACTGAATCCTCCAGGCACTACTTACAAAAGGTTACTTTGATAATTGTGTTACGTTATTTTTAAAATGTTTCCTTTTCTTAGCACAAGCACAGCTGAGAAGCTTTGATGCATGTAATCCATAACGCGTTAAAAAATCATGCATTTAATCACACTTTGCATTACAAACAAAGGGGAACTTCTGTCAATGCATGATTTCCTGGTACACCGATTACATTGATCAGCGCTTCTCCATTCATTTTACCCTCGCACCCCCTTGGTTTGAGAAGAAGTATGAAAAAATATGAGGTTAACACAGAAAAACAGATCACCAATTGAAGCTTTATGAATAATCGATTCGCCATCAATAATTGTTTTGGTAAAGCCATACTCAATGTAATCCTCCTTCCATTTTATAATTTTTCTGCCACTAGCCATGATTAAATAAATGGTAAAAAAGTAAGAGCGAAGCGAGGTTGACTTATTCAGGCAGGCAGGCGACAGCTCAATAGCTCGAATTTGGATATAAGTGGGTTCTATTTAGTCGCCAGAAATATCTTTGTTAGGAATGGAAGTTGAATGTAGTCTTTAAATTTCTTGGGTAAAGAAAAAGTTATGCAATGATGACTAAATTTAACTATATAAAGTCAAAACTTGTATATATAAAGTCATTCCCGAATATATAAAGTCAAAACTTGATTATATAAAGTCACTGTAGGAATAAATAAAGTCAAAACTTGAATATATAAAGTCAGCGTCGGTATATATAAAGTCAAAACTTGTTTCTAAATATATAAAGTCAAAACTTGAATATATAAAGTCAGTGCTGGAATATATAAAGTCAAAACTTGAATATATAAAGTCAGCGTCGGAATATATAAAGTAAACGCTGGAATATATAAAGTCAAATCTTGAATATATAAAGTCAGCGTCGGAATATATAAAGTAAACGCTACAATATATAAAGTCAAAACTTCAATATATTATGTCAGTGTCGGAATATACAAATTCAGCGCTGGAATATTGATCCATTTCCCAACCCGTTGAATCTGACCACAGGGTCACGGGGTTCTGCTGGAGCCAATCCCAGCCAACACTGGGAGCAAGGCAGGAACCAATCCTGGGCAGGGCACATGCATCATTTTCCAAACATTAACTAAACAGTGTTTTTTTTATTTATTTTTCTGAATACATTTTTGTTAACTTAGTTCAGTTCAGGGTCTTTTCAATCAATAGATTTTGACTTTCACTTTATATATTCAGGAGTGAGTTTATATACTCCGATGTCGACTTTATATAATCAGGTTTTGACTTTATATATTCCGGGTATTTTGCTATATATATATATATATACAGTGGTGTGAAAAAATATTTGCCCCCTTCCTGATTTCTTATTCTTTTGCATGTTTGTCACACAAAATGTTTCTGATCATCAAACACATTTAACCATTAGTCAAATATAACACAAGTAAACACAAAATGCAGTTTTTAAATGATGGTTTTTATTATTTAGGGAGAAAAAAAAATCCAAACCTACTTGGCCATGTGTGAAAAAGTAATTGCCCCCTTGTTCAAAAATAACCTAACTGTGGTGTATCACACCTGAGTTCAATTTCCGTAGCCACCCCCAGGCCTGATTACTGCCACACCTGTTTCAATCAAGAAATCACTTAAATAGGAGCTGCCTGACACAGAGAAGTAGACCAAAAGCACCTCAAAAGCTAGACATCATGCCAAGATCCAAAGAAATTCAGGAACAAATGAGAACAGAAGTAATTGAGATCTATCAGTCTGGTAAAGGTTATAAAGCCATTTCTAAAGCGTTGGGACTCCAGCGAACCACAGTGAGAGCCATTATCCACAAATGGCAAAAACATGGAACAGTGGTGAACCTTCCCAGGAGTGGCGGCCGACCAAAATTACCCCAAGAGCGCAGAGACGACTCATCTGAGAGGTCACAAAGACCCCAGGACAACGTCTAAAGAACTGCAGGCCTCACTTGCCTCAATTAAGGTCAGTGTTCACGACTCCACCATAAGAAAGAGACTGGGCAAAAACGGCCGGCATGGCAGATTTCCAAGATGCAAACTACTGTTAAGCAAAAAGAACATTAGGGCTCGTCTCAATTTTGCCAAGAAACATCTCAATGATTGCCAAGACTTTTGGGAAAATACCTTGTGGACTGATGAGACAAAAGTTGAACTTTTTGGAAGGCAAATGTCCCGTTACATCTGGCGTAAAAGGAACACAGCATTTCAGAAAAAGAACATCATACCAACAGTAAAATATGGTGGTGGTAGTGTGATGGTCTGGAGTTGATTTGCTGCTTCAGGACCTGGAAGGCTTGCTGTGATAGCTGGAACCATGAATTCTACTGTCTACCAAAAAATTCTGAAGGAGAATGTCCGGCCATCTGTTCGTCAACTCAAGCTGAAGCGATCTTGGGTGCTGCAACAGGACAACGACCCAAAACACAGCAGCAAATCCACCTCTGAATGGCTGAAGAAAAACAAAATGAAGACTTTGGAGTGGCCTAGTCAAAGTCCTGACCTGAATCCAATTGAGATGCTATGGCATGACCTTAAAAAGGCGGTTCATGCTAGAAAACCCTCAAATAAAGCTGAATGACAACAATTCTGCAAAGATGAGTGGGCCAAAATTCCTCCAGAGCGCTGTAAAAGACTCATTGCAAGTTATCGCAAACGCTTGATTGCAGTTATTGCTGCTAAGGGTGGCCCAACCAGTTATTAGGTTCAGGGGCAATTACTTTTTCACACATGGCCAAGTAGGTTTGGATTTTTTCTCCCTAAATAATAAAAACCATCATTTAAAAACTGCATTTTGTGTTTACTTGTGTTATATTTGACTAATGGTTAAATGTATTTGATGATCAGAAACATTTTGTGTGACAAACATGCAAAAGAATAAGAAATCAGGAAGGGGCAAATAGTTTTCACACCACTGTATATATATATATATATATATATATATATATATATATATATATATATATATAGATATAGATATAGATAAATATATATATATATATACAGTGTATATATATATATATAGAGATATAGATAGATATAGATAAATATATATATATATATATATAGATATAGATATGACAACAACACTCATATCAATAACAAAACAATTACATTAACAATCATGTTACGTTATTTTAAACATTTTTCCTTTTCTTTTTCATAACTTCTTTAACACACTACTTCGCTGCGAAGCGTGGATATTCTGCTAGTTAAATCATGAATTACATAATTACAAAGATCACTAAAACAGTGAATATTAATCCCTAAACTTTTGCTCACACTTCTGTGTTTACTTGTTTTCTTTACTGCAGCTGAGTAATGCATGTATGTATTCTGTCACTCACTAGTAAAATCAATTCTAGTTATTGCTGACATTAACATCATCATGGATGTGCGTTTTTCAGAAAATGTAAAGGCTACATATTTTCCTCATGAAGATACACTAAAATGCACTATAGTGCACACTACTGTGTTTTCTTCTCAGAATAATCACACTACATGGAAGATTGTCACCACACCCCTTTTGTTGCACTGTTACCTAGCAACTGTCTTTTCCTTTTTTTGATTCTTGCAGAATAGATTGAGGATATGCACTTTCCACTTTACCATTGAGAGCTTCAATATTCTTTTCTATCTCTAATGCATTATCAAGATTGTTGTCATAGTCAAAAAATATGAGAATTGTACTACCAGAACATATATGTCACTTTTTCAAGAAAATGTCAGCATATTACAGGATATGAGTCAGGTATTTTTAAAATTAGAGATCTTTATTGAAAACTAAAAGGCTGGTAGATGCATCTTGAATTATACCATGTAAACATTTCAAGACAAGACTAAACAACTTTCTTTTTGTATTAATGGCATGAATATTGCTGGAAGCCAAATGCAGTTTGTTTAATGACTATTTCTGTGAAGCAAACACTGACTATTCTTGCATATTGAATTTTGCACAAATTGTTTTGTTTAACAGTAGTGACAAATAGTATTTATTAGGACAGATGTAATTATATATTTATGATCTGAAAAGACCCTTTTTCTTTCCCTATCTAAGAGAACAAAACAGACATAGTCTGTGCTGTTTTCTCCACCTGTCCTCATACAATGTATAGGTAGGCAAGTTATCAACATCATCAACATTTTCACTCCACTATTCTGTTGTGAAGAGATGTTCTCTTTAAGTTATGAGAATTATTAATGGAGTGTTCTTTGTCTAGTTTACAAAAGGCAAACCCAATCAGGTACACACACCTCCAGGTAACAAAGCTCATATGGTCATTGATGCCTCCCCTATCATGCCAAGATCAAAATTCTGAGATAGAGGTGCATTTCGCAAAACTATAACTCTTCAGTGCTAATAAAGATCAAGATAGAAAAGCACACAGCTCCAGTTTGAAATGGCCATGTACCTTTGTTTAAATATGGAAAAGAGAGAAATAAAAAATAAAACTTCACTTATAGTATTTTCTGGAACAAGAGTTTCCCGACTCTGAGACACTTTGTATAATTACTGTATATCCTTATATGGGTGTCCTTCACTTTACATGTATACTATAAACGTCTCTTTCAGCTCAAGCTGATAGCTTATACTTGCAAAACCTGATGATCTTGCTTTTCACTAATTGCTCTAATTCATTACCTCCACTATAGTTGCAAATCTTTTAAACCTAATGCTTTTAAAGTATGAACAGCTGTAAGAAAAAAAAAACCTTTTAAAAATTAAATACCAAGCTGCTTACCAATAACAAAGAGTTTATGATGGTGTGTCCTCTAATCTAAGAGACTTATAATTTTTATTATAACATGTAATTATATCTTTTTAATTATCATAAGCTTTGTACACTTAATGACTATTGCTGAAGCATTTAGAATTCACTCATCCATTTTCTAATGACACGATTTGCAGAGAAGTGGTGCAATTGGGATGTAAGCAGTGAAATAGACAGAACACATTATTTTTCACTATAACCTTTTTACCATAGTTTCATTCTGACTAGTCCATGCAAACAATAACAAAGTATTATTTATTATACTGACAAAATAATAAGTATTATTTAAACTAGGGGCTGCTCACTTTGCTCACCAACCGCCAGGGGTTGAGCCACTCGAAGGGCATCAGGTCACCCCTTTGTTAGAGAAAGTAGTTGTATTTAAAGAGATTGTATATAGAAGAGTATGCAGAGTGCAATAAGAAGACGGTTTAGTCTTTAGTTATTATAGACAGAAAATCAGTTACTTGAGTATTTCATTATAATTGTCAATTTTAAAAACAAATGAATAATAAACCCCTCCTCAAACCACCATCTTATCGTGATGGAGGAGTTTGCGTGTCCCAATGATCCTAGGAGCTCTGTTGTCCAGGGCTTTATGCCTCTGGTAGGGTCACCCACGGCAAACTTGTCCTGTTTGAGGGATGACCCAAAGAGCAGTTCATCAAACCTCCTATGAAGAATAAAAATTTTGGACGGCGTTTTCCCTCGCCCTGACGTGGGTCACTGGGGCCCCCCTCTGGAGCCAGGCCTGGAGGTGGGGCTCGATGGCGAGTGCCTGATGGTGGGGCCTGCACCCATGGGGCTTGACCGGGCACAGCCCGAAGAGGCAAAGTGGGTCCCCCTTCCCATGTGCTCACCACCTATAGGTGGGGCCAAGGAGGTCAGGTGCAGTGTGAGTTGGGTGGTGGCCGAAGGCGGGGACCTTGGCGGTCCAATCCTCAACTACAAAAGCTGGCTCTTGGGATGTGGAATGTCATCTCTCTGAAGGGGAAGGAGCCTGAGCTAGTGCACGAGGTCGAGAGGTTCCGGCTAGATAAAGTCAGGTTCACCTCGACGCACAGCTTGTACTCTAGAACCAATTTCCTTGAGAGGGGCTAGACTCTCTACCACTCAGGAGTTGCCCCCAGTGAGAGGCGCTGAGCGGGTGTGGGCATATTAATAGCCCCCCTGACTTGGAGCCTGTTCATTGGGATTTACCCTGATGGACGAGAAGGTACCCTCCCTCCGCCTCTGGGTAGAGGGATGGGTCCTAACTGTTGTTTGTGTGTTTGTGCCAAACAGCAGTCTGCAGTACCTATTCTTTTTGGAGTCTCTGGAGGGGGTGCTAGAGGGCATACCTTCTGGGAACTCCCTCGTTGTACTGGGAGACTTCAATGCTCACGTGGGCAATGACACTGAAACCTGGAAGGGCGTGATTGGGAGGAATGCCCCCCTGATCTGAACCCAAGTGGTGTTTTGTTATTGGACTTCTGTGCTTGTCATGGATTGTCCATAACGAACACCATGTTCAAGCATAGGGGTGTTCATATGTGCACTTGGCACCAGGACACCCTAGGCCTCAGTTTGATGATCGACTTTGTGATCATGTCGTCTGACTTGCAGCCACATGTCTTAGACACTTAGGTGAAGAGAGGGGTGGAGCTGTTAGCTGATCACCACCTGGTGGTGAGTTGGCTTCGATGGTGGGGGAGGATTCCGGACAGGCCTGATACGCCCAAACGTATTGTGAGGGTCTGCTTCAACTCCCACCTCCGGCAGAACTTCAATCACGTCCCAAGGGAGATGGGGGACATTAAGTCCGAATGGGCCATGTTCCGTGCCTCTAATGTTAAGGCAGGTGACCAGAACTGTGGCTGTAAGGTGGTCGGTGCCTGTCATGGCGGCAATCCCCGAACCCGTTGGTGGACACCGGCGTGAGGGATGCCATCAAGCTGAAGAAGGAGTCCTACAGGACCCTTTTGTCCTGTGCGACTCTGGAGACAGCTAATAGGTACCGGCAGGACAAGCAGAATGCGGTTTCGGTGGTTGCTGAGGGAAAAACTCGGGCGTGGGAGGAGTTTGAGGAGGCCATGGAGAATGACTTTCGGACGGTTTCGAGGAGATTCTGGTCCACCATTCGGCGTCTCAGAAGGGGAAAGCAGTGCAGTGTCAACACTGTATATGGTGGGGATGGAGCGCTGCTGACTTCAACTCGGGCCATTGTGAGTCGGTGGGGGGAGTACTTCGAAGACCTCCTCAATCCCACTAACATGCCTTCCAATGAGGAAGCAGAGCCTGGGGACTCGGAGGTGGGCTCCCCCATCTCTGGGATTGAGGTCACCGAGGTGGTCAAAAATCTCCTTGGAGGCAGGGCCCCGGGGGTGAATGAGATACGCCCGGAGTTCCTCAAGGCTCTGGATGTTGTAGGACTTTCTTGGTTGACACGTCTCTGCAACATCGCATGGACATTGGGGACAGTGCCTCTGGATTGGCAGACCGGGGTGGTGGTGTGTTCCAACTACAGCGGGATCACACTCCTCAGCCTCCCTGGAAAAGTCTATTCAGGGGTCTTGGAGAGGAGGGTCCGCGGCATAGTTAAACCTTGGATTCAGGAGGAAAAGTGTGGTTTTTGTCCAGGTCGTGGAACAGTGGACCAGCTCTTCACCCTTAACAGGGTCCTGGAGGGTGCATGGGAGTTTGTCCACCCAGTCTACATGTGTTTTGTTGACTTAGAAAAGGCGTTTGACCGTGTCCCTCGGGGAAACCTGTGGGGGGTGTTCCGGGAGTATGGAGTACCGAACCCCCTGATAAGGGCTGTTTGGTTCCTGTACAACCGGTGTCAGAGCTTGGTCTCCATTGCCAGAAGTAAGTCGAACCCGTTTCCAGTGAGAGTTGGACTCCGGCAGGGCTGCCCTTTGTCACTGATTCTGTTCATAACTTTTACGGACAGAATTTCTAGGCACAGCCAGGGCATTGAGAGGGTCCGGTTTGGTGGACTCAGGATTGGGTCACTGCTTTTTGCAGATGATGTTGTCCTGTTTGCTTCATCAAGCCATGATCTTCAGCTCTCTCTAGATCGGTTTGCAGCTGAGTGTGAAGCGACTGGGATGGGAATCAGCACCTCCAAATCTGAGACCATGGTCCTCAGCCGAAAAAGGGTGGAGTACCCCCTCAGAGTTGGTGGCGAGATCCTGCCCCAAGTGGAGGAGTTCAAGTATCTCGGGGTCTTGTTCACAAGGGAGGGAAGAATGGAGCGTGAGATTGACGGGTGGATTGGTGTGGCATCCGCAATGATGCGGGCTCTGCATCGGTCTGTCGTGGTGAAAAAGGGGCTGAGCCATAAGGCAAAGCTCTCAATTTACCAGTCGATCTATGTTCCTACCCTCACCTATTGTCATGAGCTATGGGTAGTGACCGAAAGAACGAGATTGCGAATACAAGCGGCTGAAATGAGTTTCCTCCACAGGGTGTCTGGGCTTTCCCTTAAAGATAAGGTGAGAAGCTCAGTCATCCGGGAGGGGCTCAGAGCAGAGCCGCTGCTCCTACGCATCGAGAGGAGTCAGATGAGGTGGCTCGGGCATCTGATCAGGATGCCTCCTGGACGCCTCCCTGGTGAGGTGTTCCGGGCACATCCAACCGGGAGGAGGCCCTGGGGAAGATCAAGGACACGCTGGAGGGACTATGTCTCCCGGCTGGCCTGGGGATGCCTCGAGATTCCCCCGGAAGAGCTAGAAGAAGTGGCCAAGGAGAGGGAAGTCTGGGCATCTCTGCTCAAGCTGCTGCTCCCACGACCCGATCTCGGATAAGCGGAAGAGGATGGATTGATGGATGAATAATAAAACATAGTAAAAAGTAAAAGTAAAAAAAGTAAAATTACATTAACACCTTATTAAACACATTATTATTACTTTGTCCTCTAACTTGCATTCTACAAATCGTGGCTTTTTTTTGCATTTCTGTTCAAGTATTGTTCAGGATATTTTTCTCTTTTTTGTTTATTAGACGATTATCTTTGTTTTTGATTTTTATTATATGTAGCTGTTTCATGTTCATTTTCTATTTTTTCGAAATTCATGGTCCAGCTCTTACCACTCTTTTTCTATTGTGATCTAAAATTCGATATTCTTCAATAGATAATTTACTTTTCTGTCTTGCCATTATAACTGATTGCGTTGAAGGGCGGGCTAGCAGCACTGAGAGTGTCATGGAGTGGTACGGAGAGAGGATGTGCGCAGTAGGAGTAATGATTGGGCGAACTGTGTGGAGGGGAGTGGTCAAAGCAGAATAATGCAGACACGACAGAATTTTTTTTTAATATAATAGAGATATATGCTAACATACTGTCAAGCATGAAGCGCCTGTTACTGTTAAGATGGATGCTAAGAGCGGCGACACCGGTCGCAATACGTATAAGATACCATGGATGAAAGCTGGTAACAGTTTAGAATGGGTGCATCTATTGGTCTATTACTGTTTTGTAACCAAACCTTAACAAATACTTTAGTCTTAATAAGTCTTGCAAACCACCAATGACAACACTTCAGAATAGGGGCTACTCATATTGGATCCAACAGTTATTTACTGCAACATTATAAAACTTTAACAAAGGCTTTGTGTTACAGTATATAGCAATAAGTGATTGACCCTGCCTAGGAATCACTCAGGGTGTTGCCCCCATTACAAAATGTAACCTTTCTAAGACGGAATGGCTGGAAAGAAAGTCAGGATGTTGGGATTACAAGATGCAAGTTCTACCACTGACCCAAGCAGACAGCTCCATTTTGTCAGTGACTGTGTAAGTTCAGACAGGTATAACACTGAGTGTCTCCCTCAGCGCACAGCCCATTACATGTGACTAATGGATGATGTATAGCAAGCCTATAAAGCCACTATTCAAAATTTTTACCTGAATCCTTGGTGCATGTTCTTTATGCTTCCAGAATTTACTGATTAACTCACATTTTTTTTTTGCACAAATAGAAACAATAGAGGTCTTGTTGTACCTTTTTAATCCCAGACCTGACCAAATGTCCTGTTGTCACTTGATGCATTGATCCATAAAAGAGCAACCTACTGTATGTGCCCAGTGATAGTTCTCTCCATCTGTTGTCAGTCACCAAAGAACTTTGATACAGGAAAAAGAAATAAGTAGATCGGTTGAAGGAGTTGATGTAGTAGTAGTGAGGATGCACAATCCTCATCACACCATTTCACTTCCTGTTGGGACTCCACATGGTAAGCAGTATGCAGAACAATGAGGGATGGCAGGAAGATGCTCAGCTTGGACTCTTGGTGGGAGAGGGGGTTGGTTGAGTCAGTATTAGTCAGGATCTACTGACAGTATCACTCAGGGGATCATAGATCACGCAAACCACTCCTCTATGTTAAGGCTCTGAACTCAAGGAAGGGTGATGGTGTATGTTTTTACGATGGAATCCATACGTACTGCTGCATTTGTGTGATGCCTGATTCAGGTGCAAGTTTCAAGAATTTTTTCTAGGATAGCAATGCCTACCCCTAATGGGCAAGGGATTAATAAAAGATGTTCTAAACAAAGTTTGTCCCACTGGTACTTGGCGAGGCAACCGCACCTGGCAATTCAGTCCTCTACATGCAGTCAAAAATCTTGAAAATCTCTCATACTCACTTCTTAGAATGTCCACACATTCATGGATTTCACCATTTCTGACCGACCACCTCAGGCAACAGCCCTTGTAACCTCAGAGCTCCAACATTACAGGGCAGACATCTGCACCTACAGCCGCATATACATTATTCTAGAGAGGGCTGGCCTCAGTCATTGACCTGAATCTACAGAACTGATGTTGCTGTCAAGATCAAAGTCCTTCCAAAAATCCCGGGTCCCCGACTGGCTGACTTAATTACCTTGCATGTTCCACTGGCAAAATGCTCTTATATAATAATCAACATCTCATATGCTCTTACACTAGTCTCTACAGAGGAAGAAAAGGGTGACTTTTATGTTTTCCTTGACAATGCAGTTCAGAACATTCCTGTCTCAAACAAGATCGCCTTTCCTGAATACTTCAACATACGAGGTAGAAAGAGCTATGACATCTGGAATGATGTGATTGGGAAACACAGAACCAGAAACATGATCTCTTGTCCATCTGCACTGAGCACCAACTATTACCAACTCAAAGTTTCTACTCCTCTAAAAACTCAAGACAACATGGATGCCTCCTCAGTCATACAACTGGCACTATAAGTTGTCAGTTAGCGTGATCTTCAAGATGCAAGGAGCAGAATGTTGGAAAGACCATAGATCGCTGTGGTGTACTCAGACCGCCTACTAGAAGACAAAATTGCATCCCTTGGGACATTGACACCAGAGATGCATTGACAACTCATCTTCGCACTCAGTTTGAAGACACCCAGATCCCAACCACGGATGGTGAAATCATGACTAGCAATCCTGATGTTGATAAACTGTATACCTTGTTGCTCACAGATCTCCAGTCCTCTTCCAAGAAAGCCCTTGTATTCTCCAGAAGGAAGAATCCAGACTGGTTCGATAAGACCACAGACAATATTTTCAACCTCCTGGAGGCCAAGAACATAGCAAGCTCACCTTGTGAATGCATCACTAGTTTCCCTCCTGCAGAATTGAGAAAAAAAAAATAGATCAATTACATAATGCAGTGTGACAGATGGCCGGCAGCTCAATCTGGTTGGGACATCCCAGAATGGGAAGAATGGAGAAGGGCAGCCTTTCCAGGACATTGCCTCCCCAGGATGCTAGGTGGCAGCTCCCCTGAATGGTAACTGTGCCCAGGTTTCCCTCAGGGCATCATGGGACATGGAGTCCATTTTCTCAGCCCTGTTGGGTGCTGCCAGAGGGACCTAATAAAAGACCTGGGGACTCCTATTTTCCCTGCAACCCAGAAGTACTTCAGAGTCACAAGGACGGAAGCCCACAGTACTTCCGGGATGTTTGAGAACTAATGATGTGGCATTTGACCTGGAAAAAGAGAAGGAGCACTTCCGGGTCATGGACTATTTAAAGGACTGGTGAAGACCCAGAAAGGAGAGCCAGAGTTGGGACGTTGGGTGACAAAGCTGCTGAGAGTGGAGGATTATTGTATAATTGCGATTATTGAGTATTGTTATTGGAGAATTGTGGTGAGTGTGGTGCTTTGTGCACTTTATTGAAGAAAATAATTAAAAATTCTTCTTGGTGCTTTTATACATGTGTCCTGGACGTCTGTCTGTTGGGTTTCACAGGGCAACAGCGATCCCTAGCGACCACAGCAGGCTCTTTGAATTCCAGAACATCTTGTGGATCAACAAGACCACTGAGCTCATGAGAACAAGTCCTAAGAGTTCTACAGTGCCATTAAATGAATTTATTGTCTTTCTCAATGCAATGTAGCTCCAGCACAGTCTGAAGATTCATGATACTGCTCAAATACAAGCAGCAGATCTCTTGGACCAAATGAACCCAGTGGATCCATTAGTCTTCAAAGAGATCAAAATACTCTCCCAGTTATCTGAATTAAATGAGAGCCCAACTCTCTAAGGAGTCCAAACTACCATCATAGCCCTTAAGAATGCTCTCTGTGAGAAACTGTGGCAATATATAACTATGTGAGACATAATCTTCTTGTCAAGTTGACCAACTTTTTTAGTCTGTGTTGGAAGCTTGACAAGATTCCTGTATTATGGATTCCAAGCAAATCCACATCTTAGAATTATTCCATGTCTACTGCCTCCATAAGATCCAAGACATTGCTTGGGAGGACAAGATCCTAAACACTAAAATTCTGGAATGCTGCTCATCAACCAGCATTAAGGCCATGTTGCTCATTCACTGGACTGGACATTATCCACATGGATGAGCCTCAGCTTCCCAGGATTGTCCTTTATTATGATCTCACCAAAGAATCCCTACCTTGGGCCTGTTCCATTCCACATAGGCATTTTAAGACACTTGCTGGGGATTATTCACTTTGAAGGTGGATTACTTCAAACAACAATGGACCCATCAACAAGAGGAGAAGAGAGAGGCAAGATATTTCTATCGATGCCAATCTACTGCACCTGGGGGGCAACTCCAGGTCTTCCTTTCCCGAATTGGGCTGCTCTCCCACCAATATACACACAGGAAGGGGAGTGTCAGAGATTGACCAATGAGTGGAGAGCATCATCATAGAATCAGTGGACAGCCATGATGGACTGACTGTATATATTGAAGCAGACAGAAAAACTTGCATGGAAGAGATTAAATGCTAGACATAACTATAGTAAGTGAACAGGCTAAACAAGAAACATTTAGTGGAAGAAAACAAGAAAACAAAGTAAAAAAGTATACCACCTAGAATCCTGAAATTTCATAATATTTCTTTAAAACTTTTTATCAATCCTCTTTAATGAAGAGATCAA
Source organism: Polypterus senegalus (assembly GCF_016835505.1). Classification (NCBI taxonomy): domain Eukaryota; kingdom Metazoa; phylum Chordata; class Cladistia; order Polypteriformes; family Polypteridae; genus Polypterus; species Polypterus senegalus. Next base: position 119,400,248 of record NC_053157.1, on the reverse strand, counting down.
ATTATTGAAACATGTGGTTTTCTTGCTTAAAAAAGATGGAGTTGGTTTCTTCTGTTACGGGAGATGGATGTCTGAAGTGGAGCTCCGTTGCAGCGAATTTATTTTTTCTCTTATTTCTTATTATCCCGAGATGTCCTGTATTTACCTAACCTAGGGGAGTTTCTACTACAGTGTATAAACATTAGTAACAAGAAAGGGGGTCAGAAAGAAACAGAAAAGGAACCTAAAACTACACCCAAGTCTAGACAGACATCAGGCCCAAGTGCAAGTGCAAGGTATGGTCTTTCAGAGACTGACCTGGAACTGGCTATTTGCAATCGCCATTGAACCACTGGCAGTACACTGTTGAAATGCTTATCAGATAAAGGGGATTATCAGAGAAGGACTGGAACAGAAAATTTCTCAATATGCAGATGACATGGTACTGTATATATCAGACCCACAAAATACTGTGCCTGCAATCTTAACAGCACTTACAGAATTTCAAAAGATCTCTGGTCTCAGAATTAATTTGAATAAAAGTGTACTCTTTCCAGTGAATTCTCAAGCATACAATATTAGATTGGACACCTTCCCTTTTAATATTGCAGATCAATTTAAATGCCATGGAGTAAATATCACAAGTAAACATAAAGCTCTCTATCAACAAAAATTATGGAAAAAAATAAGCCAGACTTGCATAGATGATCAACCCTCCCTCTCACTGTAGCTGGAAGAATTAATGTTGTTAAGATGAATATCCTTCCTAAGCTTCTTTTTTATTTCAAAACATTCCAATATACATCAATAAATCATTCTTCAAGCAATTAGATTCAACCATAACCTCATTTATTTGGAACCTAAAACATCCATGTATCCAAAGAGTGACCCTACAAAGACCAAAGGCAGAAGGTGGCATGGCTCTACCTAACTTTCAGTTTTATTACTGGGCAGCAAACATACAAGCTATAAAAACCTGGACACAAATAGATGAACATACACAGGCTTGGTCCGCAATAGAAATAAAATCCTGCAATACTTCTCTATATTCCCTGCTTTGTGCCCCAATAAATGAAAGTTATCGCCAATACTAATAACCCAATTGTGCTTCACTCACTCAGAATATGGAACCAATGTAGAGAGCATTTTAAGATGGAGAATCTTTTATTTGTGGCACCTCTGCATGAGAACCACCTTTTTCAACCGTCACAAACATGCAGTTTTTAATATCTGGAAAACATTTGGGATTAAATTGCTTAGAGATCTTTATATAGACAACATCTTTGCATCCTATGAACAATTACATTCCAAATTTAATTTTCCAGCAACACATTTCTTTCTCTATCTTCTAATCAGAAACTTTGTCAAACAGAACCTGCCCGATTTTCCCCATCTCCCACCTTCTTCTATGCTGGAAAAAATATTGCTCAGTCTCGGGGATTCAGACATTATTTCTGCAATATATAAAAATATTTTACAGTCCCTCCCTTTCAAAGATCCAAGAGGACAATGGGAAAAAGATCTCTCACTCAACATATCAGAAAAGGAGTGGAAGGTAGCAATGCAGAGAATTCATTCGAGCTCCATATGCGCAAAGCATATAATTATTCAACTCAAAAATTATACATCGAGCACATCTAGGGCAAGATTCTACCTTTGAATGCTGTATTCAAGCTCCAGTACTGGGTCACATGTTTTGGGCCTGCACCAAATTAACATCATTCTGGACAAAAAATGTTAAGTGCCTTGCAGACAGCCTTGATGTCACAATCCCTCCTAATCCATTAACAGCTGTGTTTGGTGTTCTTCTAGATGGTCTTAAAGTGGAGAAGGACAAACAAACTGTGATTGCCTTCACTATACTATTGGCATGCAGACTTATTTTGCTAAACTGGAAGAATCCTAACTCTCCACTCTTAAGTCAGTGGGTAACTGATGTTTTATTTTTAACTTTTTCAAAACCTGGCAGGATCTAATCAATAATATTTTAGCATAAACTCTTAAAGCACTTAGGAAGTAGGTTCTCTCCCCATTTCTTTTTCTTCTCCATTTATCTGCATCCGCCTAATAAATTAATTATCAATTTATCAATGTATTCATTTTTACTGTTTTTAAGTTTTAGTCCATTGGCCATGCTTTCTTTCTCAGGGGTGGGGGTTGATTTGTTTTCAATCCTATTCTTTTGTAAAAATTGATCTATTTGTATGGAATGATTACAATAAAATCAATAAAATAAAAAAAGGTACCCAATGGCATCACATGCTAACATTCAAGTGAATGTGCATATTAAAGACTTTACCTACTATATGGTCTTACTGACATTATTAGCATAGTGTATGACTGATGGTGCACATTACATAAGGAAACAAAAATAATTTCTTACTCAGTACCTTATTCATTTCTCTGAAAATGTTGCCACTTTGATCACTTCCAAGGTTACCTACGTATATCCTTGAAATAATCCTAAGACTCAACACTAACTGACAACTCTTTTTTCTTCTTTTCTGCTAACCCTAATTTTGAAATTCTGATTTGCCCTCTACCTACAGACCAGTTATTGTTTCATTAGACCCCATCTCCTCAAATCTCCCTTTCATGTCTTCAAATCTGATTTCATATACGTTGTTTCAAATTTTTGTACTGCAAAGATACATTTCCTTCAAACATGAGATGGCTATTATAATCCACATTCAAAAATACCTTTCTCTTAGTTCAGCCGCTATTGACAACTACTGCCCAGTGTCCCTATTGACATTTCTAATAAGACACACTAAAACACATCAGTAATACTTCTTGTTTTGGTTTGGAAATAGCTTGCAAGATCATCTAAAATATGTACTTTGCATAAGTCATTCTACTGAATTTTCTGTACCTTTAGTTTGGAACTACATGGCACACAGCATTTTAGCTTTTTAATTCACAATTTTAGGGAGCTCTATTTTGATATGAATGAGTTTAAAAACTCTTAACTGTATTTTGATAATTAATTGGTATAACATGATAAGATGTTGTTGATCATGTTTTCAATGGTCTCAGTAGGCCTTCCTTATCTAATTAGACAGATAAATAGATAATGTCTCACACTTATTGTAGTATAAATGGCCGGTTGTTCGCAGTCTTAAAATTTTCATCAGATTGCACTGTTGCTAATTAAGTTCTCTCTAGGAAATTACTCATCCATATCAGGTCTAGGGTGACAATTCATCATCTGTGTTAAGTTTGTCTACTAGACATACGTACATTAAATAATTATCTTCTGTAAAATGTTGCTATCTAGTTACTGTTATCACACTGTATGTATATTCATCAACATGGTTAATTTTAGTAGAGAGCCGTATGAGTTCAGAATAGGACTGTAAATTTTCTACTTAATATGTATCTGACACAAATATAGCGTTGCATGGTGTTTGCCGGTGCTGATCCAATGGATTATTGCTCATTTTAATGCTTTTTTAGGTAGCTTGCGATCCTTAGAAGGGGTGGCTCGATTTTGCCCCAAAACAATAGTGATTGGGTGACTGTGGCAAGCTCGCCCATTTTATAGGTCCCCTGTTGCTGGCACCGATGCTGTTAATTTGAATAATGGAACACCAGCTCACACTACTGTTTGCTGCTGATTCAGTACAGATGTATTTCTAAGAGTCAGCAACTATTCTCAAATTTCCAACAATTGCTTAGTGCAATATATTATAAATCCCTATGATTTGTGAGCTAGAGGAATCCTGTTATCAATGGATATAGGAAAAGGCTTTTGACAGAGTTAGAGGGTGATCTTATTTTACTATACTATATAAATGCCTGCTGAGACTCAGGATATGCTTTATTTTGTTTATATAAATAATCCATCCATCCATCTATTTTCCAACCCGCTAAATCCAAACACAGGGGTCTGCTGGAGCCAATCCCAGCCAACATTGGGCACAAGGCAGGAACCAATCCCAGGCAGGGTGCCAACCCACTGCAGGACACACACAAACACACCAAGCACACACTAGGGCCAATTTAGAATTGCCAATCCACCTAACCTGCATGTCTTTGGACTGTGGGAGGAAACCCACGCAGACATGGGGAGAACATGCAAACTCCACGCAGGGAGGACCCAGGAAGCGAACCCGGGTCTCCTAACTGCGAGGCAGCAATGCTACCACTGCACCACCGTGCCACCTATATAAATAATATAAATTCCAATTAATTTGCACTAGAATGTGGAACCACAGAGAGCTGTCTATTGTCACCAATACTTTCTGTAATTTCTGTTGATGTGTTTTCAGAAAAAGTCAGTAAATAATTGGACTTTAAAGAAATGTGCCAAATAAAAAGTATTTCTTTACGCCAAGGGAGCTCTATATCAAAAATCCATACCACTAGTATTAAATCTATTTGAAGAATTTTATAGTAACTTCAAGTTCAAAATTAGCTTGGCTAACTAAGAGTATACGTTCCCATTAATGCGACTTAGACTTTTATTTCTTTAAACCAGAGCAGTTCAAAGATCTATGTGGTGTCATAAAAAAGTTGTATTTATATTTCATTTTGCAATATTATATCACATCAAATACTATGTTAATAGATAGTCATCCCTTTCTCTTACTTGAGTTAATATTGTTAAAATGAATATACTTCCAAAACCCTTAACTCTGTTCCAGAGCATCCCTATAAACAATGCCTATATTAACAATTCCTTTTTAAAACATTAGGTGCAAATTGACATTTTCTTAATTTGCAACACAACAAACCCATATTGTAAAAGAAAACCTCCAAAATGATCTGAAGCAGAGCATGACATAGCATTGTATTCTTGCCTTGAGAGTATAGAAGGGTTCAGAAAGAAACAAAATTGTGCCTGCTAGATTAGCCATGTAAAGGAAATCTCCTTCAATAGGCTTTCTGTATAATAGCTCTGCCATAGCTTACCATTACCTATTTACTAGAAACCAAGTGGTACATCACTCATTCAAAATAGTGTACCAATGTAGGAAACTTTTTAAGGCAGAAATGTTATTTGCACCTGCCCCATAGCACAATATTCATATAGTATATTCTGATCTTCTTCCATCTAGCTGGTACTTATACAGACCTATTGAGACCTCTGAATTGGCGATGTGTTTTGCATCCTTTGGACAACTCTGATTCAAATCTAAACTTTTAGTAACACATTATAATTTTCTGAAACTTTGTGCAAAGGAACCTGCCCGACTTCCCTGATCCCCCATCAATATCTACTCTTGAATATATCATAGCTAGAAAGGATGATTTCAGTAACACCATTAGATGATTTTAGGCAAAAATGGGAAAGAGACCTCTTAGTTAAATCTCAGATAAGAAATGGAATTCAGTTGTTCATGACATAAATTCTTCAATCCATACAAACATTGGTGTAGTTCATTCTAAAATTATATATTACTTACCTCTAATTCAACTAAAATTTTCCAAAATCTGTCAGGAGCTGGATACAAACTAAGAAAAATGTTCCTAAGCAGAGAAGTCAATGTTTCATATGTTTTGCAAAATGCCCCACATTCAAACTATTTTGGGGACAAATTTTAGCTGGACAGTGTTTGATTTACAATTTCTTCCAATCCTTTAAGAGCATTATATGGAGTAATACCAACTGAGATAAGATTATGCAACAGCAATATCAGTTGTAAATCTTACACTACACTACTTGTGCATCAGCTAAACTAGCTCAATTGTAAGAGTCCTAATTCAACAACCATAATTCAGTAGGAAAGCAATGTGTTTTCTTTATCTAAGATGAAAAAAGGTGACATTTTCTTCATGAGGAATGGCTCATAACTCCTTAAGATTTTTTTAAGAATTCAATAATGCTGCTCAAACCTTCTTGGGTTTTGAGCAACCTTTGTTTTCTTTGTTTTGTTTAAGTATACATGAAAGTCATCCTCATAATTGACTCTGTTAATTGAACTCTCTAAATTGGGTGTGGAATTACTGAATTTGATTTAATGTAATGTAATAAAACTAACTAAATAAATGCATACGTCATACTAAAAAACAACAATTGATTATGATCATGTACTATAATGGATTCAGAATATGGGTGGAAGGATTTGTTTTGTTTTTTTTAATCAAGGCAATTCACTATCACTCTTGTACATTCTTTGGAAAATATTTTTTGTACAATAAAATGGCATTTGAAAAAAGAGTTAAAGTAAAATAAAATAAGACATAATTACAAAATATTATTATTTTCTGTTAAGGTTACTCACAAACAGAAGGAATTATAGGTAAATAATTAAAAAAATCAGAGAAGTATTGATTTAGGTTTTTTGATGTTCTAATATATGAATAGAAATTTTGAATGTTTTATTTTAAATAACTGATAGACCTTAAATGCTTTTCGTGCAATTTTAAAATAATTTCATAAAATGTTTTGTGACACACTTCCCCAAATGAGTTTAATTGCAGTGTTTCCAAAAATAATATGTGTAATTGCAAATATGTAACTGCTAACAATTAAGACAATCACTGAGCAGATGGTGTAGTTAATCAGTTGTTAAGAGAGCTTCATCGTTAGCAAGATTTGCTGGCAGCGTCAAACAAATACCATAATATCTTGACAAGCAGTAGATATTTTAACTTGGCTTGCCTCTGTTTATATTATATTAACATTTATTCCTATTGTCATAAAAAGAAAGAACATATTAATTTAAAAAATGCAGTGAAAAATATTTGTCCCTTTCCTGATTAGATTGTTTATTTAATTAAATGCCATAAGCTTAAAAAAGTATTACTGTATTTATTCATTCAGGAACTCTATTTTTTAATGTTAGATTATGCTTGGACACATGAAAATAGTCAAAATTAGAGGAAATTGGGAAAGAGAATATTTAAACTATATTGAGATTTCAGTTTTACTATTGTAAAGTCTGAACGCATAAATCAGAGTTTCTACTTTATTATGTTCTTGTAACTAAAAAATATACTTAACAAAACCCATTTAATGCTTTGTTTCCAAAAGTTGGATTCAACTTCATTAAGGGTGACTGTGATTGTGTTTACTTTCCAAAACATGGGTAAAGGTAAGTTACCAAGTTGATTTTAAGCTTTAGAGTAACTAAAGTTTAAATTTTAATGCTTTATGTATACTTTATTTATCCCAGTTGAATTTTAACATTGCCACAATTAGTTGACTTATGTCCCTGTAACACACCTCTACTCTGTATAGTTGAGAGACCTGCAGCTAGGAAGAGCGTAGGCTTGTCTCATTCAAAAGACTAAAATGTCTTTGATTGGTCAGTGGGGCAGTTGCATCGTGTCACTTATTGTCATATGTGCACTTTGGGGAACACTGCTGATTCTTGGAATCAGTACAGCTCTTATAATAATAATAATAATAAAAGAGAAAAGGGATAGAAAAAGTGATTTTTTAGCCTAGCTGTTTAGGCTTTGACAGTACAGTATTAAGAACAGCATCTAAGTTATTTAATAAATAAACAGCTGGCTTTTCACATAAAGTACAGTTTAATTTCACTTTATTAAAGATATCACTGCAAAAGGCATGTGTTTTAATTTGCTGTACTTTAAAATAGTAAGCTCTGAGATATGGATGAGCCTATTGTGTTCTGGATAATGGAGTATCTATTGGGCTGACTGCAGTTTGTGAGACTAAAGGACTGTGTTTTTGATAGAGAATTGAGCAACACTCTCTTCACGCTGTATACCTCAGACTAGATGTACTTATCTAATGTACTTTTTCCATTTCATTTTCAGTTCTTGTTCTTTTCTCCTGTCCATCTGTAAGATGTCCTATTGCTCCACTATTTATGGGAAGAATGTAAGACATGCCCGCCTGCTCCTTTCTTCTGTTCTACACTATATGGTGAAAAGTTTCTGGACAACTGGCCATCACACATATATAAGCTTGTTGGACATCCCATTTCAAAACCATGGGTGTGAATATGGAATTGGATGAGGTGTTAGATGAGAAGACTTAGCCCACAATTGATGTTTCAGTTCATCTCCAATTGGTCAATAATGCTGAGTCCTGGCTCTGTGTGGGCCATTTGAGTTTATCCATACCACATTTGCCAAACCATGTCTTTATGGACCAGGTGAACAATAATACTGGAACAAAAAAGGACCTTTTTCCTAAAATGTAGCCACAAAGTTGGACGTGCTCAATTGTCTACAGTATCTTTGTATGCTGTAGCTTTAACAGTACCCTTTATCGGAAGGTGAATAACCCAAAGCCACAAAAACAGCACCAGTTATTTCTCCCCCACCAAACTTTACAGTAGGCACTATGCAGTCCAGAAGGAAGCATTCTCCTGGCATCCGCCAAATCCAGATTCGAACATCTGACTGCAAGACAGTGAAGTGTGATTCATCACTCTAGAAAACATGCAGCACGCTTTACACCACTTCCGCTGATGCTTGGAATTATGTATAATGATCTTAGGCTTGTGTACAGCTGCTTGGAAATAGAAACCCATTTCCTGAAGCTACCAATGCATTCCCATTTCCTGCATACTGGGCCATTTTACAACTCTGAATGCTGCAACAGAGAATAGGGGATTTTTATGCTCTACTACTGTACATGCTTCTGCACTTGGCAGGCACACTCTGTGAGCTTGAATGTTCTAACACTTTGTAGGTAGATTGATATTGCTACAAGGCACTAACATTTCATAATAATAGTATTAGAGTCGACGGATCTAGGGTAGCACAAAGTTTAAATACTGATTTTTGGCAAACATGTCATCCCATGACGGTGACACATTTAAAGACACTGAGTTCATCAGTATGACCCATTCTACTGTCAATTTTAACAAATGGAGATTACACGACTATTTGCTTGATTTTATACACCTGTTAATACTGGGTGCAGTTAAAACACGTGAACTCAATGATTTGGTGGGGTGTCCACATACTTTTGCCCATATAGTGTATTTCTTCTGTTTTCCCTGTTCTTTCTCTATAATCTTGACTCCTTCTTTCTCTACCTTCTTAACCTGTTGCCATGTGCCTTTGATCAGATCTGAATTGAGTACTGGCCAGCCTTCTCCCTGTGAAGCATTATCTAGTTTCAAACAATCTTAATGAACCATAACTGCTGAAGGTCTCCACTGTCTCCAAAATCCTGGCCAATGCGCTAACCACTATACCACACTAATAGCAAAAAATGCTTGATCAAAATCTCTAGCTGAGCTCCTTTCTCATTTCCCCAGTCTCTCCTGTCATGTGGTTCCTGCATGATTAGACACAGATCCGAGAGGAAACGGGAAAAACTGCAGGCAAAAGGGAAATCACCAGGCACAGAGCCCAAGCTAAATCCTGGCATCGTGACTTTTAAACCATCTTCAGCTGTTTGAAGAGAGAGGTTCATTGAGTGGCCATAAAGGGAGGAGGAGATACTGAACTTCTTTTACATAATAAGTCATAATGGTACAGACTGAATGAAAATCCCATATTCCACACATTAGCTACTTATTCACATAAGAGAAAATAGGAGAATGTTTTTGATTTGCTTCGATTTCACCTATACAAGATGGTCAAGATCCTCATCAAAGTTAATTATATAAGTTTATGAAATAATATATTACACTTCACTTAATTAATTCTCTTTAAAAACAATTCTTTAGTTTTACGCAAACCAATTATTTGCATTATTTTATGTGAATTCTTATTTACTCTCCCTGATTTCTTCCTTATTAACACTGTAAAGCAGCTATTTGGAAAACTCAGCAATTCTTCTGGCAACTGCAAATCATTTTATCTACACTCACTATATACTGTATGCCCATCTTCAAGCATTCTTCTACCTTATCATTCACATCTGACATCTTACATCACTAAAATCAATAGCTGTAACACATTATATTAATGACTACTCAATAATTTCCTTCCTCCATTTTCTTTATCTATATGTGTATTAGAAATGTTGCATGTACAGTGTATTAAATAAGCAAAAAGGAATCAAGCCAAGAGAGTGACAACTATCCACCATAAATCATGCTTAATCATAAGAGTTCGATAATAAAGCACTTTTTTCTCAAACATTTATATTTGAAAATGCACACACATGCAGTGGGGTAACTTGTGAAGTTCATACAAACATAGACTGGGTTGAGAATCTGGGTTCCTGTTGTTTTGAATTATCACCATTCCACGTTCCACCTAAATAAATGAACAATCTCAGTATGCTTTTTTAATGACTCACCATGACTGTGATGTCTTTTTCCATCTTAATCCAAGTGAGAAGTTGTCTTTCTTTTCAATTTTCTTTCTTTTTAGCTATTCTCATGTGTATTTAAGAGGGGGTTTGCTGTTTTGCCATAATATTTTTATTGAGCCTCTGTAAAAAGCTAAGTCTGTCCTTGGCCACTAATTAAGTGCTATCTATCTGTTATAACCAGTAGGGGGTGTTGCTGCACCCCAATCCCAAGACACAACTTCACATACACAAGTCTTGGGTGCAAATAGAAATTTTATTAATAATAATTACCTTTGCCGAGGCTTCTTAATAAACACATTTCCAATTCCAGTCCTTTCTTCTATTCCTCCACTCCTTCCAGTTGAGCTTCTTCCTCTTCCACCTGACTCCAACTCCCATGGATGAGGTTAAGCAGCTCCTTTTATTTTAGACCTGGGAGTACTTCTGGTGCTAGGGCATAGCCCTTTGGAAGAAATTCTGGGTCAAACAAAAGTTCCACAAAATAGGGATCACATATCCCTGCAGCATCCTCTGGCAGCACCCATGGAACCTGACAAGGCTGTCATATGGGACTCTAGTTTCCTGTCTGCCTTGCAGGAGCCTGTATAGGTAGAATCGCCAAATAATAATTATAATAATAATTCTTTGCATTTATATAGCCAAAGGTGATTGCCATCCAGCGTGTGGGGGAATTGAGTAGGTTCTAGGTTGTCTCCCCCTGTACTTCCATCCTACTGGAACCCCAGCCGGCGTAAGGATCTTCAGTCCTTCCCTGCTGGGAAGCCAATGTGCCTACCTGCAAATTGCCATGATTTATCAGTTGTCTGGCAAGGGCAGGGAGCATCTTGCCCTTCTTTCTGGCCACTCACTACCATGGCCTCCTGGCCAGGAAAGGGATCAGAACCCATCCCAAGAGGGACACCAGTTACATGGTTTTATCTGCTGCTTTTTATCTCCTCATTACAACTGTAGGAATTAAAAAGTGCAAGCCAAAGAGCTATGAAATTAGGTACATTTTTAAATTATTTTTTAAAATTTGGTGTAACCAAGTAGCTTTTGATTTTCTATCAAATCATCCATCTATTAAAATACACTTAATAAAAAATTAGAGTTTGTGGGAATTCTAAGCTTATTCTGATATTGTTACACATTTGAAATTTAAAAAAAAAATGACAACTAATGTTACTTTTTAATACGTTGACAGTTGGCAGCATTGGGATTTATTTTAAATTTCACATATCTTCAAAAATACCAGCTTAGTTATTTCTGTATTCTTTTAGGTATGAAGCTGTGTGCTTGGAAATTTTTAAAAATACTCTGAGGAAATGAAAAAGAGACTTTCAATGTCACCCTGAGAACAGCATTTAGGACAAGCTTTGAAAGTGGTTTACAATTTACATAGACTGATTATGCATGAAGACATTGAACTTACTATGCTGCAGTGGTGATAAAAGCGTCCCCATTATATCATTTACTATATGTATTACTATTTATTTGACAAACTAATATGAGTAAAAGTTTGTCTGTTCAGCTGAATTGTACATTTTGTAACATTTTACATTTTTTATGGAGAAAATACTTATCACTGAAAAATAACAAAATCCTGTGCTTCTAACAAGCAAAGATGTGCACCATAAGCCGGAGAATTACAAATTCATACAATGTGCTAAATTTATAATGCATTGGCATTGGTAACATTTTTCAGCACTTAAAAAACAAAATTAAAATTTCTTTCATTTTGTTATAGAATATTCATTAGTGTTTGTAACATGATGGTTATAGTTAATGTGTGATTTTGCAAACTGTTGTCATTGCTGATGTATTTTTGATGCATGTAAACAGGAGATCCACAGTTATTTTAACTTTTATTATTGCTCCAGTATTCAGCCTAAATTATTTCAAATGAACATTATCACATCTTTAAGAAAATAATATTTGTGTGTTGTCATTATAGAAGATTATACCTGCCCAGTGTTTTATTAGTATTTATTTTCTGCTAAGAGCTTAAAGTGAGTTACATTAACTGTTGCATATTAACCATCTGGAGCCTCATACATAACGCCGTGCACAGAATTCGCACTATAACATGACGTAAGCACAAAAGCCGAAATGTGCTTACGCACAGAAAAATCCAGATGCAGGAATCTGTGCGTACTCCAACTTCCACGTTCTTCTGCCACATAAATCCCGATCAGTGTGAAAAGTAACGCTCAGGCACGCGCCTTCTGTCCCGCCCCAACTTCTCCCAGAATTACGCCTCTTTGAATATGCAAATCAATATAAATCGCCCTTAAGCTCAGCCTTCTGAGAAAAGACAATGGGAAAAGCACGGGGAAAATATAAGAATTTCAGCGAATACCAAGTGGAGGCAAAGGACAAACATATTATTTGTTTAATTAAACCGTGGTATAATCAACAAAAGGAAGATGATCGAGTGACATAGCTTGTTGGAGAAATTTGAAAGCTCAGAAAGTCGCTGTGAAAAGGCGAGTCGTAGCCCACCGTCTGAGTGTCAAATGAAAGCTTTTTAGGGTACAGAGAAAAAAAAGGCACACAGTGGGGAAAAAAGCACGAAATGTCAACTTTAATCATGTAGTTTATTTTGTCATTAAAGTAGAACATCATAAACGGAATCACATCATAATTAAAGTAGCACGCTAAATGCTTTGTTTTGTATGTGATCTTCTATGTGCTCTATGTGTGTGAATCACTACTTGATTCTTAAACCGGCTCTCTTCCTCCGACTGGACACAGAATCCATTACATTTGTGATATTACAGCTCTCTGAATAACTAAAATACTGAGATGTATACGTGATATCATTTTCATGATGATAAGAGTTAAAGCACGTTATTAAATATGGGAACACGATGGCACAGTGATTGTGCGCAACCTTCAATGAAATTATTTATTGCAGCAGTACTCATGGGTGGCTCTAGACTTGTGGCAGTCCTGGGCAGAGAAAGAATCAGTGGCTCCTTTACCCGCTCCTAATGGGAGCAGTTGAAAGAAGAAGAAGAAGAAGAAGGTGCAGTGATAGTAACAACGCTAAAGCAGTTATGGTATTTGGAATACTAGGGCTATTCCCTGGACCATTATATTGTTACAAGTTACGTAATTACAATTAGATGCATTAAACTAATAAACAATATGCGGTTAGTTTCAGTGTATTTATAAAGCCGCGTCAGGAAAATAAGGAGTAACCCCACAGGAACAGTAGCATTGCTTTGACGCTGGGTGCCGCCAGTCTGCAAAACCGAGTGGAGAACTTGCGTACGACAAGGTATGAGGTACGGTGGAAAAGTGCATGGCTTTACGCCAAGTGTAGGTTTTATACATCGCAATTTGAACGTGGAAAAGTTCTTACGCAACATTTCTGTGCGTACACACCGTTTATACATGAGGCCCCTGGTAATTTAAAAGTATGGAGGCCTTCTTTCTACTGGGCAAGTCAGAAGTGTAATTAAATGAAACCAGAATATGTTCAAGGTTTTGGGACGAGCTGGGTACCCCATTAAATTTTAAGAAATTTCTAAGAAATAAGGTGTTCATAGAAAAGGATGTGTCACATTCCATGTGCTTTCCAAACTTTTGTGTTGTGGAGTTTTGTTCACTAACTGAGCTTGGTCCAAATGCCTTTATTCTTTAAATAGCTCTGGGGCTATACAACAACAACAACAACAACATTTATTTATATAGCACATTTTCATACAAACAGTAGCTCAAAGTGCTTTACATATTAAAGAATAGAAAAATGAAATACACAATTATAAAACAAAATAAATCAACATTAACATCGAATAAGAGTAAGGTTCAATGGCCAGGGGGGACAGAAAAAACAAAAAAAACTCCAGACGGCTGAAGAAAAAATAAAATCTGTAGGGATTCCAGACCATGAGACAGCCCAGTCCCCTCTGGGCATTCTACCTAACATAAATGAAACAGTCCTCTTTGGATTTAGGATTCTCACGGAAGGGCTTGATGATGATGATGGTCACGTAGACTTCTGCCTTTTAATCCGTCCATCATTGTTGGAGCATCATGAAGCTTTGAGTAGGTGGTGGTGGCACAGGCCACCACCACAAAGAAACCGGAAAAAGAAACAGAAAAGAGAGTAGGGGTCAGTACTGATTTTAGCCACCATGAATAGTTATTTTGAGGAGATTGAACATATAGAGTATCAGGATTAAGTTAAATTAAGATTAAAATGAAGTTATAAAAAGGCCATGCTAAAGTAATGTGTTTTCAGCAGTGTTTTAAAGTGTTCTACTGTATACTGTACTCTATACCGGAAAAGACCTCACAGCCACGACTCATCCTCAGGTCTGTGGGGAAGAGAAAAGAGGTGATTAGCAATCATTTATGTCCTAACACTGTGAATGGCTATCTTACCTCAGTAGAGAAATCCTGCTGCTCGGCAAAAGCTTGTGTGCGAGAGAAGCATTATGAACTGTTAAGTAAATCCTTTGTGCATATACCTAATAGTTCAGTTCAGTTAATTGTCACATGGGGAATTCCTGTGTCAGCCATCCATAAACAAAATGAATGTTAAAAAGGTAACAGAATATAAAATGTATTTGAGACCAAATTTTATTGATAAAGTAAAAAAGCAGTAGAGTAAAAGCAATCCAATAATAACCGATATATAGACAGAGAGATGTAAGACAATAACAAACAGCACAAAATATAAAATTACAAAACCGTAGACTAACATTTTTTCTCCTATAGAAAAAAGCACATAACTTATGAATTCCAATCTTTTAACTTTTGTTTTCAAGATGGCTAAGCTCTTTTGCTAGTTACTAAGCCTCTCATGTTTTCTAGTGTAGTATTCATTTGCTGACAGCAGTGAGCCTCTTTACTGGATTACCCATCCCCTAACAGAGTGCTCTTTTTTGCTATCTGTCTTTGTGCATGTGTTTGAAATGTTGTTCTGCACTTTCCTACTGGACTTAGGCTGAGAAATTCATAATAACTCATAAGCCAGATCTTATCCATTACAAGGTTATTACAGTGACACCAATACCATAATACATTAGCTGGCTTTTTCCTGTCTATTAAATTACAATTAATAGTTCTCGGAATCAAAGAAACACTCATGGCTTAAAGTGAGTGATGCTTTACTCTTTTCCAGGTTGGCTTTCTTCAGACAAGGGAAGAGCTTTCAGCATGGTTTCTTTCTTTGTTCAGATGTCCGTCTTCTTCTTTGCCTTTGGTCACACCTTGTGGTTGTGGGAAATACTACAGTTTCTCTTTCGAGGATTTTGCACACACCATGTCCTCAGTAGCTAGCAAAGTTTCATCTGCTGGGTCACCTTATAAGTTAACACCTCTTGCTAGCAAGGTGAATGTGTGGTTTACATAAGTCTGTCTGTCTTACCCGTATTCATCAGCAAGGTTGGACTAATAGCAACCTTGTTATGGACAAGTATTCCATCCTTGTGAGAGAATAAAGGGAACATCAAAGGGTAACATATTTATTGTGCACAAAGTGTTTTGATTTGAAGGGCACGTTAAAAAATATATAAGCATTAATTTTTGAAAAAGCATGAAGAGACTAATGCAATGGTTGCATAAACACATAAAATGTCCTAGGTGGTTTAAGAAGTGATTAAGTGTCATGTGCAAAGGAAGACTGCCATTTGTTATGTATATAGTTTTTCCATAAAAGAATAAGAGCCAAACTTAATAGATATTTAAAGACAAGAATGTAGCAGAAACAAGACTTTCATTTAGGTATGGGATTTGGGGGTGTGAGCCAAATGAACCAATCAGAATGAATTCATGAAGTAAAGAAATTGCCTCAACATCTTCTGCAGCCACAACCTATCAGCTTTGGGTTCTGCCTATAGGCAGCCAAAGTTGGCCAAGTTACTGTAGCTTCATGAGAACAGAAAAGTTAGTTAGGGTGTTGTTGATGATTTTAGAAGAAAGAACAGATGTATTGTCAGTCACTTCTTGGGTGCACATGCATACATCCTTTTGGCTGACCATTGGTGCAATATTCTGTCCCTCAACATTCTCAGTTCTTGAGTTATGACCTTTTGTTTGAACTTGGGAGCCCATCTCGTACCTCCAAGAGACATTCCTTTGATGTTACAATGTTTGGTATTGATCATGTTATCAGATAAGACACATTCCAACAAGGGTGCCCACCATGCAGACTGAGACTTTGTAGTTGGCAATAAGAGTGTCGGGCTCTGGCTTTTAAGCCAGGATTTTTGTTCTAGCAATAGGAACTGAATGGATAATGTCAGTCGGTCCTACAACACAAATAAAAAAGTCAATGGATGAACTAAAACTACATGAAGGAATGTGCATGGAAAAGTGAAGAAAAAAAACGAGGAAAGGTTGGAAAGAACAAAATGCTTCACAGAGCAAACCCTGACCAGCTCTTGACTAATTAAATAGCATGAAACCAGTTTTGGAGGGTAGAGCTGCTAGATGCAGACATTTCAGGAAGGATAATATTATATAATGAAGTACTTACAGGCTGTGGGAGAGACAAAAGCAGAAGATTTCCAGTGAAAGGCTAAAAACAATTTGGCTGCAGTGGTGGAAGTTGACAAGGTCTTTAAGAGGGCAAAAATATTCAGTCTCATTAGATGTCGCCTCTTGGGTGTAGGGTACACTTTTATGGATAGGTTTAAATAGTATGTACTGGTGATTAGGATTCTTAGAACAATTAGTTGTACTTTGAAAGATAGCCTCCAACTCATCACAGAGGATGGGGAAAGATCTGCTAGCCAATTAGACATGACTGGGTGATTTCTTAGGGAAGGTTTGCAGTCAAGGGAGTAGAAACCAAACAGTTTGGGCTTAGGAGAAATGGTTGAAGCAAATCAGCACCAAGAATAAATTGAAAAAGGGGAAGAGTATTGTTTTTTAAATAGTATTTTGTATGTTTTGTTATCAGTTCTGGGTTTCATATAGTTTTTAAGTATTATTGTGATGTTTTCTTAATTGTTTTGCACTTTAAAGCAATACCAGTTGCTGCCATTTTCCTGCCTTGCATTTTGTCCCATCCTCTTTAAATGATCTTTAAGAAATATTTAGTTGTCCTTTGGGACCAGGATTTCTACAGTTCCCCTCTTATCTTTACTGTGGTCATTTTGTTAACTTTTTTCAACTTTTAAAGCCATAGCCCCTCTTCTGGACCAGTACATGCCAGACATCTGCTCCTTTAAGTTGAGGAACACTCCTTGGGGTTAGCTAGTCTGGTGGGTCTAGATCTGAAATAATGGTAGAACTGGCTTTTGTGTGTGTGTGAGTGTGTGTGTGTGTTTTTGGTGGCCTGCTCCTTTTTTGTGCTTTGTTGTAGCAGGATCTACAGTAGTAGGCTTGCTGTTTTACACTGACAGGTACACATATGCAGAAGTAAACAGTAAACAGATTCTGATACACTTGGTGTTGCTTGGAACCTTTTCCTCACAGCAATCAGTTGTGCTCCATTTAAGAAGACTCTAACACAGAATACTGTAAATACAATTTGATCATTGACTGAGTTTCTAGTTATTAGTGTAAGACTCAAAGTTAGGATCCTACTATATATGGTAATTTTAAAGTATTACACACTTTAAAATGTTAATGTAAATTTATTTCCAGCTCTAGTTATTTGCAGTCAACTCATTCTGTAGCAGTGATCGCTAAGAGGATAAGGTTTCGACAATTGTTTGCACCTCTTCTAAGTCACCATTTTCCAGTGGTTTTGGAGTCAGCAGTAATTACCATTCTTTGTTACTTTCATGTCATTTTGGGTCAGTGTAACCTTAACATTCTTTACAAAAAGCTGACATAAAAGTACATTTTAAGTTACCACATCTTTAGACACCAGATAAATTGAGAAAGTGTTAGCAATGTAAAAATATCAGCCATACAGAGTATAGATTTACTAGGTGTAACATGAGAAGAGATGAACTGATCAAACAAATGCTACAGTTTATGCAGATGTTAAGTAACATGCCCTCATTATCAGCAATCTCTAATCAATTTCACTGTGTTGAATAAAAACAAACTGACAGAAAGTGACAACACAAAGTTGTAAAGCTCTGAAATTGTATAAGATTGTTTTATGAAATATATAGACGAAGTGAACAATGTTCTGCTACTTATAAAATAAAATCTACCAGATTTTTTCTTAGGTTTCCCTGGTATTCATCTTATTTTTTAATTGTAAATCAGATTATATTATCCATATTGTTCCATGTTCCTTAATACTGGAAAGTAAATTAAATTATTATACAGATCTTCAAGACACTCATGTTTATTGTCATGTATACACAGTACAATGACATTTTACTTGCATATCATCTCAGAATATTTACTTTTACTTTTTAAATTGTTTCTGGGATTTTGAATATCAAAACAAATCCTTTCATAACATGTATTTTTTATTTCTCTTTCTAACAATGTTGAAAATGAATAGTATTCTCTGGCGATGCCACTTGTGGGCACCATCATTTTGAGAGTTATCTGTTGATGGTTGCAATGCCATTACTTTAGGAAACGACCAGAAGTATGCAACACATAAATTATTTACAGCAAAAGTGTAAAGGTCAGCATTGTGCACTTTCTGGTTATCCAAGATTGTGAATCTTCTAGTTGTGAAATCCGTTCTGTTCCTTTCACTAATAATTTATGTTTTGGTTCTGGTTACATCTTACTTCCCTGGATATTGATCTTAATGATTACATCTTCCCTGAAGAAGGGGCCTGAGTTGCCTCAAAAGCTTGCATATTGTAATCTTTTTAGTTAGCCAATAAAAGGTGTCATTTTGCTTGGCTTTTCTCTACATTCATAATGGTTAACACGGTACAACACCCTAGTACTATAGTTACGATCTTGATATGTTTTTTTTTTCTCCAGATTAATCTTCTGACTCTGTTTCCAGTTTAAAGAGTTGCTATAAATTGCTCATCTGAGTCTGCACACCAATGGAGGCAATTTGAGGCAGATGTCATTGCTAAAAGTTTAAATTGTTATATAACAATTTATTTTTATAAATGTATTTTTTGTATTTAATTTTTTACATTTATTTTTAAATAAGAATGTTTTCATTCTCACAAACTGGTGATAACAGAGAGAGAAAAAGTATGTATTTGCATGTACAATCTTTGGCTGAAATGATAACATATACTTTACTGCTTCTCACTCCTAGCAGGGAATGAGCTGGGAGAAAGACATTATACTTTCAAAGCAGTTTATATATGCAGTGAATAACATTACTTCTTGCCTTACTTGTGTCTATTCTTCAATAAATTATTGGTCCCCAGAAAACGTAACTAATACATATGAACATTAAAGAAGGGCCATAATATGTAACCCTTTTCCTCTAAACCATGAATTCTAGAAGTCTAGTGCTTGTTTCATACAAAAGCAAGTAATATGTGCTAGCTGCTCATCTGTGTAATTTGGATTAAACAAAAAGATGCACGATAATGTAATGATACAGCTGATTTTATTAATATATAGGATACAATATTGCATATCTATATATTGCTTAGTCATAAACTCTTTCAGTGCCCAAAACTGCCAGCACCGGTTCTGACCAGCACCCAGAAATAGAGTATAAAGGTTCAGAGAATCACTGGATAGATTAAGAAAATTAAATAAATTAGTATATCATTACTTTAATAAAGGACATAGTGTATTGATGAATAACATTTACATGAGAGAGTTGTGTAAGGTTAATTGTTGACTTTAAATTTTCCTGCTATAAGTAAGTGTATCCTGTTATTAATTGCAGCCCCATGGTGTCTTGCTTTCAATAAGGTTAGGATAAAAGTAAACGTGGATGAAGCAGGTTAAGTTTGTGGATCAACCAAAGTTTGATGAGTACTTTGAAATGTTCTTTTCTGATTTTTTTTTTCATTTCTGTAATTATTTGGTTATCCTCACTTATTTTCTTGTCTACAGAATATCTTAATTGGTCTTTAGCTTTTATCCACTATCTTTAGGTTTTCTACATCTTCTTTTGAAGTCCTCTACAGCTACCGTCTTACTCTAGCATCCCTCTTGAATCAGCGTCTCCATGAAAGGACACCTTTTTACTGTTTACAATTAATTGTAAACATTCTACAAAAGGTACAGTGGTGACAGAAGAAAAAATGCTTATTTAAGAATATTGATCTAATTGTCAATGGCATATGCCATACCTGTGATAATTCAGAAAGGTGTCAAAAACAGCTGAAATGTAAAAATGTAAAATAAAAACATGCCATTAAAACATCACGGGTCAGCTGGCGTGTACTTATGTTAGTATCATCCTAGCTGCAGATCAAGACTAGACAACACAGTAAGGTAATAAGGGGAGACAATCCTCAGGTCTAAGTGCTGTTGCAGTGAACAGCAGATCAAGATCAATACCAAGTTTAACTAATCTGCTGTTAGTCTTGTTTTTGTTTCCTGTTTATCTTCGGTATACTCAGCTGGCTGTCTTTTTTTCCATTAACTGTGGTGCGTCTACAATTTACATATTGCTCTTTCTCAATTAACAACTTGCAGCTGCACATTCCTTTGGAAATAAAGGGACAAAGCACAGGAAATATGTAAGCCTTCATGTAAACTTATTAAAAATTATTAAGTTACATTAAATCAAAATGAGTGTCTCTGTTACTGTAAATGTTATTTACTTTGAGTGTCTGAAAAGGGCCTGAAATTGGAAAGTAATGCCAACGAAAGGTAAACTTAAGTACAGTCATATCTGAAATATTATTGTCTCTCTGTAACTCATTGGCTTATCTACCTTCAGGGTAAACAGGCCCGTGGTCACCAAGAAACCTTGACATATATGAGAAAAATGTAATGTTGGCATATACCTGTTATGGTGGTACCTTGTGCTCTTCCACACAACATATGTATATGGTTACTCATACATTGTATCATTGCCCCTCACTCTAACGCACAAGTGACAGCACTCAAATCTCCAAGGGAGACCAGCCTATGACTTATTTCATTTTCTATATGTGATGATAATAGAGTTTAAAACTATGCAGGTGACACTCTGGGTTCTGTGGGGGTCTTAATCTGGTCTTGCTGTAACCCGTTTCACAATTACATAGATTATACAGGAGAATTAATACTTGTCATTCATTATATTCCCAGCTTCTCTTAATAAGTGGATTAATCCAACAGTCAACAAACTATAATATTCTTAGTCAGAGATGGGACAATATTCATAAAGAATGTCTTATTGCAGCAGAACTTTCACAGTAATGCAAAAGCTCTGTATAATTCATATCTCATCTTATATATTGTAATAGATTAGGGTTTGCTCGCACCCTTGTACCCTCAGACTATACGTCAGACACCAGGTAAAAGTCCAATAATGATATTTATTATAATAATAATGTGCACAAAGCACCACCACTCCACTATTCTTCAATAAACAATACAATAATTAATCACAATCCTCCACTCCCAGACGCTTAGCCACCCTGCCTCCCAACTCAGCTCGTCCGTCTGGGATTTCCCATAGTCCTTTATACTCCTTGACCCGGAAGTGTTTGTCCTTCAGTCCATGTGACTTTCTATTACTTCCAGGTCAGTTAAAACTTCTCTTTTTCTTCATCCCGGAAGCACGTCATTTCTTCTGTCCATGTGAGTGGGACGTACTTCCGGAGTGTAGGGAAAATAGTCCCTGGGCCTCCCTGCAGCGACTCCTGGCGGCCCCCATGGTATCCAGTAGGGCACCTCTACGCTGCAAGGAGGGCTCCATCTGGCGGCCTGGAGGTATTGGCCGGGGTACATAGCCGGCCATATCTTACAATATAAATGTCTAAGAGTGAAAGTGTGCGTGTTTGTCTGTTTAGCCCGGAAGTGCGAGACTACAGCATGACGCTCAAAGAAATCGATTCTGTCACCAAAGTTAAACTCACTTATCCGCTAATACACAACATCTCAGTTAGGAATGACAACTGTACATACTGAAGACTAATGGTTAAATATATGTTGATCCAGATTTTTGTATTTCATATATTTTTTTTTTTTTGTGGCATTGAACTAAATACACTGATTCAGTATCTTGCAGTACATCAGTCCAAACACAAATCTAAAATATTTTCCATATTTTTCTGTATAAATCCATATGTCTAATGGTATATAAACTCAATAGCCACTTTATTAGGTGTTAGTACCAGGATGGACCCCTTTTGCCTTCAGAACTGCCATAATTCTTCATGGCATAGATTCAACAAGGTACTGGAAACATTCCTCAGGGATTCTGGTCCATATTTACATGATTGCATTACACAGTTGCTGCAGATTTGTTGGCTGCACATCCATGATGCAAATCTCCTGTTCCACCCCATCCCAAAAGTGTTTTATTGAATTGAAATATGGTGACTACGGAAGACATTTGAATACAATAAACCAATTTCATGTTCAGGAAACCAGTTTAAGATGATGGGAGCTTTGTGACATGACGCATTATCCTACTGGAAGTAGCCATCAGAAGATGGCTACACTGTGGTCATAAATGGATGGACATAGTCAACAATAATACTCAGGTAAGTTGTAGCATTTAAATAATGCTCAATTAGTACCAAGGGGCCGAAAGTGTGCCAAGAAAATATCCCTTATCCCATTACACCACCATCACCAACCTGAACTGTTGATACAAGGCTGAATGGATCCATGCGTGCATGTTGTTGATGTCAAATTCTGATCATACCATCCAAATGTTGCAGCAGAAATCGAGACTCATCAGACCAATCAACATTTTTCCAATCTTCTATTGTTCATGTTTGGTAAGCCAGTGCAAATTGTAGACTCCATTGACTGTTCTTAGCTGACAGGAGTGGCACCCTGTGTGGTCATCTGCTTCAAGGTTCAATGTGTTGTGTTTCCAGAGATGCATACCTTGGTTTTAATGAGTGGTTATTTGAGTTACTATTGCCTTTCTATCAACTTGAACCAGTCTGGCCATTCTCCTCTGCCATCAGCAAGGCATTTTTGCCCAGAGAACTGCCGCTCACTGGTTATTTTCCCTTTTTTGAACTATTCTCTGTAAACCTTAGAGATGATTGTGCATACATATCCGAGTAGATAAGCAGTTTCTGAAATACTCAGACCAAGTAATTCAAAGTAATTTAAATCTCATTTCTTCCCCATTCTGATGCTTTGTTTGAACTTCAGCAGATCATCTTGACAATCTCTACATGCCTAAATACATTGAGTTGTTGCCATGTGATTGGCTAATTAGATATTTGCATTAACAAGAAGTTCAACCTAATAAAGTGGCCAGTTCAATGTATGTGCTTTTTCATGTCTATGGCAGTCTGTCTGATAGGTCTATTAAACCTTTTCAAGAGGTAGTCTAAGTTAATATGCAACTTTATTCTCCTCGACAGGATCCTAAAAGCTCACTGAAGCTGCAATTAGTCTTAGTGTTTGTCCACTTTTACTGTAGTGTGCAGCTCTGAGAGACACTGCACTAATAGCTCCAGCTCCCTAAACACCAAACACAAGCAGACTCAGACATGAGTATAAAAGGCAAAGAGTTTTAATATTGAGCAAAACTCTTCCCCAAGCATTTCCAACCACAGCCACAAGTACATTTAAGCACAATACACCACACAGCAATGTTTTATTCCTCCTTTCTGTCTTTCACTGCCACCTCCTCCTGACTTTGGCTCATCCATGTGAAGCAATCAACTCCTTTAATCTCCCAGCCTGTAGTATTTCCAGTGTCTTGTAGACATGGTCCAAAAGCACTTCTGGGTGAGACGGAAACCCCATGAGGGCTCCCCAGTTCCCGCACCACCCCTTGGTGGCACCCATGGAACCCAACAGGACTAAGTCAAATAACTCCATGTCCCATACTGCCCTGTGGGAATCCGAGGCACCGCTACAACTGCCATCTAGTGCTCTATGGGAGATAATGCATTGTTCATACTTTCTTCCCACTGTGCCAAAAGAGATATTCTTAACTCACATGTCCTCCCCAAAATAGCTGCCAATACCATATGAACTCATACCCAGTTCTTTTAAACGTTAATTTTTTAATGACATGCCTTTAGGGCCAAAGCCCCATAATACCAAAGCTTTATAACATCTTCACTGCTTGAAAACCAATGACTTTGGTTTTGGCTTGAGATCAGACTAATAGTAATAGTATTAGTAAAACTACTAGTGCTAATAGTAAAATTAATAGTCTCCTGGTGTTAATCTGAATACTGTTTTTAAATAAATATGTAAATAAGAAAGTGAATTAAAAGAATGTCTGAATTCAAAGAAATCACATTAGGTGTATAGAAGTCTACCAAAGACATTAGCTCATCACAGGACTCTCATAATGTATTTTATCATTGTTTATTTTTAGTTTTGGGTTTTGAGTAAATTCTGCATAATATTAAACGTGTTGACAAATGTGACTTTGTGAACAATGTTTACAATGTTAGAAAATGCTGTGTTGAAACTTCTAGGCTCTCTTTAGAAATGTATCTGTGCTGCATTACATGGAAAATTTCATAAAAAGATTGTTATCTAATCCAGTATTAGTAGTTGCTAGACCTTAAAGTTCATTTATTGTGCTGAACAAGCCTTGCTCACTAACGAATGAATTATGTTTTGGGCAAGAGAAGAAGAAAACAATGTATGAAAACAATGAAGTGTTTTTTTCGATCAGGGCTCTTTATCACTTGAATGCACTGAGCCACTAGCTTGATGTAGTTTGAGCAGAATGCACTAAATTACCTTGTAGTGACATTACAACAATGATGGTGTAATGAACTGACATTTACTAAGCATTACAATTAATTGGATCTTTCAGAATGTCTTCCATAAATTTTCCATTCCTTTGTTTTGTGTAGTGTACAGGTTCAGTGGTTAAAGCCATAGTTTTGTCTAACTACAGAATAGTGAAGATGATTAGCAAGGGTCATGAATGGCAATTCCTAATTGGCCTACTGTGTATATTTCAGCAAATGTGCCCCATTATTGAATGGTGTTGAATCCAGGGCTAGTTCTTGCTTAGAACCTGATGCTGCTGATATTACCACTTGTAGCAGTGCTATAAGTAGTTAAAACAGCATCTCCCAGCAGTCCCTGCAGGGGCTGTTGGGGTCAAAGGTGGTCAGAGGGGTTTAAAAGGAGGGCAGGTGTCCGAAGGAAAAAAAGGTGTTTTTTGTTGTTGTATTTTGTGTTCCATTTATCTGTTGGGCTGCCTTCTGTTGATTAAGCCATATTTAGTCTTTGTGTCCTGGATTGTTCATTGTTGGGTTCTGGATCGTCTTCTGTCTACCTGTGTGCTGAGGACTGATAGTTGATTCATTGGCTTCCCCGCGAGAAAAGGAGTGCTCCTGAACCATCCATCCATCTTCACCCTTACAGTGTCTACCGGTAGGACTGTTTTTTCATTCCCTTTCAGCATGCAGATATCTGGACTTAGTATCGTCATCTTTCATTGCATCCGGTGTTGTTTTCCATGGACTTTGCTGTGTGGAGTTGTTTGTGTTTATATGTTTAATGTAATATCACCATAGGGGTACAGGGGTGGTATTAGTATTTTCCTTTATATTATTTAATTTCATTATATTGTTTAATTGTTGTTAGTTCCCAGTGTGCTTTATTTTGTCTGTGTTTGTGAGTGTGTGCGGGTCGGGCCAAGGCTGGGAGAGTCCCTGGTATCTTCTCTAAAAAAATAAATGAATCTTAGTGGCACCAGACCACTACACACTATTAAAGAAAATTTGAAAAATGGTGAAAAAGAACAGTCTGATTCAATAAACAATTAGTTAATATAAAAATATAACTCTTAAATGGAGGAGATCACTCCTGTTCATTTGGATTGTCAGCTTAAAGGATATGTTTTGTGTATTTCAAGTCAAAATTATATCTTCACAAACATGGTATATATTCATTTGCCTTGCAAAATTGTGTTCTAAAGTTAAGTGCTTTCTATAAATTTAACAACATACATAGCTACTCCTGGCATTATATAACGGAACTGTCCAAGGGTCTCATGTATAAACGGTGCGTACGCAGAAAAATGTTGCATACTCCCGTTTTCACTCTCACATTGTGATGTATAAAAACTAAATTTGGCGTAAAGCCACGCACATTTTCATGCCAGTTAAATCCTTGGCATACGCAAGTTCTCCGCTTGGTTTTGCAAACTGGTGGCACCCAGCATCAACGCAGTGATTTATGAAATACACTTTCTTTTTTAGATCCACGTCCCTGACGCAGCTTTATCAAATACACTGAAATTAACCACATATTGTTTATTAGTTTAAGGCATCTGATTGTAATTAACATTTAACATTATAATGGTCCACGGAATGGCCAAACCGTTCAAAATACCATAGTTGCTCTAATGTTGTTACTCTCAAGTATTTATCCCACTGCATCTGAGTGTGGAACCACAGCTTTACATCAGATGATCGGAAAGAGTATTATCGGGATACAGCATCTAGCACACACTGCCTCAGCTATGCTGTTTATTTGAACTGCTATCATACAACAAACACTTCAGAGCTTTTTCTCAAGGGACAATTCAAAATCACTTTTATCCCAAAAGCTCTAAACGCACTCAATCAGTTCAAGTGCTCCTTGTAGAACTGTTTGTACTTATAAGTACGATTACCTCACTGTAAATTTGCGAAACAGTTATAATATTGCACAAACTGAGCCACTTTATAAAGCGCATATTTACATATGATGACAATATCATTTTTAAGATGAAATGCAGTAAAATATGTTTATTACATTATACACATAAAATTTTAACATCATTTAAATAATCTATATTGTTGATAATTTAATATGTGAGGACACGGTATCGCAGCGCTAGCTGGCGTCCCGTTCAGGGATTATTCCTGCCTCACGCCAGAGATGGGGACAAGTCGCATATGATCAAGTCCAAGCAAGTTTCAAGTGTTAACCATCAAGTCTTGAGTCAAGTCTCAAGTCACAGTTAAGACAAATCAAGCAAGTCAAGTCAAGTCAAGGGTTCACCCTAAGCAAGTCAAGTCGAGTCCTGATAAGTTTCAAGCCAAGTCAAGTCAAGTTGCAGTACTAAAACAAACAGAGGTTAAATTTTCGATACGTTTATTTTTGCAAATTTTTTACAGAAAAGATGAACTTATATACATATATTATGTATCTTATTTGCATTGCTATATTTAAATTATATGCATATCTGTGCTACATTAATATCTGAAAATAAAATTGTGTTGCTTACACAAAATGTTTAAAACTAAGAAATCCAGTCTAAAATGTATAATGCAATTCGATCTGAAAGGATTAGTTTACTTTGACAACAACAATGTAGAGATAATGTACTCACCCCCTTGTCATCCAATATGTTCATGTCTTTCTTTCCTCAGTCATAAAGAAATTGTTTGTTTTTTTTTTTGTTTTGAGGAAAACATTTCAGGATTTCTGTCTATATATAATGGATATGTATGGCGCCCCGAAGTTTGAACTTCCAAAATGCAGTTTAAATGCAGCTTCAGAAAGCCCAAAATTATTGGTTATTTTCCAAACAAATTGACAATGTATATACTTTTTAGCCTCAAATGCTGGTCTTGTCTCCTCTCTGTGCAGTCTGTGTGATTCGGGCAAATACAGTTAATAGATGTCAAAAAAACAACAATCTCTTTTATATCTTTAATGTCAAAAATGTCCTGCAATGCTGTTTTTACCTTTTTGTAAAGGGCATTTGAGCTTCTATACATGTTAACTGTGTAAACACTGTGTCTGCACTTTTGCTGCAATCTAAGACTGTATTTACCGAATCACACAGACTGCAGAGACAACACAAGACCAGCATTTGAGGTTAAAAGGTATATAAATTGTCCATTTGTTTAGAAAATAACCGATTGTTTCGCTAGATAAGACTCCTCCTCCTCGGCTGGAATCGTTTAGAGTCTTCTGAAGCTGCATTTAAACTGCATTTTGGAAATTCAAACTTTGGGGTGCCATACATATCCATTATATAGAGAAATCCTGAAATGTTTTCCTCAAAAAAACAATTTCTTAATGATCGAGGAAATGTTTTATATATGATGCTTTAATACTTATGCTGTCCATTATAAGGCACAGTAGGGGATTTATCCACTCTTTTTAATCTAACGTTAGTGATGAATCTCGTTAATTAAAATGAATGGATCTTTTTCATTTCAGCAGAATATAAATATAATGTATGTTAATATAGCCCAGTGATGAAGTTATGAAGCTTAATCGTCATCTCTGCGTGGACGCAATATACACGTTTCATACATAATATATAATCTGATATATTTGTTTTTTTATTTGAACTGGTTTCATTGTTATACAGCACACAACATTTTGTTGTTATTGTGAGTGTACACAAAAAAATTATAGACACTTAACGTAACCGATTCGAACGATGAAATTATTCTTGTCTGTATGACCAAAAAGTTTTGAACGAGTTATTGAAGGAGATGTGATTGCACCGACGCTTTCATCTTAGATTTTCATGTAGTATAACGTTACACGAGCTGCCATTCAACTAACCACACGCAGTCAGTCCATACAAACGCTTGAAAATGCGCACATTTAATATAGACATTATAGTTTACATGTAATATCGAGAAGCCCTTTCATTTCAAGTTGCACTCAACATCAAAATGTGGCTACGCCACTGGTAACGTTATAGCGTTTTATTTATGAGATGATCATCACATTTCTGATAAAAAAACATGCAACCAAGGCCAAATTATGACAAACAGAAAAGATTAATTTAATTAATTAGTAATGGTTTTATTAAATTGACTATAAAGAATTCGACTTCCTTACCTTTCCTTGTGGTTTTTGAAGTGCGGATGAAATTTGATGTTGTGGTTGTCGTGTCTGATACTCTCGCGTTGCATTCTCTGCATCTGGCAAATCTTTTTGTTAGTACGGTCTAGTTCAAAGTCCTTATAGCCAAACGTGACTATATGAGGAGCTCGACTATTGTCTGCCATGTTTGGCGCGGTTTGAGTTGTGCAGCGTTCTCCTTCTTCTTGGTAACGTTAAGAGTTGTGCAGCATTAAGGGCGCAGGCGCCAATTATGGTGCTGCTGAGTCATAATTATTTTATTAAATTATTATATTTTATTAAACGAATTATATTTAAAAGTTCAAATCATTGTCGAGTCTTCCACTTTAAGTCAAGTCTCAAGTCACTTACTCTCAAGTCAAAGTCAAGTCAAGTCATTTTCCTCTCAAGTCAAAGTCAAGTCAAGTCATTTTCTTACTTCAATCAAGCAAGTCTCAAGTCCTGAAAATTGTGACTCGAGTCTGACTCGAGTCAAGTCATGTGACTCGAGTCCCCCATCTCTGCCTCACGCTGTATTCTTTCTGGGACTGGTGTGACCCCGGATGGATAGATGGATAGAATAATTAAACATATACATCAAAAATATTTCAATGTTCCTTAAAAGATGAAGAAACGGAGTTCTAAGCTTACAGATGGATTGGCATCTATTACAGAGCTGATTATGTGGTGATTGGTTACTTGGAGAAAGAAAAGAAAGGACAGGAATTGGGGGTTAGTACATTTGAAAGAGACAGTACTGCTGCAATAAATTATTTCATCACAGGTCACGCACGCCACAGCAAGCATCTTACGGGAGGCAGGAACAATCTCTGGATGGGGCACCAGCTCGTCACTATCATTGCACCACCATGTTCCCATGTTTAATAACATGCTTTAATTCCTGTCATCAAGAAAATGATATCAAGTATACATCTCAGTATTTAAATTATTCAGACAGCTGTAATATCACAAATGTAATGGATTCCGTGTCCTGTCGGAGGAATATCACACATATCACACATAATGATTCACACACACAAAGCACACAGAAGGACAAATACAATACAAAGCATTTAACGTGCTACTTTAGTTACAATGGTATTTGAGAAACTAGAAAATTAAACGATTTTAAGGTGAAGTTTTTGATGTACTACTTTAATGACAAAATAAACTACGTGATTAAAGTGGGAATTTCGAGATTAAAGTTCTATGCTTTTTTCCCCACTGTGTTTTTTTTTTCTTTTCTCTGTACCCTAATAAGCTTCCATTTGACACTCAGACGGTGGGCTGCGACTCACCTTTTCACGGCAACTTTGATATCTGACAACTATTTTTTTATTTCAGGTACTGTGTGACTTTGTGAACTTGAACTTTTGAGTTTCTCTGCCAGTCTCTGTCATTCGATCAGCTTCTTTTTGTTGTTTATACCACTGTTTAAACCAACAAATAGTATATTTTTCCTTGCCTCCACTTTGTATTCGCTGAAATTCTTTTATTTTCCCCCGTGTTTTTGCCATTGCCTTTTCTCAGAACGCTGAGTTTAAGGGCTATTTATATTTATTTGCATATTCAAAGAGGCGTAATTCTAAGAGGAGTTGGGGAGTGGCGGTAGGCACGTGCGTTACTTTTCACGCTGACTGGGATTTATGTAGCAGAAGAACATGGAAGTTGGCGTATTCAGATTTATGCATCTGGATTTTTTTGTGCGTATGCAAATTTCCACTTTTGTCCGTACACCATGTTTTAATGTGAATTCTACACACAGCGTTGTACATGAGGCCCCAGGACCATGGACAAATGGTAAACAAAGCTTACAAACTTACCAAATAGGTAAATTTTTCAAACCAAGAAAGTTGTTAAACATTGATCCATGTCTTGAAATTACACATCCATTGCAAAACAGCTTATAAATGTCATTTTCATGTGTTATATGAGTTCAGCCATTTTAAAAAGAAGACCAGCTGTTCACACAACCTTAGCCTTTCTTACCCAGGGGTATGATTTCCTTTCAAAAGACAAAATCACAGTAAACTGTTCATTCCACATGCTTAGTATTGTGTTGATTTTATTTCAGATTTATGTGAGAACTACTTCCACGAAGGCTACTCATATCACACAAACGAATATAAGATGTATCCTTACCTTGAGAAAAATAGTACCAGAAATACAAGATAAAATGATTATTTCCAGATCCCTTTGTTGTTATAAGCATGCGTGGGAAAAGCATTTTTTGCTTTGCCGCTTTAAGAAGGATGTACAGTAGAGTCTCGCTTATCCGACATAAACGGGCCGGCAGAACGTCAGATAAGCGAAAATGTTGGATAATGGTAGGTATTAAGAAAAAGCCTATTAAACGTCAAACTATGTTATAATTTTACACATTACGAACCTAATAATCATGTTTTACAACAAAACAAAAGAATAAATTAACTGGAAAAAATGAACTTACAGTTACAGAATTGTCTGAAGTTAAATACAGTATGTATTGTACTTAAAAAGTTCAGTCCTGTGATGATTTAAAGACATTTTTGATCGTAGTCTGCTTTCCTGACGAGTGCTGTTTCTTCGCTGTCAAGTCTCGCCATCTTTGCAGCATCATTATGTCAATTCCTGTAGCTTCTTCTTGTTGCTCAATGTAATTAATTGCAGTTTTTGGAGCCTTACCTCTGTCACTCATATAGTCAACATCCGTACGAGTGTATACTGTTTATTGCAACATTGTGACTGCATATGTGTGTGTGTTTGTGCTGTGATGTGCGAGTCCCCGTCTTGCACCCGAAAACTCGAAGCTGAGTCTCAGTACTTTTAGCAACACCAGCTTTATTAAGCTTGAAACAGCAACAGCGCAGTTATTTATTGTAGCGGGATCTGCCGCTCTCCTATACACAGACACAGCAGTCAGACAGGGTCGGGGGGAAAGTAATAATGTGCCCTGTGCATTTATAATATTCCTTGTTCCTTGTATCACCCATCGACGACAGGTGCTTATAGCATGTCCGCGATCTTTTTGGATTGGCTTTTATGGCAGACTGCGACAGTGCTGGGAGACTGCGATTGCTTTGGGATGCTCCTCCACATGTTGTCCCATTGGGTGGAATCCCACAAGAGTTTAGAAACTCACTCACGCCAGTCATGATTCTTTTCAAAGGTAAAGTGCAGGTTAATTTGCTTTATGTATTTTGACTTTATATTTTGTATTAATCATTTTTTTATGAATAGTTTTGGGTTGTGGAAAGAATCATCTGAGTTTCCATTATTTCTTATGGGGAAATTCGCATCGATATACTGTACGAGTGCTTTGGACTGCGAGCACATTTCCAGAATGAATTATGAATGCAAACCGAGGTTCCACTGTAATTAGCTGCGGCGGAATCGGGAGCAACAAAAAATAGACTACACTCACACTCACAACTTGCAGTTGTTGTTGGCGATTGATGCTTTTTTTTTTTTTTTTGCGGTGGGACGTCGGATAATACGGAATGTTGGATAAGCAAGACTCTACTGTATTTGGTAAGTTTTTAGGCTTTTATTTTCTGGTGGTGCTCTGTGCTCCATAGGTTAAATTGTAAAACTCTAGGACTGGTCATGCATTTTTTTAAATTTATAGAATACCCTTAACTTTAGGACACAATTTCGTGTGGCAAATGCATGTTTGTGTAAAAATAACTTCTACTGAAAAATTTAACTGATACCTTATTTGTAATAGTATTGCATTCACATGTTTCCTAATAGTCACATGATATTTAATGCCAGAAAGTGGCATGGAAACATTTAAACTATTATATGTCAAAAAAAGGAAATAATCATATGGGGTGGTACTGTACACAGTGCTTTAAGGCTAAATAATGTGTTCTAGCAATGAATTTCATCTACCCGATTTTCTTTTATAGCAGAAAAAAATCTTAATACTCGGCCAAAGTAAGCACATCCATTCAGATAACTGTGCTACTATTCACTTTTACTGCAATTGTCTTTACTGTAAGCTTTGATGCTAGTGGATTATTGCTGCAAACATATAAAATAACTATATTCTTTCTATACTCTTTTATAGTGTTGTCTTCTACAAAACTGGTTTCTTTAAAAATGAAATTTAGAAACAGAGTTTGTTAGTGAAGTGTAGTCTCAAAACAAAAAGTATTAAATATTATTTCACTGGAAAAAAGGACTTTAACTGGAATAGTGGGAAAAGTCTAGGAGCCAACCTAGAGGAGTGGTAAGGATAGGGTTTGAAAGTGTCTTTGTGTAATTTAGAGGGTTGGCAGAGCCTTGAGGCTCAGCGTGGAGGCCTGCGGTTGGATAATACTTAGTATATTGCCAGCAGTTTTCCAAAGTTGTGGTGTGGCTGAGACACCAGAGTAATACTTTAAATTACCATGAGGAAAACAAGAAGGAAGACTTGGTAAGATCAATATATTAGATGTTTACTAGGATAACAATTTCTGAATGAGCACACTAATGTTAATGAAGACAGAAACTGTGCATGATATCATAGGAGCCTCAAACTGCGCAATGTTACTACATACTGTGAATTTCCCCTTGGGATTAATAAAGTATCTATCTATCTATCTATCTATCTATCTATCTATCTATCTATCTATCTATCTATCTATCTATCTATCTATCTATCTATCTAGCCAACATGACTCCATGGGTTAACTTAGTTAGTACAAATGTTATATAAACTATCTTGAAGCTGCCAGCAAAGTAATTCTGGAGCGTCAATAATGTGATAGTTTCACTATGTGCTAGGACATACACTCAGTCTTATAAATTATACAAGCAGCCAAGAAAGCACAGTCAATAAAAAGTCTGTAAAACTTCAGGGAGCATGTTGCTTGAAACATTGATATTCTGAGTATTGTGCAAAATGTCTACATGCTGTTGGCATAAAATGGTCTAAATTTGTTCACTTGAGTTAATACCTGCAGGTAAACACTTTTAATAATTCATAATATTGTTCAAAAATCATTCTCTTGTTATCCTTATTTCTGAATGTTATGAATTTTATGGTTGCATTGTGCCAGAATTAAACCAGCATCTGTGTGTTTTTAAATCAAGCAAAGTATACTGTATCCTTTCTCAGAATTCAAGCTTACATCTTTTTCCTAATGATTTTTTTTTAGCTAATAATACAATTCTCATTAGTTTTATTGGAAATCGATTCCGTTACTTTAATTGTGCGTTTGGGATTGGCCACTTCATTCATTAAACTTGTCACTTTTGCTTAAGCAGTTATTCATCTTCTTATACTTACCTACAGGAAAGCTTTGATTATAAGCTTACTAATGAACTTTGGTAAACAGATTAAAATGAAACAGTGCCAACATACAACACTTGGCTTTTCTCCTTTGTTTCCAAAAGCATAATATGTAAAACAATGTACAAATCTTACATTAACCCTTTTAGGTGTGTTTGCATATAGTACAGTTCTCTGAAGAGCACCTATTGTGATCGCCGTATCTGTCTGTCTATGCATTCACATGAAGCAATTGTTTCCTTTGAATAGCACTGGCACATTTTTGAACTTGACTGTCTTCAAACTGAGAATCATGCTGATTAGTTTACCATTTCAAAACTATCAAGATAACCTATTCATTACATTGAGAATGGTTACTTCAGCTTGTATGTTTTGTATGTTTTCCTCTTTTACTCACGTAAAAAAACTCCTGACAACAAAAGAAATACCTATTATTTGTATAAAGACAGTTAAATGTCAGGAACAGCATGTGCGTGCAAGCCACTGCTAGACTAGCTCACTTCTCTTGATGCTTGAAGTCAGTTAACTGTAAAAAAAAAATCAATTTTCTAGAAATGAATATAAAACACAAGGAACTGAGTACAGAAGTACAGAAATACTCAATATTTAAAGTACATCACGCTAAAAACAACCTCATGGCTGCATTATCTGCATGATATTATGATTCAGTTTTCTCTAACAATAATAATAATAATACATTTTATTGATTTTTATAGTGCTATGAGCATGCAAAAGGCATTATAATTTATTGGGAAAGTTTCAGACCTGTGATTTCATTTATAATACTTGAGTGGATTCCAGCAGGGACGTATGTGCACACACACAAAAAAAACAAAAAACAGGAAAATGCATATGCAAAATCGTCAGATTTATAAAACGGGCATACTCACATTTCTACATAATTTACCTTTATAAATCAGAATCATCCTGTAAATATGTAGATGTGAATATGCCTCAAACTGCGCAATGTTACTACCCTGGAACAACCGTGTGTAGACTATACCACCAACCTTGTATGTACGTATTCAGGATGCTGGAAACATTCGACAAGTTCTGTGCCACTGTCTGCACTTCTCTGTTATGGTGATCTGGGAAAGGCATATGGTGCCAGTGTTTAAGAGTATAGCCACTATCACCTGGCACATGTAATGACATAATTGCTATTACAATGAATAGTACATGTCATATGAAACACTACAGGTTCAACTGGTTACCTAAACAACAAATCAACCATTCTTCATCTGATCATTGCTACTTTGCCTTTAAATAAATGATTCATGGATTGACTCAGCCAACCAAGTCATGACTTTTGTCAGCCTCATCTTGGCATCACTGATCACATGTGCATTAATGGATTGTCTCACTGCTTACAGTTAAGAAAAGCAGCGTCATTCTCAGTAGATGCACACTTTTCAGTATGAGTGCTGTCATTTACCACGACTATGAAAGGAAAACCAGCCAGTACTGTAAATTTCCTTTTCATGTCAATTTTTCCACATTTTGTTATGTTACAGCCTTATTCCAAAATGGATTAAATTCATTTTTTCCTCAGAATTCTACACACAACACCCCATAATGACAACGTGAAAAAAGTTTACTTGAGGTTTTTGTAAATTTATTAAAAATAAAAAAATTGAGAAATCACATGTACATAAGTATTCACAGCCTTTGCCATGAAGCTCCAAATTGAGCTCAGGTGCATCCTGTTTCCCCTGATCATCCTTGAGATGTTTCTGCAGCTTAATTGGAGTCCACCTGTGGTAAAATTCAGTTGATTGGACATGATTTGGAAAGGCACACACCTGTCTATATAAGGTCCCACAGTTGATAGTTCATGTCAGAGCACAAACCAAGCATGAAGTCAAAGGAATTGTCTGTAGACCTCCGAGACACAAATCTGGGGAAGGTTACAGAAAAATTTCTGCTGCTTTTAAGGTCCCAATGAGCACAGCAGGCTCCATCATCCGTAAGTGCATGAAGTTCAAAACCACCAGGACTCTTGTTAGAGCTGGCCGGCCATCTAAACTGAGTGATCGGGGGAGAAGGGCCTTAGTCTGGGAGGTGACCAATAACCCGATGGTCACTCTGTCAGAGCTCCAGAGGTCCTCTGTGGATAGAAGAGAACCTTCCAGAAGGACAACCATCTCTGCAGCAATCCACCATTCAGGCCTGTATGGCAGAGTACGGAAGCCACTCCTTAGTAAAAGGCACATGGCAGCCCGCCTGGAGTTTGCCAAAAGGCACCTGAAGGACTCTCAGAACATGAGAAACAAAATTCTCTGGTCTGATGAGACAAAGATTGAACCCTTTGGTGTGAATGCCAGGCGTCACGTTTTGGAGGAAACCAGGCACCACTCATCACCAGGCCAATACCATCCCTACAGTGAAGCATGGTGGTAGCAGCATCATGCTGTGGATATGTTTTTCAGCAGCAGGAACTGGGAGACTAGTCAGGATAAAGGGAAAGATGACTGCAGCAATGTACAGAGACATCCTGGATGAAAACCTGCTCCAGAGTGCTCTTGACCTCAGACTGGGGCTACGGTTCATCTTTCAGCAGGACAACGACCCTAAACACTCAGCCAAGATATCAAAGGAGTGGCTTCAGGACAACTCTGTGAATGTCCTTGAGTGGCCCAGCTAGAGCCCAGACTTGAATCCGATTGAACATCTCTGGAGAGATCTTAAAATGGCAGTGCACCGATGCTGCCCATCCAACCT
The DNA here is from genome assembly GCF_016835505.1 of Polypterus senegalus. NCBI lineage: Eukaryota > Metazoa > Chordata > Cladistia > Polypteriformes > Polypteridae > Polypterus > Polypterus senegalus. The sequence goes on along the minus strand of NC_053157.1, from coordinate 119,363,352 downwards.
GATGGAGCTTGAGAGGTGCTGCAAAGAGGAATGGGCGAAACTGGCCAAGGATAGGTGTGCCAAGCTTGTGGCTTCATATTCAAAAAGACTTGAGGCTGTAATTGCTGCCAAAGGTGCATCGACAAAGTATTGAGCAAAGGCTGTGAATACTTATGTACATGTGATTTCTCAGTTTTTTTTATTTTAATAAATTTGCAAAAATCTCAAGTAAACTTTTTTCACGTTGTCATTATGGGGTGTTGTGTGTAGAATTCTGAGAAAAAAAATGAATTTAAACCATTTTGGAATAAGGCTGTAACATAACAAAATGTGAAAAAAGTGATGCGCTGTGAATACTTTCCGGATGCACTGTATATACTGAGTATACTTTATATATAAAATATATGTTGTCGTGTCTTGCATAACTGAATACCCTTTATGGCACAATAACAATTCAATACATTTTTGGTCACTACAGTATTTGGATTCAATAATCTTCATGTGGGAAAAGGCGGACTCGCATAAATATGCAGAGCCGAATAATGCAGTCAAGGAGCTTTTGAATTCAGCTGAATGAAAAATGACGGCTGTCTGATTAACTGCGATTTTAGTTCCCTCTCCTTTCTCTTTCTCAGATCGCTTTTCTGAAGGAAGTCAGTTTCGTAGTTTTTATGAAGAGTTCGAAAGTGCCTTTCCACATTTTCCTTCTTTGGAATAGCAATGATAGATTGACAGATCAGACAAACGCACTTCGATTGTGACATTGTGAGAAAAAAAATCCTCTTCCAATTCCACATCCAGCCCATACTCTCCTCAGACATTTTTTTTTTAAATCCTTCTTCAGTTGATATAAATTGGAAGGCTATCTAGATCAGAGCTGGAGTTTTGCAGTAGCTTGTGCTTTTGCTCATGTGTGTGGGATGACCAGTGTGTTAGAAGAAAAGAGATCTCAGACTGGCCGCCCTGTATGTCAATCAAGGGCAAATGCCATAAGGAGGATATATGATAGACTAACATTAAAAAAAAATTTTTTGAATGCAAACGCGATCTACCTGCACTACCTTTGCGATCTACCAGTTGATCGCAATCAAAGCATTGGGCACTCTTGCTCTAGATTTATAGATGGAGGGCAGTACCTGGCAGGTGGTTCCACCCCAAGCGGATTACACACAAAACACATAGAACATATCATAGGCATTGAGACATAAACACAATTAATAGAAAATAAACATAAATAAAATTAATACATATAAAAGAATAAAAAATAAAGAAAGATGACAAAAAGCATGAATTCAAACCCCAGCAGGGGAAGAAACCCTGACTGAGATATAACATTATTTAAAGGAAACAGAACAAATAACTAAGCACACTAATACACGTAATACATAAATACTAGGTAATAAAAGAATATTCAAAACATAACCTACAAAGCGACAAAAAATGTAATCAGTGATATAATATACAGTACATAAGTAACAATATTTCAAAATTATCACAAAAAATGTGCTTCTGGCATAGGAAACCCTGAACTGTATAAGTAGATAAGAAACACGATGGATTTGATCAACCAAATAATTAATTATTCAATTAAACTGTGACTCTATGACCAAATCATGAACTAATTTATTAGTTGATTGGTTAATCAGTTAATTAATTAAAATGTATCACAGAATGTTAAAAAAATAACATTTAGCCTTATCAAACATAATCTATGCAGATATAAAGTTATCTTGTTTTTATTAAATTAAGTGTAATTAAAGCTGTTATTTTAGAAAATATCAATATGAGACATAATATTAGTTGATATTTTGTAAAAAAAAAAAAAAAAAACTGTTTTTGGCTTTATTGATATTGCTTTACCAGCTTTTAATTTATAATTATATGAAATGCCATACATCCTTTGGTCAGATGCTCCAGCTGAGCAGCACACTGTATTTAGGCTTGACTATGAGCAGTGATTCCTTGGCTGAAGTTGCTGCAACGCTGAATTCCTTCATTTTAAGCTAGGCTGATGTTTTCATTTTATTTATTAAGATGAAAAGCATCATGGGCAGTTGAAAATGACAAAGTAAATTTCAGTGTACCAAAATTCTTTAAAAAAAAATGAAATAGATTTGGTATATTTTATGAAAAAGTAAAGACCTAACTTTGAGTTTATTCATTCTTCATTACACTGCACAACAATTTTTTTTAAAAGTCTTGCTTCCTGAAAAGTTTTTGCTGATTTTGACAGGTACCTACAGGGTATGCACAAGTATAGTTTTGCTTTTGCTGCAACACTTAAGAACTGTGAAAAATAGACATTTATATGTTTACTGACAATAACTTATTTAGTCACGTTTATGTTTCGCATAAGCTGTTAAATTCAACAGAATTAAAAGTGTTTTGCTCCTGATTTTCTTTTGTATTCAATGTCTGGTGCATCATGTTGCAGTGTCCAACAGTAGTCAGCAAGCACTGACGGATTCAAGTTGCCCTGGTATCATTTCTCCATCATAGCACTGTCCTGGTGAAACCTTTCACCGTGTTCGTCACTGACAGCACCAAGATTTGCGGGGAAGAACTCCAAGTGTGAGTGGAGGAAATGAATCTTGAGTGGCATGTTGCATTTCATTGTCTTGTATGCTTTGAGAAGATTGTCTACCAGCTAAATGTAGGTTGGGGCTATGTAATTGCCCAACAATTGTCAACAACGTCTTCAAAGGTTTTACAGGCATTTTTTCCAGCCCAACTAACAGATCTTCAAGCCGCTTGTCACTCATAACATGTCTGATCTGGGGGCCAAGATCTTGACGTCAGTTATTCTTGGGAACATCTGTCTTAAATAACGAAAACCTTCGCCATCCTTCTTTAGCGGTTTCATGAAATTCTTCATGAGTCCCAGTTTTATGTGAAGAGGAGGCAAAAATGTCTTTGCTGGGTCGACAAGCGATTGTCCCATTCACAGATGAAACAACAGTACTTTGTATAGCTGAGCTGCAGTCCTAGTAACAGAGCAACGACTTTAAGATCTCCACAGATATTCCAGTTGTACCTGCTAGACTGGACGTGCTTCAGCAACAGTTCCATATTCTCATACGTTTCTTTCATGTGTGATGCATAGCCAACAGGTACTGAAGGATAAACATTGCCATTGTGTAGCAGAACAGCTTTCAGGCTTAACATTGACAATGAAAAGATCCCACTCTTCTGGGTTGTGATCACAAACCAAGGCCAAGAACAATCCTTCAATATCACAAACGAAGCAGAGACTGTTGACTTGTGCAAAAAATGTGGTTATATCATGATGCCGGCCTTGAAACACAGAAAGTTTCGTCACCTGGTGACAGCAAACACCATTCCTGCAGTCTTGAACCCGGCAGCTCGGCTTTTGATTTTGACAGACCCAAATCTCTGACCAAATTGTTTAATTTGGACTGTGTTATCAGATGTGGATCACCTGATGAGCATGGTTCAAAATCAAAATCAATGTCACTGTCAGTACCCTGCATTGCAGTTTCTTCATTTGGTTCGTCTAAGGTCCAATCCTCTGGTGGTTTTGGAATTAGAGGACTGTTGTCATGTGGCACGGGTCTCATTGCTGAAGGCAGAGTAGGATATTCAATTGACTTCTTGTTTTTGGCAGAGAAACCAGACACATTAGTCAAACAAAAGTAACAGTTCGTCACATGGTCTTTCTGTTCTCACCATATCATCAGAACAGCAAACGGCATCGTCTTTCGAATTCCTCTGAGCCAGGCTCTCAGACTGACAGCACATTTTGCACAGCAAATGTGAGGCGCCCATTCCTTGTCTTGATCATCAATTTTGCAGCCGAAATACAGATGATAAGCTTCCTTCACAAAAGCAGTCAACCAACATCTCTGAGGTGCAAGTGTATATTTGCCACAGATATAGCAGAATGTATCGCGGCTGTTGCGACATTGACGAGATATATCGCGCGACACCGAAACGTATGTAGTGTCAAGCTTACTTACTGTTATATTGCTACAGATACTATTCTTTACTATACTGATACTATACATACACACTGACTATCTATATAAACCAAATGAGCAGGATCAGTGTATGCAAGCCATCTTTATAGCATGCTGAGACAGTGTCAAGCTCGTTCAGACCTGCCCAGGCATGCCCAGGATGTCAACTTCCACAGAACAGCTTTCAATCTGGCGTGATTCCATGCCTGGACATGCCCAGGCTGCACAAACCGTTGTTAATAAGTCACTTACGGGAGTGAAAATGTCATTTTCCCAACCTTGCTGCTTACACACAAATTGTACTGAGCCTTTTGGCCAATAATGCTGCCCCCAAAAATGTGCTGCCTGGGGTGGACTGCCCCCTCCGCTTGCCCCTAGCTATGTCACTGGCACTGAGTGATCTTTAAGCCATTGGCCCCCAATCAGGTTTATTTCCTTCCTAATCCTTTCAACTAGAGTTATTTTTCACACCTCCCAGGCCATTTGAACATTGCATCAGACTTAATTGGTATAATCATTACAACTTAAAAAATTAAACTTAATAAATTTATTTTGTACTTAATGACTCCGTTTCTTTTACCTGGATTATACATGCATTTTTATTTATTTTATATTTGATTTCTTTTATTAGTTATTTATTCTTTTTAGTTGTATTTTTCTTTAACTTCCTGTAAAGCACTTTGAATTCAATTTTTTATATGAAAATGTGTTGTAGAAAAATGTTGTTGTTATTACCCATATACCATGTTGCCAGACTCCAATTTCATGTCAACACCACCCTGCTGCCTAGAATTACAGGGCATCAAATCAACTCCAACAGCTATAATGCAAATTGCAAATGCTATGTGGCATTAATTTCTAACCCAAGTGACAAAGAAATTCTGTTACTGTACTACACACTTTGTAGCAAGGTTCTGTCATTACTGGCTTGTCAATGCTTGACAAAGGTCACATTAACATCTGGCTAGAATAGCCTAGATATTTGCTTAAATTAGCTTTTTAAAATGTTTCAGACACAAATAGACTTGGGAATTGTAATTAGACAGAATAATGTTGCCAATTAGTGAATGTTTTTTATGAAACGAAATTACATTAAAGCAGACAGAATCAGTGTAACTTATTACTAAAAATGCAACCTCTGTATAATGGAGAGACACACATTCTTTAGCCTGTCTTTCAAATGGCAAAGAATGCATCATGTGTCTCACTGCAGACTACATAGTGAAGCAGCAGCTGTATGATCAGATGCCTAGCCTACCTGTGATTAGTTACAAATTACATTATTGAAAGTATTTTCTCCTTAGGCAAAGAATTATTACTGTTTAACCTACATAATGACATGTTGGAACAGTTAATGGCATTTTCAGTTCTCTGTTTTCTGGCCTGAGGTTCAATTATTTACTCAGTTAAGTTCTTTTTAGAGAAAGCAAGTTCTTCCATTTTTTGTGTGGCCTTCCTAGTTTACACACATTTTCCATAGATATAGTTATACTAGTTAATATCTGTAAATTGACCACTTTGGTTTTATTTGAAAATATCCTGCAGTGGCCCAATATACTGCCCATGCCCAATTCTGGCCTTTATTCCCCTCAATTATTCTATCATTCCCTTTGACCATACATTTGATACAAATATTAAAAATTTGATCTATTAAAACTGAAATATAAAACATTGATGAGTTAATGATTTATACATTATATATATATATATTGTCATTCAGCTGCCTCCCCTCACTCACCTCCTCCGTATCAGTCTCCGTGGCCGCATCTCTGGAGGCGGAGTTGCCTGGCAAGCTGTGTGAATCACAGCGCCCGCAGCCCTCCGCTCCCCTCCTTCCACAGAACAGGCCTCGCTTACCTGTGCTGCTGCGTTGGTCGGACTGAAAGAATCAGCCCCGCGCCGCTTCACCCACTACAGGATGTCTCCAATCGGCATGCCAAGCTTCTTCTCCAGCCCTTCCTTCGCCTCTTGCAGGGCCTGGAACACCTGAAAAAGGGACTGCAGGGGTAGGACGATAGCCTCCACACCCTGTGCAGCCTGACACAGGTCAGTTTCTCCGGGGCTCCTCCGGGTGTCTCTCGGGTTCAGAGTGGAGATTCGCTGTCCCCGTCTCGGCGCTTGTCTCGACGGGGAATCGGCGCGCGTCTCCCACCCCCTTACCAACCAAGGGAAGGCTTTTCTGCTCCTCCGCTGGAGCCACTGTGCTGGGGAGATCGTTCGGGCTTCCGTCCTTCACAGGGTCCCCGAGGCCGAAGAAGGTACTCAGGTCGACCTCACTCTCCCCGGGGCTCACTCCGCCGACCCACCATGGAAGCCCATCCTCCGGCCACCAACAGGTATCTCGCCCCTCGGCGTCTAGGAGGCAGGTAGACGAAAAGGCAGAGTAACATTCCCTTAATCCGCTACCTACCTGCTGCAACCCGTGGTGCTGGCCACTGTGGCGGGGGACGGCTGACTTTTGCGCCCTCCCAGACCATTTCTTTCCCATCAGTGCAGCGTCCCTTGAGGCTTCAGGGCAAAACCGCGGCGTCCTTGCCACGTGTGCGCGCTTCGGGATCGCGCCTTCTGCGCGGCTGTGCTGTGCACGTGCCTCGTGCTACTGTGTCGGGTGCTTACCCAATTTTACTGCAGGTTCCGACCCAAACAGACGGACCGGAATCATGCCAACTATGCCAGATGTAAAAGGCACTATATAGCGCCTGACCCGACGCAGATTGGACACGGGAGGCACGTGTAAAATAAAAGGCTTTTTATTCTTCTTCAGCTGGAGGGCACGTCTTCCCTGTACTCCCCAGCCACAACACAGTCCCAAACACCAATAAAGCACAAGCACAAACACAAACTCTCTTCTCTGGCACCACCACTCCTCCCTCGCAACCTTGTCTTCCTCCACCCGACTCTGGCCAATGAGTGGTGGTCACTGGCTCCTTTTATAGGTCACCTGGAAGTGCTCCAGGTGTTTGATCACCAAGATCCGACGGCACTTCCAGGTGTGATGAAGCTGCTGCCCACACGGGCTCAGGAGTCCCAAACACAGCACCCCCTGGCGGTACCTGCGGGACCCAACAGGGCTGCCCCCAACTCCAATTCCCAGGGAGCCCTGTGGGAAACTGAGGCACTTCACCAGGCCAGGGGGGCGGCCATCTAGCATCCAGGGGGAGGTATTGCACTGTCCAGGGCTGTTCCCCCTGAATACAGTATGCAGGGGCGTCCCGACTGGGCATGGACGCCAGGCACCTGTCACAATATATATATATATATATATATATATATATATATATATATATATATATATATATATATATATATATATATATATATATATTCCTCTTGGAGGAAGACTTCCTTCTCGGGGCAGGCTGCTCCGAATGATAATTCGTCGCTGGGAGGGGAATACTGTGGAGGATGTCCGGCCGTTTATCCCGGCCAACACCCCCAAGCCGCCAGGTGGAGCCCTCCTTGCAGCATGGAGGTTCCCAGAAGACCAGCAGGGCATCATGGACAATGGAGTTTTTATGCACCACCCTGCTGGATGCCATGGGGGCCACAAGAGGGAGCTGCAGGGAGGACCGAAGATTTCTTCGTGCCCTATGACCTGGAAGTTCGTCATAGGAAGAGCGACAAGCTTCCGGGTTGAAGAAAAGAACTTTTACCTGACTCGGAAGTGATTGAGAATCTTGCACCTCCTCCAGACCATGAGGGGGGGACCACAGGAACGGAGCTTGGAAGCTCAACCCAATAGGGGTCCATGGTCACCGCCAGGGAGGAGCCCTGGCCCTCAGCACTTCCGCCACACACGGAAGTGCTGGGAGGAAGAAGACCAGAGACACACGGAGTGCTTCCACGTGCGCAGTTGGTACTTCCGTCACACTGAGGAGTGCTGGCGGAAGATTATCAGGAGGCACCTGGAGCACGTCCAGGTAGGGATAAAAGGGGCCGCCTCCCTCCATTCGTTGGCTTGAGTCAGGAGCGGAGAAGGATGGAGCTCGGGAGGAGAGGAAATGAGGCAGCCTGAAGAGAGTTAGGCATTTTGTTGAGGCCTGGACTTTGGGGGAGTTTTTGGGTTGTATGTTTCATCTGTAAATAGTAGTTAGTGTAAATAAATGTGTTGTGGCGCTTAAACAATGTCTGTCTGTCTGTGTCAGAACCGCTTACCACAATAAGCGGTACTGTTAGGTCCAATTGAGGGAGGGCAGAGTACAGCATGAAAGACTGACAGCGGGGTATTGATTCAGTCGGTGGGGGTTTCCTGGGATGGGAGGAGGGGTTGGAGAGGGTGCATAAAAAGGGGGTGTGTTTGGGGTTATGAGTTCGGCATTCTTTTTCATGATTGTTCAAGTAAAAACTTTTTGGTGAGACTTAGGGATGCGAATAGACTCTTTGGAGATGGCTCGACAAGAAAATAAATCGCCTGGAGACTTTACTCAGGGAGGCGACGAACGGCCAAGCCCCAATGTCCCTGTGAGATTTCCAAAACAAGCAGTCAGGCTACCAAGCCAATATCAAGATTTCAAGATTCCCTCAAGGGCGAGGGATTTCTACGGAGGGGCAGTGTAGCGTCCCAGCCAGGTTGAATCCTTTTTTTGACTGATTATTAGGCCCGATTAAGTGAGGGCGGATCACAGCATGGAAGACTGACAGTGGGGTATTGATTGAGGTGGTAAGGGGGGGGTTGGAGATGGTGCTTAAAAAGGAGGTGTGTTTGGGGTTGCGAGTTCAGCATTCTTTTTCTTGATTGTTCAAGTAGAAACTTTTTGGTGTGACTTTACTACGTCTGTCTGTCTTTTTTTACTTCTTCTCTTTTCAAGCCTGACGTGGAGGTCACTACAATATCTATATATATAATTCACTAAGGCAAGACAACCATGAAAAGCACGCCGCAAAGGGGCGTGGATTCACTAAGCCGACAAGTGAGACACCTATGGCGCACGCAGGAAGGAGCCACGCCCACCAACTCCAAGACCATTTGATATGACGACAACTCGCAGGGCCACGCCCACCAAGTCGGACGCGAGGACACAGAAAAAGTGCCGTCATTTATATTCGTCTGTCGTGGAGGCCACATGCGGTGCAGGTCAGGTTAATGCCATGTTCATGTCATGCACCTCCGAGCTACGTTGACTGTTCATAGAGGCATGTTTCTCGCGGACGTGAATCGCCATATGTAGCGTGTGAAACGGTTTGCGAGGGGTATCTCATGGGATCTTTAAAACAATCATTTACAACTGAGGTTAAAACACAATGAAGTAAGCAGTCTACGAGTTTTCGGTTACGACGCATGACCGCTTGCACCATAGCAAACTGTTTTACACGCTACATACAGCAATTCACATCCGCGACAAACATGTGTCTTCTTAGATGCTCCTGCAGGAACACGGAAGACGTTTTCCTGCCCACCAACACTCCTTTTTCACCGGCCCGCATCTACCCTCACTCTCTACGCATTCACACTGCCTACCCATGTGCCCGGACGCAAAAACTCACCGACCACCCAGTTAGCCCCTTTCGTCTGTGCTAGGAGTCCACATGCACGTCTAAGCCATGTTGACTTTTCATTATTCTTTTCGGTTTCGACACCAACCGCGTCCTCCATGAAAAACCATGCGAAAGGAACAACGAAGCCCCGCCCACAAACTCTACCCCTCCTCCCACGTGCTCAGGAACGCACCTCAGACCACTGCCCGCCAAATCAAACAGCTCATCAAACACATACTCACTCGCTTTGGTCTGTGCTGCGGTCCAAACCCAGCTGTGAGCCACGTTGACTATTCTTTTGCCCTCCATGGCTGCCGCTTCAAATGTATTTCATGGAAACAACACTTCTTTCAATGTTATAAAATTCCTGCTTCAGGTAACTGTTTGTTTCTGTCAGTCGGGTTTTTTTGGAGAAATGTCATTGACGAAACTGTTGCTCATAGCAAACTGTTTTACACGCTACATACAGCAATTCGCATCCGCGACAAACATGCGTCTTCTTAGATGCTCCTGCACTTTGTACACACTGCCCTCCCACCGTGGTCGGGTGTCTTGGTGGATTATATATAGAAAGGCAGCCAAAACCGCACAGAGCAATGAAAAGTCTTCGTGAGTCACAGGTAGGGTTACCACTTTTAATACAAACAAATAAGGGATGCATACTGCAGCGGGGGCCACATCCCTTGGGGGCCAAGACCACAGAACGCGCAATTTCATTCTCAAATACGGGACGATTCCGTATTTTAAACGACGGGTGGCAACCCTAGCCTCACAGGTGCATCTGCACTGTACAAAGATGACAACGACTCGAGTGACGAGTTGGAGGTGGGCACTTGAGCAGGCGGTGTATACTGAACGAGAAATCAGCAGACTAGCATGATGGAGGGAGTGGAGTGGATGTCGTCCTCCTCTCTTCCCGTTCCACCCTCCACGCCTGTACGCCGCACAGACGATTGTGTGTTGGTTCGTTCCATGCATTGGTTAAAACCCAATGAAGGAAGCAGTCTTTAAAAACCAATAAGCCCTGTGCCTCTGTTTCATTACCTTCTCACCTGATTCACCAATGCAGGCCCGCAACAAGCGATCCGCGCGTCATTCCCATGACCCCCGGGCAGCCAACCGGTAACCAAAGTCTTTGGGTTCGGGGAGTATGGTTACAAAGCTGAAACTTAAAGGAATTGACAGAAGGGCACCACCAGGTGTGGAGCCTTTGCTTCATTTGACTCAACACAGGAAACCTCACCCGGCCCGGGCACGGAGAGGATTGACAGCTCTTTCTCGATTCTGTGGGTGGTGGTGCATGGCAGTTCTTATTAGTGGAGCGATTTGGATGCTTATTTCCGAAAACAATCGAGACTCCCGCCTGCTAAATAGTTACACGACCCAACAGCGGTCGGCGTCCAAATTCTTAGAGGGACACGTGGCTTTCAGCCACGTGAGATTGAGCATTAACAGGTCTGTGATGCACTTGTATGTCCGGTACTGCACGCGCGCTACACTGAATGGATCAACATGTGTCTACCCGGCGTGGGTAAGCCGTTGAACCCCATTCGTGATGGAGACCATGGCTTGCGATTGTTCCCCACGAGAGAAATTCCCAGTACGTGCGGGTCATACGCCGCACTGATTACGCCCCTGACCTTTGTAAACCCCCCACCCGGTCGGGTGACTTGGTGGATTATATATAAAAAAGCAGCCGGAACCGCAAAGAACAATGAAAAGTCAACGTGGAAACCGACTGAGGCGGTGTTTGGAAAATTAACAGTCAACGTGACTCACAGGTGCGTGTGGACTGTACACAGACGAAAGCGACTCAGGTAGGGAGTTGGGGGTGGGCACATAAGCGGGCAGTGCATACTGAACGAGCACCGTTCAACCCCATCCTTCGCTTTGGAAGGAGAAGGCGCTCCTCTGGTTTTCAGTCACGGACAATTAAAAGGTTGCTTCGTAGCGTGCATTGTTGCAATGTTACTTTTCTTGGTGGTTTATTAAATTACGGATTTTTCAAATGTTTATTTTTTCCTCTGTGCTAAAAAATCATTTAAAAAGCGGCCTGATTATGCGGCGTATGCTATGCCGCGGGTTGGCTAGTATATATATAAATATACAGTGCATCCGGAAAGTATTCACAGCACATCACTTTTTCCACATTTTGTTATGTTACAGCCTTATTCCAAAATTGAATAAATTCGTTTTTTTTCCTCAGAATTCGACACACAACACCCCATAATGACAACGTGAAAAAAGTTTACTTGAGGTTTTTGCAAATTTATTAAAAATAAAAAAAAACTGAGAAAGCACATGTACATACATGTGCCTTTGCCATGAAGCTCCAAATTGAGCTCAGGTGCATCCTGTTTCCCCTGATTATCCTTGAGATGTTTCTGCAGCTTAATTAGAGTCCACCTGTGGTAAATTCAGTTGGTTGGACATGATTTGGAAAGGCACACACCTGTCTTTATAAGGTCCCACAGTTGACAGTTCATGTCAGAGCGCAAACCAAACACGAAGTCAAAGGAATTGTCTGTAGACCTCTGAGACAGGGTTGTCTCGAGGCACAAATCTGGGGAAGGTTACAGAAAAATTTCTGCTGCTTTGAAGGTCCGAATGAGCACAGTGGCCTCCATCATCCGTAAGTGGAAGAAGTTTGAAACCACCAGGACTCTTCCTAGAGCTGGCTGGCCAACTAAACTGAGCGATCTGGGGAGAAAGACCTTAGTCAGGGAGGTGACCAAGAACCCGATGGTCACTCTGTCAGAGCTCCAGAGGTCTTCTGTGGAGAGAGGAGAACCTTCCAGAAGGACAACCATCTCTGCGGCAATCCACCAATCAGGCCTGTATGGTAGAGTGGCTAGACGGAAGCCACTCCTTAGTAAAAGGCACATGGCAGCCCGCCTGGAGTTTGCGAAAAGGCACCTGAAAGACTCTCAGACCATGAGAAACAAAATTCTCTGGTCTGATGAGTCAAAGATTGAACTCTTTGGTGTGAATGCCAGGCATCAAGTTTGGAGGAAACCAGGCACCGCTCATCACCAGGCCAATACCATCCCTACAGTGAAGCATGGTGGTGGCAGCATCATATTGTGGGGATGTTTTTCAGCGGCAGGAACTGGGAGACTAGTCAGGATAAAAGGAAAGATGACTGCAGCAATGTACAGAGACATCCTGGATGAAAACCTGCTCCAGAGCGCTCTTGACCTCAGACTGGGGCGACGGTTCATCTTTCTGCAGGACAACGACCCTAAGCACACAACCAAGATAACAAAGGAGTGGCTTCAGGACAACTCTGTGAATGTCCTTGAGTGGCCCAGCCAGAGCCCAGACTTGAATCCGTTTGAACATCTCTGGAGAGATCTTAAAATGGCTGTGCACCGACACTTCCCATCCAACCTGATGGAGCTTGAGATGTGCTGCAAAGAGGAATGGGCGAAACTGGCCAAGGATAGGTGTGCCAAGCTTGTGGCATCATATTCAAAAGGACTTGAGGCTGTAATTGCTGCCAAAGGTGCATCGACAAAGTATTGAGCAAAGGCTGTGAATACTTATGTACATGTGATTTCTCAGTTTTTTTATTTTTAATAAACACTTCCTGTTATGGTTGAAGTGCCGCATGAGCACCCGGAAGCACTCCGGGTGTCCCTGGTAATACTTCCACCAGCACCTCCGGGTGTGGTGGAAGTGATGACGTCTGGGACCCCACAGTCCTCTGGGCACCCCCTGGTGATGGCCATGGGCCCCTATAGGGTTGATCTTCCATGCTCAATTCCCATGGCCCCCACACAAACCAGGACGGCTGCCCTCTCGTGGTCCAGGGGAGGCATAGTACCTCTCCCGGTCTTTCTCGACATCCCGGATGGGCACAGCCACCCGCCACAATATATATCTATACTAATAAAAGGCAAAGCCCTCACTGACTCACTCACTCATTCACTCACTGACTCACTCATCACTAATTCTCCAACTTACTGTGTAGGTAGAAGGCTCAAATTTGGCAGGCTCACTCCTTATAGCTTACTTACAAAAGTTAGGCAGGTTTCATTTCAAAATTCTACGCGTAATGGTCATAACTGGAACCTATTTTTCTCCATATACTGTAATGGACGTTAGCTTGATGGTCGTGGGGTGCGGAGCTGTGTGTGACATCATCACGCCTCCCACGTAATCACGTGAACTGACTGTGACCGCAGTACGTAGAAAAGAAGGAAGAGCTTCACGATGAGAAGTAATAAGTCTCAGGGACTGACCCTACAAAAGGTTGCCATTAATTTCAGGCAAGATTGCTTTTCTCCTGGACAACTATACGTTGCATTCTCAAGAGTGAGCTTGCAGCTTCATATATTACAACCAGAGTGCTGAACTGACAACGTGATATATAAAGAGAACTATAATAATCATAATAAATGAACAATAAAACAGCGGAGAACCCTTGGATTAAATAAAAAGGCAGCATCCTTGGTAAAGCAAGGAAAAAGGATGGCTTTATATGTCGTTTGTTTATAAAACAGCGGAGAAGCTATGTATAGGCTGCTTCACAAAAAAACAGCGGAGCGCCGTATATGGGCAGGCAGTCAGCTAAAGAAGGTAATCGATAAATATCTATAATCGTAATAAACGAACAAAAAATAGCGTACAAGCCGCGGATTAAATAAAGGAGATGGGTACCTGAACAGTAAAGTAAGTCTCGAATAGCTACACAATAACTATAACAATCGTAATAAACGAACAATAAAACAGTGCAGAACTGCAAAGCAAGGAGAAATGACTGCCTTATATGGCGTTCGTTTATAAAGCAGCGGAGAAGCTGTGTGAAGGCAGCTACACAAAAAACCAGCAGAGCGCCACACTCTGAATGTATTCCTCGCATCACCGTTATACCCTCTGATCTCCCATTTCAATTCAAATGCCTCAAATTTCCAGTAAGGCTTTGCTTCGCGATGACAATTAATAAGTCTCAGAGAGAACTATAGTAATCGTAATAAACGAACAATAAAACAGCGGAGAACCCATGGATTAAATAAAAAGGCAGCATCCTTGGTAAAGCTAGGAAAAAGGATGGCTTTATATGTCGTTCATTTATAAAACAGCGGAGAAGCTATGTAAAGGCTGCTTCACAAAAAACCAGCGGAGCGCCTTATATTAGCAGGCAGTCAGCTAAAGAAGGGAATCGATAAATATCTATAATCGTAATAAACAAACAAAAAATAGCATACAAGCTTCGTATTAAATAAAGGAAATGGGTTCCTGAACAGTAAAGTAAGTCTCGAATAACTACACAATAACTATAACAATCGTAATAAACGAACAATAAAACAGTACAGAACCGCGAGGCAAGGAGAAACGACGGCCTTATATGGCGTTCGTTTATAAAGCAGCGGAGAAGCTGTGTGAAGGCAGCTACACAAAAAACCAGCAGAGCGCCACACTCTGAATGTATTCCTCGCATCACCGGTATACCCTCTGATCTCCCATTTCAATTCACCCCCAGCAACAGCTGCTCACATCCCAAGGGAGATATATATATATATATATATACTAGCGAAATACCCGCGCATCGCAGCGGAGAGTAGTGTGTTGAAGAAGCAATGAAAAGAAAAGGAAACATTTTGAAAATAACGTAACATGATTGTCAATGTAATTGTTTTGTCACTGTTGTGAGTGATGAGTGTTGCTGTCATATATATATTGTGATTGTGCACGGGTAAAAACGTCCGCTGGTGTCAGATTCTTATTTAATTCTTCTGCTTTCTGTATCTTCTGCATTGCATTCAGGTCTTTCAGCCTCACTGATGAGCACCTGCAATCCATCCTGAGAATCTCCACAACACAGAACTCCCTGATGTTTTGTCTCATAGTGCCGTCTTAGATTAAATTCTGTAATTACAGCCACATTAGCTCCACAAATGAGACACACGGGTTCAGTAAACATATACTCAGCCTCCCATCGGTTTTTAAAGGCTCTATTTTCAGAATCAAATTTTCTCTTCAGCATCGTGTGAGCTAGCTTCGCAATAACTTGCAGCATCATAAGCTAGACTTGATTAACGCGGTAAGTGTTCGGCAAGGCAGCTGAAGCGCTGCATTATGGGATCTGTAGTTTATTGTGTTACCAGCGCTTCATATACCCGGCCATTAATAACAATAATACAGTATATAAAATGATCTCGGGCTGGATATAATTACACGCGGGCGGATGTGGCCCGGCCCTTGAGTTTGACACATATGGACTAAATAGAACTTGAAAAGATATATTTTTTTCAAATGTGATCGCGCAATTCAGATAGAGTTGACGCACTACAGCCTGCATGCCTCAATAAGTCATCCTCCCTCGCTCTTACTTTTTACCGCTCATCTAATGAATACACTGAGTATGGCTTTACCAAAACAATCATTGATGGCGAATAAAGTATCCATTATTCAGTATGTAGATCGGGATATATATATACATATATATATACCCGCGATCGCAGCGAGAAGTAGTGTGTTAAAAAGCTAGAAAAGAAAAGGGAACATTTTAAAAATAACGTAACATGACTGTCAATATACAGTATTTGTTTTGTGAGTGTTACTGAGTGTTGCTGTCATCAATGATTTGATTATCATTATTTCTTTCAATCAGGTTTGTATTTGTAGGATGTGTTGTGTTCAAGTTACATTCCGTGTTTGTCAATCGTTGTAAAGATGACAGGTTTCATTCATCGATTCGTTTCTTACTGCATCAATAAACAGCTCGTCTTCTTCTTTATCTGAGACCTGACACACTGCATGCACGGGTTTTTTACACTGTCTTCCTTTAGCGGACATTGACTTTTTCCACCGTGTGCTTTGTTTCCACAGTAGCAGCATTTATGAATATGCTTGTATGTATCAGACGCTTCATATTTTTGCTGCCTTTCAATTGTGTAATTCGGTTTTGTTCAGCTCTTTGGAACTGTTGCTTTTATCTGTGCACTGCGCCAGTTCACGTGAGCCGCTCGGTGTACATGCATCGAAGTTTCCCAGCTGTGCTGGTGCCATCTCGTGCTATGTCCATGGCTGTATTTAATGTTACCTTAGTCCTGGCACTTAAAACTTTCTCTCGCAGTTTCGCTGAGTTTGTGCCAAACACCACGCTGACCATCTCATCTTCCTCTGCATAAGCACAGTCCTTCACCCGTGAATATTTAGTGGAGTTTGCTATTGGATTGCCGCTGACGGACGGCCTTATATGGGCAGGCACTAAATTACAAACGCCAGCGCAGCCTGTCTATGAACTTAATTTAAAGTGTAGGTTTACATCGTGCTTTGTTTCGAAGTAGCAGAACTCATCAATATGGTTGTATATGTCACTCGCTCGCTTCTTATTGTTTCGCTGCCTTCTCAATTATATAATGCATGTTTTCTTCAGCGCTTTTGGAGGTCTTCCTGATTTTCTATGTACTGCGTGATTACGTGGAGGCGTGATGATGTCACACGAAACTCCCCCCACGGCGTTCAAGCTCATCTCCATTACAGTAAATGGAGAAAAACAGCTTCCAGTTATGACCATTACGCGTAGAATTTCGAAATGAAACCTGCCCAACTTTTGTAAGGAAGCTGTAAGGAATGAACCTGCCAAATTTCAGCCTTCCACCCACACGGGAAGTTGGAGAATTAGTGATGAGTCAGTGAGTGAATGAGTGAGTGAGTGAGTGAGGGCTTTGCCTTTTATTAGTATAGATAGATAGATAGATAGATAGATAGATAGATATATAGATATAGATAGATATCTAGAGATATAGATATATATTTATATATATCTATAGATATAGATATAGGTTCTTCGTCGCTGCGAAGCACGTGGATTTTGCTATATACAGTATATATATATGTAGATATAGATATATATATGTATGTATGTATATATATATGTAGATATGTATATATATATGGATATGTATATATATGTGTGTATATATGTATGTGTATGTGTGTATATATATGTATATTTATCTGTATGTATGTATATACGTATATGTGTGTGTGTATGTATGTATATATGTATGTATATTTATATGTTGATATGTGTATATATCACTCACTCACTCACTCACTAACTCATCACTAATTCTCCAACTTCCCATGTAGGTAGAAGGCTGAAATTTGGCAGGCTTATTCCTTACAGCTTACTTACAAAAGTTAAGCAGGTTTAATTTCGAAATTCTACACATAACGGTCGATAACAGTCGACAACGTCCGCCATGTTGAATTTTCTTATTTATGGCCCCATCTTCACGAAATTTGGTAGGTGGCTTCCCTGTGCTAACCGAAACCGATGTACATACTTATTTCGATGGTATAACGACACTGTCAGCCACCATATTGAATTTTCCAACGTCACTAATTTTCCAACTTCTCGTGTAGGTAGAAGGCTGACCCCATCTTCACGAAATTTGGTAGGTGGCTTCCCTGCACTAACCAAAACCGATGTACATACTTATTTCACTGGTATGACGCCACTGTCAGCCGCCATATTGAATTTTTGCAAACGTCACTAATTCTCCAACTTCCCGTGTAGGTAGAAGGCTGGAATTTGGCAGGCTCATTCCTTACAGGTTACTTACAAAAGTTAAGCAGGTTTCATTTCGAAATTCTACGCATAACGGTCAACAACGTCCGCCATGTTGAACTTTCTTATTCATGGCCCCATCTTCACGAAATTTGGTAGGCGGCTTCCCTGCGCTAACTGAAACCAATGTACATACTTATTTCGGTGGTATGACGCCACTGTCAGCCGCCATATTGAACTTTCCAACGTCACTAATTCTCCAAATTCCCATCTAGGTAGAAGGCTGAAATTTGGTAGTTATTTCGGTGGTATGATGCCACTGTCAGCCGCCATATTGAACTTTTCAACAGTCTTTGTTACTCATGGGCCCATTTTCAAGAAATTTGATACGCGGGTTCCCAACGTTAACTGAATCCTACTTATGTACACATATAGGTCCATAGCCTGCAGCTCAGTCACCGTGTGAGGCGGCATTGGGTCCCCCATCCCAACGCCTCCCACGTTGTTGGCTGCCTGCCTATATAAGGCCGTCTGTCACTCCAGTCTCTACATTCCCTTCCTTGCTTCTCCACGGGATTCACGTCTCCCTGCTGATAACTACAGCTATTTAATTTAATCCATGGCTTCTCCGCTGTTTTATTGTTCATTTATTACGATTATAGTTATTGTGTAGATATTTTAGACTTACTTTACATTGTTCAGGTACCCATTTCCTTTATCATTCCAACCGTACCCGCATTAACATGTCTATCGAGGAGATCACCATCGAACAAAGAACTGTCTCTTACCGAGTGGTTTCCATGCCCGGAGATGGCACCTATCTTTTCCAATTTCTTTGTTACATATTGCACGGCCATATCAGTCTCACTCTTGATATCTGGAGAAACATTGTGTCTTATGTATTGAATGACTGGGACAGGTTCAAGGTGTGGACTGATGACGGTACAGGAGATAATTATACTACACAGGAGCACTATAAGAGTGAAATGCTTAAGCCCTTCACCTATGCATCTGCATGTGAGCCGATGGCTGCCCCCGAATTGTTCGGTTGTCGCTTTCAAGTGTACCGAAATGGCCAAATATTTTACACCTTTGGATAACCGCCAATGCCTCTTAAACATCTTAGATTCACTGGTGACGATTTTAGTAGTGGACACTTTGATGTTTATGAATGTTTAAACTCTCAAAAGCTGGATGTGAAGTTATCGATGAAACTGGTTGTATACTTACAACGCTTGACAGATGCCAAATGCATTTCAACACAAGTCCTACAAATACTGTTGTATTACTATTACTACTCGTAATTGAAACAAACCATGAAACTCAAACCGATTATGACAGCAGCAATCCAAGCTGTGAGATTTGAAACAAGATTACTGTTCACATGGCTAACTGTACGTTGCATGCTCAAGAGTAAGCTCAGCACACAGCTTGGTCATATTACAACCGGAGGGCCGAACTCACAATGTGGTATACAAAGAGATCCTTAACAAATAATTAGTGGTATATTTTCCCTCAGTTTAAAAAGGTTTAAGGTCTTCTTAATAAAACTTTTAAGGCAGTACTTCGCCGCTGCGAAGTGCGGGTATTTTGCTATATATATATATATATATAGATATAGATATAGATATATGTATGTATATGTGTGTGTATATATATATATATAGATATATAGATATAGATATAATGTGTGTGTATGTATGTACAGTATGTATGTGTATATATATAGAGAGAGATATAGATATAAATATATATAGATATTAGATATATATATAGATATAGATATATATACTGTATATATAATGTGTGAGTGTATGTATGTATGTGTATATATATATATACTAGCAGAATACCAAGCCTGAAAGTGAGAAGTAGTGTGTTAAAGAAGGTATGAAAACGAAAAGGAAAAATTTGAAAAATAACTTAACATGATTGTTAATGTAATTGTTTTGTCATTGATATGAGTGTTGTTCTCATATATATATATATATATATATATATATATATGTCTATATATATATATTTATATATATATATTTATATATAGCAAAATACCCATGGTTGGCAGTGGAGAAGTAGTGTGTTAAAGAAGGAAAGAGAAACAAAAGGAAACATTTTGAAAATAACGTAACATGATTGTCAATGTAATTGTTTTGTCACTGTTATGAGTGTCGCTGTGATATATATATTATATATATAGCAAAATACCCAACCAGCGATGTCGCGGTGTTAAAGAAGTTATGAAAAAGAAAAGGAAACATTTTAAAAATAATGTAATATGATTGTCAAAGTAATTGTTTTGTGTATTTGGCGGCAGCATCACAAAGTTGTTTTCGGTAGCTGCATCAGAAAATGTACTAACGACGTCTGAAACGCTTCCTTTTTACTGTTTTCTCACAGCTTGGATTGCTGCTGTCATAATGGGTTTGAGTCTACATATATATATATACATACATATATACATATATATACACATACATATCTTCATATCTATATACATATATACATATCTATACATATCTACATATACACACATATATATATATACATACCTATCTACATTATATATACACACACATACATAGACACACACAAATTTATATATGTGTGTGTCTGTATGTATGTATGTATGTATGTATGTATGTATGTGTGTGTGTGTATATATATATATAATGTAGATAGGTGTGTGTGTGTATATATATATATATATATATATACAACATACATACAAACATACACACAGGTATATATATGTGTATATATATGTATGTGTCTATATGTGTGTGTATAGCTTTGGTCACTGAGTGCAAGGGAAAAATAATAAAATATAGTCTATAAGTTATTAAACAGTAAAACATTAACGCTTTTAAGAAGTAAAGCTACATTGAGCACTACTGGAGTGGTTGCGGGTAAACTACATTTTAAAGACTGTGTAACACAACAGGTAAGTAGAACTAACAGCAGCTAAAATGTATATGGATCATCTCTCGGTAGTAGATCCCTTTTGAAAGGCGCTACACGATGGCTGTGGTATAGAAATTACATTTTCTATGTGAACGTTCAAATTTCTGCCTCTGGTAATGTGCCTTACTGGCATTTAAAGAAAATTAGTTTTGTGTCCTCTGCAGTGTTAAGAGAGAAAGGCTTTGGCTTGGGATAAAAGGAAAAAAGGTGTAAAGAAAGGAAAGTTGCCTTTTTTTTATATATTGTATAGAGAGATGTGTTCGCTGACGTTATGATCGCCTTTTGGGGACAGTCGCGGTGGGTCTTGTGTAGACTAGTGAGACGTCCCTGCCATTAATCGGCTGTGATGGCACTGTCAGTCCTCCACTCGTATATATCAAAATACCCGTGCCTCGCAGCGCAGAAGTAGTGTGTTAAAGAAGTAATGAAAAAGAAAAGGAAACATTTTAACAATAACTTAACATGATTGACATTGTCAAGAGTGTTGCTGTCATATATATGCCTGCCTAAATAAGTCAACCTCTCTTCGCTCTTACTTTTTTACCGTTCATTTAATCATGGCTAGTGGCGGAAATTATAAAATGGAAGGAGGTTTACACCGAGTATGGCTTTACCAAAACAATTATTGATGGCGAATCGATTATTCATAAGGCTTGAATTGGTGATCTGTTTTTCTGTGTTAACCTCATATTTTTTCATACTTCTTCTCAAACCAAGGTGGTGCGAGGGTAAAATGAATAGGGATGCGCTGATCAAAGTAATCAGTGTACCAGGAAATCATGCATTGACAAAAGTTCCCCTTTCCTTGTAATGCAAAGTGTGATTAAATGCATTATTTTTTAACGCTATGGAGCACATGCATCAAGCTTCTCAGCTGTGCTTGTGCTAAGAAAAGGAAACATTTTAAAAATAACGTAACACGCATTGTCAATGTAACCTTTTGTAAGTAGTGCCTGGAGGATTCAGTGTGGAGAAACTCTAGAGACAGCGTGTGTATTAACTTGTGGATTTTTCTGTGAGTATTTTGTGGCAGTGTGACGAAGTTGCTTCGAAAGACAGCATTAGCCGCGGAGCACAGCTCAGAGCGAAATGAGGTAAATGGGAGGGGAGATGATGACGTGACTCCATCACCCGCCTTAACTGTCAATCCCCTACAAACACAGTCTCTCAGATTTTGCATAAGCACACCCCTTCACCTGCAATTTTAACTTAGTTAAAAAATGATCAAAACTCTCGTTTATATCCCGCCCTCTCATTAAACTTGTATCCCGCATTACCCGTGGGCATGAGAAACGCCAGCGGCAGCCTGTCTATGAACTTAATTTAAAGTTTAGGTTTACACCTTGCTTTCTTTCCGAAGTAGCAGCACTCATGAATATGGTAGTATATGTCACTCGCTCGCTTCTTATTGTTTCGCTGCCTTCTCAATTATACCTGTATAGGTTAATACATGTTTTCTTCAGCGCTTTTTGGAGGTCTTCCTGGTTTTCTACGCACTGCGTTGACATTCAGTTCACGTGATTACGGGAGGCGTGATGATGTCACACAAAACTCCGCCCCCCACGGCTTTCGAGCTCAACTCCATTACAGTAAATGGAGAAAAATACCTTCCAGTTATGAACATTAGGCGTAGAATTTCTAAATGAAACTTGCCCAACTTTTGTAAGTAAGCTGTAAGGAATGAGCCTGCCAAATTTCAGCCTTCTACCCACATGGGAACTTGGAGAATTAGTGATGAGTCAGTCAGTCAGTGAGTCAGTCAGTCAGTCAGTGAGGGCTTTGCCTTTTATTAGTATAGATATATTACAGCAACACTCATAACAGTGACAAAACAATTACATTGATGATCATGTTACGTTATTTTCAAAATGTTTCCTTTTCTTTTTCATTACTTCTTTGACACACTACTTCTCTGCTGCGAAGCACGGGTATTTTGCTAGTATATATATATATAGTCATAGACAGCCGGCAGAGGCGCCTTTTCCTTGGTAGGACTGAGGGAGCAATTGTGGAACACTAGATCACAGCCACCGTAGGGTGCCAGCGGTGCCTCAGACTCCCGCAGGGCTTCATGGGAGATGGAGTTACATACAGCCCTGTTGGGATCTGTGGACGCCGCTCCTTTCACCACACCTGGAAGTGCTGCCAGAAGTAGGTCATCAAGCACCTGGAGCACTTCTGGGTAACATATAAAAGGAGCCAGCAGACAGAACTCGAGGGCCAGAGTCAGGCAGAAGAGGACAAAGTCTGAGGAGGAGTGCAGGGAGAAGGACTGGTGGCAAGGAAGGGACTGAATTTTGTGTTGTGTGGTGATTGGTGCATTGTGCTGTGGGGAGCAGGGTGAAACGCTCCCCAATTGTAAATAAAACGTATGTAGTGTGGCAAAATCTGTCTCCTGGCTGTCTGTCCAGGTCTGGCTTCACAATATATATACAGTATATAGTTATAGTGTTAAAACTGTGTTCTGTGTTTTTTAGGTAAGGAAGATAGAGAGTTTAAGGTAAGGTATTCATATCAGCTAGTCATGCAATTAAGAATTTTACTGTGCTCTGTGTGTGACAATGATGACCCTCTAAATCTATTGTAAAACTCTGTATACTATAGTATATAAATATAGCATATAGTATTAAACGTGGCAAAAATAATGTATTTATTTGGCAATATCATCAGAATATCATTTCAGCTTCTACACCATTTCACCTGTTACTGTCTTTCACTACATGCCTTAAATATCCTTTGCACAGTTTTTTATATAATGATGTAAGGCACAGTTCCATATTATGAAAGGTGTGTAAGCTTAATAACCCTTCTGAAAACTTGGGAAAAAGGGAAAAGTATACATCAGAATCCCTTTTTGGCTTTATTGGTGGGATTTGCCCATTCTTTTGCAAATCTTTAATTGCAATGTGTGCCTGCTCTGCCTCCTTAATAATGGTTATCTGGTCTTCTAAAAATAATTTTCAATGGAAGTATTTTATCATTATATTGTAAGTATTTATGCATTCTACCTATTCCGAAAGGATGAGAAGATGATAAATGTGATAGTGGTCATTACTGCTGTTCTCCTGTTTATAAATGTGTTATCATCATGTGGTATATAATACATCCACACAGGACAAAAACAAATTCATATGACTGTGGTATTCAAAATAACATTTAATAGGATTCTATCTAATTATCAAGTCTCAAAGACATTTGATTCCTAGATGAAACCTTTTCTCAGTTCTGTAATTAAACAGACAATATCACAGAATTATGATCTCCAGAATAAAAAACAGTTTCGCCTCTAAAACTAAAGTACTTGTCATGACTAACTTAATGCACCCACATTATCTGACTGTTATTTATGAATACACAATGTATCTTATAGAAATTTTACTTGAATCTAATTAATTATCTCTGTCCATTCATTCATTCTATGAACCTTGCAATGGATAGCAAGAAGTGGAGGAGGGGGGTCCCAGCCAAGATGGTGGGTGGCCACACCAGTGAACAAAAAACAAAAAGAAACACAGGGAATTCCCTGCCACAACCAGGAGGTTAGAAAATGGTGCCATATTGTAGTGGACATGCTGGCATCCTGGAGGGGCACAATCAAGGATCTTGGCCCAACCAGAAAGACAACATCATGGAGGGATAAGGGGGTACAACATTATTGAACTATATACTCCCTTGACATACTAGATGGCAACATATTTGGATGATTCTATCTATACGGACACCCGCAGGGTTTGCTGGGAGTCCTGCAGGGCAGCCCTGTTGGATGACACCAGGAGTGCAGAAGGAGTAGAATAAGATTGTATATTTATTGGCAATGTTCACTTGGGGAGATGGGTGACAAATAAAAATTCTTTATTTGAACCCAGAACTGTGTTGGGTGATACTGCGTTTGGGTTTTGGGGTTCAGTGGCACCCCTAATGGTTACAACGCTTAATGTCATATTTGCTGGCATGGGGGAGTCAACGCCTGTCCTACAAGGTTTTTGTACAAGGCACGAATCTTCCCAGAATGTGGCACTAGTCTATCGCAGGGCTCCTTCCAACACAATCCCATTGTCTTTCAGGTCATGCTACATTGTAGTAATTAGTGATTACCTAATCTGCAAGTCTTTGTGATATAGAAGGAAAACCAGAATACCCATTGACTCTTTGTCAAAACATTTTCCCTAACTCTGGACTCAAGTTGGCCTCTTTAGTGAGGTTGTTTTAAACCCTGTCCCAGGATCATATATAGCCAAAACTCTAACCACTTTTTAGTAGCTGGGGGCTGGTTGGAGAACTCAATCTAGTGTGTCTAGGTGTCCTTGGAAATGTATCTCAAGGTCCAATCTAATAAATAATCCAAAGCTTTTTTTACTTTTCCCTGAGCAGATGGGTGGAAGAATAATAGTCTATTGCCAGGTTGCCTTGAACTCACAGTACCTTTGAATAGGCATTTTGGCCCTAGTGACCCCAGCTATGTGCTACCCTTGTCTTGTGACACATGGAATAAGTGACCAATGAGAGGGGTAGAGAATGGTAGCTTGGAGACCTTCAAAACTTGACTCAGTGTTACTTTGGAAAAATTATATAAATAGGGTAAACTGAATGGCTTGCTATGATGAAAATTGTCACAATTTTCTAATTTTCTTCCTGGCCTCGTTGTCTCTTGCCTTCCCTCTCTATCTCTGTGTCTCTCTTGCTGAGCTCTCAGATATTTTGAAGAAACATTTTGTGTTTCTCCTTGGGCCATAACGTCATCTCTCATGTAAGGATACCCTTTCTTGGTTCCAAGTCTTATAATAACTACTGGCCACTAACAGCACCTGACTCCCTGTTCTTGCACGCCGTGCAGCTCTTTTCTTCCTATGTGGATCACGTCCTCCTACACAGAATTTATCTGGCACTTTAGTTTGTGCTGTATCACAGTGGTGGTGCCTTTCTCTTGGCAGCCTCTTGCCAGCCACG
Organism: Polypterus senegalus; assembly: GCF_016835505.1. NCBI lineage: Eukaryota > Metazoa > Chordata > Cladistia > Polypteriformes > Polypteridae > Polypterus > Polypterus senegalus. The sequence goes on along the minus strand of NC_053157.1, from coordinate 119,337,486 downwards.
TACTCCCTTGCAATTTCAAAATCAAATCAAGCATGGATATATTAAGTTGCAGACATCTGTGCCATATTGCTCATTCTTTGTCAAGTTTAGAATCCTGAGCTAGCTATAAATTAAAAGTATATATTAAACTTTTTGTTTGACTTTCAAGTTCACAAAGATGGGGAAATTAAAACTCACAGCATATCTTTTCTGTCCTTCAATGAACCTGTAAAGTTATTGAAATTGAGTAAGGTCCTCTACACATTTATAATCTTGCAATAAATTTAATTATGCATAATATATGGTATAAACGTTTAAAACTGAGTCATTTTTCTCTTTTCACTGAAACCATTTCAGGTCATTATTGCATACTTTTTATCTACTCCTACTTTTGTTGAGAAATGTTTAGTTCTAAAATCAGACATCAAAAAAGTAACACTTCAGTGCATCAAGCTTGTTTGGTTAGCTAATAGCCAAGTTATGCCAATACCTCCTCTGCACACGTATGAGGCATATGAGTAAATTAGTCAAAAATTGTTTAAACTAGGGAATGGGGGCAGGAAGTTTAGGATAGACAAATTTAAAATTGTAAATTGGGACAAAAAATAATAGTGTACAATAAACATGCGTTGTAATGTAAATTCTAACTCAAAGGTTAAGTGCAAAAGTAAAATAAATACATTAAAAATAGCTTGGCTTAAAGCTAGAAGTATCAAAAATAAAACAAGTGAGTTGGAGTTATGTGTAGATGAGAATAATTAGGATATTATAGCAATAATAGATATCTGGCTAAGTAACAAAGGGGATGAGCATAATATACATAGGTGCAAATTTTTAGGAAGGATAGGCAGAAGAGAAAAGGAGGAACACTTGGCATTTATGTAAAACAGATTTAAAATACAAATCTTCTCAGTTGGATATTGAGCCCCATCTTAGTAAGGACATCTGGATTAGTTTGGAAAGCATTTCAATTCTTTAGTAATATTAAAAATGCAAGTTTACAGGGGGATATTGTAGTCTTGGGGAACTTTAACTGCCTGAATATTAATTGGGTTAACATTGCAATTAGTGGAGTACAAGAGCAGTATATTTCAGATGTAATAAGTGACTTTTTTAACACAGAATGTTAAGGCACCAATGCAGGGGGAAGTCTGTCTGAATTTTGTAATAATCAGGAGAGAATTCAGAATGCAGTGGTGATGTAACTGCTAGGGCCAAGTATTCATAATATAATGCAATTCTCAAGTTTAAGCATAGCATGAATGTAAAAACTAAAACTGATAAATATAATTGTGGTAAGGCAAATTTTAAATAGAAGTGACAAAGACTTAAAGGGATAAACTGGGATAAGCTTTTAGGTATGGAAACAGCCAAGGAGCAGTGGAATAGTTTTAAAATATCTCTCTATTATAATAAAAAAAATCCTGCAACGAGAGGAGACTTTTTGGAAGATTTTTTCAAGTCCTGCAAGTTGAGACCTTGGCCATGAGATTCAAATAAGAGTCATGCCCTCCTCTCAACCATTTTCAAATACGCACACAGTAATTTCATTCATGTGAATGCTTTTGGCAGACACATTTTCTGCTCTCTCAGATCTTATCAATTTTAACATTTTCCTCACTTTAAGTTCACAATTAAAGAAGACATATTATGTACAAATCTTATTGAAGAATTTCATCATGAAAACTCTCAGGGTTGGTGGCAAGATCCTGCACCAAGTGGAGGAGTTCAAGTATCTTGGGGTCTTGTTCATGAGTGAGGGAAGAATGGAGTGTGAGATCGACAGGCGGATTGTCGTGGTGAAAAAGAAGCTGAACCGTAAGGCAAAGCTCTCAATTTACCAGTCGATCTACGTTCCTACCCTCACCTATGGTCATGAGCTATGGGTAGTGACTGAAAGATCAAGATTGCGAATACAAGAGGCTGAAATGAGTTTCCTCCGCAGGGTGTCTGGGCTTTCCCTTAAAGATAAGGTGAGAAGTTCAGTCATCCGGGAGGGGCTCAGAGTAGAGCCACTGCTTCTCCGCATCTAGAGGAGTCAGATGAGGTGGCTCAGGCATCTGATCAGGATGCCTCCTGGACCCCACCCTGGTGAGGTGTTCCAGGCATGTCCGACCGGAAGGACTATGTCACCCGGCTGGCCTGGGGACGCCTCGAGATTCCCCCGGAAAAGCTAGAAAAAGTCGCCGAGGAGAGGGAAGTCTGGGCATCTCTGCTCAAGCTGCTGCCCCCGTGACCCAATCACGGATAAGCGGAAGAGGATGGATGGATGGGTTATCAACAGAAAAAATGAGTACACGGCCAATTCTAGCAATGAAAAATGATGAAGTCAAATGAATTAATGCAAAAAATGTTGATCAATTATACAGCAAATTGGTTAAATGCGTATCAATAGACTATGCTGAAACAGTTGGTAATGGTCGTGCAGAAGATGAAAACATCAACTTACAATATCCCGAAGTATAACTACAACTGTTAACACCATCTGGTGTTCCACCACGTGAATTACTGTAGAAAGAAGTGAGCAGTGGGCAAAGCCTTCTAGTATTACATATAATTCCCACAATTTGGTATTAGTAAGAAATAAAAAAACTCTGCAGTAGGTAAATAAGGAGAAGAAAAATGAACTGCAAGGAAAAAACAGCTGTATAAGGTGTATAAGACTAATAATTCCAATGCGAATCACAGGGTGTATGAGAACATGAGGACACCATTAAGAAGGATATTAGAGAATCTAAAAGGCAATTAGAGAGGAACATAGCAGATAAGGAGAAAGATTACCCAAAGAGATTCTTTCAGTATTTTAGTAGAAAAATAATAGTCAAGGAGGAGGTTAAAATATAAAGATAAATGAAATAGCAGATGCTCTAAACTTGCATTTTTCTGATTTTCTTCACATGTGAGAAACTGGATTGCCTCTTAGCAGTAAAACGGACTACTAAGGAGGAACTCAGTGATTTGGAAATTGTAGAGGAAGAAGTACTGCTCAGATTAAATAGGCTAAAATCAAACAAATCACCAGGACCAGAAAATATTTATCCTCAAATTCTTTAGGAGGTTAGTGACTCCATATATAAAACCTTCACACATATTTTTAGGAAGTCACTGTGCGCTGGGGAAATGCCACAGGATTGGAAAATGGCAAATATTATTCTGCTATATAAAAATTGTGATCACAGGTAATTTAATGGAAGGAATTATTAAGGGAAATAATTGAGCTACACATGGCAGGAACATGAGTTTTTCTGAACAATCAGTATGGATTCAGAAGAGGGAAGTCATGTTTTACAAACATTCTGGAATGATATGAGGAAGCAACAAATTTGTTCAAGAATATAATCAAAGAAAAAGAAATTGGGTTAGGGTAGAACACTGACATGACCGCTTGGGTAGTGCAGCGGTAAGAACTGCTGACTCATAATCAAGAGGTCGCAGGTTCCATTGTGGGCACTTCCTACCTTTACTGTTTTGAGTAGTGAGCTGCTCTTATTGTTACTATTATAGAATAAAAACATACATTTGATTTGAGTCTGTAACAGCCGGTGTAAATGCATGGTAATTGTACAAGTTAGTGTTTTGTTTTATTATTCACTTTTATTCTCTTAGTCATGTTCACGCTCTTCCCAATCTGACACTGCTGTTTTCAAATAAAGACGTGCAATAACAGAGGTGAACTCAGATGAGGGTGAGTGTTCTACATCGGAGAAAGAGAATAGAAGCCCTCCCCGCAAGAAACATCCACTCACACATAAGAACAATGCAGCTGCACCAGGAGTAAAGGCGAAAGATGGCACAGTTTGGATGCAGCAACAGGTTGGCCGTCATTCTGCCCCACACCTTTCCTTCAATAAGGCAGCACGGCTTACAGAGCTCGTCAAGGTATCGTGCAAAGCCCAGTTTGTGATTATGTTTTGTGATTATCTTATATGAAAAACATTTATGTGTTACTTATATAAAAACCACATTGAATGTTGTTTACCTATATTTATTTACTTCTCTTCCTACAGCGTAAACTCACAAGTAGACTGCAGAGCTTCCTGTGTTTGATTGGCACTGGCATGCTGACAAAGTGCATGTGCAATGCCACTCCTTATTCAGGAAAAGATTGCTGTGTTATTGTATCATGTGCTGTATTGTTAGGACATTTGTTTACACAAGTGGAACTAGTGACAAATATATTCACTGTAAAATATAGTGATAATAAATTAAACTGAACTGAAACCAATTCTTTGGACAGTTACAACATGCACAAAAGTCTTCTGTATAAATTGTTAATAGTTTAATTTTTAAACCTGTCATGAGGTAAGAAATTTGATTTGTAGCCAGGTGCATTCTCTTAATAAATATTTCTAAAATCCTATGAAAGTGTGTTAATTCATAAAATATAACTGAGTTTGTGACTATATGTACTGCATATAAATATGTTTTTTTTCTGGCATCATTCAAAAAAGGCAGCACAGATGTTCATGTAAATTAGAGGATAATGCAGGGATAGTTTAATGTAGAATACATTTAATATCAGTGATTTTTAAGTTCAGTCCTAAGGCCCAGTGTGGCTGCAGGCTTTTGTCCTAAACAACTTCTGCTTTTAATTTGACTCCAAACTTGATTAAGTAAATTTAAATCCAGTTTTTGTGTTTTAGTGGAAATCTAGAAATTAGTTATAATGTCATAAGGATGCCAGCTGGACGGCTCCCCCTAGAGCTTGCTCTAGGCATGTCCTGCTGGGTGGAGATGCTGTGGCACACCCAGAATATGCTGGATGGATTATATTACTTGGCTGATTTAGGAATGCCTGGGAAGTCTTTAGCCAAGAAATTAGTAAGGTTTTCTGCTAAAATATATATATATATATATATATATATATATATATATATATATATATATTTAATTTTAGGTAAAGTTAATAGAGCTCTCCATTTGTCCTCATATATATTTTGAGGAGACAAGATATGAAGGCAAGATAAACAGTTGGAGTTCCCAGGAGGATGCCCTGTAGAATTGTCAGGAAAGAAATCTTTATGATTAATAAATGAAATGTAAGATTGTCAGGATCTACTGTACAGTACAGCAAAAGCTAGCTCTTCACATAAGTCTGTTGTCTTTGGATGCTGGCTTGAAAATGAACTAAGTGGTGAAATTCTTTAGCAAGTGCGACAGGGCAGAAGTGATATTTCACAGTGTGCTATAGTGGCTGCAGGTTTTCATTCTAACCCTTTTCCTAAGTAGTAACCAGTTTTTGCTGCTAATTAACTCTATTGCCTTCTAACTGACTTGACCTTTAGTATCATTTATTTTTTCTTTAATTAGCAGATAAACAATGAGATACAAAACAAGCCAATAAATGACCAGCAACCTGTGTCCATCATACAATATCTGAAAATAAGGAAAGGTTAAGATCTCAGTAATATTGATCTGCTCTGGTCGACCAAAATGTTGACAGTGCTCTTAGAAATAAATAAAATGAACTATTTTGAGAATATCTGTTGTGGCAAAAAGAGACCACCAACAAGGCATAGAATTAAATATTAGCTTTAATTAACAAGATTTGACTTCTATTTAAATATTGGTTGGAGTGAAATTGATTGGTGTTTGTGTGTTGGGTTTGGCCCCAACTTAGCTGGTCATCTGTGGGCTCACTTCACATGTCATTCCTGTTTGCATGCCATTTATGGAAAAAATGAAGTCATTCAGAGGACTGAATCCTAAAAGACAAGTTAACTAAAATGAAGGGAATAAGGAAATTAGCAGCAAAAACCGGTCAACTAATTAAGAAAATGATTAGAATCAAAATCTGAAGCCTCCAGGAACATACTGGACAGGAGCATGTTAAACACTTCATGTACTCATGTGTTTGACTATTTGTGTGTATAGTTTATATATACAGTATGTATGTGTATGTATAATATATATATACAGGTAAAATTCTGTTACAACGAACTTCCAGGGACCTAATAAATATTTTGTTGTAATGAAAATTTCATTGTAATGAGATTCTGTATTTGTAGATATAGTGCTTTCTTTAACTTGCATCCAGGCATCTGCAATCATTTAAATAGCTTCTTTCACGTTAATTTTAATCTCTTCCTGTCTGCAAGTTATGCTGATGAGAATTTTCTTAGCATTTTCTTGTGATAATACACTTTCAGGGTGCGAATGATACCCAAATCCAGTGGCTGAAAGCACTGCCGTGCAATTGGATGAGAGGAATTCAACACAAACATTATCTAAATGTGGAAGCATATTGTGGGCAGCACAGTTATCAATCAGAAGCCGAATCATCCTTTTCTTCTTCTTCATATTGTGAGGTTTCTGAACTCTTTTGGGATCCCCACCACCCCACACCCAACAGGAATGTCACGCTGAAGTGTGTCCAGAAGCGCGATTGCAGCGTCTGGAAGATTGTTTGTGCGTTGCTGGGGCAGGGCAACAGCAGGCTCAGCAGTGAAATAAGGCACCACAGAAACAAATTCTAAAAGATCAGGGTCATGTTATAAATCCCTCTTACACCCCAAAACACGTTGCTGAGTCTCAGTACTTCTAGCAAAACCAGCTTTATTCAGCTTGAAACAGGAAAAGCAGGGTTATTTATTGTAGCAGGGTCTGTCACTTTCCTACAAACAGACACAGCAGTCAGGCAGGGTTGTGGCCAGGTTAGTGGCCAAGTAATCCTGTGACCTGCGTTTACATTGTTCCTTGCATAACCCGTCAAGATCTTTTCTGTTTACTTTGGCAGAGAGACGCAACAGAGCTATGAGCCTGCTGTTGCCCCGACAACAGATAAACAGTCTTCCACAGACGCTGTGATCGCACTTCAGGAAGCTCTTCGGCGTGTTGTCCAGTTCATGGAGGGCCCAAGAGAGTTTAGAAACTTCACATTTTCTTGAATGAGTGCCACATTAATAGGAATGTTTCTTGAACGAGCATCACTGAACCGCATAAAAACGGCTTTTTTAGCATCTTCAAATGCAGCAGTTTGCATACACTTGCAACCCGAAATTTTTCTTCTTTTTTTGCTCGGTCTTTCAAGAAAGTTGACAGTGTCGGTGGCGAAATTCCGTCACCGGCACGTTTTTTTCTTTTTTGCCGCAATCGAGAGCTGCAAAGATTTGTATTTTTTTTTTCTAGTATGAACTGTAATCGTTTTTTCATGTCTGCCGTTTCTATAGAAGGGTGACAATGAGTTAAATTCCAATGTTTGTTTTTCAAATGTTGACAAGCGATAAGCAAAAGGTATCACTGAAAACCACAAAAAACAAAAACAGCAAAAAACAGTATGAGCAAAGTTCGAAGAAAGAATTTTTTTTACAATGTTTCTGTTTGGGGATCATTGACTAACTGCTCTGTGGATGATTCATTCAGGCATTTCAATGTCTTTTAGGCACTTCGTTGTAATGAAAGTATCTGCTTAATGTACTTCGTTGTAATGAGATTTCTATAGATTTGTGTCATATGGGGAAACTGTCGGGACCATAAAAATACTTTGTTGTAATAAAAATTTCATTGTAAAGAAATTTGTTGTAATGGAATTTTACCTGTATATAAATATATATATATATACAGTATATATATATATATATATATATATATATATATATATATATATATATATATATATATATATATATATATATATATATATATATATATGTTACATAGTTTACTGTCAAATAATGCAAAGAGTACGCCACACGTGTTTCGCCCTTATTTGGGCTCATCAGGCATACACACTCTACTGCACCCCTCGCGGGGATCAAACCTCGGCATCAGAGGCAAAGCCTCTTTACATATGCCACGGCATGTGGTTTGTTTATTTGACAGCCTGGAGATCGGAGTAATTACATTCATAGCATTCGTATTGTGGCGGACAGCTGGGGATCCTGCCCAGCCTTGGACACCTAGAAGGACCAGGAGAGGGAAAATATCTCGCCTGGGCCACGAGAGGGCAGCTGTTCTGGTCTGCATGGGGGCCAAGGGATCAAAGCTTAGAAGCTCAACCCTGTTGGTGCCTGTGGCCACCAGCAGGGGAAGTCTGGATAGATTCCAGGCACACCCGGAGGCACACTAAGAAGTGGCATCAGAAGATCATCATGAAGCCGCCTCACTCCATTAGTCAAGCCGGAGCTTGCATGTGGAGGAGTGAGGGTGGCAGAAAGAGAAGAAGAGAGAGAAAAGAATGGACTGAGTTTGGCTAGCTGAGCATTGTGTGGTGCTGTATAAGAGGAAAAACATTAAACGTGTGTGTTTTGGACATCTATTGTTGTGTCTGTCTGTGTACGGGGAGCTGGTTTACCACATTAATGAAAAAGAATGTGTGAATGTGAGACACACAAGAGTGCGAGACACACAAGAAGGAGAAGCGGTATGGGAAACATGCGGAGAGTCATCTTCAAAGATGGGGAGTATAAAAGTGGACAGGATACAAGAAAGGTGCCTTGCAAATAACGACAGTTTCTGAGAAGCAGGCTTTATGGGAACACACTCGAGAGATGGTGCGCTGGTGATGAAACATTCACACACATGCAAATAGTAAGGACAGTAGCAGAAAGTTCAAATAGGGCAAATTATTTTTAAATGATTCAATTAGCTGTCTTTGACAGGTAGTATGACTAGTATATACTGTATATAATCACATGCCTGCGCGTGGTTGACAGCTTAAGGGCTCTGGTGATGGTAGTTACCTACCAAACAAGTGATTGGTGCTGTTTGCTAATGCCTTTTCTCTTCCTCCCACTGTAGGATTGAAGTTTGACAGCCATTCCACTTCTGAAGTCCCTTCTGTTGTCTGCCTTCCTGGACCCGCCCCTTCCTGCCTTATAGTAAAGAATATTCTATAAATCAAATCTTATCTTTTTATAAAAATCTTCAGTCTGGATTTCACCAATGTCAAGGCACATAAAAAACATTAACTTTTTTTGTAAATGATTTTCTCAGTGTGGTATAGATACTACATTATATTCACATTAATGTAGGGAGTGGTGCCCTGCATTTAGAGCATCTGGCATGCTTGGTGCTACATTAATTTTTAAAATTCATAACTATAGTCACCAGTATGGAAGTCATGCTTATAATATTTCAAATATTTGGGGCATAGGAGTGGCTCTGAGCCTAAGGATCTAATGATCTTAAAACATTGCATATCAATCAGATTTTGACTTTGCTAACTCGATAAAAATTCAGATTGTCAGCCTAGCTCTTTAACCTGGAATTGTCAAACAGTCCTATTACGTTTTCTGAATGTGACTTTCTTTTTCTACAAGCATTTAATTCAGAGGGAGGTTACTACAGACCTCATTGTTTAATAAAATGGATTACTTTTTCAGCTTGTGATGTCAGAAATGCACTATAGTGTGTGTGTTTTTTACTTCATTTAATTTTGTATCCTAAAGATAGGCAAGTTGCATTAAATGTTGCTCCTAAATTGGACCACTGGGGTTACCAATACCCCTTTCAGGCTTGTTTTTTTCTGACTTGTGAATAAAGTGAATTCAGAGAATAAATAAGTGACTAGATGAAAACTGCTGCATTTGCCCGCTGCATTAATGTACATTTTCTATGGTCATTTAGTGAGAAAAAACCTTTCCAGTAACTTCTTTATTATTTCTGTTTTCTTATAACTTTCATTACAACAGTAAATAAGATAAACGGTTCAATATTAGGTATATTTTGTATTGTACCTCTTTTAATTTTGAATAACATGCAGTAATGGTATGTTGGCTAGCACTGCTACTTTACATTTTTCAAGCCCTGTGTGCAAATCCTCCCCAAAATAACGTGAGGGGTTTGTACATTCCCTTCATGTTTGTTTTCTCTGGGTATTCTGGACTTCCACCCGAACCCAAAGATTTGCACATTAGGTTAATTGACAAAATTGGCTCAGTGTATATTTCAGCTTGAGTTTTCCCTGCATCAACCTGGTTTTCCCTCTGTGGCCAATTTCCACCTTAAATTTTACAAAATCAGCTTGTGTTCCGCACTCCTCAAATCTGAAGTGCATTAAATGGTTTCCACAATGAATGGCTCTTGTAACTGCGTGGGATGAAATTGACTTAAAATAATGAAAATAAATTATTCATGTTTTCACAAGCCACATAGCCCTGGTCAAAGTTATATATAACATTTATAATCCAGTTTAATCCAATTCAGCATCATGGTGGCTAGAGACATTAGTTTTATTAATATTTTATTTATAACCACAATAAAAGGGTACAAATATAGTATTTACTTCAGGCAATTAGCTGTATTGATGTACAGTTTACTTGAAAAATAAAAATTAAAAAAAAAAAATTAAAAATGAAACTATAAATATTATAAGCACTTTCTCATTCTACATGTTAAAACTTACAAAATCACTTTGAATGGTTTTAAATGTGCAGACTACAGCAAAACATTACTGTAAAATCTTTATTAAATACCATAAACCATTATAAAATAAATAATAAAGGAAATGGCAAAAATCTGGAAGTACAAAATTATAACAATCCGTTTAAAAAAGTATATCGTGATGGCTGAAAGTTCTTTATTCCCTAAAAAGGATTATGTTAAATCCAGTCAGACTGAAAACAATTTTATTAGCATGAGAATATTTTTTATGGAAGTGTTTTAATTTATACTCTATCTAGCTATCTCTCTATCTATTCTTCTAAATACATATAATAGTTGATATTAGTAATAGTCAGACTTCACTTGATAGGATATCTGGTGTGAGATATGGCCGGCCATTCACCCTGGCCAATACCCCCAGGCCGCCAGATGGAGCCCTCCTTGCAGCATAGAGGTGCCCCGAATGCCAGCAGGGAATTATAGACAGTGGAATTATAATGTACAACCCTGCTGGATACCAAGGGTGCCACCAGGAGTTGCTGCCCTCAGGCCCAGCGATTTATATTTCCCATATAGCCCAGAAGCATTTCCAAGTCACGGGAACGGAAGAAATGATATACTTCCAGGCTGAAGAAAAAGAGAAGTTTTTACCTGACCCGGAAGTGCTGGATAATTACATGGACTGAGGGCTCAGAAGCACTTCCGGGTCGTGGACTATAAAGGACTGTGGGAGATCCCAGATGGATGAGCCGAGTTGGGAGGCAGGGTGGCTTAGCGTCAGGGAGTGGAGGATTGGATTATTGTTTATTTATTGAGTATTTGGGAGTGGAGGGTGCTTTGTGCACTTATTTATAATAATAAATATTATTATTGGACTTTTACCTGGTGTCTGATGAGTGGTCTGAGGGTTCAAGGGGTCAAGAAAGCCCTAAACTGTTACACTAGCTAAAGAAAAAAATCCTGAAATCTCTAAAGCCCATGCTTTATTTTCTTTGCAACTTTATCTACAAATTGTACACAATCTTGTAAAAATGACAAATTTATTTGTGCTTGTAAGACTTGTTAAATATTTACAGTATATACTTGTGTTTAAGTTCTCCATCAGATAAGTCAGGGCTTGATTATACTGTATAATTTCCGGTATTTAATAATGTCGGTCATATAAGTTGAATGCAGAAAACTCACGCTATTGGTCCAAGAGATTATGACATGTGTCACACACGTGCGACTAGGAAAATGTTGTATGGACCAAGCAAAGCTAATTCCACGGCAGGCTAGGGGGTGGCGGGGTGCACTTAACATTCTCCTGTTATCTCTACAGACCAGCCGCGGGAAAACCTGTCTGATTTAAAACAGATGACATCATTTCCGGTTCCGGCGCTCAGAAGAATATCACTTCCAGTTATGGCTGACTAATGAAGAACATCACTTCCGGTTCCCTTACATCACTTCCTGTCCTATCTCTTAAAGCCGCCATCTTGTCAAACCTTCATCAGTTCTGTTTTGGACTTGATATAGAGAACATCTCTGTATTTAATAAAGCCTCTTTTGCTGCCCCAAACCTTTTTAAGTGTGTCGAGTGAATTCCTTTTACACATGCTAACGGTCACCTGAGAGAGTAACCATGGAGCACACTGCCTTTTTTTTCTATGTATTGTGCCTACGTGAACACACAGTAATAGCCAAACTATTACGACGCAACGTTTGCACTGTTTTGTGTTTTTGTATCTCACACCCTCATACACCTTTATCGTAAGAGCATCCCTTATCAACGATGGAGCGTTTGATCAGAAGAAAATATGAAGCTGGTTTTAAATTAAAAAGTCATTAAAGTGGCAAAAGAAATAAGTAACTGCGCTGCTGCAACCAAATGTGATGTGTATGACAAACTGCTGCGAAATTGGAGGAAGCACGAATATGTAAAAAAAAAATTGTCATATTTTTGAACAGGCGTATAAGTTGGGGTCTGATTTTTATGATCGATTTTTCGGGTTTCAAGACCTGAATTATACATTAAAATATATGGTAATTATTATTTTTAAAAGTATCAGTATTGTTTATATGGCTATCAGAGTAGTTAATTTATCCTAGGGTTCTCTGTAGGAAGTAAGTTTCCTTTAAAATAATAAACTGTACGCTAAAATTTATTAAACAGCATGATAAGCTTCAAAGTTCCAAGTTCAAATTCCTGTCTGAGAACTGTCTGTATATTATTTGCACATTTTATTTTCTTTAAATGCTTTGGTATCCTCTGATCTCTGCAGTGTGTCCAGGTGAGGGTGACTGGTTACTCTACGCTGCAACTCTACTGGAACTTCACATTAGTACAACCAAGAAACTGGTTATTGACGTTTGCCACAATAAAGAGCTTCTATGTCCGATCAGTATTCAGGGAGTAAATGTATAGCTGGTCCACTGCTACTTGGGGGGGAGGGGGTCCACATCAATGGCAGGTTGGACTGGTATTGTAACACAGAGGAACTATATAAGAAAGGAAATAGCAGGCTCTTTTTTCTTAAGTGATATGAGAAATAACATCTTTCTATAACTCTGTGATGGCCAGAATGATTTTCTGTGCTGTGGTGTGCTGCACTGGTAACATCACTTCAAGAGAGGTCCACTGAATTAACAAGCTAATTAAAAGGTCAGGCTTAGTTATGGGATGCACTCTTGAATCCCCTGGAGGCTGTAAAGAAGCAGAGAATTAAAACAAAACTGAGTGCCATTATGAACAATGCAGCACATCCTCTCTCTGACACAGTAACTCTGAGTACTTCCAGCCAACAAATTACTCATCAGAAGAGTGTCAAGAAACATCACTGGGGTTCCTTTATACCAACAGCAATACATCTGCATAATGCCTCACTGTAACTGTGACTGCCAAGTAGTACATTTCTTTCTTTAAATGTTCTTCCTTTGCTGTCATTCTATCTACTCTAAGTTGACCCTGATTGTGATCTGCAAAGAAATGGCATTCTGACCACAGATGCTTCCTGTTAGCTTAGGCTTATGTTTCAGTCTTAATATCTCTGTATTGGAATAGGAGGGTTTTGAAAACGAATGGATGAATGAATAGTAATAAATATTACTCTAAATAAGATCTCAGTCTCAGTGGTGGAGACCCCATATTGCTGCAGGTTTTTGTTCCTACCAGTTTCATAACCAGTGAGTCATTTTACCACTCATTGGGTTTGTTTAATTAGATTAGCTCATCTCTTTTCCTGCATTCAGAACAGGATAGCAGTGTAATTTTTATATATATAAGAATTTACAAATATTTGTATTTTTGCTATAGCTTTAACTATTTACAGCTCTTTTGCTATTTTCATTTATATTTCCTTTTCAGTGTACTTTGTCCCCTTAATTTTATCATCATAATGACAACAAGAAAGAGGTGAATTGCTGAAACTAATTTAGCATTTTAAGTAAATGATTTTTTATGAAAATCTTTAAAACCAAGTTAAAAAATAAAAACACTCAATTATCTCAGTGTAATAGGTTATTTCTTGGTACAGGCTAATAAAATTTTATCAAAGCTATTTTTTATATTTTTTTATTTTTACTCTGACTCAAAATATAGAAACTGGGAAATAACAGCTTTCTTAATTAACCTAGCAGTTCAAATTGAATAAGAAGTTGGTTGAATCAAAGACATGCTGCCACGTGAGGTCACCAAGACTGAGCTTTAGAACTACTACTCTAAATAAAGGGAGAAATAAATGACAACAAAGTCTCATCCTTTACATGTTTACTAGATGTTATTCCCCTGTTTAAGATGGCCCAATATATTGAAATAGTTTAGTAGTCTTGTTTTCAGCAATGAAAATAGTCAGTCAGTCTGTCAATCAGTCATTTGCAAACCGGCTTAGTCCTGAACAGGCTCATGGGAGTCAACTGGAGGCTATTCAAGCTAGCATGGAACAAACCCTGTAGAGGGTGAAACATCATTTTTAAAATGTTATGTTTGAATTTGATATTTTTAGGATTTTCAGTAAGATTGGAGAAAGTTCTTCTTACTTTTCTTCTTACTGTCCAGGAGTTTCTGTGATATCTGATTTCATATGTACAGTATATATATATATATATATATATATATATATATATATATATATATATATATATATATATATATATATATATATATATATATTCCTCTCATTTGCTTTTTAAACTTCATTTTTCCTTTACAGAATTGCAGGGAGAGTAAGACTATCACAACATCCACTCACAAATTGAAATATGCAAGCTTAATAAAGATAATAACCAGAAAAGAAAAAATAATACAACAAAGGAAAATTATTTTGTATGTATTTTTTTACATAGTTTTGGCCAGTTTTATACATATCCATCCATCATCCATCTATTATCTTTCCTGCTGAATCCGAACACAGGGTCACGGGGGTCTGCTGGAGCCAATCCCAGCCAACACAGGGCACAAGGCAGGAACCAATCCTGGGCAGGGTGCCAACCCACCACAGGACACACACAAACAAAGAAGCGAACCCGGGCCTCCTAACTGCGAGGCAGCAGCGCTACCACTGCGCCACTGTGCCGCCCGTTTTTTACATATGTATAGTCATATACATTTCTATTATTGAATTAAAAATTTCTTTCAACCTCATCTAGAAGATGGCATTGGTTTGGCCAAGTGATGTTTACTTTATGTTTTGTAACTTTTCTAGTAACTTTTCACATTCTGTACGATGAATAACTGCTTTCTAGCTGTCGTTCTTATAATATATGTCTGTATAATGTTAGGAATGTCTTTGTCTAGACAGAGCAGCTCAAGTACAATGAAGAGCCTTTCTTGAAATATATCTATTGAATACAAAAAAAGATATATATATGTAAGTATTGTCACACATGTGCACATAGGAGGCAGCTAAAGGGCTTGAAGGAAGGCAATTCCAGCCAGACCAGGGGGTGGCGAGGTGCACTAATCCTTTGTCTCTTTTCACTGCAGACCCATTATAGGAAATTCCATTTGGCCTCCTTCCAGTGCAGACAATGCCACTTCTGGTCATGTCCGATGATGTCACTTCTGGTTCCAGTCATAATTACCTCACTTCCTCTGCCACACTTTAAAAACCCACCATCTCAACCTCACCAGTCAGTTCTGTTTTGGACTCTGATCTGTACATACTTGTACACAAAATCAATCATTTTGCAGCCAGGATTTATTTATACAGGAGGCTGTCCCAAAAACCTTTTTGGCTCTCTTGTCTCATCTTTTGACAATATATATATAAATATATATGTCATTCTGTTTTGGTTATACATATTAACAATCCATATTTAATGCTATAGTCCAATAAGATTAAGCTTTATTTTATTATTTATTTCAGTGAGTTAATTAGTTCAACAATCTTGTCCAAGTTTAATTTGATAATTTAATCTATGTTCTTATTTATGGCACATGTAGCTCTGATTTGGCATATCTGGTTGAATTTTAGGATATTTCATTAAGGCGAGACTTTTGCAGAGTCAGCCCTGTTGTGGTTTTAAAATATTGTAGGACTCACAACGTCTCCATTGCTTTTCTACCTGGGAAAATGCCCAATGACAGATGCAGTCTTCCAGGTTCAGGGTCCTATTTCCAGTCCGTCAGTGTCAGTAGGACTTCTGGCCGAATCCCCGGCGTGTCTCCCTCAGGCACCATGTCTCCCTGAGCCAAGAGGGAGACATTATACAATGGAGCTGCTCCTATTCCTTTCTGCAGTTGCTCTAAGGAACTCCCTATTCCATCCCCATGCTCGAGTGCAGGCCTACTGCCCGCTCCCTCAGGGCATACTCCCAAGCACATGCCTCCATTCCGTTTGACCCAGACTATCCTGCCTCTATCTCTGATTACATGCAGGTGTTGTCCTTCATCCATGAGGTGCCCAATTGACCCACTCTCTTTTGCATGTGAATATGCAATGAGCCAAGCACCCTAGTCAACCTCAGAGTGAATGGCAGCATGCAAGCACTTGCACCCAATTGTGGGCCTGCAAGCTCTAGGATCTAATTATTTGTTTAAACAGCACTTTGCTATGGACCTCATCTTACAACACAGAAGGTCAAAACATTTCTGCACATCTGTAATTGAATTTTAAAAAATTAATAATTATTTATTTTGTGTTTTGGTCACACATTTCATTAACAGACTTTTAACACACTTTACTGCCAAAAATGCTGTCCTGTAGTTTAGCTTTGTTTTGGCCTAGCATTTTCATTACACTGAAATCTTTACTATCAATGCAATACCCTGAAAGCTTTGAATTAATTATTAGATTAAAATTACTTGACCCAGAGACCTTGAATATAAATTACTCAATGTTCATATTCAGTTGTAGTAACTATCACAGCTGTTTTTTGATTTTCTAGACAGCTGCTATATTTCTAGAAAACTACAATTTCCAGATATATCATATACTTAAAGCCCATGTTTGATAGTTCTGGTACAGCGCACCAAATAAGGACACTTCATTTTTTTGTTTGTTTAGGAGACAAAAGCAACACAGCATCCATTTAGAGTATTCATGTAAAATAAGGACCAGGGCTGATGGAACTGTCAGTCATGTGTCCATTTCAATATTTTTTAAGAACTGTATTTTTTACATGTATGAAAGACATGCCGGTTAGGTGGATTTGCGATTCTAAATTGGCCCTAGTGTGTGCTTGGTGTGTGGGTGTGTTTGTGTGTGTCCTGCGGTGGGTTGTCACCCTGGTTGGTTCCTGCCTTGTGCCCTGTGTTGGCTGTGATTGGCTCCAGCAGACCCCCGTGACCCTGTGTTTGGATTCAGCGGGTTGGAAAATGGATGGATGGATGGATGAAATAAATAAGTAAATGACAATAGGTGTTAATAGGGTGGACTGGAAAAAAAATCAGAATTAAATTCATTCATTAAATTATCTACACTACAATTACTATGAACAGGAGTTTGGCCACAAGTAGACAGGTAATTAATGATTTTTTTCATGTTTAATAAGTAATACAATATTAATTTTATATGATGACTGAGCTGCATTGTATTCCAGATTAATCAGAAACTAATGTGGTGGAAGGCAAGGCTGTATACAAATTAGCTTTTCAACCACTAAGGCATGGCAGCACGATGGTGCAGTGGTAGTGCTGCTGCCTCGCAGTAAGAAGACCTGGGTTCACTTCCCGGGTCCTCCCTGCGTGGAGTTTGCATATTCTCCCCATGTCTGTGTGGGCTTCCTCCCACAGTCCAAAGACATGCAGGTTAGGTGCATTGGTGATCCTAAATTGTGCTTTGTGTGTGTGTGTTCTGCGTTGGGCTGGTGCCCTGCCTGGGATTTGTTCCTGCCTTGCACCCTGTGCTGGCTGGGATTGGCTCCAGCAGACCACCGTGACCCTGTGTTAGGATATAGCTTGTTGGACAATGACTGACTGACTATCTGACCTCTAAGGCCCTGCATATAAATTCTTCATTGCCCACTGACTCTACAAAAGATGGTTGAGTGGAGTGCAACAGCAACACACTAACAACCTATATGATATTATATTAGGTATAGAAAGATGTAGAGCTAGAGGGGGATTACTTTGTTATCAGGGGGTTTTGAAAATGTAAGGTGAAGTGCTAGTTAGTCTCTTCCTGTGGTTAATATAAATTCCTGCCTCATCTGCATTAATATATGATAATGATTGCAATTAATATTAATTGCATTTTTGTCAAGCTTTATTACTTCCTCTTCCAGGCTGTTCAACAGTTTAACTGTCAAGAAAAAGGCTGTTTTCCTGGCAGGGTTCTCAAGTAGACAAATGAGTAAATTAGATCTTTTACTTTTCCTAAAACTTCTCCTATAATTTGAGTTGTAATTGTTTGTAATGAAGAAAACACAACCCAGCATTCTCATGACCCACACCCTATAGTTAATATGCAGGTTGCAAATAGATATTATTTGTAATATTTTATATTAACAAATATTTTTATCATGTATTATATATATATATATATATATATATTACAGTATATATATATATATATATATATATATTGTGGAAGCTGGCCCGGACACAGACAGGCAGACACGTTCATGTCACCCACAACACGTTTATTATACTCTATGTACAAAGTTTAAGTGCACCACAAGTCCCCAAAGTCCTGGCCACAACTATGCCTTGCTTCAGACTGCCTCCTTCTCTCCTCTCCAGCTCCGTCTACTCCGCTCCCGACTCTCGCAATTGTCTGAAGGGAGGCGGCCCCTTTTATAGCACCCGGATGTGCTCAAGTTGGGTTCCGGCCATCTTCCAAGGACACGCCCCCGTGTGGTGGAAGTGTCGGCTGCATCCCCGGAAGCACTCCGGGTGTCCCCTCTCTTCTTCCCCCCAGCACTTCAGGGTGTGGCGGAAGTGCTGAGGTCCAGGGCTCCAAAGACATGGTGGCGCCTTCTGGCGGTGACCACGGGCCCCTACAGGGTGGAGCTTCAAAGCTCTGTACCCGTGGCCCCCAAAGGAACCAGGGAGGTCGCCCCCACATGGTCTGGGGAAGGCATAAGCCCTCCTCCGGTCTTCCTAGGCGTCCCGGCCGGGTCGCCACCCCAGCCATCTCTGACAAATTTATATATATACAGTATATACTGTATATATATATATAGCACTGCGATGGGCTGGCGCTCTGCCCGGGGTTTGTTTCCTGCCTGGCGCCCTGTGTTCACTGGGATTGGCTCCAGCAGACCCCCATGACCCTGTACTTGGGATATAGCCGGTTGGATAATGGATGGATATACATACCTTAAAGTGAACTTAAATTTTAACTGGCATTGTTGAAATTGCAGTAAACAAATGAGAATAAGATAAAATAAAGCAGTAAATTATTAAAAATAACAGTTCTTTAATGGTTCTTTACTGGTTCTTTACTGGATTGTGTAGTTTCTCATTGAACTATTGCTTGACAATAGTTCATGCTAGGAAGTGTTTGTTGGTTTTTTTTTTTTGAAAAACTTCCTCCTATGTAGAAAAAAACAGAAATCTTTCATGTATATTAGGCAAAATTAGCCAATGTTAAATTATGTATGCAGCAAAAGTAATTTTAAAATCATGACCCATTGGTCAAATTTATCACCATCTATTCATGGTTATTCACTGTGTGGAGTCCATTACAGATCTAAATAAATAAAGCCTCTTTCTTGAAGCTTCATGTGGACGGGTCTTTTGGGAACCAAAAATGGTTCCCTTATGGCATTGCTCTGACGAATCACTCTGGCACCTTTATTTTAAGAGAGAACAAAAAAAAAAACAACAAAAAAAAAACAAAAAAACAGGAAAGCAATAACTGTGAACATTAACAAGAGCCTCTTGCAGCCATCACCACTTTACACTTCTGGCACACACATCCAATAAATCTCAGAATGTGTATTATAATGTTTAAACCCTCACCTGTTTTAAGGGTATGATCATGTTGCTGGCCATTGGTCAGTAAACAGACATGTCTCTAGTTTTTGTGATCCAGGGCATCACAAAGGTGCTCTATCGGATTAAACTCAGGAGAACAGACAGACCAAGAAAGCACCTACACATTAGCTTTCATTCCTCAGCACAGATGTGATCACAGCAGCTGTGTCTGTGTACCTGGCATTGTCCTGCTGTAAGGTCAGATGTTGTAGGATGTGTAAGTAAAGGGCCTCCGATAGGTTTGCCTTGCCACATGGAGCATGTCCCCCCACTGTCCAGTTGCTGGCAGTTTCAGCAGTACATCAGTTGGGAGATTAGAAACAGCCTCTTAGATAAGTCTGTCATATTGACCGTGCTGTAGTGTGGTCACACTATTTGCCCATCTGCTAAAACTTTGACTGCAGTTTGTCTAAATCCATTTGCCATACAGTTCCTGGTGATCTAAAAGTTCTGGACTTCATTTTTTATCTATTATTGTAAAAAAAAAAAGGTAAAAAACATTAGGGGTTTGGTTAGAGGTAGGGTTTTAAATTTTAATCATGGTTTAAAATTTTCTTAAAGTTGTATTGTGCACTGTTGATAAAAATTGTACTTGTTGCGGTGTGATTTTATGGTGATATTAGTCACAAAGCAGGAAAAGTTTCTAATATGAATAAGTACACTGCTAATTTTTACATATTATGTGAATAGAGTAATTAAAGAAATTATTGAATTGTCATGATCATTATTTCAAAATTATTATTTAGTGGATGCATTTTATACAAAGAGTCTTAAAAAATTAAATATACATACATAAATCATCAATAAAAAAGAACAAATTTAAAGTAGAGCATGAAAAGACTAAGTCCAACAAAACAACAGCTGGTTAATGGATAATACAGTTAGTACACCTACATATATCCATGAGGCTCTGCAAACACATGTGGGGTTTCAGAACATTTTGCCACCCTCATGTGACAACTAAAGTGTTTACTTGCATCTTTCAAACAACAACATGCTAACCATAAGCTCTTACTACATTGACAGCACTGCATTTGCCACTGCACAAAAGTGTAAGTACAGTACTCATGAATAAAAATACATTTGGAAAAGTAACATGGAAATGTTATTGTGTCTGCAAAATTATTTATTAAATCTGCATGAATTTTTCAATAAATAATTTCACATAACATCAATAGCCTCATTAATATTGTTATCTACCTCATTCAAGAACAGACATGTTGCCCTCAGAATTTTTAACCCTTATTCAAATATACTGTATTTGAATTCATATTTTAAACATGAATCTCAATTATTCTTTCAAGCGGCAAAGTCAAAACCTATCTATGAAATGTAGTAATGAAGACATACTCTAATATTATTATAATTCCAGAAAGACAGCATACGTCTGTGTAATATGACAACCAGATGAATCCCAGCAAACCAAGAGACAGGACTCCAAAATCATATTTTAAACTAGACATTTTGGCATTATTTATTGTTTGTCAATAAGAAATGTAGATAAACCTGTAACAGTTAAGCAATGTTTTGTCTTTTCTGGAATGTCTGAACAACTACTGATGCAGAGTCCCTCCTCCTTTGAAGATGTTAGCAAACAGAGCTTCCCTTGGCCTGTCTTCTTTTCATATTGTGACCCAAAATATGAACTGTGGCCTGATTCACTCCAAGAGGCTAAGTAGTGTAACACTTTTTCAAAAGTCACTGTGTACTGGGAAGATTCCTAAGGACTGAAAAATAGAAATATTTTTATATCTTGTTATATAAAAAGGCTGATTAGGCCGGTGAGGTTAAAATACTACCTAGGTAAATAATTGGAAGGAATTATTAAGGAGAAGATTAAGAAGTACATGGGAAAAAAAAGAATTTTGAGGAACAGTCAGCCTGGGTTCCGATGGAGAAGGTTGGGTTTTACTAACTTGTAATAATTATATGAGGAAACAACGAAAAATGCAATCAGAGAGATGAATTTGATATTATTTATTTAAAATCAATAATAATATTATAATAATATTTAATAATAATATTACAATAATATTTATTGAAAATCAAGATAAGTGCCACATGAGAGTTTAAAGATCAAACTAAAATTGAGAGATCAGGGCATTGTATGTACATGGGGACAAAATTGTCTAAAACACAGGAAGCAAAGGATTATGGTGCAGGGTACCTTATTAGAATTAGGTTGATGCTAAAAGTGAGGTCCTCAGATGCCAGTGCTGGGGCAGCTGATATTTTTCATCATAAAAATATAAATGAACTGTTTAGAAATATAAATAACAAGCTAGTTAAATGGTCATGAGTATTCATTGTTACATAACACTTTATCAGGACTGAAAGTGAAGGATTATGTTAGCCTTGAATAGAAGCATTCCAAAATGCACCACCCTCTCTGAATTTCAGAGACCCTCTACAGATTTTTAATCTGTCCATGTCCTGAAGGAAATAACAGAAAATAGAAGAGGATGTCAAAAATGGGAAGAAGAAATTCAAATATGAAAAATTAAAAGACTGAGACAAAACCTAATTTATGCAAAGACTGAACAGACTCGATTGAAGTGCTTTGAACTGAGGCAGGCAGGCAGCATGCCCAAGTACAGACGCCAAGCATCACGTTCCTTTGCAAAGGTACTGATTGCCAGCCAACACCAATTAAAAGTCAGAGTCAAGAGCAAGTTCAATGAGAGGGGCGTCATCAGAGATAAGCAATCTAAGGAAGGAGTTACTATGGGTGCAAATGAAAAAGTGCATGGCATGAAATACCCTTTAGGTAGTTTGTATGTACCACTATTTATGCTGCAACATTATTTAAAAACTTGTAACAATTATGACATAACTGCAAACTTTCCAGACACATTAGGATGACATGATATATGAGGTGAGACACAAAAATAACCGGATAGGTAAAAAATATATATATTTATTCATGAATTACAGCATTCTAAACCTTGTATATCCTCTCCCTCCCGATCTCTACACCACTCCATTCATATCTTCCATTGATTGAAACAGTACTGGAAGTCTTCTTGCTTGAGGCTCTTCAACAGGCTTGCCATTTCTGTCTTCACTTCATCCATTAAAAAAAAATGTTTTTATTTCAGGTCACTTTTGATTTTCGGGAACAAGTACAAATCACAGGGAGCTAAATTAGGTGAAACGGAAGGATGATCGAGGACAGGAATGTTTTTGTCAGTCAAAAACTGCTTTACAGAAAAAGCAGTACGAACATTTTGAACAATCTGATTCACCTTTTTGATGTTTTCATCCGTCCGAGACAAGTGGGCGACCTGGGCGTTGAACGTATCCCACATTTTCTTGTCCTTCCTTGAAACATTTGTGCCACTGATAAGCTTGTGTCAAGACAAACTGCTATCACCGTACACTGTTTTTATCATTTAATAAGTTTCTGTTGCCGTTTTGCTCAGTGTTCAGTTTTTTCACCCGACATTATAGCAGCAACTTGTGTAGTGACTGTTGTTCAAATACTGATTGGGCAATTCACAGGATATACCTAGCCAGTCGGTGGTTTGAGAGGGCATGAAGGAGGGAATATAATTTTATGATTCATGTTCGGCCAACCTCCAGGAAAGCTCCAAGCCCTGTCCTGTTATTTTTGTGTCTCACCTCGTATGGTATGTAATGGAGGATCTAGTGAGAAACTCACTTGTATTTATTTTTTGACAACATAGGACAGAGCTCAGGTTGGTTCACCTGCTGATACAATTGGTGATGTGACACCAACTGAGTGCATAATTCAGTAAGTCACAACAATAAACAGGGCAATTGGGCAAGACTATCCTGTTGCAACATGGTATTAGTAACCCTGGAGGTAGCATGGGTAAGCACTTCTCTTCATCCATAATACTTAACACTGGGATACCGTAGGGCTGTGTGCTGAGCCCTCTACTTTACACCTTCTTCACAAATGACTGCAAATCTACCTATGATACTAACATCATAATGAAGTTTGTAGATGACACCACTGTGATAGGCCTAAATTTCCAATAATAACAAAGCAGCTGGCAGCACGGTGGAGCAGTGGGTAGTGCTGCTGCCTCACAGTTAGGAGACCGGGGAGACCCTGGGTCTTCCCTGTGTGGAGTTTGCATGTTCTCCCCGTGTCTGTGTGGGTTTCCTCTGGGTACTCCAGTTTCCTCACACAGTTCAAAGACATGTAGGTTAGTTGCATCCTAAATTGTCCCTAGTGTGTGCTTGGTGTGTGGGTGGGTGTATGTGCACACCCTGAGGTGGGCTGGCACCCTGCCTTGCGCCTTGTGTTGGCTGGGATTGGCTCCAGCAGACCCTCGTGACCCTGTAGTTAGGATATAGCGGGTTGGATAAGGGATGGATGGATGGACAAAGCAGCCTGTAGATAAGAGGTTGAGAATCTGGAGTGTTGGAGCCAAAACAACAACCTTCCACTCAATTCCAAGAAAACAAAGAAATTGATTCTGGACTTCAGTAGACTAAACTACAGCAGTTACTATCCCATCAGCATTAAAACTGAGTCGATGGAGACAGTCCAGATTTTTAGATTCTTGGGAGTCCACATCAGCCAGGACCTGTCATTGACAACAAACACAACAATGACCAAAAAGGTCTTCAGAGCCTGAAAAAAGCTCAACTCCAGTAACAGCTGCTGGTTAACTTCTATAGGTGCACCATAAAGTCTGTCATCACATACTACATTACTCTGGCTGTACCTCTGAGAACAGGAACGTATCATTTCAACGGCTCAGCTACCATCACTGGAAAATATTTTCACTACTCGCTGCAGCAGTAAAGCAAAGAACATTTACCCCAAAGCAATTAGTGTATTAAATGCACAGAGAGCATACAAATACATACATACAGTACATATAAAGCGCTACATACAGTACATCATCCATCCATTCATCATCCAACCTGTCATATACAGTACATGTGAATTATTATTATTATTATTAAACTTGACAATTTGTCAGTTTCAAATTTTAAATGTCATGTTTTTTCACGAAATGAACAAAAAATGTGTGCTATATTTAGTAGTGAGTAAAGCACTACATAAATGTGAAGTATTATTATTATTATACTTGATGATTTGTCAGTTTCAAATTAAAACAAAAATGTGTGCTAGGACTGACTGATTGACTGACTAACTGACTCTTGGCCTCTCTTTAGCATTGAGTACCTCAGAGTTTCTCAACCTTTAAGTATTTGTGACCCAAGTTTTCATAACAGTTTTAATCGCGCACCCCCCCCCAAACATTTTTTTGAAATGTAGATGCATATTTTATTATCGACATTTACTCTATAACTCTATATTTATTGTTCTAGTATCAGAATGTAGTTTAAGTTAATTTGTTTTGGTTTCAACAGATGTTTATTTCATATTTTTGATTCTTGCCCACCCCACAGGTTGAGAACCACTGCACGACCTCAAACTTGATCCAAAAACAACATATGCATATCAATACCCCCCATTTTTGATTACAAAAAAGGCACTGCTAATCAAACATGTGGTGATTTAAAATGAAGTTATGTTCCCTGGGTATGTAGTAGACATTGTATTCATGTGTGTTAGTTACTGTTATCACATGTTAAGGGTTTGTGTACTGATAGCTTTGGTAGCATTGATGGTTCTTTTTTATTCTGTTAAATGCACTTTGTGATGTGTCTGGGTTATGTGCCTAGATCATTTATGACCAGAATGTTTATTTTCTATTTCAAAAGTGGAAAAAAAAGTATTGCTACTACCTCACATTCTGTTCAGTTATAGCTTTTTTTTATTGTTTTTTAAGCACTTTTTGATGTACCTGTGTCAAATGTGACCAAATTTAATGGGTAAACAATGAATAAACAATTTGTTTTTCAATTTATTTATTTGTGTTGGTTTAAAATGTGTTATTACCTACTGCTTACTGGCTGCTGGAAATGTCTGGCCCTGCAAAATTTCTTGCTTTGAAATTTCTAATTGAATCTTGTAATCGATTTTCGATCTCATAGACCTTCATGTTGAAGAAAAACAGAACAAAATGAAGCGTCATTGATTTCATAATGTTAGTTGGCAGCAGGAAGCCATCGTTTGTTGTGTGTCCGTGCTACTCATTATAGAGGACAAGCAGTTTGAAGGTTGCCTGACCCACCAAAGAGCTCAGGGATGCAGGGATACCTTGGGCCACTAGGTGGAACTGTAGCTGCTAAGCCTAATGCTAAACTAACATTGACCTTCCCCAAAGTAGTTATTGACTTGGCACTAAAAGCCCCTTTCAGACTTTATGCAGTTAAATTTATAGCTGGGTGTGACGTGAGCACACGAGTTCATGTGGTGGGTGAAAATAAATCAGATAGTGGAGAGAGGAAAAGAAGTGATTGGTGGTTTACTTATAGGTGGGCAAGTGTAGCAGACATCCCATCAAAAAAACAGGGGTCTAGGACTTATATTGTGTCCAGAGAGGCAACAAAATTGTATTTCCTTTAGATTTATTTTGTACATTATCACTCTTTGTCAATCCAATACCTTTGTCCTTATTCTGTAATAAAGATAACCTTTTGTGCCACTTTCATATCCATTGTCTTTATTCTGGGTTTGGGTGTGGTTGAAGAGTGCCCCCTGTTGCCCACACATGTTAAATGCATCAATTTAGATATTTTTCTATTCTTAGTAATTTTTTTGACAGAAAATTGCATAACACAGAGTTCCTCATGAAATATCATGAAAGGAAACAAAGAAAATGCAGCTTGACAAATTTGTAACTGTTTATATGAATTACATTTGTAATTATGCATTTAATTATTAACCATGGCATTCATTTTTATACAATTTCCCAGTTGGGATGCAGGGAGCAGGTGCCTATTTAGAAAACAATGGGCATAATCAAAGAACCAGTCTTCCACAAATTGATTCTCATAAACAGAGCTAGCGAAGTGTCACTATCAACTGAACAAGGAGTGCACTAGGTAAGCAGATTAGTGTTTTTCTTTAAAAAAAATCAGGTGATATATACAAGGGTATGAATATATTACTGTTTATCAATGGCTGGTTGGACATGCAGGTAGGGATGTAACTGTAGACTTTACACATGACAATACTAATGCTACTAAATGCAATACAAGGCCACTTCTTCACTCCTACAACATGTACTCACTTCCAAATAAATGTATCAGAAAGTATAAAGCAGAGTAGATAGCAACTGATTTTGCAATTGCTCAAATGCCATCAGTTCTTTTAGGATAAAAGTTTAGCAGTGCATATCTGGGCACCACAATTTATGCCCAGTTTTATTTGCCAAATTGCAGAAGTTCTTTCACACTAGTTAATGGCCATATGCAAAGTAATTTTTTCAAGCTATGCCACCTGTTATCAGTTAGACTGAAGTCTGCGCTTTATCTCCAGTATTTTTCTTTTCGTACCTTTTTCAGTCCAGTGCAGCTTTGTCTGTATGCTTTGAGTCATTGCTCTGCTTCAAGTTCTGCCTTCTCCCAGGACTCATGTAACATGCTAATTTCACAAGATTTTTATTCAGGTTTTATGTATCCTTTCCTTTTTCTATTCTGTCTTCTTCTTCTATTCTGTCTTCACACATCTTGCAGATGCTGAAAATGAAATGATTATAAAATGATGTTTTCGTCATGCTTCATGGTACAGATGGTTCTCAGGATGCTGTGCACTACTTCATTGCTTTTTGTTCTGTTCTTTTACTGACTACTGACACATGTGCCTTTTTATTCTCTAACAGCCCTCTGGTACGTTAAAATTAAATGGCCTCAGAACAATTTACTACTAACATTTGTAAAAGGATCACTGCAGGTAATCGCAGCCACACATGAACCTCTATGGAAATTTTAGGAGTCTTCATGTATACAATAAAAAATGTTAGCTAAGAATAATACTAATAACCAATAAATACTGGAAATCATAAAGTTGATATGTAACTGTTAAAAAGCAATATTTATTTTTTGGCTTATAGTAAAGTTGTAGCAGGGCTACATTAGTATTATTAACGTTTGGTGTATAATTTAATATTGTCTTAGTCTTCCTTTTATATATACAAAAAATCCACAAACCTGTAAAAGTACTCCCTGATGCGTATGTTACAAGGACATTGATTATTCCAGGTCACATGGTCTAAAAAGCACTGGTCATAAAGCACTCTTGGTTAGAATTCAATAACAAACCAACAATGACTTCTGACAAACATCAACTATCAACGATAAAAACGAAACAGTGTACCTTATCAAGCCAGCTTATAACAGGAAGGAGTCTGTTCCCTGGTTCTCCTGGAATCACTCCCATAGCTTTTGAACTTTATAGTGTAATAGTTTTGGTTTATACATTGGAACAGCTCTGTTTAAACTGTTTCATCTTTTTGCATTAAAAAGAATTGATTTACCAGTAGTTCTCCACTCACCCTTTGTTACAGAGACTAAAGGTATTTTCACACTCATAATCTGTTTGCTTTGTGACAAATCAGGAGATGACTAGTTACTTTGTTTCAGTCTCTAGTTAGTTCAGAAACTTTCAAGTGAAGTTGAACATGGGTGTGTCATGGTCTTTTTTCATTGCGCAAAAAAAATTTTATGTGAACTGTGTTACATTAATATGTATCTATATATTTACTTTTATGCTTAAATTGATAATTATGGGCAGAAGCAGTGGAGCTTTACTACTGAGCAGAGGTGGGTAGTAATGAGTTACATTTACTCCATTACATTTACTTGAGTAACGTTTTAAAACAATTGTACTTCTAAGAGTAGTTTTACTGTACCATAGTTTTTACTTTTACTTGAGTACATTTGTGAAGAAGAAACACTACTCTTACTCCGCTACATTGGGCAACACTCGACTTTTTTTCCATTTACACATTACACTATATTTTTGCCAGAGAGAAGTCACCAGTGGATCTACTGCAGGGGGGGTATTTTTCGTACATGGATTGCTCGTTTAGCCGGATGTGATTGTTGACGATTTGGCCTAATCCTGGTTCTGTCGGTTGTCATAGCAACACATCCAAATCCTCAAACCTGCTCGGAGCAGGTTTGTTCTATGTAAACAAGGATTAGCTCACACACTCAGTGTCCGTGCATGGAATTCATTCAGTCATGGCTTCGCCGTTCATGAATGAGTGACCAATTAATATTGGTGCGCAAATTATAAGAAGAGAATTTCATACAGAGAGGGTTTTGCGCGATCGGCAATATCCTTTATTGCACCCGGAGGAAATTCTTTTCGAAAGATACCGCTTTAGCCGAGGGGGAATATTGTACCTCAAAGATTTATTAGCACCTTATATTCAAAGTCAAACTAGGTGAAGTCTGGCTCTCACAATCACAGTATGCATTGCTTTGAGGTTTCTTGCAAGTGGCACTTTTTTTATATACTGTAGGAGATGTGGAAAATTAATCCAAAAGTGCAGTTTGCCAGGCAATTCGTAAAGTTATTTCCTTCGTGTTTTCATAGTGTTTCCTGGACACCTGCGTGTGCAGACAATAAAAGAGGCGTTTCATGCCATTGCAGGTAGGTAATACACAGGCAAAAAAAACACTCACAGTTCCATAAAGAATCTCACAAGCATCCTAACATTCTCATTACCCAGGATTTCCAAATGTGATTGGGGCACTGGATTGTACGCAGATCCAAATAAAGGCCCCATCAGGCCCAAATGAGCCAGATTACGTGAACAGAAAAGGCTTCCACAGTATTAAAGTGCAGGTAATGCAACTTTTTGTAAGAGCTGGAAACAGCCAATAGACATGTTGACAGTAAAATTGTTTGACCTACATGCTATCAATGCTCAGCTGATCTGTGATGCATCCTACCTTGTATCAAATGTGGAGGCTAAATGGCCAGGGTCTGTTCATGACTCTAGAATTTTTAAGGAGTCACACCTGTAATGGACATTTCAACAAGGTAAATCATGGTGACGTATGTATTGTATTCACAATTTTTACATATTCTACAGGTCATCATGATGGAATCCTGCTTGGGGACAGGGGATATGCCTGTAGGAATTTTCTAATGACCTCGTTTCCTGATCCCAGCCCTGGGCCACAAACTCGATATAATGCAGCTCTGTCTAGGACAAGGGCACAAATTGAAATGACCTTTGGCCACCTAAAGGAGAGATTTCAATGTCTAAAAAGGCTGACAGTTGCACCTGACAGAGCATCTATATATATAATTCACTAAGGCAAGACACCCATGGAAAGGCAAGACAACCATGGAATGCGCACCGGAAGGGGCGTGGATTCACTAAGCCGCCAACCAGTGAGACACCTATGGCACACGCAGGAAGGAGCCAGGCCCACCAACTCCAAGACCATTGGATACGACGACAACTCACAGAGCCACGCACACCAACTCGGACGCGATGACACAGAAAAACCGGCGTCATTTATATTCGTCTGTCGTAGAGGTCACATGCAGCGCCGACCCACGTTGACTGTTAATAGAGGCATGTTTCTTGCGGAGGTGAATCGCCATATGCAGTGTGTAAAACTCTTTGCGAGGGGTATCCCATGGAATCCTTAAAACATTCCTTTACAACTGAGGTTAAAACAGAATGAAGTGAGCAGTCTTTAAAAAACAAGTTTTCGGTTATAACGCATAACCGCGTGCACCATAGCAAACTGTTTTACACTCTACATACAGCAATTCGCATCTGCAACAAACATGCATCTTCTTAGATGCTTCTGCACTTTGTACACACCCCCCTCCCACCTCGCTGCTACCATGGTCGGGTGTCTTGGTGGATTATATAGAAAGGCAGCCAAAACTGCACAGAGCAATGAAAAGTCTACGTGAGTCACAGCTGCATCTGGACTGTACAAAGACGACAACGACTTGAGTGACAAGTTGGAGGTGGGCACATGAGCAGGCAGTGCATACTGGACAAGAAATCAGCAGACTAGCATGACGGAGGGAGCGAGTGGACGTCCTTCTCCTCTCCTCCTGTTCCACCCTCCACACCTGAGCGCTGCACGGACGATTGTGTGTTGGTTCGTTCCGTACATTGTTACAATGTTGCTTTTCTTGCTGATTTATTACATTTTCAAATGTTAATTTTCTCCCTGTGCTGAAAAATTATTAAAAAACCGGCCTGATTATGCGGCGTATGGTACGCTGCGGGTTGGCTAGTGTGACATTGTTGCATGCTCTGTCTTACACAACATAGCGACCATCAGTAAAGAGAGAGTCCTTGAGGTTTTGGTGCAGCCTGATGATGGCCTTGGCCCAGTGCACCTTGAGAAAACCAGTGGCAGAGCTGCCAGAGACAGAATTGTGGCCCAATGTTTTCAATGAAAAAGACAACAGTGGTTTCACACAAAACATATTTATTGTATATTACAGACCTTCAGCCTGTAAGAAGGAGAATATAAATTAAGGATACACTCATGCATACACATATGGGAAAGAGATAAAAGAATTTTGTTACCAATTGTTTTTCTAGTATTTTTATCTGCAGCTTCATTTTGGTTGTCCTCAGTTTATGAAGTTCCATATCCTGCTGTATTTCTCATTTTTAGTTATCTGTATGTGATTTTCTGTTGAAGATCTCTTGTATAGAGCCCTCACATTTTTCTGCAAATAAATACACAATTATAGATGCTTTTTCCTCTATATTGTATACACAGTATATCATTTTGAATCATTTTGTATCAAGTACAACAAATGGCTCAACCAACCTCACCATCTCCTTTTTTTGATGTGGACTTTGTTCCAAAAGGGACATGTGTGCTGGCTATAGGACAGGCTCCTGTAAAACAGTTATATCACAATTAGCACATGGGACTGATCGGAGTGGAGTTTGTTCAAACATTTGGAAAATTTAACTCTCCTCCTGATGAATAATCAGACACAGTGTCTTCATCAAATATTTGACCTTCGTCAATATCTCAGTGGTCAGACACAGGTTCTAGAGATATGGCATTCCCTGCAACTGACCCAACCAAAAAAAAAAAAAGGGGGCTAAATGGATCAAACCTATGGAACACTGAGGACAAAATATATGCAGTGACCATCCTTTACCTGAAATGAAGTGACCACTGCATCCTGCCACTGGTTCTGAGGAGGAGCTTCCCCCTGGAATGCCCTCAGAAACAGGGCAAGGGGTTAGGTCTGTACCGCGTGGACCTCCACCTGTTTTTTCCTTGTCTGCCTTTTTATTATTAGCTTTCAAATTAATGTTTTTTATATTATATATGATTCTTTATGTCAACAATTCTTTAAATAGTTATATACCAATATTTCCCAGTTTGAAGTATATTCTTGTACTTCACTTTAATCTGTTCCCATGTTCTCCTAGTGCTCACGTTTGATCTGGAATTATGACATATTAAATAATAATTAATCTGACACATAGAAAATTAAACGTTGTATTCAGTAAATACAATGAACACTACTTACGCGTTTAATTTGTCGGCTACTTTTTGCCAGCCATCTTTTCTGGTTTGGGCTGCTTTTGCAGTGTTACCCTTTGTACATATTAACTCTTGAAATTCTTCATATCCTTCAAGTAACAGGTCCTGCTCCGCTTGTGTAAAGGAATGTGCCCGTACTTTCGTCATTTTGTTACAGCCTATCAAAGACTTGCTGATCATGTTTTCTAGACTCAATATATATGGGCTTTTCAATCAGCGTGGGCGCGCACAATCATCTCGGTTGATTAGATCCAGCTAAACTAACCTACTACACGGCTGCATTTGAAAAACCGACTTATCCCAGTTGAGTCTCATCGGCATTAACTTATCCAAGATGAGGCATCTGATCACGGATGATTTAAGTGACGAACAGAAAATACCCCCCATGACTGTTTCACCAATTAGACATAGCAACAATAATCACATGACTATGTTTCACCAATCAGACTTAGCAACAATAATCACATGACTCCATTTCACCAATCAGACGTAACCATGCACATTACCACACACAAACTTCCTGCGTCTGCAGCCTGTGAGAGACTTTTTAGTCATGCAGGGCTCCTGTTCACTGCTAAATGGTCACAGCTTCACTGCAGGAACCTTGAGAGCCCACTCCTGCTGAAGCTTAACCATCACTTCACTGAGTGAAGAACAAGCACGTTTTAACCAAACATTAACAGACAGTCATGGTAAAGTGAGACTTCTTGTACGTGCACAAGCTGCCTTGTTCTAATGTTATTTTCTATCAGCTGTGCTATTTGGAGGGCAAGTGTGTGATGATGCTGGTACCCTACAGACTCCCTCTTCCCACATGTCGATAGTTATGACCGAGATGAGCTGACATATGAGGATAATTCACTGATGAGGCCAAAGGATGGTGGAAAAAGTGCTCAAGTGCTTTTATTAAAAACCAGTCAAAACAAAAGTAAAATTAACAAAAGTGTCAATGGTGCAGTGCTCTAAAAAACAGTACATATATAAAGCAATAAAAATCATTGTGAAAAGTAAGGATAAAAAAATCAATAAATAATTCTGTTAAAAATCCGAGGTTAAAATGCAGACTAATTCCTCCTGATCTCAGCCCAACACCTTTTCATTCTCCTGGCTCACCCATTGCTCGCGTAACCGGTGGAGACTCAGCAGCCACGAGCTCCTTTTGGCCAACCTCCGTCTTGGCTGCCTCCAGGCATCACGGCCAGACCGTCTGAGGTCGGCTCTCCTCCCTTCTTCCTTTGTGCTCATGTGGTCACACCACGGAAGCCTAGGGAGGTCACCCGCCTTGCTCGCCACACTCAACCCGAATGTTCAGTGGGGCGAACTAGCCCCTAGAGCACCACAGCTAACGATCTTTCATGGGGCCCTAGCTTGCACTGCTTCCTCCCTCCAGGTGGGCAGATCGCCATTCCCAAGCCTGTCTTTCATGTCTTTTAACCTCTTTTCTTTTCTCCTTTTCTTTGATTCCCCCTTCTTTTTTTGTGCTGACCCATGTATGTATACACTCCCGTCTCCATGGGCCTTAAGCACACGCCGCAGAAACCCAATGAAGCAATTGAGAATGATCGCACCCGCACGTGCAGGTGCGACTCACTCCAACTACCTCATTAACTCTCCACGGCCGTGCAATTGCGTCCAAAGAGAGTGACGCGGCTTTATGGATTTGAAACTGGCCTTATTTTGAAGCCGCGGACCCGCTACACCACAAAGTGAATATGCTGTATTATACTGTCAGTGTACAGTATATCTTGTCACTGTAAGTAGTTTGCACTGTTCAAACATACATGTTACCTACTGTAGGTATTTGTTTCAAAAGTTTTGTTGTGAAAAACTGAGATTTGGAACTTTGTGTTATTTGTGCATCTTTATTTTGTAAAGATGTTACTTATTTGTACTCAGTTTTTATTTTATTATTTGGAAACTGCAGAAATAGCAGAATTTGCACATTATTTTATATTTTTGACTGTCTTATTACAACATTTCTAAAAAATAAATCATTTATTATGTTCAAACAGTTACTCAGAGTCAACAGGAGATGTCATTAGGTTTTAAAACTGGGGGTCTGTGTGGCAAAAGTTGAGTTGCTCCAGAAATTTTAGGAAATTTCTTTACTACAGAACAACCCTTGACCCTAGAGCCAGGTGGAGAGCAGATGAGTAAGCTTATTGAGAGGAAGTAAAGGCCAGGATTGTGTAACACAGAGAAAGAAAGAGATGGGAGGTGAGAAATTAAGTGCTCCCATGGTATTTTGTTTTAGACAAGAGGGCAAATCATCCCAACAGGTAGAGGAAGAGGCAAGCCTACTATACTGTAGTCTTAACCAGAGAGGTAGTTTATGTCGTATTCTTTCTTCTTCCATTTATTTTCTACCTCCAGTATTTGTTTAATTACCACTCTGATACCTTTGATCTGAAAAGGCATTTTTTCTGGGTGAAGTGCATTGCTACAAAGGGGCCCTCTTTGTCAGTATCTTTATGTATGATTTTTCTGGAACATTTGACTTTAGCACAGCTTAAAGTGATAAGCACCATATATTTATACTAGTGATGGCTATCAGTCCAAGAAGACAAAAACCTGGAAACAAGAAAAATATGTGATGTGTAGTATGAACGACGATTTGATAATACAGTTTATAGTATCACATTAACTTAAAGTTGCTTTTTTACTCTAATATTGCACACTCGTTATCTCAAAATATTATGAAAACAGGGAAATCAGAATGCCAGTTCACTGTACATTACACATAATTATAACTAAAAATATTTAAAGAAAGATAAAGACAGTTTAAAAATGCAGTTCTCATATTCCTCAAATACCTCAAGTCTTTTGTTTAAGATTCAATGAGCATGTGTCATGTTCACTTCCAAGATAATCCCTCTGGCCTGCTGAGTGTTAAAAACAGACAGTGCCCTGGGGTGCAAATCACAGAAACATGGAAATGAAACAACAAAGTCCCATTTCATCGTAGCAGCAACTTTAGCCTAAGGCTTTTATTTCTTAGTAAGATAGCAGCAAGAGGATAGGGTAATGTACCTGAACAAAAAATAGCATTAAGTTACATTAAGAGACTTAAGGACTACATCCAAACATCCAATGGATCAGAAATGTGTATATGTGTCCTGTAACAGAGTATTGTTAGGCTAAACAGTAAACACTCATGGCCTGTATTGCTTTTTCGCGGCAGAGATGTGAAGTGACTGCCGTGTAGCGCAGGCCGGGGGGTCGGTGAGCGAAGCAAGCAGCAGTCGAAGCCCCCTAGTCTTTACATATAAAAATGTTCAATTAACGAGTTAAGTTTCTGCTCTTTCACCTTCTGTACTTGTCACAGACTTTCAAGTCTAAGGGTAAATGGTGTAGTATTTTCTTTAGTACTTTGTATGGCCCAAAACATGAAGAAATAACTTATATATGAAATGTGCTCCCAAAGATAGATGCCTCATTCAAAATGGTTTCCATGTCAAACCTGATTCTGGCAGGATATGTTCCTGGACCCTATGATTTTGTTCTGAAATATCAGGTTGAGAAATGTGAGAGATTTCTTAATAAATGAATTTCCAAACTACCATCATGGGTGGATTCATGCTAGATGGTCTTCACAGCAATTTAAACATAGATGTACCCTGCAAAAGCCTGCACCTCCATCTAGTGAATCTATAACATTTTAGCTTGCCTAGAAAAGAGAAGGTTTTACTCCTTTAGCATCACTTATCATCATATCACATATCATAGCCTTAACTCTTACATCTTCATCCTTTGCCTTCATCTTCTTTTGCAATAGTCTCACCAACTGTTCACCAACA
The DNA here is from genome assembly GCF_016835505.1 of Polypterus senegalus. NCBI lineage: Eukaryota > Metazoa > Chordata > Cladistia > Polypteriformes > Polypteridae > Polypterus > Polypterus senegalus. The sequence continues at coordinate 119,301,591 of NC_053157.1, read as the reverse complement.
TTCCTTTGTATATTAAGTAAAGCATAGAGCATGTTTTGTTGCAATCCTAGTGTATTTGCACTTCTTTGAGGTTTTCCAAAAGTCTACAGCTGCTGGAATGGCGAATGTTCAAATTGTGTATGACACATAAAACAAGAAACTCTACAGTCCAAGTATGTTTATTGTAATCTTTTTAGTAAACTTCATGGTAAAACAGTTCACAAAGAATGAAAAGAAAACAAACACACAAAAAAAAAGTTTTTTTATGTGTGACGTTTCTGCTTCAGGCATCTATAGCTTTAATACTTTTCTTATTATGTCACTAAGTTATTACTTGACCACATGATTACGTTGATACCTTATACTTTATCATTTACAAACGCACTGAACCTGTTTTACTGTTACATCAGAATTAAAGCAAAATGACAGGGTTGTTCCAATTATGTGTTAGCTTTTAGGAATTAGGTGGAAGTTTCTGTGATCTGTTTAACTGTGTGTTTTATGTAATTTCCAGGTACCTACTGTATGAAAAGCCAAACATTTTATCATAACTAAATCACATGTAACAAAAATATTAACTTGCTAAGAATGGCTATTTCACCTAGACCTTTGAAAAGGCCTCATCTGAGACATCAGCAGTTGACGCATGCACAGCAAACCATAGCCTGATGTCATCGACATCGAACAGACAGAAAAGTGTAAAATTAAGTTTCAGAGTTAAAAGATGTGGCAAAATTCCCCAAAAGCTACCATGATAAATTTAACTCACCATGGACCCAACAGTCCTCAAATATAAAGGGGAAGGCATTTAACAAGAGAGTTGACTGATATATCAGTGACTGAGAGAACTGTGTTGGCGAAAGCTCAAGAAATAAGGGTGCCAAGACCTGGGAGCAGAAGAGGAATGACCTGTCATTGCATTTCAATTAAATAGCAAACTTGTTTTGAAAAAAATAATTCTTTAGCTTTTTTCCCTTGTGGCTTATTCTAGCACATTTTTTCTTATATTGATGAGATAACATCATCATCCATCCAACACATTTCCTTTCACTGGTAGCTGCACATCCTTAATATATAGATAGATAGATAGATAGATAGATAGATAGATAGATAGATAGATAGATAGATAGATAGATAGATAGATAGATACTTTATTAATCTCAAGGGGAAATTCACATACTCCAGCAGCGGCATACTGATAAAAAACAATATTAAATTAAAGAGTGATAAAAATGCAGGTATAACAGACAATTTCTTTGTATATGTCACAAGCCACATTTTTGTGATTGTCACCACAACCTTTTATTACACAGCTGCTCCCCAATTTAGCTAATTGCCCCTCTGGTAATAAGGGCACTGAGGCAGATGGCAAATCACAGTAATTTATAGGCTGTTACAGAAATTATAACACTTGTAGTGGTCTCCTTTCTGGAGTACCTCCATATTTCAAAACAAAGACCCCTAAATACACATCCACATAATTTCCAGCTGGTATCCTCTCTTGCTTTTTTGGAACCTTGAATAAGTTTGTCCTTCTAATTTGTATTGTAGTCAACCTCTCACTGCCTTTCCAAGTACCTACTTGTATAGAGTGAACTTGAACAAGTGAAATCATTTTGACATTAACTAGCCCCTTTGAATTTTGTGCATTTGGAGGTTAGGACAACGAGGTTTACTCACTACCCTTCCTGGTTGCAACCTGAGAGAAAAAATAAAAATTAAGGCGTATAATTCCTCTACACAGCCTGATGCATTTCTCACAGATGCAGCAGCATTACCTTTTCGATGCAGTACAACTGCTGCAGATGGTTCCCTGAAGTCTGTTTTTTAGAACACATGTGCTTCAGAAGTTTTTGCAAATGGTTTATTGTAAGTGTGAGCACTCCAAAATCTTAAAGTGGTCAAAAGCCTTTGTGGGATTACATTCTTTTTTCAATTTAGACCTACGGAACAAAAGCAGCTAATAGAGAATTGAAAATGGGAAGTCGCCACCCTGGTCCTTCCTAAGAATAAAAAGACATTGCAACTAAAATACAGTAAACCTTCACTGGCATCTGTCTACCACACATTATTTATGGAACAGTAAATTAAGTTAGGGCGGCACGGTGGCGCAGTGGTAGCGCTGCTGCCTCGCAGTTAGGAGACCCGGGTGTGCTTCCTGGGTCCTCCCTGTGTGTTTGCATGTTCTCCCCGTGTCTGTGTGGGTTTCCTCCGGGCGCTCCGGTTTCCTCCCACAATCCAAAGACATGCAGGTTAGGTGGATTGGTGATTCTAAATTGGCCTTGGTGTGTTTGTGTGTGTCCTGTGGTGGGTTGGCACCCTGCCCAGGATTGGTTCCTGTGTTGGCTGGGATTGGCTCCAGCAGACCCCTGTGTTTGGATTCAGGGGGTTAGAAGATGGATGGATAAATTAAGTTTTGTCCATGCATTTCCAATAGACCAGTCAAACAGTCTAACATTTCCAACAGACTTAGTGTAAGACATTTTTAGACTAAGCAGAAAAAAATAGTAAATGTTAGTGTCTTCTTCTTGCTATGTACTATGTTTTATTTCATTCTGTGTAGTACTAAAGCTTTTTATTAGGCAGAAGGGAACTTATTTTGCACTTTGAATTACCCTATAGGTGACATAATTTGCATATAACTACAAACAACATACTTGAAGGTTACAGGAGACATCATTGGAGTCACGTGAGATGAATTAAATCATATATTTCTTTTAGCAAATTGTTGCCTTCATTACCCGCTTCATTCTGTATATATTGACATTATTTCGGATTTGGCTGTGATTGACTCTGACCGATAGTGCAGCACAATGTGCATACTGTATATGATTAGTAAATAGATATGGTATTTAAAGGTTAGTGTTTCCATCTTAATGACTTATCAAGAATAAGTGAAGACCGGTCCATGAAGATAACCTATGCTTTGTCTGCAGACTACAGAATGTAGATAAGTACTCGAGTTCATCTGTCACCCAGTTTGTTGGTTTGGGATTTTAAAATGTAATGTATCTTCAGTAACACAAGAAACTTTTTTTTCTTTATTAAATAAGAAGAAGGGTCTAACATTTAATAAAAAACCATTAATAGGTCTCAATGTGAGCTGCTTTTTTAATCTGTGAATAGGCATTGGTATTGTTACACCTCTGAACCATCTGCTTTCTTTTCATATATAAACACCATAGAGTTCAACAGGGTAGAATGGGCAGGCGGCAGAGCAAGAACAACAGGCTATCTATCCTCTTTCTTTTTGTTTTTCAAAATCACTCACTGAACAAGAATTGGTCTTTTTTTCTTTTAAAAGTACCTGCTTCCCCAAAAGTTTATATCTTAGCTTCATCACTGATATCTAGTGCTACAAATGATACAAAACCCAACTGAAAAAGCACCTTATTTCCCCAAACATTCATGGTGCTGGAGAGTGGTGATGTCTTATATGTTGATCAGCACATACAAACAACAGTTTTACTGTGTGTGCCTTGAACAAGGGAAAGGCGCTATATAAATAAAATGTTTTATTATTATTGTTGATGTTGTTGTTACTGTGACAAAAACAAGATGGAAGGATAGAGGAACATCTCTCTTTATACCACATTAAGTGCCTACTTCAAGGTATGTGAAGTTATAACATTGTTAGGATTACTGCAATTGCTGCAAATGATAAAACAAAATATTGAATAGGGCTGCGTTTCCTGAAAACAATAGATCCGAGCAGTTAACAACTAATTTTATGATACACATATGTGGCATACAGGTTACTTTTTGTGTGTTTCTCAAAATGTCCCTTAAGCAGCCCCTTTACTAATGATTATGAAGAACTGCTTTGTTAGTGCTGCCCATGAAGTCACCTACAAAAAGCATCATTGGTTAATTGGAAAGTAACCCGATTGATAATACTTTCGCTGTAAGGTGATAATTTAGTCTTTCTGTGACATGAAAGAAAGTTGTGAAAAGTAATATGAAGTAAACAAGGCTTCATAATTAATAGCCAAATATGAAAGAGAGTGTAAATAAGCACCAAATTGGACATGCATTGTTCCTCAGATGAAGGCAAAAGAATTGACGGACGCATGGCACAAAAGTACTTGGCTGTTCTTTTAGAATGCAGCACAATGCTGTTTATTAAGGCACACAACAGAATTTCTAACAGTGAGATAAACAAAAGTAAGATGACACAACAAACAGAATAGGCCTGCACAGCACAACAAATTTTACTCTCGTTCAGACACTCAGACACCACACAAGCAGCATGGTGGAAGCTTGCAAATTTATTATGTATATGTTTAATTGATTTATTTATTTCCTCAAGCATTCAATGAAATAAATAAATTCAAATTTGGATTACAATTTCCACACTCCTTCGGACGGTGCACAGTGTGCTTGTTTATTCAAATATATAGATAATAACTGAAGTAAAAGGCACTGCAAATTAACCACATAATAATTTATAAAGACAGTGGAAGCACAAATTTCCCCTAAAAGCAGCTACAGTATACCCATACCCTGGGTGCCGTAAGAGAGGGGTTAGGACACTTCCAAAGTCCCATGACTGACAAGGGCCCTCAAAATCTTGAAAAAAATTTTCGTTTTTTTTGTCCAGTTATTGTAACTACATTAAAAAGAATAAATCACACATGATTTTCAAACTAATGTTTTTTGCCAAAAGTATCAATCCAAACTCAAACTAGATTGTATTTCTCCCCACTCTTTTAGCCAGAGTGGTTCAGGCCATTTCTCATGAACTTGAATCAGAGCAGCAGTCTAACAATTTGCTGTGTTTTGCTTAATTGAAATTTAGAAGCCACATTGTGGGTTTCAGAAAAGCAAAGTATTCCTTGGAAAGCTTAAAAAAAGAAAACAGAAAACAAAAATGAATGAATTAAGAGGTAGGCAACACTGTGAAGATTATGTTTTTTGGTCTCTCCAGCAAATTCAATAGCAGCCATCCCTGTTAAGGGATAAACTCATAGATATGCAGACGGATGAAGCAATATTGTCCTGGATAATGGACTATCTGTTTGGCAAACCACAGTTTGATAAACGCAAGGACTGTGCTTCTGATATGGATGTGAGCAACACGGGAGCACCACAAGTAACAGTCCTGTCTCCTTTTTCCTTCACTCTGTATACCTCTGAATATAAATATAACACCAGGTCATGTCAATTGCAGAAATTCTCAGATGATTGTTCAATTATGGGTTATATTGATAAGAGACAGAATATAGGAGTTGGGTGCAGATCTTTGTTTCTTGGTGCAGAAAGAATTATCTGCATCTTAACATTAGCAAAGCTAAGGAACTGGTTATTGACCTTCACTGTGGCAAAAGAGCCTTTGTGTCCTGCTACTATTCAGGAAGTGGATGTAGAAGCAGTGCACTCCTACAACCACTCTCAGTTCATGAGAGTCCACATGAACTGGTCTAGGTAACACAGAGGAACTATTTAAGAAAGGGCAGAATCAGCCCATTTTTTCTTAGGAGACTGCATTCTTTTAAGGCGGTTGTGACATTATTCACATCTTCTACAACTCTGTGATGGCCAGTGCTATTTTCTAGGTTGTGGTTTGCTGGACTGAGGTCACTGAGGTGGTTAAAAAACTCCTTGGTGGCAGGGCCCTGGGGGTGGATGCGGTACGCCCGGAGTTCCTCAAGGCTCTGGATGTTGCAGGAATGTCTTGGCTGACACGTCTCTGCAACATTGCATGGACATTGGGGACAGTGCCTCTGGATTGGCAGACTTGGGTGGTGGTTAAGAAGGGGGAACGGAGGGTGTGTTCCAACTATTGAGGGATCACACTTCTCAGCATCCCCGGAAAAGTCTATTCGGGGGTTCTGGTGAGAAGGGGCCGTCAGATAGTCAGACCTCGGATTCAGGAGGAACAGTGTGGTTTTCATCCTGGTCGTGGAACAGTGGACGAGCTCTACATCCTTAGTAAGGTCCTGGAGGGTGCATGGGAGTTTGCCCATCCAGTCTACATGTGTTTTGTGGACTTGGAAAAGGCATTCGACCATGTCCCTCGGGAATCCTGTGGGGGGTGCTCCAGGAGTATGGGGTACCGGACCCCCTGATAAGGGCTGTTCAGTCCCTGTACAACCGGTGTCAGAGCTTGGTCCGCATTGCCAGCAGTAAGTCGAACCCATTTCCAGTGAGAGTTGGACTCCGCCAGGGCTGCCCTTTGTCACCAATTCTGTTCATAACTTTTGGACAGAATTTCTAGGTGCAGCCAGGGTGTTAAAGGGGTCCAGTTTGGTGGACTCAGGATTTGGGCACTGCTTTTTGCAGATGATGTTGTCCTGTTTACTTCATCAGGCCATGATCTTCAGCTCTCTGTGAATCAGTTCGCAGCTGAGTGTGAAGCAGCTGGGATGGGAATTAGCACCTCCAAATCCGAGACCATGGACCTCAGCCAGAAAAGGGTGGAGTGTCCTCTCAGGGTTGGGAGCGAGATCCTGCCCCAAGTGGAGGAGTTCAAGTATCTCAGTGTCTTGTTCACGAGTGAGGGAAGAATGGAGAGTTAGATCGACAGGCGGATCGGTGCAGCGTCCGCAGTGATGCGGGCTCTGCATCGGTCTGTCATGGTGAAAAAGGAGCTGAGCCATAAGGCAAAGCTCTCATTTTACCAATCGATCTATGTTCCTACCCTCACCTATGGTCATGAGCTATGGGTAGTGACCAAAAAAACGAGATCATGAATACAAGCGGCTGAAATGAGTTTCCTCCGCAGGGTGTCTGGGCTTTCACTTAAAGATAGGGTGAGAAGTGCAGTCATCCAGGAGGGGCTCAGAGTAGAGCCGCTGCTCCTCCGTATCGAGAGGAGTCAGATGAGGTGGCTCGGGCATCTGATCAGGATACCTCCTGGATGCCTCCTTGGCAATGTGTTCCGGGCACGTCCAACTGGGAGGAGGCCCCGGGGAAGACCCAGGACACTCTGGAGGGACTATGTCTCCCAGCTAGCCTGGGAACGCCTTGGGATTCCCCTGGAAGAGCTAGGAGAAGTGGCCAGGAAGAGGGGTCTGGGCATCTCTGCTCAAGCTGCTGCCCCCGCGACCCGACCTTGGATAAGGATGGATGGTTTGCTGGGCTGGTAACATCAATTCAAGGAAGGCTCACTGAATCATCAAGCTAATTAAAAGGGCAAGCTCAGTTATGGGACACACTCTGGACTCCCTGGAGGTCATAGCAAAGGAGAGAAAACCAAAACTGAGTGCCAGTATGAACAATGCTGCACATCCTCTCCCTGACATCAAAACACTGAGGACTTTCAGCCAACAAATTATTCAGCAGAAGTGTGTCAAGAAATGCTACTGGAGTTCCTTTATATTAGCAGCAATATGCCTGTGTTTTTGTCTTGACTTGGTAGAGTCTATATTACTCTACTTTCCCCTTTTGCATTCTTTATTGTGTAGACTTTATCAGAATGCCTCATATCCCATAGACTTATCACTGTTTATACCACACTTTCCCTTCTACATCTATAACCAGTGAATTACATAAACTTAAAGGACAAACAGGAGTTAAGTTATATATGCTAATAATGTAGTATTGATAATATTGGTAAAATAATGATAATGAGACAAAGTCCATGTGAATATTGGCACCATAGAAAATGATAAAAGCTAGATATGTAACTTCAGATGGCACTCAGACTTGTAGTTACTTAAATATCTCTGGTCAAGTCATCATTTCTGCAGCGCAGGTCGTATGCCTGTTTTGATATGGCTGCAGAGTTGTGCTCCTCAATATGTTCTCTTCAGGACCATTGAGAGAGAGAGAGAGAGAGAGAGGAAGGGGTAAAGTGACCAATTTTTTTACATTCTGTGTCCAGATCCTTATAGCCAATAGGGTGTCATGGAATAGAATGGCCTCTGATTCAAAACCAATCCCATACTTCAGACCAATTGCTTCACACAATGCCTTTTCACACCTCCCCTTAAGTAATAGATACCATTTGTTTAGAAGAAGCCTGCCAGCTTCCTGTGGGGGACATCTCATTGAATGTCTTGCACAGGATCACTCTTCAGAAACTGGTTTCAGGCAAATGCCTGCAATGAATTTCATATCCTGAGTTAGTCCTAAAGACTTAGGGGTTGGATAGATAAAACTTCAAAGTACTGCTGTTCTCATCAATGAAATAAAACATGTCTTTGAAACTCTAATATTGCATTAGCTTTATCTGGCTTACGAATAAAGATATACAAATCTATGTAAGGTGCTACTGTAAAAAGCCAAATGTCCCCCTGACAAATAAAGTTCTATCTATCTATCTATCTATCTATCTATCTATCTATCTATCTATCTATCTATCTATCTATCTATCTATCTATCTATCTATCTATGTTGGATAGTAAGTATTTAGGGCTATCAGACCAAATGGCACTATTCAAAAATAATTTATTTTAAAAAAGGATTTGAAGGCAAACACTGTTCTTCAATTGTAAAAGAATGGATGTTTGTTTTATCCATCCATCCATTATCCAACCCGCTATATCCTAACTACAGGGTCACAGGGGTCTGCTGGAGCCAATCCCAGCCAATCTTGCACTAATTCTGACATTGTGTTATTCCAGACATGCTATGCAAAGTATATTTCAGATTTCATTTTGCACATTGCTTTCACAATTATCCTTTTTGTAATTTTGAATGGTTAGTTTATTATCTTCACTAGTAAAACATACAGTCATACCTCCTCCTCCTATCCCATTGTCCCACTTTTTGATCTACAAGTGCATTCAGAGCATTTTTTCTAACACTTCTCTTGTACCCTAAAACTATAGTTCTGCACTTGATCATGTATTAATAAAAACAGAAAGTAACTGGCATAATTCTGATTTTCCTTTAATTATTATAACACTTTAAAATCCCCATTTTAAAGAACTTCTTAACTGTCAGTAATGGTTTAGCAACCTCCACCTTACTGTATGTAGCTGCTGTTTTGACACATAATACCTAAAACAATGCGGCATTATTAAAAACACTCAGGCCACCTTTATAACACTTTTGCTGCATTTATAAAGGAGAAAAAAAATGTGGTTTAATCTGGTCTTCATCAACTGATAGCTCTTTGTGCATTATACATTTTTGATCACGTCACGTAGTGCACTCAGAGAAAAGTGTTTTAAAGCACTAAATTTTAGGCTGCAACATCCACACAACATGCACTGTAATAAGTGATTCATGCTTTGCAGATGAAGCACAAGTAGAAGAAAGTAAAAATAGTTGAATCTAATAATGTAGCAAAGTGCGATGCCAGGATGCAGAGCTCATAAAGATTTGAGTTCCCACTCATGACATATTAATCAGATCATTAGGACAGCATTTTTTCACTTAAGAAACATAAGTAAAGTTAGACCTCTTATATCACTGAAAGATGCTGAGAAATTAGTTCACGCATTTGTTTTCAGTCGACTAGATTACTGTGACGCATTACTCTCAGGACTACCCAAAAAAGACATAAATCGTTTGCAACTAGTGCAGAATGCAGCTGCTAGAATCCTAACTAGGAAAAGAAAATCCGAACACATTTCTCCAGTTTTAATGTCACTACACTGGTTACCTGTGCCATTCAGGATTGACTTTAAAATTCTGCTTATGGTTTATAAAGCCTTAAATAATCTCACCCCATTTTATATATCGGAATGTCTGACACCTTATATTCCAAATCGTAACCTCAGATCGTCAAATGAGTGTCTCCTTAGAATTCCAAGAACAAAACATAAAAGAAGTGGTGAGGCGGCCTTCTGCTGCTATGCACCTAAAATCTGGAATAGCCTGCCAATAGGAATTCGCCAGGCTAATACAGTAGAGCACTTTAAAACACTGCTGAAAACATATTACTTTAACATGGCCTTTTTATAACTTCAATTTAACTTAATCCTGATACTCTATATGTTCAATTCATCATAATAACTATTCATGGTGGCTCTAAAATCCGTACTGACCTCTACTCTCTTTTCTGTTTCTTTTTCAGGTTTCTTTGTGGTGGTGGCCTGCGCCACCAACACCTACTCAAAGCTTCATGATGCCACAACAATGATGGATGCATTAAAAGGCAGAACTCTACGTGACCATCATCATCAAGCCCTTCCGTGAGAACCCTAAATCCAAAGAGGACTGTTTCATTTATGTTAGGTAGAATGCCCAGAGGGGACTGGGCGGTCTCATGGTCTGGAATCCCTACAGATTTTATTTTTTCTCCAGCCTTCTGGAGTTTTTTTTGTTTTTTCTGTCCCCCCTGGCCATTGAACCTTTCTCTTATTCGATGTTAATTAATGTTGATTTATTTTGTTTTCTTATTGTGTCTTTTATTTTTCTATTCTTTATTATGTAAAGCACTTTGAGCTACTGTTTGTATGAAAATGTGCTATATAAATAAATGTTGTTGTTGTTGATGAGTTTGTCATATGATGTGTGATTGTGACATAAAAGAGAAAAAGAGAAAGTGGATGGTCAGAGCAGAGCCCCGTAGTGCAGCGTTAGGAAAAATTAAAGAGACTAAAGCAAAGGATGCTGTTTTCCATACTATACCTCTTACTGATATTTGCAGGCTCAAATAAAAAAAAATAGTATATGATGATTTAAACAAGCTGTAAATTCCCTTAAAGATAGTCAGGAAATGAAAACTATCACTGCTTATAGCAGCTTTAGCAGCAATGCACAGCACAGATGTGAAGTGCAATGTGGAGGACAATGAGGACACTGTAAGAAATAAGACATACCAAACAATGTCAACATCAAATGAAGGAGCTCTTCTATACAGTCTTTAATCTTATTTGGCATAAATATACGTACCCAAAATGTTACACATTACCTTTTCTCCTTTTTGCATAAGCCTTTCGAAAATGTTTAATGGATGTTCATTATCAGCACTATCAGAGGAAAGTTGATTTCCTGAAGACATGATGTTTCAGTTATCCATTTATTTGTTACATTCTCAATACATAAATGAACCACATTTGGTGCTATGGGCCTGCAGGCCAGCCCCACCATAACAGAATACAGTATTTGCTTTCCCCAAAATGAATTTTTAAAAATAGTTTACAGCGTATATGTATATACATTTAAATGCAGGTGTCTTACATAATAAAAAATACATAACAAAAACAAACTGAACAAAAAACACTGTTTGGCAAAAAATGTAAAACGTGCCACTCTTCCTGGCCAGCAGTTCTCTGAGATGTTGGGAGTCATGAGCTAAGAGTGCGTCAAAAAAAAAAAAAAAACAGCACCAAAAATGCATTGAACATCACAAATGTTCATATTCAAGCCGTTGCCTCGCCTTTTCCATCAAGTGTTCACAATTTACATGAATTATAAGTCTGCTAAACTGTTTTCCCATCAGCGCTGCTTGTGGTTTGCTTTTCCATCTCGGACAGTTGCTGTGGGGTAAAGTGTCAGAATTTAACTTAGTAGACACTTCGAAAAACATATTACAGGTTAGTCTGCACATTAAAATGTTATTTGCTTCAGGTTTTGCGCCTTGTGATAATGTGTCTGCTGCATCCCAACCAAGATATATTTAGTTTCAGCAGTGCCTGCATCAGTTTTACTACTGATTTTTTATTCTTTATTCAAGATTCAAGAGTATTTATTGTAAATCCATCCATATACACTAGTGCAGCATACAGTGAAACAAAACAACCATGGTGCTACATAGAACACAGGACAACGAAGAATCCACGACACATAACATAAAGACATGTAATATATACTCCATAAAAAACACTATTACGGTCCGGAGAGGCCCCTGCAAGCTGCCGACGCACCACCTATGCTATACATCTCACACAAAATATAGCTACACTTATATGCAAGGGTTCTGTGCTTTCTGTCTTTCTAAATTTTATTATATCTCTAAATATATTTTTAGAACATGATTGATTAAATTGCTGTTCACGAGATGTGTATACATCATACTTTACATTATATTTATATTCATGCTGTATATGAGCTGGGTAAATTATCGGGGGTTTTATTACCTTAGATGTTTTAACATTATTGAGTGTGTTTGCTGTATCTCACATGTTTTTTATTGTGCACTGAGATTTTGAACACATAACTTTGATAGGTTCAATAGTTTAACAACTGCCTTTGTACTAAGCAATCTCATGCATCAGTGTGGGTTCAGTTTTACTTTAGAGAGCTAAGTATTAACTGCTCATTGTAGAAGCATGCAGTGGTAGGTTGGACTATTTTGTTAAGTTATTTTTGCTTTATTTTATGATCTGCATTTGCACAAAGATATACACTGAAAAAAATGTGATGATTCACACTTAATATTTTCAATCTGAACCAATATAATTCTTTTTAGCTTATTGATCCAACAATTTTTAAGTTGAGGCAAATCATTTAGAGTGATTGGGTGCAAAATCTATTTTTTAAATTGTTCTTCTTTTTTGGCAGTTGGAAAGCCATCAAACTGGAAAGTTTGACCGAAAGAATATACAAATGGCCCCTCAAACACAGCACATGAACAACCTAAAATACTAAGTTAAATGAAATAGGATTTTTACATTTATAGATAGATAGATAGATAGATAGATAGATAGATAGATAGATAGATAGATAGATAGATAGATAGATAGATAGATAGATAGATAGATAGATAGATAGATAGATACTTTATTAATCCCAAGGGGAAATTCACATAATCCAGCAGCAGTATACTGATACAAAGAAACAATATTAAATTAAATAGTAATAAAAATGAAAAAATTTAAATAAAATTAATGTTAGCATTTACTCCCCCGGGTGGAATTGAAGAGTCGCATAGTGTAGGGGAGGAACGATCTCCTCAGTCTGTCAGTGGAGCAGAACAGTGACAAAAGTCTGTCACTGAAGCTACTTCTCTGCCTGGAGATGACACTGTTAAGTGGATGCAGTGGATTATTCATGATTGACAGGAGTTTGCTTAGTGCCCGTCGCTCTGCCACAGATGTTAAACTGTCCAACTTTAATCCTACAATGGAGCCTGCCTTCTTAACAAGTTTGTCCAGGCGTGAGGCGTCTTTCATCTTTATGCTGCCACCCCAGCACACCACCGCGTAGAAGAGGGCACTCGCCACAACCGTCTGGTAGAACATCTGCAGCATCTTACTGCAGATGTTGAAGGATGCCAACCTTCTCAGAAAGTATAGTCTGCTTTGACCTTTCTTACATAGAGCATCAGTATTGGCAGTCCAGTCCAATTTGTCATCCAGCTGCACTCCCAGATATTTAAAGGTCTGCACCCTCTGTACACAGACACCTCTGATGATCACAGGGTCCATGAGGGGCCTAGGCCTCCTAAAATCCACCACCAGCTCCTTGGTCTTGCTGGTGTTAAGGTGTAAGTGGTTTGAGTCGCACCATTTAACAAAGTCTTTGATTAACTTTCTGTACTCCTCCTCCTGCCCACTCCTGATGCAGCCCACAATAGCAGTGTCATCAGTGAACTTTTGCACGTGGCAGGACTCCGAGTCATATTGGAAGTCTGATGTATATAGATTGAACAGGACCGAAAAGTACAGTCCCTCGGCGCCCCTGTATTGCTGCACACAATGTCAGACCTGCAGTTCCCAAGACACACATATTGAGGTCTGTCTGTAAGATAGTCCACAATCCATGCCACAAGGTGTGAATCTACTCCCATCTCAGTCAGCTTATCCCTAAGGAGCAGAGGTTGGATGGTGTTGAAGGCGCTAGAGAAGTCCAAAAACATAATTCTTACAGCACCACTGCCTCTGTCCAGGTGGGAGAGGGATCGATGAAGCATATAGATGATGGCATCCTCCGCTCCCACCTTCTCCTGGTATGCGAACTGCAGAGGGTCGAGGGCGTGGCGGACCTGTGGCCTCAGGTGGTGAAGCAGCAGCTGCTCCATGGTCTTCATCAGATGTGACGTCAGAGCAACAGGCCGGAAGTCATTCAGCTCACTAGGACGTGATACCGTTGGGACTGGGGTGATACAAGATGTTTTCCAAAGCCTTGGGACGTATTCCCTCCACCATAACTTAATTTGGTACAAACAATTTTTTTTAATTTGATTGAGATTTGAAACCAAATATTTCAAGCTGCAACACTACATGACTAATCTTAAGTTGCTTGAAAGAGAAAATTTACATTGAATGAACAACATCAATGTTATACTTTTTTCACTGTATATTGAGTACTGTGTGATGGTTTTCTGTATATGTGCCAGTGCCACCTGTTTGATTGACACTGCATTTGGCTCTTTACCATGTGAACCTGCAGCATTTTGCATGATGAAGTTCTCTTTGCCCTTATCTCTGTTCCTTATGCACTCTCAGGTATATTTGCTGTGAACTAAAAAGCTGAGGGTTTCAGTTATAATAATAATTCATTACATTTATACAGCGCTTTTCTCAGTACTCAAAGCGCTATCCACACAGGAAGGAACCAGGTGAGGGCAGTTGTACTGTAATCACACATTAGACCCACATAAAAATCAAGTGTACCCCCAAATTAAGTGTGTTTGTTTACAGACCATATAATGAACAAAAACCTGATACAGTATGTGTGGGCCTGATGGGTGGGGTTGGGAAAGGGGGTCTTTTGAAGTTTCAATACCCTGGAGTCTTAATCTGGCCTTGCATGAGGGTTACTTACAGGTGCCAATAAGTATGCAGAGTGGAGATTCCTGCTAGTTGTTAGTTGTTCACTAACAAATTTGTCATTTTATTGTATTTGTATCAGATGAAGACATTGTGGGCACACTAAGAAATTTTGCCTTTATTACCTGCAAAATAACATATTTAGCTCCAAGAGTCTGTGTGTATGAATGGAGGTCAGCGATATATCCCACAGGTTTAATTTAAATAACGTGTAAAAATTGGATATGTGAGGTGGTGGTCAGAGACACCGAGTTTAAAGGATGTTCTTTTTGGTAGGCTTTCTTTATTGCAGCTGTACTATCTCTGTCTAAACGTATATCAATCCCCAGTTCCTGTTCTTTCCTTTTGCTTCTTCTTGCCTCTCCACATAACCAACTGCAATAAAGAAAATGTCTCAGTAAAAGTACAACAAGCTTCACCCTTAGAACAATGAAGGACATAGAAATATCAGCATCTTATAAATGCTTGGTTAACAGTAAAATGTTTTAAACTAACTTAACAAATTCTCTATAAAATGTAATACTGTAAATGCTTTAATGCAGCTCATCGTGAAAATAATATAATCTGAAGAATAAATGTTCATCATTATGTGAATATAATACTCTGTGCAAGAGGTTCATGGTTTAACACACACTTAGAGATTAATTGTGGGTCAAGGAGCTCGAAGATTATGAACGACTTAACAAGCTACTTTAATTACAGTGGGGATGGAGAAACACTCGTAAATTAACCATCAGTCTAAAGATGGAGTTTACAGCATTCTTAGCATTACAATCCTTTCGGGAAGCACAGCCCACAATAGTAATCTGATGACACTGAAAATTGTATTTATTGTGGCTAAACCTAGGCAGTAATGGGATTTTCTGAAGCTGTTGTAATTAATAACAACATATGTATAATCATTTTATTTTTTTATTTTAAGGTTTTTTATAATCACCTCTGATTTTAAGTTGTACTTGTTTATTGTGTGCTACTCAAGATGGTTTAATTGAATTCTGCCAGTTTGTCTAAACACATCTAAATGAGTACAAGTGCAATATTAATGCAACCATTTCCTGCTCAATATACAGAAAAATACTATTAAGTTTAACAAATAAAAATACATTTTAGATTGTTCATTAGATATAGTGTGTTTTTCTGTAGAATGCAACATTTTGACATTATTTTAGCACATTACCTGATATCTTAAAAAAAAAAACACCAGCAAAGTTTTGTTTTGTATCATTAACATTTTTGTTAGTGATAACAATTTCCACTGTTACATCATTTCAGTGCTAGCCATTTTAAACTCAGATCTTCATAGTTTAGATAATAGATAACAGTGAAAGTAAAGAGAGAGATGATTATCAAGGAAAAGGTTATCTTGCTGCTTGATCCTTTTAAAGTAAATCACTGAGGTAGGCAGTGCTTCTTCAAACAGTCAATCACTCTCTCTGTTATTAAATTAAACTTTAAGATACACACGTCAGGTAAAAATCATTCCCATCAGTTTTTAATTTTCTTTTGTAATAGTCATTCTCGTCACTAAACTTTGGAAATTTAAAGTAGCTTGGTCAGCATGGTAATCCCATTTATTCTTCTTTTCCTCCAAGTTGTTATACAAAATTCTTTTTAAATTCCTTAATGATCCCCTGAAATACAATACGATACAATTTATTGTATAGCCCAAAATCGTACAAGCATTGCTGTGATGGGCTTTACCAGACCTTGTTTTTTGAGCACCCCCTGGCTTTGACTCTCTAAGAAGACAAGAAAAAACTCCCAAATAAAACCCTTGTAGGGTAAAAAATTTAAGAAATCTTAGGAAAAACAAATCAGAGAGAAAACCTTTTTCAGGTAGGTTGGGTGTGCAATGGGTGTCAAAAAATGGGGTAAATATAATATAATACACTGAGCAGAACACAAGTAATCCTCAGTACAATACAATAGTACAATAGTAATAGTACAAGTGCAGAACAAAATGCAAGAGCAGATTAGTATATCACATAATAGGATTCTGATTTGCTCAGAGTCCTGGAGACCTCAGCCATCCATCTGCTTCCCCCTAATGGCAGTTCCACAGCTGAGTCAGTGCTGGGCCAGAAATAAAGACAGTGGCCTCTAAACATTTGGTCATTTACATTCTGTGCAGAAGAAAACTGGCAAGTTTTATTCTTTATTTAAATCGCTATAAGTAGAATAAGGCAAAATTGCACAGATGCCATTCCTTTGATTTCCAAATTTAATATCCATCCATTTATTACATTTGTGTTATCAGCAGTGCAGGTTATTGAAGCTTTATCCTAGAACTCCATCCATTCATCCATCTTGTAAACCCACTTTCATCCTGAGCAGGGTTGTGGTGAAGAATGAGCCTATCCCAGCAAGCATAGGGTGTAAGGCAGTAACGATCCCTAGACAGGGCAATCCTATGAATCAATAATTGTAATACAAGATTCAATTAAAAAGGCTACACACGTGCGTCACGGAAGCTTGTAAATGAAGTGACATTCATCAAAAATACAAAACGAACGTATGGGGTTTCAGCATAGATTTGAAAGTTGAGATACATGGAGCCTTACAAAAAGACATTGAAAGACAGTGCCAGAGAGTAAGAGTCACAAATATCAAAGACAGGCGATAGGTTTCAATAATCTAACAGGATTATGCTGTGTTAATGGCTTAACACTAGAATTACTAAAGCCTACGAAAAAACTTGTAAACTCGGCCCACCTTAAATCCGTTTGCGACTCTCCACGCTAGAGGATGGTATAGCAGACTGCTTGCTGCTTGGTTTATTGACACATTTACAAGACAAAAGACGCTGATGGAGAGATGTGAGCTGATTTACAGTGGGCCAAATTTACAAGTTTTTTCGTAATCTTTGGTAATTCTAGTGTTAGAAAATTCTGAGATGTTGTTAGTGCCATCACTAGGGTTGATGTCATCCAATGCAGTAACCAAAGACAGATTAAGACCCACATAGGCCTCTGAGTGACTTGATGAATAGAGCTCCATAACAGAGAGTTGATCACACTGTAAACTATGTAGCATTTGGATACCTGGCCGTTTAATGAAACACTTTAATTCTCACTATCACTGGTACATAGAGACCTCACCTTTGCATCAAGGAGGAAAAGATAGGCATCACCCTTGGTGAATTCAGCCCCTGGACATTCAATCATTTCTTCACCCATTTCAGACTGCAGGCACTTGATTAAACATTTCATCCAGCATTTGGATTTCCCCTTGGTAATTTCAGCCAGAAACAATGCATAAACATTTTATAGTCATTCGGGTGTGACACCCTATATCCCCCACACCCATCTTGGGCCACCGCTGGGTGTTTGAACAAATGCAGTTACAAGTCCCTAACTGGGTTTTTGAAGATAAAAATATTTGACCAGAATAAAGTTTAGAGCATTTTATTTAATTTAAGAGACCATCAGCAGAATTTTTAATCTTTTTATAACTTGTTGATGCTTTGGACATGATGAAGAGAATTACAGGCAACAATTTACAATAGGTAGTTCATATTACAGGGTACAGTTCAATAAGATACACTTGATGTGTTGCTCAGTAGTCCAAAAGACAAGTGAAAAAAGGTATGATACTTTTTCTTCCATTGATGTTTCATGGAGTATTGAACAAAATTATCAAGAGAGACACTGGATTTGAAGGATAGACAGCTGTCAAATACAACACACAAAGTTGGTCACAGTGAAAGATGGGCTAATTTTGAAAAAGACGTTTTTATTTGCAAAAAACAGATTTCTTAGTTTGTGAAACTACAAGTCTTAATTCAGTTTTGAGGACGCTGAAAATTTAGAAATAGGTAGACAAAGTGAGAGAAAGAAAGTTAGCTTTTTTATATTAAAAGTCCATTTAGACATTATCGGTATAACTGGGTTTATTCGGCATAAGAAACATAGTAATTATGGCAAAGCATGTAGATCATAGCCCTGCAGTGGGCTGGCACCCTGGCCAAGATTTGTTTCCTGTCTTGCACCCTGTGTTGGCAGGGATTGGCTCCAGGAGAACCCTGTGACCCTGTAGTTAGGATATAGCGGTTGGATAATGGATGGATGGATGGATGGATGGATGTAGATCATACCACATTAATCAAAAGTCACAGATAATATGCATTATATGAGTTGTAAATCAGGTTTTCACTTTGCTTAATGACTTTGAGTTTAGTGCTGCCTCATGAACTTTAGTTACAGTATCAATGCCTGTTTTAAATATTTTAGTGGACTAACCTTTCATTCATTTGACAATGCTTCTGAAACACCCCTTAAAACAAACTGCTGGACTCCTTAAAACATATAACTATAAACCATGATAACTCATAAGGAAATTGGCAACACTTTTATTTTGTAGAGTCTTGAAGCACTACTGCAGTGGACAAAAGTGATTAGTGACCTCCAGTGGATGGGAAAATATGAAGTCATATACATTTCAACCCAGTCAGTTCCCAGTGCACAAAAGTGATTTGCAAATGGCCACACCTTTCATTTGCTTCTCTCTCTATTAAAATGATGTTTATGTTGATTTCTATAAGAACCATATCTGAATAGTGTGATGACTAGTCCAGATTTCCTATGGGATGAGAGGAGCTTGTGGTAGTGTTTCAGGTAATAGGTGCTTTGGACTCTCCATCCTAAAAGTATAAATATTGTTTACTTGGGTAGTTGACAGTCTGTAGAAACAGATTATTCCCTCCCAAATAATATATCATTTGGTGCTACTCTTGGAATGATAACACCTGAGGGTTTATTAGTGGCCACTGCCCCACAGACATTAATGTAACATTTCTGAAAAACTTCATGCATCTCATGGTCACTAAAACTGTTATGAGGAACAATTTATGTTTCAATTAGCTACCACGCAACTCAAGACATTTCTTTTACATAAATCTTGCTTTCATGAGAAGGAAAAAAATTGATTTCTCAAAAACACCTGTGGTGAACTAAGAAATCTAATCTGTGCAACTAATTTATTGACTAAGCATTAAATTATGTTCATAGGTAGTGTTCCATAAATCCATATCAAATGAATATAGATTCATTTTAGTATGAATTTTGTACAGCTATAAAGTTTCCTTATTTTTCTGTATTATCCATTCACTTTTCCTGAACTGTATTTTAATGTATATTTAGCTTAGAAGTTGAAGTGTTAAAATAAACAACACCAAGAACTTTTTGGTGCCACAGGTGACATATTGCAGGGAGATAACCTTTGAATAATAAGGACTTTGTATGATCAGCGATTGATAAAAAAAAGCATTCAGGAATGGTAGGCCAGGCTATAGTTTTTTAAAGATTTCAGGAGGATGCTGTGGTCAACAGTATCAAAACTAGCAGCAATGACAAAGAGTAGCAATTTAGAGGGACAGTCATCATTATTGAGGATGAAACTGTTCACAAATGGAGAAGAACAATTTCAGTGCTGCAGTGAGATCAAAATCAGGAATGGAAAGATTCGGACAAGAATGTGATAGTTAGATGCTAAATAATTTGGGAAGAAAGTATGCATTTAAGATTAGATAAGAAACAATTGTAGATTTCAGATTCCTAAAGCCTTATCTGTTACCCCACGTATACTACTTCTTTTTTCCAAGGGTAACGGTGTTAACTAAAGACAAAGAAGAAGCACACAGTCATAGAAGGCAATGTATCAGACTGCTTTGTTTCTGTAATGGAACAAGCAACATGGAGGTTCCTGGGAGAGGCTCATATTAATGGGCAACTGAAGACTCATGGATGCAGGGATACTAGGTTTGGTGGAAAAACTTGTAATTTGGAGTCACTGGAGCAAATGTAGGGATGCCTTTGACATCAGAAGTGATTCCAGAATTTGGATGGAAGTGATGTTTGCTGGCTGTTTAAAGCCTCACAGCCAGGGTTAAATTCATCAAGAAGCGAAAAGCAGAGTTTGCTGCAAATGTTCAAATATTGATAAGGATAGAAGACCAGGACCAAGGAGGAGAAAGGAGGCTGGGAGGCCATTACCAAGATGGAGAATATTAGGCAGCGATAGAGAAATTGTCTTTTCATGTGACCTTTCGGGGTCAGAGCACAGTGTCAGTATTTCAAAACTGGCCAAGACACCCTACTACACATTCAGGAAAATGAGTCCCAGAGAGACATCAGGTGTTATTGTTTTATTATTTATTTTGTATTTATTTCACACATTTTTTTAATGGGCCATGGTTACATTTTTGTCTTGAATTTTTTTTTTTCTGAACAAAAAGAACTGCCACAAGGGCCCTTGCTATTATAATCTCAAGTAAAAGGAGCAGAAGAGCAGTTGAGATGAACTTTGAAATCGTTTTTAATGAACACATGATTTTAGATATCTTGTGAGTAAAGAAAGAAATTCAGGAATGTCAGAGTTTTACCAAGGAGTCTGATAGATCACTTCAGGGAAGAAATAAGGGGAGCAGTAATATGAAGTTGACATGCTTCAGGGATTTAAATGAAAAGAATAATCAAGTGCCACAACAGTAAGAGAAAATTTAATGATGATTATTGTTCCTCAGTTTTAGCCAGTTGAATAAGTAACGTCTAAGAATCAATGCCCATAAGGAGGGGTAAAATGACAAGTGTGACAGTTTTGGTCAAAAGATCAGGGATATCATGTGTAACGCCTTGTGTACAATTCAAACTAAAACATGGAGTATGAACAAAAAAAATTAGATGCATAAAACTGTGCATAAGCAAAGTTCTATGCACTTTCCCTTTATAAATCCCAATCAACATGATTTATAACAGACATGGACGAGTCTATAGCCCCACCCCAACTCTTCCCAGAATTACGCCTATTTGAATATGAAAATCAATATGAATAGCCCCTTCCATTCAGTGTTTTGTTAAAAGAGAGTGGCAAAAGCACATGTGGTGGTGGTGTCATAATTCTGTGCATCCCACCCTTATCCCAAATCTATGACCAAGAGGGCTGAAATCCGAAGGTTAGGAGCTTTCCATAATAATATCTCGCTTTCCTATACATATATAACAAACATCTGGACATTCGGCTGATACTTTATGTAAACTTTACAACAGACTGCCGTTAATTTGTTAATTTGATGCTCTCACTTTTTATTGTTAATTGCATATTGTCATTGTTCGATTACTTTCACTGTGTCGGCTTTGTTTTTTGTGTTTTGCCCTTTGGAGCCACTGTAAGGGGGCTAAGTATGAAGTACAGTTTTTGTCAAAAATAACTCCAGCATTCTACCTTTGTAGCAAACCCAGCCACAGGGGATGCACAAAGCAGTGCGTCTCTTCGTGCCGGTCCCAAGCCCAGATAAATGGGAAGGGTTATGTCAGGAAGGGCATCCGGTGTAAAATTTTGCCAAATCAATATGCGGACAACTTTTTTCAATTTTGAATGATCCACTGTGGCAAACCCTAACGGGATCAGGCGAAAGAAGAAGAAGAATTCTACCTTTGTGGCACATGCGTAATAACAAAAATCTATTGTTTCTTCCTCGATAGTGAATGTCTTGTGTATCCAAAGAAGTATTTTTGACAGTTTGTTCACGCCTGAGAATTTTACTCGCAATTTTCAGTAGCAAGCGTAACTTTCAGAAGTGCAAGCATATTTTTTAGGAGCAACTGTAATTTTCTGAAGTGCAAGCGTAATTTTCAGATGCAAGTGTAACTGTAAGAAGCACAAGCGTAATTGACACATGTGAAATGTAAATTTGACATAAATTATTATGAGTAATTTTTGACAGCAATCTTACTCCATACACCTGTGCAGAAGGCACCTGCATCAGTCTCGATTGGCGTAAGGGAGCAATGTGTTGCCGAATTGGTTGAAGATTTGTTCTTGATGTATAAGAGGCACTTCCTGCCTCTAGGGGTTGTCTTTAGACTCGGAAGTGTGTATAGCGTGGTTGGTATAGCAAATTCATTTAGTATAGCAAATAGTGGCTTGTGCCTTATTTTGTAAATATTTTCTTGTATATAAATGGATATCTCCTAGTTATAGTATAATTTTTGGTGGAGGTATTTGTATAGATTTTGAGTTTGTGGTGCACTTTTTCTGTATATACACTTTATTTTTCCTTGTAAATATTTTTTTAGGTTCAGTGGACTGTGTTTTGTGTAGTTTCTTCCTGAGCACATTTTTCTTTAAGAAGACTACAATTTTGTGTATATACATTTTTGTCTATATTTTTCATTTTTGTCATTGATAGCTTCACTGTAAATATAATTCACTGTTTTTGATTGGAACATTATTTTTTGTATTTTTTACCCCTGTAAATAAAGCCCATGTTTATTTTGGAAATTACCACCTATTTGTGTGGGTGTATCCATTTCTGATTCTCTCAAGTCTGATCCTGGTCAGTCCCAAACTAGACGCCCACTGTGTAGTCTGGTGCCAGCCTTGCCACTACACAGAGTGTCACACAGGCAAGCCACAACTGTATGACACATTATGCAGCACACTACATGCTATCCAGGGTGAGCCAAC
Source organism: Polypterus senegalus (assembly GCF_016835505.1). Lineage (NCBI taxonomy): Eukaryota > Metazoa > Chordata > Cladistia > Polypteriformes > Polypteridae > Polypterus > Polypterus senegalus. The sequence continues at coordinate 119,278,540 of NC_053157.1, read as the reverse complement.
AGCTCTTAAGCTGCCCTATAGTACGTTCTAACACTGCCCGGAGTCAGAGAACGGAGGTCATTATAATATTGTTCAGTCAGTAGGTTTGCAAACAGGATGAGAATCCACATTTTCAACTGGTACCCGCTGTCACTTAAGTAATTGTGTTATATGGTTACATCATACAGATAACTTACAATTTTGACCAAAGGGGTATTTACAGTGCATCTGGAAAGTATTCACAGCGCATCACTTTTTCCACATTTTGTTATGTTACAGCCTTATTCCAAATGGATTAAATTCACTTTTTTCCTCAGAATTCTACACACAACACCCCATAATGACAACATGAAAAAAGTTTACTTGAGGTTTTTTTATTAAAAATTTAAAAACTGAGAAATCACATGTACATAAGTATTCACAGCCTTTGCTCAATACTTTGTCGATGCACCTTTGGCAGCAATTACAGCCTCAAGTATTTTTGAATATGATGCCACAAGCTTGCCACACCTATCCTTGGCCAGTTTTGCCCATACCTCTTTGCAGCACCTCTCAAGCTCCATCAGGTTGGATAGGAAGCGTCGGTGCACAGCCATTTTAAGATCTCTCCAGAGATGTTCAATCAGATTCAAGTCTGGGCTCTGGCTGGGCCACTCAAGGACATTCACAGAGATGTCCTGAAGCCACTCCTTTGATATCTTGGCTGTGTGCTTAGGGTCGTTGACCTGCTGAAAGATGAACCGTCGCCCCAGTCTGAGGTCAAGAGCGCTCTGGAGCAGATTTTCATCCAGGATGTCTCTGTACATCGCTGCAGTCACTAGTCTCCCAGTTCCTGCCGCTGAAAAACATCCCCACAGCATGATGCTGCCACCACCATGCTTCACTGTAGGGATGGTATTGGCCTGGTGATGAGCGGTGCCTGGTTTCCTCCAAACGTGACACCTGGCATTCACACCAAAGAGTTCAATCTTTGTCTCATCAGACCAGAGAATTTTGTTTCTCATGGTCTGAAAGTCCTTCAGGTGCCTTTTTCCAAACTATATTCGGGCTGCCATTTGCCTTTTACTAAGGAGTGGCTTCCGTCTGGCCACTCTACCATACAGGCCTGATTGGTGGATTGCTGCAGAGATGGTTGTCCTTCTAAAAGAGGCCACTGTGCTCATTGGGACCTTCAAAGCAACAGAACTTTTTCTGTAACCTTCCCCAGATTTCAATCAATCAATCAACATTTATTTATATAGCACATATTCATACAAAAAATGTAGCTCAAAGTGCTTTACAAAATGAATAGAAAAATAGAAGACACAATAAAAGATAAACATAAGTCAACATTAATTAACATAGAATAAGAGTAAGGTCCGATGGCCAGGGTGGAAAGAAAAAACAAAAAAAAAACTCCAAAGGCTGGAGAAAAAAATAAAATCTGTAGGGGTTCCAGACCAAGAGACCGCCCAGTCCCCTCTGGGCAATCTACCTAACATAATTCAAACAGTCCTCTTTGTATTTAGGGTTTCCATGGAAGGACCTGATGATGATGGTCACGTAGACTTCTGGCTTTCAGTCCATCGATGTTGGTGCATCATGATGCTTTGAGTAGGTGGTGGTGGCGCAGGCCGCCACCACAAAGAAACCGGAAAAAGAAACAGAAGAGAGAGTAGGGGTCAGTATGGATTTTGGAGCCACTGTGAATAATTATTATGAAGAATTGAACATACAGAGTATCAGTATTAAGTTAAAGTGAAGTTATAAAAAGGCCATGTTAAAGTAATGTGTTTTCAGCAGTGTTTTAAAGTGCTCTACTGTATTTGCCTGGCGAATTCCTATTGGCAGGCTATTCCAGATTTTGGGTGCATTTGTGCACAATCCTGTCTCAGAGGTCTACAGACAATTCCTTTGACTTCATGCTTGGTTTGTGCTCTGACATGAACTATCAACTGTGGGACCTTATATAGACAGGTGTGTGCCTTTCCAAATCATGTCCAATCAACTGAATTTACCACAGGTGGACTCCAATTAAGCTGCAGAAACATCTCAAGGATGATCAGGGCAAACAGGATGCACCTGAGCTCAATTTTGAGCTTCATGGCAAAGGCTGTAAATACTTATGTACATGTGCTTTCTCAGTTTTTTTATTTTTAATAAAGTTGCAAAAACCTCAAGTAAACTTTTTTCACATTGTCATTATGGGGTGTTGTGTGTAGAATTCTGAGGAAAAAAACGAATTTAATCCATTTTGGAATAAGGCTGTAACATAACAAAATGTGGAAAAAGTGATGCGCTGTGAATACTTTCCGGATGCACTGTAAATGTCTTATCTTGCCGAGGAGCCAGCTTTCACACATAACACCATTTTTAACCTTGTTCCCAACACTACTATTTCTCAGAATGAATGAATTATGAGTTGAGCTAGGCCACTTCGCCACAACATTAATGATACACATTTTCACATCACAGATAATTTGCACTTTCATAGAATGGAAATGCTTTCCATTTATATAAGCAAATTCATTCTCTGAAGGCACCTTTATAGCAATGTGCCTGGAGTCAACCGCTCCAATTTCATTTGGAAAACTGGACGTTGCTGCGAAATTGCGCTTTGATGTTTGACAAGGAAATCTTATATATCTGGATGACAAGAGAATATTACTATCCCATACAGTTGGCATGGCTCAACTGAGTGATGACTGAGAAATACCCAGTTAGTCAGCCAGTTCATGTTGAAAAGATCCTGTGACTAAAAACAGAACTTACAAAGAAGCAAGTAGAGCACAATTCCTCAAAGTCTGCCTTTGTAAAGCTAGCACTTGAAAATCCAAATTTGACTTAGAAGCCAGTCATCATCATGGGACAATAAATTAGTACGATCTCTAAATACGTGCTCTCTTCTAATTCTTCTGTTTGCAATGTCTTATAACGCTAAAGCAGCCATGGTAGTGGGAATAGTTTGGTCATTCTGTGCAGCATTATATTGTTACAGAATGATTACAATCAGGTGCCTTAAATTTGTAAATGATATGCATTAATTTTGACTTATTTGATAAAGCCCGTGTCATAAGTGTGAATCTATAAAGAAAGGGAACCTCCACAGAAAGAGTAGCACTGCTTTTATGCTGGGCGCAGCCCATTTACAAATAGAAATTGGAGAAATATACATACGCATCGTCTGAGATTGCTGTGAAAATGTGTGTAGGTTAACACCAAGTTTAGGTTTTTATATATCTCGATGTGAGTGTGGAAACAAGCATACACAACATTTTTGTACATATGCACCATTTATACATGAGGCCCCAGGAATCAATGAGACTCAGGACACCCAGAGTTAGAAGAAGTGATGAGTATTCTAGAAGATGAACTTTTGAGTGGATTGGCATCTAAGTGAAAGATGTCTGATAGGTATTGCATCGATTTATAGCTTCAGTAAAGAAATAAACTAAACACCCACCAAATACATCAGTAAAGCGTGCTTACGGCAAATTAATAATTAACAGGAGAAACTCTTAACAATTAATCTGTACATACTCTCCATTTGGATACTGCTGTAAGTATTAGCTGTTACATCATGTACTTTCATTCTCTTTCTTTTGTCTTTCATCATGAACAATTTTATCTTTATTGTTCAGCAATATTAATAGCCCTGAAGAAGAGTTTTATTCAAAACACGTTGGCAAAAAATACCATTCACTGAGTTTCAGATATGACAGGATTCCCCTAAATGTCACATGTGTTTCCCACCATCTCGAATCATCCACTTATTTTCTTGTGGGAATTGCTATTTTATTAAGGTTGAATGAATATTTTCAAAGTTTACTTTTGAAAGGATTTTGCATTGCATTATTTTTTATGAACTGATTCTTGTTATTATTTTTGGGTGTTTATAACATCACTATAGAAGACCTGAGTTATTTGCTTTCTCTTTGTGAATTTTTCATGCCTTTCATGTCATGTTCCTTTTTAAATTATTTTTCTTGAATTAATTCTTTTTTTTATAATATTTCTCTTTTTTCTTTTATCTTTCTTTAGTTTATCATTCTACTAAAAGTAAAAATATATCCTTCTATATAAAAGCGGTCGGGATTGTCCTTCCGTCCTGTGAGTGCTACGCAGGCGTGGAGTTTCACACACGCCCCGTCCATTTTGCAATGCATGATGGGATTTGTAGTTTCGTTTTTCCAGGTGAAAGATGATTTTCTACTCCAGACTGTGCGATATCTTCTTCTTCTTTCTTACTATATAAAAGCGATTGTCCTTCCGTCCCGTAAGTGGAAAGCGTAGCAGTATTCCGCTTATCACAGACTTACTACTTGCAGTTTGCGGTACGAAGCGACATGATGTAAGCAGAGTTCTGGTGCTCCCATCGTTCCCTTGCCTTTGTGCGCGATGCGCTGGAAAAATAGACAAAATTATGTCTCTGGAAATAATTAATGTTGATGGAGTGCAAATGCCTCACCGCATAGTAAATATCAGGGGAGTTCAAAAGGGCGACCTCAATATAGAAAAAAAGTTTAAATTTCATCACAAAAATAACAGAAACTATGAGTATTAAAGTAATACCGCTCAAATGCAATATAACCAAATTAATGAGTTTGTATAAAATATCAAATTGATCTACATATTGAATTGCCTTAAGAAGTGGTCAACTTAAAAGTCGGTCGCCTTAAAAGGCGGGTCAGCCTAGTTTTATAGTATGTACTTTAATATCATTTTTATTTATTTTATATACATTATGGTCACCAGGGGTCACTGCAGTTCCCCCAAACAGAAATGCTTCAGTAACCCAAAGGCTTTTTATTTTGGGAGATTCTTTTCAGGCAAATGTTTCCCACAACACAACCAGAATACAGCAAACAGAACACAGCAATGCTCAGTAACTCTTTTGTCTACATTCTTTCTTTCTTTTCTGCCACTTCTTATGCAAGCTACTTCCTCCTCATCCCGACTTTGGCTCCTGGAGGTGTGGCAGGCTGCTCCTTTTATTTAACATCTGGAAGCACTTTCGGAGTCTTGAAGCTGTGGCACTGGACCACTTCTGGTTGAGGTTGGAGCCTCACAAAGTAGGGCTTGCCAAAACCCTGAGCAACCCCTGGCAGCACCCACATGACTTAGTTGGGTTACTTTTATTTCCCAAGATGACCTGTGGGAATCTGTGGCAATGCTATAACCTAGAGGGGCTGCCATCTAGTGTAAGGGGGAACAAAACCCTATCAGGCTGTCTCCCCTGTCCTTCCAGGGTGAAGTTGTCCCAGAGCTGTTCCTCACAGGATAATTGTAAACCTAATTTATATTTTTTCTTGTTTACTATTATGTTCATTGGTGTGACCATTTTAGTTACTTACATTTTCATATTATAGATTGTACCTGTAATACGTATTACCAACCACAAATAAAATTATATTTTCCTTGATTTTGTTTTTCTCATCTATAGATATTGTGTATATTTTATCTGCCCCCTGCTTATTCTTCTTGTTCATTATTTTTAGCAAAAAAAAGTAACCCTTTCAAAATGAAAATGAGCAACATGACCACCAGCCCATTTAATTGAAGGAACCCAAACATCTGGTATCAGACTTGAGTTAAAACCTCACTTATATGCAGAATAAGTCATGTATTCAGGAACATGAAATAACCGAGGGGGCGGCACGGTGGCACAGTGGTAGCGCTGCTGCCTTGCAGTTAGGAGAGGAGAAGGGTTCACTTCCTGGGTCCTCCCTGAGTGAAGTTTGCATGTTCTCCCCATGTCTGTATGGGTTTCCTCTGGGTGCTCTGGTTTCCTCCCACAGTCCAAAGACATGTGGACTGGCAATTCTATATTGGCCCTAGGGTGTGTTTGTGTGTGTCCTGCAGTGGGTTGGCACCCTGCCTGGGATTGGTTCCTGCTGTGTTGGCTGGGATTGGCTCCAGCAGACCCCTGTGACCCTGTGTTCGGATTCAGCAGGTTGGAAAATGGATGGATGGAAATAACTGAGTCTGTCAAAATATATTCATACTGTAGTAAACCTGAAGTCTTTAAATTTATAACAACTGGTACTAGGGGAACAAGGCCCTAAATGCATACAAATTAAAACTTAAAACGTCGAATGTTATTTATTTGGCACAGACATGCTCAAAAAATACATGTGTAATGCCACAAAAAGTGCATGCAGACATGTCCTTGCCAAATAAATAACATTCGACGTTTTGAAGAAATCATTTTATGACACAATTTACCTTTATTTAGCGATTTACCTTTACTTACTTCCTAAAGCCTAAAGTCACAAGTAGTGTGCAGAGGGCTTGCTCAAAACTGTGTGTAATGCCACGAAAAGTGCCTGCTGACACTTTAGTATGCAAGCAATGGTATGTGCATTCTTGCTCCAATGTAGAAGGGAGCAGAGTTTACCTCTGTTACAGAGCATCTATGTGAAAACAGCAGTATCAGATGCGGGTGTGTTTGGGCTCGTGAACGCGGCTGAGATAATAAAACTGACTTAAAAAAAAAGCTAACCTTTACAAGTATCATAAATTACACCGGCTGTTACAGACTGAAATCAAATGTATTTTTTTATTCTAAAATAGTAAGACTAAGAGCAGTTTACTTCTCAAAACAGAATGGTGCAGGATCGAACTCACAACCTTTTGATTCCCAGTAGGCAGCTGATTCTATTGCGCCACAGAGGCATTTATAACAAACAGCTGTCAATGTCACATGTTAAGGCGGCTTTTTATTTCTGCAGTTATATTTTTGAATAAAAGGGCAATTGTTGTGTTAGATTTGTACCTTTTGTGAAAGTATTTCTTGGATACTTGAGGCTTCATACATTATATAGTTTATGCCTACATTTTGTCATCTACTAGTAGAATATAAAAAACGTTTCTGTTTTAACAATGTGTTTACACAGATTACTGTAGAAACGGAAAAGACATGAAATGCGTGTGTTCCAAACAACGATCTATTATTTCCACTCTAAAACTCCACTTCACTCCCAGAAAATCAATCAAGGCATGAGCTGGGAGAAGTTTGTGCAGGTTCTGAGTCGGTGGGGGGATGAAATAGTCGGCTGCTTGCAGCCTGATTTTTATCAGCACATTTAGATGACAAAAGACGCTGGTGGAGAGCTGTGAACGACTTTAAGAAGCGATTTAAAGTGTAACGGATTTACGAATTTTTTTGTAGGCTCTGGTAATTCTAGTGTTAAATGCAAAATAAAACAAAATTTGTTTTAGATGTGAACACTGATGGAACTTCATCAGTAGATCTAGAAAGGGAGTTGATCAAGGCCTCTAAACTGGCCAAAGTAAATGTGTAATGCGTGTCATTGCGCCTTGAGATGAATTAGCAACAAACTTTGAGCTGTTTCTTGTCTTACTGTATCTCTAATGCTCCCAATATAGGGCCTTTCTCCCTACCCTTATTACAACTAGAATCCCCGAAGCCTACGAAAAAAGTCGTAATACTGGGTCACCTTAAATTCCTTCGCACCTCTTCATCAGCCTCTTTGTTATACAAATGCGTCAATCAGCACAGATAATAAGCAGCCAGCTGTTCCATCCCCCACCAATGTAGCTGAAGTTCTCCCAGGTCAAATCTGTTTATCTGGGTGTGAGGTGCCCAGAGTTGTATAGGGTAAATAATATATTGTTATTTGGAACGCATGCATTTCATGTGTGTTCTGTGTCTACAACGATCTGCGTAAATGTATGATGACAGGAAATGCAAGGCAAGAAACGTTGAACATATGACTAAAACAGAAACTTTTTTCATGTTGATAAAATTGATAAAATGTTGACATGAAATGTATAATCTGTGAAGACTGAAGTTCACATATCAAAAGCACACTTGTGTCCTTATACCTTTGCAAAAGTGTTTATATAATACGCTACTGTGGCTGTTCGTTTGTCTGTACAAGATTTTAAATCACCTATAGCTCGCAAACCATTTGAACGATTGACCTGAAATTTGGTACACATATGCTACGTGACCTCTACTGTTCGCTTTCGGGGTGGTGACTGACCTCCAAGGTTATTCCTCTTTTTATTTTTATTTTATTTTATTGTAAAATCAACTCTTGGCAGCAGCCAGCAGGGTGGTCATGCGGCGCATGCGTATGGGCGCTCTTCTCATTCCCTATCACCGTCAGCCTCACATTCCCTACCTTTTCATATCTTAAATCATTCTTGAGGCAGATTGAAAACTTAAGTGCCAGCTTAAGTGAAAAATAAAAGAAAACGTACTAAGTAATTGCAACACAAACACTGACTTAATCAGTTTTAATGTGAAAAGATGCAGATGAAAGAAGAGAAGAAGCGGGCTGCTAGGGTGGAGAAAAGAAGAGCTGCTAAGGAAGCAGCAAGCGCATCAACCTCAGAGCAAATGAATTCTAAACGTACAGAGAAAGAGTATGAAAACTATGAATGCTCAAGTCAAGTGCCCCATTACTGGTATTTTATTTTTCAGTAACCACTTGAATAATATCAGATCTGTCTCTGCCTCTCTCATGCACGCACACACACGTCCATGCATAAAAAATGCAGTTATTTGAAAACACTATGTCATCTTAACATGATTTGTCATTTGAACATTGTTTTTTTCTAATATTGCTCAGTCTCCACATTATGGTGCATGGTACTGTGCATGCAGACAGACTTCTTGTATAGAGCATGGCACAGCCAGATCTAAATACTAGCATGGAGAATTGCACACGTATTGAAGTGACTTCTGCTGCAGGTGGTAGTTCCTGTCCCACTTTATGGTGACAAGCCGAGTTGTGTTGCAGTGCAGCAGTTTATTGGCCAGTAACATGAAGAAGTTGTCTGTTGTTACAGTTCTGCCTTAGTCCGAAAACGGTTTTATAACCACACTCTTGGAAAGTCCTTCTCCCGTGGGACGACTGGGATCTTTTCCTAAATAAGGAGTAGCATTGCACATGCACATGCATTTCTGTCGTTTTTCACACGTTCTTCACAGGTGTCTTTGCTGTCAAAGCACAAATGCTGCATGGTAGTCTGATAGCGGTCATTGTATCTTTGATTCCCGGTACAACAAATAGTTATGACAATGTATCAACAAAAGCACCAACTATGGTCATCACTGCTCTTGTTAAAAGAATGGATCAGAGAGAGAGAGGCAAGTTTACTGTACCACATGAATGTGACTGAGAGAATAAAACTATATAAAAAACTTTTACAAATAGCAAAAATTTACAACGGGTGTTACAGACTCAAATCAAATGTATGTTTTTATTATATAATAGTAATAATAGCAGCTCACTACTCAAAACGGAAAATACGATGAAGACCCAGGATCAAACCTGCAACCTCTTGATTTAGTAGCAGCCATTCTTACCTCTAACCCACCCAAGTAATTTACAAACTGACAGCAACATGTAAATTGAATAATTTCTTTTTTTTGGTTATAATAAAGGCACACTTGTTTTGTTATACCTTTGTTATACCTGTTATACTTCAGTCTTTACACATTATACATTTCCAATCAAATCAAAATTGTATCGATTCTATCAAAATGAAAAAAGTTTCTCTTTTAGTTTTTTGCTCAATTATTCTTGTCTCGTATTTCCAGTCATCCAACATTTACCCAGATTGTTCTAGACACAGAACACACATGAAATGTATGAATGCCAAATAACAATATATTATTTACACTATACAGTACAACTCTAGGCACCTCACACCCAAATAAAGATACTTGAGCTGAGAGAACTTCAGCTACTTTTTTTTGTGTGTCAGGGGAGAGACGGGGGGTAACAGACTGCTCGTTGCCAGTGCTGACTGACACATTCACAAAACAAAGATGCTCATGAAGAGGTGCAAAGGAATTTAAGGTGGCCCAGTATTATGCCTTTTTCATGGGCTTCAGGGCTTCTATTGTTTATGTTGTTCCCACTAGTGTGTCATTGTCATTCGTTCATCAGATCTGATACAATTATGATGAATGTTCAGGACTATATGCTGTGCAGTCAATTGAAAGCTGCTTCCAGGTGAATGTCCTCCTGGCTGTAGAAAAGAAGAATGAGAAGGAAAGCAGTGGTGCAGCTTCTCTGGTGTTAAATCAACCCCTGCAAGCGTAGCAACAGCAACACAAGTGACCCAATAAAAGCAATGCAGTGAAAAGAAACAGTTAACTGCAGACAGACCACTAATGTTTGACCTTTATTTTTAATAAACACTATGGTGTTTCTATATACAGTAACTTATTTTCATTTCATGAAACTCTACAAATTTCCTTTTTGCTCCCACAATAATTGAGTAGCATATTTTTTATCATTTTTGTATTTTCTTTGTTTTCCATTACTTTTTGCCTATGTATATGTTGCCTTCTTTTAGCCCATATCTTATAAGAAACGCAACTATACAACATACTATAGTTGCAGAAAAAAAACCATTAAAAATGCAAGAAAGATGAAGTTTGCTTTAAATGTGATTCAAATGTAAGCACTTACTGAACTTCATCAGCAGACCTAGAAAGAAAGTTGATCAATGTCTCTAAAAATGCAGTATGTGTTGCTATACTGTGAGATGGATTGGCATCCCTCTTTTGTGCTGTTTAAACCCACTGCATGCCCAACCTACCTGGAAAGGGGTCTCTCTTTGAACTGCCATTCCCAAGGTTTCTTCCATTTTTTCTCTACTGGGTTTTTTTTGGGAGTTTTCCTTGTCTTCTTAGAGAGTCAAGGCTGGAGGGCTGTCAAGAGGCAGTGCCTGTTAAAGCCCATTGCGGCACTCCTTGTGTGATTTTGGGCTATACAAAAATTAATTGTATTGTATTGTTTCTTGCCTTACTTCAAATGCTCCCATTGTAGGGTATTGCTCCCTATGACATAGTAATGGAGCAAAGAAGTTTTAGAAAATGAATGGATAAAAAATCTAGGCTTAAAGAAATATCCCTTAATATTATAAAAGCAACAGATAAACAGAATCTGTCCTTATCTCTGTTCTCTGTTTAAAAGATAATCTCATAAGATCTCATTTCCTTTCATCATAACATAATTTTTTCAAACCAGTTTAAATACATTCAAAGTCAGAGGAGGCTTCAGCAACAATCCTTCCAGACTTGGCCTAAAACACAAACCAACCCTGCACAAGGCACAAGACTATACATATGTAGCCAGTTTGGAATCACCTATTAATGTAACACACACATCTTTACAATGTGCAAGGATAACAGCAAACCCATAAAAGTCTCCATTAAGACATAAGGAGACTAAGCAAATGTTAAAAAGACACCAACCAGTTGTGCTGTTCAATTCTGCATTGCTGCACCCACGACACCACTGCATATTAATAATTTACTGTAGTTGCATTTTTACATTCATGCATTTTTTAATGTTCAAAAGAGATGGGCCAATTTATCACTCATCATCTTTGAGTACACCATTTCCATGTTTTTCAGGTCCTGATATTTGCAAAGTAAAGAAGAAGATGGTATGAAAGAGTAATAAAATAATGAATTAGTTCTTGCATATAACACGAGCATGGAAACTTTACAAAAAATCAATCTTTCATAATATGCAAACTTAATGACAGCTCTAAATAATATTTGCTGTTCACTGTACATTAAAAGCCATTATCATAATGGACTCCTTCCCTGCTTTCAAAAAGATGTAGAATGTGTTTCAATGATAAAATTATTGTAACCTACTCAACAATTTTTTCTACAGGTCTCAAGCCAAACAGCTGTTTTTTTTCTGATTTTACCTGAAAAAGATTTTTTTTTGTTTTACATTATTCCGCTTATCGGAGAAGATTACCATCACTGGCTTTACAAGAGACAGCACAGCAGGGTAAACAAGCAAGATCAAGCACTTCTAAGCTAAGATATGGCTTGGGCCCTGCTCTCTGTGCAGGAGGAGTTCATCCTCCACTGAAATGAAAAGAAAATCATTTACCATGCATATTCATTCCTGGGACTTAAAATAAAAAAAGGTTGCCAGCTGAGACTTCAGACTGCTTTTTTAAAGTGTTTTTGTGATAAGGAGCATGGCTTGAGGCCAGGAAGGAATCAGCTGAAATGATTCCCAGATGACATTAGCAGTTAGGAAGCCAGTCTTCAGGTTAGCCCCGCTGTGAACTGGAATCAAAGACTTTCGAAGGGAAAGACTGCTAATCATCTGCTCATGGGATGATCTTTGCTTACCTTTGTGAATTCTAATAGTCTGTCCAGGTCATTTGCACAATTTATTCTCAAGCTATTAGAGAGAACCTTCTAACACTGCTAACTACCACAGGAGCATTCATGGAAAACTGCTAATCTTACATGCCGTGTGGTACAGGTCACTGTTATTAGCCCCTTTATGTCAGTGGTTCTTAAGTTTAGTCCTGGGGGCTCCTCTGTGGCTGCAAGTTTTTGTTACAACCAGTTTAACAATCACTGAGTAAGTTTTTACCCTAAATTGATCTTATTGTTTAATAAGATGTCCTTTTTACTTCTTCTCTAACTGCACCTTCAGAAAAGTGCATTAGTGTTAGATTTACATTTACACTATGACACTACATAATTCTTTGCAATAGCTTTAGATGCTTAACTCTGTCATTTTAAAAAAGAAAATCACTTTTCTTTGTAGCTTGTGTTCTTAATTGTATCTGAATACTGACAATTTATGACAAGCATTGCAGACACAAGGATAAATTACAATTGATGCTAAAGGGCAGCTATTTTAGGGTTACCCACTTATGTACTTGGAGTTTTCATGTTCTTCCTGTGTCTGCATGAGTTTCTTCCAGATGCCTCAGTTTCCTCCTACTGTCCAAAGACATACATGTAAGGTGAACTGGCAATGCTAAATTGGCCCTTGTGTGTGTTTGGAGTCTGAGTGTGTGTGTGTGTATGTTCACACTGTTATGGACTGTCGCCCTGTCCAGATTTTGTTCCTACCTTGCACCCTATGCTTGCTCAGATAAGCTCCAGCCCCCCACACCTCTGGTGTGGATTAAGCAGTTTAGAAAATGACATGACATGACACTTGTGTGCTTATTAGTAAGTAATGTCATAAATAACCTGACAATAATAAGGAACAAAACACTAAAAAGCAATAAAAGAATTCATATGCATTAGAATTCATTTTTCATCCTGTAAAAAGTAAGCATAACCGGGTTGTAATTTATGAATTGATACAAAAAAAACATAAATTGGGAATTGCATTGTAAAAGCTTACTTAATTAAGGTAGGAATCCAGTTAAAAGAAGACAATGACCAAACTGGACCTCAATGACCAAACTTCAGAAACAAGTCGTCATATTTTTAATGTAATTTCACTTGTTGGCTTTCAAGGTCAACAAACATGTCCTGAAATGGACATCCCCAGAGCATTATTACTTACAAAAATTATTTTCATGTTTTCTGTCAAGGAAAATACAAAGAAAGCAGTAAGAGTATTGGGATCCCCAGTTATTGCCTTTTGGCAAAAAATAAAGGATAAAGTTAAGAGCTCTTGTGTTGGTTCCACTACCATGTCTCTGGTCATTCATTGGTCAGTTATTATTCGTGACTACATGCTCTAGATACTGGAAGGGGTTGAGTTGATAGCAGGCCTGGAGGTGAGCTCAGAGAAGCTCTACCAGGTCAATGCCCTCCTGGCTGTAAAGGACAAGGATGAAAAGGAAAGTTGTGGTACACCTGCCCTGGTGTTAATTTGGAACCTGCAAGTGTAGATATAGTCAGTTTTGTTACAGTTTCTGCCTTCTGCTTCTTTAAAATGCTTGTGCTAAATGTTCAATGATCTGTACAAAATAATTTCTTTATCATGGGATTGTTGAGTCAGTGGAGGTTTCACTGAGTTTCATACCAAGTTCAATGTTTATTGATTGTTTACAGTATGCAATCTGAGTACTGAGAATATTCTACTCCTGCAGTGAGCTCAGTGTGATCTATCGTAAGCTGCACAGAATCCTGTTTAAAATGATGTGCTGTATTTTACTTGTAATACATTACACTAAACTGCTGCTTGGACATGAATACAGAAATACCACAACTGTTACCTTTACCACTGTTTCAATCTTTGCTGTTCACTATGTAGATCCCATATATATATATTGTGGAAGCTGGCCTGGTCACAGAGAAGCGGACACCGATGGTTTAATCATATTTTACAATATTTACAGTGCACACAACCCAGTACACCGTACCAATCACCCTTAAAGTCCAGCCGGCCCCTTTTATAATCACCCATGCTCCAAGTGCCTCCCAATAAGCAACTGCCGGCACTCCAGGTGTCCATGGTCTTCTTCCCCCCAGCAATTCTGGGTGTGATGGAAGTGTTGAGGGCCAGGGGTCTTCAGGCATCCAGGCACCCCATGGCGGTGACCATGGGCCTCCATAGGGTTGAACTTCCAAGCTCTGTTCCTGTGGTCCCCATACCATCCAGGGCAGCTGCACCCTCGTGGTCTGGAGAAGGTGTAAGCCCTGCTCCGGCTCTTCTGGGTGTCCCGTCCACCGTCAGCCGCTCGCCATTATATATATATATTTATATATATACAGTATATATATATATATATATATATATATACTAGCAGAATACCAGCCAGCGGAGAAGTAGTGTGTTAAAGAAGCTATGAAAAGAAAAGCAAACATTTTAAAAATAACGTAAGATGATTGTTAATGTAATTGTTTTGTCATTGATATGAGTGTTGTTGTCATATCTATCTGTTTATATTATATATATATATATATATATATATAGCAAAATACCTCGATTGGCAGCGGAGAAGTAAAAAGAAAAGGAAACATTTTAATAATAGCGTAACATGATTGACAATGTAATTGTTTTGTCATTGTCATGAGTGTTGTTGGCATATATATATATACTGTATATATATATATATATATATACACACACAGACACATATATAAACATATATATAAATATATATATATACACATCTATACACATATATATACAGTTATATATATACATATACACACATACATATATATACATATACATATACACACACACATATATACATACTGTATATACAACATATACATATCTACATATATACTGTATATACACATATATATACAAATCTACATATATATATCTACATATATATATATTAGGGGTGGGACTCGATTAAAAAATTAATCCAATTAATTAGAGGCTGTGTAAGAATTAATCTTGATTAATCGTATGTAATCGCACATAAATTTGCCCCAAATCGCAAATGTTTTTTTTAATTTAAAACGGTTTTTGTGGCGACAGAATCAAATAATAGACATGTACATGAATATTGTAAACTGAAGCTGTTTTAATTTCTGAAAAAAGCTTTTAAACTGCATTTGAATTCAAAACAGAAACAAAAATATCATCCCTGGTTAAAATTGGGCAGACTTAAAAATAAAGTGGTAGTTTAAGTACTTTAAGTACATTTTCAGAATAGTATTGTCTTTAAATAATAATAACCAAAATTTCAACATAAAGTGCAGTTTTTCTTCTTAAAAAATAAGTCAGAAACATAAAAGGTAATTTGACCAGCTTACTCTTTAAACTCTGAGTAACATTAGCCAAAATTATTTTGTACATTAGGCTAAAACAGTGTGATCATTGAACATTTTGTAATTAGATGTATTTAGAATTACTAACGGTCACAGAAGTCCAATGATCCCCAGTAAGAGCCACAAAGTCCGCTTTCTGTAATGCATCTAATTTTGCTTGCTTTTCAGTGTGCACAAAACCATGCTTTTATCAAGGCTTACTCGGGTAGTCGAAATGATCAGTCGTAGGAAGCGCTTTATTCCGACTCTAACATTTTGTAGCTGTGATGTGTGCATCAGCGTAATGGATGTACCAGGAAATCATGCATTGACAAAAGTTCCCGTTTGCTTGGAATTGAAAGTGTGATTAAATCGTTATTTTTAGCGCGTTATGGAGTACATGCATCGAAGCTTCTCAGCTGTGCTTGTGCTAAGAAAGGGAAAATTTTAAAAATAACGTAACATGATTCTGCGTTAACCTAATATTTTTTCATACGTCCCAAACCAAGGAGATGCGAAGGTAAAATGAATCAGGTAGCGCGCGTACATACTCAGTGCATCCCCTCTTGGGAATCGAACCTCGAATGTCGGCGTTAGAGGCGAAGATTCTACAATTAGCCACAGCGTGTGGCTTGTCTATGCTAAAGTATGTATTGTAGATCGGGTATATATAAACATTTATATATATACCGTGTACGCAGTGGAGAAGTAGAAGTTATGAAAAGAAAAGGGAACATTTTAAAAATAACGTAACATGATTGTCAATATACAGTAATTGTTTTGTGAGTGTTACTGAGTGTTGCTGTCATCAAGGATTTGATTATCATTATTTCTTTCAATCAGGCTCGTATTTGTAGGATGTGTTCAAGTTACATTCCGTGTTTGTCAATCGTTGTAAAGATAAGAGCTTTCATTCATCGATTAGTTCCTTACTGCATCAATAAACAGCTCGTCTTCCTTTTATCTGCGATGTGACAAACTGCATGCACGGGTTTTTTTACACTGTCTTCCTTTAGCAGGTCATTCACTTTTTCCACCGTGTGCTTTGTTTCCGCAGTAGCTGCACTTATGAATATGATTGTATGTATAAGACGCTTCATATTTTTTTGCTGCCTTCTCAATTGTGTAATTTGGTTTTTGTTCAGCACTCCTTGGAACTGTTGCTTTTTGTCTGCGCATTGCGTCAGTTCACGTGAGCCGCTTGGTGTTCTTGCATCGAAGGTTCCCAGCTGTACTGGTGCCATCTCGTGTAATGTCAGCTAAGACCCGGCACTTAAAAGTTTCTCTCGCAGTTTCAATGAGTTTGTGCCAAACACCACCCTGACCTTCTCATCTTCCTCTGCATAAGCACAGTCCTTCACCCGTGAACATTTACCGGCAGTGTTTGTACTGGATTGCCGCTGATGGACGGCCTTATATGGGCAGGCACTAAACTACAAACGCTAGTGGCAGCCTGTCTATGAACTTAATTTAATATAAACTTACGGTTCACGCCGTGCTTTGTTTCCGCAGTAGCTGTACTTATGAATATGCTTGTATGCATCATTTGCTTCATAATGTTTTTCTGCCTTCTCAATTGTGAAATGGCGTTTTGTGCTCATCGCTGTTTGGAGTTCTTCCTTTTCTCTACGTACTTACGTAGGAGGCGTGATGATGTCACACGAAACTCCGCCCCCCACTGCCATCTCCAACTCAAGACTCCATTACATTATATGAGGAAAAATAGCTTCCAGTTATGACCCTTATGCGTAGAATTTCGAAATGAAACCTGCCCAACTTTTGTAAGTAAGCTGTAAGGAATAAGCCTGCCAAATTTCAGCCCTCTACCTACACGGGAAGTTGGAGAATTAGTGATGAGTCAGTGAGTGAGTGAGTGAGTGAGTGAGTGAGTGAGGGCTTTGCCTTTTATTAGTATAGATATATATATATATATATATATATATATATATATATATATATATATATATATATATATATATATATACAATAAATTTAAAAATATTTGATACTTAATATCTCTTGCCTTACATGCACTAGCAGTGTTTCTTCAAAGCCTTTCTTTGGTATACCTGTGTGTCTCAACCTGTCTTGGCCAGCAATTCCTCACTCAATTGCGTTCCCATAAAGCCTGCTTCCCAAACTCTATCATTTTGGGGTGTGTTGCTGACCGCTTTTTGACTACCACCATTAGAGGCAGGCTCTCATTTCCTTCTGTGAATACATTGTTAATAATAATAATAATAATACATTTTATTTATATAGCTCCTTTCCTATGTTCCAGATTTGTAAACAGCAGGGTATATTTAACTTCTTCTTCTTCTTTCGGCTGCTAATGTTAAGCGTTGCCAGAGCGGATCATCTTTTTCCATATCTTTTTGTCCTCTGCATCTTGGTCTTTTACACCCATCACCTGCATGTCCTCTCTTCACCACATGCATAAACCTTCTCTTAGGCCTTCCTCTTTTACTCTTTCCTGGCAGATCTATCCTTAGCATCCTTCTCCCAATATACTCAGCATCTCTCCTCCTCCTCCTATTTGGATACAAATATTTTCTGTATAGAACACTAAACAGATAAATACAAAGCATTAAATAGAATAAAAGAAAAAATAAATCAGAATAAAATATTAAATTCAATATTAAAAGAAATGCCCAAACAAATAACATAATTTGTGATATAATATACACACAAATTATCCTGAGACTTATAGAGGTTAACTGAAAGAAGGGTCAGAATGTCATGTTAAGTTAGAAGCCTTCCTGAACAGATGAGTTTTAAGTTGATTTTTAAAAGAATAAATTGAGTCAGCTGATAAAATTAATATAGGTAGGTCATTCCAAAGTCTGGATGCTATACAGCTAAATGCCCTGACGCACATTGAGTGCAGGTTCGGTTTGGAGCATAACAAGATTGGCAGAATCTGAGGACATTAGTCAGTGAATGGGAGCATAGTGAAGGAGAAGGTCAGTAGTAGTCCAATGGAAGGCTATTTAAAAATTTGTAGGTTATTCATAGAATTTTATATTCAATCCAGTAAGACACAGGGAGCCAGTGAAGGCGAAGCAGGATGGGTATGATGTGCTCACTGTTGCCGATTTGTGTAAAGACTCTTGCAGCAGAGTTCTTAATGAACTGGAGCTGCAATATATGATTAGAAGGGAGAAGGAGTTCTCAAGTGCAGACCCTTGAACTCAGCAGACACAAGTGACCGAAGCTGCAAGATAAAGGGGGTTTATTGATAACAAACAGAAGGAATAATTACATTTGAGAATAATAATCAACCCCCAGGTAAAGTAACAACAACTATGTCCTCAGAGCCTACCTATGCACCATTCTTTCTTCCTTCCTTCCTGCCAGTTGAGGCTTTGTCAACAACTGTCTTCCAGCTTCAAGCTCTCCTGACTAAGGGAAGAACAAGTTTTTAACTAAAGGTCCACGACCACTTCTGAAATTTCTATTGGAAATACTTCAGAAATTTGAGTGATATAATAGATCAGTTGTGCTGTAGATAGAACTCCCTGTAGCAGCGTCACATGTTACTATACTTTTTCCTCAGCATAGAAAAGAACAGGGAAAGGCCAGATTTCTTGCATTGATTGTGGGTCTAAACCAACCCAGTACCATGATGGTAGCAGTCCCTGTTGATAAGGCAATGTGTCACCGCTGCTGTAAGTAGCTATCAGCAGACACTTTAATTTAGCATGGAACTTATGCCAGCAGAATTAGATGCACAGCAGGAAGTAGCACTGGACCGAACATCTGTTCATCACACTCATACACAAACCTACTTATGAATAAAATTTGTGTCACACAATTCAACCTAACCTGCACATATCTATCTTTCGGAAATGGGAGGGAAACCAAAGTACCTAGTGCTAAAAGTCACATAGACAAAGAGAGTATGTGCAAACTAAACAGAGTCATTGGCTAGGATTCAAATCTAGAACTAGGGGGCTTTGAGGAGGTAACAGGACTAATCACTACAATACTATACTGCCCAAATAAAAAAAATAAAATAAATATATGACTTACATCAAATATCTTACAGAAAGGAAAGCAGAAAAGACTCTGAGGTGTGCAGAAGTCTCAAATGTGCATGCAGTGGTTCCCCAGTGCATCCATGTCCTGCTACAAAAGTAAGCAGGCAGAGAGAAGCGTAACAATATATTTTTGCAAAAAAAACGACTGGAAAGCAAGGAAGAATTGGAGAGACACTGATATCTCCATTTATTACACATTTTGTGATTGGAAAATAGTACAAATTCACATGCTTCACTGAGTGGACCACCCTCATGATGAGCTTCCTTTGAAAAAGAGCCAAGATAGAGAACAGCTGTTGTGATGACATTTTGAAAATGATGAATAACTGTATGCCATTTTGTTTTTTGTTTCTTCCTTGGCAACTACCATTTTGGAACTTGACACTTGTAGCTCAGCCATCCTGATTATTGCAACAGCATCATTGCCAGTTGTTTGTTTCAGTGATGTCACTACGTTTGACATATAGTAAATGTGTGGAAGTCCAAGTGATGATGACCAGCACACAAAAGACAGGCAATGTACAATATATGGCACATATGTATAGTATACTCCTAAAAAAATTATATGGCAGTGCTACAAAATCATCCACCAAGTTAACCCATTTATACATTCCAGGCTTGCCAGGAGACAATTTCAGCCTTATTAGGCACAAGGCAGGGACCAATCCTGAACCAGGCAGCAATTCACTATCATGCACCATCACTAATACAAAGCAAATCTACAATCTCCATTCAGCCTAACCTGCTCATACTGTATTTTGGGATGTTAATGAAAATCTGGAGCATTCCAGATTCTTTGTAACTAAATTGTTAGATATGGAAATGAAACCAGATAGATTTAGGATTTTCTTACTTGTGACCACGATTTCTGCGACACATTTTGAACTATTGACAGTCACTTTACTAACTCTCACTGGTTTTTCAAATATCTTCAGTTTTTCTTCTCTGTGGGTAACTTTTCATATCCTGAACTAATATATAAACACTCTCATAATGTGAGCTCTTCAGAGGGTGTTTATTCAACATTTTAGCTAATAAAGAAGCAAATTAGTTCATGCACTAAAGCATCTCATCTCTTCTTCTGTCTTAAGCTGGACATGATAGACTTCATTCAGGTCACTGGTGATGCCAGCAAAAGGTTCAGGGATATCCTTTATGTATTGCTCACTTTGGAGGAACAAGTCCTCCGAGATTGTGTTTTGACTAGGAGGAGACAAGACACAGCATTGGCACTTCTAGCAGATGTCTTGTCCCATCTAAAACTGTCCTTATGTCCTTATGACAAAACCCTTATGAATACAACTATCACAATATATTAAATTGTAACAGTCCCTCTAAACTCAAGGCGAGAAATGCTACATTGTCAGTTGAATGTTAACTGAAGTTCTGAAGGTTTTTCTGACGTTTTCCTCTTGAACTTGCAGTCACCTAAAGACAAAAAAAAACAAAAGTCAACAATAGCATTGCAGTGTCGAAATAACAAAAAAAATATTTTTAACTGATCATCTATGCTCCGCTACCCAACATAACATGCAAAATAATTCACATACTTTTAAATACTGTATAGATGTTACATTGAGCACAGACTATAAAACTTTACATATAGCCTCCACTCCAATCAGTTTATCCCAGCCATACAAAAATAAATAAACCTAAAAACACTACAAATTTAAATTACGAAGGATGCACCGGTACAGTTAAACCCCACTTATGTACAGGGGTGGCAAAAGTGGGTTTACAGTTGTTTATATGGTTTATTAACTCAATAGCTTTCTTAACTTTATAAACTCAAAATGATGTCACAATGGCTCAGTGTACTTAGGTACAATCTTGTAAGTGCTCAAATTGCCAGCCTTCATTATTTACACATTCTTGCAGTCTACTTGCTAATAACAATAATAAGAAGAAGAATAAGATGAAAAATAAGAACATAAATAATACAAAAATAAAATGATAATAATAAATAATAATAATACAAGAATACTGTCCTATGACAATATATTAAATTGCAACAATATACTATAGACTATAGTCTATATAACTATAGACAAGGCATACTCACAATGGTAAACCTACTTTTGCCCACCCCTGCACATCAATATAAAGAAAGAATACTCAATGCATACTTTATCTACACGGGACTCTACACATGACAGTCCAAGATTAAATGGCGTATTGTTTAAGTGGGTTGGGGAAGGACATGGGAAAATAACAAGCTGAATGTTGCAAAGGAAGGAAGATAGGAAGATATCCTGGTGCTATCCTGAAAAACAAAAAGGTACAGATCTCACCCTCCTCTGATGATCATCTAGCCAGAATGCAAGAACAGTCTTAAAAGGGTATCTAGGTGGCCATCTCACCAACCTTGGCCTCGCCGACAGTGGGTAAGGCATTTACACCTCTTCAGTTCAGTGTTGATGAAATCTGTCTCTTTAATTCTTCCCTTAAAAGAAAATGATGCCTGGATGTAAATCAGCCATCCTGTCTAACATTCCTTTCTTCCTTCTCCCATTTTGAGTTTGGCGATCTGACCTGTCATTGGTTCCTGACCAGAACAGTTCCTGGCAGATGCTTCAAAATCCCACCCACGATGGGCAATTCTGTCAATCACTGTCTAGTGGTCATGAGAAAAGATCCCAGATGTGTCATTAAACTTGCTGAAGCCCAGGCAATAACGACCAGCACACAAAAAGACAGGCAATGTACAATATATAGCACATGTATAGTATGCGTAGTATCCTCCTAAAAAATGTATATGGCAGTGCTACAAAATCATCCATCAAGTTAACTCACTTATACTACCCAGGGTTACTAGGAGCCAATTTCAACCTTACTGGGCACAAGGCAGTGACCATTCCTGAACCAGGCATCAGTTCACTATCATGCATCATCATTAATACAAGGCAAATCTACAGTCTTCATTCAGCCTAGTCTGCTCATATTTTGAGATGTCAATGAAAATCTGGAGCACTCTGAGAAAAAGCATTTAGGCAAGGCAAACTCCACAATGACCTAGTCTGTTTTGAATCCAGTGCTCTAGTGATATGAAGATTCACACTAACACTACCTGCAAAACAATCTAGGTCACTCCAAATAATCTCAGCAGTTGGTTCCATAATTCAGTTACCTTTCACTGATCAATCAATCAATCAATCAACATTTATTTATATAGCACATATTCATACAAAAAAAATGTAGCTCAAAGTGCTTTACAAAATGAATAGAGAAATAGAAGACACAATAAAAGATAAACATAAGTCAACATTAATTAACATAGAATAAGAGTAAGGTCCGATGGCCAGGGTGGACAGAAAAAACAAAAAAACTCCAAAGGCTGGAGAAAAAAATAAAATCTGTAGGGGTTCCAGACCAAGAGACCGCCCAGTCCCCTCTGGGCAATCTACCTAACATAAATCAAACAGTCCTCTTTGTATTTAGCGTTTTCATGGAAGGACCTGATGATGATGGTCACGTAGACTTCTGGCTTTCAGTCCATCAATGTTGGTGCATCATGATGCTTTGAGTAGGTGGTGGTGCAGGCCGCCACCACAAAAAACCGGAAAAAGAAACAGAAGAGAGAGTAGGGGTCAGTACGGATTTTAGAGCCACCATGAATAGTTATTATGAAGAATTGAACATACAGAGTATCAGTATTAAGTTAAAGTGAAGTTATAAAAAGGCCATGTTAAAGTAATGTGATCAAAATATTTAACAGACTGCTCTTCCCAACTTTAACTTTTACTTTATGATTGATCTGATATACAGTATATTTGAATGCAAAGTGATATCAATGAAACCAGGAAAACAAAAAAAAGGACATTAACAGTATTTAATACATGCTGTGCTGTGGTTTGGTGGTTAGTACAGTTGTATCTCAGCTCCAGGGACAGGAGTTGGGTTCCTAGCTTGATCTCTGCCTATGTCAAGTTTGTACATTCTCACCATGTCGGCACAGGATTTCCTGTTTTTTTTCCTCTCACATCACAGCAGCAGTAATTGAAGACACCAGAAATGTCTGCTGTGAGTGGATGTCAACATATCTGCCGTTGCCCCCTGTGGTTGGGTAGTATACCATCCATATTTGGTCCACGCCATTTTTCACATACTGGTGGAATAAATGTTGGTTCTCTGCAAAGTAAGACTCTGAATTGATCTTGAACATTCCAATTGCCTCACAAGCATAGCCTGAAAATAAAGTAATATGGACATTCCAAGAAAGACTATAGAATAAAGAAGAATAAAATTTACGACTCACAGTTCATAATGTGAACTGTTTCTTTCGGCGAACATTACTGCTTGCCCATGATCTCACACATCACACATCTGACACATCATATGTAATAATTGCTGACACATGAGGAACAAGAAATTACTGTTCATGTGAGGAGAAAAGCTGACATTTTTAGGTCAGAGCTGTGGGAAGCCACCAGGGGGAGCTACTTCCATTGAAGAAATGTCCTAAACATGACCTGGTGTAAGATTTAGTTTAGTCTGAGGTTATTATGATGTGAATTGATATGGATCCTTCATCAGAGGGCACAGTAGTTTTGGAAGAGACATTGGATGGCCATAATTATCCCTTCAGAACACATATCATGTACAGTTCTATAATGTAGAAACTTGAAATACTTAATGATTAATGAAGAGCATGTATAAGGTTCCTGGCCACTCAAATTGATCATAGTGGTGTAGGGGCCTCATGTTTTTAGATTTTATTTTATATTATTTTTACAGAATCCCAAATGTTTTTCCAGAAAAAAAAGAATATCTAGTCATTTCATCCAACACCTTAGTGGTAGTATAAAGTAGATTGGAAGCAAACATTTAGTTAGGGATAACCATCCCAGTACATGTAATTAATGTATTTGAACATATATGTCTGAATAGGGTTGGTATCATTAAAGAAACAATTATATTTAACTTTACATAAATTATCTGTGTCCCTGCCAGTCACAGAAGTGATTATCCTATAGCAATTTTGTTAACCAATAAGTTAAGATATTTTCAGAAATATAGTTTAGTATTTTCACTAAAAATAAAAGAGCTTATTAATTAAGAAAACAAAGTCTGTCAAAAAGAAATACTTTGTGTTCCTTCAGAATTGTTTAGACCTCATGTATTATGCATTGAGAGACCTCTAGTGGTGTAACTATGAAATAACAGCATGAAAAAACTAGAAGATACATGGTAAAGTCTGAAGAACTTTTTGATTTACTAAATTTATTCCAGACATTTTAAGTAATCTGGCAAACTGTGTATTTTGAAACAATATCACAATAAATATCTTTATTTCTACTTTTTACTGTAATTGATTGTAATACAGTTTTTGGAATGAAATCTATCTATCTAATGGGACTATGGCAGCCACTTAACTTGTTCATGGTAGATACATATTTGTTGGTTATCTACATGTAGAGCTGTGTTGTTCTGCTCACTATTCAAGGCACCAGAAAGTGGCAACATCTTGCATGTTTATTAGCCCATTCCAATTGCACTTTATATTTTTGCAGGTAATGCAAAAAATTGACCATAACCCTATGACACCTTTATTGATTGCAGAAAGAATTATTGTGATTATTTACTTTTCATGTTTTCTTTTTTTTTTGAACAGTGTGCACTAGTATGTCTCTCTTAGATAATAACAAACTAACAGAAAAGTTTGAGAGAAAGCAGAGTATGTAGTGGCTCAAGTGTACTTGGGAAGGAATTAAGAAGGAAAAGAATCAAGCACCAATAATATACATTTTGTAAATATTTTACCAGTGCACTCCCATTCTGATTTTACACACTCTTTCTGTATTCTTTATGCATTATAAGATGCCATTCTAGCTCATACTCCACTTAGGGCAAACCTCAAGTAGTCTATGTGTATTTATCAAGCATCTCAGTGTAGGAAAATAGTTTTAACTGGCTCAAAACTTCAGAATTACACAGATTTGGTCCTACTCCTAGGTGGAGGAGTAAAAGCATTTAATCAGTTTTTCTCATTTAGAAATTAAACCTAACTTCACCAGGATTTAGCAGAGCTAAGGAGCATTTCTAACTTGCATAGAGTTGCCAGAAGGTGGCACTCATGCAAAGATCAGTACACATTCCAGCAAAGGGTAAATGTTTTGGAAATGATGGACAACAGTGAACTTGTAAAAAGATATCAATTTAATAGAAATGAAATAATATTCATAACAAATCTTGTATATTACATAATCTCTCCATCTATAAGGATAAGTCTGCACTGTCAGCTGAAATAAAAGTGTTCATAATGTTACTTTTTGGCCACAGGGAAAACACAGCTTTGCAGTAGGGATGATTTATGCATGTCAGAACTAACCATTTCTCAAATTTTGCACTAAACTTTGAACACCTTTACATTGTGTGAGGCAATACAAGAATTTAGACATTTCCCCACAGCTCCACATAAGGTCTTGTTAAACCAAGCTGCATTCTTGCAAATTGCTGGTTTTTCTGGATTTGTTGGTGTGACTGATGGCATGAACATAAACATCATTCATTGCTCCAAGTGTGGAAGAGCATGCATCTTTGAATCGCCAGCAGTATCAACACACAGGTGGTCATGGATGGAAACTGTATTGTAGTAGTAAGCATATTACCCTGTCAATAAGAAGGGCTGGATGGGTTATTGACAGGGAAAAGTCAATCTCTGCATTCAATAAGCCTCTGGAACATTTCTATTAGACTTCACAAGCCTAGGCAAAGACTCCAAGGGCATTGGATAAATAAAGCCTCACAGAAGGTAAGGCAGGATCACTGGAGAGACACAGAACACAACTCTGGAAGATGATCGAAAACACTGGAAGAATGAATTTCAAAAGCAATACAAGGATAATGGTGTCTAGTATCAGTATAAACTGATGACAGCTGGAAGGTGATTCTTCATAAGTATGACTGTGGATCATTCGTTGTTACTTAGATTTGCCTATTATCAGACTTAACTCTCATTCATTGTGTGCGTCTTGGCAGTTCCATCTTGTTACTCATTGCAGTTTTATTCTTGATGTTCTTGGCAACAATTACATGCAGCTTAGCCCAATTTTCTACCTTATTACTGTATTTTTACCTTCTTCTTCTACTACTTTTGCTGATATGATAATAATAATAATAACTAGGGGGCTCTGTCCCTGCTCACTTTGCTTGCCAACCCCAAGGGGCAGGTGCTGAGCTGGTTGAAGGGCATCGGGGCGCTCATCTGTTAGAGAAAGTAATTGTATTTAAAGAGATGGTATATAAAAGCTGCGGTGGGCTGGTGCCCTGCTTGAGGTTTGTTTCCTGCCTTGTGCCCTGTGTTGGCTGGAATTGGCTCCAGCAGACCCCCGTGACCCTGTAATTAGGATATAGTGGGTTGGATAATGGATGGATGGATGGATGGTATATAGAAGAGTATGCAGTGTGCGGGAGGAAGATGGTTTGGTCCTTAGTTATTATAGATAGAAAATAAGTTACTTGAGTCTTTCAACACAACTGTCTATATTAAATACCAATGAATAATAGAATGTAGTAAAAAGCAAAAGTATAAAAGTAAAAGTAGAAGTAAAAAAGTAAAATGTAATAAAACGTAATAAAAACTAAATAAAAAATTACATTACACTAATGCCTTGTGAAAAACAATATTATTAATTATTTTATCCTCTTGGATTTTGTAAATGTTGCTTTTTTGCATTTCTCTTCACATATTGTTTGGAATATTTTTCTCTTTTTCATTTATTGGACGATTATCTTTGTTCATGATTTTTATTATATGCAGCTGTTTTTGTTCATTTTCTTTTTTTTTTTTGAAATACATTACCAGCTCTCGATGCTCTTTTTCTTTTACAAACTAACATTTGATGTTCTTGAATAGATAATTTGCTTTTCTGCCTTGTCATAATAACCGACTGCTCTGTCGGGTGGGTTAGAACTGAGAGTGTCACAAGGTGGTACAGAGAGAGGATGTGCGTAGTAGGAGTACTGATTGGGTGACTGGTGTGGAGGGGAGTGGTCAAACCTGAATAACACAGACACAACAGAAAACTTTTAATATAATAGAGAGATGATAATAATAATAATAATAATAATTATTATTATTATTATTATATTTGTTGTGAAGCTTTAGTGTTAATATCATGAGTGCCAGTTTGCAGCTCAGGCTGCCATAAAATTGTGACGTCATTCATTCTAAAATGTGGCCGCCTACCCCTTACTAAGAGTATGCCCCATAGCCACCACATCCTTCATGGTGGTCTAACCAATGGGAACCTAGTCATTATACTGAGGATTAACCCAGGTGAGAAAAAGAGACATAGACAAGATGGAACAAAATAGATAGTTCTTTATTAAAAACAGATGAAATCAATACTGTACATATAAATGGCAAAAGTTGAAATGAGTTCTGAATTCAAAACAAACAAAAAATACAAGAAAATCCTATTCTTTTTCCTTTAGCCTTCTACAGGTTGCTTGAAGGAACAAATAAAAATAAAAAAATTTAAAAAACACACACACATAACATTAATCCCAGTGCTTTTCCTTTCTCCTTTCTTTAGGCTGTTAAAGTGAATGAAAGACTTCTTAAAATGTGAAAGAAAAAATTAACTGCTTGCAAATTACTAAGGGTTAAAAAAAACTGACAAAGCTGTTTTGCTACAATGGCAGGTCATTCATACAGGTAGGCATCTGTCATAAGAGATGGTGCAGTAAACTGACCAAGGACAATTTCCTTTGTAGGAACTCATCCGTTAGACACAGGAACAATGACTTTTCCTTCTTTTGGGCCCTATCTGCAACATACACATAATAGAAACTGTTAGCCGATTGGCACAATGTAAGATGAAATGCTTTGATAAATATTATGCTTACTGATAAGTAGGGGAAGGGGGAGGGAGGAAAGATATTAAAAGCAGATCGAAAAAGGAGTGCTTTGCTCTTGTGCTTTGCAAAGCATGATGTACTCATCTGTGACTTAATAAAAGCTGATTGATTGAACTACTCCCATCTTCCTCGGATATCTCATTCCACAAAAGCAAAATATCACAAACTAATTTAAAGTCAGTGCTTACCATATTATCCCCACTTCCCAGTATTCTAGGAGACAATTTAAGAGTAACGTGCACCTCCTCCTCCTTGTTCAGGCAGCTGGGGAGTACCACAGTGCACATTCTTCTAAGACGGACTCAGTCCTAACAATGAGGACACAAGACCACCTCTGACATCCATCTTCCCACTATATACAGTATATGTCTGCAGGATCCTTCCTTTAATCGCAATGAACATCTCACCAAGCCACCTCCAATTACCTCACACCCATTCATGTAGGTTGCTCTACACTCTTTCAGAAGAAAGCCTTCAAATTCACAAGGTCCTACAAGGTAAGTGCCCCTCATTACTATATAAACAGGCGGAAAAGGCTATAAATAGTTACATTAACACATGAGTATTACTGTCACCATAATATGGTTTACAACAATATCCTAGTAGGACTAATTCTTATCCTAGTTCAGACTTGTAGTGCAGTTATTAAGAGTAATATGGGAAGCCACCTATGCTTGCTCAGAATGTACCTGCACATTGTTTAAAATGAGACAAAGCTAGTTTCTTGAGAAATGTAATTTCTGTTTTAGGCCTTGGGTTTGATTTTTTGCATTCCTCCTGAGAACAGGTTTGAATTAACCTTTTGTCTTAGTCACTCACTGTTTGCAACACCTGGCCTTTCTTCTCCTAAAAATCTCTACCATTCACTACCTTAAAATTTGATAGCACATTTTGTATTTATTTTTTTGAGGAACCTGGAAAACAGTATATAATCTCATAAAGAGTCTTTTGTGTGGTTAATCTTAAAGCTTGGTGAAAGACAATCCAATGTCACAGTCGGGACAATAATAAAGTGTTTCTTTTCAGATCCAAATCCAAATTTAACAGTTTTTGAACAGAACACTGCCCAGGTACTGTATGAGTTGGATTTTATTTTTTCTGTTCAAAGTATATAATCAATAAAACATCTATCAATAAGACACTCTGGATTGAACTCTTTAAAATATCTTTAGTGGTAGTGAGGACGATGGATGTGCAGCAATGATTTGTTCTACAAGCTAGCATGTAAAGTTTACATGAGATACAGTTTCACCAGCCTTTTGTTTGTATAACACAAATGCATTCCCAATGCACTATTCCACCAGGTGATAAACATCTTTTTGTAGTATTTCTTTTGTTGCCTCCACATAACAGAATTGAAAGTCAATTCCTGATCCGCACGATCAATGCCGTCCATCGTGCTATTGTAGTCAACCACAGCACAAGGCTACGTAACCTGCTTTTGAGTTTTGCTTGTACAGTGACCATAGCTGCATTATGTACAGTGCTAAGAAGACAAACATCTTTCTTGTCTTTCCATTTAAACGCAAACACTCTACACTTTTGCCAGGCTGCTAGCACGCCTTGCTGTAATTCAGCTCTGCCAAAGGCATGCCATTACAGTTGGGACACACTGTTCCATATGCATCAGTATTTCTTTGCAGCAAGATGTCAAATAGCTCTGGCGAAGTATAAAAATTGTCCATGGTTACATAGAAACCTTGATCCAACAGAGCATCTATCAAAGTCAGCACTGATTACATAGCATAGATTGTATTTCTGATCAAACGTTGTCCCTTTCCCTGTGTACAGAACCGAATTTCAAATGTATGTAAATTAGATTCAAACAACTCATAAAGCTTTATGCCAAATCTTGCTCTTTTTGGCACGATGTACTGTATATATGACAGTCTGCCCTTATAAGCCATGGGAGTTTCATCGATGCTCACATCACGGTCTGGAATATAAACGCTCCGAAATTTTGCTGCAATGGCCTGGTATATCATCTAAATTTTCTTCAGTCTGGGTGCTGGATGAGTATTCTCATCAAAGTCTTCATTGTTGGTACAGTGCAGATATTTCATAATTAGTGAAAACCTACAATCGCACATAATCTCTCCAAGGAATGGTTTTGTCAAAATTTTGTTTTTGGACCAGTACCATTGCTTCTCAGGTGTGACTAGAAATCCTTGCAATGTCAATAAGCCTAAAAAGGCCCAGATATCATCAGCAGTTATTGAGTCTTTCCCCTCTTTTTGAACATGAAAACTGCTTAGGTATATGGTTATTTGCCTGTAACTGTTCAGCATAACGATTGGACAACAGTTCTGTCAATCACATCATTTTCCAGGAATAACTTCATGTAAGTGAGTGAATCTTAGCTGTAAATGTCCACTTCTATTCCTGGCCCCACAAAATCAAAACGAGGTGGTGCTGGTTTATTTAAAGCAGGGTCAACAGCCAGCCAGATGCAAGGGTCACTTTTGCATTCGTCAGAATCACTTTCGGGCTCACTGTCCATTTCAGTTTCACCACCTGAGGACAAATTCACTTCCTCATCACTGCTGATGATAGGCTCCTCAACATCCTCAGCATGGCTTGTATTTGATATAGCGCCTAACTAGAGTTCAAGAACCCCCCTAGGCGCTTTACAACACAACAGTCATTCACCCATTCACACGCTGGTGATGATAAGCTACTATGTAGCCACAGCTGCCCTGGGGCACACTGACAGAAGTGAGGCTGCCGAACACTGGCGCCACCAATCCTTCCGACCACCACCAGCAGGCAAGGTAGGTTAAGTGTCTTGCCCAAGGACACAACAGCTGCATTCTCATGCCGGGAGCCAGGATCGAACCTGCGACCCTCCGATTGCTGGACCACCCGCTCTACCAACTGAGCTACTGCTGCCCTATCACTAGCAAGAGTGTGCAACACCTGGGCAGCTAAAAAACGTTTCTTACGAGACTCCATTATTACGAAGGGGGTTACTGATCATAATTACAAGTGAGAGGAGAAGATGCACCGACTCCTTTGCCAATGTGATGCTTGGATGTAACAGTTACGCAAGACCCATCTATAACATCACCCAATTTATGCTTAGGACTTACGCTGACAGCATTTTTACAGCCCAAGTGATTCTAAGTTCTAACGCTTATGCAAGACGCAGCTATACAGTTACCCAAATGACACTCATGACTAACGCTTTTGTCATGGTTTTTGCAGCCTAGGTAACACCTGGGTCTAATGCAAAGCAGGTCAAACAAAAGAGTAAGGCTTCTGTAGAAGGCTAAGTGGCACAAGCTTGCAACAATCCCTTTTGAAAATGGAAGCCTGGACTCAACACCAATACAAAAGTTTGCACCACCATTATCTTATTCCTGCTATATTGTGGCCCCTATATAAACAGTATTACAAGGTATCATAATGGCATAGACATATTTGGGAAAAACAGCTCATGAAGGGGGGAGCCATGGGCTTAACCAAGGCCTATTCCTGACACTGTACAAAATATAAAGCCTGTTATTTAATGAACAAAACAGCTTGTTATGGCTAAAAACAAGAGATTCTATTGTTAACAATGGTTTATGGTGCTTTCTGCCAAAAATGAAAATGTTGCTATGTAACACAACTAAAACGTGTGAGCGGTCAATGAGGTTAATTACTGTAGGCACGCAAGCTTTCCTTTCTCTCTGCTCTCAATAGCCAAAATATTATGTACTAAATTTAGTGTGCCAATGCCCTAGTCTAACCTTGCCTTTAAAACTGCTGTCTTACATATTGATGAAGTCACCAGCAGAGTGGAGGAATCGAGCTTTGGCAGAGTAATATACTGCGTGCAGCGCTTTCTGCTCTATGCAGACTAATACGTGTTGTCTCTCACTGAATCTGAGCCAGCTTTCTAATGTTTTAAAAAAGGATTATTATTACTGGACATGTACTCTAGTATACCTTTAAAGAGGATCACAAAACTTCTATATATCATTTGCTTGCTGTATTTATAAATGGCCAGGACGTCCATCTATCTATTTTCACTACTGTTTTGTACAAAAGAGGGTTATAAGGGCTGGAATTTCAATGTTGCAAAGCACACAAACACATACACTTTCATACTGAGCTGCTTATTTGACATAATCTATATGTCTTTGTGATGTGGGAGGAAACCAAACCCAGACTTGAACAGAATGGGCAAACTCCACACACAGTCCTGGGCTGGGACCCAAAATTAACGCCCTGAATCTGTGATGTACACTGCACCACTCTAATTTCTTTGTCTGTTAAAGTACATATGTTCATTTATAAAAAAAATCAGGAACCCAGTTCAGGGTAATTCTGGTGGTACTGGGCAAGGTGGGAAACAACTCTGGGAGGACCTAGCAGTGCATTGCAGTTGTCAAAAATGTAAGAGTACATAAAAGTGAAGATAACATGGAGATCTGAGCTACACAATCTTCAAGACAGAGACTATAAATATAGGTAAAATTATGTTACAACAAATATCTTTAACAACAAAATTTTAATTACAGCAAAGTATTTTTATGGTCCCGACAGTTTCCCCATATGACACAAGTCTATAAAAATCTCGTTACTACGAAGTACATTCAGCAGATACTTTCATTACAACGAAGTGC
Source organism: Polypterus senegalus (assembly GCF_016835505.1). Taxonomy (NCBI): domain Eukaryota; kingdom Metazoa; phylum Chordata; class Cladistia; order Polypteriformes; family Polypteridae; genus Polypterus; species Polypterus senegalus. The sequence continues at coordinate 119,245,586 of NC_053157.1, read as the reverse complement.
CCAAATAACCTTGAAATGCCTGAATGAATTATCCACAGAGCAGTTAGTTCTGTGGTCGCAGTTCAGTTGTGCTTAATGATCCCCAAACAGAAAACACTGTAAAGAAAATTTCTTTCTTCAAACTTTCCTTGTACTAGTTTTTTTGCTGTTTTTGTTTTCGGTGTTTTGCTTATTACTTGTCAACATTTGAAAAACATCCATTGGAATTTAACTCATTGTCATCCTCCTATAGAAATGGCAGACACGAAGAAGCGATAACAGTTCATATTAGAAAAAAAGACTTTAAATATTTGCAGCACTCGATTGCGGCAAAAAGAAAAAAATAAGTTTCCAGGGAATTTGGAATTTCACCATCGACACTGTCAACTTTCTTGAAAGACCGAGCAAAAAAAAGAAGAAGAATCTTGGGTTGCAAATGTATGCGGACTGCTGCATTTGAAGACGTCGAAAAAGCTATTTTTATGCGGTTAAGTGATGCTCGTTCAAGAAACATTCCTATTAATTTGGCAGCCATTCAAGAAAATGTGAGGTTTCTAAACTCTCTTGGGACCTCCCCTCAACTGGAGAACACGGTGAAGAGCGTCCCAAAGTGCAATCATCGCGTCTGTGGAAGACTGTTTATATGTTGCCGCAGCAACAGCAGGCTCACAGCTCTGCTGCGTCTCTCTGCCAAAGCAAACTCGATGGGTGATGCAAGGAACATTGTAAATGCATGGAACAGGATTACTTGGCCACTAACCTGCCTGACTGCTGTGTCTGTTTATAGAGTGGCAGATCCCACTACAATAAATAACCGTGTTGTTCCTGTCTCAAGTTGAATAAAGCTGGTTTTGCTAAAGTACAGAGACTCAGCCTCGTGTTTCGACTTATAGCGAGACCCCAATCTTTTAGGATTTGCTTCTGTGGCGCCTCAATGCACCGATGTGTTCCTGCTTTTGCCCTCAAACAGTCTTACACCAATGCGGCAATCACGCTTCAGGACGCACTTCAGGGTGACGTTCCTGTTGGGTGGGGGAGATCCCAAAAGAGTTCAGAAACCTCACAATATGAAGAAGAAGAAAAGGATGATTCGACTTCTGATTGATAACTGTGCTGCCAACAACATGCTTCCGCATTTAGATAATATTCATGTTCAATTCCTCCCACCCAATTGCACAGCCATTGAAGTGTATTATCACAAGGTAATGCTGAGAAAAATTCTCGTCAGCATAACTTGCAGACAGGAGAATATTAAAATTAACTTGAAAGAAGTTATTGAAATGATTGCAGACGCCTGGACGCAAGTCAAAGATACAATAGCAACAAATGCAGAATCTCATTACAATGCAATTTTCATTACAACAAAATATTTTTTAGGTCCCTGGAAGTTCGTTGTAATGGAATTTTACCTGTATAGCCTAATGAAAAGGCCACAGATGCATTACCTTTCATAAAATGTGTTATGCACAAAAGCAAAAGGTAACTGTTAGCTACTTATATATGCTATATAATGATTGACTTATAAGATTAATTCACTTATGAAACCACAAGTGCCTTTGAAAAGCTGCAGGAGGCCTGTTAGCATTCCACAAGCTGCTATATTTTGTCCCAACGGGGAAACTGAGACTTACTCGTCATACAGAGGGTGCCCTTAGGAAAATCTTGAATATAAGTGTGTAATGGAAGGTGGATCTACCTGATCAGGTATTCTTCTACAGTGACTACAGGTCTTTAAAGGGCTTTTTTGACCTCAGAAGACCACAGTAGCTGTGGAAGTATATCTACCATGGAGCATAATAACAAGCCTCTTCCTGAGCTAAATTAGGTCTAGAATCAGAAGGTGAGGCAGAGCAAGTACTTAATCCAGGGATGTTAGTGCAGTCAGGATTTGAGGAGACAGGATGAAAGGTTAGTGAGAGTATGTTGAAAAGCACTTTGAAGCAGACATGAAGGTATGCCACCAAACCAACTTTGTACCTACTGTTAAAGAGGTAAAGAAGATTTGGTTTGTATTTATTTAGTTCCTACTATGTGTTTGATATGGGCAGGATAATGTTTTTTCCCCACTGATCAAAAGAACCCATGTTCACTTTTGCCTTTAGGTATGGGTGCATTTTATCCAGGTTGCTGGTATTCTTTTTTTTTTTTTTTTTTTATTTATTTATTAATTTTATTACAATCAATACATAGCAATCAAGTTTTTACAAAAAAAAAGAATTATGCTAAGAACAGATCGATCCCCACCCTTGAGAGAGAGAGCAAGCCAAACGGTGTAAAATTTAAGGCTTTTAAAAATACCTAAATCAACAAATTCTCTGTGCTTTATAAAATCATTTCAAAATATTACTGATTAGATCCTGCCATGTTTTGAAAAAAGTCTGCACAGATCCTCTAACTGAGTATTTGATTTTTTCCAATTTTAAATAATATAACACATCAGTTTCCCACTGACTTAAAAGAGGAGAGTTTGGGTTCTTCCAGTTTATCAGAATAAGTCTGCGTGCCAACAGTGTAGTGAATGCAATCACAATTTGTTTGTCTTTCTCCACTTTAAGACCCTCTGGAAGAACCCCAAACACAGCTGTTAATGGGTTAGGAGGGATTGTGAGTCCAAGACTGTCTGAGAGGTAATTAAAAATTTTTGTCCAGAATAATGTTAATTTGGAGCAGGCCCAGAACATGTGACCTAGTGAGGCTGGGGCTTGGTTGCAACGTTCGCAGGTTGGATCATGCCCTGGAAACATTTTGAGAGTTTTAGTCGAGACAGATGTGCTCGATATATAATTTTGAGTTGTATAATTGTATGCTTTGCATATGGAGCTTGAGTGAATTCTCTGCATTGCTACTTTCCACTCCTTTTCTGATATATTAATTGAGAGGTCATTTTCCCAGTGTCCTCTTGGATCTTTGAAAGGAAGGGATTGTAAAAGGATTTTATATATTGTAGAGATGGAGTCTAACTCCTTGAAATTGAGCAATAATTTTTCCAGCGTGGATGAGGGTGCAAGATGAGGAAAATCTGGAAGGTTCTGTTTAACAAAGTTCCTGATTTGAAGATAGTGAAAGAAATTTGTAGCTGGAATGTTAAATTTGGAATGTAATTGTTCATAGGATGCAAAGGCGTTGTCTATATAAAGATCTCTAAGCAAGTTAATTCCAAATTTTTCCAGATATTAAAACTGCATATGTTTGTGAGGGTTGAAAGAGGTGGTTCTTTTGCAGGGTGCCACAGAAAGAAGCTTCTCCGTCTTAAAATGCTTTCTACATTGGTTCCAGATTCTAAGTGAGTGGAGCACAATTGGGTTATTAGTGTATTGCCGATAACGTGTGTTTATTGGAGCACAAAGCAAGGAATACAAAGAAGTACTGCAGGATTTTACTTCTATTGCGGTCCATGCCTGTGTATGTTCTTCTATTTGTGTCCAGGTTCTTATCGACTGTATATTTGCGCCCAGTAATAAAACTGGAAGTTAGGTAGAGCCATGCCACCTTCTGCCTTTTGTCTTTGTAGGGTCGCTCTTTTGATGCGTGGATGTTTAGAATTCCAAATAAATGAGGTTATTGTTGAATCTAATTGCTTAAAGAACGATTTATTAATGTATATTGGTATGTTTTGAAATAAAAAAGGAGCTTAGGAAGAATATTCATCTTAACAGTGTTAATTCTTCCAGCTAGTGTGAGATGAAGGGTTGACCATCTATGCAAGTCTTGTTTAATTTTTTCCATACAGACAGCGAAATTTTGTTGATAAAGAGCTTTATGTTTACTTGTGATGTTTACCCCGAGGTATTTAAACTGTTCTGCAATGATAAAAGGAAGGGTGTCTAATCTAATATTATATGCTTGCGAATTCACGGAAAGAGTACACTTTTATTCAGATTAATTCTGAGACCAGAGAGCTTTTGAAATTCTGTGAGTGCTGCTAAGACTGCAGGCACAGAATTTTCTGGGTCCGATATATACAGTACCATGTCATCTGCATATAATGAGATTTTCTGTTCCAGTCCTTCTCTGCTAATCCCCTTTATCTGATCAGTATTTCGACAATGTATTGCCAGTGGTTCAATGGCAATTGCAAACAGCAGTGGTGACAAAGGGCATCCTTGTCTTGTGCCACGCTCTAGTTTAAAGTAGTCTGAGCAAATGTTATTGATGCAAACTGAAGCTTCTGGGTTAGTATACAGTAATTTAATCCATGCACAAATGTTGGGCCAAACCCAAACTTCTCCAAAATAGTAAAAAGGTATTTCCATTCAATCATGTCGAATGCTTTTTCTGCATCCAATGATAATAATATTTCTGGGGTGTTTGATTTAGTTGGTGAGTATATTACATTAAACAGGCGTCGAAGATTTGAAGATAAGTGTCGGCCCCTAATAAATCCAGTTTGGTCTTGTGATATTACTGAGGGGAGCACTTTCTCCATCCTTCTAGCTATGATTTTAGAGAGTATTTTAACGTCGTTATTCAGAAGTGAAATTGGTCTGTATGATGCACATTGTAATAAGTCCTTATTTTGTTTTGGAAAGACAGTGATTAGTGCTTGGCGAAAGGTTTGTGGAAGAGATTGGTTATCTCTGGCTTCTGTAAATGTTGCTAATAGGAGGGAGCTAGCTGAGCGGAGAATTTCTTGTAAAACTCTGCAGGGTAGCCATCAGGGCCTGCTGCTTTTCCACCTTGGAGTGACTTTATAGCATCCAGTAATTCTGATAATGACAGAGGTTTATCGAGCTCCTCCACACTAATAGCGTCAATTTGTGGTATCTGTAATTTATCCAGAAATGCATTAGATTGTATATTGTCTTCTTTAAACTCAGTAGTATATAGGGATTTATAGTAGTCTCTAAAAGTGTACATTATATTTTTGTGTTCGATGATTTTATCTCCGTTCGTGTTAGTAATTACCGAGATTGCGTTGCATACATCTTGCTTGTGAATTTGTTGCGCTAAAAGCTTATTAGCTTTCTCCATGTTCATAATAATGATGTCTGGATTTGTAAATTAGTTGTTCGGTTTCTTTAGTTGTCAAGAGGTTTAATTCTGAATGTAGAGCCTGCCTCCTCTTATGTAGAGTCTCGCTTGGTAGTCTGGCATGTTCTTCATCTATTTTAGTAATTTCGCTTTTTATCTCTGCTACTTTCTTCGCTTCGGATTTATTTCTGTGGGAAAGATATGAGATAATCTGTCCTCTTAAGAAGGCCTTAAGAGTTTCCCAGAGTATTCCTGCAGAGATCTCAGGGGATGTATTTGTCTCTAGAAAGAATTCAATTTGTTTGGATATAAATTCAGTACAATTCTCGTCAGCTAATAGAAGCGGATTGAGACGCCATCTGCGGGTGAGTGTATGGGGCTTAGTAATTTCAGCTCCAAGATCATCGGAGCATGGTCTGAAATAACAATAGCATCGTATTTACAAGATTTAATCTTAGGCAAGAAGTTATTATCTATAAAGAAGTAATCAATCCTTGAGTAGCAATGATGTACTGGTGAGTAGAAAGAATATGTTCTTGAATTTGGGTTTAAAAACCTCCAGGGATCTGATAAGTTGTGATCAGTTATAAACTTTGTAATTATCTTTGCGGTGTTAGTTGCGTTCCCCTGTGGAGGAAGTCTTATCTAAAAGTGGATTTAGAACACAATTAAAGTCCCCAGCCATTATAAGTTTATGAGTGTTCAGATTGGGAATGGATGCAAATAAATTTTGTATAAATTCCTTATCATCAACATTAGGTGCATAAACATTTATCAAAATCATTTTACAGTTAGATAAGTCTCCCATGACCATCACATATCTCCCTTCAGGATCCAATACTACATCTGATGCTACAAATGGTACTGTTCTATGTATGAGAATTCCCACCCCTCTAGTTTTCTTTGTAAAACTAGAATGGAACATTTGGCCAGTCCAGTCTTTTGCAGCCGGAACTGATCCTTACTTAGTAAGTGGGTTTCCTGTAAAAATACTATTTTAGCATTTAGACCTGTTAGGTGAGAAAGTACTTTCTTTCTCTTTAATTCGTGATTCAGGCCTTTAACATTCCAGCTTACGAAGTTAACTGTCCCATCATGGAGACACTGATTCTGAGTTTTTGGTGTCATATTATAGTCTTAACTGGAAGTGAAATAGTTTAGGTCTTAATTTCCTATTCCCCCAAGAGTTGTTGCCATGCAGCTTATTATTACGTTGATAGTTATAATTATAAAGATTGAGATGATAGATTAGATATAGATCAAGCCTGCTCTCTTTCTCTTCCCCCCTTAACCCCCACCCTCCCTTTTTGCCTCCCCAGGTGAGGCTAAAACCCACTTCATGCAGTCCCAGTCCTCTGACATACCCAGAGACAGAGCACGTCCAAAGCACATCAAGCCCCCATGCAGTGGCGCTTTAAGGTTAAAAGATAGAGATATCTGTTACCAATATAGTCTTTAAAAGAGGAAAAAGAAAAAAAAGAAAAAAAAAAGAAAAGAATTTTGCACTTAATATACACCATGGTCTCGGATTTGAAGGTCCTGATTCTCATCCCAGCCGCTTCACACTCAGCTGCGAACCGATCCAGAGAGAGCTGAAGATCACGGCCTGATGAAACAAACAGGACAACATCATCTGCAAAAAGCAGTGACACAATCCTGAGTCCACCAAACCGGACCCCCTCAACACCCTGGCTGCACCTAGAAATTCTGTCCATAAAAGTTATGAACCGAATCGGTGACAAAGGGCAGCCCTGGCGGAGTCCAACTCTCACTGGAAACAGGCTCGACTTACTGCCGGCAATGCGGACCAAGCTCTGACATCGGTTATACAGGGACCAAACAGCTCTTATCAGGGGGTCTGGTACCCCATACTCCCGGAGCACCCCCCCACAGGGTTCCTGAGGGACACAGTCAAATGCCTTTTCCAAGTCCACAAAACACAGACTGGTTGGGCAAACTCCCATGCACCCTCTAGGATTCTGCTAAGGGTGTAGAGCTGGTCCACTGTTCCGCGACCAGGACAAAAACCACACTGTTCCTCCTGAATCCGAGATTCGACTATTCGATGGACCCTCCTCTCCAGAACCCCTGAATAGACTTTTCCAGGAAGGCTGAGGAGTGTGATTCCTCTGTAGTTGGAACACACCCTCCGGTCCCCCTTTTTAAAGAGGGGGACCACCACCCCAGAATGCCAATCCAGAGACACTGTCCCAGATGTCCATGCGATGTTGCAGAGATGTGTCAACCAAGACAGTCCTACAACATCCAGAGCCTTGAGGAACTCCGGGCGTATCTCATCCACCCCTGGGGCCCTGCCACCAAGGAGTTTTTTGACCACCTCGGTGACCTCAGTCCCAGAGATGGGAGAGCCCACCTCAGAGTCCCCAGGCTCTGCTTCCTCATTGGAAGGCATGTTAGTGGGATTGAGGAGGTCTTCGAAGTACTCCCCCCACCGACCCACAACATCCCAAGTCGAGGTCAGCAGCGCACCATCCCCACCATATACGGTGTTGACACTGCACTGTTTCTCCCTCCTGAGACGCCGGACGGTGGACCAGAATCTCCTCGAAGCCATCCGAAAGTCATTCTCTATGGCCTCCCCAAACTCCTCCCATGCCCGAGCTTTTGCCTCAGCTACCACCGAAGCCGCATTCCGCTTGGCCTGCTGGTACCTATCAGCTGCTACCAGATACCTACAGGACAAAAAGGCATCCCTCACCGCCGGTGTCCACCAACGGGTTAACCTTATGATTATTAATGTAGAGCAGAGATGGGTACAAGTCGCATATGATCAAGTCCAAGCAAGTTTCAAGTGTTAACCATCAAGTCTTGAGTCAAGTCTCAAGTCACAGTTAAGACAAATCAAGCAAGTCAAGTCAAGTCAAGGTATCACCCTAAGCAAGTCAAGTCGAGTCCTGATAAGTTTCAAGCCCAGTCAAGTCAAGTTGAAGTACTAAAACAAACAGAGGTTAAATTTTCGATACGTTTATTTTTGCACAGAAAATTTTTTACAGAAAAGATGAACTTATATACATATATTATGTATCTTATTTGCATTGCTATATTTAAATTATATGCATATCTGTGCTACATTAATATCTGAAAATAAAATTGTGTTGCTTACACAAAATGTTTAAAACTAAGAAATCCAGTCTAAAATGTATAATGCAATTCAATCTGAAAGGATTAGTTTACTTTGACAACAACAATGTACAGATAATGTACTCATCCCCTTGTCATCCAATATGTTCATGTCTTTCTTTCCTCAGTCATAAAGAAATTGTTTGTTTTTTTGTTTTGAGGAAAACATTTCAGGATTTCTGTCTATATATAATGGATATGTATGGCGCCCCGAAGTTTGAACTTCCAAAATGCAGTTTAAATGCAGCTTCAGAAAGCCCGAAATGATTGGTTATTTTCCAAACAAATTGACAATTTATATACTTTTTAGCCTCAAATGCTGGTCTTGTCTCCTCTCTGTGCAGTCTGTGTGATTCGGGCAAATACAGTTAATAGATGTCAAAAAAACAACAATCTCTTTTATATCTTTAATGTCAAAAACGTCCTGCAATGCTGTTTTTACCTTTTTTTGTAAAGGGCATTTGAGCTTCTATACATGTTAACTGTGTAAACACTGTGTCTGCACTTTTGCTACAATCTAAGACTGTATTTACCCGAATCACACAGACTGCGCAGAGACAACACAAGACCAGCATTTGAGGTTAAAAGGTATATAAATTGTCCATTTGTTTAGAAAATAACCGATTGTTTCGCTAGATAAGACTCCTCCTCCTCGGCTGGAATCGTTTAGAGTCTTCTGAAGCTGCATTTAAACTGCATTTTGGAAATTCAAACTTCGGGGTGCCATACATATCCATTATAAAGAGAGAAATCCTGAAATGTTTTCCTCAAAAAAACAATTTCTTAATGATCGAGGAAATGTTTTATATATGATGCTTTAATACTTATGCTGTCCATTATAAGGCACAGTAGGGGATTTATCCACTCTTTTTAATCTAACGTTAGTGATGAATCTCGTTAATTAAAATGAACGGATCTTTTTCATTTCAGCAGAATATAAATATAATGTATGTTAATATAGCCCAGTGATGAAGTTATGAAGCTTAATCGTCATCTCTGCGGTGGACGCGCAATATACACGTTTCATACATAATATACTGTATAATCTGATATATTTGTTTTCTATTTGAACTGGTTTCATTGTTATACAGCACACAACATTTTGTTGTTATTGTGAGTGAACACAAAAAAATTATAAACACTTAACGTAACCGATTCGAACGATGAAATTATTCTTGTCTGTATGACCAAAAAGTTTTGAACGAGTTCTTGAAGGAGAAGTGATTGCACCGACGCTTTCATCTTAGATTTTCATGCAGTATAACGTAACACAAGCTGCAATTCAACTAACCACACGCAGTCAGTCCATACAAACGCTTGAAAATGCGCACATTTAATATAGACATTATAGTTTACATGTAATATCAAGAAGCCCTTTCATTTCAAGTTGCACTCAACATTAAAATGTGGCTACGCCACTGGTAACCTTATAGCGTTTTATTTATGAGATGATCATCACATTTCTGATAAAAAAAAACATGCAACCAAAGGCCAAATTATGACAAACAGAAAAGATTAATTTAATTAATTAGTAATTGTTTTATTAAATTGACTATAAAGAATTCGACTTTCTTACCTTTCCTTGTGGTTTTTGAAGTGCCGGATGTTGTGGCTGTCGGTGTCTGATACTCTCGCGTTGCATTCTCTGCATCTGGCAAATCTTTTTTTGTTAGTACGGTCTAGTTCAAAGTCCTTATAGCCAAACGTGACTATATGAGGAGCTTGACTATTGTCTGCCATGTTTGGCGCGGTTTGAGTTGTGCAGCGTTCTTCTTCTTCTTGGTAACGTTAAGAGTTGTGCAGCGTTAAGGGCGCAGGCGCCAATTATGGTGCTGCTGAGTCATAATTCTTTTATCAAATTATTTTATTTTATTAAACGAATTATATTTAAAAGTTCAAGTCATTGTCAAGTCTTCCACTTTAAGTCAAGTCTCAAGTCACTTACTCTCAAGTCAAAGTCAAGTCAAGTCATTTTCTTACTTCAATCAAGCAAGTCTCAAGTCCTGAAAATTGTGACTCGAGTCCCCCATCTCTGATGTAGAGCATCAATAATATGTTTAGATGATTATCTATAAACCAGCTTTTAAAGTGAAAGAATTACACAAAATAAATGCATAGTCTTATAAAGCCATAGTCTGGAGTTAGTTGAAAAAGTTATACAGCTGCACTTCCCATACCATAGATGTTTACATAGCATACTTAAATGTTCTAAATGCTCTAAATAAGAAATACAATTACTAAAACATTAGAAGGTTAATTGAAACACTTGGATAAGCAGGAAACCACTCAGATTTGAATCCTAAGCAAAAGAAAATGACTGTCTGAAAACTGCTCAGAGAGGACCTCAGTCCTATCAAATACACATATTGTTAAAGTGGAAATTAAGGTTAAAGAAAAGACCAAATTATTAAACTGTGCTCTGTCTTTAAAAGGCAGCCAACTATGATAATTAGCTGCAGATTTTCTTTTACAGCAGACTTTGGCTATGATGAATATGACTAGCACGTTAAACAGCCAGCAGAAGGCAGCTGAGTAAACCAGAAACAAATAAGTTCAGTATCAAATGAATAATATTCATTTTTTGGAACATCTGTAACTCAGCATTCTCCTGTATTTTTTCTCCCCGAATATTCTTATACTGTACCATGGTCATGCTCCAGAACATTATATAACTGCATGACTATATTTTAATTATAAAATACTATATTGTCAAACATTTGTGTCATCTGACCATCACTCCAATATGAGATTGTTGGATATCACATTTCATATGGAGTTAAATGGAATACAGAGTTGTCCCATCTTTTCCAGATATAACAAGATCCACTCTTCTGTAAAGTTTTTCCACAAGAGTTTGGAGTTTGTCTGTAGGAATATGCGGCCATTCAAGCAAAAGAGCTTTGGCAGGTCAAGTAATGATGTTGGATGCGAAGCAATGACTTGTAGTTGGCATTCCAGTTTGTCCAAAAGGTGGATATTAAGGCTTTGTGTAGGCTACTCAAGCCCCTCTATATCAAACTCAATAAAACCATGGCTTTTATCATGGTTTACCATGAAGCACAGTCATGCTGAAACAGAAAAGGTCCTTCTGCAAATTGTTGATACAAACTTGGAAGCTCACAATTGTCTAAAATGTTTTTGTATGCTTTAGAATAAACAGAACCCTTCACTGGAACCAAGAGGCCTGGCCTAAACCCTGAAAAAAGCCCCAGACCATAATCCCTCCTCCTTTAAACTTAACAATAGGCACTATACAGTCAGGAAGGCAGTGTTCTCCAGGCATTCGCCAAACCTAGATTCGTCCATCAGACTGCCAAAGAGCAAAGTGTGACTCATCACTCCAGAGAACACGTTTCCACTACTCCAGAGGTCAATGTCGGTGTGCTTTACATCACTCCAGCTGGTGCTTGGCATTATGCACAGTGATCTTCTCAGTTCTTCTGCTGATGCTGCTTCCAGAAGCAGTTTGGAACTCCTTTACAAGTGATGCAATAGAGAATTGATGATTTTTACATGCTTTGTACTTCAGCCCTCATAATCTGCCCTGCCCTGTGAGTTTATGTGGTTGACTACTTTGAGGCTGAGCTATTTTTGTTCATAGACACTTCCATGTCACAATAATAGCCCTTACAGTTGACCGGGAAGATCTTGCAGATCTAGCTAATTTCATATAGTGACTCTTGGCAAAGGTGTCATCCTAAGACAGTTCCAGGTTTAAAGTCACTGAGCTCCTAAATATGACCGATTCTACTGCCAATGTTTTTCAAGGGAGACTGCATGGCTATGTGCTTGATTTTATGAAACGCCTGAACTGATTAATCTGAAGTGTCTACATAATTTTAGTCATATAGTATCTCTAGCATACATTGTCAGCTTATAACAGTAAAAGAGAAAAGCTAAAGTATTTTTCATTGGATTCACATCTCCCAATTGCAGTGATAATGCATTTGCATCTTGATTTACTGTACTTTGGATGCCATCTATGCATAACGTTCCATTTTTCACATAGGAAGAACAATAAGGAATTCAAAACTCATACTAAATGGTGCATATGTGGCACTGTCACACTGTTGGCTAACATTGAATGGAACATTCACACATGACTCAACAGTTCACAGACATTGCCGCCTTGTACACAGAAGTTAAAGTACATTCAACTTTTACAACTCATCCATACTAGCAAAACTGGGTATTGTTTCTGTATATGTATTGATTTCTTTAGTAATGAATGTTGTTTAGACACACCATATCTTGTAAAGCGAAAAGATGATATAGCAGCCATGCATTTATTTGTGGTATCTCTTATTATATTTCCCAAATCGATGGCAGGTTGTGCTCTTAGATAGATAGATAGATAGATAGATAGATAGATAGATAGATAGATAGATAGATAGATAGATAGATAGATAGATAGATAGATAGATAGATACTTTATTAGTCCCGAAGGGGAAATTCACATACTCCAGCAGCAGAATACTGATAAAGTATGAGTCAAATTTGTCAATTTGAGTCAATTCGAATCTCAGAAATAGTGACAAGTAAACTCAGGTGTCAAAATAGGGTTATTATTTTCACATGTACAAAGTATAGTAAAATTCTTACTTGCTTGTACTCATCAATATGCAACATAAGTTTGAAGGTGTTTGCTGGCAACACAGTTCAGAAGTGTTTGATTTAAATGTATGTAACCCCGCATGTATTAAAGTGGATCTTGAGTCCAGGTGATAGACCTTCTGTGGACTGTGCTGAGGTTGAATTCTTGAGGCCTTCTATCTTTGCTCCACTAAAAGACTGCATATCTGTGTTCACCTAGGCATCATATTCTCAGAAAGAGTTTCTCCTACTCTCATGTAAGGAATTTGTGCTTCCGTCATCAATCATTCTGATGCTAGAGCCATCCTAAAGTTCTTTTTACATGTACTGTATGTTGTATAGTCGTGGTTGTATAACTTATGATTATAAAGTTTTATTTCAATGCAGATATCACTGACATGTTCAATTTGTCTAATTTATATAAATTTTGCCTTTCCAGTAGTGTGCATACAGTTTGATTACCTCTGCATTGTAATTATAATCCCTTAAAAAGACACATCTAGACTGCCTGTTATTTACTTATGTATTATCAAAAAATGCAATAAAATTTCTGTGTTATTCAACTTCAAATGAACAAACTGCTTGCAAATTGATTAACACATATTTTACTTTTATTTTTTAAATAATCTGCTAATGTGCACAACTAACTAAATTTTTTTTTAAATTTTTTTTATTAATTTTATTACAATCCATACAAAGCAATCGAGTTTTTACAAAAACAAAAATTGAGTTAAGAACAGATCGATCTCCACTCCTGAGAGAGAGAGCAAGCCAAGCCGCATTAAATTTTAAGGCTTGTAAACATACCTAAATTAATAAATTCTCTGTGCTTTATGAACTTATTTTAAAATATTACTGATTAGATCCTGCCATGTTTTGAAAAAGTCTGTACGGATCCTCTAACTGAGTATTTGATTTTTTCCAATTTCAAATAATATAACACATCGGTTTCCCATTGACTTAAAAGAGGAGAGTTTGGGTTCTTCCAGTTTATCAGAATGAGTCTACGTGCCAAGAGTGTAGTAAATGCAATCACAATTTGTTTGTCTTTCTCCACTTTAAGGCCCTCTGGAAGAACCCCTGTGACCTAGTGAAGAACATGTGACCCAGTGAGGCTGGGACTTGGTTGCAACGTTCGCAGGTTGGATCATGTCCTGGAAACATTTTGGAGAGTTTTAGTCAAGACAGATGTGCTCGATATATAATTTTGAGTTGTATAATTGTATGCTTTGCGCAAATGGAGCTTGAGTGAATTCTCTGCATTGCTACTTTCCACTCCTTTTCTGATATATTAATTGAGAGATCTTTTTCCCAGTGTCCTCTTGGATCTTTGAAAGGGAGGGACTGTAAAATGATTTTATATATTGTAGAGATGAAGTCCTTGAGATTGAGCAATATTTTTTCCAGCATGGATGAGGGTGCAAGATGAGAAAAATTTGAAAGGTACTGTTTAACAAAGTTCCTGATTTGAAGATAGTGAAAGAAATGTGTAGCTGGAATATTAAATTTGGAATGTAATTGTTCATAGGATGCAAAGACGTTGTCTACATAAAGATCTCTAAGCAAGTTAATTCCAAATTTTTTCCAGATATTAAAAACTGTATATGTTTGTGAAAGTTGAAAGAGGTGGTTCTCTTGCAGAGGTGCCACAGATAGAAGCTTCTCCGTCTTAAAATGCTTTCTACATTGGTTCAAGATTCTAAGTGAGTGGAGCACAATTGGGTTATTAGTGTATTGCCGATAACGTGTGTTTATTGGAGCACAGAGCAAGGAATACAAAGAAGTACTGCAGGATTTTACTTCTATTGAGGTCCAAGCCTGTGTATGTTCTTCTATTTGTGTCCAGGTTCTTATCGCCTGTATATTTGCTGCCCAGTAATAAAACTGGAAGTTAGGTCATGCCACCTTCTGCCTTTTGTCTTTGTAGGGTCGCTCTTTTGATGCGTGGATGTTTAGAATTCCAAATAAATGAGGTTATTGTTGAATCTAATTGCTTAAAGAATTATTTATTAATGTATATTGGCATGTTTTCAAATAAAAAAGGAGCTTAGGAAGAATATTCATCTTAGCATTGTTAATTCTTCCAGCTAGTGTGAGATGAAGGGTTGACCATCTATGCAAGTCTTGTTTAATTTTTTCCCATGCAGACGGCTAAATTTTGCTGATATAGAGCTTTATGTTTACTTGTGATGTTTACCCCTTGGTATTTAAACTGTTCTGCAATGATAAAAGGTAGGGTATCTAATCTAATATTATATGCTTGAGAATTCACTGGAAAGAGTACACTTTTATTCAGATTAATTCTGAGACCAGAAATCTTTTGAAATTATGTGAGTGCTGCTAAGACTGCAGGCGCAGAATTTTCTGGGTCTGATATATACAGTACCATGTCATCTGCATATAATGAGATTTTCTGTTCAAGTCCTTCTCTGCTAATCCCCTTTATCTGATCAGTATTTCGACAATGTACTGCCAGTGGTTCAATGGCAATCGCAAACAGCAGCGGTGACAAGGGGCATCCTTGTCTAGTGCCACGTTCTAGTTTAAAGTAGTCTGAGCAAATGTTGTTGATGCAAACTGAAGCTTCTGGGTTAGTATACAGTAATTTAATCCATGCACAAATGTTCGGGCCAAACCCAAATTTCTCCAATATAGTAAAAAGGTATTTCCATTCAATCATGTCGAATGCTTTTTCTGCATCCAATGATAGTAATATTTCTGGGGTGTTTGATTTAGTTGGTGAATATATTACATTAAACAGGCGTCGAAGATTTGATAATAAACCCTAATAAATTCAGTTTGGTCTTGTGACATTACAGAGGGGAGCACTTTCTCCATCCTTTTGGCTATGATTTTAGAGAGTATTTTAACATCGGTATTCAGTAGTGAAATTGGTCTGTATGATGCACATTGTAATAAGTCCTTATTTTGTTTTGGAAAGACGGTGATTAGTGTTTGGCGAAAGGTTTGTGGAAGAAATTGGTTATCTCTGGCTTCTGTAAATGTTGCTAATAGGAGGGGAGCTAGCTGAGCGGAGAATTTCTTGTTAAACTCTGCAGGGTAGCTATCAGGGCCTGCTGCTTTTCCGCCTTGGAGTGACTTTATAGCATCTAGTAATTCTGATAATGCCAGAGGTTTATCAAGTTCCTCCACACTAAAAGTGTCTATTTGTGGTATCTGTAATGTATCCAGAAATGCATTAGATTGTGTATTGTCTTCTTAAAACTCAGTAGTATATAGGGATTTATAGTAGTCTCTGAAAGTGTGCATTATATTTTTTGTGTTCGATGATTTTATCTCCGCTCGTGTTAGTGATTACCGAGATTGCGTTGTGCACTTCTTAAAAATAATAATAAAATAATAAAATTTCTGCGTTATTCATCTTCAAATGAACGAACTGCTTGCAAATTGATTAACACAGATTTTACTTTTATTTTTTAAATAATCTGCTAATGTGCACAACTAACTAAATTTAAGTACAAACTGAAACATATCATACATTGCAGTTGTCACACGTATGCATTTGGGACAAAAGGGTTCATGTAATGGTTGTTGCACTTCCAAGCTAGACGGGTGGCACTGTTGCCTTTTGCCTCTTCTCTTCCTCAAATGGCAAAATGGATGACTGACATTTTTTCATATCTGATGTCACTTCCGTGTTTCACCCTCCTGAGCCAGTTTCTTCTGGGTCGTAACACTGACAAATAACCACACCACCATCTTAGATTAATCTGAGGAATGCTCCCATTTCAATAAGAAGTAATTTATTATTTATGTTTTTGTAACTGTGGTGGGCTGGTGCCCTGCCAGGGGTTTGTTTCCTGCCTTGCACCCTGTGTTGGACTAGGATTGGCTCCAGCAGACCCCCGTGACCCTGTAGTTAGGATATAGCAAGTTGAATAATGGATGGATGGATGGATGTTTTTGCAAACTTCTTTTTTGCCATCACAATAGATGGGGTTTGCCTTGGTGCCCCAAACCTTTTTACATGACTCTTTGTTTTCATTTCACAGTATTATGTAAATTTCAATCTTGAGCAGCAATTAAATTGACCAAGCTAAATATTTTCAACTATAAATAAAACCTGTATTTGGACCCAGAACACTGTGTTAGTAAGGCATGCCTTCTAATATCCAGTCCGAAAGATGTTATGCATTGTCCCGCTAGTTGTAGCAAATGAGGACAAAGTGCTTTACTCAACAAGTAAGTCAAAAGGTTGAGAATCCTTATACTTTAATGTAACTTCAGGAAGTTATACCATGTATGAAAGATGTATTTTCCATTGAGAAACTTGCAGGTGAAAAGGTGATAATTTTTTTAACCTGACAAATAAGCTAAAAACTAAAACAGAACAGGGAAGAAAATGGAGCTACAGATATACCAGAATGTTAGAGGGGTGAAAGGGACATATCAAGAGCAGTCTAACAATAATATTAACAGAAGCTGCACTAGCAGCGCAAACATTAACATAGGATTCTGTGATAGCACAACTATACTACTGTAAAACTATATTAAAGATGACCAAGTGCTGGGGATGGTTAGCTTTAGTGCCTCCTAATACCATGGACCAGGGCACAATTCCCAACCTTGTTAATATTTGAATGGTATTGTTTTCTGTATGGAATTTCCTTTGAGTACTCCAGTTTCCTCCCACATTCCAAAGACATGCTTGGTTAAAAGTGGTCCCAGTGTATGTGAGAGATGTGTGTGATGTGTGTGTACAGTAAGTAGGCTTTTTGATGGAAAGGGGCCCCATCCTATCCATGCTTGGTTCTCATCTTATCTCTGATGCTGCTCACAAAATTAACTGGTGGATAACTGTATTATGAATAAGTATCCATCTTCTGCCTTGTGTGAAAGTCGGTTTTAATTAAAGAAATTTAGTTATAGTATAAAGGGAAAGTTTGTTAAATTACCAAACTGGGAAGTGGCTGTAATCAGAATATCTATCTATATATCTAAATATCTGTATATATATCTATATATCTATACTAATAAAAGGCAAAGCCCTCACTGACTCACTCACTTACTCATCACTAATTCTCCAACTTCCCGTGTAGGTAGAAGGCTGAAATTTGGTAGACGTATTCCTTACAGCTTACTTACATGTTAAACTTTCTTATTTATGGCCCTATCTTCATGAAATTTGGTAGGCGGCTTCCCTGCGTTAACCGAAATCGATGTACATACTTATTTCGGTGGTATGACGCCACTGTCGGCCGCCATATTGAACTTTCCAACGTCACTAATTCTCCAACTTCCCGTGTAGGTAGAAGGCTGAAATTTGGCAGGCTCATTCCTTACAGCTTATTTACAAATATTAAGCATGTTTCATTTCGAAATTCTACGCGTAACGGTCATAAAGGTTGACAATGTTCGCCATGTTGAACTTTCTTATTTATGGCCCCATCTTCACAAAATTTGGTAGGCAGCTTCCCTGCGCTAACCGAAACCAATGTACGTACTTATTTCGGTGGTATGACGCCACTGTCGGCCACCATATTGAACTTTCCAACGGTCTTTGTTACTTATGGGCCCATCTTCAAGAAATTTGTTACGCGGGTTCCCAACGCTAACTGAATCCTGCTCTTGTACATATATACGTCTATAGTCTGCAGCTCGGTCACAGTGTGAGGCAGCGTTGGGTCTCCCATTCCAACGTCTCCCACGTTGTTGACTGCCTGCCTATATAAGGCCGTCCGTCGCTCCGGTCTCTACATTCCCTTCCTTGCGTCGCTACGGGATTCACGTTTCCCTGCTGATAACTACAGCCTTTTTATTTAATCCACGGCTTCTCCGCTGTTTTATTGTTCGTTTATTACGATTATAGTTATTGCGTAGGTATTTTACACTTACATTACGTTGTTCAGGTTCCCATTCTTTATCGTTCCAACCGTACCCCCATTAACATATCTATCGAGGTGATCACCATCGACCAAAGAACTGTCACTTACTGAGTGGTTTCCATGCCCGGAGATGGCACCTGCCTTTTCCATTCTCTTTGTTACATATTGCACGGCCATATCAGGCTCACTCTTGATATCCGGAGGAACATTGTGTCTTATGTATTGAATGACTAGGACAGGTTCAAGGTGTGGACTGATGACGGTACAGGAGATAATTATACTAAGCGGTAGCACTATAAGACTGAAATGCTTAAGCCCTTTACCTATGGTTCTGCATGTGAGTTGATGGCTGCCGCTGAATTGTTCGGTTGTCGCTTTCAAGTGTACCGAAATGGCCAAATATTTTACACCTTTTGACAATGCCTCTTAAACATCTTAGATTCACAGGTAACGATTTCAGTAGTGGACACTTTGATGTTTATGAATGTTTAAACTCTCAAAAGCTGGATGTGAAGTTATCGATGAAACCGGTTGTATGCTTACAACGCTTGACAGATGCCAAATGTCACTTCAACACAAGTCCTGCAAATACTGTCGCTATTGAAACAAACCATGAAACTCAAACCGATTATGACAGCAGCAATCCAAGCTGTGAGATTTGAACCAAGATTACTGTTCACATGGCCAACTGTACGTTGCATGCTCAAGAGTAAGCTCAGCGCACAGCTTGGTCATATTACAACCAGAGGGCCGAACTGACAACGTGGTATACAAAGAGATCCTTAACAAATAATTATTGGTATATTTTCCCTCAGTTTAAAAAGGTTTAATTTTCTTCTTAATAAAAATTTTAAGGCAGTACTTTGCAGCTGCGATGCGCGGGTATTTTGCTAGTCTAAATATATGTCTATCTCTCTCTCTCTCTCTCTCTCTCTCTCTCTATATATATATATATATATATATATATATATATATACTGTATATATGCCCCTGCTCACCAACCCCCTTGGCTGTACTACGCGCTAGACTTTTTACGGTTTTGCCGCTCACATATGTGGATGCAGATGTACAATTTACTGTTTTACATTACAGCGAGTAATTAACCATATTAAAATGTAATAATTTGAATGTAAATAATGTTTCATGTTGCGTTAAAGTTATTCGTTGCGTAATACGATTTCATTCTGTTTGGCTTTGAAATTAAAATGCAAAAACTTTTTAAACTTACGGTTTTACTGTAAAACTTCAATAAAAACTATTTTTTTAACTACATTTTTGTCAATATCGCATTGAATTGTGATTTTGTGTTTGGACATTCATCGTGACAACGGCACATATAACTGCACGGGATTGAATTTTGTTTCTTTCTCTCTATTAAATAGAATAACTTTTTCAAATGTTTCACTCTGAGATTTGTAAATTGTCTTTGCAAAAGCTATTCTAATGGGAAACTGTTAACGTTTTAATACAAATGGCATGTCAAGATCTCCTTTATTGTCTAATATTATCCCCTGAAAATGTACTACATTACCTTTCTTGGATACATCCTTCTTTCTACAGTAATTCGTGCAGAGGAAGACCGGATGGTGTTAACAGTTATAGATATTCTTCGGAATATTGTAAGTTGATGTTTTCATCTTTTACATGATCACCACCAACTGTTTCAGCATACTGTAGTTTATTGATACGTATTTAACCAATTTGTTGTGTAAATATTCATCATTTTTGACGTTAATTCGTTTGACTTCATTGTTTCTCGGTGCTAGGATTGCCTGTTGTGAACTTGGCCCGGACACAGACAGGCGGACATCTTGTTAAAACACCACCACACGTTTATTATACACAATATTTACAATAAAGGTCACAAAGACCCCAGCCAATGGTCACTCAGACCCCAGTCACGTGCACAAACAAACCCCAAACAGTCACAATCCTGGCCACAATGCCTTGTCTTCGGGCCGCCTCCACAGCTCCTCTTGCCTCATCCTTCTTCCACCCGACTCTAGCCTCGAATAAATGGAGACGGCCCCTTTTATAGAGGACCCGGATGAGCCCCAGGTGTTCCCGGCAATCTTCTGTTGGCCACGCCCCAGTGTGGCGGAAGTGCCGGCTGTCCTCCCGGCTGCTCTCCGGGCGCCGTCATAAATCTTCCCCCCAGCACTTCCCCAGCACAGCCAGCGAAGACCACTCGTGGGTAAGAGCGACCCGTCCCGCGAGGGCAGCAGAGCCCCGAAATGGGTCCCACTCGAGGATAGCCAGGGTCCGGCCCCGCACTCCTAGCAGGGACAGGGGCGGAGACACAATCTGAGCACCAACCCATGGTGCATCCCTGCGCCTCGCACAGGTTGTGCTCCCCCCTTTTACCGGCACCCCGGGGCCTCCTCGGTCGGCACCCCCTCCGGGACCTCCACGCCTTTGTTCGAGCCACTGGTTCCCCGTAGGCTCCTCCAGCTGTGGCGCACCTGCGCACCGGCAGAGATCATTCTGCAGCCGGCCCGACATCAGAGGGCTGTTCCGCCACGAAGGGGTTCCTTCAGCTCGCCCGGGGTCCGTCCCTACAAAAGAGAATACAGGGGCAGAACCGCTGCCAAAGCACCCAGCTCGTGCCACGCACGGGCAGCGTTCCCCCCTCCAACCGGCACCCCGGCTTCCGTGTCCCTCTCGATAGTGGAACCGTCGGCACCGCCTGCTCTCTCACCGCCGGCCTCAGGGATTCCCTCTGCTCCCTCAGAGTGCGGCCAGCCGTACGCGTGCACCCAGCAACGCGTCTCACTGTATTGGAGGAGGCGGCACCCAGCCACTTAATCCTCCCTTCACTTTTGGACGCCTTGACGATATGCGACTCCGTATTAACCAACACGAGCCCCTTTCCCATCTGCGTCCGCAACATATCGGAGGAATCGGCACCCAGCCTCTTATTCCTCCGTTCACTCTGGGACGCCATGACGGTTTGAGACTCCTTATGGAAAAGAAGGCGCTCTTTCCGTCTGCGTCCCTATAGTGCGGCGCAAGACCGCAGCCGACTCGGGCGGAGGCGCTAGGACCCAGAGCACTTAGCAGCCCGTGTCAGTCAGCGTCCTCTCGGACTCCCCTCGCGCGCATACAGCCAGCGGCGCCGCACTCCTGTCGGAGGGCTGCTTACTCGAACTGATCGTATCATCACAGCCTTTTTCAACAGACCCTCCCGTATGCTGTACGGAGTCGGCTGTACTCACCGTCTCCGCTGTACCTCTCCGGCTGGAGATTCCAGCGTCGCGCCGTCCCGTTGTTGATCGAAACGTTCTCAGCGCCGCGAGCGCCTTCCTCTCCAGTTCCAAAACCTCAGCCCGGAGGGCACATAGCATCTGTAACACACGCTGCTCTGCGGGCTGAAGGGACGCCTCCAGCTCCGCCAAAGCAGCCGGCATAGACAGGAAGTTAACCGACGCGGAGCCTACCTGTCTTTCAGCCTCCAACGCCGGCCACTTCCTGTGGGCCTTCTCCTCCGGCCCAATCGGGTCTCCCCCCTGCCCGTGATGGACATTCCTTGGTCCCGCCTCTCTGCAGTCATCGGCGGGCACACAAGACACACCGCCCAATGCGTGCCTGTCAGGGGAGGGACTTCTGGTCGCTGCCATCTTGGCTCCCCTTCTGCGGTGTCGGCGTGCCTGCCGGCAGCCTTGCTGTTGCCAGCCCCTCTCGAGCTGCAGCGTCTCCTCCTCCGCAGTCCTCGCGGCTGCCGCTGTGCTGCGGGCCCGCAGACCAGCATCGCCTGCCACTGGCGTGGATCGGGAAGTCCCTGTCTGCAATAAAGAAACACGCCCGGCCCCATGGGCGGCTGCCGCTAGGCAGGGAACTCACCTCCCCGGACTCGTCAAACCGAGGACACCTCCTCGGCGTGGCCTTTCTTGACGCCATGCCGTCCTGGGCGCCTCCAGCAACGGCGCGCTCATTGGAGACCGCTGCACTCGTTGTAGGCACGCCGCTCTCCCGCATCAGGGAATAACGGCCCTCCTGCGGACCCCTGGCGGTCCGTGGGGTTCCTTTACCCCGCGGGGCTGTGTGCACGCAGCCCCCGCTGATAAGTGGGTGGGGTCCCCTGCTGCGCGGGCTGTCCACAACAAATTTGTGATATACAGGTCCCGCCTTGAAACAGGCGGAGCATCCTGCCGACTACGCCAGATGTGAACTTGGCCCGGACACAGACAGGCGGACATCTTGTTAAAACACCACCACACGTTTATTATACACAATATTTACAATAAAGGTCACAAAGACCCCAGCCAATGGTCACTCAGACCCCAGTCACGTGCACAAACAAACCCCAAACAGTCACAATCCTGGCCACAATGCCTTGTCTTGGACGCCTCCACAGCTCCTCTTGCCTCGTCCTTCTTCCACCCGACTCTAGCCTCGAATAAATGGAGCGGCCCTTTTATAGAGGACCGGATGAGCCCCAGGTGTTCCCGCAATCTTCTGTTGGCCACGCCCCAGTGTGGCGGAAGTGCCGGCTGTCCTCCCGGCTGCTCTCCGGGCGCCGTCATAAATCTTCCCCCCAGCACTTCCTGGTGTGGCGGAAGTGCTGGGGTAACAGGTCCCCAAGGCACTGGGGTGCCTCCTGGCGGTGACCACGGGCCCCTACAGGTAAAGGCTTCCATGCCCTTGACCCGTGGCCCCAAACCAACCCGGAAGGCAAACCCCACGTGATCCAGGCAGGGCTCTGACCCTCTTCCGGTCCCTCCTGGCGTCCCGGCCGGGTCATGGCCCCTGGCATCCCTGACACTGTGTACTCATTTTTACTGTTGATAACCCTTCATGATGAAATGTCTTGTCTCGTAGGAGCAAGAACTGTGTCTGTAAAAAGCATTCACACGAATGAGGGGTGAGAGTGCTGTGTGCGTGGTTTTCTATGGTTGAGAGGAAGGTGTGACTTGAGAACATCTCATGGCGAAAGTCTTGACTTGCGACACTTGAAAAAATCTTCCAAAAAGACTTGTCTCATTGCAGGATGTTTTTATTATGTATATATATATATATATATATATATATATATATATATATATATAGTATTTATATGTACTATTATCACACAGAACAGGATTGTTACCTTTCGATTAACCGGCCTGGAGGCCAACATGACACAATGATGGAGGGAGGCTTTGCTTCAAAACTATATGCCTCCCCAACCTGCTAGATGGCAAACATTCCTGTACTTTAGGACCTATTCCAAAACCCGCAAGACATCATTTGACTTGTAGTGCTGTGAGGCAGCCCTGCTGGGATTTGTGGGTGGTTCCAGATGGCGTTACAGAGAGTTACACTCCCTGCTTTAGGGAACTTCTAATTGACCTGAGAGTACTTTCATCTGCCTATGCCATAGTACTCCCGGGCCAAAGATGAAAGGAGCTGCTCCACCTGATTGAGTAAGTTGGAATCAGGAGGAAGAATCTAACACTTACGAGAGGAAGAGGAGTTCAAGAAAGAAGAGAGGAATAATTATTGATTGTAATTGTGTTGTTGACAGAGGTATTTAAGAAGAATAAATAACCTATATTTGAACCCTTGATTGTGTATGTGTCAGTTGTGTCTGGTGTTTGGTGGTCTGTGGCGCCTCTTGATATACACACACACATATATTCTCACTACCGGGGTGAGAGGGGGCACTGTTCCTGTGTAATTCGTCTCTTTTTTCCTCCTCAGTACCAAGAAAGATGCCAACTGATTGACTCCGCCCCTCCTTGTTAAATGACCATAAAAGCCAGGTGGTTCCACAAGCTGGCATCTCATTTAGACCTGGGCTAGGAAAGAGTACGGAGCTCCAGTTCATAGAACCTTTAACAGAAACTCTGAGGAGGATATTACTTTTGGTTTTGTTTTGAAATTGCACCTTATTGTTTTCTTTTTTGACATTTTGGAAGTGAATGGGGCAACCCGGCCGACACCCCAACATTTCTCAAGACTTTGTACTCTGTCTTTTACCCAACCACAGTCTTGACTTCCACATTTTTTTCTAATTGTGGGTATAAATAATTATTTCTAACTAAACATTTTCTCATGTGTTTAATCCAATATTTTCAATTTAAAACCTTTGATAGTTGCTTGTTTGCTACAATGCACTTTTCATCAGTTTATTTATAACATGTAACATTTCTCAATGAATCCAATTGCAGGCATCTTACAGATGTAAGGTTTTGCCTCTGGTATCAAGTAGAAGGGCTAATGCTATTCTACAGAGGAAGTGTTTTTTCTTTCATTTTATAGAACATTTATTTTGTTTAAATCCTAAAGTAAAGCAATGAAAATTGAAATTTCAGCCTCATTACAAAAAATAACCCTCAATTATCACATTAAGAGATGAAAAAACATTTTTTCTTTATTCTGCAGATCAGAGCTTTAACACTATTACCTCTTTGATTAAGTGCGGATTTGAAAATGTTTTCCTAGTGTACAGCTTCCTGTTTTAACAGACCCTGATAATAACATTTAATGAATAAATAAATTCTCCAGATGTAGAATACTAATAAATAAGAAATTAGGCAAAACTAAAGTTGTTTTTCATTTTGAACTATTTGTCTTGCAGAGATGCAACATATAAACTCCAAACAAGTATAGAAAAAAGTCCAACATTTTCTGCAAACCTAAGTTTACTTATAACAGACTCCCAAAGGATATTCTCTTTAGTAGAACTGGCTCTGCGTAATGAAGAACTCATGTTAGCACAGGGCGTGGTGAGTTAATTAGCACAGCAAGCCATACCAAAAATGCCACAGTCACATTGCATGTAAGCCCACATGAAGGACTTCCACACGGATACCATATTACTTTCAGTAACCAAAGGCAACATACACTTAGAGTTGGATGCACTTTGCTATGTGCCCAATGTATCTGTATAGATTCCTTTGCCGTAAATAATTTTCTTTGCTGTTATATATTTCAAAAAACTACAGATGCCACCTCAGCATGGAGCAGACTATGAAATTAGTTTATCTATAGCCAAACAACTGAAAATACACAATGAAAGCAGAATATTATGATTTGGAAGAAAAGAAAAATGGGTATCAAATCAATTACTTTTGGTTTAACAGATGCCTCTTTATAATAGTAAAGCTAAGCAATATTTGAATATTTAGGTTAGTTGTTTCATTGCTGTCTGTTACAACATAATTCTTTTTTGCACGCTTGTTCAAGCAATAAACAGAAGTTACATTTTAACCAATAATAAAAAAATATCTTCAAAGGCATACATTTCACAACAAGAAATCTATCATAAATGATCTAGTACATTAATGAATAAAATACACTTTAGCAATACTTCTGTGTTGGCTTTGGTGTTACTTTCATACAAGATCAAGGAGGGTAGCACATACTCTCATGTGACAGCTCGATTAATGAACTTTATCTAACAAGGAAACAACAAAGCAGCCAGCTGAAGATTGCTGTATTATTCAAAAGGACCCAGGAGAAATAATACTTTATTTTGTAAGTTAGATGTGATGTCAAAGCAATGGAATCAGTAGGGTAGCACAGTAAACATAGCCAAATACATGTCACCATTGGGACGATTCAGTGGAAGACTACGCACATTCAAAGTCATCAATGTATGTCTAGTTGCTTCTGCTTCCTACATAATATCAAAGCAAGACTAGATTTAAGTTGTTGCTCATTGCCCTCTGGCAGTGTTCTTCCTCCACACTAGCATGTTTATTTACGTTCTCACTTTCAGTTCTGATGGGTCCTCTGCCTGTCTTGCATACGAGGCAAAACATACACACACTTCACACACAATTGACTTAATTTTTTGGTGAGGCTGAATTTTACAGGGCCACAGCAGGATTAGCTGTATTCCTATGTGAAAAATACTTTTGTTTAGACTGTTAGCAAATGGCCAAGAATTTCCTGACAGCCAGTCAGTTAATGAGGGATGATGCAGATTTTATATTCACATATATTGTCACACACACGAGTGTCAGGAGTGTCCCATGGATTTTGGCACAAGGAAACATTGGGGCAGTATTGAGACTGTGACACAACTGCTAATCTGGTATCCATTTCTTGTAGAGTGAAGTACAATATCCCAGAAGAAGTGTGACATCATTGCTGGTACTGGCCTCATTAGCCCCTCCCATTCTGGTCTTTTGCCTGTCTAAAACACCACCTCCTCAGAAGTCTTTGTTGATTCTGATCTAGCTTCTGTAGAGGAGGGACATCTTTCTCCTGAATTAACATTATCACAACTCCTGAGAGGTGTACTTATTGATGAAACAATGACAAAGTTTTGGTTATTTTTTTTGTTTCAGCAAACAAATAAATGGGATGTCCCTTAGAGCCCAACTTTTTTCTCTTTCCTTTGTGTCTTTTCACAAAGGTTATTGTTCAACATGCACCTAGAGAGTATTTTCAGGACTCTGCTGAGGTAAGGATAGCTGGAATCACAGAATAGGGTGACATGGTTTTTGACTCCTTCTTCCTTTTTGTCCGTAGACCAGAAGATGAACTTCTGGAAGACCTTTGGTATCACATTCTGCTTAAACTTGGAAGTCCACCGCTACTGATATATAAAAAGGCAAAAGACTATAAGTCAGCATTCATCGGTGAACTTGCAACTAAACAAAGCACAGCATCCAATTCAAAACCACTCTTTCAGTCTTTTTAGGAGAATTTAAGCCCAGACAATGATGAACCTACATACTTCTACATTTTCTTGTTTTTCTGCACTTTGGAATTTCAACAACAAACAGGATTGCCTCAGAGATTCCCAATTTTTGTCTTTCTTCTAGTATAAGTCAATGCTATATATATATATATATATATATATATATATATATATATATATATATATATATATATATATATATATATATAATATACAGTATATATGTTATATATTGTATAAAACTACTTAATAATTTAGTGTTTTATATATACATAAAGAATTAGAATTTTTTTTAATTTGGGAGGACTGCAGGTAAAGTTTATATTCATAAAGGTTGCTACTGTACAAGCATGTTTTCAAAAGTGGGTCACTGAATGCTGCCAGCACAAAGACCAAATACATCTTTACTTACATATTGATGGCTTAAATTATAGCACAGAGAAAGCCACAAAGAATTTGGGTCTTAGATGGAGTAATTACCATTTATTTCCAAGAGTTTTGTTGGTAAGCATACCACAGGTGATAACTGTTGCACTTCCAAGAAGATGTGCAATGAGCTACACAAATTTGATCCAAAGCTGGACATGTAGTGACATTGAAATCCTATTACAGGGAAACACAGGTGGGTGTAGTGATACATGAAGTAGTGTAGATAGTCAGATCTGGGTGGATGACTTGTGGACTGTGGAAGAAACAGACAAGCATGTGAATCTACTGGCTTGACTTATAATCCCTTCTTGTGCCTCAGCTCAGTACTGTGCAGGGGTTACCAGCACCGAAATCCTGCCACTCTTGTATCAGTAACCATTAAAGTTACCTATCGCAGATTTTAATAAACTATGATACCAAAACATACCAAATATGTTTAACTTCCAAAATAATTAGCTGGTTGAATGGAGTCTATGGAGTTTATAGTTATGGTCATGTTGCTATAACTTTCAAAGTTGTCCTGCACCTGCTCAAAGAATCAGAGAGGATTTCTTTTCTTGTCAGGATTCAAATTGCACACTACTAACAGTTTTTTTTTTAACTTGGTGGGTGAGCTACAAAATAGCCAAATGGGTTGTTAAATCAATTTAATTAATTGGATGACAAAGTTGAAAAGTTTTAACTGGCTAACACTTGTCCTAAATATATATTGGTTGAATCCTATGGCTTGTTAGGCCCTACAGAGTCATACCTATAAGCAGGCCTGCTAAGATCAGATGCACAATGTTATTGCAGCTTATTAGCCCCAGCCAAGCTGTTATTTTTTCAAATTATATTTATTTTTCTTTCAACATACAAATAAATGGGGCATCCCTTAGAGCGCAACTTTTTTCCCTTGCAGCTTGCAGGAGGAAAACCACAATATTACTGAGATTTGCAGCCTTACACAAACACCCACATACACAAGGAGTATGACATTATTGCATCACATGGGTGGCAGTGAACTGACAAGTGATTAGACTGCATAAAAACAACTGAAAAGTGTGGATGTAAAATGCAATCCTCAAGGTGGCAGACAGTGAAAAGGAAGATTCCAGAAGGTATGAAGATGCATATTTAAACAGGGCCCTACAGATGAAGAGGAAAATCCTAGAAGATAGATAAACGGTGGTAGGTGATCACAGATAGTGACCTTGGTGAACGATATTTTAGGAGGAATTAAAGAAAATATTCTAAGTAAATCAAATCTATATTTGTAGGAATGAAGCAGCTTTCTTCAGGTTTTCCCGGTAATTCTTACAGAGCATATTGTGTCCTAAATTAATTTTCTGAGACTCAAGGACTGTGTCTGTGATGTGGATGTGAGCAACATTGTATCACCACAAGGAATAGTCCTGTCTCCTTTCCTCTTTGCTCTGTACATCTTGGACTATAAATATAACATCAGATAATGTCACTTATAGAAATTCTCAGATGATTGTATACTAATGTGTGTTAACATAGATGATGACATAGAGTATATGAATCAGGTGGAGAACGTTGTCATAAGAATTGTCTACAACTTATCAAAACTATGAACTGGTTATTGACTTTTGCTACATCAAAGAGCCTCCATGCCCAGTCACTATTTAGGGAGTGGATGAGGAAGATGGTATGCTCCTTACAGATACTTGGAGATCTACATTAATGAGAGATGGACTGGTGTACTAACACAGAGGAACTAAATAGGTAAGGTCAGGTTTTTTTTCTAATAAAGTTGCATTCCTTTAATATGAATAGTGACTTCCCTTATGTATTCTATAAATCCATGACTTTGTACACTGTATTGTGTTGGGCTGGTAACATTACTTCAAAAATGGCAATCAAAAGGCTAAGTGACAAGGCAGACACAGTTATAGGAATCACTCTTGACCCAGTAAAGTTATTTCAGCTAACAATGTTCTCAACAGGAGTCTGTCAAGAAACACTATTGGATTTTTGTTGTTGTTTGTTATAATATCTATAATTTCTTTGGCTTCAGTAAAAGCTAAATTTCACCTTGAAGACAAACATACTCTACCAATGTAGGTGGCTTACAGTAAGCTTAACTTAGTTGCCATACCATACACTTAACCATAACAATGGCTAGGCCTCCCTCCTGTTGTATCTTGAAAATAAGAAATATTCTGTCATTATAGTCATTCACTGAATTATGTCCAACATGTTACATCTTGTATTTCTTTCCTTAACTTGCTTTTAATGTAACTTTACCCTGCTTATTTTCTGGTTTACTCTGCACATATTGTTTTCTTTTTTCCCACTATTTCACTATGTTCTTTCTAGCTTCTTTTATTGTTGATTGATCTACCATAGTGATTTTTCTCTGTACCAGCTATATTCCTATATCCTGTAGGTTTAATTCTAACAAATTTCCATGCTGGAAGAGTGATGAATGCACAAGAAGGAGTCAAGATTTCAAAGAGGGGTGGAGCAACTCTCTGTTGGACTGCAGTCTTATCATACTAGAGTTTTCAAACATCATTATTTGTATGTTCCACCTAGGGGTGATGTTGGAGTCATAATGGAGGCCACTTCTCATTGTGGCATACTGGATCATCCATTTGAGGTATAGTAGATTATGAATCAATACAGCCAAAAAGATACTGTGTACTCTGTTTTCCAGAGTACTGTGGCCCTCACAGGCCTATATTAGACAGTATGGTTGTCTTTTGTAGCACCTAGAAAAGCAACTAGGCCAGTCCAGAACTATTATTCTCTCTCTGTTCAAATTGTTTATTGGTCTGGAGGAGACACAATACTTGCGCAAAGGTTGTAGGTAAGTTAAATATCCTAAGTAGAGGCTATCCTATCATTTTCCTGAGTCCAGCCCATCTTTGGATCGGTGAGCTATTATTTATGGTTTGTATACCACTAATCCAGAAGAGCAGAAACTCTTGGAATATATGTCTTATGCAATCTTTTAGCCTAAGTCACTGTTCATTTCCTTCCTCCCTTTATCTTCTTGAATAACACATCTGAGACTAGACTGGGAGCAGTGCTGTTCAGCAGAGAAGAACTCCCCTGATGTCCGAGGAACATTCTGTAGTATGTAACTGTTTTGTAGATGTTCTTTTACCTAGCTGTGCAACTCTCCTCTGTGATTAAAAATCATCACTGATCATCCCCTTCTTCAATGGATGGCTTTGTTTTGTCTGGTAGGTTCCTCACCCTTCAGGCTTATTACTACAGGGTCAAGTAAAAGAATCACTTATATAACTGTTATGCTGATAATTTCCCAAAGACCACACACTTACGGTATTGTCCTCTATACTCTATAAGACAAAAATGACAAGATCATTGATAGTAATACGACTATTGTGCCACCTACCTTTAAGGGCACCAATTTCATGAGAATACAGAAAGGAACAATGTTTCATATTTGTAAGTTAATGTCTCAGTTCCTTTTTATTTATCAGGTGGGCAAAGTCAAATTTACACAGCCTGAATCTGCCCCTGATAGTCCAAGTAGTAGATGGTATAGAGTCTGAGAGGGAAAGACGGAGATTATAAGATTGGAGTTATAATATGTAGTTTCAGACATGGTGAGAAGGGTGTGTGAGACCTCCAAAAGACAATTGAAGCAGGCCAGGAGCATTACTGGCCTACCCAGGAGAAGCTCACATTAAATAAACCAGTGCCCAACTACCACCTGCTGGCTTTGAACTACATAGGCCCAAAAAGGTGAGCTGGTTTTAAAAATTAAAAATGTAAAACAAGTCCCAAAAAATAAACTTAAATGCCTTACAAGGGACAGAACTGCAAACTTTGTCTTGTGGAGGCCGACCACAAAATAAAATTTTAATGAAGTTTTATTTAACAAAAATAGGAAAAATAGCAAAAATGCTCAGGAGAGAAATAGAGGATTTGCCTACAAGACAATTCAGAGGCAAACAAGTCCAAAAACATAAATCCAAAAGCAAACCCAAGAAAAAAGCAAAAATCTCAAGGAACTAGTAATAAATCAAATAAATTACATTAACTGCTAAATAAACTCAATGGTCCACTGTAGAGTTTCTCTCTCTATTTGACTATAAAGCCAAAATGAGGTCCCAGGTTTAAATAAAAAGTACAGTACATTATTAACAAATTATAAAAAAATCTAACAGAAAAAACATAAACTAAATCTAACAGAAAAAACACAAAAACATGAAAAATAATAATTGAAAAATTAACAAAAATTGATGTAAAACAAAGCTTAAACACAAGCCGGGGAAAAAAGCCCTGGCTATAATACAACTGGTATTTCTGGTCGTATAAATGTTGTTTAAATGGCTGCAGACATGCACTATCAGGATGTGTTATTTCTACTCACACTTTACATAACTGTGGTTACCTGATTGTTTCCCCAAATCTTTTTGTTTGTACTGGCAGGTTATTAATGCTGTTTTAAATGCTATCTAATTTATTAAATACAGTGTATACATATATATTTATGCACTGTATTGTGTTGGGCTGGTAACATTACTTCAAGAATGGCGCACCAATCAAAAGGCTAAGTGACAAGGCAGACACAGTTATAGGAATCACTCTTGACCCAGTAAAGTTATTTCAGCTAACAATGTTTTCAACAAGAGTGTGTCAAGAAACACAGCCTTTCTCAGACTTTGCTCAATACTTCGTTGATGCCACTGTGCTCATTGGGACCTTTAAAGCAACAGAATTTTTTGTGTAACCTTCCCCAGATTTGTGCCTCAAGACAATCCTGTCTTGGAGGTCTACAGACAATTCCTTTGACTTCATGCTTGGTTTTTGTTCTGACATGAACTGTCAACTGTGGGACCTTATATAGACAGGTGTGTGCCTTTCTAAATCATGTCCAATCAACTGAATTTACCACAGGTGGCCTCCAATTAAGCTGCAGAAACATCTCAAGGATGATCAGGGGAAACAGGATGCACCTGTGCTCAATTTTGAGCTTCATGGCAAAGGCTGTGAATACTTATGTACATGTGCTTTCTCAAATTTTTTATTTTTAATAAATTTGCAAAAACTTCAAGTAAACTTTTTTCATGTTGTCATTATGGGGTGTTGTGTGTAGAATTCTGAGGAAAAACATGAATTTAATCTATTTTGGAATAAGGTTGTAACATAACAAAATGTGGAAAAAGTGATGTGCTGTGAATACTTTCCGGATGCACTTTATATATAGTATATATATGTGTGTGTGTGTGCTAGTGGTGGAGAGTAAAGACAACTAAACAGAAAAAAGGTAATCTGTTCTAATGAAAATAGAAGTAACATAAGTTTATAACAGGACAGTGGATGCACACATTTATAGTATATAAATATTGGATACTTTTCAATACACTCTTAAAACTGCAGTAATGTGATAGAATACAATTAGAAACAATCCTAACGTATGTTGTTTCTTTTTTGCATTTATTATTGCTGTTATGGTCAGTCGTAGTTAATTCTTTGGTTTTTGATATTGTTAAAAAATTTTATATTTTTGTTTTACTGATGTTACTAAAAATAACCCAAAGAAAATGAAAATTAAAAATTTAGTGTGGTTACTGACTGTAAAAGGATTTGACAACAGTTTAGGATAACTTGTTTTAGAAAAAACAAAGGAAGCAAAGGAAGGATTACTTTTGTAAACGCCCTGAAAAGAATTTGACTCTCATTTCTCAGACATGTTTGGATTTAGATTCAGATCCAATAGACTAAATATTATCAGACCGTTGACTTTTTGTTGACTGTACCATTGAATCATCTTGAACAAAAACAACAACAGTATCTCTCTACAACTAAAATAATTTCACGTCAGTTCTGACAAAAAACGAACATGCCATGATGGAGTTTACAGACATTTATTAAATCTAATATGAAATTGCTTTGATTGGAAGTACTGTATAATAATCTGATTAGGTGCTTCTAAACTGAAAAGCGCTTAAGACAATGTTCTTGATTGAGGTTACAGAAGATAGGTTAAAGGATTTAGGTCACTCCTAAGTGTTGTTGTTTCACTTGTCTAACCTGAGGTCATTTATAGTGCTATTCAAGAATTCATAGCATCTAAACTGTATATATTTTAATTCAATTAGAAATGTAATAAACCCTCTTTCAGATGATTTTATGTCTGACACAGGTCAGTTATCCATAATGAACAAAACATGGTTGTGGTTAACCATGTAAGCCGTAATGATTGCTCATACAAGTTTAGATAATTCTGAGGTTTCACTTTTATAGAAACAATCATTAATGATAAAATACGTTTATGTGCGAAAGCTTCTGTAAGTGATTGGAACTTGGCTTGTTCTGATCTAACACAGCAGATACAGGGGTGCATGGATTTCTCTAGCTCTCTTGACCAGTATATTTTGATACACTGGTTTGACCTGAACATCTTTCTGATACATGTTTACAAGCAGCATCCCTGTTGGTGTTTGTTTGCAAAATTGGTACAGTTTTAATGTTTACTCAGCAGCTTAGACTAGAAGTATACCTTTTTTTGTCAAATTATTTTCTAGAGGAAAGATTCCAGTTAATACAGTATACCAGGTTTAGTTTAATTAGCTTTTATTTCTATACTATTTTTGCCTGTCAATTAATTTTCAGTTTGGTTTCAGTTCAGTTTTATTTAATATTTGGACATTTCTATGAGGGATGTTCAAAAAGTTTCTGCACTTTTTTTTTAACTCTATTAACAATTTCAAAAACAATGCAAGCAATGCAATTTTTCCAGCGTCATACCAACCTTTTAATACCAATTACTACTCCTCCCGCTTTCACATTTCTAATGAAAATATAAAAGTGCTGAAATTTTTTGAATGTCCCTTGTATTTTAGTTTTTATCTTATGTGATTTACCTTAATTAGTTTTTTATGTGGAATAAATAATTTCTGATTAGTTTTCATTTTAGCTTAAAAAATGGTTACTTGATTAATAATTCAAAGCTGCAAAGTGATATGCAAATGTAAAACACAAATAATAGATTTATATAAGTATTCGCTACCTTCAAGTCAGTATTTAGTAGATGCACATTTCATTCACACATCCTGATAGTGCATGTCTGCAGCCATTTTATTCTAGCCTTGGGATGTGCGCAGAGGTCACTTTCAGCTTTTCTCATCTGGACACGGACATTTTTCCCATTCTTCTTTACAAAACTGCTCAAACTCTGTCAGTTTGCATGGGGATTTTGAGTGAAGAGCCTCATTCAACTCATAATTTTTTAGCTCGTCAGCACAGGACATTAACACTGTAGTCTTTGAGCCATTCATGTGTAGATTTGGTTGTATGCTTGGGGTTATTGTTTTACTGGAAAACAAACCTTCTCCCAATGCACTGATGTTTTGCAGGATATTTCTGAAGTCATTTGCCCTCTTCTCTTACAAGCATTCCAGGGCCTACTTCAGAGAAACATCCCTATAGCCTAATGCTGCCGCCACCATGCTTCACAGTGGAAATGTTATCTTTCTGATAATGTGCCGTGATTGGCTTACACCAAACATGGTATTTAGTATGATGGCCAAAATGCTCAGTTTTGGTCTCACCTTTTTTTTTTACTGACATTTTTGTGTCTCCCGTGTGCCTTATGGTGAATTCCAGCCCATAATCAGGTGTTTTTTTTTGTAACAGTGGCTTTCTCTTTGCCACTTTCCCATAAAGTTGTGACAGGTGAAGCATTGTATACACATACTCTTCAATTTCTAACACTGTAGCTTGCAGTTCTTTCAGAGTTCTCATATTTCTCTTTGTGACCTACCTCAACAGTTATCGTCCTATATGACCACTCAGTTTTTGTGAAAGACCTGCTCTATGCAGGTTTATAGCTTTGCCATACTCTTTCCATTTCTTAATGATTTATTTAACTGTACTCCAAGGGACACTCACTTACTTATGCTCTTGCATCCATCCCCTGACTTGTGTTTTTCAGTAACTTCATGGAGTTACTTGGAGTGTTCATTTGTCTTCATTATGTAGGTTAGGCCTTGATACTCACTGATCACAAGTTGAACCTTCCACATAAAGGATCATTTATACTAACTTCAATTGAAACCCATTGAAGTGACTTCTAAAACCAATTGCCAATAGTAATAATTCCGGTGTATCATATTAAAGGGAGTGCATACTTGTGCAGTCACTTATTTTTGTGTTTAATATTTGAAATAAATTGAGTTTTTTTTTTGTTTGTTTTTTCTGTCCCCCCTGGCCATTGGACCTTACTCTTATTCTATGTTAATTAATGTTGACTTATTTTATTTTTTTACTGTGTCTCTTATTTTTCTATTCTTCATTATTTAAAGCACTTTGAGCTACATTTTTTTGTATGAAAATGTGCTATATAAATAAATGTTGTTGTTGTTGTTCACTTTTACATTAAAGAGTCTTTTTCTGTTGATCAGTGTCAAAAAGACAAAATACATCCACAGTGAGTCAGTGTTTTATAACAATAAAATGTAAACACTTCCAAAAGGGTAAATACTTTGTATAGGCACTGTATATAGCACCATCCTACCACAGAGGCAATGGTTTAAGACCTACTGTATATAGCTAGGCCCAGAGATGCAGCTGGTCCTCTGTTATTTGACCTTGTCCTCAAATCCTTTACTGTATATTATAAAACCACTTCACAACACTGATGTCACTTTCCTGGTTAAAGTCCACCATCTTCTAAGTGTTCAACTTGCTAGAATAATTGAGTATATGAAACACTTAGGGGAAGATCTAATTGTGAGGGTTGACATGAGCACATATTAGCCTGACAGGGTACATAAAAGATAACACTTCTGTGAAAAAGCTTCTGTAAATGAGTTGGACTCGGCATGTCGGGCTATAATATAGTACAGCAGGTTCAAGGGTACGTGCAGAATGCAGCTGCTAGAATCCTAACTAGGAAAAGAAAATCCGAGCACATTTCTCCAGTTTTGATGTCACTACACTGGTTACCTGTGTCATTTAGAATTGACTTTAAAATACTGCTTATGGTTTACAAAGCCTTAAATAATCTCGCTCCATCTTATATAATAGAGTGTCTGACATCTTATATTCAAAATTGTAACCTTAGATCTTCAAATGAGTGTCTGCTTAGAATTCCAAGAGCTAAACTTAAAAGAGGTGATGAGTTGGCCTTCTGCTGTTATGCACCTAAAATCTGGAATAGCCTGCCAATAGGAATTCGCCAGGCTAATACAGTGGAACACTGTAAACAACTGCTAAAAACTCATTACTTTAACATGGCCTTTTCATAACTTCATTTTAATTTAATCCTGATACTCTGTATATTCAATTAATTATCATAACTATTGAAGGTGGCTCTAAAATCTGTACTAACCCCTACTCTCTCTTCTGATTCTTTCCCGGTTTTCTGTGGTGGCGACCTGTGCCACCACCACCTAATCAAAGCACCATGATGTTTCTACATTGATGGATTAAAAGCCAGAAGTCTACATGGCCATCATCATCAAGTCCTTCCATGAGAACCCTAAATACAAAGAGGGCTGTTTCATTTATGTTAGGTAGAATGCCTAGAAGGGGCTGGGCGGTGTCATGGTCTGGAACCCCTGCAGATTTTATTTTTCCTCTCCAGCCGTCTGGAGTTTTTTTTTTTCTGTCCTCCCTGGCCATCAGACCTTACTCTTATTCTATGTTAATTAGTGTTGTCTTATTTTAATTCTTACTTTATCTTTTTTTCTATTTTCTTCATCATGTAAAGCACTTTGAGCTACATTATTTGTATTAAAATGTGCTATATAAATAAATGTTGTTGTTGTTGCACATGGAGTGGTAGGGAAATGTGTAGCTCTGTATATTACCTCACCCCTTTCAAGGGTGTTCAAAATTTTGGTGCAAAATTTGAGAAATGCTTGCTTGTGACATACCGATTCATTGCTAATGTAATGGTACCTTTCCCATCTGGCTGAAACATTGTAACATTATCAACATTTTCATTTCATCTGGCCTCTCATCGTTGATGCGTTTATCATGTAACATAAAAGAATATTATAATGTTACAAATATTATTCAATCTCTGAAAAGTCAATACCTTTTTATGAGTGCATTGTTGTCCAGCATTTCCAAAACATTCAGCCTTTTCCAAAATGTCTGTGCCAATCTTTGCTTCTGTGCCATCTTCTGGCGGCATCAAGCAAGTTAGGATACTTCATGAGCTCCTCAAAATCCTGGTGAACTTAGGAGTAGCTTCCTAAATTGGGGAAATTGATTACATGCTTTTATTTCTCCTTCTAAGAATAGGACCAAACTTGAGCCATTTTGTGCCGTTTTCC
This sequence comes from Polypterus senegalus, assembly GCF_016835505.1. NCBI lineage: Eukaryota > Metazoa > Chordata > Cladistia > Polypteriformes > Polypteridae > Polypterus > Polypterus senegalus. Next base: position 119,207,727 of record NC_053157.1, on the reverse strand, counting down.
TACTTTGAGCCCCTTGATAAATATGGGGATAGATTTGTGATAACTTGAGCATGGGAAAGGTGCTATATAAAAATAATGTATTATTATTGTTATTATTATAACTGGGAAAATGTCAAGAAAGTATTAAAGTAGATTTGCATAAATATGTCTCATTGGAAACAGTTTGAATTTCCCAGTATGGAGTATACAGAAAGTAAAATAAGAATTCAAATGTTGAGAAAGCTTTCAAAATAATTGCAAGACTAACTTAAAATATTCAGGATTTTTTTTTTACACTTCAGCAAAAATATAACAGACATAGCAGATGTCTTTAGTAAAATTTGTTGCACACACACACACAAAATAATAATAATTTGGAAACATATTGCTGACACAGTTAACCATTGCCAGAAGCAAGGTGGCGAAACCTCATATCCTAAGTGGGTAATGTCTTGGACTTTGTATGGCAATTTTCAAATCAGTTTTCTTGATGATAAACATACGGAGTCTTGGGAGAGTTTGCTTGCTTCTGGAGGAAGACAAACCCGTTGGCATGTCAAATGCTTAAGAAAAAAAGACAGTATATAAAATGATTTTCTAAACAGAAAAGTGTGTCTGGTGCAGAGCTATTATAAACAGTGCTTTTAATAATTCTGGGGCTTAAGTCTGTGTAATTAATGCCAAAATCATCAGTGAATGTGTAACGGGATCACTATCAAAATACAACGAAAAAAGATGGCAAACAATGTCGTATTATTCTTGCTCTTAATCGTCTAAAATATTCTTGCAGCTGTGTTCCCTTTAGCGGTATTATTTTAATAATGGTAACCTGCATATTGTATTAATTATCCTAAATTCCAGACAGCACTCCCCTGAGGACAACAGGAGGTTAACTATGTTAACGTGAGAAAGAAAACAAATTAGAGCTCTCAGGTAAGAAAAATCACCTGAGGAAAGTGGATTGAATTACGTCTTATATCGTGCAATGCACTGAGCACTGGTATGGGGATGAGCAGTGCTTTAAACTTCTTTATTACTCTGCTGTCTTTTCTAGTTGCTGTGTCTTAATGGCTTGCTAACTCAAAATGAGCTGTAATGCCAATGACACTATTTTTTCATTTGAATTTACGTTAATGGAGCTTTAAATAGAAAATATGTGTAGAGGCAGTTTATGGAAGAATGTGTTTGTACAGCTGTAGTGGTGTGTCTTTAAAATATTAAACTAATGGATCGCGTTTGCTTAACCATCACATTGCCCGGTGCTTAAAATGGATAACCTGTTACACTATGAGCAAAATGTGTGTTTTTTTTCTCTGAAAAATTTATTTTTGCATGTATTTTATTGTAAGTCAGTGCAATACGATACAAGTCTTTGCCAAATGTTGCTTCATTCTGCAAGATTTATAAAAGTTAAAAGCTATTAAGAGTGGAAGGGCTACATACTAGAAACACTTTGCTGGACTTTTTGCTGGAAATATGATATGGGAATTGACGCTGTTGTACTTAGCTTTGACATCACAGAACTTGTTGATTGTCTCTTCCATACACTCCAGGCACTACTAAAGGAAGATCTTCCTGTTCCTCCCATAAACAATACACGGTCCCACAGGTGTCTTGCCACAGAAGCTTGCGATGCGTAACTCTTACTCGAGTTTGTGAGTGGAAGCAGATGTGTCTCGTCTTTTCTTGAAGGTTGCAGCAGTCTCGGCCACTGGAGAACATCTGTTATTTGTCACAGCATGTTGCAAACACCGGTAGTGGTTTTCTTCAAATGTTTCCATTCCTGAAATGCTCAGAAAATGTGCTAGACAGATCAGTTAATGAAGCCATTGCGCTGACCCAGAGGCTGATAACCATTACAGTGGCTTTTCCAGCTTTGGTGAGGTAGGGTGCAGACATTCATGCTTATTTTCAATTTTTTATCAACAAAATTAGTAATCAAAGGGTCCAATTTAATAAGAGTAAAACTAAAAGATTAGGGAAGATTAGATCACATAAACTATATTAATCCAATGGTGAAATTCAAGTGCATACAGCAGCAGAAACATAAAAACAAGGATATAGACTCACAGGACAAATAATACAGTCAATCAACCAATCAGAAAATATATAAATAAATAAAAATAAACTTAACAAGTACATCAGGTGGAAGCATGATGAAGATGAAGATGAAATTCACACTAAAATAAAGCAAGCATCTCACCTGGGAATTTTGTTTATTTGGCCAAAACAGCCATATTCCCTTTTATGAAAATCATATTTTAAACAAAAAGATGTTTAAATTTATTTTAAATTCACACAATGCTCTTCACTGACAGCCTTAAATCATTAACAAAATCAAGAGGTGCCTGGGAAGTAGATAACCATGCAACATTTTCATTCATAAGCACAAACTTAGTATCTGTTTAGTTAAATTCTGAAAGAGATATTCATAAAGTCTAATTAAATTGTAATAGAAAACATTCTGATATAATCATACTCATAAAATTGGGCTAAAATGTAATCAAAATGATTGTAACAGTTTGGAGAATGGCACAATAAATTAGTCTCAACACATTCCTGAAGTGAAACTGATACCAGAACTGTCTATAGGTCTTCAATTTGTTAAAGTCGGGTTGGAATAGTCCAGGTTGCTGCTACCCAACTATACATTCTGCAGTATTCATGCTTGAATCCAAAACCGTCATCAGATCATGTGGTATCTTGTTGCTCTCTCACTCAACGTAGATGGCAACTCTGACGCCTAAATCCAAGGACACAATTTGCAGTTCTAAACATGGAGAGCTAGAAGACATCCCTTAATAGTAGCACAAAGATCATTTTAAAGTTTGAGAGCTCTGTAGCTAAAACTAAACTAAAGTACTGTACTTCCTAAAAGATTTTTTTTATCTAAGCAATATTAAACTTGGAAACAGAATGATATTAACAGCATGTTAAGAAACAAATCGCAGTAGTAAATTCTCATTAAAATGAGTTATGTGTTTAAGGAGATGTAGTTGTCACTTATTCAACTGACTGAAGCAATTAATATAGGCAAAAGACAGAAATATTAGTGGAATGATGATAAAAGTGTAGGCGAGAACTGTGTGCATCAAAGTAAAAGATAATATTATTTTATTCAAACCAGTCCTAAGACCATATTTCACTTCAGAATGTAAGGATAGAGTATTGTAATCAAGTGAATTACTAAGATTCTCCAGAAATGTGTGAGATGGCTGTCAACTGCATAAGCACTTTGAACTCTCATAAAAAGCAGACACAAGAATCATAAAAAGGTTTGGGGCAGCCACCCGTGTAATATTCTCTGGCTGCAAATGCGTAAATTGCTAGCACTAATGTGCTCAGAACGGAGTCCAAAACAGAAATGATTAGGTTAGTCTAATAGGCTAGAAAAGGAAGTGAAATAATTGAGGACAGAAGCGGAAGGGTCCTCTTCCATAGGCTAAGAACCCGGATGTGCTGTCATCAAAGGGGCCAGAACCGGAAGTCTCTTCGGTCATAGGTTCTTCACTGGCAGTGGCGACATGCAAGGGTCAGGAACCGGAAGTGATGTTGTTCTGCCCGGAACTGGAAGTGACGCCATCAAGGTTGGAACCGGAAGCAACGTCATCAAGGCCAGGTGGAATTTCCTGTGAATGGTCTGCAGGAAAGTGAGAAAATAGGTCAGTGCACTCCACCTCTTCCTCTTTTGTGAATTACTTGTTAGTACACCGCACCTCTCACACATTAAGCTTTGAGAATAATACACCTAAAAAACTGTTCTGAGTTAATTAAAACCAGTGTTCCCTATTCAATTACTCTATATGCTTTCGTAGTTACAATGCTGGATAATCTGAATACAAATCCATCAAGAAAATGAACCATTTCATACACCCCAAGCAGTGAATACCTTGCCAAAACCTTTTTTGTTTGCCACCAATGCCATAATGAGGGATCATTTCCTAATTTCATTTTAACTATTTATTTTATTGATTGAATTGTTTTACTGACAGTATGCAGAATCAAAAATGTGTAATGGATAGCTTTATTTTATTATGAAATTTAGAAATTATTGAATTATAGCATATAGCATAACATTCTGAAACCTGCTTAATCCATTGCAAGCTCATCTCTATTTCCAGCAGCAGAGGCAGCCAGGCAGTAAACAGCCCTGGGCATGATGCTAGTGTGATGTTTGGTCAATTCATTCTCAGAAAGAGTCCATTTAGAGTCACCAAGGAAAGTCTTTGGGAATGCAGCAGGAAAACCAGACACGTGGATAGCTTGCACACACTACGAACAAAATGACATGGCAAGGTGAATCAAACCTGGCACACTGCTCAACATGGCATTATCATGCCATGCATCTTACATTTCTGTTTAAAATTTGGCATCCTATTTCTTTCAAAGTATTGTTTTTTAATTAAATATTGGTCAAATTATTTTGTGCAACATAACAGAACTAACAACTAAACTGATTCCATGGCTGAGAAGTATGAGGAATGATTGAATGAGTCAAACCTTTTGAGTTTAAATAATGCAGCGTACAGAGGAGACAAAACAATGTCAGAGTGTTTTAGCACCATACTGGTGACCCTGTATAACTGGAATAAGAAAGTAAGGAAAAACACGTAACAGGTTGAGGATAACATCCTTTTGAACAGGAGCTCAGAACTGAACTGAACTCAAAATGGTTGAACTTCAGGTCATATGAGTTCCTGGCAGGAAGGGGCGGGTCCAGAAGGGTGGATAACTCCAGTGATCGCAGAGGTGGAATGACTGTCAATATTCCGTTCTGCAGAGGGAGATAGAGAGAAGGTATTGAAACACAGCACTAACCCCTGGTTCCACGTGTAATAAATATCACAAGAGCCCATAAGATGTCTCCCATATGCAGATACGCGACAACAGATTAAGAGGTGATTGAATGGTTTAAATTCATAAAACGAGTTAGTACAGTTGGATCCCAGCTGTTACTTTAAAATGTTACTTTCAACAGTAATACTGGGATACAAATGGATACAGGTTATTGGTGGATATTACACAAATATTGGAAAGTTTAACTTAATTTTTAAATTAGCTTAATAGGATAGCTGAATGGCATGTTCTTAACAAAAATGTTTTAATGTTCTAACTATATTTTTTAATTAATTGTTATTCAGCAAGTACAAAGTGTATAAAATTGGATGGTGAAAGTAGTATCAAGATTCCCAATTTATATAAAGCAAAAACAACTTTTTGTACATCACCACTTCATATAGATAAATTAAATTTTTCAACTCATCTTTAAGAAACCACTAGACCAGAATTAAGAAATTAACATCCTTATTTTTTTCTCAAAAAAACATGTAAAACGTGTTGCATGTTTTGGCTTGAACAATGAGATTTTTATCAAATCTCATCTTTCTGCTGTAAAACACTAAAAGTACAAAGTCAGAAGAGTAAAAGGCATAATAATAATAACAATTATAATAATTCTAATACCATATATACTGTGCGGGCTGGAGCCCGGCCGGGACGCCCAGGAGGACGAGAGGAGGGCTTGTGCCTCCTCCAGACCGTGAGGGGGCATCCGTCCTGGTTATGTTGGGGGCCCTGTAGGGACCCGTGGCCACCGCCAGGAGGCGCCCCGATGCCAGTATATCCCGTGTGGTCCACCGGCCGGGACGCCCAGGAGGACCAGAGGAGGGCTTGTGCCTCCTCCAGACCGAGAGGGGGCGTCCGTCCTGGTTAAACTGGAAGCCCAACCCTGTAGGGGCCCATGGCCACCGCCAGGCGGCGCCCAGGTGCCTGAGGAACCCTGGAGCCCAGCACTTCCGCCACACCAGGAAGTGCTGGGGGGAAGACGACTGGGGACACCCGGACGGCTTCCGGGGGCGCAGCCGGCACTTCCGCTACACTGGGGTGTGGCTAGGACTGATTGCCGGGAAGCTGCTGGAGCCCATCCGGGTTCCTATAAAAGGGGCCGCCCTCCAGTCAGCAGTGGAAGTCGGGTGGAAGAGGACGGAGCTGGAGTGAGGACTAGAGGCGGCCAGGAGGAAAAGAGGCACAGGACTGTGTGGCCTGGACATTGGGGGAATCGGTGCAAGAGGCACTGGGGTTTGTGCACGTCCAATTTGTAAATAGTATTGTAAATAAACAGTGTGTGGTGGAGCCAACGATGTCCGTCTGTCTGTGTCCGGGTCAAAGTTCACAACTGTCAAAATATGTCTTTTGTGTGGTATATTTTTGAACGGGAAAACTGCTTAGGTATACGGTCATTTACCTGACACTGTCTAGCATAATGGTTCATCTCAACAAGAATTCTTTTGGTCATGTCATCATCAAGAACTAACTTCAGGTAAGTAAGTGGATCTTGGCTGTCAACCTTCACTTTTATTTCTCGCTGTCCTACATAATCAAAATGAGATGGTGCTGGTTTATTTGAAGCAGGGTCAACAGTAACCCAAATGCGAACGTAACTTTCGGATTCATCAGAATCACTTTCAGTTTGTCCATTTCAATTTCACTTCGTCACTGCTACTGATGAGAGCCTCCTCAACATCACTGGTCATATCAATGTCATGCGCGTGCAATGCCTGGGCTGCTGAAAAATGTTTCCTACAAGACACCATTAACACAATAGGAGAAGATATGTTTACTCCATTTGCAGGGTAACACTCAGGCCTGACACTTATGTAAGACATGCCAATACCATTGCCTGAGTTAAGCTCGGCACTAATTCTGTTAGCACTTTTACAGCCCAAGTAACCCCCGGGTCTAATGCTTATGTGAGACACGTCTGTGCAGTTGCCCGAGTGACGCTCGGGTCTAATGCTAAGAAGGTTAAATTAATTGATAAAACTCCTTTGGGAGACTTCTGATTTTTTATCATTTAGCATTTTACAAAATACACTTTCACTTTTTGAAACACCTCAAGCTTATAGTACAATATCAAATGATCCGATCAGTAAATAAAAAAATAAAATATGTAAGTAAAAATATATATGATAATCTAATACCGATCTTCTGTGAGAGTCCAGAGAGTAGGAGATATATTAAGATGGCATGAGGAATGCCAATATCTGGTCAGGAGGGATTTTGAAGAAACAGCTTAGTAAGTCAGTAGGACATTTTTGACAATGAATCAACGTAAAAAGGAAGCTAGTGGAGAACTGAGAATTAATTTTGTTAACAAATTTTGGTTTGTGTTAAGATTCTGGCAGCAGAATTCCCAAGCTCGGTTAATAGTTATTCATGCACGAACAACAAAAGTGCATACAGTATTTCCCAAATGATTTTATAAAATTTTTAATAAATATGTTAGTTTGAAAACAGGCTCCTTTTAAATGCATCTCCAAATAAGATACCAAGGGAAAAATTCATTATTTTTCTTGAATATCCTAAGTAATTGCAGAAGTATTTGTGATGAAGCTAATATTAGAAGTCGGCATTTCCACTGAAGCTGTGTATCCAGGAATGATTCTGACATCAATAGACTTGTCTTTAGTATCTGAGTGGAATATTAGTTTATGCTGAAAAAAATCAGGAAACCAATGGTAGCATTTACATGAAAAAAAGTTCAGAGCCCTGAGGGACGTAACGGATGAAATGTTGCAAGGAATTGGATTCACCATCAAAGACAACTGACTGCCAACAGTCAAAGAAATAAGATGACATCAAGTTAAAAAAAGATTCTTTACACTTTAGCTTAATTCTTTTGATGCCTCAGAAAGCTGATGTTGTAAACAGTGTCAAAAGCATCAATCAGGTCAAGAAGTTAACAGCATAGAGGGAGAGGAATCATCAAGTTTCAGAAAGCAGATTGTTTATCTTGAGGTCAGAATCTTGCCTGGAATAAATCAAAAATGTGTATTACTTAAATGCTGAGTACATGCTGAGCTTTCAAGAGTTGGAGAAGTAGTGGGTTACATTGGAAAAAGTAGCAATGAGAAGCTCTTATTGCTCTGATTATTTGTTTTTTAAATCACAGTTCTGTGGACCTAATCACGAGCATTAGCAAAGTCACTGCCAATGTGGAATTTGCTTGTCCTTCTCTTGTTTACAAAGATTTTATTCTAGGTGCTCTGGTTTCCGCCTGTCCACTTTTAGGTGGAATCCACCTTTCACCTGTCAGTGATCTAAATTTTATGTTGCAACATTATTGCTAATTTAAAAAATGTTCAGTAGAATTGTCCATGTGTCTGGGTCTGATTAAAGTTGCCAATAAGTATAACACACAAATTTTTTAGATGTTGGTGGGAATCAGACTACACACGCATGGGGAGAATGTAAATATGACCCACATACAGTAATCAGCAAGCTGCATTAATCACTGCACCTTCTTACCACCATCTTTTTAATTATATTAAATAAACAAATTAATTCATGTTATTGCTTTTTCTACATTAGTCATTAATAAATAAAAATAGTGCCCTTTATGACTTCACAATTCAGCCTCATGTATTTATTGGCTCAGTTTCAACACCATATCTACGGTAAGTGAAAACAGCCACCTGCTATTCCTGGCAAATGAAGTTCTAAACAAATTTTTGCTTTGGGCTGTATAACCTATTTTATTGGAGCTGTATTACTTTCCTAGACATGCACTCATGGCAACTTTCATCCTGCATTAGATTACACTGCATTTGCTTATTATTGGGAGCATGTGTACTTGAGAGTTTTAACCTGGGACAAAGGTTTAGCTAGTAGGTCACAGCACGCCATTGCTTGACATGTTTGTGAACTGAAAATAAAATGAGGTTATATCACAGGTGTAAATTTTACATGACAGATAAAGAATGATTCTCGTAACAGCAAATGAAAAACAGCTAATCTGAGGTCTTGAACAAATCCCGAACAAATCTTCTTTTGTGCTTTTTAAAGGATGAAAATCACCATTAGCCCTCCAAATCACTGGCAAAATACTTACAATTTTACCATCCAATCATAACAGACCAGCTAATATCATTTCAGCTGGCCTCAGGCACAGCTTTTAAATACTCAGTCTGCAAAATTGAGTCAGAAACTGAGGGATTATCACCATCTAATATGAGATTAAAGGATCAAAGTTCTGCAGTTGTACAGAGAATTCACTGCAGCACTCTTTCATAATTCCTGTTCTTGTTGCCAAAGTACAATTGGGCAAACAGCTAAAGAATGACTGCATTAGTTCTACAAATTAATATTTGTTCCTTCTGCTATATTCTTTGAATGATAATTAAATGTTATACAGAATGACCAGGTTTCATTAAGATGATTAAACACAATGGCAACATTCTTTTATAGTTTCCTTTCTATTTAATAAACTCATGTTATGGTCTGTAGGAAGAAGTGAAAAAATCACCCACTGGTCAAATATTATTGAAGTTATAAATTAATAGATTACCACATTGTTTGATAATGTCCTCCTTGATAATGGAATTAAAATGCACACTACATAGCCAATGGTTTGTGGGCACGTGACTATCTCACATAGTCACTTGGTGGACATCCCATTCTAAAACCATTATTATGGAGTTGCTGTAACAGCCTCCATCACACTAGAAAGGCTTTCCACATTTTGGAGTGTGTTTAAGGGAATATTTGCCAATTTTGCTAATAGAGCATTTGTGAGACACTGATGTTGAACAAGAAGGCCTGACTTGTAATCGGCACTCCATTTCATTCCAAAAGGTGTGCAGTAGGATTGATATCAGGGCTCTGTGCAGGCCACATGAGTTCCTCCACACCAAACTCATCTTTATGGACTTGGATTTGTGCACAGTGGTGCAGTCATGTTAGAACAGAACAGGGCATTTCCCAAACCACAAGGTTGGAAGTACACAAATGTCTTATATGCTGTAGCATTAACAGTACCCCACACTGGAACCAAGTGGCCTAGTCCAAAGCCTGAAAAAGAGCTTCAGGCCATTATCACTTCTCTACAAAACTTTATAGTGGGAACTATGTATTCCAGAAGGTAGCATTTGTCTGCTATCTACCAAACCCAGATTTGTCCATCAGGCTGCCAGAGAGTGAAGCATGATTCATTGCTCCATAGAACACATTTCACAATCCAATGGTGGCACTCTTTTTACCACTCCAGCTGATGCTTGGCATTGTGCAAAGTAATCTTAGACTTGTGTGCAGCTGACCTGCCATGAAAACCCATTTCATGAAGCTTCAGACACACAGTTTTTGTGTTGATGTTGCTTCCAGAGGAAGTCTGGAATTCATTTGTATGGCGCACGTGGTGCATCAGAGGATAGGTGATGTTTACGTTTTATGCACTTCAGTAATCATCTGCAATACTCTCTGTGTTTTCATGGTCTACAGCATTTTGATTGTGCTGTTTTTGCTCCCAGAATCCTCCGCTTCGCAATAATAGCACTTACAGTTGACCGAGGCAGGTCTAGCAGAGCAAAAATTTAATGCACTGACTTGTGGCAAAGGTAGCATTCTGTGACATTTAAAGTCACTGAGCTCTTCAGTAAGACCCATTCTATAGCCAATGTTTGTCAATGGAGATTGCATATGTATGTGCTTGATTTTATGCACCTGTTAACAATGGGTGTGGCTAAAACACCTGGACTCAGTAATTTGGAGGGGTGTCAACATACTTTTGGCCATTTACTATAGTGTATATGCTATATGCATTTTTGTCATGACTGTTTCCATCCCTACTTCCAGGAGATGTGATAAAGAACCATGATAGTAGGTTTCTGGATATGTACTGAAGTACTCACAAAGTGAGTGATGTACCTAAAGGCAGGTAAGTTTGTTGCCAGGTACTTAGCCTAAGTGGGAAACCTCAAGGGCAGCTCAATGACCACATTTGGTTTCAATATAAATGGAAACCTAGTTGTTCTTGATTATCTAATAGAATTTGTGGACTAAAATGTAATGTAATTATGTAAGTAGTAAAACTGATTACATGTATTTGAGGGTGAGCACTGAGTCTGGAGTCCAGATCCAGAAGTGACCACTGGAAATCACAAATTCCTGATAATTACATTACATGTTAAATTCAGCCTTAAAGAATATGAGTTTAAGGGGTGAAATGGCGAGTCATGACAGACATCTAATCATTAATCCCTCCATCTTTTCATTATCTGAACCTGACTGATCACAGTCAGTGAGTTAAAGAATATCTAGGCAATATCAGATGCAAAACAGGAATTAATCGTGACAGTGTGTGATGAATCTCCTTTTTGGCATTCTGAACTGGAAGTTTTGAAGCATTTTATGATGGTGACTTCACTACCATGCTCCTATGTTATGTTTCAACCATGATTGCTGTAATAATGATTTTTTTATTGCACCATGCTGTTTATAGTGACTGCATTTGTTTCTATCCAAGTGATCAAATGTTGTAACATCATGTCTCATCGTTGAATCTCTGTGTTTATTGTGGCATCTGAACATTGGACAAATTCTTAAAAAAATTACACTAGATGGAAAAGCTCTACTCCACAATTTTCTTCATTTTGAGTTGCTGAGTTCAAAATGATAGTGTTTCTTACAGTAGATTCATAAGCCAACAGAACTAAGCAGTATCAGAATCAAAACAAGAGCAACGTCAAGAAAAAAATGAGTGAAAAACAGATCTCTTCCTTGAATATTTCAAAGTTTGAATGATAATTCTATAGAAGTCTTACCTTTAAAGAAGTAATTTTGTACTGCTTGTAGCCATCTTTTATATCATAGGTTACATGGCATGTGCAATATATGCCTAGCATATACTGTATGCCTTAAACTCTTCTTTCATGAAGTGTGATGAAGGGATTAATCCTCTTCCAGTTATCTAAAACAACATTAGAATATCCAAACATACGTACTAGTTTTCCATTTGTTTTGTGGTGTGCTTATTTTCATTCTCGAATCCACACAAAGTTTTATAAACAAGACAACAGATGAGAAAATAAAGTCATTATGCTGCCTGAAAGCATATATTGTACCAAGTCTTTTTAGCTGGGACCACTTTGGTGTCCCACCAAATCTCAGAGTTAATGGTTCTGTGCTGATAGAAAACATCAAGCCAAGGGCCTCAGCACCTCTCCTCTACGCTGTAGGGTTTCGGAAAGGGTGAAAGACTCCATCTCAGTGGGTAATCACTTGGCATATGTAATGACATAAGTGCTTTCACAGCACTCATTTCCAAATGCAAAGTTCTAATAAAGTTTTATCTATCTATCTATCTATCTATCTATCTATCTATCTATCTATCTATCTATCTATCTATCTATCTATCTATCTATCTATCTATCTATCTATCTATCTAATCTGTCAAAGGCACTTTGCTAACAATATAAATAAATCATGGGTCGACCCAGGCCCTTTGTATATACATTTCCAAATAACTGGGATGTAATTGATTTTTCTTTACCTGACTAACAGAATGAACCATAGGTTCAAAATCACATCTAATTCTTAACATTAATAGAAGTTAAAAAACTCATATACAATAAAAAACCTTCTGAAATAATGCAAAGATATATGGATGCTAGTCAAACATATATGTATGTATATATATCTTATATTTCTGTCACTTGTCATGTGTGTGCATGCCCTGCGGTGGGCTGGCGCCCTGCGCGGGGTTTGTTTCCTGCCTTGTGCCCTGTGTTGGCTGGGATTGGCTCCAGCAGACCCCTGTTACCCTGTAGTTGGGATATAGTGGGTTGGATAATGGATGGATGGATAGTTGAAACTGTTAGTTTACTGTCATAAGAAAGTTTATATTTATAAATGAATTCATCCACGATAAACGTGTAGATTTTGTTCAGATTTAATGCTTTAGTCATGGGGTGCTTTTTTGAAAAAAATACTTAAAATATTTCTGATCTATTGCTGTCGAAGTAACAGGAAGAAGATTTACCTGTCACTTCTGAATTTTGTGAAAAGGGATAATTATGCAACATCACAGTGACCAGAAAAAAAAAATTTCAGAACCCAGGAAAACAGGCGTACAAAATGGCAATGTGATGGCATTAACATAAATTACATTACCAAAAATGATCAGTGTATCAAAACAAGTTGAAAAGCTAAAACCAAATTAATAACATGCTCCAAACAGAATCTACTGTTGGAGAATGCAACTCACTATGGAGCACTCAAACTGGACAGTCTGTTGCATTACATCCAAATATATATATTTTTTATTTTTTACTCTTGTAACACAAGCAAGTAGCTTGTTCCATCATTTGAGCGCAAGGCAAGAATCAACACTACATAATTAAAACATATTGTTTTGTAAAGCCAAGCAAGGCAAAAAGAATGAACTGAAGTGACCAGGGGCCTCATGCATAATGCCGTGCATAGAATTCACACTATAACATGGCGTACGGACAAAAACAGAAATGTGCTTACACAAAAAAATCCAGATGCATAAATCTGTGCATACGCCAACTTCCACGTTCTTCCGCTACATAAATCCCAGTCAGCGTGAAAAGTAACACACATGCACGCGCCTGCTGTCCCGCCCCACATCCTCCCAGAATTACGCCTCTTTGAATATGCAAATCAATATAAATAGCCCTTAAGCTTAGTGTTCTGTGAAAAGGCAATGGCAAAAGTACGGGGGGAATAGAAGAATTTCAGCGAATACCAAGTGGAGGCAAGGAAAAACATATTATTTGTTGGTTTAAACAAGGTATAAACAACAAAAGGAAGTTGATCGAGCGACATAGAGTGTCAGAGAAACTCGAAAGCTCAAGTTCACAAAGTCGCACAGTGCCGAAATAAAAAAGAAGTTGACAGATATCAAAGTCGCCGTGAAAAGGCAAGTCATAGCCCACTGCCTGAGTGTCATATGAAAGCTTATTAGGGTACAGAGAAAAAAAAATAGGCACACAGTGGGAAAAAAGCACGAAATGTCAACTTTAATCTCTAAATTGCACATTAATCACGTAGTTTATTTTTTCATTAAAGTAGAACATCATAAACTTCATCTTAAAATCGTTTAATTTACTAGTTTCTCAAATCCCATCGTAACTAAAGTAGCACATTAAATGCTTTGTTTTGTATTTGATCTTCTATGTACTCTATGCGTGCTTCTTAAACCGGCTTTCTCTTCCTCCAGCAGGACACAGAATCCATTACATTAGTGATATTACAGCTCTCTGAATAATTAAATTACTGAGATGTATACTTGATATCATTTTCATGATGATAGGCGTTAAAGCATGCTATTAAAAATAGGAACACGGTGGCGCAGTGATTGTTCATGGTTCACAAAAGATGCTTGCTGCACCATGCGCGACCTTCGATGAAATCATTTATTGCAGCAGTACTGTCTCTTTCAAACGTACTAACTAATCCAATTCCTGTCCTTCTTTTTCTTTCTCCAAGTAACCAATCGCCACACAATCAGCTCTGTAATAGACGTTAAGCCATCTGTAAGCTTAGAACGCCGATTCTTCAAAATTTTTAAGGAACATTGAAATATCTTCGTAGTACATGTTTAATTATTCCATCCATCTATCCTTCCCTTGTCGCGCCAAGAATACAGCGCAAGCAGGAACAATCCATGAACGGAGTGCCAGCTCCTCGCTAGCGCTGCGGCACCAGGTCCTCACATGTTTATTTATTAACAATATAGATTATTTAAATGAAGTTAAAGTTTTATCTCTATAATATAATAAACATATTTTGCTGAATTTAATCTTAAAAAATTATATTGTCATTATATGTAAATATGTGCTTTATAAAGTGGCTCAGGTTGTGCAATATTATAACTGTATCGTAAGTTTACAGTGAGGTAATTGTACTTATAAGTGCAAAGCGTTCTACAAGGAGCAATTGATGGACTGATTGAGTGCGTTCATAGTTCTGAACTGTTTCTGAACCACGAGGAAAGGCTCTGAAGTGTTTGCTATATGAGAGCAGTTCAATAGACAGCATGGCTGAGGCAGCGTGTGCTTGATGCTGTATACCGACAATTCTCTTTCCAGTCACCTGCTGTAGAGCTGTGATTCCCCACTCAGATACAGTGATATTAATACTCCAAGTGGTGCAGTGAGAGTAATATGGAAAAAGATGATCCACTGTGGCAACCCCTAACGGGAGCAGCTGAAAGAAGAAGAAGAAAAAGGTGCAGTGAGAGTAACAACGCTAAAGCAGCTATGGTATTTAGAATAGTTGGACCATTCTGTGCACCATTATATTGTTACAGGTTAATTACAATCAGATGCATTAAACTAATAAACAGTATGCTTGTTAATTTCAGTGTATTTATAAAGCCACGTCAGAGATGTGGATCTAAAAAAGAAAGGGAAACCACACTGGAACAGTAGCACTGCTTTGACGCTGGGTGCCGCCAGTTTGTAAAACTGAGCAGAGAACTTGCATACACCAGGGTTGGAGCTACCGTGAAAATGTGTGTGGCTTTACGCCAAGTTTAGGTTTAATACATCGTGATTTAAACGTGGAAACATTTGTATGCAACATTTATATGCGTACACACCGTTTATACATGATGCCCCAGGAGAGGAATTATTAAGCACACTAAATTTCAAAACCAGGAATCAAGTCTATCTTTTGTCTGAATAAAAATACTGTAGTAAGCCAAGAATCAAAGTCAGGAACCGGGGAAATGTAAATAGCACTACTAAACACAGACACATATTTTTTATATAGATATCTGCAAAACTCAAATGATGCTGCATCTAAAGCGTTAAAGTTTATTGTGGCTCTCCAATGATGTTAATTGTGCAACCTCCAGGACTGCCCTCCATAGCATCTATCGTAATGTCTTGAAGACAGTGACACAAAATGGGAATGCACAGGGAAAATAATATAAAATAACTTTCTGTATCTAAACACAAAGTCCAGATTACAAATATATGCCAAAATATGAATCTCTGCCAGAAAAGAAAACGCAAAAACAAACATAATGAGACTTCAAAATTAAGAAGGAAGATAATGACAACCATTTAAAAAATTTAAATTACCCAAATAATGACATACACAATACAAAACCGTTATTTAATTCATTTTGTTTTGTTTTCTGGCTTATTTAGACAGTTTGTTAATTTTGAAATTTATTTGCCTGGAAGTGGTTGTACTTGGAACACTGTTCACAAAATTATAGTAACCTTTCTGTTAGTCTATCCTTTTTCAGCATATCACACTCTTAAAAGCACAAGGAACGGTCTCAAGATGAAGGCAAATGTATTATGACAGGGTGATATACTGAAGAAATCTTAAAGGCAGTGGCTGATGCATGGCCCTTGAAATAGTAAACCTGGAACAGCAGTGCATTGTACCAGAGGCTACATAAGTGCATAGTAACCCTGTATTTGCAGGAATTCCTGGGGAAGCCCATGAGCCAGACATTCCTTCCAGTTAGTATTCATTGAGTCCAGAGTCAAGTGGATAATTTGGGGGAAAGGATTGTTTCCAGGGAGCTGGTGTAACAATAGGTTTATAGAGAGATGCAGGAAGAACGCAAGAGGGGAAAGGATGGTGATGTAATCAAGTAGGTGAGAAACTTTCTTCTGCTAGATAAGATGTAGTCAGGGTCAAAACAAGCATTTATCTTCTTCACATCATTAGTTTTTTATTTCCCCCGTTTGTTTACTTCTACACCAGATGTATGTGTATTAAACTGGGGTCTTGAGACTTAGCCTTAATTCTAAGTGGTGTCTAACAAAAAAATGAAAGAATTAGTTTCTGTTGCCCTTATGTAGATAATCACAATTGATAAATGCTGCTAAATAGAAACAGTTATCCTTCATTTTGTCAATGTTCTACTGGTTAGCCATTATGCATTTATCTTAGCCTTTGTTTTAACAACAGTAAAAACATCTACAATTAAAAAGAAACTATAGACAGACTAGCTCACTTCTCCTTGTGTACATTCAGAAATTGCCAGTGGAAATGATAATACAAGCTTGAAATGAAGTTTACTTGTTTGTGGAGCCTTGATTGAAGTCTTAGTGTACAATTAGAAAAGCCTGTGACTTCAGCTTGGGGCTAATCAGTGCAACATTTCTTGTTAACGTTAATGGCCCCTTCAGAGTTTTTACATCTGTTTAGCTAAGAAATTCCAGACTGCTGGAAAACACTGACATCATTCAGATGGGATAGCAGCATCTCAGAACTGAAGTAAATAAACGGTTTGAAAGAAGAATCTATGCAATATTCAGAATTGCATATATATGTACAAATTATATACTCTCCAAAAGTGGAAACCGATGAGAAGAAGTTTAGTGATATTACCATAATACCATAGTACTTTTCCATTAAATGTCACTATTTCCGAGATTAGAGTTACTTTTACTGATGATGCATTATGACACCACTTATGCTTCTTGACAATACCAGTGTTTTAGTTACTTTAATTTCTTTTTCCTATTAAAAGGACAGCTTATCACAGAATTAAATGTTTAGATTTAATGTAGATTAACAAGTATCTAATGACATCCTGGTCTGCCTCTGTCAGTATTTTCTTTTACTTTTAAAATGTTTACTTTTTTATATTCTTTAAAAAGCTGTTGTGGTCAAGTGAGGAATGACAAGCTGGAGAGAATAATGTGGGAGTACCCATTTAATTCTTGAAGGTTTTTTTCTTTAACAACAAAATAAACAGACGCTCAATGGTGTAGATATAAAAGAACATTAAATTGTATATTTGTGCTTAAATGTTGGGTTTTCCCAAAAGTAGGTCATGAGGATTTGCTGATCATAGGTTAGCACTTCCTTCCACCGGAACTTATAGGTAGCGGACTGGAAGGAGTGGAGTTAGCTACACTTACTGGACGTTTTCTCATCCCTGTGGAAGGAAAGGAAGAGAATATGATCAGCAGCAGCACCACCTCTCGTCCCACTGTGGTATTATGTGCCTTAGATAAACCAAGAGCGTGTCCCTTTGACACACATGTATGACACTGTTCATACTTATTGCACTCACAGCTTCCAAATAATCCTCCTTCATTTGGCACAGACTCTTTTTTTCTTAGGAGACAGCGTCATTTTAATGTATTGACAAGCTTTACATGTTCATTAGTTCTGTGATGGCAAGTGCAAATTTTATATTCTGTTGAGTGCTGAATTGGTTACATCACTTCAAGAGAGGCTCCCTGAATGAATAAGCTGATTAAGAAGACTGGATCAGTTATGGGCTGGAGGTAGTAGCAGAGAAAAGAATGAAGACAAAACTGATGGTCATTATGAACAATGCTGTACATTCTCTCCCTGACATGCCATTTTGAATACTTTTAGCCAACAAATGATTGAACAGAAGTGTGTCAAGAAACACACTATCTATCTATCTACTGTTCAGTTCCAAAATAAAAAAAATATATGTGATGGATTGGTATTCAGTCCAGCAGTGGTTCAATTGGAATATTGTGGCAGATATGGGAATGATCAAGGTCTTTTTAATGCTTTCCACTTGTAAAAGAAAGGGTGTCTGATAGCACATTGCTCCCTGCTCTTTTTCACAGAAAGAACACATTCTCCTGTAAATCACCTGTAAGTCGTGGAAATGTTTCATGATTTTATCACTTGTCATGAATAGTGATTGCATCACAATGTGAGTTGCACACCTGCTCAATTATAAAATAAGAAATCAAACTTTAAAAAATTCAAAACAGAAATTATAGAAAGAACTTATGCTGATGAGATTCCCTGTTAAAATAATTAAAACATTAATTGCAGATGTGTACCTTGATTGACACGAAGGTTAGCTTTTCCCTCACTGGCATCATTTTTTTTAAGAAAAATCTTGGATCCTAAGATCAGACAATTTGCCATCTGTCATAGAGGAAGTGTGATGACATCATCATGGGCCTCATGTATAAATGGTATAAAACCTAAACTTGGCGTAAAGCCACGCACATTTTCACGGTAGCTCCAACTCTGGCATACGCAAGTTGTCCGCTCGGTTTTGCAAACTGGGGGCACTCAGCGTCAAAGCAGTTCCAGTTCCAGTGCGGTTTCCCTTTCCTTTTTTGATCCACATCCCTGACGCGGCTTTATAAATACACTGAAATTAACCGAATACTGTTTATTAGTTTAATGCATCTGATTGTAAATGCAGCAAAATATGTTTATTTTATTATACAGATAAAACTTTAACTTCATTTAAATAATTTAAATTGTTAATAATTAAACATGTGAGGACACTGTGCTGCAGCACTAGCGAGGAGCTGGCGCTCCATTCACGGATTGTTCCTGCCTCGTGCTGTATTCTTGCTGGGGCTGATGCAACAAGGGAAGGATAGATGGATGGAATAATTAAACATGTACTATGAAGATATTTCAGTGTTCCTTAAAAGTTTTGAAGAATTGGCATTCTAAGCTTACAGATGGCTTAACGTCTATTACAGAGCTGATTGTGTGGTGATTGGTTACTTGGAGAAAGAAAAGGAAAGACAGGAATTGGAGGTTAGTATGTTTGAAAGAGACAGTACTGCTGCAATAAATTATTTCATCGAAGGTCACGCACAGCGCCAGCAAGCATCTTGCGTGAGGCATGAACAATCACTGCGCAACTGTGTTCCCATTTTTAATAACATGCTTTAACTCCTATCATCATGAAAATGATATCAAGTATACATCTCAGTATTTTAATTATTCAGAGAGCTGTAATATCACGAATGTAATGCATTCTGTGTCCTGTCGGAGGAAAAGAAAGCAAGTTTAAAAAGCACATAGTGATTCACACACATAGAACACATAGAAGATCAAATACAAAACAAAGCATTTAACGTGCTACTTTAGTTATGATGGGATTTGAGAAACTAGTAAATTAAATAATTTTAAGATGAAGTTTATGATGTTCTACTTTAATGACAAAATAAACTATATGATTAAAGAGAAAATTTAGAGATTAAAGTTGATATTTTGTGCTTTTTTCCCACTGTGTGCCTATTTTTTTTTTCTCTGTACCCTAATAAGCTTTCATATGACACTCATACGGTGGGCTACGACTCGCCTTTTCATGGCAACTTTGATATGTGACTTCTTTTTTATTTTGGGCACTGTGAAACTTTGTGAACTTGAGCTTTCGAGTTTCTCTGACAGTCTATGTCATTCGATCAACTTCCTCGTGTTGTTTATACCACTGTTTAAACCAACAAATAGTACGTTTTTCCTTGCTTCCACTTGGTATTCACTGAAATTCTTCTATTTCCCCCCATGCTTTTGCCATTGCCTTTTCACAGAACGCTGAGCTTAAGGGCTATTTATATTGATTTGCATATTCAAAGAGGCGTAATTCTGGGAGAAGACGGGGCGGGACAGCAGGCGCATGCACGTGTGTTACTTTTCACACTGACTGGGATTTATGTAGCGGAACAACATGGAAGTTGCTGTGTGCACAGATTTATGCAGCTGGCTTATTCTGTGCGTAAGCACATTTCTGTTTTTGTTCGTACACCATGTTATAGTGTGAATTGAACGCATTGTACGTGTTATACATGAGGCCCCAGGTCATATACCACATGACTGGAAAGAGAGTTTATTGCTACAAGCAACATGGCAGCAGACATTCAACCAAATGGCAGGAGTATGGTAGCACCTGTGCAAAATATAACAAAACAAAATGGTAATGGTGTGTTTCTAGAGAAAAACAGAGGAACATTAAGATGTTTTCCTAGTATGCAGGATAAAGAGCAGATATATCTTGCATTTATTTTGAGTACAATTGAGTACTGTGATGCAGTATTATCAACCTATTCAAAATGTCTATATTTGTAGCTCTCAGTTAATCACTTACTTAGCAGAGCTTATCAATACATACATGTCAGAGTGTGCATGATTCTTCTTTCTTAATTATTCTAAGGGTAAATAAATGTACAGGTACTATACCAGGCTGACTATTAAGCTACAATAACCAAAGGTTGTGTAATAATTTGAATGCTTGTGTAAAGGATGCCCCATCAGTCTCAGGAATTAGATCCAGACTAAAGATTTACTACCTGGGGAGAAACAGGTACTTTGAGATGTTTCTTTATAGAAAAACCAGTAGAAGCAACTTTAGGTTAAGAGATCAGCGAGCTAGACAAAGTCAAAATTAAAGAACCATCAGGAGAAATTACTTAAGATTAATTAAAGGATATTTTGCTATGTATGATTCACCTTTGATTTTTGTTTTACATTTTTGGTTTTGATCAGTTTTCAGTGTTTCAAACTCTTCTTATTTAATGTCTGCTCTATCTCCTGACCCCATTTGAAAGTATTGATTTCCTGCTCTGCATTCTCTTTTTGAGCACCTTGACAGCAGACAACTTACAACAGGAACAATACTTGGATAACAAACAAGTAGATGCCACTTATCTGTCATGTGAATGCCAACAGGCATAGCAACAGTAAACATTATGACAGTGGTCAGGCATTGAACCACACAAGTGATGTCTTTTATGGTATATACTGTGTATTTGAGAAGTTCTATGCAGAGTGCCATCGATTAGTGGTGTCTGTCCTCCAGTTATGTTTAATTACAAATCCTTGTGAATATGTAATTCTTTTTGAGATGTTGTACAAGTAAACTAAGTAGATCATTATTGTCCTTTTGACTCTCAAAAGGAAAAGAAAACATTACAATAGCAACCATTAAAAATAAAGTGATGTTGACAGAATAGGGATAAAAAGAATAAAAATTAAGAAATAAATGTGCAGAAATTTCAAAAATGGCTTAAATCTATCCAGGAAAATCGAAAACTTGGATTCATATCACAGTCTAGAATACATTTATTAGATGTTCTGATTAGGTTGTTCATATTGTAACTCTGTTTATTAGTCTGCTCAGAAATAAGAGTCGAGCCATTATTATGAAATCTTACTGTTTTTCATATATTCTGCTGTGACAATTGGTGCAACTGCAAAATTGCTGGTTTACTACCTCTGCCATGAAAAGTAACACTGTGCGGATTGGGAGTCTCATGCAGTTTCATAACAGGCTGGTCAGCAAGTATGATGTTTGCGAAAGGCCAGTAGGAGGATGTTGACCTAGGTCATCAAAACTGTGTGTTATATCTGTCCATGGAAACAAAGGTTTACTTTTGTTAGCATTCTCTCCATGATTTAAAGTGACTTGTTTATATTTATTTTTGAAATCTATTTTTTTATTGTGAGTTTAGCATAATTTGTTTTTAATGAATAAACTATAAATGTTGCATGTTTTAATAATTTACCAGAAGTGTGTTATGGCAATTGACATGCATGCATACCTGGGGATCACCTCCTTTGGCTGTATTGAGGTACCCAGTTTCATTCTGGGATGAGAAGGGACGCTGATGCTAACATTATCTTCTCCTTCCTCCTCTGCACACTTCTCCTTGCCTAACACTGCCACAATGCCCAGTGAAAGCTTTGCCCCTTCCAGTTCCAGTCTTATAAAGCTGGCCCACACCTGGAAGGTGGTGTTAGATGTTAAATTGGCACCAGAGAAGTACTGAGCTCCTGAACACTTGCTGGTTTGCTATTAAAACTTTTACTTTTGTTTGGATCTATTTGCTGTCTGTCTTTATTATTTATAATACTTAAAGGGGTTTCCAGGGTAGTACCCCAAACTTTCTTGGCAGTCCCCATCAGTTTGTTTTCCTGGCCACAATTACAACATAAATATTGAATGTGTGATGTGTCTGATCCTGTATTTAGTGATTAGCACTACATCAAAAATAAGCAGAATTGAAATAAAGTCAATTCAAGGTGGGGAGCATGCATTGGTATAGTGCGTTGTGACACCCACTACACGACAAAACAACTCGGGATCCTGGTTGGTAACCCCCTAGGCAGGCACGTGGTCCAGTCC
This sequence comes from Polypterus senegalus, assembly GCF_016835505.1. Classification (NCBI taxonomy): domain Eukaryota; kingdom Metazoa; phylum Chordata; class Cladistia; order Polypteriformes; family Polypteridae; genus Polypterus; species Polypterus senegalus. Next base: position 119,185,052 of record NC_053157.1, on the reverse strand, counting down.
CACCCTCTGGAAATGACCCTCTATCTGCCACAGCCAGGTGTTACGTGGGTGACCCCTTGGCCTCGTTCAGCCACTCGGCTCTCCAACAATGAGGATCTTACGAGCTGGATCACCCTTGGGGAAACGCGCCACATGGCCGTAGTGCCATAACTGATGCTCCCTCACAATGCAGGTAATGTGCCTCATTCAGGACTCCATGAGCAACCACTCATTTGACACAAAGTCAAACCAGCGGTACCCAAGGATTTTCCAGAGAGACACAGTACCAAAGGAGTCCAGTCTTCATCTCAGGTCACTGGATAGCATCCATGTGTCGCAACCATATAGCAAGACAAGAAGCACCAGGTCTCTAAAGACTTGGATCTTCGTCCTTTTGCATAGATATTGGGAGTGACACAATCCTTTCCAGCGACCTCATGACCCCCCATGCTCTCCCAAACCGTCTACTGACTTCACAGGAAGACACCAGAGACATGAATGTCACTTCCAAGGTAAGTAAACCTCTCGACAAGGTCGACACTCCCTCCGCAGACAGACAAACTGCTGATTGCTGTGCCCATAAGAGTCCATTAAAGGCCTGGATCTTGGTTTTTATCCAGGATACTCGCAAGCCCAGACACTCAGACTCCTCGCTCAGTCTTTCAAGTGCCCTGATCAGAGCCTCCATTGACTCCACGAAGATCACAGCATCGTCAGCAAAGTCAAGATCTGTGAATCTTTCTTCACCAACAGATGCCACACAGCCGCTGGACCCCACAACCTGTCCCAACACCCAGTCCATACAAGCATTGAACAGAGTAGGAGAAAGGACACACACCTGACGGACCTCAGAATCAACTGGGAAAAGCACAGAGGTTCTGCCTCCACTCTGCACAGCACTCACAGTACCAGTGTATAGGCTGGCCATGATATCCAGCAACCTCAAAGGATTTGTGTTTGCACTCCATGAGAACCCTCAGGGCAAGGATGCGGTCGATGGTAGACTTCTTAGGAGTAAAACCAGACTGTTCCAGTCACGGATCCTATTGAGGACAACCCTATCAAGGACCTTACCTGGCACCAAGAGCAGTGTTATCCCCCTGTAGTTGCTGCAATCCAGGCGATCACCCTTCCCTTTCCAAATAGGGACAAGTCCCTCCTCCTTCTGGGAACACCGGTAACACCAACACAATTGAAATATAAATATAAAGTGATACATGGCTTAATGCTCTCTTTCCTTATGAAACTTATTAATGTGAATGTACATATTTTTTTTTTTTAAGGAGCAGTTTGTATGAGTTGCCTGTTTTCTACTCTTGTAATATTTTATATTAATTATTAACTTATTGTAATAGCATATAGCATTTCTGAATAATAATAGTGGAGCTTTAAGGTCCAGTTCATGTTCTCAAACCCAACTGAAAGGCTTGTCCTGCCACAAAGTGCACCAGACTCTCCTTTAGGCATGTTTTAAACTTAAAATGCTTTATAGCTATGATTCTTAGCCTTGAGATGCTTTTCTGACAGTGGTAAAGTAGATTTCATAGTCATGATTTACCTCAATCAATGGGTTTTGCAGGATTATAAAGATTGATTTCACAACACTGGTGCTGCAAATTGAAAATCAGCTGCAAGACAGTCTAGCTTCCACTTTATAACATAATACAACGGCTGTATTCAACATGGAAACATTGTCTGACCACAACTCCTGGCATTGAGGTGGAATCCCACACAGAAAAAACAGAACTGTAGAACTAAAACTGTTAGTCACTAATGGTATAAAAGCTGATTTAACTTTAGAAACATGGTGAAGACCTCGGATTTAAAAACACCAAATACCTGCAACTGTAAAAATATAGTGTTTGAGATTCTGCTTTGAAGATTCTGATTTTAAAATATACAACGTTAGACCATTCTCCTGTACAATTTAAAAAATATTTTAATATTGTGTCCATCTAGGACTGTATATACTTGATTTAAATGTACATAACATAAAATATATAAGGGCATAAGTTTGTACTCATCCCTGAGTGACACTATTTTAAGAAAAAATAAATTAAGATAAACAGCCAACCAAAACTACTTCTCCAATAGTCTCATAACAAAAAAGAAGAAATCAAATTTAGCAAAAACTAAGAAAACAAATTGTGATCAGTGCAAATAAAAAGGAAGAGAGAAAAAAAATCAATAATATAAAACATTAAATACCCTGTCTTGCCACACCCTCCTATTTACACTAATAAATAACATATGAAATGCATTACATAGCACAAAATTCTCCTTAATGAAATTAATCATTTCAATTTTTAAAGTCCAGAACATATCCATTATTATTCCTTGACTGATTATATAATGAGAAATGCCAGAGGAATCAAAGCAGGTAACAGTTACTCATCGGTATAATACAGAATAAAAGCCAATAGTGATTTTCCAGGCTCCTATCTATAAAAAATCCAGTTTCCTCCTTCTGAATCTCATTTTGTGACTTACCGCTCCTTCGTCACACTTGGTGCTTTCATTTTACTCACAAAATGACTTAAAATGTTCCTTCTTGGTTAGACTCCTCCCTTTACTGCAAATAAGAAATTCCAATTGGCCCTTTTTCCTGTTGTTATGCCCACTGAAAATGACATGAGGCTTGGTTCTTTTTATATGGTCATAGATGAACAACCACACTTTTGAAACAAGCAGTAGATGCAGAGAAAGGCTGACATAAATGTCTCCTGTCACAATTGTTACATGTTAACTCCATGTTTCTGTGGGATTCCTTGTTGCACAATTACACTTAATGGCCACTGGCAGGGCCAGTCAGTTCATCATAATGCTCACTGAAAACCACTAGTTCCTTCATATCCAAATGCAATGTTCGCCAACCTTTTTTCTGTGGTGGCACAATTTTTGCAAACAAAAATATACCAAGGCACACAAAAGTTTTACTAACCAAAAACACATTATATCTCATTCTCATGCTCAACAGTTTGAAGGGACAGGTCTACCGGAGAAGCCAGTAAAAAAGCAGTTTTGAGATCAGTGCTTGCAGACACTTACTGAGCACTTTGGTGGCATCAGCCAGAACTTCATTTTTTAACAGTAAAATTATCACTATTCATAAAAATAGGAAAACTAATTAGCTTGAGGCATTTTCAATGGAATAATGGTCTGCTCTGCAAAGCACGCCATTTGTTTTCATGTTATACATCAAAATGGTAATTTGCTTTGTGTTCTACTCCCTCTTATGCAATTGGACTGAGTGAAAGTAGCTTTCATCATTAAATACTTCCTCACATTATTACAGCCTCCAATCAACCTGCGCACAGCTCCACTGAGGACATTCACAACAATGGGACTAGTGAGTGTCGAACAAGTCATGCGACTTAAGTTTTCAGAGGTTATTTAGAGCACAGCATTACTCCTCTTCTGGCTGACTAGTTTCTCATTGAAATGTGTCAAATTTTCAAATTATACCATTCACTGGTGTGCCTTGAAGGATCAGGGCCTCCTTGTCAAACATATGCGCCTTTCTGCCTCTGCATACTGCCTGTCACTTAAAATGACAGCTTCTTTAAAATACGTAACACCATACAATCCACAGTCAAAGTGAAAGCAGGGCTTTAGGGCTTCTTATAAATGAGTATCATATGCTTCAAGTTTAAATATGCATTAACTTCAAATAAGCATTGACTTTCTTTTCATGCCATTTCAAGTACATACAAATTACTTCAAAGATCATAGAAAATTTCAAGTTATTGGGAAGGGATTGGGCAGCATCTTGCTTCATCTATGAGCAGCATGTGTGCTTCAGCCGTTTCTTATACCCAGTGACAGAAATGTAGTTCACAAGAGCAGCACTTTGAATCTTGAACAACTGGGAAATTTCAATCAGAGAGAATAACAAGAATTACTTATTTATTGTTGTGTTTGACAGTACTGCAGTCTGATGTGGCTGAGCTAGTTAGTGTTCAATTAATTAATTTATTTTTGATTATTAGGCAAATATATCTGTAAATTACAAATTCAGGGATAGATAAAGTTAAGGTGCCACTGTTATTAATTCTGTTGATTTGCTTATAGTTCACCAACTACATAACAGCTTAAACTAATAGAAGAGAAAAGGTGGAACTAAAGGTCGTTTTCTGAACATTCAATGGTGGTGTGTATAGGCTTTCTTCTTTAGTCCAGTTAAATTTTTCTGAACTTTATGTTAGGTAAGGAAATGTACTGTATATTCATTCATTTTCTGTCTTTGGCCCTGGCAGGGCCACTTTCATTTTGTTTGGAGGAAAACTCCTTGAGAGATTGAAAAGATCTTTTGATTTCCAGTCTAAATTTTAATATTATAGATATATATTTATTTTACATACTATAAATATGCATAATACTTGGAACATTTTTTCACAGCTTCTGTGTTTGTTCTTGAGGCAAACTATCTTTGGACTGAACTTGGAGCAAATGGTCCCAATCTTTAAGTGAAATAAAGTTAATTTCCTTTTCTAGTGCCAGCTTTTGTCGTCCCATTGTGACCATCTGCATTATTAATCTTGAAGGATGGCCTTTTTGTCCTCTTTTATGAAAACCACTCGTCCTTTCTTGAAGTCTGGGGGTTAGAGATGGAATTTGTCACCCTTTGAGGATAAGAGAAGTAATTCAATAGATTTGAACCAACAAAATGAAAAATATAAATTTTTATGAGAAAAATATAATATCCCTATGAATTGTTCACAAAAAACACTGCCACTTTCAATGCTGAAATTGTAATTATTTATGACTCAGTGATGAACTATTCTTTACATATCCAACTATTAAGAAAATGTGCATATAACTTAATTCATACAGTTCAATATGCAGTTTGAATCCAAATAAGAACTGGTTGTTTTAAGAATACTGTTTTATTTTGTTTCTGCTTTTGCAGTTTTCTGAAGCAAGGGAATACTACAAAATATTTATGATGCGTGGTATTACGTTTTACAGAAAAAAATGTACAATTTTTTTTTTAACAAAAGATTGGTGTCAGATATTTGATATGTTGGTTCTTAAATGTAACTTTGAAATTGCCTTGCTTATGTCTGGCTTTAATGTAAAAGTTTATTTTTTAAAATCTTAACAGTGCATGTTAAGATTGTATGTAATAATGTTGTTAAAACTGCAAAGGGATGGCAGTAAAGTGGCAGAAGCTATTGCCTTGTAGCTTCAGAAGACCGGGTTCAAATCAAAGGCCTAATCAAGGGCCTGTTGGTTTTTCCTTATGCATTTCGATTTTATACTGACATCACAAGAACATGTATGTTATTTTAGCAGGAAACCCTAAAATGACCCAATGTGAGGGGCTGTACAAGGAGTGTCACATTCTTAGAAGACTAGATTTAAATCCTGGGCCTAGTAGCAAATCCATATCCCTATAGATTTTTTACTGGGTACTCCTTTTTTTCCCCACTTCTCAAAGACATTCTGATTATACTGATTGGTGGCAATAAATTGTGCATGACTGTAGGTCTTTGTACCCTGTGATAGTTTTTGCCTTGCACCTAAGTTGCCTTGAATCAGAGTGGGTTAATTAAAACCCTAAATTGGACAAATTGGAGAACAATGTTATTACAGCCTATATTATATATTACATATTATATTATAATAATAATATATATATATAATATAATATATTATATACATATAATATATTATTATATTATAAATATTATATATTTAGCCTTTTTTTTTTACTAGTCTTTACTACTTTTTTATTTATGACCCTTCTTGGAAATTAACTTTAGTATTTAGTTTTTTAGCTGTAGTTTAGGATCAGGGGAGAGAGTCTGCTCAGGACATTATCTCTTACAGAATCTTAGAGAGCAACCCATTGTTAAATGTTAACATTTGCATGCATTGCGGAAGCAATTTATTCACAAAACATACTTCATATGTGCAAGATAATTTACAGGAAAGTCTCATAAACTCACATAAATTGTCCACAAAAAAATTTTATATACATATATATATACATATATACTGTCACAGTCGGCTGGGGGTGGAGCCCAGCCGGGATGCCCGAGGGGACCGGAGGAGGGCTGGTGCCTCCTCCCGACCACGAGGGGGCAACCACCCTGGTTTTGTTGGTGGCCTCGGGTAGGGGGCTTGGAAGCCCAACCCTGTAGGGGTCCGTGGCCACCGCCAGGTGGCGCCCCGGTGCCTGAAGAACCCTGGAAGAAGAATGGGGACACCTGGAGGGTGTCCAGGTGCGCAGGCGGCACTTCCGCTACACGGGGGCGTGTCCAAGGAGGAGTGCTGGGAAGCAGCTGGAGCCCATCCGGGGTGGTATGTGTCCAGGTCACGTTCCACAATACATAGCAGTACCATTAGTGTTAACATAATTTTGACTCACCCTGTATGTAAAATACAATCATTAACTCAGTGACCAACAAAAAACACTTTTTACCATTTAGTTAAAAAAGCTGCATTACTGGTCATTAGGTATCTGGTAAGAAAGGACATTTCAATATATCAACAGGTAACCTCCCAACAAAAAAAAAATCCCAAAATCTCCCAAAACATTGATGGATTTGTTTCAAATTTGCTGACGTTATAGAACAAAAGAGAACTACGACTAGCAGACACATATTTTTTATTTGTTGATATTTATTAGCAAGCACTTTTTTTTGCTGTTGACTAACACCACTCTTAAATGTGTACCGACTTTAATCTTGGTTACTCTGTCAACCTTCAGCCCCTGGTTGCGGCGCTGAAAACCAGTCCCTCTTCCACGACCACTCAATGACCACAGTGCTTAAAACTTTAAGAGAAAATTTTCTTCACCCACACTCTTCAATTGCAGTGCTCCAAGGGACTCCAAGGGACATCAGTCTTAGATAGTGGTATTTGAATTTCTAATAGGGAAGCCACGGAAACTGTTTAACAATGTTCAAAGCTAATGATGTGCGCTGTCTGCTCTTTATGGTAATACATAGGGTTTTGGCAGTTATGTATATGTACTTTAAGCAGGGCCTGCTCTAGACAGTGACTTAGTGGCATTATGACTTGGGTTCCAACACTCATACAGGTGCCCTCTCCCTGGATCTCAATGTACAATGTAGTGCTTCAACATATATATAAGCACTCAATCTTTTCCATGCTGTTCAATTTCATATACGCCTTTGAGTGCTCTGTTCACCAAGGAATCTTTAATTTCGAATGCAGCTGAAAGTGTCCTCCAATTTTGCTGCAAGCTAGCTCTGATCTCCTAGGGGTCTTTGATTTCACTTGTAGCTGCTTCAATCACCAAGAGAGATGCTCCCCGCTCCACACCATTCTTTGATTTCCTTTGCTGCTGGTCATCAATTTCACACATGACTGCAAGCATTTTTCGATCTTCAGTCTCTATTCTCCTTTCAATGTCAGCTATGAATCAGAGGAGCATCTTTCTACCAGTGACTTGGGGCACCATGATTAGTTCTATTTTTTTTTTTTGTTTTCCAGGTGTAGCACAGGCAGGTGAAGTGTCAGTAGTGGAATTTAAACCCAGAACCTCAAGATAAAAAAAAAAATCTTACAAATATTGCACATATTAGCACTTCTGATTAGCACTTCACTCATGCTACTAGTAGTGATAAAGACACTAGAAAAATACAACACTAAAGAAGAAGTCAGGAAGGATAAGTATAGAGCAATTGTCTGTGGCCACCACCTGCAAAACCATACACTTTTAGTGGTTTGTCTTGCTGTTGCCTCTCCAGTGTACCTGTTGTCACTTTCATTTGCACCAAAGCACGTGAAGTTGATTCACAATTGCTTACGCTTCCTAACTGCACAGACTGATATCCCTGAAGCTTAACTTAGTTGGTGTTAGACTGTGATGATTAAGTGTTCCCTAAAGTTTTTAGAGCAGAATATACTATATATATTGTGGACACTAGAGGGCACTGTTGCTCCTCAAACCCAACACGACTGACACCAAGCTTAAGTTAAAAGCACAAGGATCTTATTTTATTCAGAGAAACGCTTGACAAATAGGTGGCACAGTGGTAGTGCTACTGCCTCGCATTAAGGAGACCTGGGTTCGCTTCCTGGGTCCTCCCTGAGTGGAGTTTGCTTGTTCTCCCCGTGTCTGCATGAGTTTCCTCCCAAAGACATGCAGGTTAGGTGCATTGGCGATCCTAAATTGTTCCTAGTGGTTATGTGTGTGTGCCCTGCCCCAGGATTTGTTCCTGCCTTGCACCCTGTGCTGGCTGGGATTGGATCTGGCAGACCCCCATGACCCTGTGTTAGGATATAGCAGTTTGGAAAATGACTGAACTTTTGACAATAGTTTCCCACCACCACAGCTACAAGACTCCAGGTGTCCAACGAGCTTCTTCCGGCAGCACTTCCCGGTGTGGCAGAAGTGTTGCCAAATTAGGCCCTGTAAAAGTTCAGGCACCCCCAGGATGGGATGAGGCCACAGTCCCCAGCAGGGTTTAGCATCCATGGTCACAAATCGTGGCCCCACTACAAGCTATGGGGGCTCTTCCCCGTTCCTTCCTTACTCCAGGCGTCCTGGCCAGGTATAGGCTCTGGCTGTCCTGCACTATATATATATATATATATATATATATATATATATATATATATATATATATATATATATTTATTTACACACACACTACCAGTCGAAAGTTTTAGTACACCTCAGTTTTTCCTCAAACCAGTTTTCCTAAAATCCAGTTTTAATAATAATAATAATAATAACACATTTTATTTATATAGTACCTTTCCCAAGCTCAAGGCGCTTCACAGAGTCTTAGAAGAAAAAAACAGCAGGGTATATGTAACACTGGATATAAATATTTTCCTGAATAGAACAATGAAACAGATAACAAAGCATTAAATAGAATAAACAACAACAATAACAACATTTATTTATATAGCACATTTTCATACAAAAAAATGTAGCTCAAAGTGCTTTACAAAATGAAGAATAGAAAAATAGAAGACAAAATAAAAAATAAAAATAAGTCAACATTAATTAACATAGAATAAGTGAGGTCCAATGGCCATGGTGGACAGAAAAAACAAAAAAAAAAACCCTCCAGACGGCTAGAGAAAAAAAATAAAATCTGCAGGGGTTCCAGGCCACAAGACTGCCCAGTCCCCTCTGGGCAATCTACCTAACATAAGTCAAACAGTCCTCTTTGTATTTAGCGTTTTCATGGAAGGACCTGATGATGATGGTCACGTAGACTTCTGGCTTTCAGTCCATCAATGTTGGAGCATCATGATGCTTTGAGTAGGTGGTGGTGGCGCAGGCAGCTACCACATAGAAACCGGAAAAAGAAACAGAAGAGAGAGTTGGGGTCAGTACGGATTTTAAAACCACTATGAATAGTTATTATGATGAATTGAACATACAGAGTATCAGTATTAAGTTAAAGTGAAGTTAGGAGAAGGCCATGTTAAAGTAATGTGTTTTCAGCAGTTTTTTAAAGTGTTCTACTGTATCAGCCTGGCGAATTCCTATTGGCAGACTATTCCAGATTTTAGGTGCATAACAGCAGAAGGCCACCTCACCACTTCTTTTAAATTTAGCTTTTGGAATTCTAAACAGACACTAATTTGAGGATCTAAGGTTACGATTTGGAATATAGGGTGTCAGACATTCCGATATATAAGATGGAGCGAGATTGAGATTGAGATGGAGCGAGAAAAAGAACAATACACCATTCTAAAATGCTAAATTTAATACTAAAAGAAAAAACTAACAAATAACCTAATTTGTAATATAACAGGCACACAAATGATCCTAAGCAACTGGACATAGAGGTAAACTAAAAGAAAAGACAGGATGTTAAGTTAAAAGCCTTCCTAAATAGATGAGTTTTAAGTTGTTTTTTAAAAGAATGAGTCAGCTGATCTAATTAATTTCGGGATGTCATTCCAAACTCTGGGTGCTATGAAGCTGAAGGGCCCTGTCACCCATAGAGTGCAGGTTAGTGTGAGGCACAACAGGATTGACAGAATCAGAGGACCTTAGTCTGTGAACAGGAGCATAGTGATTTACAAGGTCACTGATGTAGTCCAGTGCAAGGCCATTTAAAGCTTTGAATGTTATTAACAGAATTTTATATTCAATCCTGAAAGACACAGGGAGCCAATGAAGGAGAAGCAGGATGGGATGTATTCACTGTTGCTAGTTCGAGTAAAGACTCTTGCAGCAGAGTTTTTAATCAACTGGAGCTGTGATATAAGATTAGAAGGTGCACCCGCCAGCAGTGAGTAAGGTACAATAATCGATGCTGGATGTGATAAAAGCATGGACAAGTTTCTCAGCATTAGAAAAGGAGAGGAATAAGCGAACACAGGATACTGTATGTTATGGAGGTGAAAGTAAGAAAATTTCTTAATGTGGTTTAAGTGGGTGAAATTAAAAAGGGAGGAATCAAAAATGACACAGAGATTCCTTGCGTCAGAAGAAGGTCTGATAAGATCACCATCAAGAGTGACTGGAAAGGAGCTAATTTTCTTAAGTAGCGCTTTGATGCCAATTTGTAGGAGTTCAGTTTTGTTGCAATTTAATTTTAAAAAGTTCTGCTTCATGTAGATTTTAATTTCACAAAGGCAAGTTGTGAGCTGAGAAAACTCTGATGAAGTTGCACTTTTGACAGTGAAATAGAGTTGAGTGTCATCTGCATAAAAATCATAACCCAGTCCAAAGCTACTAATAATATGGCCAAGGGGAAGCATATAAATACACAATAGAAGAGGGCCAAAGACAGAGCCCTGAGGAATTCATTGTGTGACTGGCGCTGAGCTGGACCTGCTATTGCCAAAACTAACAAACTCTTGCCTATCAGTCAGATAGGACTTGAACCACTGGAGGGCAGTGCCAGAGATACCCAGCATGTTCTCCATTCTGGACAGTAGAATTTCATGTCTGACAGTGTCAAATGCTGAAATGAGGTCTAACAGAATTAATATCCTGGTTTGACCAGAGTCTGCTGCCATAAGCAAATCATTGCTACCCGAAGAAGAGTAGTTTCACAGCTGTGCTGTGCCCTGAAACCAAACTGAAAGGGTTCCATCAAATTATTAGAGGCTAAGTAATTGTTGAGTTGGGAGGCTCGCTCAAGAACTTTTGACAGAAAACCTAAGTGGGAAATAGGCTGAAATTTGTTAAGATCATCACAATCAAGACCAGACCTTTTTAACATGGGGGTTACAGAACTGATTTTAAAAGTGGCTGGCACAAACACAGTGTTGAGGGAATGTATTGATTATTATTGTAACAGTCGGATTATGCCATGAAGGCAGGATTTAAGAGGTGTGGTGGGGATGGGGTCCAGAACACAAGTAGTTCACCTCATCTTACAAAGCAGGTCATTAACAAATGCCGATGTGACTGGTGAAAATTTAGAAAAGAGGCTGGATGGAATGGGATCACAGGGAAGGATATAATGGATTATAGATTTATGTTAATTGAATTATTTAGATCTTTAATTTTATTGTGGAAAAAGTGGAGGAATTTTTCACAGACTTCAGCAGAGGAGGTAATTGGGCCAGATGCAGGCTGAAGTAATTTAATAACTACAGAGAACAACACCCTTGGGTTTTCATGTCCACTCTCTATTATTCTGATATAATGTGTGTTCTTGGCTGCACTTAGTTCATCCCTGTAAGCCCTTTGATGGTCAGAGAAAGCCTGGATGTGAACAGTGAGGCCAGTCTTACGTGACATTCTCTCAAGGTGTTAGCCAGTTGCTTTCATAGATCTTAGCTCTTAATTATACCATGGAGCTGAACGCTTAAAGGAAACCTCCTTATGTTTTAAAGTAGCTGTTTTATCTAGTGCTGAATGAAGAGCTGAGTTATAGTGATCAACAAGACTATCTAGTGTTGATAGAATAGGTGAAGACAGAAAAAGATCAGAAATAGATCCAGCAAGAACAGAGGGACAGATATTTTTAAGGGTTCAGAAAGAAATTTGATGTTTACAAGTAAGAGGAGGAAGAGGTAATGAGAGAGTGAAAAGCACTGCTTTATGGTCAAAGAGTCCCAAATCACTGCTTTAAGTGTTCCCGACAGATAATCCAGATGTGCAGATCAGGTCCAGTATATGACCACCAAAGTGAGTGGGAAAATCAACATGCTGCACCAAATCAAAACAGTCCAGTAAGGATAGGAAATCATTTCTCAGTTTACATGTAGTAATGTCACTATGGATGTTGAAATCGCCAAGAAGAATGACTCTCTGGGAAAGTGAGCTTAAGTGGGTTAATAATTCAGTCAAATCAGATAAAAAAGATAAATTGTATTTCAGGGGACGATAGACAACAATAAGTAAGACAGGACCAGATTTTATTATTAAATTATTGTCCGCATAAATGGGTTACCACGCATAATTTTTAAAAATATTGTTATTAAATTTTTTAAAAATTGAATTAACTGAAATGCAATGAATGGCCAAAAATGGTGAAATGGTAAGCAGTAACCTGCCAGAGGTTTAAATTTAAGGTTTAGGTTAACAAAAACTGCAAAAAAGAAAATTTCAGAATATTACAAGTGGGCCTTCTTTGGAGAACAACTAATAGGTTACAACCTACAAATGTTCTGCAGCAATTAAAGTAAATTAAGCATTGCAAATTGAAGCAAACAATTCACACAGGTGTCCCAACTTCTGTTGATTAATTAAAAACCGTATGTCTGTCTGTCTTAAAGCAGAGTTGGAACAGACTGTGTTGCTACACCCTTTGTGGTACTATCTGGACAATATTACACTGTAGAAAGTTAATTATTCTAGTAATAATGAGAAGTAAACATCAATTAACAAATTAAAAGAGACAGAGCATTATTACCCTTACAAGTGTAGGCCTTTCATTTAGAGACGTTGCAAAAAAAAAATAAAAATCAGTGTCAGTGAGTATGGTGTCCGAATTGTCCAAAGACAATTGAAAACTGGAAGAAACTCTGATAGGAAGAGATCCGGCAGACTCAAAGTCACAACCCAATCAGAAGACAAATTTCTAAAGGTCACCAGCTTGCATGATAGGTGCCTCACAGCACAACAACTTTAAGCACAGCTTAACAGTGGTCGAATAAAGCAAGTCTCAGTTTCTGCTGTGAAGAGGAGACTTTGTGCTGCAGGTTTGACAGGGCGATTGGCAGTAAGAAAGCCATTCCTTAAAGGAAAAATAGGGCCTTAAAATACCAACTGTGGACTACTGCAGACTGGAAGAAAGATATATGGACAGACAAATCAAAATTTGAAATCTTCAGTTCAACACGCAGGGTGTTTGTATGCCATCGAGTTGGTGAAAGAATGGTTCCTCAGTGTGTGACACCAATTGTCAAACATGGAGGAGGAAGTGTGATGGTGTGGGGTTCTTTTGCTGGAAGCAGAGTTGGTGACTTGCACAGAGTGATTGGAATTCTGAATTAAATGGTGTCACAAAAGCCACAAAGAGCCATAGCAAGGTTTGGGGCAACCACCCGTATATTTGGTTTCCTGGCTACAAATTGTAGTTTAAATGATAGCACTGCTGTGCACAAAACCGAGTCCAAAACAGAATTGAGGGAATAGGGAAAAGGTGGAGGCTTTTAAAGGGGAAGACAGAAAGTGAGACCAAAGGGGTCAGGCTCATGAAGGTCTTCAGCCATAGGTTCGAGCCCGGACGTGACATCACAGGGGCCGGAGCTGGCAAGGTCTTCTTCCATAGACTCGGTCCCAGAAGTGACATCAAGAGGACCAGGTGGAACCTCACGGGAATGGTCTGCAGGAAAGGGAGAAAAAGAGTAAGTGCACTCTGACACATCCTGGAATGACTCGGAACTGTCCTTACTCAAGCCGTTTAGCTGCCTACCATGTGCACGTGTGTGACAATGGGTTACCACAATTTGGCTGTTCTATCAGGAAAATGTGGCTGCTTTGATGAATCTAAAATTTGAATAAAGCTTTATACACTTAATGATTTCATTACTTATTTTTTTTTCCATTTGTCATGCTTATTTGTTCTTTGAAACATTAAGACATTAAACTGTGTGCATTTCCATAAAAACTGAAAAAACTGATGTGTTCTTTTGACCAATAGTATATATATGACGTACCAAATGTTAGGAAGAAAGACATTTCTTCAGGGTGTGTGAGATTTAAACTAGTTATTTGGACAGAGAAAGAGAGAATAAAAACAGAAAGCGAAAATTATTTTAACCCTACTATTACCCTAGGGTCGGTACCGACCCATTTTCAAGTTTTAAATGCATAAAAGTACCACATACATTTTGTTTACTGCATCAAGGCTTTTTCCATTTTCTGAAACTTCCATTTAAAAAAAAAAAAAAAAAAAAAAGGTAAATTATTTCTCTAATCAGAAATTCACTGCCTGTGGTCTTACCGGGTCGGCCACGACCCAGGGTACAATAAGAGATCATAAAACAATAAATACTGGCCAAACTTAAGTTACAGTATAAACACACTCTCAGCTCACTCTGCCCCCCACACAACTCTGTCAGGTAGCAGGCCTCTCCCATCCCCCGAGCTGTAGTCAGGGGCTTATCTCTTCACACCTCCCCCGAGTAAAAAAACAGAGACAGCCCAGACAAAACAGACCCAGACCAGTTCAGTTTGGTGATTGTGACTGAGAGAAAGCATCTAATTTGCAGAGGTAAAAATGGCCAGATTCACAGCACTCCAAGCTCTGGATCATATCCTAGCTGAAGGACAAGTTACAGAGTGGCACAGCGACACTGATGTGGTGGACTCAGAGGAGGAAGACATTGTGGAGTGTCAGTCAGAAGACACAGACACAGAGTCTGAGGAGGAGATCACCTCTGAAGCAGTTTCCCCACCAGCTGAAGTACTACAGTCCAAGAATGGCAGCATCTCCTGGAGGTTAGTACCACCTGACGAGACTCGCAGGACAACTGGCAGGGCAGCTGCTGAAAATATCATCAGAATGACTCCTGGGGTCACAAGGTTTGCCATAACAAGGATAAGTGACATCAAAACAGTTTTGAACAGTTCATGCCATCATCGCTGAAAAAAATAATACTTGACATGACAAACCTAGAAGGACAAAAAGTCTACGGAGACACATGGATTGACTTTGATGAAGAATTCCTGGATGCTTATATTGGAATTCTTCTTCTTGCTGGAGTATACCGATCCAGCAATGAGGCCACAGCCAGTCTCTGGGACACAGCAACAGGCAGAAATATTTTTCGGCCCGCGATGTCACTGAAGAGCTTCCACATGATCTCGAGAGTCCTCAGGTTTGACAACCGAGACATGAGAGCAAGACGTGACAAGCTTGCTCCCATAAGGGATGTCTGGGAGAGATGGGTGCAGCGCCTGCCTTTGATGTTCAATCCAGGGCCAGAGGTTACCGTAGATGAGCGTCTTGTGCCTTTCCGGGGAAGATGCCCTTTCCGGCAATACATGCCCAATAAGCCAGCCAAATACGGGATAAAAATCTGGGCAGCCTGTGATGCAAGAACAAGCTATGCTTGGAACATGCAAATTTACACAGAAAAACCTGAAAGTGGCACCCTGAGAGGAACCAGGGAAGACGTGTAGTCCTCGACTTGACAACTGGACTGCGCGGACACAATATTACATGTGACAATTTTTTACAAGTTTTGATCTTGGACAGGAACTTCTGAGGCGAAAGCTCACCATGGTGGGCACTATCAAAAAAAATAAACCTGAGCTGCCCGCTAAAATTGTGAATTTGAAGAACAGGGCACCACTGTCTTCAAAATTTGCCTTTACAGACACAACCACTATTGTGTCATATTGTCCAAAAACCGAGTGTGATACTCATGTCCACACTCCACAAGGACACTGCTGTGTCATCAGCAAAGAGAAAAAGCCCATCATTATTTTGGATTACAATAAAACAAAGGAGGGGTGGACAACCTGGACAAGCTGACTGCCACCTATACATGCCAGCGCATGACCAGGAGATGGCCAGTGGTATTGTTCTACAATATGCTGGATGTGTCAGCCTACAACGGATTTGTGTTGTGGACCCAAATCCACCAAGGGTGGAATGCAGGGAAGAATCAAAGGCGAAGAATGTTTCTCCAAGAACTAGGGATTCTCTTATAAAGGGACACATTGAAAAAGGAACGGGTCCCCGAGCCCCAGCCGCTGCAGCTGTGGTCAGAGAGCTGCAGACCACGGCAAGCACTCCGTCCACGTCAGCAGGAAGACGAAGAGCTTCAGCACCAGCATCCTTCCCTTTAGCCAGCCCTGCCACAGCCACAGACCCAGAGAGGCTGCCGGATTCCAAAAGAAAGCGCTGTCAGGTCTGCCCAAGCAGCAAGGACAGAAAAACCAATTCCATGTGTGCCAAATGCAAGAAATATATTTGCAAAGAGCACACTAAAATGTCACTTACTGTCCTACTTGCACATAGTGTAAACATACAGTAGCAATCCTGCTCCTGGAGAGCTACCACCCTACCACCGTACTACTAATTCTATTGGTTTGATTGTTTGTTTGATCTACATTTTGTAATTTATTTTGTATTTTATTTTGTCTTACTTGTTTGGCTTTGTCTTTGTGATTGAATTAAAGTTCAACTTTTGGAAAAAAAATACTTTTTTTGCCTTCTTCTTGAAGTAAATATATATGGGTCAAAACCGACCCTAACACCACAGATGTTACTAATATTAATAGTATTGATATTGATACTAATATTATTAAAATAAAAAATTGTAATTTTTTTTTTTTTTACAGTTGTGTTCTAATACCCCTCAGTAATAGTCAGGTAACATATAAACCTTTGATTTATTTGTATAATTCTCCTGAGGTTTATTTTACCAATTTTTTTGGACTGGGCCGTTTTATTGACATCATACGTCTCATCTTCAGAGGGCCACACCAAAAATTTTAAAACCAAATTTTAAAATCTTTTCATGGATAAGGAAGCCTAACAAGGTAACCAAGAGGTAAGGAAACAAACTGGATGATAAAAAAATGTTTGAGGGTTGAGGGAGGCTGATTTAGGACACGGGTCGGCACCGACCCGACCGGCCACGCCCAAGATAACAGATGGGTGGAAATGCTAGGATAATAGTAGGGTTAAAAGATAATTATTCAACCAAATTGTTTTAACAATATCAGGTATTTTCAGCAGTGATTACAAGAATAAAATAAAAATACACAAACTTACATTAAAAATAAAAACAAAATCAGCAGGTTTAGTTCTTCACCAGTTTGCAGACTCTGGGCACTTTTGTCAGACTACCAATAACCTTTCCCTGTAGTTCAACAGATATACTGTGTGTATCACTTCATTTTCAAACAAAATTTTATAAAGTAGAAGTGATTTGTCAGCAACAGCATTCTGTTCAGATATGTATAGACTTGTGAATCTCTCCAGCAGTGCAATAAAAAATGTTTTATTTTTTTCTTAATTTGCCCAAGTACAAAATAACAGACAAGTTTTTGTCTACAAAATGCAAACACCCAAGAAAGAAAATGAAACATCTTCCAGTCATGATTCCCCTGTCTATAAGGTAAAGGGTTTGCTAATTACTACATTCAAGCTTTTAAATTATGCCTTGCTATACAAGAAGTAGAAAAAGCCAGCAGCTCACATGTGCATCAGGAAATATGACTTCAGTATGTGTTGCTGTATCAGTAGCTTCACATGTCTGTCTGTTACATCTAAGATGTTCTCATTTCTGTCACTTTTGAACAGTCTGAAGTTCTTTAACAGATCATCTGTACATGACGCTTTTTCTGTTGCTATCTGACACAGCGCTCCATTGGATTTGTAATATATGAAAATCAGCACAATTTATTCCTCATTTTGTGGCTAACTGTGTATTTCAAACAGATCAGGACACACCATTAAATACATTTTTTCGTTTAACAGTGACATACTGCCTGTGTGATTTATTTATTTAGACAGTAATTTGAGACCGATTTGAAAGCTTTCTAGAATGAATATTTGAATCTGTGAAGTCGCATGCAGGTGAATGACCATATAAAGGAAGGGAAGAATGCAAAATGATTAAGTGTATAATGTTGAAATAAAGCGATTATTTTATAGTGTTTCACGTTACAAGGGCTGGATGGTTCTTGCCATAAAACTACAGGAAAACTTTATAAGGAATGACAAATAAAAATGGTTCATAATGGTGTGTCAGCAACATTGAACTCCTCCCAAACATCCAGCTATATATGTCACCAACATCCAGCTCTTCCCCATTGTGCAGGCTAGGCTGCAGCAAGAACAGTCTGTGTAAACTTGTGGATGGCGGTGTGTGTGCAACTAGCTGTGGACATAATGGTAAAGGAGTAAAAAGGCTTGTGGCAAGACACAGAACAAATATTATTTCATATATTTTGTTTAATTCTAGGGTTGCTGCAGTACAGGTTAGCCTATACATAAGACCATTCATGATGATAACTGAAAATATTTTTGTGTTTATAACAATTACTTATGAACACTGATATCACTTCAGTTTTATTTATTTTTCTATTTATTCATTTTGTCTGGGATCTTCTAACTCACTTAAGTGAGAAAGCCCCCTTATATGATATACCATTTAATTAGTTTTCATGTCTAGTTATGTAAGACATCAAGCTTTTTGGTTTACCCCCTATTTTTGGCCATTCAGACCTAAAAAATCCTAATTTTAGGCTATTTTAGTACCATATTCTGTTCAGGAAAGGGTAAACCAGTGTTTTCAGCAAAAAATATTAGAAGGACTTGAATTTGCACATGTTATATTAAATAATCCCAGGGATTTATGCTCTAATAGAATATGAGGTGTCAAATTCTTTTCACAAAAGAAAATGGGGATCAGTGATATAGGCAAGTGGAGTGTCATTTCATGTTATTTCAAGGTTGCTGATCATGAATATGATCTTTTTGTTTTTTATATATTTGATTTATTACCGGTGGTCCTAGTCCTCTAAGAGTGACTGCCAGAAGGGTAAAAATGACAATTTTTAAACATAAGCACAAGGGGTATCCTTTTAGATTATTTCATGGTCACTGATTACTAAAATTTTATTTTTGATTTGACCCTTTACTAGAGATCTAGCCCTATATGGAGCCTTCAGCAGAGGGTGAAAAATGACTACTTTTTATAACATTTATGAATATGTAGGCTTTAACCATTTAAATTTAAGCAAGCATTTTAATATTTTAAATATTTGATGCAAATTTCTTGTTTATTTTGTGCTTCTTAATTAAGTAAAGCATTACATTTCAAATGAACACCCTAAATTAGGGCAGCTTACTCCAGTTCAGACTTTTTGTAATTTGTTTCCTTTTCTGCTACTATAATAATTTTGTTTGGTTTTAGTTTTCCATCTAGGTTCTGTTCATTATTTTATTTTAGTTTACAAACATGTTTTTTATTAATAGTTGTCTTTGTTTTAGTTTCTATTTTTGATAATAACCTTGGACAGAACATAAAAAGCATGCATGGGAAACACAAACAAAAACCCTCTCTAAGATACCATGAAGTTTAACAGAATACAAAAGCACATTGCCATGACAGAATTTATGGATCAATATGGCGGTACTGCATCTTTTTTATAATTTTTTGAGCCCTCACTTTAAGAACTGGAGACTACTATCTCAATTTAACAAACTTTATGATATGCTTTTGAAAAAAGCAGTACAGTTACTGCCAGGAATAGATAATTTACAAGGGAAAGGAAAACACCTAACTGATTTATACAAGATATCATTTGGAGGACAGATGTTCCAGAGTGTGGTCTTATGGAACCACTGTAGCTGCAGATTTTTGAGTCGACTGGTTTTAATTAAAATGTCCAAATTCTGCCTTTAGTTATTTTTAATTAGTTGAGCAGCCTTAAAGTATTAAATTAGAAACATGCTCATGACTGTTTTTTTTTAAATTATTATAAATTTCTTTTTTTTACAGGGTAGATAGGATGCCATCAGAGAGTGCAATCATGTTGTCATGGTCAGGAACTAATATACACATATCTTAGGGATGGAAAAGCAAAGTAGAAAGTCCCAGGAAGAAGATGCAGACTTTACTCAACGTCAGACCTGTCACGGCATGGTGCTGTCCAAGCCCATAACCTCACCATTTTTCAGTGTTTTGGTGCGCCTTCTTTTCATTTTTCAGCCATTCCTCTGTGCCTTGTTTTCTTCTTCTATTTAATCAAGAGAGGGGTGGAATATCTACTTAAACAGTGTCAGATATGCACATCTGGATCACTTTATCCACTTCAGATATTGTATGTGATACCACTCCAGGACGAGATGACACACTGCCACCAACAGCCTTGTCTCTTCTCTCTGCAAGAGATGCCCAATGAAGGCAACTGACCCCGCCCTCATTGCTCCGAGATTTCCCTTCCTTCCAGTATGAACCCTATAAAGGCAGCTGTTCCCTGTAGAAGTATCTCAGTCTAGACCCTAGCATCCTACAGTATGGTGCTCCACGGACCGGCTCTTAGCATAGAGTAATCAGAGGCTAAAGTTCTTTTGCTGTTTCATCCCGTGCTTGTGACATTGAGTGCCTGTTTATTTTTCTGCTAATGCTATTTTTGGAACATAGCCACCGGTTGGTGATATAAGGTCTTATTGCAGCCACAGCTCCTCTCTGTGTCAGTTTTGCCTTTTTTGTTCACTATCTCTCTAAGAGGAGGTTTCCCTTTCTCATTCTTTAACTCCAGGCTATAATTTTGGTTTTTCACTTCTCTCATTAAACATTTCATGAACCTATGGTTCTTATCGTTCCTTCCCTTTTTCATACATGGGTTTTACATTGGTGAACATTCTGTTAAACTGAATTTTGAGTGTGTCTAATTTGATATTGCATATTATTCTTAAATTCTGAGTTTTATTTTGTTGTGATTTGTTCCTCTTAATTTTTGTTTTACTGTAAATGACTCATTGTTAATACTATTTTCTGTATAGTTTAATCTTTTGTACAGTTTAATCTTTTACTTTGTAAAATAAATAATTAATCACCCTGTAAATGTATTTATTAGCCAGTAATTTTTGGTAGTGTGTAGACTTGGGAAGGGCTGTTACGTTTTGGCTCTTTCTTCTAGCATTAAAATACAACAAAATCCTGCTCTTTGGAGTGGCGAGGAAGCAGAGATAACCACTGTGCAACATTCAAGTTTAATTTTGTTCTTAATTGTCTGACTTATAAAATTGTTCTGTTCTTAATTATTTCAGTTATCAAACATCTATGATACATACACTAAACTAACTTTTAAGTTATTGAAATTAGTAAGTAAATTGAAAACTGATGTAAAGGATATAGTGAGAGCATTAAGCAATGCAATAAAGTTCTCTATACAGCCTTCTCCGAGTATAATTACAAATTAATAAATGAAAACGGAAACATTCACTTATCCATGTTTAATTAACTTAACCCTTACAATGTGTTTGGGTTCATTTTGACCTGTTTCTTTGTTTAAGATCAGTAAAAGCACACTGAACTTAATCTGTTCATAATGAATTTTTGTGATTCAAATCACTGAACAGTAAAAAAATGTTAAATATTCCATAATTTGTAGAGCTTCTTTTTTTTAATTTTGATGTGACTTTTTGGCCCACCATTGACTTAATGGATTTACAACTGCAATTGCAGTAGTTTGTACACAACCCATTAAAAATTAGCCATGGGACGCTGCACAGACAGGGATCAGTCTTGTATACTCATGGTATTTTCATTGTGGTCAGCTAATATACCCCTCAAATGAAAATACCATTTTTATATTTTTTAACACTAGAATTACCAAAGCCTACGAAAAAACTCGTAATCCTGGCTCACCTTAAATCCATTCACACTTCTCCGTCAGCATCTTTTGTGTTGTAAATGTATCGATAAGCACAAGCAAAAAGCCTGCTACCCCATCCCCCCACCAATGCAGGAAGGACAAAAAACTTTCTCAGCTCAAGTGTTGTTTATCTGGGAGTGAGGTACCTGGAGCTGTATACGGTAAATAATATATCGTTATTTGGAACACATGCATTTCATGTGTGTTCCATGTCTATATGTAAGTGTAGGATGACAGGAAATGCAAGAAATGTTGAACACATACCTAAAAGACAAACTTTTTCATGTTTTTGTACTAATGACAATATTTTGACATGACGTGTATAATGTGTGAAGCCTGAAGTCCAAATTTCAAATGAACACTTTCGCAAAAGGTATAAGTATAACAAAACAAGTGTGCTTTTATTCAAGACTATAACAAAAGAAAAAGAAATCGGGTTAGTGTACTTTGTTGTCACGACTCCTTTGGTAATACAATGTTAAGAACTGCTGACTCATAAACAACAGGTTGCAGGTACGATCCTTGACCCATCCCAAAAGAAACGTTTTGAGTAGTGAGCTGATCCTATTATTACTTTTTTACAATAAAAACATAAATTTAATTTGAGTCTGTAACAGTAGGTGTAAATGTATGGTACTTGTAAAGGTTAGCATTTTTTATTTATTATTCATTTTTATTCTCTCAGTCGCGTTCACACTCCCCCTGATCTGACACTGCCCTTTTCAAATAAAGACGTGCTACAACAAAGGTGAACTCAGATGAGGATGACCATTCTACATTGGAGAAAGAGAACAGAGGCCCTCCCCGCAAGAAACGTCCACTCACATATAAGAACAATGGAACTGCACCAGGCATAAAGGAGAAAGATGGCACTGTTTGGATGCAGCAACAGGTTGGCCATCATCCTGCCAGTCAGTCTGCCCCACACCTGTCCTTCAACAAAACAGCACGGCTTACAGAGCTTGCCAAGGTATCGTGCAAAGTCCAGTTTGTGATTATGTTTTGAGAAGTCTTTATATAAAAACATTTATATATTACTTATATAAAAGCCAGAATCAATGTTATTTACCTTGATTTATTTACTTATCGGGGGGAGTGTGAATGCAACTGAGAGAATGAAGCTGAATAGTAATAATAATAAAAAAAAAAAAAACGCTAACCTTTACAAGTACCATACATTTACACCGGCTGTTACAGACTCAGATTAAATGTATGTTTTATTGTACTGTATAATAGTAACAATAAGAGCAGCTCACTACTCAAAATGTTTCTTTGGGGACGTGGCAAGGATCAAACCTGTGACCTCTTGATTATGAGTCAGCAGTTTTTACCGCTGTACTACCAAAGCAGTTGTGACAATGAAGTACATTAACTCAATTTATTTTTCTTCGGTTATAGTCTTGAATAAAAGGGCACTTGTTCCGTTATACTTGTACCGTTTTTGAAACTGCTTATTTGATATTTGGACTTAAGTCTTTACACATTATACACTTCATGTCAAAATTTTGTCATTAGTACTAAAACATGAAAAAAGTTTGTCTTTTAGGTATGTGTTCAACATTTCTTGCATTTCCTATATTCCTACACTTACATAGATCTTTGTAGACATGGAAAACACATGAAATCCATGTGTTCCAAATAACAATATATTATTTACCCTATACAGCTCCAGGTACCTCACTCCCAGATAAACAAGGCTTGAGCTGGAAGAGTTTTTTGCCCTTTTCTGAAGCAGTGGGGAGATGGGATAGCAGGCTTGCTGCTGCTTGTGTTGACTGACACATTTACAACACAAAAGACACTGATGGAGAGGTGCAAATGGATTTACGGTGGGCCGGGATTACAAGTTTTTTTGTAGGCTTTGGTAATTCTAGTGTTAAATTCATGCAGGGTGTAAAAGTTCTGCACATGCCACATGTGATGTCATGCCAGCCTCTCAAAGCATCATGGGGCACTATGGGAAAAATTTCCAGGAAAATATTCTGCAAACAAGGTCATTTGCAAATATAGAATACTCACTGTGAAAGACATTTTGGCAAATTTCACCATTCAGCACTATTTATCATATGTGTGCACTGTAACATTGCAACATTGTATTACCCTGCAATAGTTCCAAAGATATGAAACACATTAACAAGTTGAGATGTGGGTATTTCACCTCTTTCAATACATCCTTGTGTAGTTTTCCATCCATCCATCCATTATCCAACCCGCTATACCCTAACAACAGGGTCACGGGGGTCTGCTGGAGCCAATCCCAGCCAACACAGGACACAAGGCAGGAAACAAACCCTGGGCAGGGCGCCAGCCCACCACACCTTGTGTAGTTTTAAATAAGTCATTATTTCTTCCTACAAAACTGTATACTTTTAAGCAACGAGGAGAAATTTTTGCATATCACAATCAGTATCTGTAATTCTTTGTCAACAAGAAATGTTAAAGATCAAGCAATTGTCCCTTCACAAATTATGACAGAATCTTTAGTCCTCCTCCTTATACTTTTTTGCTTTTCTGTGTCAACTTTAGTTTTGAAGCTGTGTGTGTGTGCCTCCCTAAAGTCCTTCAATGCCATAATTAAATTTTAATAGAAGGATCAAGTTTTAAATCTCCATTTCTTGAACAATGCTACAAGGTAATTGATATTTAATTTTGTTGTTTTTTCAGCCCTTGTTAATTCCAATCATGTAGTTGTAATTATCAGTGGATTAGATGGACAGTTGTGACTTGCTGCTTTACCAATGTTGTCTTGTAGAACTACTAAAATTGATGACATATAAATATTACAGAATATTCTTGCATAATTATACGCAAAATATGAAGAAATGAATAAGGCCCTCAAAAGCCAACAAACAAATAAATATCTTCTAAAATGTCATGTTTACAATGTTGATTTTAGTGAATTACATTATTTTTATTTTGACAAATATAACACATATAATTTTCTAAAAAAAGAAACATACTTCTTAACTCATAATATTCTTTGGTATTTGGATTTCTTAATAACAGGAAAAAAATCTAGAAACTTAATTCCCTTGTTACACAGTTTTTATTTCATAGCAGTTTTTTTTTTTAAACTAAGAGTAACATATCATTCTGCAACCTACTACAATCAGATTCAGATTTACAGGGGATAGACTCTGTCCTGTACAGTTTTTTGTTATTTTTAGTTAAACAACTTTAATAGTATGGTTGGTGCAGTAGTTGGACATGGTACCTAGCAGCTTTTTATCCTTGTTCTTTGTTTTTGTTTGTATCCTGAATCATGGGTTCCAGCTCAATGATTTAGATTACCTTTCATATGCCTACTTTTTATGAGGATTTTATGGTTAGGTTTAGATGTTTGGAAACAACGCTGTATATCTGGGAAAGATGAATATGTCAGTTATGGGTGCACAAGTCTGTATTTTATTTTAAATGATCAAATGGAGCTTGTCACTGTTGCTCAGTTTAACTTTTAGAATGCCAAGCGTATAAATGAGAGTGAAATAATCTTAGTTCTTTTTCATTTACAATATTGTATATGGATGTGAGAAACATCTGATTTTCTGTTCTAAGTTTACTCTTACATTTATGTTTTTAGACAATCAGCTTATAAAATTATTGTTTGCATATGTGAAATGCCTTAATTTAAAAGCTGGCAACCTGCTGGTCTCTTTCTTGTGAATGCTGTGCTATTTCCCTTGGTTCCCTAATGGTAAACAGGTCGTGCAATTTGTAATTCTTTAGGCCTTTGGTCCTCCAGTTGTGATCAGAAAAGCTGTGTTAGTATAATAAAGTAAAAAACAAATTTGCTTTCTTTATATATGGTTGTGGCCTTTAGGGGACGCTCCAGCTCCCCAGGCCTGAAACAGACAGACACAAGTTCAGCAACACACAGGCTTTTATTTGGCTGTGGAAAACTCTTCCCAATCATGTCCCACATAAGTACAGTATCAAGCACAAATAAACAGTATTTAGCAGGCCAGTGAAACACTTTGTCTTCTCGCCTTTTGTTTTCTTCTCTCTCTCTCTCTGTCTCTCTCTGTCTCTCTCTGTCCATCTCCATTCCTCCTCCAGCAAGCTTTGTCACCTTTCTCCCGACTCTGGTTCCTGGAACTGTGGCAACAAGCTTCTTTTATGTGACACTTGGGAGTACTTCCGAGTGAGGCGGGAGCCTGACAAAGGAGGGCTCCCCAGTCATTGCAGCACCCCTTAGCAGCACACACAGGACCCAAAAAGGCTGAGTAACAGAACTCCATCTTCCATGAAGCCCTGTGGCAATCTGTGGTGCTGCAGCAACCCAGTCTTACAGAGTATTGATTGATCGTAATAAAAACTACATTCTAAACTGTATTCATATAATATTGTCATATGTGTGGGTCACTTGTTTTGTTCACATGGAATGTTTTAAGGGCTGCTTATTCATTTCCACATTTTGTCCTTGGACAGGAAAGCCTCAACCCAGAAGGAGAAGTCGGACTCCACCTCTTCTGGACTGCCAGCTTAAACACAGTTGCAACAGAAAGTTTTCATCTTTTTCAACATGAAACAGCAAGAGACAATCTATGTCTAATGACTATATATTCATTAATTTGTCACTTTAGCCTCAAAGGCTAAAAAAGGGGTTTTTGACCATGGAACTCTGTTACATATTAGGCTCTTTTCTTTACAGAGAAGATTTTACTAGACCTCAAAATATGTGGAAAAACATTATAAGTTAAGAAAAGAAATTCTAAATCCCTTCTTCTATAGGTTAAATTAAAGCATATTGAACAGAAAAGAAAAGGAAAATTTTCCAGTTGCTCTTCTTTTCTTCATACGTTTCAAAGCCAAATTGGTGTGTTTACATATCAGACCCTGTACACAGAAACACTGGGCAAAACTCAAGCAGCACCTGTGTGAATACTCCCCCAAAATTAGTAAAAGTGCAGTTGTATAGTATGTAACACACATTTTCACATTGTATACTTATATCAAAGACATGTTAATGCTTTGTGGTGGGCTGGCGCCCTGCCCGGGGTTTGTTTCCTGCCTTGCGCCCTGTGCTGGCTGGGATTGGCTCCAGCAGACCCCCATGACCCTGTCGTTAGGATATAGCAGGTTGGATAATGGATGGATGTTAATGCTTCTAATAATCCTTACATTTGAATAAATTACTGTTAGTGCATGAAATTGCAAAAACAATACACATTTTTAGAAGTATAGCTTCACAAGGTTTGCTGTACTATTCTCCTCTTTTGCTATGGTTTTGTGGTTAGGAAGAACCAAAATAATTAGGATAAATGCAAATGAATGTATATTGGGAGACAGAATTAAAATGAACAAAATCAAAGAAACTCTTTTAGAGGATCGTCCGACCTAATGTTTGTTAACAAATGCGTGATCTTGGTGATGATAAACCCTGTTTTAATTTCCAAATGTTAGCCATGTGTTTCAAGAATGATTATTATTGTCCAAAGAATTTCTGTAACTAAATACATTCAGACATTTTGGCATTAAATTATTTCCTCGGGTTGCTTAATTTCAATATTAAATATTCCCATCTGTGCACCTCACATCTCAGTTGTGTTACAGTGAAGTCTGTCTTCCTGGAAGTTGATACATGCAGTCATAACTCATTCCATAAGGGGGCTCCACTTTTTGATTATAAGGCTCACCAATACAGTATATGAAGTTTCATATATGAAAGATTATAAGAATAAACACAGGCTTTAATAATAAAAATAACCTTGTTCAACTAAACAAAAAACAAACGAAAAAAAGCTATTTTTCCATCAGTAAATTATTAATTATTCTAATGTGAGATGTTTGGGTGACTTCTGTTTAAGTCCAGACATTTAGACCTCTTTAACAAACTGCGTTGTTAAAAAATTCATTTTGTGTTACACTGGACAGGATCCTACTATCTTTGGTAGTGCATTTGAAATAATAGGGTTTATAAAGTCAAAGATGTTTGAGGTATAAGGATAGTGCATACAGTTCCTAAACCCCTTTAGCAAACTGCTGCAGTAAACAATTCATTTTCCTGTCTTCTTTTGTTCTGGACAAGATTCTACCATTTATGCTAGTGCAGGGGTGGACAATGTCAGACCTGGAGAGCCGCAATATCTGCAGGTTTTTGTTCCAACTCTTTCTTAATGAGAAGTCAATTATTGCTGATGAAGCACTTATTGCTTAAGTGTCATTTTAATGCTTCATTTTAGTGGTCATGCTTGTTAGGGTTCCCCACCCTTAATTGCTTATTTCAATCTTAAAAAGCTGCTGTCAGTGTTTTAATGGCTCCTTATTAGCCAAAAGATGTAAATGACAAAGCAACCAGCAGTTCTCCATGTAGCTTGTTTCTATTTACATCTGTGTGTGTACATCATGCACTGTTTGATTTGATAAAAACTTAAAATGATCCATTTTAGGCTTCAAATCGTTTGGATGATATCCTTGGAAAGGAAAAAATCTACGATATAAGAACCTTACATTGCAGGCTAATTAGCCATAGAATTAAATAAGGTCCAAGATTGGCAAGGATTGGTTTTTAATTAAGCAATTGAGTTGGAATGAAAACCTGTAGCCACTGTGGCTCTCCAGGACCAACATTGTCCACCCCTGTGATAGTGCAATTTAAATTATTCACTCCATAAAGTCTGAAATGTTTGAGGTCTAAGGACAGCATATATATTAAAAAATGAACATTTGAAATGTTATCTGACCACTACTTTTTTTTTTTTTTGCTTTCTCTTTCTGTCCCTCTCATTCTTTGACTTTTCTTATTCCATAGGACTTACAGATCAAGGAAGCACTTTTAAAAACAACCCAGGATAAACAGATAGGCAGTGATAGCTCTTAAGGAAGCTCAGTGATGTAAATTGGTTTAAATTACAGAATACAGAATGCATCCATCCATCCATCCATCCTCTTCCGCTTATCCGAGGTCGAGTCGCGGGGGCAGCAGCTTAAGCAGAGAGGCCCAGACTTCCCTCTCCCCGGCCACTTCTTCCAGCTCTTCCGGGAGAATCCCAAGGCGTTCCCAGGCCAGCCGGGAGACATAGTCCCTCCAGCGTGTCCTGGGTCTTCCCCGGGGCCTCCTCCCGGTTGGACGTGCCCGGAACACCTCACCAGGGAGGCGTCCAGGAGGCATCCTGATCAGATGCCCGAGCCACCTCATCCGACTCCTCTCGATGCAGAGAAGTAGCGGCTCTACTCTGAGCCCCTCCCGGATGACTGAGCTTCTCACCCTATCTTTAAGGGAAAGCCCAGACACCCTGCGGAGGAAACTCATTTCAGCCTCTTGTATTCGCGATCTCGTTCTTTCGGTCACTACCCATAGCTCAAGATCATAGGTGAGGGTAGGAGCGTAGATCGATTGGTAAATTGAGAGCTTTGCCTTACGGCTCAGCTCCTTTTTCACCACGACAGACCGATGCAGAGCCCGCATCACTGCGGACGCCGCACCGATCCGCCTGTCAAATCTCACGCTCCATTCTTCCCTCACTCGTGAACAAGACCCCGAGATACTTGAACTCCTCCATTTGGGGCAGGATCTCTCCCCCAACCCTGAGAGGGCACTCCACCCTTTTCCGGCTGAGGACCATGCTCTTGGATTTGGAGGTGCTGATTCTCATCCCAGCCGCTTCACACTCAGCTGCGAACCGATCCAGAGAGAGCTGAAGATCACTGCCTGATGAAGCAAACAGGACAACATCATCTGCAAAAAGCAGTGAACCAATCCTGAGTCCTCCAAACTGGACCCCTTCAACACCCTGGCTGCGCCTAGAAATTCTGTCCATAAAAGTTATGAACAGAATCGGTGACAAAGGGCAGCCCTGGCGGAGTCCAACTCTCACTGGAAACGGGCTCGACTTACTGCCGGCAATGCGGACCAAGCTCTGACATCGGTTAAATAAATTATTTTAGTGATTCACACAAAGTTCAATTCCCTTTTTATTAAAAAGGATATTAATAAGGGATAGTTTTATTTAATACATAAAATTGATAGAATATTGCTGGAAATGTATGTAATTCCTGCAACTTCCATTAGTCTTTGTAAACAATGTTAGTGAAGGGTCTGGAGAAATAAATATTTTTTTTTAATTTTGATATCATTTATTTTGTGTTGATAATTTTCCTTCTCTGTACAGTATATTTTTGAAAATGTAAAATAAATAAGATTTAAAAAAAATACAGGCAGAACTCAAACCACTAAACCACAATAGACCAATACTAACATCTTCTCTACTAATTATCAAATGTGAAATATCATTACGATTTTCTATTATTTTATTCACAAGTAAATTAATTTTTTTGGTGAGGATCAAATTTTCTGGGCCTCAGGGCCAAGAGATAGATTCATTAATGATTATTAATAAAAGTAAATTTTCTTAGGTTCACTGAAAATAGCCATGAATTTCTTGCCATTTAGTAAGTCACAGAAATGTACTGTAGCTTCATTGTTCTGCATGTACTTTCTATGCAAAACATAGAACTTTATTTGTCCCCAGGAGGAAATTTGACTTCTTACAGAAGCTCATTAAATAAACAAATTGATAAATAAATATTTATACACATACTATATATCCTGGGCATCACATTCTGCAACCAGCCCTGTAAGCAGTCCTCCAACCTGCAGGGAAATCTTGGGGGTTGGTGGCAAGATTGGCACTACAACACCATAAAAATGTCATGCAGTCTCTCTGATGGCTGTCATACTCAGGGAGTAGCTGGTGCTGTGGCGGATCAACCCCTTCCAATGGTGTCCAATGTCACTCCTTTCAATGAGTGTATTATGAGAGTCAGATTAAGGCACTCTCTGTGTGACTTGTCTTTTGTCTCAGTGTATGCTCCAACTGTGGTGAGTGATGTCTATGAGAATTGGGTCGGTCCCCAAGGGTCTGGTGACCGTGGTGAAAATGGCTCCATGTTCCTTGACTTTGTAAAATTACACACATCTGAATCTGTTCCTCGGAGGATTGCAGTCAGGGCAGCTGATGAAACGGTCCTTACGGATGACACTGCAATTGTGACCCACTTGGTTGGCTACTTTGAGCAGCTGTTTAAAGTGAATACTCTGGCTAGCATGTTGAACATCTCTGGGTCCACAGTTCTTGAGGTTGATCCTTCAATTAGCTGTGGACCACGCAATATTACTGAGATTACACAGGTGGTGAAACAGCTGAGGGTAGGGATCTCTGGTATCTGAGGTGAACTTCTCCATGATGGTGGTAAGGCTGTTCTCCTTGCATTGCAAGCAATCTTTGGTTCCATTTGGGAAGCAGGTATCATCCCAACTGACTGGAAAACAATACTTGTTCTCCCAATCTAGAAAGGGAAGTGTGATTACCTGGATTGCGACAACTACAGGGGGATAATACTGCTCTTGGCGCCGGCTAAGGTCCTTGCTACGGTCATCTTCAATAGGATCTATAATAACTTGCTCACCTACCAGTGACTGGACCAGTCTGGCTTTACATCTAAGAAGTCTGTCATGAAATGCATCCTGGAACTGAGGGTTCTTATAGAGCACAAATGCAAATGTTGGCAGAGTGTCTTTGCAGCCTTTGTTGATTTTTATAAATCATTTGACCCAGTTGATTAAGCTGCCCCGTGGAACATCATGAGACTTTGCGGTATCCCCCCCAAAGTTGCTGGATATCATGGCTGCCCTGAACACTGACACTGTGAGTGCTGTTAAGAGTGGAGGCAGAACCTCTGCGCTTTTCCCAGTTGCTTCTGGAGATCATCAGGGGTGTGTTCTTGCTCCTACTCTGTTCAATTCTTGCATGGACTGGGTGTTGGGCAGGGTTGTGGGGCCCAGTGGCTATGGAGCATCTGCTGGTGAAAAAAGATTCACTGATTTTGACTTTGCCGACGTTGCTGTGATCTTCACAGAGTTAATGGAGTTGCTGATCGGCGCTCTCGTGAGACTGAGCAAGGAATCTGAGTGTCTGGACTTGCAAGGGTCCTTGATAAAATCTTGGGCACAGCCATCAGCAGTGTCTCTGTCTGCAAAGAGAATGTTGACCTTGTCAAGAGGTTTTCTTAACTCGGCAACATTCATGTATCTGGTGTCTCTTCCTATGAAGTCAGTAGACAGATTGGGAGAGCATGGGGGTTTATGAGGTCACTGAAAAAAGGAGTTTTTGGCGCCCCCGATATCTTTGCAAAAGGACAAAGGTCCAAGTCTTTAGAGTCCTGGGGCCTCATGTATAAATAGTGCGTACGTATAGAAATGTTACGTAAGAACGTTTCCACGTTCAAATCGTGATGTATAAAACCTAAACTTGGTGTAAAGCCACGCATATTTCCATGGTAGCTCATACCTTGTTGTACGCAAGTTCTCTGCTCGGTTTTGCAGACTGGTGGCACCCAGCATCAAAGCAGTGCTACTGTTCCTGTGTAGTTTATCTTTCTTTTTCAGATCCACATCCCTGACGCGGCTTTATAAATACACTGAAATTAACTGCATATTGCTTATTAGTTTAATGAATCTGATTGTAATTAATCTGTAACAATATAATGGTCCACAGAATGGTCAAACTATTCCAAATACAATAACTGCTTTAGTGTTGTTACTTTCACTGCACCTTCTTGTTCTTCTATCAGCTGCTCGCATTAAGGGTTGCCACATCGGATCATCTTTTTCCATATTACTCTCACTGCACCACTCGGAGTATTTATATCACTGTTTCTGAGTGTGAATCACAGCTGTACAGCAGCTGATTGGAAAGAGAATTATCAGTATACAGTAATCCCTCCTCGATCACGGAGGTTGCGCTCCAGAACCCCCCGCGATAGGTGAAAATCCGTGAAGTAGAAACCATATGTTTGTATGCTTATTTGTATATATTTTAAGCCCTTATAAACTCTCCCACACTGTTTATAAATATTCCCCACACAGTTATACAGCATAAACCCTTTGTATTCTCTTAGATATTAGGTAAGATTCATTGAAATTATGTATGTAAACACACTGTTTATATACAGTAAAACCTACATATTATTTTCAAGATATCGAGCGTCTCTGATATCACATATGTTACAGCCGTTACGATAGACAGGCCACTAGCAATAAATACGTACAATGCAAGAAAAATTGTATACAGTAAATGTGTGTACAGTGACACTAAACGTATGTACATGTACGAAGTACTGTACGTAGAAAATGAATTATGGTTACTCATCAACAATGATACAACGACTTGTCAGATAAGGATGAGTTTAGTTTTACTGCACAACAAAGGAGAGCGTCACAGCTCTTCTAAAGGAGCCTCTTCAGGCGACTGTGTAGCACCGCCGTTCTTCTTCCGGCATTCTTCAATCCAAATCCCTAAAGCAGATTCCATCCGGACTACTGCCTTATTATGTCCACTTACAACTCGTTTTGCACCCTGGTTAAAAGGAAACTGCAGCCGTAGATCTTATATTCTTTTCCTCCTTTTTAAATAAAAAGAATCGTGGACTAATTGATGCCGTAATGGTGTCCTACAGCGGTGTAGCTTTTCCCTTCTTTCAGCATATCCAAAACTTTTACCTTTTCGGCAATCGTTAGCATCTTCCATTGGCATTTGGGCACGGCCCCTGAAGCAGTAGCAGGAGCAGATTGTTTTGGAGCCATAACGAAGGGCTTGACTACGCACAAAGATAAATGCAAAAGAGTACAAAAGTTAACTCTTTACACAGCGAAACACATTGATGCTGAATGAGCGAGATGAGACTTCCTTGTTAACCGCGCAGAATCGAATTTAGTGCTCACTCGCTGAGCCAATTAGCACACAGGGACTTAACTGCGTGCTCTGATTGGTTAGCTTCTCAGCCTTCCGCCAACAGCGTCCCTTGTATGAAATCAACTGGGCAAACCAACTGAGGAAGCATGTACCGGAAGTAAAAAGACCCATTGTTCGCAGAAACCTGCGAAACAGCGAAAAATCCGCGTTATATATTTAGATATGGTTACATATAAAATCCGCGATAGAGTGAAGCTGCGAAAGTCCAAGCGCGATATAGCGAGGGATTACTGTACAGCATCAAGCACACACTGCCACAGCCATCGCTATTTGAACTGCTCTCATCCAACAAATGCTTCATAGTCATTCCTGTACTGACCTCGCGGTTAAGAAACAGTTTCATCACAAGAACACTAAACGCACTCAATCAGTCCATCAAGTGCTCCTTGTAGAACTGTCTGTACTTATAAGTACAATCACCTCACTGTAAACTTGCGATACATAAATAATATTGCACAACCTGAGCCACTTTATAAAGTGCATATTTACATATGATGACAATATCATTTTTAAGATGAAATGCAGCAATATATGTTTATTATATTATACAGATAAAACTTTAACTTTAACTACACGGTGCTGCAGCTCTAGCTAGGAGCTGGAACTTAGTTCACGGATTGTTCCTGCCTCGCACTGTATTCTTGCTGTGGCTGGCGCGACACTGGAAGGAATGATGGATAGAATAATTAAACATTAGGAATATATTTTAATGTTCCTTAAAAGTTTTGAAGAATCAGCGTTCTAAGCTTACAGATGGCTTAAATCTATTATAGAGCTGATTGTGTGGCGACTGGGTACTTGGAGAAAGAAAAGTAAGGACAGGACTTGGGGGTTAGTACATTTGAAAGAGACAGTACTTCTGTAATAAAGTATTTCATCGAAGGTCACGCATGGCGCAGCAAGCTTCTTGCGTGAGACATGAACAATCACTGCACCACGTGTTCCCATGTTTAATAACATGCTTTAATTCCTATCATCATGACAATGATATCATGTATACTTCTCAGTATTTTAATTATTCAGAGAGATGTAATATTATGAATGTAATGGATTCTGTGTCCTTTTGGAGGAAGAGAAAGCCCAGAAGCACGTAGTGATTCACGCACATAGAAGATCAAATACAAAACAAAGCATTTAACGTGCTACTTTTGACTACGATGAGATTTGAGAAACTAGTAAATTAAACGATCTTAAGATGAGCTTTATGATGTTCTACTTTAATGACAAAATAAAATATGTGATTAAAGTGGAAATTTCGAAATTAAAGTTGACATTTCGTGCTTTTTCCCCACTGTGTGCCTTTATTTTTCTCTGTACCCTAATAAGCTTTCATTTGACAGTCAGAAGGTGGGCTACGACTCGCCTTTTCACTGCGACATTGATATGTGACAACTTCTTTTTTATTTCGGGTACTGTGCGACTTTGTGAACTTGAGCTTTCGAGTTTCTCCGACACTCTGTCACTCGATCAAATTCCTTTTGTTGTTTATACCAATGTTTAAACCAACAAATAGTAAGTTTTTCCTTGCCTCCACTTGGTATTCACTGAAATTCTTCTATTTTCCCTCGTACTTTTGCCATTGTCTTTTCACAGAAGGCTGATCTTAAGGGCTATTTATATTGATTTGCATATTCAAAGAGGCGTAATTCTGGGAGGAGACAGGGCGGGACAGCAGGCGTGTGCACTTGTGTTACTTTTCACGCTGACTGGAATTTATGTAGCGGAAGAACGTCGAAGACGCACAGATTTATGCATCTGTATTTTTTTGTGTGTAAGTACATTTCCGCTTTGTGTTTACGTCATGTTATTGTGCGAATTCTACACACTGCGTTATGCATGAGGCCCTGGTGCTTTCTGTTTTGCTATATGGTTGCGAGACATGGACACCATCCAGTGATCTGACATGAAGATTGGACTTCTTTGGTACAGTGTCTCTTCGGACAGTCCTTGGGTACTTCTGGTTTGACTTTGTGTGAAACAAGCAGTTACTCATGGAGTCCCAAATGAGGCACAATATCTGCATTGTGAGAGAGTGTCAGTTATGGCTCTATGGCCATGTGGTGCTGTTCCCCGAGGATGATCCGACTTACAGGATCCTCATTGTCAAGGACCCGAGTGACTGGACCAGGCTAAAGGGATGCCCACTTAACACCTGGCTTGGCAGATAGAGGGTAATTTTTGGAGGGTGGGACTGGAGTGCGTGTATGCCTGGGGGATTGGCAAACAGGATCCAGAGCCGTTTTGTTATGTGGTGGGTGCGGCAATGCGCTGTACCAGTACATGCT
This sequence comes from Polypterus senegalus, assembly GCF_016835505.1. Classification (NCBI taxonomy): domain Eukaryota; kingdom Metazoa; phylum Chordata; class Cladistia; order Polypteriformes; family Polypteridae; genus Polypterus; species Polypterus senegalus. The sequence continues at coordinate 119,149,284 of NC_053157.1, read as the reverse complement.
CCCTAACCTGACCTGATCTATTTGTAGTCATCATTCTATTATGAACTTCTTCGATGATGACTTACAGTAGACATTTTTAAGAAATTATGGTACCTGTGAAGTATTAACGCAGAGTATAGTACAATTAAAAGATACCATGAGATACAATACATGCAATGACAATCATAACAAATTATAACCAACAATAATAAACAAATAGTAGAAAATAGGCATTAAAACAGAATAAATTGTAAGATAACAGGCAGGACACAGAGATATCAAGACCTATTTGAAGGCAGCCAGTGTATGTAAAAATAAATACATCGAATGCCATTAATGAAGAAAGCCAAAAGAAACTAAGAATTCTTTGCACATATCACCATGCAGCATGATGTAAGGAAAGAAAACTGTCTCAGCTGACAAAACTACAGTTTCTCCAATGAAAAAGAATTTCTTATATTATTATGCAATGAAATTATGTAACAACATTGACAAGTTGTATCAGCCTGGGGATAACATTGTTGAGTCAGCAGAAGTATGAGTTGACATTCCATACTCACCTGAGTAGCTTCAGTTTCAGCTGCAGAGGAGCCTATGAAAATAAATAACCCGCCTGCCACAGTTGTACGATCTTCAACAAGTGTGCCCAGTGAGTTGTCCTTTTAAAGACCGCAAGCAACCAAAAAGGGCAAAGAAATAAACAAGAATCCATCAAGTTGGCACTAGTACAATGTTGCAATAACATCAATGAATTAATGTATGTAATTAGGCATTCTAATTTTTAATGTTACACTTAATGTTATAACAACAAAATTAATTTATATAGCAAGTTTTCATACAAAATGTGCAGCTCAAAGTGTTTTGCATGATGAACCTACATGTTTGATAGGACAGTATGGAATTTGCTGGGAGCAAAATTATTTTGAGAGCTGTAGAGATTTTAATGGTTGTATTTGGGGTTTAGTCAGAAAAACAGTCAGGAACATTAAGTTGGTAAACTAAAATATTTTTTTTTGTGAACCAAAGTTGAAAGTCACGAAACCTAATAAAACAGATTTTTTTGTTGTTCCTCACTGTCTTTCCTCAAAGTGATCCCATTTCGGATTCTTTGCTGTGAGGGCTGTCTTATTTTTAATGCAAGCATGCCAGTACACTAGAAAAAACACAAGAAATAAAAATGAACAGTTCATAGGAACAAAATAAAAACATAGAAATTATAGTAAATAGTAAATGTTTTAAATGGGAATAAAAAACTGTATACACTGTACATTGTGAAAGTGAGATGGGGAACAACCAATTTGGTACCCTTGTTAACATCTCCCAGCCCAATAAAATAAAACTGGGTGTTAAAACCACAAGAGTATTGGGGAGGACAGACAGACTGGCCCTCCTCAATTATACTCTGTGTTGGGAGAAGACTAAAGAAACCTAGTGTTGCTAGGGGGAGCGCCTCAGGGAATCCTGAAGACCTTTGAGTGCAGGCCGGATAACTCAAAAAGAGTAGTGAGGGCTTACTCGCATGGGTTTCCTGATCTGGGCATGAAAGGCCCCTGCAGTCAGTATATAGTTTGCCTTGGAGTTAGGAGAAAGCCATTGCTAAGTGGCTCAGCAAGGAAAGGAGACTAGAGGGTAAACAGACCGGCCTGAAGGTTTAAGTTTTTGTTATTCTTAAGCCCTTATGATTTAATGGGGCCCTATTTTTGAATGTTCATGTGCTTTGGGTAGAAAAACCTTTTTGGGTTTGGTGATGAAGCATGAACCAGTACCCCCTATAGTACACAATATATATGTAGAACCTTCTTGTTCTTCTTCCTCTTCATCCTTTCCCACTTGTATGTGGGTTTGATGTGCTTAATCAACTTGCCCAAACAATCAAGTCCCTTTCCTTCTAGTCTTCTTTTAGTTTATCCATCCACCTCTGCTTTGGCCTCCCTCTCTTTCTCTTCCTCTTTATTTCTGTTCTTTTCACTTTTGTGCCCAAATATTCTTTGCCTGTCCTCATTACACGTCCATACCACTTCAACCTATTTTCCTGTATTTTCTTAGACATGTCCCCCATTATTGTTGTACCTCTGATTGTCTCATTTCCTTACACTGTCCTTTTTTAAGCTCCACACAGCCATCACAACAATTTCATTTCTGCAACATCTAATTTCTCCTCCTGTGCTGCCTTTACTACCCATGTCTCAGCTCCATACATCCATCCATCCATCCATTATCCAACCTGCTATATCCTAACTACAGGGTCATGGGGGTCTGCTGGAGCCAATCCCAGCCAACACAAGGGAGCAAGGCAGGAAACAAACCCCGGGCAGGGTGCCAGTCCACCGCAGGCTCCATACATCATTGCTGGTTTTACCATTGATTTAAAAACCTTACTTTTAACCTCCAGCTTAATTGTTTGATCACACAATACTCTTGATACTTTTTTCCAATTATTCCATCCAAACTGCACTCCATTCAAGGGTTATTTCTGCATCTAGTTTTCCATCTTGCACTACCACTGATCCTAGATATTTAAATGTATCCACTTTTCTCAATAGTTTCGGAGTCCTGATCAACATTAAACTTCATACATTCTGTGTTCTTCCTATTTATCTTCAATCCTTTACCTTCTAAATGCCTTCTCCATTCTTCCAATTTCTTCCCCACTTTCTCTTTTCTGGTGTTATACAAAACAATGTCATCAGCCAAAAACATGCACCCTTGGGAAATGCCAATCCTTTCAAATACAATATTTGATATATAATTACACATTTATTCTAAAATCACAATAATGGTAACATACCCTGTAGTAATTGCATATAACCTGCTTCGTGCAACTATTAGGAATCCCACTAAACTTTGAAAACCGTATATACAGTACATGGATTCATCTTTATGCAAAGATATAGGCAGTGGATACCTTTAACCAATGAAAAACAACTTCTTTTCTGTGTCCTTAACATGCAGTTGTATCTATCTGCTTATTTACTTACTTTTGTCTCTGCTCAGTCCTTAAAGGCTTTGTGTGACTGCCAAGAACGATTAAACAAAGCATTAAGCTGTTTATCCTAACAGTTAAACCATTCTCCCAAGCTTGTGTTAATGTGCATCATTTCTGCTTGTACTGCTTGACCTCTGTCTACTGCAATTGTAATTACCCAAGACTATCACAAAGGGGACTCATCTAACCATTTAATCATCATCACTAAAAGAAATGCTTTGAGAAAATGACATGTATCATATAAATAAAGTGTAGTACACTTAATCATTGGAAAACCTTTTTTTGTTTTAAATCGCACATCCAGTGCTTTTGGTGTTAGGCATTGAGGAATTTTGTCAGTGTGTGCCTGTAAAAACACACTGTGCTGCTTCAGATCATATGGAATGACTGATGCATTTGTGTTTTTCCCCATTTTGTCTACTTATTTGTTCCACCTTCCATTTTTGTGCAGTTACTCTATTACTTAAGTTTTTATTATTTTAATTTTATTTATGTCTAACTGGACAGCCAGCATCCTGTGTCCAAACCCAGCAACAGGTTGCTCTCTATGGGGAGTATGCACCTGTATATTTTCCTATTGTCTGCATGGGAATTTCCCATGTTATCCTCCAAAGATGAGTGTTTAGTTGGCATTTCTAAATTGGCATGAGTGGACCCAGAAATGAACTGGTGCCTTGTCATTCATTGATTTCTGCATTGAACCCACATCCCCCACTTTGGCACTGTATTCGATTAGGAGGGTGTGAGAGTATTATTTTATGACATTTTATATCATGTTATGTTTCCAGACAGCAGAGTACCAAAGAGGTTAGTGCAGTTGCTTCATGGAGTCAGGGTCCCAGATTCATATTTCAACCTCTTCATTGCCCATTTAGAGAACGCATACTCTAGTTGTGTTACATTTTTTTCAGACACTTCAATTTTCCTCACATATCTAAAATGAACATTGAACTTGTGTGTTACATTAGATAGCAAATCTTGTGTTACCCATTAATCTATGGTGAGCTTGAGTGTGTATGTTAGCCTATATCCGGATGGACTGATGCTCTATTTAAGGTTGGTTCATTCCTATTGCATTATGTTAGGATCGGCTCTGACATGATTTAAGCAGGTCTTAAACAGTATTGGACTGATTTGAATGTTTCTTCATTTTAAACATATTCAGTTCTGTATGCACAATTTAACTGTTGTTATCCATCCATTCATTATCCAACCCGCTATATCCTAACTACAGGGTCATGGGGGTCTGCTGGAACCAATCCCAGCCAACACAGGGCATAAAGCAGGAAACAAACCACGGGCAGGGCGCCAGCCCACTGCAGGGCACACACACACCAAAGACACACTAGGGACAATTTAGAATCGCCAATGCACCTAACATGCATGTCTTTGGACTATGGGAGGAAACCGAATCACCTGGAGGAAACCCATGCAGACATGGGGAGAACATGCAAACTCCACACAGGGATGACCCGGGAAGCGAACCCAGGTCTCCTAACTGCAAGGCAGCAGCGCTACCCCACTGCGTCACCATGCTGCCCAACTGTTGTTATACATATTTAAATTAATCAGACTAGTTAAATGTTATTTTATACCTAAAATACCTTAATTCTTCTTTTTAAAAGAATCAAATCAAATCAAATAGCCTTTTATTGTAAATTCACTATATGTACAGAACATACAGAAGAATTGAAATACTGTTTCTCTCTCATCTTCATAGTACAATAAAATAGAAAATATAAAAAGTATAAGTATAACATAAGATAAATAAAATTAGAACTTGTAAAGTAAACCTAAGTACAATGTGCAATTATCAGTAGTGTAAAAGCCACTTACAGTAAAAAGTGAGAAGGTGCATTATAGAGTAGCTTATGAGATGTACAAAAAGACAGGTAGCAGCAGATGTAATATTGAGTCTTTATATAATACCAGCTGAAGTTGAGTACTTGGTAGATAATGACTCTTGTTATAGTCCAGGGGCAGGGGGCAAGGGAGGAAGATAGTGGACAGAGTTCAACATCCTGACAACATGGTGGATGAAGCTGTTTGACAGTCTTGTGGAGCGGGCCCAGAGGCTCCGGTACCTTTTCCCTGAGGGGAGGAGGCTGAAGAGGGAATTAAAGGGTGGGAAGAGTCCTCAGCAATGCTAATGGCTCTACGGGTGAGGCGGGTGTGGAAAGTATCCTTGAGGGAGGGCAGTGGGGCACCAATGATCTTACTGGCTGCATCCACTATGCTTTGCACGGATTTCCTACAGGAGGCAGTTCAGCCTCCATACCATACAGGGATGCAGCTAGTGAGGATGCTCTCGATTGCGCCCCAGTAGAAAGAGCACAAGATGGGGGGAGAAACTTGGGCTCTCTTCGGTTTGCGTAGGAAGTAGAGGTGGGTTTGAGCTTTCTTGGCCTCTGAGATGTACATCCCCAGGGACTTGGTCCTACTCACCCTTTCCACAGCTACACCATCGATGTAGGTTTAGCTCTGTGAAAAATCCCCCCTTACATTCTTATTTGAAAATTCTCTTAGCTATCGCTCTGTAAGGGAAAAGAAAAAAGTGCTTCGTAACTGCCTGTCTGTTAAACTATGACATTCTGACTTCATTTGCACCAGGGCATTTATGTAAAAAAACAGAGATTACATTTAACTTTATATTTTATTCTCTGATAGTTCACCTACAAGAAGTCTTATTTCTTTTAACCATGTGTTTACCCATGACTCATAATAATTAAATATATTGGTACTTTAACAGCAGAGGGATGTTTCTGGACTATACCGTTTATCTGTTTGATGCATTTCAGTTACATCAATCACCAAAGTCAATGTATATAAATGAACCTATCTGATTAAGGGAAGCTTTCTATTATATTTCTTCAGTGTACCATGTTGCGTTAAATAAAGCATGTGGGGATCTATCAGTTGGTGTTAATAAAAGATGGCACGTTGGAGTTTGTTTAGAGTGATAGCTCAAGACTCTTTTTTATTTACTGAGTATTTTCCGAAACACACCCATATTGTCTTCTACGATGTTTAAAAGGATCTATTTTTTTTGCAGATTGCATATGCTGTTAATAAATGCTGCTTCACACACATCATATGTTCATCTAAAGACTAGGTGGTGGCACTCTTTTCTATAGTGCAGGTTTGAGAGAAATAAAATAATTTAAAAAATGGTTTTACTATAGAGTTCTAATCAGAAATTCAAATAGCTGCCATACTGTATTGTAATTATACACTACTAGGGATCAAATTTCATCTTTTTTTGGTGTACCCCTTTTAATTACTTATACAATCTCTATATATATAATATACAATGTCTGTCCGTATGTCTATCCAGTTTTCATGAGAGAACTGTTTAACAGGTTTAGATCGTTCTTTTTTCTACAATTTGCTTGAACATTCCGGTTGATTTTGTGACTTCTCTCATTGCATTATGTATCATAGTTTGCTTGCGGTACTGACTTATTTGTGTAAATCCGAGAGACATGCAACGAGCAGAGGGGAGAGGGGCGAGGCCCTCCTCACTCATGCACAAGCCTCGGGGCGTGTACCTTACCTCTGCTTAGCTAGCGAATGAGTGAACTACTTAACAGATTTAAATTGTGTTTTTTTCTATAATTTGCTTGAACATTCCAGTTTATTTTGCGACTTCTCTCATCATACTAAGAATCTTAGTTCACTTGCAGAAGCGATATATTTGTGCTAATGCGAGACAGAGGCTGCGGGTTGTTGAAAGGGTGAAGCGTGATGTCAGGAGACGGGAACCGGGCAGGGCCCTCCTCACTGTCCTGTTTCACTATTACGCATGGCTAGTATTAAATAAAATGCAAAAATATACGGAAAGAAATTAAATGTATGGTCTGAAAAATTCTCACCTGGATGTTGGTGCCAGGGTGTGGAATAAGACCTTATCCTTGTTGTTTCAAAATGATTTTCTTTCTATTAGTTAATGATCAGAACATCGTAACATAAAACTTTCAGGCATACTTACTGCAATTCAGGGTTGCAGGAGGATATTCTGTTCTGGCAGCATTAAGTACAAGGAAGGAAGCAACTTGTCTCATGGCAAACGTCCATCACTGGTCCCAGTCTTGAAAACAAACACACACAAATACACACACTGGGTAAATTCAGAGTTACCAGTTATCTTAACATGCTTGTCTCTTGGATATGAAAGGAAAGCTGGAGTAATAGGAGAAAAGCCCATGCAGACACAAGGTGAAAGAAGGATGCTAACTGCTTCACCATTCTACCTTCAAAATATTATTCTTAACCTTATTTTTTTCATTGAAGAATTTAATGATGTTTATTAATGTACAATTTACTAAAAATCAAAATAATAATATATGATAATAACAGTAGACGGCACGGTGGCGCAGTGGTAGCGCTGCTGCCTTGCAGTTAGGAGACCTGGGTTCACTTCCTGGGTCCTCCCTGCGTGGAGTTTGCATATTCTCTCTGTGTCTGCATGGGTTTCCTCTGGGTACTCCGGTTTCCTCCCACAGTCCAAAGACATGCAGGTTAGGTGCATTGGCGATTCTGCATTGTCCCTAGTGGATGTGTAGGTGTGTGTGTGCCCTGCGGTGGCTTGGTGCCCTGCCCAGGGTTTGTTTCCTGCCTTGCATCCTGGGATTGGCTCCAGCAGACCCCTGTGACCCTGTAGTTAGGATATGACGGGTTGGATAATGCGTGGATGGATAATAACAGTAGAGCACAGAGTATTATGTGACACTACTTATATACAGAATAAATAAAATCCTAATTTTAATGTGGGCCTAACTATACAGGAGTTCTGTGTCTCAGCAGGGTGGCTGGTCCACTTACTTTTCAGCAGTCCCCCTCTCTCAAGTCTCCAATTGCTCTCACCTTTCTTTCACCAAACCTTTGGCCTCTGTTCTTCTCACCAACTACCAACTATCCTTCCACATCTCATGTTAAAATTAATTGGAAGGGGTAGTTAAGCCCAAGCCAGAATCTCCCACTGTGCAGAGTTAAGTTACTCAAAGAAAGTAATCTATTAAAAATTACTAATTTACTTTTCCCATATTGTAAGCTTTACTCATTACTTCTTGCAAAAAGTAATCCCATTGCTAATTACTTTTATGTTACTCTATAAATCCATGCAGATAGGTACCAATTGGTAACCAATTTGTCACCACAAAGATGACAACTAAATATCCTTTCAGTATTGTAATAAGAAAACCTGTAACCCAGATCAGTGGACATTAATTTAGTATGTAAACTGCATAAATTACTTTAGCACTGTGCCATTTCAGATATTCACAAGAAGAATTCCTAATAAAAAAGAAATAATAATAAAACAAACATAACAAATAACAAGGAGTGGGAAATTTGCAAATTATTGCTAATTTTGCAGCTGGCAGTTAAGTCCACTTATCGATCAGTTAGAGCAGCTACCTGAAGTGTTAATCGTGTAACACAATCAATATTCCAGTGTTTCAGTGTATTTGCTCTTCTCATTGGCTTTCCACAATCAAAAAGGTACATGGTGATCAAAAAAGATATAAACAACATATTGTAAGTAACAATCTTACATTCAATAACAATTAAGGTAAAGATGTAGTTACCTTACCTAAACACAGACCTCTCCTCCATTTTTCGACAGAAAATAATCTGAATGCATGGTGGGAAATGGTGCTACATATACAGGATGCTTATAGCAACCTCCCTTCTTTTTATTGGATATTGAACAGTTTTTTGGCTGAGAAGAAGCTAGCCTGATGTGCAGAATAGTGGAGGAATGCCTCAGACAAGGGTGGAGCACACAGTGTTTGCTCTGTAGAGTATTTACTGGGCATTCCCTCTGCAAGACATTCCATCTCCTGGGCATCAAGGTGGCACAAAGAAAGTAAGCCATCAGGAAAAGCATGGGTGCAGCGAAGAAGGTCTCAAGTTGACTGTGGATAAGAAGAAATGAATTGTGGACCAGCGCTACTCAGACACAGCTGGTGGTCTGATCAACCTCTGAGGGCATATGATGTGGAAAGACCCAAAACACCCAATGACATCCTTAAGATGCATAGTCTTTTGACTAAATGTTGTCCATTGTAATAAACAAAAATGTCAATGCAACTAATGTTTAATAAGTGTTCCTGGATAGACACTATTACTGGGTAATATAATTAGTAAGATCACAATAAGACATTGCTTTGCACTGCGTTACCCTAACTCTGCTTCTGAGGACATCCCAAGGGGACAACTCCTGACATGTGACATAACAGACCATAGGGGTGATGGTGCAGTTTCACTGTCAAAAGTGGCCATTGTCAGCATACTCTTTTCTTGGGAATTTTATGGTCTAATTTCTGTTCTTTGGTTCACTGAGGTTTTGGGAAGGTTCTCCTACAAAACAATCATTGTTTTATTGCCCACTTGAAGTTTATAATTGCTTATTTTCAGTGTCTGAGATTCTTTATGTTGGGAAGTGGCAACTTTTTTCTTCTAATTAATGCTACATAAATGGCTGATGAAAGTTTGTAAAAGATGAGTAATTTAAAAACACATGCACAATATGGATCTTCCCAGACTCAGTGCCAAACAAACGATCCTGATGGACTCAATAGTCTCCTTTTGTTTGTCAAGTTTCTAATATTTCTTATGTAATTTCCTTCTCTAAATATCCCAACAAAAGTCCATCCATCCAATATCTAAACTTGCATCAGGCACAAGATGGGAACAAGCACAGGATTACAAGCCAGTTGTGCACAAATACACATTCAGTCTTGCAGAGCCAATTAAAGCTACCATTTGTCCTACATGTACAGTACATCTTTAGCATGTGTGAAGAAATCTGAGCAACAAGAGAACATGTAAACCTCACACCAATAGCTGAGTAGGGTATCAAGTCTAAGTGCTTGGAGCTATATGCCAATAACAATAAGAAGTGCACTGCTTTCTCAACCCCATTTTGTTTATGCAATGTCATCACTGATATTTTTTTTAATAAAGCCCCCTAAAGCCAATAGATACTGCAGAGAATACTGAGTCAGTCAGTCATTTACCAACCCGCTACATCCTAACACATGGTCACGGGGGTCTGCTGGAGCCATTCCCGGTCAGCACAGGGCACAAGGCAGGAACAAGAACAGGGCACAAGGCAGGAACAAACCCTGGGCAGGGCGCAAGCCCACCGCAGGGGAATACTGAGTGAGTCTCTGTATTTGAATTATGTTTTTCATATTAAAAGAAGAAGAAGAAAAAACTTCTCCATGTCTATGATTGGAGAGCAACCCTATGGTTTCTTTCTTTTGTTAATAGTCAAAGGTTCTAAATATAATAAATAATCAATGCATTGATATAAAACCAGGTCTTATAAATTAGAGAATATTATTAATTTCATTGTTTATGATAACAATACCAATAACGACATTACAGAACTGACCAAATCTAAAATACATGTAAACAAATTCTATTAAGTGAAGGTGCTTTTAAACATTGTAGCAACCCTGGGCACTAAGATTTACACTGTTTATTTTAAATGGGGATGCCTGGACATCACCAATACTAAGGTAAAATTGTAAAAAAATGTACTCAATAAACTATTTACCACATATTTATACCTGTTTACCAAATCCCACCCAATATTCCAACACACAAGCTGGTAACAAACACAATCTAAGAACACAGTCTAGGTTACCAGATGAAGTTGATCTTGAGGTATGGAAAAACACCCAAGAGGGGAGTCATTTGGAAAATGTTAACTTTGTCCTGTCATATTTTCAAATGTCCACTATTTATCTGTAATGGAAGGAAGGCATTCTATGCAACAACAGCTCCATACAAACAAATCCAATGGACAATCCAAATGATGAACAAAGAAAATAAATCCAAAATGATATGTAATCCAAGAAAAATGAATGGAAAATGGTTTTCAGCAGCTTTGATACACAGTATAAACATAAAATGAGAACAAGCTTTCATCAAACTGGCAGCCTTTAAAATGTTGTGGCTTGGAAGTTGTCTCTTCAGTGGTCCCTGCAGGTGAAGCAATGATCCCACAGCATGCAGAGTTGAACTGAACTGTTCCTTTTGGTAGTGCCACTATAAAAAAAATTAAATACGGTGTTTTGAACTATCAAAACTTTATTAGATAGATAGATAGATAGATAGATAGATAGATAGATAGATAGATAGATAGATAGATAGATAGATAGATAGATAGATACTTCATTAATCCGAAGGGGAAATTAATATACTCCGGCACCAGCATACTGATGATAAAAAATATATATATATTAAATTAAAGAGTGATAAAAATGCAGACATAACAGACAATAACTTTGTATAATGTTAACGTTTAAACCTGGGGTTGAATTGAAGAATCGCATAGTGTGGAGGAGGAACGATCTCCTCAGTCTGTCAGTCGAGCAGGACAGTGACAGCAGTCTGTTGCTGAAGTATTATAAAGACCATTAAAAATTAATTAATGAAATCTATGTTTGGTGTAATCACTCATTGTGTTTAAAAATCCATCAATAATCTGTTGTGCAGAATTTTATGAGAAATTGGCTGCTTGTTTGATCTAAGCACCTTGGAGAACATGCCTCAGTTCTTCTTTATACTTTGGTCATTTTCTTGCTTCTGTAATCTAGACAGGATTGAAATCATGGCTCTGTGGAGGCCACACCACCTGTTGCAGAACTCATCACTCTTCTTTTTGCTGAAGATGGCTCTTCATGACTTTGGTTGTGTATTAAGGGCTTTATCCTGCAGTAGAAGGAAGTTGGGCAAATCAAAGCTCTCCATGATGGTATTGCTTGAGGGATTCAAATCTGCTTGTGTTTCTCTTTTTTGAGGATTATATTTCTCCTGACCAAATTACCAACTTCATTTGCAGAAATGCAGCTTTAAACCTGCTGGAAACCTCTGCCATGCTTCACTGTTGGACTACTGACATAAATCTATATAGTGAAATGTATTTCTTCTACAGATAAACTCCATCCTGTTTGAGCCATATCCAGCATTTTAAATTTAGTCGGTTTGCTCCAGGCAACACAGTCTCTTGCGTCTGTTTCTGAATGGCTTTTGGGAAGTAACTCTTCTAAGAACATAATTTTTGACAAATGTCCAGACCATAGAGAGGTGTACTTATGTTTCAGTGATTTCTGCAAGTTCATCACTGATAGCAGCATTGAACATCTTCTGATTTCAAAAGGAAGACAGTTTGATGCATCCCTTATCTGCTGCAGTTAATTTCCTTAGCTGACCACTGTTTTTCTGGTCCTCAGCCTTGACTGTTTATTTGTTCCTCTTGGCACATCTTAAAACATCTGCTACAAAATTTCTATTTGGGTGAATACCTTGCTGATGCCGGATGACCAATGTGTGTCTTAATGCTATGCTTACTCTTGCCATTGTGTAAAAATTGATGATATGAATGTTAAGCTGTCAAATGTGCCACATGATTACCTTTTAGTTTAGTTGTCATCAGGGTTAGCTCTTTCCAGGAATCTAGATGATCACCTAGGGCAGGGGTCCTCAATCACGGTCCTGGAGAGCCGCAGTGGCTGCAGGTTTTTGCTCCAACCCAGTTGCTTAATAAAAAGCACTTATTGCTAAAGTAACACTTCTGCTTCACTTTAGTGATTTTGAGCCCTTATTGCTTAATTTTGTCTTAAACAGCTATTTTAATTGCTCCTTATTATCAATAACATGCAAATGACAAGAGAGAGCAGCATTTCTCCATTTAGCTTATTTACATTTACACCTGTGTGTATTTATCTGCACTATTGGGTTTAATTAAATACTTGGAAGAAAAATGAAGAGAAAAAAGTGAAGGACTGAGAATTACTCGTCCATTTTAGCCTTCAAATCATTTGCATGATAGAAAGGGAAAGAAAATCTAGGATATGAGAATGACCTGACATAGCAGAGTTAATTTAATTTCATAGCTTGTTAGTGCTTTATTGGCAAGAATTGCTTTCTAATTAAGCAACCAGGTCAGAACAAAAACCTGCAGCCACTGCGGCTCTCCAGGACTGGGATTGAGGACCCCTGACCTAGGGTGGCAAATGTATTAAGGGAGGATGGCAATTTGTCAATCTACACAAACTCTGCTATACTAACACTCAGTCTAGCTCCTCAATTCCCCACCTCTAGTTTCCTCTGGTCAGTCAGTCAGTCACTTTCTAACCCACTTAGTCCTGAACAGGGTGACCGGGGTCCCCCAAACCCAATCTTCAATTTCATCTACTTTGTCCACACTCACTGAAATAATTTGCTGTGATCTGTTTTGGATCAATGAAAATCTGGTCAGTCTACCCAACCCCCAAGTTACTTTGTAGCAACCGCAAGATAAACGCACGCGATTCCTACACTTCACAACCCAAAGGGAAGTGGATGATAAAAGAAGGTTAAAGCAGCATTACCATATTCGGTCCTCGGCCCCTCTTATCCCCTATGCACGTCCTTATATAACTGGAAAAAAAAATCTTACGCAAAGGAAAGTGGGAATGAAAATATATTAACATTTACTATTTACATTTACGTGCCCGGTGCCTGAGTGCTCATAGTGAATCCCTTTCCCAGACGCCCTCTCCAGCGCCCAAATCCGAATCCCCGGTTCGATGTAGACAATAAACAAAAGAAAATAATAATAATAATAATAAAAAATAATGTTCTCCGAAATGTCAAAAAAGAAAAATGTACTTAATCCACCTATAAGGAAAATAAGTCCTGCAGTTCAGTTCCTTCGGTGGAAACGGCTTCTCCTCGGACTATCACGAAGAAAATGCAAATTCCGAATCTGACTCACCAGACGGGAGCACCCGGAGAACACCAACCTGGCCTCTTCTTGGGGATTCGTCACCGGATTATTTCTTCGGGGTGGCCACCCACAAATAGCAGACGTCCCTGGGTGAAGAAAGATCCAGAATGTTCCTTTAAGCGTGGATAGTCACTCCTTGCCTTCAGCCTTTCCCTTTCTTCTTGATTCTTTTTTTTCCTCCTGCCTTGATCTGCCATTCCCCTTAAATAGGAAAATTTTCCCGCCGAAACATCCTTGCCCCTCTCGGTTGTTATGGCAACCTCACGCCGGCAGCAGGCAGCTGGAATACTTACCGGGCGGGGTCCTCCCAGACTGAAACGTCACCAAAGGTGCCTGAGGGCTATTTACAAGCACCCTTCCAGCCAACCTAATAAAGTGACAAACAGTCCAGGAGGCCAACCCGACTGTCAAGTTATGTAGCTTTGCTACAACTTCCATGTGATTTATATATGACAATTGCCTTCAAGACTGTGTTATTTGGATGTGACATGTTCACCTTCACCTACAGCAGTAAAAATGCTAGAGCTGACACTGTTCCTTTGACACCTGCTTTTGTTTAAATGGATCTATTTGGTTCAATCAACTTTTGATGTTATTGCTTATTAGCACCTATTGTTTAAATTTTATTTAATCAAGCTAAAGACCTAGAAAGTAATCAAGTTAAAAAAGCAGTCTATTATGTAATATGTTACTTTTTGTCAAAATCCCAATTTTTCTTTGTAACGTTTATTTTTTTTTTAGGAAAATGAATGTTTGGAAGTTTGAAATTTGCTGTTTTCTGCTAACACATTAATTCATGTTCAGAATTTTTCTATTGCATTTTTTTTGTTGATATTGTACTATTTTCCTGCTAATGTTGCTCTGTATTTTTTGTTTAATATTAGATGTATGAGCCAAATCTCTTAAATTAATGTTAATGCTAAATTCATATGTTTTTGCTTAGTTTGAATTTGAATAGAATGTAGCTTTCACATAATAGAAGATTCTGTTTTACCAACATAAGCTAAAAAGTTAAAGTGATGTTCTTAATTTTTACCTATACTCCTGTGTGATTACAGAATGCTCTCAAATTGTGGCTAGCCAGAAAGAAACATGACCTAACAGACAGAGAGACATTAAGGGCATAAAGTTTTCTGGCTGTTACATATGTACATTCCTGTTCGTACAATCCTAAGATATGTAATCAAGATATTTTAGCCTTAAGTGTGACACCTTATACAAGAAATGTCCTTTTCTTTGTAATATTGATATTACAGTTGATTTCTTTAATTTTGTGTGAATTGTTTGCTTTGAATTTCACTAAATTAAAACAAGCAGACTTGGACTCTAGAGTCTATTTTGGAAACAAGTTATATTAACTTCAAGAATGCCTTTCTGATAGCTGTATTTTGAAAATTTTGGGAACCCTTGACAAACGCATCATTAACTGTATTTTTTCCAATGCTTGTAAGGTTCCCCTAGTAAAAGTATTTCACAGTGAAAACCATTCAACTTCTCATCCATATTCTGACCTTGAGTGCTCAAGTCATTCTTGGGAGCATCACAAATAAGGTAGCAACCAACTCTGGACTAGCTGGTGGAAATAAAAATAAATGATATATGATTTTTACTTTTCTGGAAATGTACCCTAAAAGCGAGAAACATAACACGGGAAAATCAGACATTCTTAACATCACATGAGTCATTGTCATACAGGAATTAGGATTTGCCTGATCATGGTGGCACGAAGCTGACAGACATTAAAAGTAAGCAAGGGATTTATTAGAAAAGGGCTACACTAAAACAGCTGTTAACTTGGTCATCATTATGTCTGAGAGAGCTGGCTTTTACTGAATTGCTGGGGTGCCTGCCAAAAGGCTACAGAACTACCCTGGGGTGCCAAATGGCCTCCTCTGCACCCCGACCCCCCTGGAGTCTGGAACACAAAACTATGCAAATTACAAACATGCCTACTGTTAGCATAATAACTAAAGGAGTCCAGATTACAAACTGCAGCTGCTATTCAGAAGTTTTGAAATTCAGATGGGTGTCTGTATTAGTGCCTTAATAATGAAAACAGATAAAATTAGTCAGTACTGTATTTGTAAAAGAAAGAGGCTTGTTCCATGGTCGTACATGCAGAGCTCTTTAAAATGTGATGCGCATACACGACGCTAGAGGGCAATGTTTACTCATAAGTTAAACTTTGGCCGTAGCACTACATCTGTCAGACTCAAAAAAAAATAATAAGCTTCAACATTTAAAACAAAACTAAGATTTTATACATCAAGAATATACACTATTTAATGTTTAACTAAACTAGTGAGGTGCATTAGGGTGGCCCGATGCTTAACGTTCCAGGGGATCGAACTGAGTTACTGTCTGCCAGTTTTCATTTTATTGAACATGCATATGAAATTAATTGGAAACTCTAAATTACTGCCTTCAGTTGACTGACTTCCTGCCTTGGGTGCGTTTTTGTTGTGTGTCATCTGCTGTCAGAAAGGGTTCTGGGACAAGATGACAATAGCTAGTTCAAAAAATGGCATTAATTAATGGAAAGGTGACACATATTATTCTGTCATCAGGGTCGACAGGGTCTATCCAGACACTGGAAACAACTCATAAACTTTCAAAGAAAGAAAGTCTTTAATTATGACTTTAAAAAATTGCATGTGCAAAAAAGGCTCTCTATGTAAACCCACATTCATATCTGAACTAGACTGGATTCGTAAATGGATTACACTATAACCTTACGAAACGCCGTTACTTTCTGAAACAAAACTTAGAAAGGCATATAATTAGGGGCTAAATGTGACAGTGGGTAAATAAGAAGGTAAGGTAATATCCGCATAAGTTTTATTTATTTGTTTGTTTGTTTGTTTATTCATTTATTTATTAACAGCTGTAGACACTTCTTGCTGAATACTAACTATACAGGGTCTGACAGTCCATTAATTATTTAAAATACGGGAAGCCACAGTACAGTTTGAGCAGCACAACTGCGTTTCAAATCATTACAAATGTACCGACAGTTTGTCTAATTTTTAATATTATGGTGATCAATTAAGAGTTCATTTTTCTATTCATAAATAAACTGAAGTTCAACGCCCTCGAGTCAGAACATAATACCTGCAGTATCAATTTCTACTCTGAAACAGTTAAGAAGAGAGCCGGACCATATGCATTCCAAGACAAGCCGCCTAATCCACTTTGAGTTATTATTATAAGAGCCTAACGGTCCCGGAGCCAAAGCAATCTCCTCCTCCTCCTCCTCCCTTGCCTGGTAAGTGCCTGCCACTTTTTGTAAAAGACATTTGAATCGCCGACCCACGGAGTGCTGAAGGGGTGCAAAGCGCTCGGGATAAGTAAGAAGGGGCGTGGAGGGGCTGGGATAGCCAATAGTCCTTCTCTTAGGAGGGACTTGTGAACCCGAGAGTTGTCGGACTTCGTCGCTGCAAAGCTGTTAAGGGGAATGACTTAAACTAAGCAGAAAGGTGGCTGACCGATCAAGGACTACAGATACCTCCAGAGTTATTCCGGACAGTCTCAAGTGCGGAGCTGTAGAGTGAAAAAAATGATGTGCTCTTTCTGATGTGCCGTGATTCCTGAAAGAAAGCTGCGTCGCCCGGGACGGCAAAGAGCCACTGCTTCACTGAATATTGATAACAGGAAAAAAGGCGCAATTCACAAGTAAAGAGCAACTTGTCATTTTATTTTTTTAATTAGTACTTTTTTTCTACACGCGACATATTGTAATGACAAGCAAAGCTCGGAAGGGGCACAGCTGGAAAGTTTCTTGACCTCCTCGGAACTGACAAGTAAAGGATTCTTTTGCATCCACAGAACTTATAATTCGAGTTGATAGTTTTCTTTACTTTGCAGATCGGACTGAGAAGCGAGCAGAGAGAGAGACGCCTGCAACTGACAAAAGAGTACCTGCTTAAAACTAACTTCTGCAAGTTAAATTAAAGTACATCGAACATGCAATAAGGAGTTTTGAGACGAAAAGTAACTTAATGACTGGGGAAGAAGGAACACATTTGCACTTTACTGTCAACATCAGAATGGCATCTTTTTGGATTTAAATATTTAATGTTTTACGACGATTGCGCTTTCTCCGGTAAGAGTGGACAGCCTCTAAGACAATGGCGCTTTTTGGACACGGATTTTATTTGCTTCTGTTCCTTTTGCGCACTCATTGGCAGGACGCAGCTGGCAGCCAGGTGGGTCAGGAGTTTCGGGTTCTGGAGGAACAGCCCGTGGGCACCTATGTGGGTACAATACCAACAAAGCCGACTTTTACCTATCGTTTTAGCGAGAATCATAAACTGTTCGCGATCAACGGGACCACGGGTGTGATTTATAGCACAACCGTGATAGACCGGGAGAGTTTGCCAAGTGACGTGATTAATGTGGTGGTGCTGTCCAGTCAGCCGACATACCCAACTGAAGTGAGGATTTTAGTGGTGGACATTAACGACAACGCGCCTGTCTTCCCCGATCCGTCCATCGTGGTGTCCTTTAAAGAGGACGCAAGCAGCGGAAGACAGGTGATTTTAGACACAGCGACGGATGCAGACATCGGAAGTAACGGCGTGGACCACACCACTTACCGGATAGTGCAGGGTAACGAGTTGGGCAAATTCCGTTTGGATATTACCGTTAACCCCAGCGGAGAAGGGGCATTCCTGCACTTGGTGTCCACTGGAGGCCTGGATAGAGAAATCACGCCATTCTATCAGTTGCTGGTCGAAGTGGAGGACAGAGGCACCCCAAAGAAGGTCGGCTACTTGCAGGTGAACGTAACGATTCAGGACGTTAACGACAATCCTCCGGTGTTCGAACACGAGAACTATGAGAGCAGCGTTCCCGAGGACTCAGAGGTGGGTGCTAGCGTGCTACGGGTGGCGGCGCTCGACAGGGACGAGGGTGCCAACGCTGACATCCGCTACTCGCTGGACCCTGAGGGCACGCCGTTTCAAATTGACCCGATTGTGGGAATCGTCAGCATCAGGGAGCCTCTGGACTTTGAAGTCAAAAGGTTATACTCGTTGACTATTCACGCTGTAGACGGCGGAGTACCCGCCCTCTCAGGTAGGTCAGAGGCGACAGTGCGGCTTGTGGACGTCAATGACAATGAGCCAGTGATCAAGTTCAGATACTTCCCCGCCACGTCCAAGTTCGCCTCCGTTGACGAGAATGCGCAGATTGGCACTGTTGTCGCCCTGCTGACTGTCTCGGATGCCGATTCCTCGGCCGCTAACGGGAATATTTCTGTTTCGATCTTGGGTGGAAACGAACAGAGGCACTTTGACGTGCATTCCTCCCCCGTCCCGCACTTAAGTTTGATTAAAGTGGCCAGTGTGCTGGACAGAGAGCGCATTTCCTCTTACAACCTCACTGTCTCCGTGTCGGATAACGGCCAGCCGGTGTCTAGATCCTCTTTAGCCAGTTTAGTGATTTTTGTGAATGACATTAACGATCACCCGCCGGTCTTCCAAGAAAGCATATACAGGGTTAACATCAGCGAGGATTTGCCCAAAGGCAGCTACATTAAGGGGGTGTCGGCCACAGATGGGGATTCAGGGCAAAACGCCAACCTGCGCTACTCCATAGTGTCAGGAAATATTTTAGGCTGGTTTGCCATCAGCGAGAACAGCGGCTTGGTCACCAGCGCCGCCTTGCTAGATAGAGAGGTCGCCTCGGACATTGTTCTCAACATCAGTGCCAAAGACCAAGGGGTGCAGCCTAAAATCTCCTATACTAAGCTCCTGGTGAGCATCACTGATGTAAATGACCAAGTGCCTACTTTTACGCAAAGCTTCTATCACTTCTCCATCCCGGAGAACTCACTGCCGGGAACGGAAATAACGGTGCTGTCAGCTACCGATAACGACAAAGGTGCCAACGGAACGGTGCGTTTCGCTTTTGATTCAGAGACGCCCGTTACTTTTAAGGATCTTTTCCGTCTGGATCCAGTTTCTGGGAGATTAAGCACAGCAATCGTTTTAGACAGGGAGGAGAAAGAAACTTATCAACTGTTTATCCAGGCCGCGGACGGTGGCTCTCCGCCGCTTTCGTCGGTGGCTAAAGTTAATGTCACATTAAAAGATATAAATGATAACAGCCCAGTTTTTTACCCGGTGCAGTATTTCGCAAACATTAAAGAAAACGAACCCCCAGGCTCCTATGTTACCAGTGTTTCAGCCACAGACCCAGATCTGGGCAAGAATGGGACTGTCAGATATTTCATCACTGCAGGGGACACCTCTGCCTTCCAAATAAACAGCATTACAGGTGTCATCTCTTCAAGAATTTCACTAGACAGGGAACAAAAGACAGCTTACCAACTACTGGTTACTGCAGCGGACAGTGGGAATCTGCGCTCCCAAACTCCAGCACTTGTCACAGTCACTGTCATTGACACACAAGACAACCCACCTGCCTTCACCCAGAGCTCTTACAGCTTTGTTATTTTTGAAAATGTCGACTTTGGAACGACTGTTGGCACTGTGTCTGCCTCCACACCTGACCTGAACACCAATATTACCTATCTGATCACATCTGGAGACCAAAGGGGCTTGTTTGCAATAGACATTTCCAGTGGCCAAATTAGCACAGTTGGGGTTATAGACAGAGAGGAGCAGGCATTTTATCAACTGAAAGTCATAGCAAAAGGTGGGGAGGTGACAGGAGAAACTTTGGTGAACATCACTGTCAAGGACTTGAATGACAATGCACCATGCTTCCCTCATGCTGTTGAGCATGTCAGCGCAGTTGAAAGCTGGAGGGCGGGTCACACCATTCTGCAAGTGAAAGCTGCTGATCCCGACGAGGGCACAAATGGGCTTATTATCTATAGCCTCAGAGAAAACCCAAATGGCTTATTTCATATCAGTGAAAAACATGGACAGATCTCTCTGACTGGTCCACTCGAAGTCAGCTTTGGATCCTATAACCTTGAGGTTCTGGCCTCTGATATGGGTGTCCCCCAACTTACATCCAACTTGAATGTGACTGTCCATGTGTATGATGTAAACGACCACCCCCCAGTGTTTGACCACTTGTCTTATGAAGTTACTATTCTGGAATCTGAACCAGTGAACACTCAGTTTTTTAAAGTACATGCCACAGACAAAGACTCAGGTTTGAATGGGGAGGTAACCTATTCTATTATGGGTGGAAATAAAGAAGATTCTTTTGGCATTTTCCCTGATGGTCAGCTGTATATCAAGGCAGATTTAGATAGAGAGATGCAGGAGAGGTATAGCTTGCTCGTGGTGGCATCAGACCAAGCAGTAGAGGCACTTACTGCAGCAGTGAATGTAACTGTAATTTTGGAGGATGTGAATGACAACCGACCCCTGTTCAACAGCACCAATTATGTTTTTTATGTCAAAGAAGAGCAAGCTGCTGGCTCATATGTTGGTCATGTGTTTGCGGAAGACAAGGATTTTGGACCTAATGGCCTTGTAAGATATGCTTTTGACAGCCTACAGCAACACTTTGAACTGAACAGCCTATCTGGAGTGTTAACCAGCACACAACAGTTGGACAGAGAGGTGTTAATGCGACAGAGGGGAGCGGCTGTTTTCAGCTTTACAGTTGTATCGTCAGACCAAGGAGAACCCAGACCATTGAAAGATCATGCCAAAGTACAAGTGTACATACAAGATATTAATGACAATTCACCCAAATTTACAAAAGATATTTATAAAGCTAGCATTTCAGAATCCGCACTAAACATGACACAAGTGTTAAGAGTTTCAGCCTCAGATGTTGATGAAGGCAAAAATGGTCTGCTCTGCTACTATATCAGCAGTGGCAATGAAGAAAAAAAGTTTGCAATCGACAGTAGCACAGGGCAGGTGACACTGATCAGCCGGCTTGACCACGAAGCTACGGCTTCTTATAGTCTGACCATATTGGCCACCGATTCTGGACATGTACCTCTTTCATCATCTTGTACGCTCAGCATCACAGTGTTAGATGAAAATGACAACCCACCTTCATTCCCAAAATCCACCTTGATTGTGGATGTCCTGGAAAACATGAGAATTGGGGAGCTGGTGGCATCTGTTACAGCCACTGACTCTGACTCGGGTGACAATGCGGAAATAATTTACATGATCACTGCTACTAACAACCATGGGACATTCAGTATCAGCCCAAACACGGGGAGCATATTTCTTGTTAGGAAACTGGATTATGAAACACAGTCCCTTTATACCCTGAACATAACTGCTATGGACAAAGGGAGGCCTCCAAAGTCATCTTCGGTGTCATTAATTATACAAGTCAGAGACTTTAATGACAACCCACCTAGTTTCCCTCCTGATGACATTTTCAAATCCATTATAGAAAATATTCCAATTGGTACTTCAGTAATGTCGGTCACTGCCCATGACACGGATGCAGATATAAATGGTGAGCTGGAATATTCAATAATTCTGCAGACTCCAAGGGGAAATCACTTTGTCATTGACCCCATGACTGGGACAATATTTACTCATTCAGAAATTGACAGAGAATTTTCAAATCTGTTTGAGTTAACTATCAAAGCCACCGATCAGGCTGTTCCAGTGGAATTTAGGCGCTCTGCTTTCAAGAATGTAACTATCTGGGTGACAGATGTTAATGATAATGGTCCAGTATTCATCTCCCAGAATGCTCTGATTGCAGAGCCGAGTGTTGTCATTGGCTCGATCCTCACTACAATTGTGGCTTTTGACCCAGATGAGGGTGCCAATGGTGAAGTGGAGTATGAGCTGGTTGGCGGAAACTCTGATACGTTTAGCATGGATCGCTATAGTGGAGACATCAGAGTGGCCTCTCCTCTGGTTCCTTCCAAACTTCTGTACAGCCTTATTGTTTCTGCTGCTGACCTGGGAGCAGAGAGGAGAACTTCTAGCACAGAGCTGACCATCATTCTGCAGGGATCTGAAGGGCCTGTGTTTTCACAACCTAAATACATTACTATAATTAGGGAAGGGGAACCAGTCGGGACCAATGTCATATCACTGGATGCATCTAGTCCCAGAGGTTTGGAGGCATTAGTGGAATTTTACATTGTGTCGGTACGCTGCAATGGAAAAACTGTTGGCAGGCTGTTCACCATAGGGCGACATACTGGCATCATTCAGACAGCTGCAGTCTTAGACCGGGAGAGGGGCTCCAACTTGTACCTTGTGGATGTTTATGCAATAGAGACAGATTCCAGTCTGCCTCGGACACAAAGGGCTGAGGTAAGAGGATGTTACTTTTCATATTTTAAAATATTGCACAGCTGTATGTATCTGTTAAAAAAATAAAGTGAAAAGTACCCTGATTATGATCAACATGCAAAAAGGTGGCACTGACCTGAGAATTCTTGCTTGATTGAGGACAGTTTCTTAGCCAGCTGGGGGACATGCTTGTGTTTGCAGTCTGATAAAGAGATAGGGCCCAATGAAAAGAGAAACTGAACTGGCTTTTAATGCAGCAGCTGTCACTTCAAACAAAACATCTGTTTCAGTAGGGATGCCACTTTTTGATTCTCTCCTTCACATTCATCGTGAAGGAGACACAACAGCAATAGACATCTGTTGACTGTAGGACCTGAAAATGCATGATTTGATCACGTACAGGCCTGCACCACAAACCTAAGGCCCACTTTTTTGTCAGCAAGTAATCTCTCCCTTTGGTTTTTTCTAAATGATTTTGATTTTCTGATTGGCAGCAAGGGTAGGTTTTTATGTATTATCACTTCTCACATTTAAGTTTTTGAAATGTTTTGAATTCTGAATGAATTTCTTAGTTTTCTTATATATATGTATATGTACGTATAGGCCTATATAAATATATTATGTAAGTGAATAAAGATATTTATGGATGTACACTATACAGCAAATGTTACACCTGGATGTATCTTTAAAATAGACAAACACATACACACACACCCATATATAGATGAAATTGCAATATTTATAACCATTTGTCTGAATCACATAATTTCCTATCTATCTATCTATCTATCTATCTATCTATCTATCTATCTATCTATCTATCTATCTATCTATCTATCTATCTATCTATCTATCTATCTATTTATCTATCTATCTATCTATCTATTGTGGTATAGTGGTATTAATGTCCCATTTAGTCTTGGTACATCTCTTATGCCTAAGCATGCCAAAAGTGGTTGTGTGCCCACATCCTCCTCTTTTTTGAACTGGACAAATTAAGGAAGAAAATGTATGTATTTACTAGTCATCTGGGACAGAGCCTATTCCAGCAGCAATAGACACAATGCAGGAATTAATCATGAATGGGTGTAGATCCAATACTGAACACAGTCACATACATTTATCCTAGATCAATTTAGAGTCATTAACAAACCTAACACCTATATCTTTGTGATATGGGGAGCAAATGGAGAGAACAATCTAACAAATCAATACAAACATTGACCAGGCTGGAAATTTAATCCAGTTTCCTTGAATGCTCCTTACCTCCTCCTCTTCCTAGAACTGTGAAACAGTGTATATCATTCCATCCATTTTTAGAACCCACAATCAACTGGACATACTATTTGCATACAGTTTTTGAACTCAGGACTCTTAAGCTGTAAGATGGCAGAGGTAACAATATGCTGCCATTCTGCCCTTTATAAGCATACAATATATATACAGTTTATAATATAGATACATTGATAGTCAAACACATATAAACATAAAATGGCAAAAGTCTGTGTATATACAGTATATATTTATAGTTTTTAATTAATGTTTTTAATTTCCATGTTTAAATATAAATATTTTGTGTCTCATTAATTTGGTTTTGCAAAACTGATACAATTATATGTGAGTTGAATAAATGGATTAGGGCACTCATGTACACCATAAGGATTCAATATTCTAAAGGAGTCAGTGACTTGAACCTGAATGGAAATAAGATCTCAAAACTGCCATGCCTCTGGTTCTCTCAGTGTTCATACCTTGTGGCATTGTACCACGCTGAATCAGAATGGCTTGCAGGTGTAAAATTAGGTCTGACTCTTGATGGAGCAGATTGATGCAAATTCCTGAATTAATGCAGTAGCTCCTGTAAACAGTTAGCAGAATCATCTATAAAATTAAATTAAAGTGCCCTCAATTAAGTTGGTTATCAGGGTTGTTTCCTCAGGTTTGGGCCATAGGGAATTAAGGAATGGCATTCATGGAACCTTTCTAAAGAAAACTATTGTTTTTTTGCCTTGACATATTTTTATTCTGTAACACAAGATGTCTATTCCCTATAAATTCAATGATGCACCTCCTCAAGCCTCTTTTTTTTAATTTGCCTTTGGGGATAAAAAGCAAGTCCTCTGAACTTGCACACTGAAATCCTAAACCCAGTTTGGGTGGCTGAGCACCAACCGCTCCTTAAATCAAAAACAAATGTGTTGCTATATATGCATTTAGGAAATTTCAGTTAGAAGCTAAAATTTCATGTTATTATAGGTTTGATGTTTTCAGTTTACGAATGCATTTTTTTAGCTCAAGCAAAAATGATTTTACTGTGCTGCTCTTAAAAAAAAATAAAGCAGAAATCTGTCTTGCATTATCACTTGCAAACTAGTTGTCAATCTTAGCATAAGCATGGAGGTTTTTAAGGGTACAAGTGTAATTAGATGCTTTGGCAGCTATTTTTTTGCAATCAGGGACTTCTTGGAATGTTACTTAAAAAAACAGTTTGTTAGAAATGAAAATGTTGGAAATCAATGCTGTGCTCATCTTCTGTCCGATATGATTTGCAAGGCCATCTGGCTGTGTAAATATGGAATAAGTAAATATAACAGCTGGTGCTTTAAAAATTATGTATGTTTTATTTTTATAGGGTAAAGTGATTCTGCAATAGTTGGTCATTCTATACACGTGACTTATTTATTTATTTAGGTAGCACAGTTCATTTTCTTATTGATGTTGTTGACAGCCCCAAACTTACAGTAGTTTCAACATGGTGATATATATAAAGAAACAGATCCTTTTACAGCTTTTTGTTCTTTTTGTGGTCCTTGTGCTGTTGTTAAAAGGAGATGATGAAAAAAATTTGCCTGTTCACGTTACTCCACTTGCTTTACTAAACATGTAAACTTTACCAGTGAAATAAATACACAGTCACTTCTAACACTGAATATTTCATTCAGTTATAACTTGAAAACAAATGAAGACTGTAAATTTAATGCAAATGACAACAAGGAAATTATCGCTACAAAAATCCATCCATCCATTATCCAACCCGCTATATCCTAACACTGGGTCACAGGGGGTCTGCTGGAGCCAATCCTAGGCAACACAGGAAACAAACCACAGGCAGGGTGCACACACACACATACACAATTTAGAATCACCAATGCACCTAACCTGCATGTCTTTGGGAGGAAACAGGACACAGGGAGAACATGCAAACTCCACACAGGGAGGACCCGGGAAGCGAACCCAGGTTTTCAAACCGTGCTACAAAAATACATATCTTAATTAAAGAACAGAGACTATTTCACATAATTAGAGTTATGAATAAAGAAGTAAAGTGTGCATTCTATACAAAAATCACCTTCATTTATATTCATTCATTTGTCAGAATTGCTT
Organism: Polypterus senegalus; assembly: GCF_016835505.1. Classification (NCBI taxonomy): domain Eukaryota; kingdom Metazoa; phylum Chordata; class Cladistia; order Polypteriformes; family Polypteridae; genus Polypterus; species Polypterus senegalus. Next base: position 119,122,946 of record NC_053157.1, on the reverse strand, counting down.
ATAAAAGGGTCATTTAGCATTAAAATATTTTTCTTCAGGCGGCACGGTGGCGCAGTGGTAGTGCTGCTGCCTCGCAGCTAGGAGTCCCAGTTCGCTTCTTGGGTCCTACCTGCGTGGAGTTTGCATGTTCTCCCTGTGTCTGCGTGGGTTTCCTCTCATGGTCCAAAGACATGCAGGCTAGGTGGATTGGCAATTCTAAATTGGCCCTAGTTTGTGTGTGTCCTGCGGTGGGTTGGCACCCTGGCTGGGATTGGCTCCAGCAGACCCCCGTGACCCTGTGTTTGGATTCAGCGGGTTGGACGATGGATGGATGTTTTTCTTCACAGAAAGAGTCATTGATACTTCAATGCAATGGTAGATAGTCCTCCATTGAGCGCATTTCATATCTCAAATTAATTATATTTTACACAGGGAATAGGGATTTGTGAACTGTTTTATGCCTGTTTTTTGACAAAATTGTGGTTTGAAGTTAATAAATAACAAAAAACCCCACAAGTTTCTGTCTTAGGGAGGGAGTTCAATTTAACCCATTTTTTAATACTGGGTTACCATGTTGGATATAGACCAGGGACCAACCTCAGGTGAGGCACCAGTACATTGTGCTAGATGTTGGTAGGACATGCAAGTAAGAATTTCAGGGAACTCTGTATTCAAGTAAGTGCTAATACTACTACTACTACTACTACTACTACTACTACTACTACTACTACTACTACTACTACTACTACTACTACTACTCAAACACACACATCCACACTTACTCATACTGAGGCAGTCTATGCAGACACAAAGTTAACAGGCAAACTCCATAGAGACAGTGACCAGAATGAGATTTAATCTCAAGACTGTAGAGCTGTGTGGCAGAAGCAGTAACCACCATCATTTAAATCAGCTTGTATTAGTACTGAGTAGCAACAAGCTAGTTCTAAATTGCTCAGATATTTTCAAAACATTGAGGATATCAGTTCTGTGAAAAAGTCTGATTTGAATGTGTGCTTCAATTTAAATGTTTAATGTTAAAATATTCTCGGTTTTTCATAAACATTTGACACTTTTCACCCTCTGATAATGGATCATAGAGAGCTAGACTTATAGCAAAGGATCCAATATTAAAAATAACATCATATGCGTAATCACTGACCTTGATATAGTCCAAAACAATACCCCACATGTTTATATTCTGGGTGTGGTTCTTAGAGGACTAGGACCACTGATAAAAATCAAATCAAATGTTAAAAATATGTTCAAATTCATGCTTAGTAACCTTGAAGTAGTATAAAATGGCATTCCACACGCCTATTTTACAGATCTCCATTGTTTGTAACTTTTACACTCACATCCCAGTAAGGGGTGAACCCTGGGGTCGGTTGGTGTGACATGCACATCATCTTCAAGTCCTTCTAATAATTTTTGCTGAAGAAACCTATTAGTTTACTCTTTATTACACAGGTATAATTTTCTAAACAAAATATGGTCCAAAATGGCCTAAAAAGTAGCGATTTTCTGGTCTATAGTGCCAAAAATAGGAAGGAACCCCAAAAAGCTCAATGTCTTGCATAATTAGACATCAGGATGAGTTGAATGGTATATTATATCGGTGTATGGGTTCTCATACCAGTAAGACAGAAGGCTCCAATGAGATAAAATACTGAAGTGATTTCAAAGTGTACATAAGTAATTTTTGTGAAAATAATATCATTCCATGAAATTCTGAAACCCAATGCAATTTTGGGTTGGTGGGTTGGGTTAGAACCCATCCATTACTGTGCCCAAGTAAGGAGCCAGGACAGACCATTGTAAAGCCTACTCTAGGACACAGCCATGCTAATAAGGGACTAAATTAGAATTGCCAATTGTGTCTTTGAAGATATGAGTAGAAAAGCTAATATATAACAAAAAAAAAATCTATGTTTTTGTCTTAGGGAGGGAGTTCAATGTATCCTTCTGGCCATAACTTTTTTAATTTGATTAGTCTATTGCAGGGTGATGAGAAATATGATCCTTTTCTGGCTGCAAGAACCAACTATATACAGTTGTGCCACTAATGAGCCTGAGACACACAATTTTTTTGGATTTTGGAGAAAATTGGAATACCCTGAGAAATGTCAAATAGACAAAGAGAGAGCACATAAAATGCGCACTGACAGCGATCAAGCTTTGAATCCAATCTGCAGGAGGTGTGAGACAGGCATTATGTTGCACCACTTCACTTGTTGAATAACACTTTTCTCAAAAGGTAGAATCAGACCACTTTAAACATTCAGGAAAGTAGTAGTAGAAATACAAATTACAACACCCTATCTAATTATCTGTGGAATAAAGTTTAATAAACTAATGCTTTTTGAGGCCATAATGTATTGAAAGATAAGAACAACTGGCAACATAAATGGGGAAAACAAAAATTCAGTTTAATCAGAAAAATTAGCCAGTGGGTTCACATGATCTGGGGTAAATTATAAAATTAATTTACAGTGTGATCCTTTGGCTGAGGCTCAGGACTGTATAGCTGATCTTATATTCTCTAGTGCCCGGTTGTAGAAATGTGGATCAGCAATTATTTACTACTAAACACATAAAGGTATCATCATCCACAATAATAAAAAAAGTATTTGTGTGTTTTACATTCAACATTAAAACTCATCTAGGAATGTAGGATGAATAAATAAAAAGAACATTGTAGCCATTCATGGCTCAATGCATGGCCTCCAGGACTATGAAAAACAGCATTTTGCAGGCGGATGCCTGTTCTTGCCAGCCGAAATGACAACCTCATGTTATTCTCTCTAAAATTACTGTGCAACCTACCCTAAAAAACAATAAAAAAAATTCTCTGCATCTATGCATTTTCTGTTTCAAGCTCAAACCAAAATGATTAGGTTGTCTTCTATTGTTTGTAAAAGAGAAAAGAAAACGTAATTAGGCTTTGTTTTGTTCTGGGCACTTGAACAACAATTTGTAACTGTAGTTTGTGCTCGAATGTTGCTTTGTTATTTTAAGATAGCAAATCATCCAGACTTTTATGTGACGCTTGCAGTATCAGTGGTCACAATCTTCAACATCCTTGAAGCCTTCTGAGGGTGTTGTATGAGGAAATTAGTTATGAAAGGCCTTTGTAGCTTTGCAGCTTACAATTCTTGTGTTCCGAGCCCTGAAACAGTTGCTTTCTTCCTGAATTGATGACTTACTCTTTGATTGGTTAACATAGTCCTTTGTTATAACGATTTTCCAACCATTTCCTGCCAGTTTATGTAGCAGAGCAGTCCTCTTTTATGAGTTGTTTCTGTGTATTTTGTACTGTAATGTCAGGATAATGGCCATATTTTTTGTGTGTTTGCATTTCCTTCTGTGTGTGTGTGTTTGTGTGTGTTTAAGCGCCAATGCACCTCCTAGGGTCATTTCATCAGCATCATGGAAGTTGGACTGATTTGCTGGCCCATTGCCATCCAGAGGTAATGACAGATTTAAGACAACATTTAACTGCTTCAGTGACAAAGACAGAAGGAAGCAGCAATGAATTTCTTCTTTGCAGAGGCGGCATTTTTAGTAGGGAACCTCTGCATTCCTGCCAGAATACTTGAACTAAACTGAAGGGAATGCAGATGGCCTGTGCTGATAAAGGTGCCCTATTATTCTTTTATAATAAATACAGGCTGAGCACATGGTTTGTTCTCTTTCCCTGTAATTTCATCCAAGTCCTGCTGCAAGAGATTTTGTCAAAATAAAATTAGAGGAAGATCATTCAGTTCTTTTTCTGTAACTCCTTATTGCACTCTGGGACATGAAGGTCTGTGTTAGCAGAACTTCCCCCAGAGACATCAATCTATCCGGATCTAGTAAGGACAAGGTATATGGTGATGTTGTTTTGTTATAATTGTATATTCAAATAACTATTTTTATTATTTTAGTTTATGACTTTGTTCAAGACAGTTTATCTGGTCAGGATACATTAAAGCTGTTTATAAGTAGATTAAGTGACTTTCTCAGGGTCACTCAGAGTGAGCTGGAGGCAGAATTGAAACAGAACTCTTACACTTTAAAATCCTATGTAGCATATTACTTAGAAATGAATAATAATTTATTGGTGACTGTCTTACACATGTTTTGCTATAACGGCCAGTGCTTTTCTATGTTAATTCAGGAGTTGGTTCATACCTTGTGTGACACATTAATAATTAAGCTTGAACTACTGTATGGGCCACTGTGAGCTTCACGTTTTATGTAGGGAAGTAGGAAGAATCTTCTGGCCTCTGTATCTCAGCCCTACTCTAGGCTGGAGTAGAAGAGGCTTGTGAGAGAAGGCAGAATGTCTGGATTCAGCTAATGTGTAAAACAAAATACAATAAATAAATAATGGATGGAGCAACTAACTGTTTAAACAGAAGAGATATTTGACAAAAGGATTGCTTATGGAGTATCACTCAGGTCTTATAACAATACTGACAAAAGAATAAGTTAAGCCAGGTTTACTTCATTCACCTATGAACTCAGGCATGAGTACACTTATAATTCAACTAGGTCGTGAAAAGCACAAAAACCTAAGGAAAACCAAAAAATGCAATAGATCTCTCTATTATATAAAAAAAAACCTGGGACGAGACGAGACTTTTTATCCGGGGATGAGACGTGACTTTTTCTTGCAAGTCCCATGAGAAAAGTAGTGTTTCTTCCCAATGAAGAGGCGTATCCGCGAGAATTAAAAGATTTGTTGTTTGGTGAAAGTGAAATCCACATACGCAAGCGGCAGAGATGCGAAGTGGCTGGTGTGTAGCGCAGGCCTGTGAGTTGGTGAGTGAAGCAAGCAGAAGGCAAAGCCCCCTAGTGCTCCTAAAGAAAAGAAAGTGCAAACATAGAACTGATCACGAAAAGCAGAAGTGAAAATGATCACCACAAAGACAATATGGTTTACCCATATGTGAAAATGCTACCATGTCTTCAGGGGTCTTTTTATCGAGAAACGTTGCTTTCATGGTGTCACTTGCTGGTAGACAGTGTTGTGGACAACACAATAGGTAACCGCATCCACTGTGACATAATGATGTAATGATTTTGTTGGATCCTGGTAAGTATTGAAAGATTGCTAGACTGACAAATCAAAATTTAAACCCAAAACAGTAACTGTTAAAATTCACAAAATAGAACTAAATATGTTCAACTAGCTGTAGAGCCTGGCATGGGGTAAGTGAATTAAGTAAGGAAAAACTTGTACATATTCTATGTTCTGTCAGCAAGGGTCAAAACCGAAAGTACGTGCAAGAAAAGAGTACAAAGATAAAGTTTGAAAATTTCTGAGATTTGTTATCCACAGATCAGATAAGGATTTGCACCCATAGCTGTCCTTTTTTCCTGTCACGTCGATTAATCATGGATCCTGACCTCAGAGGCCATGCCCCTTGCAATGCTGGGAGAAGACCTAATGATGGAAAAAACACTGGTGGCCTTTGAGGACCCTTCCCCTTGGGATTAATAAAGTATCTATCTATCTATCTATCTATCTATCTATCTATCTATCTATCTATCTATCTATCTATCTATCTATCTATCTATCTATCTATCTATCTATCTATCTATCTATCTATCTATCTAAAGCATGACATGCAGAAAGGAGTTCAGTAGAAAGGTGAAGTCAATGAAGTTTGTTCAAGCACCCCTGCAGTGTTTCTCTATCTGCTACTCCAAGAGGTAGAGAAGAAACTTTCATCAGCACACATCATCAGCATCGGTACATGTTTAGACACACTTAATCCTGCAAACATCTCCAGCAGAACACCTGATTGCCAGTCATCGGTGGCATAGCTCCAGTCTGGAGGATGATTGTGTCATTAGTTGTGGGGCAGTCTTTCATTATTGCAGTCCCATTCTCCCTTCTAAATTAGGACTTTACCCCTCAGAAGATGACTGGAAAAAATGCTTCTCTAAACACAATGCCCTCGATACTTACATCTCTTTACACCAGACTCTCAGAAACAGGCTAAGGAAGAAACAAATACAGGCTCTTTTATTTGTCCAGATTGTTATTGAACATACAGACCATAATGATACAAAGTGTTCTTAAGTTAGTATAAAAAAAATAAATTCTGAAACTAAAATTGCCTGTAGACTGTACTACCAATTGTTTTAAGTATGCAATCAGTGTTCTGCCTTTTTCCCTCCTACTCACAGATTAAAGATGATAACTTGCACTTTTCTCTTTTTATTGACCTTATATAATTAATTTTTTAAAGCTAACAGCTGAAATGTTTTAGTAAGCGTCTGTGAGCTCTTTTTTAATTAACTGACAATCAGATGCTGATCTTATTACCAGTATTTTATCAATTTTTCAAAAGTTTCATACACTTATTTAGACCTTGATACTTTTTATTATAGTAAGGGTACCCATGAAATACTTCACTTTGACTTTGATGAAATGGATGGCTTTTAGTGCCATATTTTATTTCACAATATTATTACATTTCTTGTCCTTGGGATTCTGTAAATGAAAAGTGAAAATCCAAGAGGCTGCATATTAGTTTATTGCCAACTCCAAACTGGCCCTTTATGCGGATGTGTGAAGTCTGCTCTGCCCAGTGTGTGTAATAACGTGCTCTTCCTTGTGCTACTAGGATAGATACCTGCTCCCCATTGTCTTAATTTGGATACATTGGTTAGAAAATGGATGAATGCTCTAAAATGTTTGCTAATGGTTAGATTTCCCCAACTTTGGAAGGATATTTAAAGCAAGAATTGCATATGTAGAGACTGATAATGTCCTACCAGGAAACACCTTTTTTTGATGGACCTTGTGAGAGACCCACGATGACCAGACTATTAATGAGCATTTTGAACATACCATCTACATGTGGTGGCCCCTTTTATTTTCTGTTTGGAACAGAATCTCCAGACTCTCAGCCCACATTTTATTTTTGACATGTGCCTGTAGGGATCCCTGTGGACCTGCAGTGAAAAAAGTGGGTTTAGAAAATAAATGAGCAGATCACCTATTAATAAAATGTACCATGTTTCATATTGAACATTCCTGCAGATAGCATAACGTACATGTAGAATGGGCAATAGTTATTATACAGATTTCTCCAGGGATTTGTATTTAAATTTTGTGGGGTTATGAAAAAATTAATGGGCCATCTTATCCAGATTAATGTTCACTGTCAGACTTTAGCACAAATGAAATGTGAATGCTTCTTACTTGATGAAGGGATTTATTCAGGACATTAGCTGTCATACATTAATAAATATGATATAGCAATATTATTTTAAATTAACTGAACAATGATTATTATTGCACACTTCTTAGCCTAACACCATATAGAGTTAAGCAGAGCATCCAGTTTAATTCACAACTGGAATCTCCCTCTTCTATTTCTTTAAAAAAAAAATAGTACTTGATGGAAATTGGGTCAGACTGTAAAATTAGATCATCTTCACAAACTCTAGGCTTTCCTTGGAAGGCACAGATTATCATTGCTGATTAAAAATGAGTTTTCTTTTGCAGATGGTTGAATTTAAGAACATATGGACAGGTCATCCTAAATTGATGACACCCCTGCAAAAAGACTCCCAGATGCTTTACCTAGATGAGCATATATTTGGTTACTTGGAATATGTAACATTTTGGGCATAAATAAATAATAATTGAATCATATTTTTTGATATTTGAATAATAATAATATAATGGGTTAAAATGATAATTATTACAAAGATATTAGGCAACATTTGAGCTGACCATAACACAATAGAGAGTTTGCAAAATGTTTTTTGGACACACTGTATTTATCATCCTTGCAATAATGCGTGACAAAATTAATTATATTATTATTCTTAAATAAACGTGTTTCACCCACCAGTTTCATCATTTAAATTGACTTTTAGCGGGTTTTCTTAAAATCTGTTCTTTTACAGCCACAGTGTCTCCATCCTGACCTCTGAGGTCTTTGTAAATGTATTGTCGACTTCTCAAATATCACCCAAAATATCACTTCAAATATTTAATAGGAAGGACATCTGCTAACTCAGATGTTTTAAGTTGCCATCACTACTAAATTAGGAGACATTTAGATGGTTTAATAATTTCAACTATTATTTTAATACAACTAACTAAAATGTTAAGTAGTTAAAGCTATATCATTACTGGATAGATCTTGAAATAGCAAATCCTGTAAAAGTCTGTTGCTTCAGTACGTTTTCCTTTTATGTTTTAAATTGATGCTTACAGTAGAGTTAGCGTATAATGACAATGACTACAATTCTATAAAATGAGAAATGACTTCAGAATATGCCATATCTCAGAATAATTCCTTGTTGTTTTGGATACAGCATTTACATTTGACTGGCACTGTGTTCAGAGTTTGTTACTTTCATGAGCCCTGTGCTGCCAGAATAGGCTTTCTGTCCCCCTGAATTTGTATCAAGCAGCTATTAAAATGCCGTATTGTGTAATTTATTAAATATTTTAATATAATGCAAGATAACAGTGGAACCATTGGCTTATGAATTTAGAGGTCAGAAATTTTGTTACTATTCAGTAGACTGATAGCTTACTAATTTATCTGGAATGTAATAAAGGACAATACTTAAATCACTGTCCCTTTTTATTTTTTATGCATAAATTGGGTCTCTCCAATCAAAATACATATCATTTATACCAGACATTATTCTACATCCTGTAGTTCACTTTGAATGTTTTTAGTGTTTGTGACTAACACCAAGTCGAATGAGTGCAAACAGACTTCATTGTTTGCTGAAACTTTAAATAACAAACTCCTGAGGATAATGCATGGGTTCGCTATAACAAAGATGTAGTGAAGAGGTTCAATGGAAGTAAAAATGTATCTTAAAAAAATACTCAGTAAAAGCAAATCATACTTTGAATTATTCATCTAACCATCCATTTTTGTATAAATGTAATCAGTTCCAGGGGTGTGGGAGCCGGAGCCTAACCCTATAGTGCTAGGCACAAGGCAAAAACATACACTGGACAGACCACCATCCTACTGTGTTCACGTCCTTTCAGGACACTACAAAGTGGGGACATTTTATTTTTGTCTGGTATTTACACTATTTCTATTTTCTGCTAAGGTTTGTGTGAAATGTACTGCCATCCTGTACTTAGAAGGATCCTATGGTACGTTATGCTGCTGCTGGGTAATACTTGAAGTCAACAAAAAACCTCTTGGAATAAATGACGACTTGAGATGAATAAATACTAAGATTCTCTCCGAGAACTTTTTTTTCATTCATTTGATATTTTTAGCAATTGCATAATTCTTTACACGTTTCATGTTTTCTTCACACATATGGAACCAATTTAGACCAATCAGGGTAGGCTACCAATTTTAATCAGAACTCATTGTAAAAAATTGATTACGGTTACTTCTTATGGTACACCACAGTATTTAAATGGTATGACACTGGAATGTAAGAGTATGTGGTGTGAGCAATTTATTTTATTTTGAAAAATACCATACATTATATTTCATTTAATGGATATTGATTGCTGTTAATTTGAACAATAAGTTACATTTATTAGAACATTTAGATTGTACATGGTGATTTTGTTTTTATTTTATAAGGTAAATTTTATGGGCCCGTCACATTTACAGTTATCTCAGGCAGTTCTGCAGACTTCTATTATCCATTCATTGTACCCTTGACAGAATGTGCTTAATCCAAATGAGAGTCAGAGAGTTTATACAAACAGCAGGTTCAAAGCAGGAATGAGCACCTGAAGGGGGCACTAATGCATAATAAGCTACACTCATGGACATACCTACACTTACTCTCATCGGACAAGTTTGGGTCAACAATTTACTTTAAACTTTAGCAGACACAGACTCAATTGTATCACCTACAGTTCAAAGACATGCTGAGGAGTTAGATGAAGCCTCTCAATGTAAAAATTTTTTGGTCACGTTGGAAGTGATACTAGATATATTTTCTTGGTTTTTTGGTGAAGGGTTCTTTCGTTTTAATTTTACTCCTATATTGTCATTTTAGTGTGTGTTCAGACCGCTGTATGTATGTATGTATGTATGTATGTATGTATGTATGTATGTATGTATCTATCTATCTATCTATCTATCTATCTATCTATCTATCTATCTATCTATCTATCTATCTATCTATCTATCTATCTATCTATCTATCTATCTATCTATCACTAGTAATGCTTTCTGATCACAACGTTGCAGAGTGGTGATATGTTTGTGAGATGTGAAAGAATCTCACTGTACACTTCACATGACACAATGAATTTGAACTTAAACTAAAGAAACATTCTGAAATATAACAATAAAGTGCTTTTTGAAACTCATGTTGAAGGAGTCAAGTGAAGTTTTAAGTGTTACCCTTCAATTTTCCTGTTCTGAATGAGTTTTTAAAATTGTGTGTGTGTGAATGTGAAGGCCTAAATATGAATTTGGTATCCCACGCATGTCTGGTTCCAATGTTTTGTTTGATATTACCAGGGTAATTTCAGACCCCTCTTGACACTGTCCAAGAAAATAACACAGAAGGCAATGAAAGGATGAATAGATTTTTTTATGTACTGTAAATCCAAGTTTTTAGATGAGCCTAGGGTGCGATGTGGAAAAAAATTGACGTGTGTATTGTGTATGTAAAAAACTGTAGAAATGAGGTAATGGCACATAATCTAAGTAAGTAATTCATGTCAGTTACCGCAACACAATAAGTTATTAGAGCAAGATAATAAATCCCATAATAAATTAGATTAGGTTAGATTAGATAAACTGTATTAACTCCATGGGGAAATTCAAATGCATACAGCAGCAGAATTAAATTATCTGAATATCATATGTTGTCACCGTAAGACAATGTTATAGTTAATTTTGCAATATGTAGTATGGTTAAATAATGCTTAGGGTCTTATGTATTAGTTTATATTATGTACTCACCAATTTTAACTTATACACGGACAATAATCAATTTTCTAAAGTCTGTTGAAGTTGCAATTTAGAAATCAACGTATATAGTGTAGTGTCTGCTGTTGTTTACAGGTAAGCATGCCATACTTTCTTGCCCGAAATTTTGTGGTTTCCTTGATTGATCAAACATGGCTGAGGAGTCTGTAAAAAATTGCTGAGATTCAAAATGTATATTAGGAAAAACATTTCCCTGTGATAAGCATAAAATGATTGCAGACAGAAAATGGTTGGAACAAAAAAAATTAAATTTAACTTGTAGACCTTTTAATTTTCTGCATCTTTGGTTTCATTTACATTTACATTTATTTGCTTGGCAGACTTTTATCCAAAGTGACTTACAAAAGAGGTAAACATAATTGAGTAACATTAGGCTAGGGCCTGTTTGTTCAGCAAGTGTAATTTGACAGGTAACAAAAGTTGATTGCCACAAGTGAAAGATGTAGTAACTAATAATTTACAGTCATCAATTATGATTGATAAAGAGATTAAACAATAATTTAATCAATAATATAAAAGATTACAGAGCATAGTTATTTTCTATCAATTAGACAGATATTCACAGAACAGATTGCTTCTTAAATTCATTGAGAGAGCCAGCAGTATGGATGGAAGTGGTTCACCCATTCCACCAATTGGGAACTACTCAGAAAAAGAGTCTGGACTGAGATGTGGCATCACCAGATGCTGTTCCCTGGCAGACTCGAGTGGCCGAGAAGGAGTATAGGACTTCACCCGTGTCTCCAGATATGTAGGTGCTGACTTTGTAGGCAGGCATCAGTGACTTGAACTTAATGCATGCTGTTGCAGGAAGCCAATGTAGTGACCGGAAGAGAGGAGTGACGTGTGCCCATCTTAGATGGTTAAATACAAAATGCTAATATATATATCCATTTAGTAAACCTGAAGTACCTATGACCAAATGTAATCACTTTTGGTTGATCCATTCATGAATTATGCATGCTAAAGATGGAGAAACACACATACACACATATAATGATAGTCAAATTATTTTAGTGTATGCCTAAATTTTGTAAAATCAATTGAAAACTTAAATTGTGTTCATGGAAATTACTTAAAATGTTAGCAAGGATTACTTATGAATGCTTTGAAATCACTTCAATTGTTTTTTTCTTGTCTGGCACCTACTGACTCATAATTAAGAGAAAACCCTCCACATATGATATACTGTTCTTGTTTAGTTATGCAAGATTTCAAGATTTTTGGTGTTGTTCCTATAGACTCATAAAATATATAAATTTGTAGGCCGTTTTTGGACAATACTTTGTGCAGGAAATTACACCCATAGGATAAATAATAAACTAATAAATGTCTTCAGCAAAAATGATCAGAAGGACTTGAAATTGTGCATGCCATATCAACTGACGCCAGGGGTTCAACCTCTAATGGTATATGAGGGGTCAAAGTCACTCCTCTTCACAAAACAGGCATGTGGAGTGATGTTGTATGCCATTTCACGGTGGCTGATTGTGAATATGATATTGTTTTTGATGTTTACTTCTTTACCAGTGGTCCTAACCATGAGATACTCTTCCAGAAAGTTAAAAATGACTCCTTTCAAACATAAGCATGTGGAGTAACTATTTCAAAGTTGATGATTATGAACATTTTTTTTTGTATTTTTGATGCTTTTCTAGGAATCTATTCCTCTATGAGCCTCTATCAAAGAGTGAAAAATGACTCATTTATTTAGACCTTAAACATTTAAATTGAAGCAGACATTTAAACTTTTAAAACATTTGACTTAGCTATTCTTGTTTATTATGTACTTCAACCTCACAAAGTAAGTCATTACATTTCTTACTGTATGTTCACCCTAATTAGGGCATACTTACTCTAATTTAGACTTTTTTGAAATGTTGCTTCCATTACAAAAAAATTTAACTTTTACTAGATGTGGAGTAAGTAAAAAGTAATATGAACAAACTTAGCGGGAGTTCTTTGGGCTTGATTTAAAAGCTGCAAAGCCTCTGTAATATCAAAACACTATTTCTAGGTGGGAGAAAGCAGATTTTAACATAGTAATGTGACAAATAAAGGTTATGTCGAAAGTACCATATGAATTTCCTGTAGATTTAACAAAACTAAGGTTCATGTCTTTTGAATTAATGGTTGTTAATGTTATTGTTCTATCTGAAGAATTACAACCTATAAAGGAACTTCTAAAGACTCACATATTATAAACCCATATATTGAACCTCTCACAAAAATGTGATTGTCAAACACAGATTGTCTGATGAATTTAACTAAAATGTGAGAAAGAAAATGTAAAGAAAGGGTGATCAAGCAATGGGTAGAAAAAAAAAGCCTGCTTCAGCTGTTCAGTAACCTTTTGTTTATTCTAAAAGTCATGCAAGGAGAAAATCTCTGCCGTATTTACTGCAGATGATCCTCTAATATTTTGAATGCTTTAGCTTGCTCCACAATTTTAGATAAGTGACTTTTTAAAGCTATGCTTTGAAAAAAAAGGTTGTTCCAACTGAATTCCATATGTGTATCTCAAAAGTCATTTCTGGGTCAAAAACCACTCCCTGGGTTTCAACCCTTTGATTTTGGTTCCACCACAAAACCAAGAATGAGCTACCCAGAGCAGAGGCTGCCATCCAGCCTGGTGCTACCTAACAGTTTTTGCCTACTTTACTTTTGCCACTGTTGTAGCTGTTAGACATGAGATCAAAACATATGTTTCAATCAACAAGACAGGCTTTGTTTTTACTAATGAAAATGTTTATGCTGATGGTTTGGTTTGTTTTTCCATTCGTAGTTAATTTTAGTTAAAATGCAGACTTGTTGGACTTGGTGAGTTTACCAGACTGCAGACTAAAATATGTTTGCAGTGAAACTCTTGTGAAAAGTTTATTTTTACTTCAAAGATAGATTGCTTTCTACTTTGAATCTGATTGTTACGCCTCATTAACTGTACATTTTTTCTTTGGCTACTGCACACATGAGCTGTGCATGTCTGCTCAGCTTTGTGCGTATTTTCCTCTCAGCGTGAGTGTGATCCTTCAGTCTGTTAAATGCATAGAACCATGTGTTTCTAAAGATCTACAAATGTATCTGCTTAGGAATTCACTAATTTACTCATGAAACACTGGTGTTGGCCCTAAGGTTAGCAAAGAAATATTGGAAATATTGAATTACATGGTAAAGATTTAATAGAATGTGAAAAGGTGTGTAAGCACACTTTAAAAGTTGTATACTGCCTGTAGCCAAGCGTTAATGTACTAAGTGATTCTGGAGCACACTGTTATTAATTTACTTAAAAACTAGTTGAAAATGGCTAAATAAGTACATTCACATGTGGCTTATAAGTAACAGGGAAGGCGACACTTAAATAGCTGCAATGCCATATTGGGATTAACAATGTTTTAGACTAGCTATGGCTGGTTATTTGGGTGTAAGATATCTATCTATCTATCTATCTATCTATCTATCTATCTATCTATCTATCTATCTATCTATCTATCTATCTATCTATCTATCTATCTATCACAAGCAATGAATTGAAATCTGCATAAACTAAGAAGTAAATTGGAAACAATCTGATTTCTAGTGCTGGCTGGTTTTTATAACAAACTGAAAAATTGCAGCTTATGAAGGAAAAGTCAAACAGTTCAAAGCAAGGCTCATGCTCAGATTTAAAGGCCCCCGGTGCCCTGCTGTGTTTTTACATTACTTGATAATTTGTTTCATACATTAACAACTCTTGGTATTAAAAAAGGTTTGGTGCTATGTGTGAAGTTTACACCAGCTCAGCCTCCAAGCTGAATATGCTTCTGTGTTTTTGTAAGAACTTTGGAAAACATGAAGATTACAACTGTCACCCTCTTAATTTATTCGCTTTGTGTTTTTTGCAAGTTTCTGGTTCTATAGCTTGCACGCACATGAAGTATTCCATTTTTTTCCCTTTGTTCTTATAAGCCTTGCGACTCCCTCACCATTAATAATAAGTTATATTAATAAACTATACATGGTGTGGTAGGTTATCGCTGGACTAATTCTGATGTGTGTTTTAGATAGATAGATAGATAGATAGATAGATAGATAGATAGATAGATAGATAGATAGATAGATAGATAGATAGATAGATAGATAGATAGATACTTTATTAATCTCAATGGGAAATTCACATACTCCAGCAGCAGCAAAGTGATAAAGAACAATATTAAATTAAAGAGTGATAACAATGAAGGTATAACAGACAGACAATAACTTTGTATAATATTAACGTTTACCCCGAAGGGTGGAATTGAAGAGTCACATAGTGTGGGAGAGGAACGATCTCCTCAGTCTGCCAGTGGAGCAGAACAGTGACAGCAGTCTGTCGCTGAAGCTGCTCCTCTGTCTGGAGATGACACTGTTTAGTGGATGCAGTGGATTCTCCATGATTGACAGGAGCCTGCTTAGTTCCCGTCGCTCTGCCACGGATGTCAAACTGTCCAGCTCCATGTTTACAATAGAGCCTGCCTTCCTCACCAGTTTGTCCAGGCGTGAGGCTTTCACTCTTCTCTATGCTGTCTCTCCAGCACACCACCGAGTAGAAGAGGGTGCTCGCCACAACCGTCTGAAAGAACATATGCAGTATCTTATTGCAGATGTTGAAGGACGCCAGCCTTCTAAGGAAGTATAGTCGGCTCTGTCCTTTCTTACACAGAGCATCAGTATTAGCAGTCCAGTCCAATTTATCATCCAGCTGCACTCCCAGGTATTTATAGGTCTGCACCCTCTTTTAGAGATCTGAAGAGAAATTTATCAGTATAGAAGTATTAATTTGTGTTTTTCAGTGGAGTCTAGGAATATATTATATAATCATAATCTCCACTCACCACTTCATCTGTTTTTCCAGCCATTTTTATGCAGTCATAGTCTGATTCTATCCAAGTAACATTCAGCTCAGGTCCAAGTGCATTTCAAATCTTGCTATAAAAAGTCTAACCCTATGTCCTAAAGAAACAACATTAAGTTCTGAAGAGTTCAGACTATTTTGATTCCTGGAAGACGATTAGTAATGTATCAAATCATGCCTTACCAACAATTTATCTGTCAAAATCATTTTTGTCATTTACATATTCTTGAGAATGCAACCCGTTTAAATAATTAGATCCCTCACTTTGCCAAGTTGCATGCAAAAAGAAAAGTTTCTCATGTTGAATTATTTAACTTACCCTAAGGGTCACTCACAGACCTTTGTGCACATTATACTTGTCTAGCGTTTTAAGCAATTTTCATAGCTGAAAACGTTATAATTGCCTGTAATTGGCAAATAGTGTTTCTTTTCAGTATTATTGTTAGTACAAATTGCATAATTTTTTCAAGCTGTCTGGTTCACCATGCTTATAGGACATGTAGTCTGATGGCTCACATGTATATTTTTTCTTTTTTTTTTTGGTGAGCTGCTTTCTAAGTATACACACACTTCAGGGCGGCTGGTCATGCTGCTCTGTTGCCCTAACGTCTCGGGTGGTTGGGATTTCTCAGGTTTGCCTTGTATTTCCCAAAGCATCCAGGACCATTATTATTTGCTCAGGGTATGTGGCAAAAAAAGGCCAATTAGAAGGAATTCCTTAAGTTAATGTGTTTTAAGCTGGTAAAGGTAATATTGTTTATCTTCCAACATTTCACCCTAATCTGTACAAGGTGCACGAAGAAAGAAAAAATCTGTGTATTTAGATTGAACAGCTGTCAGTTTATTTACCTGATCTGAGATGGGCCAAGATTGTTGAAATGCATTAACTGCCTGCCTCCCTCTTTCTTGATTAATGGATTCAATATTAAAAATAGCATCATCCTCTCTTATTAAGCTTTTGGTAATTTTTTTGTTTTTAAAACAAGGTGAAAACTTGACATGGTGGCTGGGGTTAAGAATGAGAGTTCCACAAACTGGAAAAATTTAAGACGCCGACCGGATTGTCCCATTTGGAGTGCGTGTCCCTCAAAGCAGGAATTAAACTCAAAAAATAAGAAGTTTGATTGGTTAGCTACTAGCAAGGTCACTACAATAGCAGAGTCCCATCCAGAAAGTTGCTCTTGACAGAAATGATGCCTCTTTCCAGGAAGGTCTGGCTTTTATGGAGGCTGAAACAGAAATGGCAGAGTCAGTTGCCCTCATTGGACGGTTTCTCAACACTGTGGGGAGAGAAGAAGATGACAGAGCCTTGGAGGAGAAACTCCGACATTATTCGTGACAACATGTGAAAATGAACAGCCTTGACACACAAAAAAAGGTTTGGGGCAGCCACCCATATACTTAATTCCTGGCTGCAAAAAGGTAAATATAAAGCAGAGTTGTGTACAGAATTGAATCCAAGACAAAACAGAGGGAAGATAGTGGGTTTTTAAGGTTGGTCGGGGAAGTGATGTCATCGGACCTGGAACCGGAAGTGACATAATCAGGACCCGGAACTGGAAGTAACGTCCTTGGGGCTGGGACTGAAAGTGATGTCTTCAGGGCTGGGACCAGAAGTGATGTTTTCTGCACAAAACCGGAAATGACACTGTCAGAATCAGGCAGAATTTCCCATGTCTGGTCTGCAGAGATAAAAGAGGAACGTTTAGCATACCTCACCACCCACTGGCTTGGCGTGGAACTACCTTCTTTTCGTCCTTCTAGCTACCTCTCAAGTATGTGACAATGTATAAAAATACTATTGGGTGCCTGTTGCTCCATAGGGTGGGGGTACCAACAAAATTTCAGAACAAAAACATAACCTGTAATGTGCTCCAAATAGGGAATTTATGCAGAATTTGGTGGAATTAGGTTCCATAGTGTGGATTTGCATGGGCAACTACAAATGGGGTACTCAGTGCCTAACAGAGTGGGGGCACTACATTTTTGAACAAAACATAACCTAATATCATATGAACGGCATGGTGGCAAAGGGTTTGCGCTGCTGCCTCAAAGTAAGAAGACAAGGGTTCATGTCCCAGGTTCTCCCAATGTCTGTGTGAGTTTTCTCCCACTGTCTAAGGACATGCAATTTAGTTGAACTAACATTGCTAAATTGGTCCTATGCTAGCTGAGATAGGCTCCAGCACCCTCCACAACCTTCGTCTTAATTAAGAAGATTATAATATGACATGACTAATGTGTTATTCTGCACAAAATTTGGTGGAGAGAAGTTCAGTAGTGTGGATTTGCATAATGGATAACCACAAACACAGATTCAGCGTTATATATTAGATATAACCGTAAAGTTAGACTCCTCACACCCTTTTCCTGCCTCACAGTCAGTGCAGTTGCCATAGGTTTCCACTTCCTTGAAGTCTAATGGTGGATTAAGTAAAACTGGATGGATGGTCAAAATTTATTAGATACCAGTTAGCACTCCTTTCCTGCATTGCTTGTTGCTGTTAGACAAATCTTTGACTTCTCTTGACATTGAAATGAAATTCAATAAACTCAGTGGACAGATGAGTTAATAGGTTATAGAGATGATTTGTCTGAGAAAAATGATTTTGTGCAGACAATTTTACACCCTTGGATTTCTTAATTTTGAAATTAACAAGAATAGCAGGCTATCTAGCTTTAAGATTTTTTTAGAATAAACATAACAGTTGTTTTCAAGTATACATTACTTTACTATGGAAATATTTCATGCACAGAACTAAAAAAACAGTTTATACTTGGCTTCATTAAGGGTCTATTTATTGCAATGCCTTTTACTTGGTAATATTTCTGGTTTTTGCATTAAATGGTCATTTATTACTGTATGTATGGGATATTTTCCAAGACCAACTCAGTGTGTTTCATAACTTTGGCCATGCAAATATTTTTAAAGTCCAAATGAGAACAAAGTCCTGAGGCTCTGTGTTGGGAGTGGAGCTCTTTCTAGCACTGAGCACTCTTTGGAAATTATCATCAACATCACCACACCTTATTTTGGGATTCCTGTGCAATTAGCACCCTATTGATAATACCAATAGTCATCCATCCCAATACCACAGAGTTTGGGGGAAGTCAGCTCAAAGAAGTTAATCAGGGGAGCTAGATCAGTAAATCATTATGGTAGTTAAACTCTTTGGAGACCAGTCAGTGTTGCAGAATAAATATAAAAAAGCAGGATGTAATTAGTGAACTGTGTTAAGGGAATTATTTCCAGCACTTTATAAACCATCTTCCGGAATAAATGGAATCAAAACCTTGAGATCATAAATTTGGCAGCATTCCTTTCATTTTGAGGCACATGTCCCTAACTAAACATTCAATGATCCAGAAATAAAATGTAGCAAAGTTAACAACCTCTCATTCTCAAGCAGGTTGTTATTACTGTCACAAAACAAACATCGAAAGTTAGCTGCAAACAAAACAGGCAGGTCCAACCAAATGCATCTGAGGTGTCTGGCTGGGTTTTAAACAATGATTTGTCCTGGTGGAAAGGAAAAAGAACATGAACAAAGTCAATCTTCCACTGAAGTGTGAAGAGTCAGAGATTGTAGTCACTTAGAAATATAATATTCCTTACGCTACCAGCAGAAGTTGGTAAAGAATTTCCTCACTCAAACGTTTTTCCCCAGTAATAAGCTTTGTTGTATCCTTTACCTGCTTTCCGATAGGTTAAGAACAAGCCAAAGCTAATGAACCTGCGGACTTGTCCCTTATTATAAAGCCTTTTTTTGGACATCACACTGCCTATATCCTCTAGACATAGGCAGCAATGTTAAAACTCCAGCACTTTAACTATTCATTTATCTCCAAACCCAGTGAAGCTTGTCCTGAGTGCAAGGCAGCAAACAACCTCAGCGAACATGCCAGTTCATCACAGGATATGCTCATATAGACCAAATTTAGCACTACTTATTAATTTTATTTATGAATGTTTTGGGATGTCTTAATCAGAGTACCTAGAAAAAATGCAATGCACCAACAGGAAGAACGTGCAAACTCCATATAGACAATGACCAGTCTAGAATAGGGGGTGGATTTGCTGACTCTACTGTATACATGCAGTGGCCTGCTGAGAAATTGAACTTTGAACCATGGAGCTGTGATGGACCATCACTAAGTATGCTTTTGAAAATTTAGGTATGTATTATTGTGATGAAAGACCCATGGAGCAGTACAGTTTTTAAATAAATAATTGCGTCCTGGAAAGTGTAGGCTCCAATCAGGTGTGGTTGTTTGGGAGCACACTTTGCTCTGAGGGTGATTGGGATATTTGGCTGATTGCGCATTCACTTGCAAAGGCGAGCAGATCAGTCAGGTGCCTCTTTCACACCTTGGAGGTAGTGGCACAAAACATCTGCGTCCAGTCGGGCCATATAAAATTAGCCTGCATGGCACAGAGGGGGGACAGATAGAAAAAGAGAGACATAGAGGTTAAAGAGGGCAGGATCAGGTTGAAGAGATTCCCATAAACAACAAGGGAGCATGGAGCCAAATCAGACCATGACATTAATACATTGTGTTACAAGTGAAAGAAATATGAAAACCATTATTTACTTTGAAGACAAATATCAAGAATGCACAGGCATAAAAAGGGTAAAAAGAGTATAGAGTTAATTTAAAAGTCACATACATAATGTTGATACCTTTCCTTTATTTAAGAAGAGTCAGGTCATTCTTTCCAAACAATCCTAGAACAACAATTTAATTTACACACCAAATTGGTTAGATGGATAGAACATTCCTCTTGAATATGTGGACTTTCTCATGTCTTCATCCTTTTTAGAATTAGCTAATTGTATTTTTATTTACACTGTAGAAAAGTACAATTGATCATGGTGCCATAGAATAGCAGTTTCTCATGCTGATTAGTACATACAGGTAGCAATTTCACTCTATTCTGTATATGTGATAATACTGACCCTATGAACCTATTACCGTTTGTGAAGCCTGTGGGCAGGTGCAGGAATGGCAGCTCCATTGACTAGAAAAATTTGGGACACTAATCGGCTCATCCTGTTTATTGTCCAAAGCAAAACAAACAAAATGAAGCGCTTTTTGGCGTGTCTTTCCTGTAAGCAGGAAATTAAAAGCAAAATAAGATATTTTGGCTAATTAGCCAGTAGTCAGATCATTTTGGTAGTGGAGCTTAATCAGGCAGGTTGTTCTTGCCAAAAATGACACCTCCTTCTTGGAGGTTCAGGCTTTTATGGAGTCTGACCTAGAAGGGTGTGGAGTCAGTTGCCATCACTGGGCGGTTAGATGACACTGTTAGTGATAGCGCCCCCTCTCAACATAGCCTGTGAGGAAGTCTTCTAACACACGTGTGAAAATTCCTATGGCCCATAAAGTAGAATAAGTGGGTTTATTAAATGAAAGGATAATTACTAGAATTTGTGCAGAGTTACCAAATTTTCCAATATATGTATCTATTTATTCTTTTATTTATTATATGTTTGTAAGTTTATAGGGTCAATATTGTCAGGTGTGCAGAGTGCAGTCAATGTACCTTTTAACAAAAATACAAACATGGAATTAATTATATAGATGTGCAAGAGGAATTTTGATGCAGTAAAAACAGATTAACAATAGCAACCGGGAAAGAAAGAGAATTGCAATGGTTATTTTTAAGCAAGTTTAGTATTTTCAAGATGCCAGTACGGTAATTGGATCCATTCTTAATAAAAACCACAAGGCTTATCATGTCAGAAATGAAGAGAAACACTTGTGTATCCCCCTTTAAGCTTGACATTTATGTAATGCATTCTTTCAATAAAAAAGCACAGTGAATGAAGTAAGCAAGTTTCTTTTTGGTCATGATATGATTTCTGTGGTTGCAGTGAACGTTCCTATGGATATTACATAGAGTGGTCTATTTTGTGTTTGGTTTCAGCAGTTAAGGTTATAAAACAGACCAAGTGAAGTTACAGTATCCTAATAGTAGATCTAGGGGGAGATTAAACACAGCTTGGTATTTGGAGTTAATGAAGAACAGACCAGCTGTAGGTTGAAAGGACAAACTGCATTTAAGACACTAATGAGTTAGTCACACATATTGTGGTGTTTGTCATTATGGTGATTTAACTCATTCGTTTAATATGGCCTGTTGTATAAAATAGATTGCAACATTAAAAGTGATTGTCTAGGCAAGCAAATTTCATTTAGATTTAGATAAAGTAAAACAAAATGTTTTACTTTATCAGAACCCTTCATAGCCAACACAGTTCCATACTACTTTAATTATACAGTACAATTGTTTACAAGTTTCTACAATTGAAGGTCAGACAGGTTAAGTGATTTTAATAGTAATAGCTATTGAATTGGTATCTTTGAGTCTGATATCTTAGAAACTGAATCACAGTGACAGCTCTCTCTTTGGAAATTTCCAAAGTTAAATAAAAATAAATAATTAAATAAATACTGTAAAAAGAGGTTTATATAGGAGTGTGTGTAATATTTGTAGGTGGCATAATTAATGAATCCAGAAATGTCAAAATTGCTAACGAGACTGAAAAACAAACTGCATAGTATTGCTCAAATGTTTCACTCTAGGTGTACTTCTGTCAGTATTTTCTTTTACTTTTAAAATGTTTATTTTTTATATTTTTTAAAAAGCTGTTGTGGTCAAGTGGGGAATGACAAGCTGGCGAGAATAAAAGTGGGGGTACCCATTTAATTCTTGAAGGTTTTTTTCTTTAACATCAAAATAAACTGGCGCTCGATGGTGCTGATAGAAAAGAAAATTAGATTGCCTATTAGGGCTTAAGCGTTGGGTTTTCCTAAAAGCAGGTCATGAGGATTCGCTGATCATTGGTTAGCACTACCTTCCGACAGAACTTATAGGTAGTGGACTCGAAGGAGTGGAGTTAGCTACACTTACTTGACGTTTTCTCATCCCTGTGGAAGGAAAGGAAGAGAATATGATCAGCAGCAGCACCACCTCTCGTCCCACTGTGGTATTATATGCCTTAGACGAACTAAGAGCGTGTCCCCCTGACATACATGTATGACACTGTTCATACTTAATTGTACTCACAGCTTCCAAATAATCCTCCTTCATTTGGCACAGACTCTTTTTTTCTTAGGAGACAGCATCCCTTTAATGTATTGACAAGCTTTGCACGTTTATTAGTCCTGTGATGGCAAGTGCAAATTTTGTATGCTGTTGAGTGCTGAATTGGTTACATCACTTCAAGAGAGGCTCCCTGAATCAATAAGCTGATAAAGAAGACTGGATCAGTTATGGGCTGGAGGTAGTAGCAGAGAAGAGAATGAAGACAAAACTGATGGTCATTATGAACAATGCTGTACATTCTCTCCCTGACATGCCATTTTGAATACTTTCAGCCAACAAATGATTCTACAGAAGTGTGTAAAGAAACACTGCTGGGGCTCCTTTATACCTACAGTGATACACTGTTATAATACCTCACTATGATTGTGACTGCTCTTTTTATCTTTAGCCAAGTCAGAAGCTTTCTTTTTTTCTTTTTAGTAATTTTGGTGTGTATTTGTTTGTTAGAATATTTATTTATTTATTTTACTTCTGTAAAAAAACAAATTTCCACTTTGAAACAAATAAAGCACTGTCTATCTATCTATCTATCTATCTATCTATCTATCTATCTATCTATCTATCTATCTATCTAAATTTTTAACCACATTACCTTACTTATCTTTATATATGTATAAAATCCAATGTCTGTCTGTTTGTCTGTATGTCTGTCCGCTTTTCACGATTTAGATTGGGATTTTTTCTATTATTTGCTTGAACATTCTGGTTGATTTTGCAACTTCTCTCATCGCACAAAGAATCATAGTTCGCTTTCAGGAGCGATATATTCGAGCTAATCCAAGACAGATGCTGTGTGCTGAGGGAAGGTGGAAGCGTGACATCAGGAGTGGGGAGCCGGGCAGGGCCCTCTTCACTGTCCTGTTTCATTACTATGCAGGCAGAGCCACGGGGGATGGCTAGTCTTGCATATATACAAAAAACTGTATACATAGGAAAAGAAAAAGAAAAAAAAAAAGAATCATGTTAAGATAGGTATTTCAAGGAAATGCCCTACAAACAGAAACATACTGTTACAGCCTGAGAATTTAGGATATAATGCAGAGAAATCTGCCCAAGTATGGCCTGAGTGTGGCTACTCAGGCAGTGTCTGTTTTGCGATATGCTGACTGCTAACAAGTCAGCTGGTGTGCTTATAGATGAGGCATGGTACAAATGGAGAGAATTAAAACAAAAATGAGTGCCATTATGAATAATGCTGCACATCCTCTCTCTAACACTGATGTCTTTCTGCCAATGAATCATTCAGCAAAACTGTGTTAATAAACACCACTGCGTTTTCGTACCAACAGCAATACGCCTGTATGATTCCTCACTGTGTCTGACAAGTCAGAGGTTTTCATTCTTTTTAAAATTTCTTGCATTTTAGTCGTTCTGGTGTGTGTTCAGACCATAGAGTATCTATCTATCTATCTATCTATCTATCTATCTATCTATCTATCTATCTATCTATCTATCTATCTATCTATCTATCTATCTATCTATCCTGAATTATTTTGCAATGACAGATGCAATTATTGGTTCTAAAAGTCTTGCATATAACACACCTGAGTTTTACAGGCAGCAACTGCAACAAATCAGCACATTTACAAATCATCAGTGAAGGTATTGGCTTCTTTTTCAAAGTCTACATGATCACAAGAACTTTGAAAAATGTGTCCAGAGGGTGAGGCGACAACAGTAATCCAAAACCTCATTTGTGTACAGTATTTCTGTGTTAGTCTCCATATAGGTCCTCCAGAAAATATTTCAGTTTTAGGGGTTCTTTTGTTTGCTTTCATAATTATTTTGTACCTGTTAAATCAATAATTGATTGAGTTTACCATGTCCATTACAAGGTTGGCTTGGGCCAAAATCTATCTGAGAACTTTTCACCACAAGACAGTAACCAGCCATGGCCAGGGCATCAGTCCATCATATTCATCATTCACTCAAACACCCACACTAGGACAAATTAGAAATTTCAGTTCACCAAATGTGCATATTGGTATAACATTAACTTATTTTTGGGATATGACTAAAATACTTGAAAGCACAGCGGTATGTGCAAACTCCACACCAAGAATGACCAAGCTTGGATTTGAACTGCAGGATCTGAAGTTGTGTGGGAAAATGGGAGCACTACGTGACCCAAAAACAAATATATGCAAATGACCAATTTTTACTCATTCATTTATGCTGATCCAACTGTAACATGAAAGGATGACTTTTGGTGTGGTTGTAGGAAGGAATTGACATTTTCCAAATACCAGAAAAGAGAAAAGTAAATTTGCAAGAAGTTCAGAGTTTGTAGTGTTCTAGTTAAAAGCACAATTATAGTGAAAAATGACTTAAAACATTTGAGCTAACTGTTCAGACAACATTGTCTGAAAACTGCAGGAGGATTATAATATAAATGTTACATAGTGTATTTAAACAAAGACAAAAGAAAACTTAAACCACATTCTGCAAGCATGTAAGTAAGGATTAATGACTAAGAAAAATAATCTGTCTTTTAAACAACTATCCATGGTGGAGATAGTAAAGACATGAGCATGTTGCCAAAGCAAGGTCATAATTTAAAAGCTAGCCATGGAATCAAGCCAGTTTCAGCCTTTGCTTATCTTGACAGGTCTACTTCAAACTTTGAAGCACTGGAAAGCAAAACAGTGAGAATGAAGCAGCAGGTCATTTTGCACAGTGTGTTTGGACTCCCACCACAAGGCATAGAGAGTACAGATTCTGGCTGTGTTTAGAGAAGGTCAACAAGCTGGCAAGCAAACTGCTTTGGTATGCACATGCATGCAGTTGCCACCAAGTTTGGGGCAAATCAAGAAAGCGGGTGGCCTTCCATCAAAATAACAAGGGAGTGTGTCAGAGAAAACAAAAAACAGCCTGCATTCTCTGGGTTCTTGACATCACATGTGTTTAATAAAAAAAAAAAAAATCTGCTAACCTCCTGCCCTCAGAAGCATGCACAGTGTTTATTGAATTCCACAAATATGTTTGGCTGAAAGATGCCAATAGTGATTTTTCTGTATCCTTGTAAGGCAAGATTTAAAATGCTAGATCTTATAATCCAACCTAACATTGAATTTTAAAGGGTAAAAATTCTAAAAAAAGATTTCCACATAACATTCTTTTGTGCTAATTCAAACTTGAGCTATTTAAATGTAATAGCAACACATGTGTCAGTATCATCTTCCTTTGCCAATCTGTTTTTTTATGAGTATAGCAAAGCATCACCAATTTTTCGGATTATGCTAAAATGTAATCCAAGGTTTCCATTCACAGTACTAGTGCTAGTACTATCAAGAAAATATCTAAAATAAACCAATGGAAATACAGGGAAAAATTGTATATATATGTATGCATATGACAACATCTGGATGTACAGAAAGCATTCTCAAATCATTTTGCTATGGATTGCATTATTTTAATGACCTAGAATGAAAGCAATTTACAACAAAAAAAAATCTCAGGTGAAATCACTAGCTGCTGCTGAATATTTTTGGGTTTAATTGAACACATAATTCAAAACAGAGCTAACAACAATGCCCTGTACCACATAACTTGAGTTAGCCGCTTTTGATGAGGGTGCCATTTGGATCAATAAGAAAATAGATAGATATCTTATACCTAAATAACTAGCAATAGCTACGATTTAATAAATGCAATGAATGGACTGCATATTTTCTGTGCAAAGTTGTGTGCTTAACCAGTACTTGATATATACAGAGCACTGAAAGTGATTCCAAATAATAAATAAGCACCTAGTGGGTTGTATCTGATCTGACTGTGCAGTTCCATTTTTGGCTTATTTTAAAACCTACATATATATGTTTGGTATCATTCTTTTCAGAATATATCAAACTTTAATGTGATATTGTTAGATTTTCAGATTCTTATTCCATTTTTTAAATTATAAACTAAAATATCAAGAACTCAAGACTTTGTGGCAACAGATTTAACCACACCCAGGGCCAGAAATAAAAGATAAAGTGTAGATGACAAAGACAGCTGCTGTACAGGCTTTTAAATGTTTAAAGCACTGCGTGAGATGCAGATCATGGGGCACGTCAGCAGCAGCAATCCAGCAGCTGATCGAGCAAAGAGGGGTAAAAAAAAACTGTATTGGTTTCCCATTGTATCACAGTTGACGAGGGGGTTTCGGAGAAGCGACTACGTCTCCTTGGGAAGCGTTCAGCCCCCATCTTCACAACGCAAAGTGGCTGGCACGTAGTGCAGGCAAGGAAGGTTGGCAAGTGAAGCGAGCATGGGGTAAGCCCCCTATATAAGTGTGCGACAGTGGAATGGTTTACACTGCCTTCTTACATCTCCAAGAAACTGAGTTAAAATTTTGTCTGTTTGAAGGTCACATATTGTCCCCATGTAAGTTTTTTTGGGTGGTGTTGCTTACTCCTACATGTTTGTTAGGTTCATTGACCATTCTAAACTGGCCACATATGAACAAATGTGGGTGTGTGTGTAAGCGTGCTGATGTTTCATCCAGCTCTAATTAAATTTTAGCTGAAAATTTGTTAAAACAACCTGAGGTGGCATTTTCTGTGGAAAGAAGTAGTAAAATCATTTGTACAGTATATGAGACCAAGATTATGACATTGTGTGCTCAGATCAAGGGCACCTTTCTTTATACGGCTTCTACAAGACAGGATTATATAGGCCCTGGGTCACGGTGTGGCCTGTTGTCAACCACATCCCTGTGCTTTAGTTCTCTAAGGTAAAGGAAACTTACTCCAACATAGTAGGTAACTAATGTTAATGTTTTCCTATGCAGAAATTCACTTAACCTACTACAGCATCATATTGCAAAATGATTAGAGTGAAAGCAAAAAAAAGAAAAGGGAAAATGAAAAACAAGCATTAACTTACTTTTTGAGACAACTTGATCCGAGTCACAGCTGTGAGAGAACTGGAGTCTAAACAGTGGTAGGTGCCTTCACTCAGCCCTAAATCAAACACCAAGGACAGGCCACATAAAAACATCCAGTTGTCAGATTTTTTTAGCTTTATGAATGAAATTGATTGCACGCTTTTTACCTGCAGGAATAAAGCAAGGTCCCCAAAGAAAAGAAAAAAATGAGATACATTTCTCAAGAATATTTTTTTTTACTGTTTCAGAAAGTATACCCTTTGCTTTGGCGCTCCTAACATGAGTGTTAAAACATTCTTTGAAAAAAAATACAATTTGTACATATCAAGTGACAAATATGATTGACATAACAAATGTTGAAAAGTTTGCTTTTAAAACCTTTTGCTTTTTTCACATAACATTGGCCCAGGGTCATTAAGTGGGTGAATAGACTTACCAGCGTATACAATTCTTTTTTGTCGGAGACGGCGACATTGATTAATTGGTAAGACTGGAAAAGCTTTTCTGCTTAAAGAATTGTAAGGAATGAGTGCTAGACACTGTGTTATTTTCTCTGCATTGACCATGGATTGACTGAATACATTAATGTTGTAAGGAATATGATTTTCTTTTACTTTTCAGCAGAAAAGAAGACAAAAATAATTTAAAAAATAACTGCATATACAGGCATCAGCCACATTAAATGAAACTGAACATAAGAGGAAATCCAAAATCCAGCTGCAAACTTTTTCATGTTTATCAACATTGATATATTGGACAGTTTCATCGAAACTCATTTCTAATCCCACTGCTTCCAAAGAATCCATAATGCTATGACCTCAGTAGCTTTTAAAAACATGCTGTTCTGTCCAAGAACTTTTAATGGTGATTCCAGAAGATGACAGGTTACCATCAGTTGGGTTCAGTTAAACAATTAATCTTGGCTACTTGTACTTGACAAAGTTGCCTGTCCGCAGTGTGTGTCAAGTATTCCTTCCTTTACCCTTGAACTACTACTGCAGATACTTTTCTGGACAAGTTGATCATTAGCAGCAGAAGTTTCCATTAAATTTAATACTGTACTTGCTATTTAAATCAAACAGTGAAAGTTACAACTATGTCTGTAACCTATTAATGTAAAATGTTTTGCACTGCATATTAATATACAGATTAGTCAAAATATCTAATGTCTAAATTTGTGGTGTCAGTTACGTCTGATATACTGTACGCATTTAAAAATCTTCCATATAAATATAAAACACAAACATTGAACTGACTGATTTATTAAATGTTAACAGAATATTAAGTACCAAAATGTTTTCAAGCCATCTTAATATAATTTAGGGTCAATGGGCAAAAAGTTAATGTATGAAATTAGAATGCTTACTATTAACATAAAAATCAGCCAAATAAATCAATAATCGGCCAACTAAATCAACTGTGATGCCTAAAAGTCTTCTCGTTGATTTGAAAAATATTTTTTATTTAATAGTTTTACTATATATTGTTCAACCCAATATGGTTTTGGAAAGCAATATAAAGTCCATAAGAAACAAATTCAGATGGTATTCCATAGAGTTTAGTTTCCCAATCAAGATGACTGAAACATATAGGTTATTTGCATGTTAAGTCTTAATGGTAATCAAAAGTCACCAATAAGTCTTACTTCTGGTATCACAACTATTTTGCTATAAAATCAGTCATCACCATTCTTAATGCCCTCGATATTATTTATTAGTTGGTGTAAAAAGAAGACAAACAAAGATAAAGAGATGAGTCACCACCTTGGTAACTCCCTTTAACTGAGAGATTTTTAGCACAAAAACAAACAAAAAATAGCATGCAATAACTGCAGATTGTGGAAGTTGAGACCCAGAACCTCACTCTTGCAAACCTCAGAAACCAGGCAGGAGGAAGCTTCATCCCAGAAATCTTTATTATTCTTTGAAGAGGGAGCTCTTCATACAGCAACCTGCACCATAAGACTTGTCTCTCCCTTTATTTCCTTACAAGTTTACATAGCAAGGTATTGACATTTCATATGATTGGTTCTATAATACATCAGTGTACGTGCCTATCAGCACATTCACCAATCCCACAACACAACTTCCAGCATGCTGAATGCTATTCCTTAGCTGTTGGCCTGCTATCTGACAACAGGCTATCAGCTTTGTGCAGTGCCATAAAGAGCAGCTGCAGTTATCAGGAAGTTACCAAGCAGCCTAAAAACCTTAAAGCTTTATATTCCTAATTCAGACTTCACAAGAGACACAAGTTCAAGACAGAACTGTAAACAATACTTTCCAGGTTATATGGTCATGTGGCAGGAAGGAGCGGGTCCATGAAGACTGACAACAGAAGTGATGTCAGAGATGGAGTGGCTATCAATCTTCCATTCTACAGAGGGAGGAGAAGTGAAGGCATTAGAACACAGCACTAGCCTCTGGTCGATTGGGTAATTACCGTCTCCAAAGCCCTTAAGTTGCCTCACCCTACCGTGACACCGGCAACTAATGAAAGAAATGCTAACATTCAGATTCAATATAAGATCAATTTGTTGATACAGGAGAGATTGCTGACTTAAATTTACAATACTACCTACGAAAACTGTAGAAGTCAAACAATAATAATAATATATAATATATATTGTTTTTGGAGGTATGACTAAAGTATAGGCAGGCTACAAATTGCCTTTTGTTGATATTAAATTAAATTTGTTATAGATTAATTGGTTCATCCTTACCAATTTATTTATTTCTTTTTCATAAAATATCTGTATAATTTTGCATTAGTTATCTGAAATATTTCTTTTAAAAATTACTAATTTCTTTGTTAGTGGTACAGAAGTTAGAACTCCAAAATCGTGGATTTAAAAATGTGCTTAGTTGTTGTTGATGTGGAGTTGGCACATTCTCCCTATTTGTATGTTTTTTCTGTGATTTTCATCCCATGGACTACTTGTTAATTGTTGATTCTAGTTTGGCCTAGTGTATGTGTGAATAGGTGTATTTATGAAACTGGCACAGTATCCTGCTTTGTATTTAATATAATTGTGATAGAAGTTAGTAAGTGAATTACAAAATGTCTAAATGAAAGGCTGTTTAATCAGGAAAATCACTTTGTTGCAATATTACAAAGCAGAAGCTTACATAAATAGAGAGGAATGAGGATTATTATTATATGGATAAAGCTAACCGGTATCATACTCTGAATATGCCTTTTCCAGTCTTTGCTGATTGCTTTTATACTTTTATTCTTAGCATTCATATTCCTCCTAAGAGTCATAGTTTATACTTTAGGAATCTGGGATAGAAGACATGCTACAAGTGATTCATACTTCTGATTTAGAACAGTGTTACGTAAAATAACTGGATATGCATATTTCCCTCTAATATGGCTTCTTTTATAATCCTCCTATGCATTGTATTATGTAAAGTTTGATTGACATCTTAGGTCTAACGAATTGAATCTTTTGCCCACACATCCCAGATTGGGCCCCAGTGGCTCTGAACATTTTTCGTCTCAGTGGGATGATGTAACCATTTGTTATAAATTAGTCTTACCAGTCTCAACAACGAAGACTTGAAAACTAGTGGTGACACTTCTGTCAAGTCCCAGTGGGGCACCTTCTTGTCCCAGACTGATACTATTTTTTGATGAGTGAGGGCAAAAAAGAGAAATGATTCATCATGAGATTGACAAATGGCTTTCCGTTTTTTTTCACTTGACAGAGAGGTCTAATGATTTTTTGGAATGCTTTAGTCTGCTGTAGAAATTAAGATGGCAGAATCTATGATGTATATGCAACACAATACTGTACACCTAGAATAGAAATTAAATTTGATTGAGATAATAGGCTGCTTCAGCACTTTATACTACTGCCTCATAGTTTAAATGGTTGTCTGTGCAGAACTTGAGTTTCTTTGTAATACTTTCATTTTTTATCACATCCCAAAGACATGCAGGTTAACCTAACTCACTATTCTAAGTTAGCTGTGAAAGTGTGAGTGTGGCTGTGTGTTTCAACACTGATTAAGTTTGCCTGCAGTTTTGGTCCTGGTGTTGCATCCATTTTGCCATCTCACTGTATTAACTAAGTGTGTACAGAAGATAGAGGGATCAGTAGATAATGTCAGTCAGTCAGTAGATAATGTTTAATGATAATATTGTTTTCAAGTTTGCAGCCAATGGATGGGCTCAGAAACCCCATAACCCTATAATTGGATAAAGCAAGTTTAAAAATAGATGGTGAAAGTTTCCAGTCAATTCTAAAGAAGTAATTCCTTGGTACATTTATTTTGGATACTCCACTATTATGTTCTGTTATTTTACACAGGCCAACAACATAAGAAGACTTAGGCACTGTAACATAAAATGTAGATTTTTGTTAAATGCCTGTGCATTCTTTTTCAGAAATAATTTTAATGTCACTATTGTGCTTGCAGCTTATTAGTCTGTCTTTATGAGTTTTACACTTAAAAATGTGTTTAGTTAAGCAAGAATGGCATTATTTTCCTATTTCTTTGTGTGCTGTAGTGGTTAAATCTTTGGTCTTCAAACATAGATGTTGTGGGTTCAGAACCTGCTACTGACACTGTTTGACCACGAGCAACTCCCTTGACCTGCCTGTGTTCCAACTGGAAAATCCAAACTAATGTAACCAATGGGCGACACGGTGGTGCAGTGGTAGCGCTGCTGCCTTGCAGTTAGGAGAGCCAGGTTCGCTTCCTGGGTCCTCCCTGTGTGGAGTTTGCATGTTCTCCCTGTGTCTGCGTGGGTTTCCTCCGGGCGCTCCGGTTTCCTCCCACAGTCCAAAGACATGCAGGTTAGGTGGATTGGCAATTCTAAATTGGCCCGTGAGTGCTCTGCGGTGGATTGGCACTCTGCACGGGATTGGTTCCTGCCTTGTGCCCTGGGATTGGCTCCAGCGGACTCCCGTGACCCTGTGTTCGGATTCAGCGGGTTGAATAATGGATGGATGTAACCAATTGTATCATAAATATTGCAAGTCACCTTGGATAAAGGCGTCAGCTGAAGAAGTAAATGTAAGCCTATTTGCAGTATGCTTGAAGTTTAATAAACAGTCGTGAAATTTTTAAAACATGTAATTCTCACAAGTGTAGGTTACTGCAATATGAAACAGCAGTATTCAAGCTGTATTGTTGATGACTAAAGTTGTTTTAGCCACAAGAAATTTCACATGTGCTATATGAGATAAAACACACTGGAAATGAACTGTTGTGAGGAAGTCTTTCAAATAACACAACTTAACTGAAATATTTGGCAGAGTTAAATTCTTGTGACAAAGGCATTTAGGGAATTATGGTGGAAAGTAACTCCCAAAGTACAGCAAACCCACATAAAATTTCAGCATTCAGAGTATAGACGATTTTATTCCGAGTCAGGAAATAAAAATGTAGGCACTTTCTACAAAGAAAATATCAGAAAGTAAAAGATTAGGCTGTCTCTTCTGGGATTAGAATGTGCTGGGAAGAACCTCATCCAGACTTTATGAGCTGGGAACCTATGTGTGTTTGTCTGCACTCTGATTATTTCGACACAAATGTCTCTGTAACCGAGTTGTAACTTCATCTGCAGGTCATATACGTTTGGTTCCCAGTTCTGGGATTTGAGGGTTGTCACATGTAAGCTGTCTTAGGTACCTTTTCTAATATATCAGGTTGATTAGTCATATGGAATTAATCACAGAACAGTAGTTTGATCTCCTGACTGTCAAGTGACCTGTCTGCCCTTTTCATTGACTTGCTTTCATATGTCACACAAATACTCCTGGTCAGAATTAGACGTACACTAGAATGTGACTGAAAAGAATTTTAGTTTTTCCAAAAAAGGACTTCTTTGCAAATTTAAAATTCATTTGATATGTATGTGGGTGTATTTGTTGTAATAAATCTGCATTTCACCTATGAATAAGGAATGTGGTTTTGTTACCTAAAACATACTTTATATTTACCTCCATTAATTACAACCAACTAATGGATTTAATTTTTCAAATTTTGATTTATATATATATATATTTTAATATAAGAAGGTCCAGAACATGCATTTTTCATCATTATTAATATGCACTCATTTTTGTATCTCTTGGCTTTTAGTCAGTTCCGTCTGGTCTGAAAAGCAGCATAGTGGTACAGTGGTTGGCACATTATTTTTTGTCACAGCATCAGAGGCCTTGCTTCATTTTTTATTCCTGTCACAATCTGTTTGTAGTTTGTATATTTTCCTTGTGTCTGCATGGTATTCTCCACATACTTCAGTTTTCTCAAAATTTGCAAAGCTGTTTATAATAATTTGTGCTTATTTGAATTGTACTTCTTGACCAAACTAACATTTAGTTGCTGAACTGGAAACAGCTATGTTGTATGCAGAATCTGGTTGCAGTCCAAAGCCACCTTTAGATGCCTGTTTTGTATCAAGATCTGCCGAAGATTATTTTTAATTGCTTTTGCCTATTTTTCTCTGTGTTTTTATTGAAAGTTCTTTTCTTTGTATCTTTGATAACATCATACAGATATAGTGTTGCACTGCTTTCTAAGGACCCTTTACTGTTGCATGCATCAATTATTACATCTTATTTAAGAATTAAAGACTTAAAATGAAAGAAACTTTCTTTCTCTTCCCTAAGAAAAATAACTGAAGTTTTGGTAAAAAATTTTCACTTAAGTAATTAAGCCCTCTGCGGTGGGCTGGCGCCCTGCCTGGGGTTTGTTTCCTGCCTAGCGTGCAGTGTTGGCTGGGATTGGCTCCAGCAGACCCCCGTGACCCTGTAGTTTGGATATAGCAGGTTGGATAATGGATGGATGGATGGATGATTAAGCCCTTACTTCTTCTCTTGCCTTATTAGGACAGTCTCCTCCTCAATCAACACCCTCAGATCCATACATTTCAGTTTATTTTCAGTGTATTTCAACTTAGAGTAAGAAATACCATCAATAACACACTCATTTTATAGAGAGACTAACTAACTTATTGGTCACAATTTGGGTTACTGAATTCCATGATAATCAGGATCTTCCTTGTCTTTAAATTATTTTGTTAATCTCATTCCTTAATTAATTTATTAATTACATTTGTATAGTGCTTTTCTAATCTACTCAAAGCATTTCACATTGAAAATTGGGGAAGCACTTCAGCCATCACCAGTGTGATATGTGACACAAAGGTCCATCTGGATGATCTAATGGCAGCCATTCTTGCAGCAGTACACTCACAACACATTAGCTATTAGGCGGTGAAGGGCTGTGACGGGTAGTTTGCCAGTTAGAGACAGAGGATGATTGGGGCCAGAACGAATGAGGCTGTGATGAGTATTTTAGCCAGGACATTGGGAAATATCCTACTCTTTTTGAAAGATGCCCAGGGATCTTTTAGCTTCAACTGTTATGATGTCCAGGTGGTACAGTATGGCTGCTAAAGTTTACTCTTCTTTCTTCAGTTTACTATTCCAAAGCTAGAATGGATGGCTGTGTGAAATGGATGAAGTTAGGAGAATATTTAATAAATAATATAAGTTTATAGATTCTGTCTTTATGGATAAATGTTAATTTTCACATAGACTGGCAAAAAGAATGGTAGCACTGAAGGAGGCTGGGGTATGCAGTTTGAAACTTCTAGTTTAGATGGTATGTTAGGCCAGTTGGATTACAGTCTGAATATTCCCAAATTCAGAAAATTCTTTAAAATTGCAATTGAGCACTGCAACTTTGCACACTAATAAAATGGTCTTCATGGAAATGTTTACTACATAAACCCTTGCACTCTACCATATTTCATAACAAAAAGTAACATGTTAGCAATAAAACGTTTCCAAATAATCAAAGCTCCATTTTTTCATTTTAACTTTTAGAACATTCATTTGTGGGTAGTACCCAAAGGGCTGTCCTCAGTATATTAAATTTTAGATATATTTGGTTTTAAAAACTTACTGATTTTTTGCCATATTCAAGTAAATTATTTACATGATTGTTTTTAGCAAATGCTATGTAATATAAACCATGCAAAAACAATCCCCATTCGATTAACCCATTATCAAACCCACTTAATTTAATTATGAGTAAACATGTTCTACTCTTTATTACTTACAAATGTAGATTGAGCCAGGCACTATCCTGTAGTTTTAGGTGAATGGCAGGAGTCAACTCTAAATGATATGTCAATCCATTACAGGGCACACTCACTTTCACCATTACATTCACTATTGCTCTCAGTTTCAGAGTCACCAAATAGCCCACAAAGTCCATCTTTTAGATTTGTAAGGAAACTTCAGTATTTTAAGAAAGACTTTGCTGATACAGGGTGAGTTCAAAAACTCTATACAGTATCACAAGAAATACACGAATACATCAAAAAAATTTAGGGCAGCCACCCATATATTGTGCCCTTGCTGCAAAAGGATTGGTTTGAGGAGTTGTATTCAGGTTTGAATCCAAAACAGAACTGACTAGAGAGTGAGAATATGGTGACTTTAAAGCCTGGGACCAGAAGTGATGTCTTCCGGACTGGAAGTGGCATTATCCATGGTGCCGGTACTGGAAGTGACGTTACCAGTGGCACCAGAACCTTGCGGGATTTCACATGGATGGTCTGCAGAGAATTGAGAGAGAAAGTCAGTGCAGTTCACCACCCCTGGTCTAACGTGGTACTACTATTATTCAAGCCCTTTAGCTGCCTCCCAATCGCACATGTGTGACAAAAAACAGTATCTGAGTCAGGATTTAAATAGTCTGGGTGTACTCATATGAGGCAGCAGCATTAACTCCTGTGGTAGCATTATATTCCCTTATATCTTAATCATAATTTCTATTCTATTTAGAGCACCTTGTATGTTGAACAATGGGCGTGTTTTCTTTCGCTTGGAATTATCAGGTAGGCAGCAGAGACTTGCCCTGCTTTTAGAAATTAGGTCATATGGCTGACTTCCAATTCAAATTGGCACTCTTTGGGTAAACACTTGTAAAAATCTTCCTCCTTCGTTTATTAAAAGGATTTTACAGAATTGGTATTTTGGTAATGACCTTTAATGCATTGATATATACAGTGTAAATTACCTTTATGTAATTTGTGGGTTTTACCTTCTTAATTATTTAAGAAGCAGCGATTAGGTGCAAATGACAGTGTATTATGGAGAATACACTATGACATGGTAACCAGAAGCAGGATTCTTCATGTATCACAAAAAGTTTATAAAACATCAATTCACTCCGTTAAAAGTGTGCTACATACTTGAAAATATTTTCAGTGAACAAAGTGATTTATTGTTAAAGTAACTCATAATTTTGTTTTCTGTCTGTTAACCACACTAAATGATAAATCTCAAATAACAATGTTTTAGTTATTTGTTATAAACGGCATGTCCTTTGCATTTGTTTTCTTTGGTTTGCTGTTACTTTTTTGTTTATTAATAACAGAAACAGTGCTTTTAAAGTGGAACCAAATTTTAATAAACCCTTATATAGCATGGCCTGTTATTCTGCCAGAAATATTGCTTTTGCTTTTTTCCACAAACATAAATTCCTAATGGTTATTTGAAATTTGTAATGCCTATGAAACAGTAAAATGCTAGTATTTGCTGTATACAGATTGGATTCTTACTTATTCTGTTGTCTTATAAAAACATGTTGGAGATATAGCTGGCTTAAAGCTAAATT
The DNA here is from genome assembly GCF_016835505.1 of Polypterus senegalus. Classification (NCBI taxonomy): domain Eukaryota; kingdom Metazoa; phylum Chordata; class Cladistia; order Polypteriformes; family Polypteridae; genus Polypterus; species Polypterus senegalus. The sequence continues at coordinate 119,085,517 of NC_053157.1, read as the reverse complement.
GAATTTCCATGCCAATTAATACTTGCAAAATCAGCTGGAAGTCCCTTGGCAAATCCTGAAGTTTGTGATCATGACATGCTCAGGGATCAGAAGCACTTTTCATCCTTAGCATCGACATCAATGGCCTCATAAAAACAGGAATATATTTCAGAAGATGCTTTGTTGCATCTGAACATAGATGTTTGATCTGATGCAAATGAGTTTCTCACTTTCGCGGTGGGGTTTTTCTCCTGGTGGGATTCGATCTTTATAATCTGGAAGCTCCTTAGAAGGACTACTTTGCAGAAGTCTTTTGTTGGAAGATTACTACTGCTTTGGCGGGCTATAAAATCTTGTGCTTCACTAGTAGCTGTAGGCTAAAACAGAAAATATTCCACACACCACCACCGTTGCTAGTAGGGGATTATACACACAGTTGTTATCCCATTATACGGTATTGTGTTAACAATTTTCTGCTTCATAGTGGCCTGTGACAGAAAAAGTGAATAGCTTTGTTAAAAAAAAATAAAACTGAGAATGTTTTAAATGAGGTGCACTGTCCTAGATTCTGTTTCTGAGCAAAGACAAAGTAAAATAAAATGACTGAACATTAAAATGAAGGAGCCTCTTTTGACTTCTTTAAAAAAAAAAACAGGTCAGATTTGGGATTAATTTTAAAAGCAAAACATTTTGATCCAAACTGAGTTCAACAGCCAAAGGAGGTTTACATCATAGCTATTGTTTGAAAACTGGCAGTTGTCTGAAATTATTAAAAAGGCAGAATTAAGTAATTGTATACATTTTTCGTGATATCCATTTTAAGTAATTAGCAAAACACATTAAATTGTAGCCCTTCATGAGCAAAATTAAATACAGTAGACATCTTTAAACAGAATACTTTACAGAGTATAGCAGATATTCTAAGATAATTATGAATATGGAAAATTGCTCTCACTAAATAGGCCATAATTTTTTGAAAGTTTATATGCTGTTTTTTTTTTGTTGATGGTGCATTTCTAGGGTGAATTGAAACAAAACTACATTTTTTCTGCCAGATATTTTTTACTTCTAGCACTTAGGAGTTAACAGTCATATGTTTCATTATTTCAATTAGTATACTTAAAAGTAATGGAAATTCTGACAGGCAATGGACAGATCTGTTGAGGTAACACCTCTTAGAAAATTACTTCTAGCTAGAATTAGATTTTATGCAAAAAACATTTGTCTCGACAAATCTAACTAACTAACACATGAAAGCCACCCAAGGAATTTACTAGTTGATTGCTGACATGAGGGCATGGTCAACAAATGCCAGAGACGACATCCATGGAAATTTCCCAGGTCAAGTGTGATCTTGGATCTTCCAAATTTGCATGTGTATAGCAATTGTATTTTAATGAATGTAAAACTGTTGTAGGTGTTATGATTGGTAGTTTTCAAACATTTTTTATGCCTTTTCCTCAATTAATTCAGGCTAGTTATATTTTTTTCTAGGGTTTTGAAACTCGGGAATTCTAATTCTTAGTCAGATTTGAGGTTTAATGCATTTTGAGGTGCTGCCATTTTGGGCATTCTGTCATCATGATGCAGTCTTGATTGCAAGAGGCATGGCTTCTGGAGTCACAACATTGAGGGGTCAATTGGTGAAGGGTTAAGAGGCCATTTTGTCAGACATCTTGTATCCAAATTTGCAGATAACAATCCTTTTCTTTGTGACTTTTAGGACATTTATTTTTGATTACCTGGTTCTCAAATCTTTGCTGTTGCCCATGTCCTTTGATTTTGACACTCAGTTTTGATCTTGGCTAGTTTGTTGACTTTATATTTATCTCCTAATCTTAATAATATAAAATATACTCTCTCTCTCTCTCTCAGAGTCAGTAATTTGAGTTATTCTCCCTTTGACATACTTCTAAGCCTGTTAGTATGGTTTATCCATCCATCCATCCATTTTCTAACCCGCTGAATCCGAATAGGGTCACGGGGGTCTGCTGGAGCCAATCCCAGCCAACACAGGGCACAAGGCAGGAACCAATCCTGGGCAGGGTGCCAACCCACCGCAGTAGTATGGTTTATAAGAAAATAAAATAGCGACATTTGTTGCAAGCCAGGTAGTTTCCATTAGTGAAAGTTAGCTCTTTTCCTACTTATTTCACAGCATTTTCTATATTAGTAAATGTCAGTATTTCCCATCAAAGAAGCAAGTGTTACAAACCAGAGTTTGCGCAATTTTCCAGAACAGTAAAACATTCAATCTACTGTATGTCTTCAGATGTGAGCTGCAGGTTTTATTTTGTTTTTAAATTTCTTTTAGAGAATAACAAATAACAGAATTAAGTTAGTGGTCACAGATCTTTTTTAGGATTCCCTCCCCTTTCCTCAAGACTGTGCAGTGAATTCTATTGAAATCATCAATGTTCTCCTGTAAAGGAGGATGTTGACTGACTGAAATGTCTTTGCACTGACTTGTTGAAATAGAGACCAGAGACAACCATTCGGGTAAATGTCAAGTACACATTGACCCATGTCAGTTCTTGTCATTCTCATACAAATGAAACAGCAAGTTTATAAAGTACAATAACAGTATTTTATTTCCAAATAATGCACACGTGATTTAAAAAAACAGTAAGATCTTGTGAAAGTATAACCAATGTAACTATGACAATTGCACTTGGACTAAAATGTAAAGAAACTGACTCAACAGACTTAACCGTATTTGAAAATGCTACAATTCAAGATCTCAATGCACAAAAAGTAAAATCCAGACCTGTGCTCCAATACATATCTGCACCAAGTGAGTAGATGTACCAATTTTAAGAAGCCTAGCCCCAAATTAAACAGGAAGAGTTACAGCCTGCACAGATCCAACAGTGACTTTAAACAATACAAATAAAGGGAGAGACTAAAAACTGCAAAACCTCTGCCCTAAGAAAAGCAAAAAAAAACTTCTTTTAAAATCTAAGGATTTATTATAATAACTGTATTATAAAATATCTAAGAAAAAGAGACAAGAGCAGAAAAAAGGGGAAAAAATTGTTTTGCCTTTTAAACATGAAGTGACTAAACAACCAATATAAAAACCAAAGACAGTACTATTAATAAATGAATTGCAAATTTGAGAACCAAAAGATTGGAGATTTGCGAAATGCTAAAGCAAAACCGTCACGTTAATACTTTTTCCTGAATACAACAGTGTGGTAGTATCAGGTGGTCCCATTCTGCTAGGCTCAATTGTAAGTGCTCAACATGCAGGATAGATAATATTAAGACAATACAGTATGTTAAGATACACATTAAGAAGCACATAACTAGGAAGATAAAAACAAATGTATTAAAAAAATATATAAAATTATTTAAAAAAAAAAAAAAAATAGATCAAATAAAAAGACAAAAAACTAAATTTGTTTCTAAATTTATAAATTTAGTATAATGTATTTATCATTTTGTGTTTAACACTTTCAGCAGTTTATAGTGTATACATTGCTGAATTCAACAGTATTGATTTTGATGCACATGGGTGTTATTAGTCCTTGCTGATAATGAGCCTCCTAAACTTTCCAGTAAGCTCTGAAAGTACCTTCTGGCTAATTCTTATAAAAATGGAGAGAACTAATATTGTCCATTCGATGAACAGAAAAGACAACAGTACACATCATTGTAAGCTGTGCTAAATAACACATTCTTAGAAATCTGGCAAAGCAGTGGTGGTGGAGATTACACACTGAGGCAATAAAGGTTTTTTTTATAGTTCTGGAAAGCATCCAAGTCATTTGTCACTGGTTACATGTGAATGGAATCTTACCAATGTATTTTTTTAGTAGTGTAAACTTACATTATTGTGTTACTGAACAGAAAAAAATTAAAACACCATGACTAATTTATTCACCTTTATGCTGAGTCAGATGCAGAATCAATTTTCCAACTATTCTGCAAAGTATAAATAATATGAAGTATGAAGTAATATGAGGTAACCAAAATTCATTCTTAAGCATTAAAATTCAAGTGTGAACATTTTTAATCAATGCAATATGTAGGATCACTAAAGGCAGAGTGCAGATTTTAAAGGTGCTGATATGAGCATGAATGTTCTGCATGCAGTTTCCATTCTTTTGCTTGATGTTGCTGCATTTGGCTGCCTTCTGCTACAACAATGAATAAGATTAAGCAGGTTTAATAATGTTATCTCACTAATATGTATCATCTGACATATCTGTTTTTGTTTTTTAGCTTACTGAATATATCTCCTATGCAGTTACTTTTAAAATATTTTTAATAGCGCAACAGTCCATTTATACTCACTCCTTCACAGATCTTTTACAAACAGTGTCTGCATACTGTATTGAACATTTTATAAATCTCAGTCTGACTTGGCAGCCTGAATTTGAACTGTAGGTATTAGCTAGAACCTCTAGCAGAAAAGCGATTAAAGATGACCTGACCCTAGCCCATAAATGAACCAATGCTGTCCTTCTCTGATGTTATTAATGTTATGATGGAGAAATATGAGATAAACTTGCTATTGATTTACAGTACAATAGAATGAATGAGTAAATGAGAACTGTTTCTTTTTTTTATTGTTTTCTGTTGCTGTTAATATGATTATTAATATTTTTCTTTTAGTATTTAAATTTTATTATGATTTTAATGATGTCACATCTGTGCCATTTTGTTGAGTTTTTATTATGGGAGTCGCTATTTTCCATAGTTTTTTTAATGGCTTCAGTTATATTGTTATTTTTAATAGCACCAATAGCTAGTCCCATGGTCACTGTTGGTGTTACGTATGACATCATTGTGTCAATTTTGCGAAAAATGGTAGTGTGGTGTCCAAGCTTTGGGTTTATAAACCAAAAATTAATCTTGCAAGGATGTTGTTATGTGTTAGCTATTATGAATGTAGTGAAAAGTCAAGCAAAATGACACCTTTTATTGGCTTAACTAAAAAGATTACAATATGCAAGCTTTAGAGGCAACTCAGGCCCCTTCTTCAGGCAAGATGTCACATTTCTAGTTAGGGACGGGATAATATGATTAGCACTTTTGCAACCACTCTGATTTCTGGTTCTCAGTTTCGCACTTTGATGATCCCTTTTTGTGTATTTCTCTGGTTTTGACCTAGCAAGTTTAGAAATTTGTGTATCTCATTTCTTTAAACACTATACTACTCATCTCCCAACCATATTTATCTCGTTTCCCTCAGGACTGGACACATTTGGTTATAAGAACTTCAATTAAATTCAAATTTTTACTTTTTAAAATGCAGTTGCCTCCCTTTCACCATTACAATTAGATTTAAGCTTTTTTCCACTGACAACAATTTTGTCCCAGAGTCAAAGTGAAGTTGTTGAGTTTATCTGACATCCTGGAAGAAGATGGTTGCAAAGATGAGAGACAGTCCTCAGCCCTAAATCTGGTGAAGATTTTGAAAATTATTTTTGGTTTCATGTATATATATTTAATACACTTCATCTGAGATCTTCTTTTTTTTTTTTTTTTAGATATTTTTGTATTTAGATTTACCTATAAGACCAATCATATATTCATATAACATATAAGTTTAATACAGTATGACATACCCTGAACATTCCAAATTATACAAATTATACTGCCTAAAGAGAGAACTGCAAACATTCTGAAGTTTTTTTTTTATTTAACTTACCTACAAGGAGGCTTTTTAAAGTAATGCTCTTACGAGGTCATTAGGCTTTTGAAAGTTATTCTGTGCGTTAGCCCAAACACTAAAACTCTGTGTCTTCTGGTTCTGATTAGTGACACTTTAATAAAGTCATTTGAAGTTCAGTGGACTGAATTTTCCACCATTTCTAATGTTTCTATGGTCACAGGGAAACGACCTGCATTCAGTCCTGTATACAATCTTTTAAATGCAAATCCTCGAAAAGTAACTGTGTAATTCTGCGTATCAGACTTCTGAGCTGACTGGAGAGAAGTGTTTTTATAAACAGCTACAGCAGTGTTTTTCTTTCTGTTTTCTTGATCTGACAGCAATTGACTAAACTGGCCATTTTAATGTGACAAAAGGTTGGCAAAATCTTTGTACTTTTTTTTTTTTTTATTGATGCACATTTTCAGATGTTCCAAAGCAGACAAAGGCATCTTCTCTTCCACTTGATTGGCTCATAAGACCAAAGTAGACTTTGGGTAGAAGCACTTTTTAACATTCCCTGAATTTTTTTTCTGGGAAGAAAAAAGAAAAAACTATGTCTAATCGGCCACAATTGAATCATTCACGGTGAGCACACATAGAAGGAATTAATGCATTTTGTATTAGCGAATGAGCACAGTGAACAGTCTCTACACGTGAGAAACTAAGTTAAAAATTACAGCCGTCATTTGCCTCACAAGGGATGGGGAGGTAGGTCATTGACTTGATTTTCATGGGAAGACTGATTTGGGCTGTTTGGGTATTCAGGGACTGATAGCCCTTGTATTGACAGCTGCAGTTAGGGGAGGGAGTGTGTAGAGGTATTGTGCCATGGTTTGTTGAGGAAAAACAAGAGATATCTGAAACAAAGCCTTCAATGGAACAGTGGTTTCTGTGTACTGATTCTGATTGCCTGTGTCTTCTTGCGTCATTTTTCATACATTTTTTTTCTATTTTAGCATTCACTGTTGCTGTTATGAGGGAGTAGAAGTGATGTGGTTTACGTTAGTTAATTGATAATCCTTTTATCAGTGATATGGCAAAGTACTGAATTCTAGCTTTTTGTAATTTCTCAAATGTTTACATGTTATGTTGTGAGTAGAAAAATGTGTTGAAAGCAAAGACAGAGCAGAATGCCATTTTCATAGCTGTCTCACATCTGTATGGAGCCAGTATTGCTTGTAGTCTAGTTACTCCGCCTTTGAGGATGTTGTCTGTTTCCTTTGAGCTGGTGGTATTTCCACTTCTTTTCATTTCTACAGTCAGTAAGCAGATCTTATTCTGCCCTCATTCTATCCAGAGCTGGCTGAAACTGGCTGTTGTATCACTGTTCTAATTTGTTAAATGGAGCCATGAAAAAGAGCAATGTATTCTGTTGTTTTCACACAATTAAAATGGATACTGCATATGGCAGTATGGAGTGGTTTGTTTTAATGGTGTTAACTGGCTAGTGAAATAAACTCATCCAATCATAATTTTAGATCTCACACTCAACTTTAGTCTTTTTTATGCATGCATTTATTTCTTTGGTCATTGTTTATATATTTGAATACAGTTATATTCTGCACATCTATTCACCAGTGCAGTATGCATTTCATTGGTATAAAGGCTAAGTCACATTACGTAACCTTTCTAGTGATTTTCAGTCGTAGCTTTCATTTATATAATCTTAGCAAGCTAGAGGCAGTCGGTGGTGCCTACAGTCGACGTCACATTACGTGGCCTCTAGTCATGGGGAATGTCAGTTTTGACGACTGCAGTTGCCGATCATGTTGCTGGACCATGTCAGTTTAAATTATTGCCCACGTCACATTTACCGACTGACTGCCAATCTTCCAATACAGTTGTGTAACAGCCAATATTGTGTTGCCATTTGGGACCAGTGAGTTCAACCTCAATCTCCACCCTCTTTTTTTTAATTTTTCCATTTTGTCATGGTATGTGAAGCATGATATATCAGATAAGACGAACTTTGCTTCTGTTTGTGAGGTCCAGAACACAGGCATTCCTTATTCCTCATTGCTACATTGAATACATTGTACATCTGAATGAGCATCCATTGGTTGTTAGCTTGTATGCACAGATAGTCTGCCCCCACAACTAAAGACAAAATCAAAGATGTTAGATTTTTTCAGAGTGAGTCGCGAGGTTTCTCAACTTAAGCAACCGGCTTCATTGGAGTGGGCCGCCAAGTACCTACAGCTCACTAAGATTATGTAAATGAAGGCTGTGACTGAAAACTGCTTGAAAAGTTGCGTAATGTGACATACCCAAAGATTTTGTCTTTAGCCATCTGTAATATGAAACCCAAGTAATGCTCATCTGGAAGTACAATGCATTTTATATAGTGAAAAGTAATCAGGAAGGTGGGTGTCTTAAACCTCAAAAACAGAAGAGAAGCTCATCTATCTGAGGTCTTGTGTTTTTATCCATACCACGACAGAATGAAAAAAAGAGTGCAGAAATTGGGGCTGAATTTGCTATAGCTGTTATCCCTTTAAACAGCACAGTCTCTGTCAGGTGACACTCTATTGACTGTTACAAAATGGGGCAAGCACAACTCTGCTGGAAAAGTGGACCTCAATCTGTAAATGTGACATGGCCAGCAATTTTCAGTTGTTTAAATTGACATGCTCTGGTGACAAAATGAGAAGTCACGTAATGTAACAATTGGCTTAAGCTGACTTCACCTGGGACATAAATTGCTTGTTCAAAGCAGACCTCAAATGGCAAGTTTTGGATCAATTAACAGCATCAACATTAGTGGAAAATTCCACTTCCAAATAAGGTTTCTGGTCATAAAACTAATCATTAGTATACTTAGAAATAATCTTTGTAGATCATTTACCGAAAACCCTCTCACAGAGCATTAAGGCTTGTGTCAGCTTGGCATAGGTTCAGTTGTGTAATCATGCCCCTTAATCTGCCTGTTGCTTACATTATAGAATTACTGTATGGAAAACATTTTAATAGCAATATACCATGCTTTATTATTGTATTTGGTGACTATTACCTTATATATATATATATAGTACATGGTTAGTTTATGGTCTGAAAAAAGTGAAAAAGTGATTTTACTTACAGTATCTTCAGCAGTCTCTCAAACTCCCAGGCAAAAAATATTATGTCTACCAGAGCCAGATTCTCTTATCATGTTATATATTAGGGAAAAATTCACATACCTAGTTATTGTATTTACATTAGTTAATCAAGTTTTATTTCACATTGTGTTTTTTAAAGAGTATCCAACCCCATGGTTCTCTACAAGATACTGTAATTGTTAATTTTTTAAAACAATATAGAAAAGTGTACACCACAAACCAAATATGAAAAAAAAAAAAAAAATTGTAACAGCTGCAATCTGATAGTATGAGGTGATAAATAGCATGGTGGGGTCAGTATCACAGACTCAATTAGAGTTGAAAATAAACTCTGGCATAGCAGATTTAAAGTAAAAGACAGAAATGGTAGACCTTTAGAACAGACTAGAACTGTAACCTTCGAGAGAGTTCTAGATTGTAGGAACGACAAAGCTGGAAGGTGTGTTGTAAGTACCTGGCTGTTTGATGCAAGCAACTTTGAAAGAAAATAGTAAACTTGATATTGGAAGGACAGGAAACTAGTGTTATCAAGGCAGTTGAGGAGTGATATATCTGTGGTGGGTGTAAGTCAGGAGGATGGCAGCACCATTTTGAACCTGCTTTAAGTTGTTCAAACTTTGAGGATGTAGGCCATTTTATTTTGTAATCATACACTGTGATGAATTTTAGTATGATTTGACCTACTTTAGACAAGCAAATATGAAAATAAAGCCGTAATGTTTTAAGACATACACAAATGTAGTCTAGCAAAATATAACAGTGCTTGCATGAATATTAGTGTTTTGAGTACAAAAGAATGCAGTAACTAAGTGTGCTAAGAGTGCATAGTGGGGCAGGGGTTAGCATTTCACCTTAGCCAGGTTACTTTGTGTGTACCATTTGCTGAATATTCCAACCTTTATATAAGTTTTCTCCATTTGTTCCAGTTCCCTGTCAAATCCAATAAACATGCTTGTGAGACAAATTTGTAATTTCTTGTGTTGCACTTGATGATAATATTTTAAACCTCAAGGCATGGATGGATCAATGTAATGCAACTTCACATTAAAATAACTTCTTTGATAATTCTGCATGTTTTATGGATGTTTTGATTTTGGTTCATTTTTAGTGTATGTGTGATTCTAGTGTATTTTTATGGCATTTAGAATAATTTTATTATTATTTTGATAATGTCACCACAGCAGCATTTTGAATTAGTTTTTTTCCATTGTTGTTGCCATTTTATTTGTGGCGATGGCATCCGTTGCTAGTCATATATTTGGATGTTGTTTAGGCATTTGATGTCATTGTGCTATTCCTACTTAAAATGATGGATGTTCTGCCTAAAAAAATAATAGATGAAATTTTAAGAAGGAACCAGAAGATGAAAAGTCAGTCAAAACCTAGCCAAGTTAATTTCCAAAAAGTCAGATTGATTGCTCCGATGATATAAGCAAAATCACCACAGAATAAGGGGTAGTGCTAATGCTAACATTATCTTCATCTGCAGCCAAGAAAAAGAGCCCAAGAGGAATGGATGACCCCTCCCCTTCCTAAAACCCCACCCAGAAATCCCCACCCCTTTCTGTCAGCATATAAAGGTGGAAGTTGGCATTAGATGCTGAACTGACTAACCCAGAGGAGAGAGCTCCTACTGCCACCCACGACATTTGCAATTATGTATTGCTATTTTTGTTTGACCATTATCAACTATCTTTCAAGTTTACAATTAAACAGTATTACCAGGGTGGCACCTCAACCTTTCTCTTCTTACAAAACCCAAAACAACACCGAAATCTCTTAGTCAAGATAGATAGCAAATTAATTCTTTAAACCAGAAATCTCAAAACAAAAGGCATTGGCAAACTCCGAAGGATCAATCTCCAATTGGATGACCATGGAGGTTAAATGCTGACTTTTATCCTTTTGCGATAATGGAGTCACATGTGCACTTTCGGCCTGATTACTGTACCACTAAATAGCCCATAACAAACAAAATGCAAAAGACACAAATAAATTTTAGCTACACTAAAGTGAAACTGAAACTAAAAAATTTCATTCCAGGAATGGATTCAGCACTCCAGAAAATTGTAATAACCATGTACATTTTAGTATAAACCTGCTTAAAAAATGAGTAAAAAAATGTAAAATGTATCAAAATCATAACTGTGGCACAGCAATGTGCAGATCCATGTATTGGATCAAACACAAAAGCTTTTTCCATGAATATTTTCTACAAAGGAATGAAAGGCATTTTAGAAGCAGTACATATTTTTTACGTACTTTTGGATGTCACATTGTAATTTTGGTGCTAGATTTTTCTAGTCTTTTCTGGTATTTTACCTCTGACTGTTGAAAGATTATTTTTGGCTCTTCCCTTTTTAAAAAGTATTTCCATTTTCCTAGTCATTTTTTTTAATGGTTACTGTCCACTTCAGTTGTTCAACAGTGGACTGGTGTTTGACTCTTAACAAATTTTCAAAGCTGGAGTAAATTATTAATTTATTCTTTTAAATTTAGCTTATAGTTGAAAATATGTGTGTAAGCTTACAAGCAAATAAAAAAAAAACTTAAATAAAATGTTAATAAAAGATTTAGAATTTTGTGTAACTGTGATATGGAAAGTATTCATTGCTATGCCTACCCCCTTTCCTCATACTCAGACTAATTGGGTCCCTCTTGCACTATTAGTGTGAGTAGGCTGATTTATTCATGAACTCATTTACTATTTGATATGTTAAGCAGGGTGAGAAGAAAAAATCATTTGGAAATTTTAATTAGTCATACTATTGCTTCAGTTGAAACCTCCCTTCTTTAACGTTCAAAGGGCAATTTAAAATTGAAATGCTGTGCACAAGTTAACCTCCACTCGGTAGATATACACCATAACAAAAGAAATAGTTTTTGAGAGACCTAAATGCACAGAGGAAGTGGAAAGTGAAGATTGAGGCAGGTCACGCCAGGCACAATCATTTTTGTCTGGTTTTGTGAAGAGCTAGAGAGAAAAATGCACAAAATAGTTCTAATGCAGTTCCCTGTGGAACTGCAACATTTTAACTTAAAATGAAAAGAGTTAAATAAGAATATACCCAGAATGGATCAGCCTTTGCAAGTAGAAAACAATACACACAGTATATAGGATTTATTTCTTTAAACTTGCCACTGTTTGAGCCCTTCACCTTGATTTTTAAGTAGAGTTCCTGACACAAATACCATTGCCAGATATTCATAAATAAATATGAAACTATATATTTTGCCTTTCATAGTTGCAAACATCCTCTAAAGTGTAATTGTTGACGTAAATGGTACAATTTTAGTACAGGCTGGTTAAGAAAGTGAAACAGTGACAGGTAGGCTCCACACGTACTCCTAACCCGTTTGGCAACACTGCTTTCCAGGAAACTGTCATTGTAATCTTTGCTGACAGTTTAGCCATCCCTGCAATCTTAATAGAGGCCAGATCTATCACAGAGGTGCAGTTTTACTGGGCATTGCATCATAGGGGTTCTTAAAAAAAACAAAAAAAGTTCTTTGTAGATTCAAGAAAAAAAGAAAAAGGCTAGAGAGGCTCTTATGTAAAGTGCATGCTTATGCCTTGAGAGCCTACTGTTTGCTTAACTTTACTCATTAAAGGCTATGGAGCCCTCAGTCAGACAAAGATAAAAGGTTCATTTGCATTTCTTCCCACTGATTCCACCTGCAAAAAAAAAGTGGATTTTGCTTGGAAGTGCAACATTTAGGTCAGAGAGCACAAACAAAGAGAAGTGGGAAAGCCTGCTCTTTCTCTGGACAAAGGATCAAGACAAGCGATGGCCTGCTGCTCAGTAGGTCATGTTTTTAAACAGCTCGTTACTCACATACGGGTTGTTGTGTTTCCAGATCTTCATTGTGAAGTGAACTGGGGGAAGGTTAGCTTTTGTCCTTACAAACATTAGGGTGTTGCTGCAGAAACAAGATAAGATTAAGGAGCTGAGGGAGCTACATGTATATACTATATGTAATGTTGATCCATCTTTTTGTCCAAAGTGTGCTATTTGTTGTTTACATATATACAGTATAATATGCATTTAATTTTAAAATAATATTTGCAATTGTTGCATACGTAAAGTATGAGTTTCACTGGAAGTCTCCCACGGAAAAGCAGCTTGAAAATGGGTGGCTGAAAATGTTAATTGTTACTGAAATAGGCTGCCCTTAGTGGCTGGCGTTAAGGTTCAGAAAGTAACCTTTCCGTTCTTTATTTCTCTTTTTTTTAATATTTAATAGAGAGAGTAATTTGATAGCACACTCCTTTCGGTTATAATTTTAAGCATTTTTTTGGCCTTTGTAATGGATTAGCAGTGAGGAGATACATTGTGAGAATCAAAAATTGCTGAAAAGTTAAAAAATGTAATAAATACACAGCTTTGAAACTAGTGTAAATAAATGCATTATGATGGAAACTATATTCATAGAAAGCCCTTAAAGTTATCAATGAAATTAAATTACTAGCATCTTTCTCCAGTTTAGGTTTTTATGGGTTTGGGGGTGGAAGAAGAATCCATCCCTGGACTGGACCATATGTCTGTCTATCATAGGACACACCCTTGTGTACACATCTGTACTGACTTATGTCAGTCCAGTTCAGAGGCACCAGTTAACCTACGATGCACATCTTTAAGGATGTGGGAGAAAAACAAGAGTACCCAGAGAAAGACTCATACAGAAATGGGGAGTATGTGTAATCTCCATTCATGCAGTGACTGAGCTGAGATTCAAAGCAGTATGGCAGAAATGGCAACTGCTACACCCCCAGAGGCTCTATAGTCTCCATCAAAGTAAAATAATATGTAATGAAAATTAAATAAAAAACAGTATTTCAAGAAACAAGGAATAAATAAATGGGTAATAAATAAATGCTATGTAGCATTATGGTAAAGTAATTAGGACTACTGCTCATAGCTCCAGAAACCTGACTTCATTTATGAACTAAGTCACTATTTATGTGGAGTTTATATGTTCTGCTATTGAGGGTTTTTTAGGTTATTGCAATTTGCTACCACAAAATGTTAGGCTAATTGATGAGTTTTAATTGTTACAGTGTGAGAATGTGTGTATGATTGTCCTTTGTAAAGATTTCATTCCTGCATTGTTCTGGATTTTTTTAGGATAGGTGACTTTGTGTTAGAAACAAATCTAAGATCAGAAAACAAAAGGTTGAATAAAATACCACAAAATAGTTTTTTTCCTTCAATTTACTTAAAGAAATGTGCACGAATAAGCAGTCTGTAGTAGCTACGGCGTCGCCTATAAACATCAAGACACATTCACTCAGTGATATTTTGCTTGACCCAAACATTCTGTTGTAGACAGGTGACACAAACATGGCAAAAGATTCAGAGGCTTCCTAAAAGTCCCAAAAAGAGGGCTAGGACTTTCAGCAACCTGCCCAGATGTAGTCTTACCCCAAGGCAGCCAGTTGCCAATCACCACAGGCAGGCTGGCCTGCAGTGGCATAAAAATGTGGAGCTCGCTTGAAAAGTTTTAAACAAACTTTTCTTCTTCTTCTTTCAGCTGTCCCGTTAGGGTTCACCACAGGGGATCATCTTCTTCCATATCTTTCTGTCCTCTGCATCTTGTTCTGTTACACCCATCACCTGCATGTCCTCTCTCACCACATCCATAAACCTTCTCTTAGGCCTTCCTCTTTTTCTCTTCCCTGGCAGCTCTATCCTTAACATCTTTTTCCCAATATACCCAGCCTCTCTCCTCTGCACATGTCCAAACCAACACAATCTCGCCTCTCTGACTTTGTCTCCCAACCATCCAACTTGAGCTGACCCTCTAATGTACTCATTTCTAATCCTATCCTATCATCGTCACACCCAATGCAAATCTTAGCATCTTTAACTCTTCTGCCTCCAGCTCTGTCTCCTGCTTTCTGGTCAGTGCCACCGTCTCCAGCCCATATAACAATAGCTGGTCTCAATACCGTCCTGTAGACCTTCCCTTTAAAACAAACTTTTAATGTTGCATAATAAGCACAAATTCCTTGTAAGAGAGAGGGACTATAAAACCAATGGCTTACTAAGACAAGTCCACATTAGGATCTTTAGAAATAAAGGAGTTATTGTATTTTCAACAAAAAAAGAAAAATAATTCAGATGTGAACGTTAGTAGACTTTGTGCCCTTGGAACCAAGTTACCCAGAACTGTTCTATAACATTTCAGTAATCATTTACCACTCTTTACCACTGCTGCTCTTTCTGATCTTAAAATAGGTCATTACGATAGCAAATGACAAGAAGAATTTATAATTAATTGCAACATTATGATATTTGAGGGTTCCTATAGAGTGCCTCTTTCTCTTCCATGATTTGGCTCAAAAACTAGCACATTGTCATCTCATAACAGGCGTAAGTTTGGTATTTTTCTCTCCAGTGTCTTAGCTCTAGACCGTCCTCAAGACACTGTGACACACAGACAGATAGACAGACACCCATCATCAAGATATTGATTGTTTGGTATCAGGGGACCCTAAAACGTCAAGATCCGTCAAAAACCGGAGATCAAAATATTTCATGAAAATAAAGCTTTCCCTCCCCTCCATAGAAGATAGGTTATGGTGAAGGAATATGCAAAGCAAAAATGAAAAAGAGCAAAAGGGATTTGCTTAAAAAAGCAATCCAAAGCGAACAAGTCCAATCCTTTAATCAAAATTAGAAAATCTAAAGAAAACAGTACCTAAAGTAGGACTCCAACACACTCAGTGCTCACGGTGGTCCTTAAGTAGTGATGTCATGGTGACCCCACCTCTTGGAGTCCCACCTACAAAACACAAGGAGCAGAAGAATATATAAAGACACAATACATAAATATTTGATAATAAATAAGAATAACAATATCAAATAAAGGAAAACAAACACAAGCCAGCTACATAACTCTGAATGTGACACAACACATTCTAAAGCATCACTCACACAGTGCCTGCTGCAAGTATGAAATTATGTAATATACTCATGTCAACCTTCACCTTCTAAAAAAACATCCATATACAGGTCAACTGAAATCATACTCTGGTATAACTTCCACCTTAGTTATAAAATTTGATGCTATGAATGTTATTGGAAGTTACACCAAGCTTACCAATATCTTAATTTTTACATCACGTAGGGTTGCTTGTTCTTTTTTTACTTAATAAATTGAGTAAATTAAATTTCTGGAAATGTTGGGAGTGTGGCGAGTGACATCAACAGTATGTTGTTCATACCTTCTAGCTCAAGCAGAAATAACCTTACTAGGGGGTACCGCCTGCTTGCTTCGTTCTCCAACCCCCGTGACCTGCGCTACGTGCCAGCCACTTCGCATCTTTGTCGCTCGTGTTGTGAAGAGGGGGGCTGAGCGCACCCCAAGGAGACACGGTCGCTGCTCCGAAACCCCATCTTAAATGGTGACACAATGGGAAACAAATACAGTTTTTTGTTACCTCCTCTTTGCTCGATTAGCTGCTGGCTTGCTGCTGCTGCTGTCTGCGTCTTGCACGCCATTTTGAACATTCAAAAGACTGTACAGCAACTGTCTTTGTCATCCACTCTTTGTCTTTTATTTCCAGCCCCAGGCGTGGTTAAATCTCTTGGCATAAATTCTTGATATTTTTTAGTTTATAATTTAAAAACGGAATGAGAACCTGAAAATCTAACACCACATTAAAGTTTGATAAATTCCGAAACGGATGATGCCAAACATATATATGTAGGTTTTAAAATAAGCCGATTTAAAGTGTGACAAAAAAGTGACATAAAATCGTTGCACTTTTAGGCTTAGGATTATATACTGTATATATATATATATATATATATATATATACATACATAGAGAGAGAGAGAGTAGATTACCATTCTCATCTTTGGACAAAATGCTGGGGCTACCACTTTGTATTATGTTCTACTATTCAGATGGTGAGTTTTTGGGACTCGGCTTATCGTGAACAATACTGTATTAAACAAGGCTTATTTAATTGAGAGATGCATGACACAAACATAGTGTAATGCTGAAGAGTTAAAAAAGAATATTTGGAATTTGATTCACATTGTAATGCTTAAAGTAAGTAATATGGAGTAGTTGTTTACTACAATAAAGCCTTTGGAGTCTGTTCTTTGTTTATAATTTACTCATTTCACATTATTTTAACTTTACTGCAGTGCTAACACATAGCACCAGGAGACTGATGTAGTGTTCCAAGTAAGCCAAGTGTATGTTCTCCTTGTGTTTAGTGGGTTTTTGTCCAGGTGCAGGTATTTCTCTTCAACATCCCAAAGACATTCGGATTATTGTAAATGGCAATTTTAAGTTGGCCCCAACAAATGTATCCTGCGATGAACTGCCTCTAGTGCTCTGCTGTCCTGCAATTTGGTATAGATTAGTTGAGAAGATGGATTGATGATTTATCCTTATTGGTTTATTTTTCTGTATTGGTCCATGAATGCTTAAGACTGTTATGGTTGTGTGTGAGATAAATAAGTAAATATATATTTTCCTTTTTTATACAGTATGCTAAGAAAAGCTAAAAATGCTGACTCAAAACTGAAATAAATGAAGAATGCAAATGAATGCTTATTTAAAGACTATTGGCACTTTTGTCTGCGTTATGAAAATATTTTAAATGCAGACTGAGCCAGCAAAACACAGAAGCAGATCTGAATGGTGTCAGCCCAGCTAGTGGCACTGCTTGGAACGAATGAGATTATTTATTACTAGTTGAACCGTCACATGGTCGCCTGTTCGTCTCAAAGGATGCTTGTAATTCTTTTCTGTCATTCAGTATCATGTTTCACCAAGAACTATAGTAGCAAGCCAAGTGCAAATACATTTCATTTACAAGAATCAAGCACACCCTTCATTTCTTTTTCTTGTTTTTTTCATGTTTGTTATTTTTGCTGTGCAGAAAGTGAACGCAGTGCCCTGATTACTCAACGGTATTACAAATAGAATTAATAAATATTGCAATATAAAGCAAAGACAAATCGGACCCTTTCAAAAAACTTGATTCAAAAGATGATTGATGATTCAGAATCACATATTGTTTATCATAGCTTATAGGGCCTTAGTTCAATACTCCACAAAAATGATGTCTATGCTGAGTTCACATGTTCTCTCCATTTTGCCATGTTTTTGTTTCTCTTTCATTCCAAAGATAACATGTGAGATGGGTTACTCAGTGTCTCTGATTTGCTTTAGTAAGTGAGAGTGCAGATGTGGATGAAAATGGGTTCACCACAAAAAAACTGATATCCTTCATTTCTGCATTGTGACTGATGTTACTGAGACCAAGTACAGTTCCCTGATATTCTAAAGCTAAAAAGCCATTTCAAATGATATGGGTAATTAATTTATAATCAACACTTGGAAAGATACATTCAAACATCAATTGTGCTTTTATCATTGTTCAGAGTTATACAGCTAAATGAGAAATAAAAATAACTTAGAAAATATGAATACCTTTAAAGTTATTGTTGGCTAAATGCATTTTAAAACTACATTATGTATTCAAATTACCTTTGTGAACTGTTTCATGAACAGGCACACTTAGTACTTAGGGGTTTTCATTTCTACTCTTTTTGTTTTGGCAGACACTTGTATAGTAGTATGTGGATGATAGCTATCAAACGCAAAAAAAAAAACATTCTGAGCTTTAGCAGCATCATCACAAATCTTAGTGATATTGTGGGTTCATTAATTAGCACTGTATTTCAGAATCTTTGGAACTAAGAGCTGTCCTGGAACATCTAACCAGAAGGCAGAACTTTCAAGATAAACTGAAAAAAGTGCCAATTTAAAAGATTTCTGCCAAGGGCATAGGTCTCATCCCTAGCTATATTCTTCTTCTTCTTCGATTTACCAAATCAAAGCTAATGACACTGTGCTAGTCTCCTTTGTACAATCTACTGTTTATGAGGATGACCCGGAGGTATCTACAGTACGTGTACATACAATCTTTACATTTTTTTTCATTAACTGAATTTTTATTAAAACTTTTCAAACAATTATTTAAATGAGAAATTGTTACTATAGTAAAGATTGATATTTACCACATCATAGATAGATAGATCTTTATTGTCATTGTCACTTTTACAAAGGAACAGTGAAATTGAAGGTGCAATCATTACCAGGGTAGCCAACAAAGTTTTCTGTAATAGGTAAATAAAAATGTAATAAGTCCTCTTTTATATTATATGGTGAAGACTGTTCTGAATTGACCACACTTTAAGCAGTGCATGCAATACAGGATTAATCCTCTTTTCTTTTAACTGCTTATCCATGTCTTTCTGTGCAAAGCTTTAGTGAACAAACTGCTGCATTTAGGTAAAGGAGATTCTGAATGGTTGTTTTGTAGACAATAGCATTCAGATTTTATCTCCTTATGCTTATCCGTAAATGCCACAATAGGATTACGCTTTATATAAGCCTGCTGAAAATGCAATTAATGTTAAAAAAAAGTTATATATATATATATATATATATATATATATATATATATATATATATATATATATATATATATATATATATATATATATATATATATATATTTCTTTTTTAAGTTGTTTTTATGACACATTTTATATTTTTAGGGATGTGTTTTAATCTTACAGTATCAATTACATTATCTGCTGTAATAGGTTCTATGCAAAGTAAAGATCTATTTATTTAAATCAAAATGTTTCCAGTTCACTCCTCAACTCTGACTTAAAGCGTGAGTCTGAGCAAAATTAATTAATTTGCCAGTGGCTATGAACATATGATGGTGTTTACTATGGAAAAGTCCTCAAGCTTGTTTTGTTTTCACATCAGATATAGTTTATGATGTTGTCAATGGTGAGTTTATTGAAATATTAAATAAAAGCACTGAGAAAATGCAGTCGAATAAAAAACTCTTTCTATCCATCTGTTTTCTAACAGGGTAATCTAATTCAGGGTTGTGGGGAGATGATGCCTACTTGCCCTCAAACCCCACCAGTGCCTGTTTAAAATTCAGTTCTAAATTATTTTAGCAGAAAACCAAGCAGGATACGATAAGGAATTCTTAATCAGATAACAAAAACAAACCTCTCACTAGCCTTTAATTTTTTTGTTCCCTTAAAGCTCTAACAAGATATTTCACATCAGTCTCCAACTACAACATCCAGTCTCTCACAAAAGATCCTCTGAAGAAGCCTGTCATGTTTTCTTGGATATAAGACCTTCAATTGTTGTGCTAGTTGACTAGTAGGTCATACACCCTAGTCTGTTCTGCATGCACATTTTATTATTTTGCTTTTGCTTTGGTGCAAATATAGTAGGAGGAGACACTGTTTTTATTATAAAACCAATACATTTAAGATTCTTAGATTCATAATAATTCTAAAAGGTAATTAGTTTGTGTTTTAAAGACTACTTATGATGAAAACCTGCAACTAATGTGAAAGAGTGATTGTCTTTGTAGGGAGACAGGTAGCAGCTGTATTGAGCTATAGAGGTTTAGACCATTTAATTAAGTTTACACAACCTATTTAATCTTTAAATGTTAAAACTTTATTACTTTTGTGTTATATTGTAATATTCATTGCCTTAACCTTCTTAATCCACTTGCCAGCAATCCATCTAAGTAAGTTTGAGTGCTATAATATAATATAATATAATATAATATAATATAATATAATATAATATAATATAATATAATATAATATAATATAATCTATACTAATAAAAGGCAAAGCCCTCACTGACTCACTGACTCACTCACTGACTCATCACTAATTCTCCAACTTCCTGTGTAGGTAGAAGGCTGAAATTTGGCAGGCTCATTCCTAACAGCTTACTTACAAAAGTTGGGCAGGTTTCATTTCGAAATTCTACGCGTAATGGTCATAACTGGAAGCTATTTTTCTACATATACTGTAATGGAGCTGAGCTCGAAAGCTGTGGGGGGCGGAGTTTCGTGTGACATCATCACGCCTCCCACGTAATCACATGAACTGACTGTCAACGCAGTACGTAGAAAACCAGGAAGAGCTCCAAAAAGCGCTGAAGAAAACATGCATTATATAATTCAGAAGGCAGCGAAACAATAAGAAACGAGCGAGTGACATATACAAGCATATTCACGAGTGCTGCTACTTTGGAAACAAAGCAAGGTGTAAACCTAAAGTTTAAATTAAGTTCATAGACAGGCTGCCGCTGGCGTTTGTCATGCCCACGGGTAATGCGGGATACAAGTTTAATGAGAGGACGCAGGATATAAACGAGTTTTGATCACTTTGTAACTAAGTTAAAATTGCAGGTGAGGGGCTGTGCTTATGCAAATTCCGAGAGACTGTGTTTGTGGGGGATTGACAGTTAAGGCAGGTGGGGGAGTCACGTCATCATCTCCCCTCCCATTTACCTCATTTCGCTCTGAGCTGCGCTCCGCAGCTAACGCAGTGTTACGACTTTGTGACGCTGCCACCAAATACTCACAGAAAAATCCACAAGTTAATACACACGCTGTGCCTAAAGTGTCTCCAAACTGAATCCTCCAGGCACTACTTACAAAAGGTTACATTGACAATCGTGTTATTTTTAAAATGTTTCCTTTTCTTAGCACAAGCACAGCTGAGAAGCTTCGATGCATGTGCTCCATAATGCGTTAAAAAATAATGCATTTAATCACAAGCAAAGGGGAACTTCTGTCAATGCATGATTTCCTGGTACACCGATTACATTGATCAGCGCTTCCGATTCATTTTACTCTCGCACCCCTTGGTTTGAGAAGAAGTATGAAAAAATATGAGATTAACACAGAAAAACAGATCACCAATTGAAGCTTTATGAATAATCGATTCGCCATCAATAATTGTTTTGGTAAAGCCATACTCAGTGTAATCCTCCTTCCATTTTATAATTTTTCCGCCACTAGCCATGATTAAATGAATGGTAAAAAAGTAAGAGCGAAGCGAGGGTGATTTATTCAAGCAGGCAGGCGACAGCTCAATAGCTCGAATTTGGATATAAATAGCTTCTATTTAGTCGCCAGAAATATCTTTGTTAGGAATGGAAGCTGAATTTAGTCTTTAAATTTCTATGGTAAAGAAAAAGTTATGCAATGATGACTAAATTTAACTATATAAAGTCAAAACTTGTATATATAAAGTCATTCGCGAATATATAAAGTCAAAACTTGATTATATAAAGTCACTGCTGGAATATATAAAGTCAAAACTTGAATATATAAAGTCATTCCCAAATATATAAAGTCAAAACCTGAGTATATAAAGACGGCGTTGGAATATTTCGGAATATATAAAGTAAGCGCCGGAATATATAAAGTCAGCGTCGGAATATATAAATTCAGCACTGGAATCTATAAAATCAAATCTTGAATATATAAAGCCAGCGTCGGAATACAGGCTATAAAGTAAGCGCTGCAATATATAAAGTCAAAACTTCAATATATAAAGTCAGCGTCGGAATATACAAAGTCAGCGCTGGAATATCCATCCATTTCCCAACACGTTGAATCTGACCACAGGGTCACGGGGGTCTGCTAGAGACAATCCCAGCCAACACTGGGCGCAAGGCAGGAACCAATCCTGGGCAGGGCACATGCATCATTAAAACATTAACCGAACAGTGTTTTTTTAATTTATTTTTCTGAATACGTTTTTGTTAACTTGGTTCAGTTCAGAGTCGTTTTCAATCAATAGATTTTGACTTTCACTTTATATATTCAGGAGTGAGTTTATATACTCCGATGTTGACTTTATATAATCAGGAATGACTTCATAAATTCCGATTCTGACTTTATATATTCAGGTTTTGACTTTATATATTCCAGCGCTGACTTTATATATTCTGACGCTGACTTTATATATTCAAGTTTTGACTTTATATAGTCAGAAAAAAGTTTTGACTTTATGTATACCGACGCTGACTTTATATATTCAAGTTTTGACTTTATATATTCTAACAACGACTTTATATATTCACAAAATCAATTTATTTGCCTTTTTGGCACCCCATAGTATATGTGTGTGTGTATACACTCATCTAAAGGATTATTAGGAACACCATACTAATACGATGTTTGACCCCCTTTCGCCTTCAGAACTGCCTTAATTCTATGTGGCATTGATTCAACAAGGTGCTGAAAGCATTCTTTAGAAATGTTGGCCCATATTGATAGGATAGCATCTTGCAATTGATGGACATTTGTGGGATGCACATCCAGGGCAAAAAGCTCCCGTTCCACCACATCCCAAAGATGCTCTATTGGGTTGAGATCTGGTGACTGTGGGGGGCATTTTAGTACAGTGAAGTCATTGTCATGTCCAAGAAACCAATTTAAAATGATTCGAGCTTTGCCACCCTTATAATGTTCCTGGCTGCAAAATAAGTTTGTTATACTGATGTGTACATGTTAAAGCCCAAAACAGAACTGAATTACTAAGGTTAAAGACGGCGGAATTAAGGGCCAGCAGAGGAAGTGACGTCATCAGGGCTAGGCGGAATTTCCCATAAGTGGTTTTCAGTGGAAAGAGAGAATGGATTAGTACACTTTGCCACCCCCTGGTTTGGCATGGAATTGCGCTCATTCAAGCCCTTTAGCTGCCTCCCATGCGCATGTGTGTGACAGAGCATACAACTGGATATCTTGATGTGCGGATTATTAGACATGAGTTATATGAGATTTTTCATGGACATTTTTCAAATTGTTTGTTTGCTAATGTTGGTTTATTGGCCAAAATATAACAAGGTAATTTAGTAAACACTCAAATGTACTTAAGGAATTTGAGCAAGAAAGAAAACAATTGAATTTAACCATACACTAATACAATAAGCAGAAGCTTTAATAATTCAAAACACCCCCTTACCAGCAACCCACCCACCACACACCTGTCCTGAAAATCAACATAAAGAAAGCTTGTTTCTCAAGCCAACAATGAAATAAGAATCTGAGGGGTTACTGTGCTTTTTGTTAAGTATTTAACCCTTAATAGGAGCTATGTTAACACATACAATGACATTTTTACACTATAACAATACACTATAATAACACTATAGCAAAACCTGATCATTATCTTATTGAGCTGTCTAATAACAAATATTTTTTCTGGAGTTTTTCTATTCCACTCCGTTCCATTTGTAATTTAAATGCAGAGAATTTGAAGCTTTCTTGTTTAAGAAGTTGTCCGAGTTTGTTCCATTAAGTATTGCACGAGAATCTGTGCGCTGTGTGACTTAGTGAATCAGGTATGGAATATAAAGTGTAATGATGCTACTTCAGTCTTCACAGCTGATTGAATGCATGCCTCTAGAACAAGACACTCAGCTTGCCACTGTCATAGATTTTGAGATACTGAAACATGTGCAAGTTAACAAAATAAATCAACATAATTGCTCCAGTCTTTGACGTGCTGGAAACATTTATGTAGTGTAGTTTTAACATTGCATCATTTTGTAGGATATATTTTGGCACATTTCTAGCCATACGTCTTGAATGACAATGCAGCTGTCTAAAGCTAGCCACCATGCTGCTCTGATTGCATTGCTCTGACTGTCAAACTTGTATTGCAAGCTCTTCCTGCCATGATCCCTTTGGAGCTTCTGTGACACTGAGCCTTTCTTTTATATGATTTGATGGGACTGAAATGCTGTTGTGACAATGCTTCCTCAGACTTAGGTTGGTGGCTTTGAGAAAAAAAGAACACTAATAAGTGCATTAGTGATTAAAGAATAAAAAACATCACAAAGTAGTCTAGGTTTAATATAGTATGAGAAAATATCAAATGGAGTAAACCAGATATGTTATGTTATGTTTTTTATAAGAAGGACATTAAATGTTGACATTTTACTTAGGTTATTTTGAACAAGACGGGTTTTGATAATTTACAATGAATGACATTTTCTTTTCTTTATAAAAATTATGTTACATTTTTAGATTTGTGCATAAATTTGTTTAGGATGGTATGGTTATCATGGATTATCAGCTTGGATGTTAATTCAGTAATGACTATATTGCCTTGTGTGTGAAGTTTGAATGTATCTACTGTTTTTTATGAGTCTTCTCAAGGAACTCTGCTTTTCATATTATTCTAAGGCAAGTTGTTCGGTCAGCCGTTTACACCACACTGCAATAGTGCTAATGGATGTCAGAAAGTGCCCTGCTGTAGACTTTCCTTCAGCCCAGAGTTGGTTTACAAACTTATAAATGTTTGCTGCTTTGTTAGATTCCTGCTGTATGTGACCTGAAATTTGCTTTTGAGACTGTTTTGAATATTAAAAACTATGCAATAAATTTGAAACATACACTGTATGTAATAAACTCACCCATTTATTCTAATATGGAAGGCCGGTGCAATAGATAGTCTATTTAATTTGAAAATCTAAGATGAGGTTAATATGAAAAGAATCCTAACCTCAAGTACTTTTAAAGTTACAGTATGTGAAATTCATGTTAAAACAATTTGCTTGTCATATGTAGAATACCAGCAATTGTTTTATTGTTCAGATCTGATTTTCACTTAATATATACTAAATACTAAGATTTATTACTCAATAAATGTTCTCTTCTCCCCAGATGATGCAAAGCAAAATATGCAATTGGTAAAATTAGGAATCCCTTCTGAAATTCTAAATCGAAACGGACATGGTTTAACATTTCTCTGTATACACAGCACCTTGAGACTATATTGTGGGTAGCTTAGGTTTAGGGTTGTGAGGAAACAGTTGTGTGATTTATGGCCATAATCCTTCACTTTCAAATTCTTTTTTGTTGTTATATTTTGTGTTTGAGAGTCTTTCACCTCCCCTCACCTCACACTGTAGTATTTGGGTTTTCAGGAACTGTATGTTGTGATTGGTGTGGTTCATTAAATTTTTATCATGATTCCTTAAGTAGTGTTAATAAAGTATATATTTATTTAGGGGTATTATTACTTGAAGGATTCAATTGTGAACTCTGTTTTTTGCTAGAAGGTTTTATGAAAAGTTTGAATAATATTTTAGCGTTATTTAATGAATGGATGGATGGATGAATGGACCTTGGATGCCTCCATTTTGTGCCAGGTTTGTTGAAGCCATTGCTACGGTGTTGTCACAGGTGCTTTCAGAGTCATGCTGTGTGTGTCATTAGGGTCAAGGTTATAAAAGTCAGCTTCATACTTTTCCTGGTATCTGAGATTTGATAAAAATGGGGTTGGTGTGTTATTATTGCACTAAAACCTTTTCCTTGTTGGCAAACTTGCTTTTGGTATGAAGGTTTTGATTTTCAATCAACGTTTTATATTTGTTGACACTTTGTTTGGACTTTTGGTAATGACTTCAGCTTGATCTCATCTCCCAATGCTTTTCATTAAAACATTCTCACTGTTTCTTTCTGAGTCAATTTACTGTAACAATTTGGGTTGCTGTAGCAGAATAGTGTGACCATAAAATATTCACTGACATAACTGAGTGGCAAAGTTTGGAGATGTTAGTTAGCCGTCATCATCCAAAAACTGGCCAACATAGCTTGACTGGACAAACATCCATCCATCATTCTATTATCCAACCCGCTATATCCTAACTACAGGTTCATGGGGGGTCTGCTGGAACCAATCCCAGCCAACAGGAAACAAATCCTGGGCAGGGTGCCAGCCCACCACAGGGCACACAAACGCACACACACACCCACACACACTAGGGACAATTTAGAATCGCCAATGCACCTAACCTGCATGTCTTTGGACTGTGGGAGGAAACCGGAGTACCCGGAGGAAACCCACACTGACACAGGGAGAACATGCAAACTCCACGCAGGGAGGACCCAGGAAGCAAACCCAGGTCTCCTAACTGCGAGGCAGTAGTGCTACCACTACGCCACTGTGCCGCATTGACTGGACAAACATCTTGTCAAAAATAGCAAAAGTAAGCTAAAGTGAGAAAGAACCAAAGTTGTAATATTAAATACTTACTTTTGATTTTCTCTTCATTTAAAATGACTTTTGTACTGTCTAGGAAACAGCAACCTATTTTCTTAAAAAAAGATGGCACTTGTTATGTCACATACAGTATTTATTACAGTCTACTGTTAGTCTCTTGTGGTTTTGTTTGTTGTAAAATTTGTGTATTTTGTTTTCGTTCTTAACATGTTCTTTTTTAGTTTTATGTAAGTTAACTGTTTTCAATTGGTAATCATCTTCTTTCATTGTGTTAACTATGTTGTTAGGTATAATTGCCTATTTGGTGGTGTCTCTTGACATTACCAGGAAGTCATTTAAGGTTCTTTCTGCCACTGCAGGTTCACACTGGCATTAGTTAATTTCTAATGGTGTCCTTCCACTCCTCTTTCTAGTTTATTCTTTTGTAAGGTCAGCAGCCTTTTGACCGTTTAGTGTGGGATCTTCAGGTTCCTGGATTTTTGGTTTGCTTTTGGATTAATAATTCATTACCAGATTTTTTGTTTTACTTTTTTCAATGTTTATTTTTGCATTTCAGAAATTGCTTTTGCTTTTTGTGTTTTGTTTCTTGCATTTGGTTATTTTTGTTTTTTGGGGTCTTTCTTGATATTTTGACTATAGTAATATTATTTTTCATGTGCATTTTTGGGCCTTTGGACCTGCAGATCAGGGCTCCATTGTTCATTTTTTATATTTGATCTTGTTCTGAAATGTTAATTTTGGCCAACAGCTTGTTGTTTACCATTTATGTAATGCCTTTGGAATCATCACGTGACCTCTTTCCTCTTGTTTGTGACACTGCAAATATACAGTTTTAGTATTTATTTATAAAAAATATATATACATTGTGGTATATAAATATAGGACAGTTCTCTTTTAGTGCAATTAGCTTATTTTCAATTAATTCTTTTTTAGTGTAGTTAGCTTGTTTTCAAGTAATGCTTAGTTGACGTTTATGATTTTTGTCTTACCCTTTTGCTGGCAAATTCCTGGTTCAGTCTGAATTCCTGGTTATGACTTTATTTCTGGTACCCAGCTACATTTTGTTTACTTTACCATCTCCCTGTCTTTTGCTACTCCCAATGTTCCTTGGACAATTTGTTTATTCCTTACCTTTACCATTGATTTATTGCATTTTCTTTTTGCTTCTTTTGAATTGCCTATAGTTTTGCAATAAATAATTAAAAACTCATTGTTTTGGTCAGAGTTTTTTGAATTGAAATGTATCGTAGTAAGTCAAGAGGAATGGGGGCAAGGCGAGGATTAAAAAAAACACACACAAAACATATTCTTAATTTTGTAAAGGTATGCAAATTAGATGTATGACAAAAAGAACACAATTATTTTCATGAAAAAGAAAATTAACAATATTTTAGCATCAGAAAAAATAAAGGCTCACTTAGAATAACTGAAGAAGGCTTCAAATAAGTAATGAGATATCTTTAAGAATACACAAGAAGTCCAGTCGCTTCCGACTTACTATTAATAAAGGCTCACTTAGTTTACATGTCTGACAAATTAATCTTGAACGAACAGCATTTTCATTTAAAGTAAACAATGAAGAATTCATGGTTCATTTTTTTCTTCTGAGAGGAAACTGGTTGACATTTCTGGTTAAAAAACCTACATCCCCTTTATATTAATATTACAGATTCAAAACCAGCTGAAATAATGAACTTAACTTAAAGTATAATAAAAACTAGTTTATTGCTGAAGTAAATAATAAGAAAAGTGAGACACCCAGAACATTGAGTATTTAAAGCTGATACTGGTTTAAACCTTAAGCCAGTTTTAATTATTTATGATGTCAATACCAAAGCTGGCAGATCCTGCAGAGGAGTGTATATAATGTATCTGTCTTGGCAAAATGCCATAGCTGGGCAAGGTAAGCAACCTGTCTTCTAATCTCATCTAATTCTTGAACAGATGACTTTGCTTAACCCAGGTCACATCTATAAATAGAAACCTGTGCTGAGGAAGTCTGCCTAAAACAATAGGAACAATGAAGTACATAACACAAAAATATAGCTAACAAAAGTTGGAAAATGAACAATGAAATGGCTATAAAAAAAACAACCTTTTCATATTTATTTGTAAATGGGTATAGAATAATGATATCTTTTCAGATCATTACATGATAAATCACACTTTTTTAGGGCACTCAGATTTTAGTTTATTGATCATGCCCATGTACTTATTTGTGTAAAATGTATTGTTATAAGTTACTTTTTTCCTATGCGGAGCAACAGTATGGCCAAATTAGTGAAAAATGTAAATTGCACATGTGAGTAATGTTCACTGTTGTTAACTAATAGGCTTGTTATAAAACATGCCTAGAACCAGAGATAATTACCCAATTTGTTTTTATATATTGGCTGTTTATACAAAAATATAACCTTCAGCTGCAGCTCCTCATAGCAATTTATTCTATATCACAGCCCAGCACAAACAATACCATATAGTGCCTTATAGATCTCCAATCTCTGTGAGTATGAAATAGAGCACAGAGAGAAACTATAATAGACTTGCTCCAGCCAGACATTTAAAATCATGTTTTTCAACTTAATCCTGAATTTTCTATTCTTTAAACAGAAAATTATAAGATTCCTAATGCCTTTTAGGTTAAATCTTGGTCATTTTTGGTGAAAATCTAAATACAGCACATTTAGACAAATCATATACTGGTATATTAATGAGACCTTCTGTCAAAAGAGAGGAACTTTAGGTCTCTTTTTAATCATGTTATTGCCTGATTACACAGCAAGTCTGTTTATTTATGTTTCAATTTATGTTTTAATAGTAGTATATGCTGTAATATATCCAAGATATTTAAAGATGAAACAATAAATAAATGTAATAAAAACGCAAAAAATTAACAAAAATAAAACAGTAAATAATTTATTCCTGCAAATATTCATAAATAAATGTATATGTCATTATGTTTTAGAATACTAATTAGGATTTTGAAGTCTCCAAATGACAGGGTAAAATCAAATTAAATTTTAGTCACCAAATCCATCTTTCCTTGTAGACAGCTATCCACCATGCACATGGTAAATTCTCCACAATGTACCCCAGTGTAGCCACTGTGAAGCCAACCTGGACACAAATGGGCAGGAGACAGGTTTTGCAACAATACACATGTTTATTTATAATCTAAAGTGCCCAAAATACCACTCAACACAACACCATTCAGTCCCTTCTTTTCACTAGTCCTTCTCCCTCCACTCCTCTTTGGCTTTGTCCTCTTCCTCCCGACTCCAGCTCTCTAATGGTGGGGACTGGCCCCTTTTTTATGAAGGACTCCGGGTGCTCAACAAGCTTCTTCTGGCCACACGTCCTAGTGTGGCCAAATAAGGGAGGCTGTCCTCTTTCAGCTCTGGGGAGAAAGTGTCCTGAAAATACTGTCTCCCCCGGTCCTTCCACACTCTAAGGGTTTCAGCTGCCCATCACACCACATACTGTATTTGTGATTCTTGTGGACTACTGCAGAGGTGTATTCTGGATCTATCATCGACAATATACACACACTCAAAAACCCCATGCAACAATCAGGGTGGATAAACTAATCAAAATGCCTGTGGCACATGCAATATACCAAAGAAAAGCCATAGAAATGCTACTATAATTAAAAAGTAATATTAGCAACCTCACCATTTGCACCAATTACAGTATGCTTTTTTAAAATAATGTATTTATAGTCTTGATTTGAATGTCAAGACCAATGAAGCATCTTTAATAAAGGCATGTAGATATCCCCAGAGTGTGAGAGCCTTATAATTTTTTAATTAAAGTTCTGCCTTTTCCCTCATTTATTGATCAAGAGTCCTGACTTCAGTTCAAAACATCATTGCCATGAGGCTTTAGTTTCTTGTGCTTGATGTGGGCTGATTATTCTGGCAGAATATATTTAACATTATTTTATTAAACAAGCTTGTGTTTTGCACATTTTGAGCATATAACTGGTTAACTGATATGTGGCTTATGTGACAAGAGTGCCGTAAGATTTTGTTTTTGTTTTCCATGAATGTTTTTCACATTGTTTACCGTTATGCGGTATTGTTCACTACAGTCATCTGTTATATCATAAACATTTTTTCTCAATTCTGAATGAAAAATGTAACATAAACATTTTTCTCAGCCACCACTAGAAATTAATTTAGGCAAGTAACACCTAAAAAATAATTTTTATGTGGAGTATTCCTTTAAGAATTTCTTAGAATCTAACACAGATTCATTAAGAGTTCATTGATGCTAGGCACGTGCTGAAGTTTTTTTATTATTATTATTTTATTCGCTGTTTCATATGAAGATACACTTTTCATGCAACTTTTTTTTTTCTGAGACAGCCAGTTTGGAGCTGAATGTTGAATTTTAGATATATATACAATATATATATATATATATATATATATTTTAACAGTCTCTGTTTTGTTCTTTAAATAAGTTAAATAAAGTATTTCTATAATCAGTGCTATTTGAAGCAAATGAATGATCTAGCTTGTCAGGGTCCTGCATATTAGGCAACATTTTTAAGCTGGAGAAAGCAGGTCTTAGAGCGCATGAAAACATGCCAACCCATATTGCAGTTCTTTACCATAATTGCCATACATTGGAATTAGATAGTAATGACTTGTAAACTAATATCTAAGTGGAGTAAAAGGCATTGTCAGATAACTACAATAATGCATTTTGACTTATAACGTACATAACATGCATTATTAATAGCAATTCGCTTATAAATGGATATTGTTATTATAGAGTATAATAACAAAGCAAAGACTGCAAGAAGATTTGGGGTACCAATTGGCAAATACTGTATAATTGGAAAAACAGAGAATAAAGTTCAGGTGCGTCTTTTCAGTTGGGAGTCTGAATCCGACTACCAAAGATGGCAGTTCATCCAGTTAAGACTGTTTCCAGCAGGAAGAGGCAGGTCCAGGTGAACGGACACCGGTCTGCAGACAGAGAGAAAGGGAAGGTGTTATTGTAGAGTGCCATCCCCTGGAAGGGCAGAAAATTGCTGTCACCACTGCTTTTAAACTTTCCCCTAGGCACACGCGTGTGACAAAAGTTATTAGTACTGTACAATTATATTAAATCTTTATTATTAAACTAAAGTATAACATCATTACGCAATATTAAAAAAAAATCTAAAACTATCTTTATTAAAACATCACCTCTACAAAGATTTTAAATAGTTATGCAAGCTGTCATAGTGTTGCCTTTTGTAAAATAGCAAGCTACAGCAGCAGCAAACCTTATAAATAAATGCTCTGAGATACAGTGCTGCTTGATTAAAAAAAGACGACAGACAAACACTTAACCGGCAGAAGAGTGAGGTCTTTTACTTTCTCCCATAATGAAAATAAATTTATATAAAATATTTCCCCATTTTTTGTTATCCATTGAAAATTCCGTGAATAGGACACTGGAAGGGGATAAAGTACTGCAGATGTGAGTTTCCATGAAATGCTTACAATATGTGTGCGTGCAATGAGAAGTCAAGCAAAATGACACCTTTTATTGGCTAACTGAACAGATTACAATATGCAAGCTTTCGAGGCAATTCGGGCCCCTTTTGCAGGCAACTTGTAATGTGATTACCAGATAAAAGGTGTAATTTTGCTTGACTTCTCATTGCTTCCATTATGGCTGGCAAGGTACAACATCCTACTAGTACAAATATGTTTCCGTGCAAGACATCAAATTTGAGAGATCATTACACAAAAATAGAGGAGGAAGCATTTATAAATTCTTTCACAGGTTATTTAACATATTTCGTGCACAGATATAAGCATTTTGTGGCAATTAAAATCATGAAAAGCCATGTGCAGTATAAAAAGTCACGCATATGGAGTTTACTTGTTCAACCTGTGGCTCTTTATTAGTCATTTGTTAATCGAGAATGACATTAACTACACCATCTTCAAACTGAAATTACTTTTTTGCCATGTGTCTTTCTGGTACCACTAGGAAAAGGCGAGATTACAAGATTTGGCATATGAGTCACACAAAAATAAATTGAACAAGCTCAGTGTTTGCTGTGGTTTGTTGGCTGCCTTGCAGCGTTCATCAGTATATCACCAGGGTTGATCTAAAAATAGAGTATGGCACCAACATTTTCCAATTTTTTGATTCAGCAACTGTCCTGGAATTCATACATATTAGACACAATTTAAATGATTTTTTTTCTTTTTCTTGGTAATGATGAAAAACAGATTTACATAATTTTTTAACCAGAACAATGTTGACCTTCCCCTGATCTGCAGCTGTACACAGTAATTTTGCATTAAAGCACAATTCTTCAGCTAAAATGATGCTGGTCCTCCCCCGTTATACTGCTCATAAAGGTTTTATAAAGATGTATTGCATTTAGAATCGTTTTTTGAAGTTTTAGCATAACACTTAAGTACGTGCTTTTGAGGATTTTGCAGGGAACAACTGACTTCAAACCATAACAGTTCATAGATAACAGGAACTGCTTTGAAGTATTGCTGGTAATCAGCCAGCATTTAATGGGAATATGTTTATGGTCTACATTAATCTGCTGCTTTATTCTTATGGAGACAGTTATTTCACTTATTATAATGATTAATCGATGCTGAAAATATGACTTTGCATTAGCTGGTACTACAAACTTATTGAATTCTTTAGGGTTTACTTTGTGTTGTCTTGAAATGCTAACAGACAGAAGAAGGCCAGTCAGCAATTGAACTATTACCACATGCATTTAATTTTATTATTTCCTGCAGTTCCATGGATGCTTTTGTGGATCTATGTTGGTGCTTATTTAAGTAGCAGATTGTTGCTATTCCTCTAATCATATCTGTTTTTATTGTAGTATGCCTCTATACATTTTGATGGAAGCAATATGTTAAATTAATTTAAACGTAAGGGTTGCTGTTCATTTCTGACAACCCACTGGTGTCTACTATGAAAAAACTAGATTGTTTTATTTGTTATTTCTTTTACCATTAATTAATGAATTAAGTATAGCATAGCAGGCAGACTTTGATTGCTATTACTATAAATGTATGTGTCTGATTTGCTCCTTTTTTAACAGAACACTCTATGCAGTGCACAGGACAAACAGAGAGTGAGCTTTATCAAAATCTGCCTCAACTGATGTGAAGTTCTTGTATTAAGATTAACAATACGGAAATCTTTATCACAAAAGTCCTACCTACTCAACTGACATGGCTACATATACTGACTCATTTTAGCTTCAAATTGACACTAGATAGCACTTTCATACCTCATATTTTGTCCAAATCTATGGTGGCACTAAGTCTAACTGATTTTTACCCCAGATCACCTCCTTTAGTATAACTTAGCTAAAAGGTAGCAGATAAAAGCCATTTAAACCTCACCCAAGTGTTACTTTCGGAATCAAAGACACTTTAAAAAAGAAATCCTAGAGTCATTATACATTCCTGCCAGTCTTATGGCACAGACAACAAGATCATGAAGATCAATCCTTAACCGCTGTAAGATTACTACATGAGCAGCCGCAAGTTTACATGTACTACGAAAAGCTTTTTCTCTACTTCCAAAAGTAAGAGATTACTCCTTTTGAGATTTTGTTAGCAAAGGAAAAGTAATCAAGACTTGCAAAGTGTTAAGTTTGTTTATGTATCAGTTGAAAATGTGGAAGAAATTACTTTTCTTAGGATTGCTTTTTTGATGATTCTATATATTTGCATTGTTGAACAGTGATAACAGAAATGCGCACTACTCTGCTATGGTTTCGTTACTATCATGGGTACAGTGTTATATGTTGCATCTGCAAAACTACTTGCCTATGCTTTATGTTTTGCTGTGTGGAAAAGAAAAAAGAAGAATCTTTGTTTTGTTTATATTTGTTTTGTTCTAGTATTAGGACTCCAAACCTGGACTGAGTAGCCTTTTTTTCTAATTTGTTTTTTGCCTTCTGCCTAGCTCGTTGTCTCTCTGTGATTTTTCATCATCATTTAACTTTCTAAATGAAAGCTTTCCTGATCAAAAATGACCTCTCTCTCTCCATGAAACAGTCTGTTTTTCTTTCCAAATAGCAAAGTCTGAAATATACTATAAACTTAGGCACAAGTAATACCTGATTGATTAGAAGTAATTTTCTCATGGGAAAAGCTAAAAGCGTAATCTTCACGGCTTAATCTGGGGACCTGAAATTTTTAACAGACTTTGTTTTCCATTAGAGAGAGAGTGTCTTTCCTTTATTTCTTAAGTAAATTTCACTTAAAAAAAACAAAAAAATACTGTGGCCTCTTTTCTTGATGGCACTGAAAATGTAATCAAATGATGCCTGTGTAGTGGGAATGGACATAAAGCAATAAAAATGAATGAATAAAACAAACAAACAAATATTGTCAAAGACAGTACAACATTTTTGTAAATGGCTTAACATTATATTGCTAGACAATATAAACTTGAAACAATATTGTTGCTTTCTGCTTTATGCTGAAAATTGTTTTTGTGTTGTCAGCTTTTGATGCTACCTTTGTCTGTTGCCATTTTCCTGTTTAAAAGATGGGCCATCCAGCCAAGCTTGTAATGGATGAATTTTTGCTGGTCTGCTTTGTCAGACTTCTCAGAACATACCTGCAACCTTCTCTCTCTCTGTCTCTCTCCGATTGTTGTCCATGGCCAACCAATTATTAACTTAAACAAATAGTTAATAACAGTTAATGACTTTCTTGCTTCATGAAATACAATAATTTATAAAAGTGGAACATAAAGGAATTAAGAATTTTTCCTTTTTCAAATGACAGAAACCATACACCATATGGTAGGAGAAGTGTATTGAAAGACAAATAATTTGAAGGTACTTGGTAATACTAAATACTGTTCCCATAAAATAATTTCAGCAAGGTTAAATTAATGTCTGGTGTATATATGGTAAGTAAGTTCATTGTATTGCTCATCTTTTATATGTTGCATTTCCAGATTTTTGGATGAATTGCATTATTAACTAAGTTACATAGCAGAAATAAAAATGAATGGCAGCAGATGTGTGTGGCTTTTAAAGTTCACCTATAGTCAATGTATCACATCGGTGACAATTTCTTGTAGCTGACCTGGTGGGCAAAGGTTTTGATACCTGGTATGTGGATTGCATGAAGGATAGGTACACTGCTGTGGCCATGTATACCAGAAGCCCCAGGGATTTCAAATGAAGCCTGTCAGCTCCTTCAGAGCTGTAGAACTCCCTAGAGAGCATTTCTATTTACTAGAAAACAAATAACAGGAAGGCTGGATCAGCAATAGTAGCTGACTGGCAGCAACCACAGTTTTTCCCAGGGTGAAACCCTGAAGCTTACACAGCAGGGACAATTCTGTCTGAGTTGTTTTTAGTATTAGTATTTTTTTTCTTCTTGATGTGACACTTGACCAGTATGTGGCAGTCCCAAACTCTTTGTTTTGACTTTCTCTGATTTCCTCAGCAAAAAGCACACCCAGCAGGTCTCGTTAAGGAAAAGAAAAAAAGCCAAACAACGTCACAATTTTCTTGTCGGAACAAATTCAGAGCAGAATTGCACTTTCATAGCAGGTTTCAAAGTGAATATTTAATTACAGAATGTTGAGGGCTGTGAAACCCTAATTATAATCATTAGCTGTTTAATTATCCCATTTGTTTTTATTGCCAGTTGTTTATAGAGTTGTGAGTAACATAAACAGATTAATTATGCTCAAAACGGCTTCCTAAAGTGTACAGTTTGAAATTCTTATAATGTCCATCTTTGGTAATTTGCTGTTTTTTAATTGTACTTATTTTCCAAGATTTAACACTTTTAATAGCAGAACCCATGGCTGTTGAAACTATTGATTATGTTATGCCAAGTGCAGTAGATTAATTGATCAGTTTGCTTCCATAATGCAGAAGGTAATGTTGCCACCTCACAGTGCTTGGACCTCAGCTCAAATGTGTTCTATATGGAATTCATGTATACTTCCCAAGTTCTTTGGGGTCTCTAATATACTACACAAAGGAGTAACATCTTGCCCAGGGCTGATTTCCACCTTGTGTACATTCAGATATTATCTCATCTTCTGTACTGCTTTGTTCTTGTGGGGGTTGCAGCCGATCAGGGCTGACCAGATTTCCTTTTCTCCAGCAATAATCTCCAGTTCCTTCTGAGGAAAACCTAGTCACTGCCAGACCACCTAAGAGAGATATACAGTAATCAATCCAGTGTTTCCTGTCTGCTTCTCGATATCCTATGCATGAAAATTACAGTCTGGATAAGAAAGGTAAACCCTTGGTGGAGTCCATCACTCACTTTTAGTAAAACCAAATTTAGCAAATGGTATGCAATAGTGGCCTGCAGGGTCTCTGCACTACATCCTTTAAGAAGGGCATATTGACAAGATTTAGGAGTTTCTTAAAGTACCCCTTCTACCTTCTGAAAATCACTCAAGTGTAATGCTGTAAGGAGTACATCATTCCTAAAGCTGTATTTTTAAGGGTCCATTGCTCACCACTCCCAAGTCCCAATATTAGGAGGGAAGTGTGCCTGTATCAGTAAATAATTTATGAAGAGTGAAAAATAATCATCAATATAGTTGTGTTTCTTCAGTGCTTCTAAAATACTGCATCTAAAGGAAATGGTCTAACATCCACTTTCCAAGTATCTTTTGTTTTACTGCAAAGGAGTTAGTAAAAAAATCAACAGAAAACCCCATAATAACATAAAAAATAACTTCTTGCTTGAACTGTTTCAGGTTCAGACTTAAATCTTAATTATAATTTACTATTAATGTTGCTAAGTATATACCTTTACAATTGTAAATTTATCTATCTTTCCGCTAAATTTAGAATTTAAGCAGAATGTCAGGAATGTACCATTAACATGTTAGCTTATAATGATAAACAGAACCTTTTATTATCTATATAAAACTAGCACTCGCTATTGGGGCTACAAGGATTTTTTGTCTTATGTATTGATCTGTTCAATTGTCTCTGTCAGCTTATTACCGTTTTAGAATATTGTCAACTTTTCATCATGTAGAATTAAACACCCATTGAATCTGAATGGGGATGATACATAACAGCTTCTGACCCTTTGAGGTGGTGTTTCCTTTTTTGTTAAAAATATTTTCAGGTTACTTCTATATATAGAGGCCTTTAGACCTTAGTTCTTTTTCCATCTTGATTTCATTCTGCATGCTCCACCATTTTGACTGCACTTTCCAAGGCAGTTTTTGATGACCTCCACCAGGGCCAAGGGACTTCCAGAGTCCACAACACTTAGATTGAAAGAAATTTTTGCTAGTTTCTAACTGGAATATAATGTCATTCACTGGGATTCAGGTTGGTGAGACTGTTTAGCTTTTATTTATTTTTTTCTGCTTTATTTACATTGGGTTAGTGCTGTTCTTTCAGTCAATTTTTTCTCATCCGCTATACTTCAAGGATTTAGGCTAACTGTCATATTCCACCATCTTTTCAGTTTTCAGTTTCTGTTCTTATCTGGACTTTGTGTGTCTTTGGTTTAAAGTGTTTATTTTTCATATATATATATTAAGCATTATGTTTATTTAGGGTGAATATTTTTATATGGATTCTATATAATGTGCATGGGCTTAGGAACCAAGGGAGAGTAACTTTAGTCTATATATAAATATTTGGTGTTTTTTCTCATTTATTAATTTACTGTATATTTTGTGGCACTTTCCATAATCTGATTATATATATTTTACTTACTTTACAATTTATTCAATCTTCACTTTTATATTTTGTGATTTATTGTCTTTGCACCATCAACTGGGGGAAATGAAAGTGGGAAACTTGTTGTGAGTGAAGTTCAGAGTTGACTTTGCCTAGTCTGAGATTTTTTTAGGCCTCGAGCCTAGTGTAGCAGCCCGCCAAGGTATTTCGAGCCAGTCATTAAAAATTTCGGCTTTATGTGAATTTAACATTTAGTTTAATTTACTAGGACTGACTCTTACATCAACCTGGGATGGATTTTTCATATTAATCATGCTTGGGGATTTATTTTGTCTGTAACAGGGAAAAAATATGTACATTGTTATCCAGCTTTTTTTATAATACTTTTAAATTTTACCTATTTTATGAATATTTATAATCTGTAAGACTTAATTTTAAAGTTTTTCTATAATTATAAATGTTTCTATATTGGGTAGCACAGTAGTTAGTGCTGCTGCCTCCCAGCTCTTAAATCCTGAATTTGGTGTCAAAGTCACAGACTTTTTTTTTTTCTGGGTACTCCAGTTATTTTCCCACACTTTAAAGACAATCAGATTAGGATCATTTTAGACTGTCTGTATAATTGAGAACATTTTTTCTACTGGGCAAGCTTCCATTAGCTCATAGGGCTGACTAACATATACACTTACATTCTGTCATTCACTTTAGGAAAAATTTAGGTTACCGATTAATTTGTCATGCTTATTCTTGCTATCTGAGAGTTTACTCTCAATGCAGCCTCACCTCAAACACAGCATGTAAACCAGGGGTCTCCAGCTCTGGTCCCTGAGCGCCACTCTGACTGCAGGTTTCTAATCTAACCCTTTTTAATTACTCATCAGTTTTTGCAACTAGTTGACTTATTTTCACTTCATTTTGTGGACGTGTTTTTAATATTCAGTCTTCTGAATTGCTTCATTTTTTTCTTAAACTGCACACAAACAGAAATGAGATGTGAAGTGTGTCCACAGATGGGAAACCAGCTAAGTTGGGGCCTAAAACTCCAATTTCACTCTAATCAGTTTCTTAATTAGATGCCAATTCTTGCTGTTAATTAGACTTTTTATTTAATTCCATGGCTTATTGGTGCTCTCATTCTACCACAATAGACATTTCCAGAACTGATGATTTTCTTTTTTCAAAGAGCATCATCAATATGTTTTGAACCTGAACAGAATAACATAACTAAGACCTTCACCTTTCTTTCTTTTCAGATATTGTATGTAGGACACAGGTTGCTCTTCATGTGTAGGCTCATTTTGTATCTGATTATTGTTTGGCTGCTAATTAAGGTAAAAAATAGATCTGAGTTGTAAATAGTAAGCCAATTAAAAAGAGTTAATTAGCAGCAAACACCAGTCACTAATTAAGAAAAGAATTAAACTGAAAATCTGCTGCCA
Source organism: Polypterus senegalus (assembly GCF_016835505.1). Classification (NCBI taxonomy): domain Eukaryota; kingdom Metazoa; phylum Chordata; class Cladistia; order Polypteriformes; family Polypteridae; genus Polypterus; species Polypterus senegalus. Next base: position 119,045,756 of record NC_053157.1, on the reverse strand, counting down.
CAGTAATGCTCCAGGACCACAGTTGGAGACCCCTGATGTAGACTATATATATATATATACTGTATATATATATATATATATATATATATATATATATATGCTTGGTGTGTGTGTGTGTGTGTGTGTGTGCGCACCCTGCCGTGGGCTTGCGCCCTGCCCAGGGTTTGTTTCCTGCCTTGTGCCCTGTGTTGGCTGGGATTGGCTCCAGCAGACCCCCGTGACCCTGTAGTTAGAATATAGCAGGTTGGATGATGGATGGATATATATATATATATTGAGAGAGAGAGAGTGAGAGTCTCCTTGGCAGAATTTCAGTCCAGGTCTCTGTAGATCAAAATTAGTTAACTTCATGTACATACAAATATAGAAATACAAATTACATTTCATAGGAATCAAATTGCAGTATAAGCAAAAACTAATCTAAATCTAAAAACAGTGACCTTGTTTATGTTACACCATTGACTTCAGTTTTACTACTTCTGGGCAAACCTTGAAGTGTTCAGAATAACTCTAAAGAAATCACCTAAATAAGTTTTAATGAATCTCAGAGTCAGATGAGGATAACAAAGCAAACTGCCATCTGTTTTCATATTTCCTCTATACCATTAGATTGGCTAGGAAAGGATCATAATTTAAGATCTACTTCCTGCTAGCTACAGTAAGAGGAACCAATGCATTACTACAGTGGAAAGGACTTTTATGTCTCAATCAATGTAGCTTGTCAGACAAATCAGTATTTCCTGTGAGCATGGACACAAGACATGGAACAGTCCTGAACAGGGCACCAATCTATTTTACATCTATTATATAGTGATGAAAAGAGAGTATTGCTCTTACCCAATGAAATATATGTAAATATTAATGTTATCACTTTATTTAAGTTATATTATTATTATTGAATAGTGTTGTCTAAGATTCAAGTTTAAAAAATTAGAGCACTTTTTTAAGAAATAGTGATTAATTAAGAATATTATAAAGAAATTATTTGTTTTATTCATATTCTGTTATTAAGTAATATTGCAGGTGGACTGGTGGCAATGATTTAGGACTATAAACTATAGATTAGTTAGAGCCTTTGAATAACTGGAAATTCTCTTGTGTTCACATTTTTTCTTAAAATTCTAATTTTCATAGCTTTAAGTAATACATACTTTTCTTAATTTTGAGCTTGAATAATAATGTTTAAAAAGCACATATTACCATCTGCTGACTACTGACAAAGTAAATTGGTTTTCTCCCATAGCCTAGCAGCTGTCAGCTCCACATACTCTGCAAGTACTCAGAACTGGTGGGCAAAGTCAAATGTATAAGTTAGGCTTTAGTCCATTTAGATGAGACTCGGACTGCAGTTTGAGAGCTGTAATGTGTTTAGTTTTGTGTAATGTGAATGACCGGCATTTTCAAGCCATCTCTTAACCCATATAATCCTAAGGAGACAAATGTATTAAAAAAATGAAGCATTTATTTTAGAAGAAAATAAAGAGTACCCAAGATATAAACAGAACAAACAAAACCCTACCGCACCAATTGGGTATGCCCTTACATTGGTTCAGTATACAGGATAGGATGTTTGTCTCTTTTACCTACAAAATATCTAATTTAAGTATCCTATTGCTCCTCATCTCATTTTTTTCTCATTCTGTCTTCCAGTCAAGTCGTTGTCACTTGTTCTCCTCCTCATTGCTCTACACTATGCTATGACCTAAACGAACTTCCAAGCTCTAGACAGAATCTGCATCTTAATTAGTACGTAATTGGTTGGAAATTCTATCTGGAACTCTTGGAACCATGCAAATCCTCTAGCAGTTGCAAATGTTCCACCTGTCCATCATGCCAGCTACTAAGTAATGAGCTAGAAAATACTTAGGCCACCTACTTGCTTCAGTAGGTGATAGGATGTTACATAGAAAATAAATGGTTTCCCCTGCTTCCATCTATCTGACGGTACAACTTCTAGAATACATTCGTCCATTTCTTCACTGTTCTCTGTGTTTCCTAAATGTCACAGGAGGAGCTGACTCATTGGGTTGCCTACAAAATTATAAGACATATCACCTTTTAATTATGGCAGCTTGTCTCCACACACAAAACCACAGAGGTAGATATTGTTAGCATGCATTATGTGAGGGTGACATTTCCTGTTCCTATCCTGAATGCCAAACTGCTTGCAGCCCATTTTTGGCCAGGATAGTGTTAGGTTGGTTTTCTCATCCGCAGTACATATTCAGGTAACACTCTTTTCTTTTCTACTGAGATATGTTGAAGCCAGCCTCATTGTATGCCAGTGCTTTGATTGCAATAATAAATGCAAAATGTAATTTCAATGATTATCAAGCCGGCTCTTTAAAAAAAGGTTCAACAGTGCTATTTTGTCATATAGCCTTCCATTTTTTTATACAGCAACATCTTCTTTCCTTAAGAAAAATAGAACAAAATTGAACACATAGACTATTATTTTAAACTGTATAATTTTTGAGAAATACTGTAGCTGTCTAAACACCTGAACCACAGTGCAATTTTGCCATGCTCTTCTGTACACATTTTCCTAAATTTACCAGCTTCAAAGAAATACTTTAAATATAGTACAAACTACAGTATATGCCAACAAAAACTCAGATCCATTAGACATGCGGCTTCAAAGACATTCGGTAAAGCAACTTACACAATTTTCATTTCTCCAAATTGTCTCCATGGCATATAAAATGTTAAGTTCTCCAGACATGTTCAACGATGTCAGAATGGTAACATCTGGACCATATTTTCGATATTTAGAATAAATGATTTATGAATAATACATGTGAAAATATACCAAAAAAGTCACCACTATGAGCAAACAGTCCTCTAATAGAATTGTTGCACTGGCCAACCCAGTTTTAATTTGAGGGGTGACACAAAGAAGGTGAAGAGAAAAAAAAGACAAAAGTAAAAATGGTGCACCGCTGTCTAATTTATGTTAAGCATATTTCCTTTGTGTTTGGCATTGGTGACACAGTGTTCAGCTCTGCTGTTTTGTATCTTTGGTGACCTGGGATTGTGTCCCATCTTCACCATGTCCACTTTCCTTTTCCGCACATATTCTAGTTTCATTTCATATTCTATTAACTTTAGATTCTTACACTGTAAGTAATGTTGGGGTTTGTATAAGTGTGCTCTGTAATTGATTGGAATCCCATCAATGACAACTTCCTTCCTTGCTTCACATGTTGCCAATAAATATTTCAGCTCTTGCTGATCCAGTAGTGGAAAAACGCCGGGAGCATCCTGTAGTAGTCCATAACTCTTTCTGTAAACTGAGAACCTGTATCACTTTGCAGCCAACTCAAAAAACAGTGGTATCCACATCAATCCCATGGCCTAATGCCCAATAGGTTGTTTTTATGCTTCCTGATTTCTGTCTTGCTGTAATTCAGTGTATATGTCAAATATATTGTATATCCATCCCTCGGTCAATCTTTCCATTTTTTAATCTGCTTGATATCCCCTTAGTATATAACATTATCCATGATGGCAAAAGAAAGATAGGATTTGTTACCAAAGAATGTACACATTTTCTTTTGATAATAAGAGTTATTGCTTACAGTACTGTATGCCAATATATATAAAAACAGACACGCTGAAAGTAGATAAATGTTTAAAATCTTAAATACATCCTTATAATGTAAATATCAAGCCCATCCAATTTCAGATGTACTCAATCCAGTTCAAGACTGTAGAAACATAAATGAATAAATAAATCAAAAGGTCATAAACTATTACTTCTTGCAACAGCCGGATACATGTTAATTGTGTAGTCCCAGTGCAGTGTTATCTATCTTAGAGTATGTGATGGAACCAGTCGGAAAGCAGTGATGAGTGGCTAGACAAGAGACAGCCTGTAAAAAAAAAAAACAGAGTCATTTATTACAGAATATCCAAAAACTATTTCCTTCTTTAAACACAGCTGCCTTGCAGTGTCTTTTCTTTCAGTAAAGTCTGGAGTGTAAATAAACGTTGGTTATGGAACAAAATGACAAGTAACAACTAAATTATTTTCCTGTGTTTTGTACAATGGGGAAGTGACCCCTTCTGACACACACTGTTCATTGTTTAACTTCATCATTTATTCCATTGCTAAAACTTTTGTTTAACATGGGATGAAAAAGCACAGAAAATATTGACTCCCCCACCTCCCCAAAGGAATCAAAATATATGTCTGTCTGCTTGATGACAAATTAAATTACATGTAACATATTTTATATAAAGTCATGCATATTTTACAGAATTTGGTGACTCGTGTTATGTTGAACTATGGAACTTTGTAGTCTAAAAGACACTGTTACTCTTATTCATCATAAGTACACGCTACAGCAAATCATGTCAGTGATGTAATAACATTACATTTTTACACATATTGTTTTGTTTTAGATTTTGAAAAGTGGGTGAGGGGCCCTAGTGGCAGAGTACATAGCTACCTAACAGCTCTGGGAGGCAGGGCCATCTTAACAGCATTATAGGCCCCCAGGCAAAGCAGTGCACTGGGGACCCTACCTATACAACCACTCACAGGAATAAAAATGTAAATGATCAATACAATTAAACATGTATTTATTGTATTGGTACTTCCAACAAAATCAGTGCTTAAACTTTAAAAAACATGATGTACAGCAAAGATTAATCAACACAAACGTTTGAACAATATAACATGAGCCTTGAAAAACACAAAAATATCACCATATAAATGATACTCAATTGGTAAACCATACAGACGAAGATGGCACAGTATGAAATTACTATGAATTATTTTTTATTAATCAAGTGTTCAACACAAACATTTACAAAATTTCTTTGTAGAGAATTGAGTTGAAGTGACGTTAACATATATGCTTTTATGTTACGTAGTATGTGAAATCCATACACATACATGCAGGTGAGGTTGCAGAGGTGACCATTATTGTAAATCAGAGGCGAATGCCAAAGTCCAATTGTAACACAATAACAAATATTTATAGTTTAGTATACTATAGTGGGGCGGCATGGTGGTGCACTGCTAGCGCTGCTGCCTTGCAGTAAGGAAACCTGGGTTCACTTCCCGGGTCCTCCCTGTGTGGAGTTTGCATGTTCTCCCCTTGTCTGCGTGGGTTTCCTCTGGATGCTCTGGTTTCCTCCCACAGTCCAAAGATATGAAGGTTATGTGCATTGGTGATCCTAAATTGTCGCTTAGTGTGTGTGTGTGTGCCCTGCGGTGTGCTGGCCCTCTGCCTGGGGTTTGTTCCTGCCTTGTGTCCTGTGTTGGCTAGGATTGGCTCCAGCAGACCCCCATGACCCTGTGTTAGGATATAGCAGGTTGGATAATGGATGGATGGATACTATAGTATTTATTTATTGACAGCAAGTCACAACATACATAGATTAGCATGGGTCTCCTATGCTTATGGGGCCACCGGGCAACTGCCCAGCATGCCCATATGTTAAGACGGCCCTGCTGGGTGGCTAATTACAATTCCCAGCCGGTCTGTGTAGGCCTACAGTATCTATTGCCGTTCAGATTTTCACGGTGCAAACAAAGAAATTGCATGTTTGGCCAAATTGACATTTTGTGTAATGTAAAAGAGGTTGCTGCACCATTTAAGATGGGTTATTTTCTTATGGTGTATGCTGTTGCTTATTTGAATTCTAAATTGGAATAAGAGAGTTTAAATAAATGACAGAGAATGAGATGGATTGATTTTAAATATTGTAAAGTAAAAACTCAAAGTAAACATGCAATGAAGAGCAAAAACATTCAAAACCATGAAATGTGTTGTAAAATATGACATACATTACAGAATCAGATTATTTTAATAATATTGGTAATAATTGGATAATATCTTTGGTGTAATAATATAAAATAACACATGAAAAATTCTGTCACTTCAATTGGGTGCCATGGAGGGTTGGAAACTATCCTGGCAATGTCAAAGACAAGTTTGGCAGATCCTGCCTTGGACATGGTGCCAGTTTGTCGCTCTCATGCAGGGCCAGTTTGCAGTCATCGATTAACCTGCCACATGTGTTTTAAGGGTGTGGGAGGAAACTGGAAACAATAAACAAATTCCAATAGACATGGCAAGAACCTGCAAAGTACATCCAGACCGAAACTGGCATATGATTCAACCTCCAGAATCTCAATCTCTCAAGACAGCAGCATTCACAGTGTCACCCAATGTTGTGATAATCACACAAAAAAGCATTTTTAATAAACTACAATTTGTTTGCTCTACCTCAAAAACAAATTTATTTACTGTTATGTTAGGTGCAATCTTTCTATGCTATATTAAGGGTTGTAAAACAAAACACAGAAACAAGATGAAAAGTTGGGGCACTGTATAGGCAAACCAAAAATGTACTCTGCAAAAAATGCATATGTAAAAACTAGACAAAAAAACTTTAAATGGGAGTTGTTTTACTTTTATTAAGCAAATAAATCTGCCAATGGGGTAAGCAAAATTTACTTGATAAGATTTCTAAAAATAAGCTAAATAATCATATATATAACTTATTTGACATGTCAATAATTCTTAGAATAAGGAAAATAAAATTTAATGTCACAGTATAAATACTTTTCACTCTTTGATTTCATTTTTTGCAGTGTACAGGTATATCATATATAAATGTCATGGAAATGTGTGTGTCTGTCTGTCCGCCCCAGAAGTACGAGGCTACAGCTTAAAACTCAAAGAAAGCAACTCTGTCGCAAAAATGAAACTGGTGCCGCTAATACACAAGTGAGGCGAGCACGTCGGCAAAACGAAACCTCCGAAGAGAGAAAAGCTTGCTTAGCCACTGATAGACAACAGAGGCGAGCATATGGGCAAAACGAAACCGATGAGGAGCCGCTAATACACAACTGATGTGATTGATTGATTGAATTGCCAGAATCCATGGTTTCTAGGAGCCGGGGCTTTTTACAGCATGGGCTTACACAGTTAGTTGTATATATGAGGGCAAACTGAATGGTAAAAAAAAATTGTTTTTCAGATTTAATTATTGCTGTGTGTGGCATAATGTTTTTTTTAGCCTCACTGTTTGTAAGAAACTAGATTGGATTCCTGGCCCAATCACTATCTCTGTTGAGCTTGCCCACTTGCCCTGTGTTTGTGTAGATTATTCCCCAGGATCTCTGGTTTCCTCCTACGTCCGGGCATATTAAGGTGATTATTGACTTTAAACTGGCCTGGCATAAGTGAGTGTCCCTTGAAATATGTTGATGCTGCATCCAGGGTGGTTTCCTGAAGCAGGAATCAAAGCTGCTCTACTATCAAGTTAGCTGAACTGAATTAAGTGGATTTGAAAACTCATGGGTGAATGACTGTTAAATCTCCATCAGTAGGACATCGATATATTGAATCTTGACGCTACAGAAAATTATTTCTCTGTGCTTTTAAAAGGCACAACAATGCTTATTGTTGGATTATTATGCATTTTGAACTATATATCCAAAGACGTGCAGATGGGGTTGAATAGCATTACAAATTTGCTCTGAGAGAATGTGAGTGTGGGTGGGGTGTGTCCATGAACAGACACTTTCCAAGGCTTACTCCTGCTCTGAACCCAATGGTGCAAATAAAGGCTCTGGCCTCTCCACGGCCCATACAAAATAATGCACTTCAAATTATCATTTAGTCATTAGTGTTATGAAACAGTTACAATGTGCAGTGTATGTTGGTCCTGATGTATGTTAGTAATGATGATAAAAACCTTCGTGATTTTAATTTGACTTACAAAAATATACATCAACTTATCTTTTTTTCCTCAAGCTTTCCTTCATGACATTCTACATATCCAACACATCTGTAGTACAGAATTCAGTCCCTGTCTTTCAAGAATGTACAGGAAAACCCCACCGCATCGCACTTCGTAGTCTGATAACGGAACCAGCTAAGTAGCCTAGCATGAGTTCATCTGACAGTCTGAGCTCAAGCCCTTTAAGAGTTGCAGCCTCCTGTTACACAGAGTACATTTCAGGGCTGTATTACACCTTTGTCACCTCTTTAAGCAGCCTGTCTGAAGAGAATCATTCTGTCTTAAGGTTGGACAATTTTTAGTTCCATTGAATTGTAGATACCATTATATAATGGAGTTAAAACAAGTCCAGTTTCTAACATTTAAGGTGTTTCGAGCACTAAAGCAGATCCTTAAAAGTATGTGGATTCATCTCAGTCAAAGCAGAAGGTTTTCAGCTGTTCGTGCCTGTTTGGGGGAAGTGCTGAATAGTCCTGTCTCTGAGCAGATTATATGTGACAGAGTAAGCCTTTTAACCCCTCCACCATCCCATTTAAAGTCATTCACTCTGTTGATGGACAGTCCCCAGACATGGGATTAATGTGATTTGGTTTAAGGGGCACCACTTTGCTCTAAACTAGCGTTAAAAAATGCAGTTATTACACCAACAGAAAGGTCCTGAACCACTTCCATTTCATTTTTCATGGATCCATTGTAAATCACAAAGCATGTTGCAAATACAACGGAAACATCATTGTTCCAAAATTCTTCATTTCCAAGATATCTTTTTTTTTTTTAACAGTAAATGAAAAGCCTTTCGTTTTGAGGTTCCCTTGTAATGATAGATGATTTACAATCAGGTTGTATGACTCCACGGGGAAGTAAAAAACGTGTAGCTCCATGACTAAGTGATTGCATGGCATCAGATTAGTATGAGAAAATAGGGTTCTGACTTAAAATTTTTAAAGGAGAAAATTGAAAGCTAAGATGAAGAGCTTAAAACTCAAACTCTTATACTTTATATAATAAAGTTTAGTACATCTTTCCTTGCTAGCATGGTTTTTGGCAAGTGTTTATTCAGTTTTCGGTATAATGCTGAAAATTGCCTTCCTCTTTCTGGGAAAGCAAAAAATGAGTGAATATATCTTGTACCAGAAAATGTCAAAAATGAATCACTTACAGTAATGCGGTTCAAGGTTGTGGGTAACCAGATGCTACTCCGAAATCATTGGATGCAAAGCAGGATCCAGTCCATTGTTGTGTACTCTTAAGAGCAGAGTCATTGATGGAGGATGGTACACGAGAAAGTAGCCTCATCTTTGTGTGAGTGTCATTAAGTGTTTTAGAATTAATCAAAGAATAACAAATGCTATTTTACACTTGAAAAATTATTATGCGATTTTATTATTATTAAACAAGGCTACTGAAGACTGTGCTGAAAATGGCTTCTATGGCAGTGATGCAAAGCACCTTTCACAGTAACATGTTTGTGAAAACAGGCCTTGGCCCATTTTTATGATATTCACCCATCAACCCTTTCAGGACTTTTTTCCATGTGATGCACAATGCATGTGTTAACATTTGGATAACCAGAGAAATGGTTTTGTGGTTTTTGGTGCATTGCTCATGAACTAGTAGTATACCAGCTCTTTTCGTCAGTTGCTGAATTGACTTTTGTGGCTGTAATTGCAATGAGATCCCTTATGTGTTAACTTAAAAGAGTCTGGACGCACATACAGCCACACAATCAAAATGTGCTATTCCAGTGAATACAGCATGTGTGCTCTCCAGCAAAGAGACAAACAAAGCCCACAACAAAACACTTCACTGTGTTTATTGCTGCTAAAACCAGGACTGGGCTCCTTATCTTACACAGGGCTACTTTTTGGTGTGCCACTCTGCACTTCCCAGACAATTTAAGCAGCACATCGTTGAGATATGTGACAAATAACTGAGCACTCAAAGAAAGATCTACAGAAACCTGGAAAGACTATGCAATTTCACAGAGACATTGACACAGCCTGTGTTTGAGCTCAGGCTCACAGAGTTGAGAGACAGCAGTGATAACTCATGTTATATGTAATATATGTTATTATTCAAAATATGAGACAGAATGATGTTTAGTATCACTGCCCCAAACCTTCAGAGTCCTGGGTAAAGTCAGCATGTGTTCCTATGCCTATGTGGATTTTTCTACCACTTACAAAAGAAGTGCACATAAAGTTATTTGGCAAATCTAAATTGGTGAATGTGGCTGGGGTGACCTGGCTCTGTGTCCAGGTTTGACTCTGGCCACATCTCCAGTGTTTTTAGGTTAGTCCCCATAACCTGAGCCTCGACAAGCACATTAGAAAATCAATAAATTCATTAAATGTATTGTATGGGCTGTATGTTATGCGAAAGCAACAATGTTTGCGGCATAAGGAGTTAATTCTTAAAAAACGAATAAGTTGAAGATTATGACGTGTATCAATGGAATTTACTACAACTTTCAGCCTAGCAGCTCACTGCTAGTCATTCAGTGGAAACAATATATTATTAATTTTGTTGTATATTTGGCTAATGTCTCTGACTAAAGAAACAAGATATGATTGAATCATTTGCTAAGTACAGATTCCCTGTAAGAATTTTAAATAAAATATTTTGGATTACTTAAATGTTTAGGTGCAATTTCACAAGATCTTTATAATTTGTTCTCTTTAACTTCAATGTCTATGTTTTGGTATGTTGCATAAAGCTGAATTATTACAAATATGAGCTGTTTCATCTTTGATTAAAGTTTGCATGCTGATATAAAGTGTTTGTTGAAACATGCAATTATTTATTAGTGAAATGTACTTTTTAGGAAAAATATTAAAACAAATTAAAATATAGAGTATTCAAAATATAAATATATATTGTGAATATGCTGATTTCTTTGAACTTTAGTTTTATTTTAGATCACTATGTTTAATTATATAAATACTCGGCCGCTTAACTCACTATTAAGCTGATTAATGAGCTGCCATCAGAGTCACTTGTTCTATTTTTACTTTTTAAAGAAGAGATGGTAGTTGTATTGAATTAAATCTTATTCAAATGTTATTAATAATTAAAGTCTTGTTTATTAGCATTCATATGATTTTGAATGTACCATAAGACAAACTATTTAGTGAATTTTGTATTCACTTAAGTGTTCAAAATCTTGCATTTGAAATATTTACAGTGATGGCTTTGTTTAAAAAATAGCCAATGTCCAAAAATACTTCACCAATCAGTACTATAACAATATTATACCATATTGCTCAAATAATCTACATTTCAAAAAAACTATTGTTACCCATTTATTTATTATGATGCATAGTTCTGCAGATTGTACAGCTTTAGTCTTTAGCCTGCAAGTAGTAGTGATAGTGTTGCTGGATCAGACCAGGGATCCTTTAAAGCAGACATAAAGGCTGGTCAGAACCCACCACCATCTACTTTTAATTTATGTAAGTCATATTCATTTTAAATACTTGTATCCATACTGGAATACTAATTGAATGCCTATGATGTAAATATGAACTGGAGTAATAATGTTAAACTCCCAGTAAATAGTAGTTCTGGAGCAAGTCAGACATGTAAACTAATAAAGAACAACGCAGGACAGACTGAGGTAGCGACTCTTCTGATCACTTAATCAATTTAAACTACAAAATTTTATAATTTAATTTTATAGAAAATTAACAGGAAATCTAAAGATGTTCTCATTGTTCCAGATCATAAAATAAAATAAATGCTTGTCTTATTCATAAGAAACAGACAAAAATAATATCTGGATATAGTGAATATTTTACATTTAAAAAAAATTGTGGGATAATATTTTTTCTATATTATGAGTTCATTTTAGAGCAGCATATTTTTAGTTTTTGATATAATTTGCATAGAGTTGATGATCATTCTTCAGCATATTTTTTACAGAATAATAATAAGGTTAAAATAAGTTCAAACCACAATGCTGATGACGTGTAGTTGGACACAAGTAAATTTGCGCTGTTCTTCAAGCACTGTAGACTAACATTAAGATCTGCCTTTCTGTTAAACATTAAACAACATTACTGTTTTGTCCAGTTGTTTTCTTGAATAAATGAACCATTTAAATTGGTTCAAATTTTGTGGGCCTCAGGACTTTGGAGACTGATCTAGTAGGTTGTTACAAAATAGCTAAGAATTTCACATCAGTCAGTAAGGGACATGTCAATATCAAGATGAAAAAATAAAGGATACAGAAGGGATGCATACCACAATACCACTGACTTTCATGATTTTAAAGTATCAAGGAAATATCACTCTATTAGTGAAATCCTTTTTCTTTAGGTGATCTGCAAATAGACAAACATTTCAGTCCTTCAGTGGGTCAGTTATAAGAATAAAATGAATGGACAAGAGACAGAAAATAATGGGTTTTGGGCACGCTGGTACCCCATTTAATGCAAAAAAGAAAAAATGTTAATGTGTTATTGAGGATGTTGTGCATCCTTCCGTGTTTCCTTTCAAGGTAAGCATTTTGTTTTGTCGCAATGGAGCTCAATTCTCTTCAGTCTTAATTTTAGTCTGAATCTTGAGTTCCAGCAAACCTATGAGAGAGACAGGACCTCCAAGACAGAAATGGAAGGGACATCAGTGGATGTGCAAAAAAAGACAGTTAGCAACTTTGTGTCCCAGACAGTTACCTCAACAGTTTTGTGGTGATACTCTCAATTCACTCACATGTGAGAGAGAAAGAAAGTTATGGCATGTATTACTAGCTTGGTCAGTACTTCTGTGTACTGAGGTATGTTAGTTGCATATTTCTTATTACCTTGTGTAAATAATAAAAAATAACATAAGTTTGACAAATAAGAGGACACCATTCAAGTTAATTTGTGTGAAAACCTTGTAAAATTAGGGTTAGGGTTAAAATGCATTATCAAGACTTTCAGGAATGTATTTAGAGGGAAACTAATAACTGAGGCTGCTTTTTATGCACCCTTCTATTCTGAGTACTTACTTTTCTTGACATTCTTTGGACATTTAGATTATCCCTATGAAAAAGATTTTAAAAACTGGTTGCAGTGCAAACAGTTTGAAGATTAGTCAAATATCACCAGCTGGATCCTTAGTGTATATTTAATTACCAGTAATGCCACAATACCCTTGACTTGAGCATTCATAGTTTTCATATTCTTTCTCTGTACGTTTAGCATTCGTTTGCTCAAAGGTTGATGTGCTTGCTGCTTCCTGAGCAGCTCTTCTTTTCTTCACCCTTGCGGCCTGCTTCTAATCTTCTTTCGTCAGGCATCTTTTCACGTTAAAACTGAAAAGTCAATGTTTGTTTTGCAATTATTTAGTACGTATTTCTTAATGTTTCACTTAAGCTGGCACTTAAGCCTTCAATCTTCCTCAAAAATGATTTAAGATATGAAGAGGTAAGAGAAGTGACGGCGAAGGTGGTAGGGATGAGAACGGCGCCTGTACACATGCGCCACATGGCCACCCTGCTGGCCGCTGCTTAGAGTTGATTCTACAATAAAATAAAATAAAAATAAAGAGAGGAATAACCTTGGAAGTCAATCATCACCCCAAAAGCGGATAATAGATGTCACGTAGTATATGTGTACCAAATGTCAGGTCAATAGGTCAAATGGTTTGCGAGCTACGGGTGATTTAAAATCATGGACAGACAAACGGACAGCCACAGTAGCGTATAATATATAAAAGATATGAAGTTAAGTTTGACCAGGCAGGGCTTGATGGTCTTTTGACCTTGGAACCCCTAGAGGCTTATGTCCTCGACTATTCATGGCAACTGGTGTTTTTATCTTCCTCTTCTCCTCAGACATCAGACCATAGCTTACTGTACATCTCTCATTCAGTGCAATTTTTAATGCATTTTTAAATTTTTTTGTTTACTTTTTTGATTGTTTTATTTTTCCCTGTTTTTGTAAAGCATGTTGAGTTATACCCTTTGTATGAAACTGAGCTATAGAAATACAGAAAATACAATAAATGTTGTTGGTGTAACATACACTTAGCAAGTAAACCATCAGCTTCCCTTTTAATTTCACAAAAAGGTGTGTGCAAAACATTTTCTTATTTTCCTTAGTTGTATAGCTTATATTTTACAAAGTATTTGGTGGGTGCATTTGGGAGATCGTAGAAATCCTCAAAGATTCCTTTGCATTTGCACTACATGGTACTGTGGAAACTATTGGAGTAGATTTCAAAAAGTGAGTCCATCAACAAAGAGCCAGTGTCCTTTTTGTGCTCTATACTATTGAGTTGGGCTCTCCTTTGATGCTGTAGAGTGGATGTCAGCGCAGAATTGGAGGTAAAATAACAAATGGCACCGTTGAGTTGAACTAAAGGCCTGACCTTTAAAAGTCAGAGATTTAAAGAATGTCACTACTATGAGGATTAATGAAGGCTTTCAGATCCACTCAGCTCAGTATAGAAAATCACATAAACAGCATTTTCATATGTCTCATAGTAGCTTGAAATAAAGTGGAGAAAATAAGGAAAGCCTAATGGCACTGGAAGCGTTTAACATTATTTTTAATCACTTAAGGCTTGTTACATGGTTTATAAGCAGAAAATGTATTATCAATTAAGAGCAAGACTTTGAATTGAGATGGATTGTGTTTTAAACTATTCAGCTGCATTCAAGCATGTGCTGAAGAAAGCACAGTAACCGTGAAATAAAATTAACATACGGCTTTCTAAATGGTTTTCACACTGCTGAAAAGCTCACAGAAAAAAAGCTCTCTTATGTCGCCCTGAAAATGCAAAATATCTTTATGCCACTTAACCATTCGATAAATCTGAATATTGGTATTGTGTTACTAAAAAAGGTTGTGTAAATCGATGGAAATGTTCTAAAAAATGTGAATTTATTTAAACATAGAAGTGTTAATATAACTTTTTACTCCTAACCATAGCTCATCATAACACTTAAAAATGCTTTAATCTGTTACTTACCATACTGTATATTCCATTGTTAAACTGCCTGAAGAAGGGGAATACGTTGCCCTTTAAAGGCTTGCATATTGTAAAAGGTTCAATTAGCCAATAAAAGGTGTAATTTTGCCTGATTTCTCATTGCATTCATAATGGCTAACATGGTACAACACCCCACTACTACTTCCATTGTTATAAAAATATACAGTAACATCAATCAATATTTCCTCACACATTTATTTACTACTGTGTAGAGTCTCATTGACTAGGTAACAATTACATTTTGGATTATGTGACTTTGTAAAGGAAACCTTCTCAAAACTAATTATTTAGGGTTGTGGGAGGCTGAAGTGTATACCGGCAACATTGAAATCAGCCATGGATAAGGTGCTGTTTAGACTTACAGACACAGACTCACATATCATTTTTTAATGCATGTAACAATTAAATACATTGCATTTGTCATTCCAGAAGGTCGTGCCTCACAAACATTTGTAAAATAAAATGCATTACTACAAATGTTTATGATTTTACAAATGTTTATGATGCACTGTCTGTTGGAATGGCAAATGCAATGCATCTGTCTGTTATATGCTATTTGGTATGGGATTTGTAAGAGCAATGTTAATATTTGTTATGACAACTCTGTTGAAATGACAAATGCAATGTATTTTATTACTACAAATGTTTGCAATATGTCATCTGATAGATAGATAGACAGATACACAGACATACAGACAATTGTACCATTTATAAAGGTGTAAGTGATGCTGAAGGAAAGACAATTACATAGACAATAAATAGGAATATCTACACCCTGTTGTCATCTCGTCAATGTCTGGATCCTGCTATGCCTCCTCTTTGACTGCTGTAATACTGTAATAGAAGCAGTGAGTGCTGAAACTGAATGAGTTTTTTTTTGGCAGAAATGGGTAGAAGAAAAGGGTGGATGCCCAGACTAGTATGATGAGCATAAAAGATTGTCACTTATTACCAAGTTACTTAAGTTGCTCCCAAAATTGACCTTTGCAACTAGTTTCAGAATTTGTGTATTTAACTGTTTTTTTTTTTTTTAAGCTGGGATTTTCTGATTTCGTTGGCCATCCCTAGAAGAATGTGGGGTCCAGGGCAACTTAACGAATGTGGTGCCAGTATTTATGTTTCCTGTTAGATCTTCAGAACTTAGATTTTGTTCAAGTTCATTGCTAATCCATTCAATCTCTTTTAAGACATACCTGTTCTTCAAATAAAGCCAAATAGTGAAGTACTATTTTGACAAAGAAAAAAAGAAACCCAATGTGATTAATAACAATATGGGATGTCCGTTATACATTACACGTCTTCCCATCCAGTACAGCTTAAGAGTGTGCCAGGCTTATCAATGAATCTAAGAAGTGGACCTTTGCTGGAACAGGCAAACATTTTTATGTTTCAAGGTATTGATTACATTTTATGACACATATTACTGTATACTGTGGCAGAAGGCCGGGACCCATGCCCCGTCGGGACGCCCCTTTGACACTGGATCTGGGGGAGCAACCATGGGATGCACACTACGTCTCCTGGAACACTTGGTGGCAGCCCCCTGGGTTGCATCAGGGCCAATATTTTGGAACACTGGAGCTCATTCCTGTTGGGCTCCGTGGCCACCACAAGGAGAGCTGCACGGCCTAACAAGCCCGTCTGGGTGGGAACGTAGCCACACCCGGAGGTGCAGCCAGAAGTAGGTCAACAAGCACCTGCAGCACTTCCAGGTGGGCTATAAAAGGAGCCGACAGTCAACACTCACGGAGCCAGAGTCGGGAGGAAGCCGACGAAGCTGCCTTAGAGGAGTGGAGGAGAAAAAAGAGTGTTTTGTGATGGTGTTTTAGGACTGTGTTAGGGCTGAGAGACACAGGGAAGACGTGGCCCCCAGCTGAAGAAAATAAATCTTTTTGTTTCATTTTTACGTGCCTCCATTGTCAGTCTGTGTCGGGTCGACACCTATATAGCGCCTTTGCTTCAATACATTTAAAATACTGGATCTTCATGTTACCATAGATTTATATGAATAAGAGGCCGTGAGTAACTAGCTAACATCAGCCCTTTTTTATTAATCGTGCTAAGAAAAGTTACAGACAGTTCATAATGAAAGAGAGAACATCAAAGCCACCAGTTAGCAGTGTCTCTCCTTCTGGATTTTTAGTAAACTGAACCCACTTAATCCATGGTTTTAATCATTACACTGTGCCTGTCCAAGCAGCACAAGACATAATATAGGTATGTCCACTTCCAACTGTTCCAGATCAAAGCCAGTGACTGCACAAATATGGTGGAGTAACCAGATGTACTAAGGCACAGCCCTGCTAATAAGAAATCTTACCTGATGAAGTGCTGGTGATGTATGGCTTGAAGTTTTCTTTTACACAGGGTTGTGTGAAGAAAACTAGCTGCAGTGTACCCACTGGGATGTCTTTAAAGATGGAAATGTCATGATGCAATTTTAATGATGTTCACACACAGGATTGGGAAGTTTCAGAAACCCCTCAAGTGCAAGGCCCAGTGTATTTGCCCTATTTAAACTATTAGTATGCTATAATTTGTTTAGATCACGAGTGGTTTGGGAACGGTTTCAGATATAAATAAGACATTGTACTGTTTTACCTACCAGTCTGTACTGTATGCAATTTTAAGGAGCCAATGAAATCATTTTTAAAACTAACTTTTTATAATCTGCTACTATAATGTTATTTATATAGTGACAGTTCAAGAGACAAACACAAATGCCAAGGTCAGTGAATGCTTCTAACAAATTACAAATTTGGTGCCTTCCATCTGACTGCTACCAAGCAGTAGAATTAAAGGCAAAACAGACACATCCTTCTCTCAAGCATAAATTTCTTTAAAAATTGTAAGTTTTTCTGGCCTAACACAGTAAATGTAAAAAAACAGGAAAACAACAGTATGCCTAATTAAAGTAGGATTCCAATTAAAGGTAGTTTTTGACCCCTGAAGCCTTAGGGGTCCCCAGAGACTGAGGTTGTGGACCACTGTCCTGGAGTTTTATGAGCCTGGACCCTTGGTATGAAAGAGTGAAATGAGTCAGCAAAGCCTAAGGTCTTTGAATGAGTGTTAAGGATCTACTGTAGGCTCCAAACGTCTGAATTTCTGACATTTCACTAGAGATAACGAATCAGGAATTTTGCTTTATTACCTGGTTTGTGAAAAGCCTCATTTAGAAATTGGTAAGGAACTGAAATGCTGGTGAGGCATCTTGTTAAATTCCATTACAGCTAAGGATAATGATTTACTTTTATTTATTACAGTAAATGCTAACAGATGTGCTGAGGCGCTTGCTAAGTCTGAATAACTGGAAATGGCCGTTTAACTGATTGTTTATGCTTCCTCTTGAATTGTCCCTATAAAGAATCCATTTAAGTGATCCAGGTTTTATGGATGTGCTGCAATATCTCACACTTATTAAATCATTATTATTATTTTTTTTGACTGAAGTGATGCTATTCATCATAAGTGTCCAGTTAACACTCCTTCCACACCCTTGAGCCCAGGTGACATATTGCACCAAGAGTGCTATGTGTGAGTGCTTATGTATAGGTTTAATGTGTCATGTTTTTACATTTCAATTTATATAAAAAGGAAAAGGCTTACATACACAGGTCAATTTGCAGGGCTGCCTCATGCCTGAATGCAGACGTTTAGGCAAAACATCCTTGTGTCCGGCCCTTTCCGGTAATGGATCAAACAAACAATGCCCTCAGCAGCTTGAGTGGCATGAACAAATAAGATTAAAGTTTGGGAATACATGCATTCTAAAGACAGTAGTAAACCAAATATTTCTGCACTTTTTGTCTCTTTCATATTACTTATTTTAAATTCCAAATAAAGATTACCATTAACTCAAACATTCTGTAGAGACATGTATTAATAGTATTAAACTCCTAAATCTCCAGACATACACACAGTCAACCCCACTATGCCAGTTCAATATTGCCTGTCCATTAAGAAGCATTCATTTAGATGGAAAGACGGGCATATATAAACTTCATAGAGGTGTGTCCAGCATGGCTTGCATTACACCCACAGCGGCCACAGGTCAATGGTCTCTCTGGAATCAAGTCATGACTTTCTGCTATACAAATGGTCTGTATTTATTGTGTGGGTAGATAATTAAACAATTCATGTCAATAGGTCCACTACTCAACTTAATAATATGACACTTTACTTAAATGGATCTTTCGAGACATTCAAGAACACATTACATGATAGAAGAGGTCTAATAAATGAATCTGTTCAATGGGGTACAACGCATTGTGTTTTTATTTTCTCCTTGTTTGCAACTCAGAATTGCCCCAGTGCTGATCCCTGTCTGAACGTAACCTGTGAGAGTGACCCTGTACTGAAAAACCGACAAGCCAGTCCCTATATATGAACGCAAGTTGAGCACGGGTCAGACATTCTTTCATTAAGGGTTGTAATCTTTCTACATAAATGAAAAACAAAAACACATGTGGCGTACTCCCTTTTGGAGCATTCCGGTCTCTAATTATGCCTGTTTTAACTTGTAAACTAAACAATATATCTTAGGGATGTCCTATATGATATGCTCTGTTCATTATATGAGCCATTTTGGCACACCAGATCTTCAAAATTTTGGCCAAGCACCAATAAATCATATTTCTTTATATTTAGGCATTATGCTTGTGTATACACTTTAAGAAGTTCATAAAGCAATGAAAGGAAACCTAAAAATACAAACAGTTAATTAGACCCTACTGCAATGAAGCACACTAGCCTTCATTTATAAAATGACCTTATATGAAAATATAGAATAGAATATGATGAGGCAATTAAAAAATGTGTAGCATGTTTTTCATTTGTGGTCAGTAGTTTTCATTTTTAGTTCTTTCTTTCATAGCTCAGATACATTACTGTTGCTTCCTTTAACAATAGCAACTTGAAAATAAAAATGATTCACTGCCTGTTCGAGTTAATGCACTGTCAGCTATTTTCTTTTTAAGTTATACTCAGTTGGCATTCTGTTAAAACTTGAAATTACACTCTGACAAAAAAATTACACATACATTGCTTCAAGGTAGGCATCATGGCTTAGTGGTTAATGCTTCTGCCTGACGGATCAAGCATCCAGGATTTAGGTCCTGCAACTGATTGCTGTCCTTGTAGAGTCTGCACATTTTTCCCAAGTGTTTAGTGGTTTTACTTCAGGACTCTGGTTTTCCTGCCACATCCCAAAGTCGTGTGTATTAATTTGGCGATTCTAAATTAGCCCCATGTGAGTTTGGGACTGTATGTGAGGAGGCTGATTTCATAACGGCTCGCAGTAGATTCTCAAATGTATATTTTACTCACTTTATCATAAAATAAAATGTTTCAATTTTTTCTTTAACTGTAATTTAATAAACTAATACTGACAATAATAATAATTATAATTATTACATTATGTTCACCAGCACTGTGTAAAAGCAAAATGAAATTTATAAAACCTGAGTATTGTCTTACAATAAAAACCACATATTTATACTTTTGTTCATTTTTTATATTCTTTTTTGACCACTGCAAAGTTATTTTGAGGAGGTATGGAGATGAAAAAACATTTTAAAAGTAGGTATCTTTGTGCGGCTAACATCTCTGCATGGAAGTATTTAGTTCCCTTATGTAGAAAGAAGGACAATACTACATGCATAATCACACATTTACCACAGAAATATCCAAATGCCATTTAAGGAGTGATTGTAGATTTTAACATTGCTATATTTTTTTGCTCACGTTAATAAAAGTAACCATTTGCTTGGAAATGAGTATAAATATTTTAACATTTTTGCATTTTATAAATGAGCGCCTTTCTATTGCTATTCTAGTGGCTTACTGACATGCCAATCTCCAGCCACACACTGAATATTTGACAGTGTACCTTTCAGGGCCTTTTCTTTTATCTCTAAGGATCTTAAAATAAAGTAAGAATTCTCACTGTAGTCAGTTTTCTCATCAACATGCACATCGTAAAACTATCAGGCTGAAGGGGTCTAATAAGCTTGTCCTGGTCTTTAACACCCTGTTATCCGACTGCTGATTACAGATTTTTTTTTTTTAAATGCAGCTTTCCCACCATATCCTAAAAATCAGGTTATATTTTCTCTTGTACTTTTTGACATTGGAGTTCCAAGAATGATCAATGTAAAAATAGGAAAAAAAAAAAAACAAAGCTACTGTATGATACAGAACTCCTAGGGGGAAGTGAGAGAATTAAGATAAGCTGTTGTACTCTTAGTGGTGAGACAGCGGTTTTTCTCTACCTCCCTCATTGAATGTTAAACAATGAGAGGCTTGTATTCCTCTATGTCCATACGGCCTGATTATAGTGTCACTGATGAAGTTTCCCTATTGTCCCTACTCTCCCCAGTTCATATAAACACATGCTGTGAGGTTTCTGTACTTTTCAGGCGGAGGCTGCCCTCTTATTCAAGTTTTGATCATATTTCTCTGCTCCTGACTAATCCAAGGCTTTCTCTAGTCTGAGCTCCTGGCCTCTTCCAGATTGTGGAGGCATGTGGTACAAATCAAGCAACACCTAGACAGCTCTCATAACTCAGCCTAGCTGTTATAACGGAGGAGAAGGAGGTAAAACACTCATGATAACATTAGTTTGCAATTAATCAAAAAACCAAAAATGTGACAATTTCCGCTCAGTTTTTGCCATCTTTTGTCAGAGAATATTTTAAGTATACATGAGGCTTGCCGTAAAAATTGATTATCAGTCTTTTACAAATTATTTTTTAAACCATGAACAATGTAGTGTATTGATTTTTTTAATTGAGGATTTTCTTAGCCGTCCATCAGGACCAACTTTCCACATTGCTCACTTCAACATTTTGAGGTTGCATTAAGACTTTATTTTACAGTTTTCCCTCACAGCAAAGCATTCCTATCTCACTTCTTTTGATTTTCCAGCTCGAAACATCACAAGAAAACTTGTATCTACATTCAAGAATGCAGGTAGAGATTTAGGACCAGGCCAATTTGACTTCTTTAAACAAAGCTAAGCCTCACCTCTCTTACCTTTACACACCAGACGTGACCCATTACATGCTGGGAGGAGCTGTCTATGAAATTATGGGTCATAATGGAGTGGAAACAACCACATGTCACATCAGCAGCATGCTAATAACATTTAACATCGCAGGAAACCTAAAGGTTGATTGCTAGCAGGTGTTTCTGATTTTGTGACCTTTTCTTGTAAATTACCTACTATATGAAATATTCTTGTTGACAAACCCATTGAATATGGATGCATGCATTCCCAGCACCACTCTTCATTACATTGTGTACATCAGGAAATTGTTTCAGTATGTTCTCTTCAGCAGTATTTTGTCGCCATGTATGATGATGCAGTTAAAGAACATAAGAAGTTGGACCAGTAAGGGGGGAACATTTAGTCCATCAAACATATTTGGTTAGCTAATAGCTAAGTTGTTCTAATACTTTGTCCGGATACATTTCAGAAGTATTCATGGTTTCCGTTTTCACTACATGAGTTAGTAGTTTGTTTTAGATTTCCTTTGTGTGAAAAATTGCTTCCTGGATTCCATCTTTAGCTAATTTCTAAGTGTGTCCTAACTTACTGTGATTTACAGTTTAATTGAAAGAATGCTACTAGATCACACATTGATAAAAATGTTTATTGAAAAAAATAATTAATTGCTGTTAATTTTTCATGAAATGTATTAGTTTTGGACTTTCTTTTCTTTCATTCATTTATGATGGTTGATGAAGCCTTACCCATAAATTCAGAAATTATCACCATTTTTTCCATATGCCTCATGGTTTTCATCTTGCTGACTGTCTAGCAACTGAATGAATGCTGCACTTCGTGATTCTGGGTGGTGTATCTACAAATCTTCTAGATTGTATCCCTGCTATATTGTCTGCTCCTGTAATTGTGTGGTGTTTGGTCTAATGTCAATCTCTCTGTCTTCCAAACATTACTAATGATTGATATATCCTGAATGATACTTTGCAGCGGGGAGGTAATTCCCAGTCAGGTTCCTGAAGGGCTTACCAGTCTGTCAAAACAATAAATAACACTGTCCACATGCTGGTGCCTTCCTCAGATACCCTCTATGTCTTTTTTCAGTAAACTCACCAATGATAATTAACACTTAGCGTTTATATATGTAAAACATTGTTAACTCTCCCTATGCTGTATATACTTTAAGGGTTACTTTAACACTGTAAGAGCTCATTTAAGATTTATATCTTTTCCATATGGGCCAGTGTTGCTCATATTTCTATATAGAGGTGACAAAATGTTAAGCCTGTGGAAAACTGCTTAATGACCTCTTTCTTGTCATGAAATCGCATTAAGAGCAGTGAAGCTGGACACATTCCACAGATGATAGACAGTGGGTCTGCTAGAGTGACCCCCAAACATCTAGAACTGATAAGGCATCAGTGTTTTGTATCTATCAGTTTGACAGACACAGTCCAATGGTTTAATTAGTTGCTTGTGTAAGTCAACAGTTTAAAAATATTTGGAGGAGATAACGTAATGTTGCAAGAAATACTCATAAAGATGAAGTTTAAATCAACAATCTAATTTATTTTTGCATGTCATTCTTTCGCAGATGCAACTTACAATAAGATTAATTAGCACCAACGAGCAGGAAGTTCAGTTTTACAAGTAAACCATAGCTGGGCATTGTGGTAATTACTTTTTATAGGAGTGAAACTATTTTTTCAGAACTTGAACTCGATTCAAGTTTTGTAAAGTTTTTTTTAATCCTGTAAATTGACTGCCAGACTTGGCAAGTGACATAAAAGTGTCTGGCTACTGACATGCCTTAATATGTTGCAAGTTTTTTAGATTTCCCATTTCCAATGAAAATTTATTCTGCTTTCTTTACCGCTTTGTTTACGAAATGTTATGGTTGGGAACACTTTAAACCAGTTACTGGTTCATTGTGTTATTGCTATGAAATGTGACAAAAATCTTATGTATAGTTGCATTTAATCTTTAATTGTAATTTGGAAAAGTACTAAAGTTATATACAGTAGTCTAACTCCGCGCAGAAAGTGTGACTATGATACAGCCTAGCAATTTGTACATCTGAAGTGGAGCTGTTTTTGTCTTTTAACCTCAGCTGGTTTAATAGCAATGAGAACAGGATAAAAGCCAGAAAGCATCGATAGCTTTTTATTTATAGTAAACGGAGTGCAGAGGCTTTCTGAAGGTTGGAATTAGTGGGTGGTCTGGGTCCTTCAGGTCAAAAGTGTTTTTCATCTGACTGATATATAGTTAACAAGTCAGATTACTTCTTATCTGCTTGAATATTGCGATAATAAAATCACTTTTTTTAATCTGTAAAAGGTTCTTGAGATATGTTACAAACAATATTTTAAAGGAAAAGGCTTTAAGTGTTGCTAATTGATATAAAAAAGGCTACATGAGTTTCAGTTTTCACTAATATTTAAAAATCAAAATTTTTAGTCTGTAGTGGTAAATTGCGGTTAAGAAATCTCATATGAGAATGATATTTAAGTATAAAAAGTAGTCTTGTAAAGTATTCACTGTTTTTTTTTTCTCATTACACAATAGAACCTTTTGTATTCCTTGTTAAACCGAAACAGTAATTAAATATGCACTATAAAATGGTAAATCTACACTGTCCTACCTTTAAAGTGAAATTTCACCTTTACTGAAAGGTTTTGTCCAACGCCAATATGTTTCACAGTACATTAATAAAATGGGGTCAACAGGATACAGTCAGAAGACAGTGTTCCTTGTAAAGAACAAATTTATCTATAAGTGCTTTTTTGCTTCATAGGTGGCATTTAACTGAACATCTAAACATTTTAACTCTCACTTATCTGATCATTTTATTGTTAAATGGTAGCCAAGAATCTGTTTGGGACTTTGAAAATTTTATTGTACAAATTGTCTTGGGAGTTTTTTTTTTACAATTTCATTTCAATGAATGCACTTTAGGGCCCAATATTCCCCATACAAATCAAGTTACTATAGTGAAATAACATTCCCACTTAATGCAGTTCATGGTAATACATAACTAGAAGATATCCTAGCAGCATCACACACAGTGCAGAAACCAAGCCTAATCCAGATTTACATGACTATTTAAGAATATCAATGCTGCGATTATTTTAAGGCGTAAACATTTTCTCTGGTTAGAATATATGTGAGTTTTTTTTTTTTTATAGTGCAAGATAAACACAGAATCCAACATATTGTACATATAAATGTGCCCAGTATATGTAGAACTTACGTACATACAGCTGATTCTGCTGTCACAAGGCTCATCATAAGGTGACTCTCTTTGTCATTAGATGTTTTGTCACTTATCACAACATCCTCTGAAGGGCACACCAGCCAGATTGATCAGGCCTAACCTTAGCCAAGTGACTAGACTATTGCTTCTCTTTGTATAACCACAGCTATTGTGATGCTTTCTCGGCCTCTTGGCCCTATGCATTGCAGATCTTCTTCCTCAGGTGCCCTCTGATACCCAGAAACTTCAATACTCTATAGAAGGGCTGTCCTGTGAAATTTTGCTTTCTGCTGGTATTTCCAGAGCTTCCTCTTGTATGCATCCTCCATGTGGTCTACATATAATGTGAGCTCCAGCATGATGAGGGTCTTTGCTGTTCTGGACCAGTTTAACAAGTCTGGCGTCAGGGCTGTGCTGAGAATAACCTGTAGGAAGGAAAGACAGCATGTGATGTCAGCTCTCATTTTCTAGTCTTTGGTTGTTCCCAGCACACCACTCTCCACTGAATGAGGGGTCTGTCTCCACTACTGACAAAAGTAATACACTGTGGTCCCTCGTTGATCATTCTGCATTTCCGTGCTGCTTCCTCCATAAGTGTCGTTAGTGCTGATTGTACCGTGTCATGCCTTCAGCGGGATCTCCTCTCTACCAGTGCTATACTGCAAGAAGACAATATGTGCTCCAGATTCACTGGCTTTCCTAACTGCTTGCAGCCTGGGTCTTC
Source organism: Polypterus senegalus (assembly GCF_016835505.1). Classification (NCBI taxonomy): domain Eukaryota; kingdom Metazoa; phylum Chordata; class Cladistia; order Polypteriformes; family Polypteridae; genus Polypterus; species Polypterus senegalus. Next base: position 119,020,037 of record NC_053157.1, on the reverse strand, counting down.
TCTCAGCCTCCAGATGGTCAGATTTGTGGGGCTTGGTTGGATGTAATAGATTCTGTGGAGGAGAAACCTGAATCTGTTGGCCTCCATTGACCACATGTCATTCCACATGATCTATCTTCCCTTAGTTCCTTCCCACCTTGTATATTTCCCTTGTTTCATTCTAACTGCTTTTGCCACCCTTCTCTTCAATCATATGCTGGATCTAAGACTGCACTCGACACCCAGCCATCCAATTCCTATGGCCCAAGTGATGTTTTTATGGCGCAATATGGATTCTGCCCCATTCTCAACTGTTGTGGCTGACAAATTCCACCCTGAGCGGACCTCTATTGCTGCTGTACTGACCTTACTGTCTTTGCAGTCATGTAACATCAATACTTGACTCAAATTGGTCACCTGGAACTCTTCAAGTAGACCTCTGATCAGGAGTTGGAGCTTTGTCTCCAAACTGCAGTTTTCAATACTACTAAAGCTCTTTGGTATACTAAGCCACCTTCAAAAATGTAGAAGTTTATATTGTTTTTATATCATTGTACTTTAATGTTTTAAACACAAATGCAAAATAGTTTATTGCTATACAAAAAATGCTAATTAGTCTATATTAATTGTTTCTTTTAAAACCTGCACAGTACCAAATCCGGTTAGGTTATTAAAATATTTACATTTACATTCTTAAAGCAAGCAGTTTTTGCTATTAAGTTTAGTTGTTATGTTTGTCAAAAATGGACAAACAACAATTTGATGTAGGTGACTGGAAGAAGAGGCAGCCAAACTTTAAACCCAATAGAAAGTCATCATATATTGTGACCCTCTTGACCATGAACCTGGCTGTACTGACTGATAAGGAAGTCAGTAAAAAAATGTTAGAATTGATGAACAGGAGAAGAGGTCATAATTAATAACAAGCAGGAGTTGACACCGGAAATAAGGAAGAAGTTCTACACCATATCGCTAACCAAATATCAATGTCAAAAGTACTGAGCAGGCTTTCTATTGCCAGGATTTATAAAAAAATAGGAATTGTGAAACAGCTATTTCAGTTTCAGATAAGACAGGAATTCAAGAGGTGATCTTTATACTGTTGCATCAATGATGTAACCTGTTGCACACTTCCAGTGCATCATGGGAAAGATTGTCATAACAATGACCACCCAGCCATCCCCAGAATGATGATATAAAATGGTAGTAAATAATTACATACTCTTCAAAGAAGTTTCTGATCAGGAAAATAACTTGCACTGTTGAATTTCTTATGTCTGAAAACGTCTAATAAGGAGGAAAAAGTAATTTTATCTCAAGCACAAGATGCAAAAAGAATTATGAAAAGTATTGTCATAACAACCAGAAGATGTGTCCTGGCAATTGGGATCACAAAAATCAGGAAGCTCATGAAAATTTAAATCATGTCCAGAAACAAATCAAATCATTAATAACCCTTGTAGTGCATTTGTCCAAAATGACCAAAGTTCTGCAGCGTTAGTTTGCTTCATGGGATTCTGGCTTGACATGTTGAAATGATTCCACAGACAAAATATCATCATTTTTAAAAGCTTTAGTAAAAATTCAAGGTAAAATAGTTGACACAAAAATAGAGATGATATAGCAAAGAAAAGAAAAGTTCTGTTTAAAGTTTATATATCTTGTTTGGTTCTTTACGTTTGCTCATACAGTTGAACCATTTTTAAATAATTGGAAAACTATATGTCTATCCCATTTACAAATGGGTTTTTCAGGCCATGCTAGCTATGAGCCTATTCCAAAACACACACTGGCTTAATTAACACACTGTATTACAGGTATAGCTAAGAAGGTTCTATCTCATGTTAACTTAAAGAGGGTTAAAGGTTATACCTTAAAACATAGCTATGAAAGAAAATTGTATTCTATTCCACTTAAGCAAACACTAATATGAGTTTAACTTAAAGCTTCAACTTTCTAAGATTGGCTGTTACAACCCTTGATGTTAAATTTTAATTCTCATTCCTCAAATACCTATATCTAGATACCAAATATGACAGTAAGAGCAGCATCCTCAAACAATAGCGCCAGGATTTATTTTTGCTTTTGACCTTTGTTTTTTATTTTGCCCCTTTGATTCCTATTTGCTTGGCATACTTTGACTTCTTGGTTTTGACCCCTTGCCTGTCATGACCACATTTAAGCCTGCATTTTATCATTTCCCACATTTATTTCTGCCTCTCACAATAATCCTTGTGGTGTGGTTAAATGTAAGCTATGCCTATATACAGATATGTAAATATAGCAAAAAAATCACAAATACATGTGCTGAGGCATTTAAAGTTTCCACCACTGTAACATTCAATTCATTCATTATATTTATGTCACACTATAGGCAGGTAGCCACTTATTATTCATCACTGTGTAATGGTAGCAGGAGTTAAGCATTTTCCAAACAGACAAGCAAACGGGAAAATATTTCTTAAATTCCCAAAAAGTTAAGAGATAAGTGTTATAAATAGAGAATTTCAAATGTACTGTTATTGTGAAATTGGGAGCATACAGTATTTGTTATATTAAAGAAATAGGGAAAAAAGCTTGTTTCCGAATAATTATATGGTAGAGGTTGTGTTCACAAGGATTAACTGAAAGAAAACTACAAGCTCTACTGATTCAGAGTGCTGAATTGTAATTTATGTAGTAAACGGCATCTTTGCTGAGAGGAGCACATATTGTTTGATTTTGAATAATTATGTATGGACACTAATAAGAGGTAAATGCACAAACCACAAATGACTCAAATAGCAAAACTGTGGTGTCTACCCTGATAATGTAGTTATTGTGTTGAAATCTTTTAAAATCTTTGACCCACAGGCTTTCCGTCATTTATATGCACTCATGCTGCTTTTACGATTATACTGTGGAGTTTAAAAAAAATGATTTGCAAAGAAGAGCACGGACATGTTATTTACCTTTGTTTTTAAGCTTTGAATGCATTAAAGGAAAACAAGGTCATGAACTTCATTTACTCAGTCAAAATGCTCTTTCATTCCACTGACTGTTTTCTGTCTCAACTAGAACACTTTTTGGAATTGGTAATTCTTCTAAATCAAGTTACAATCTAGCTTCAGGAATCACTTACAGATTGTTATTTCAGCTATTCATAGTTACTTTGAATAGTTACTTAAAAGAACATGAGGAAAAAAAATGTCAAGGCAAGTGGCTTTATTGCCATACCATCCATGCACAGTATGCAGCATACAGTGACATGAAATAACATTCCCTAGGACTGGCGGTGCTACATATACATAAACACAAGACAAGTGCAAAACAAGTAAAGAACTATACAGTACTTTAAACAGACAAATAAATAAATAAAAGGTAAATGAACAAATGGTAATACATTGAAATAGTAATAAATAAAACAATAATAATTAATAATAAGCCCACAATAGTAATACATTTAACAAATGTAATGCATATAAGTAAGCATATCTGTTGACAGAGAGTTTTGAATCCAGATAGCCAAGTGGTTGAAGCTGTTACAGAAACTGGAAGAACTGATTTGAATGTTACAGAACTTTCTGATTAATGGAATTGAGACAATGGGACCGTGGGAGGGGCAGGAGCAGTCCTCCACAATGCTGTAGGCTTTGCAGCGGATGCAGCACCTCATAAAGATATCTTTCATGGAGGGTTAGGAGTTGAGTTAGTCAGTTGGAAAATGGATCGGTAAGACTTAAATATATCTGCATCTGACATTGGACTAAACCAAGAAACTGCTTTAGAACATCTTGATAGCAGTTTTGTGTGTTAGTAGCATTACTATAAATGTCATACGTAAAGGTCTCTTTTGGGCCCATTCTACAAATTTGTTGGAACTATTCAGTTTTATACTGAACTAGAAAATATGATTTGGCATGTATTGGAGTATAGCTTTTCTGCAAAAATTTTATGGTCAGTCTTTGTTTATTTTTGCCTTTTTTGACCACTCAGCTTGCTTGCTGTCTGTGATAAGTAGCAATTAGGAAACCCCATGGAGTTTGCATCGCCATGAGACACGGAAATGCTCATGAACTTTGCGGAACTCTGCGAAATGAGTTGAAGCCAATTGGTATTGAGTGGATTATAATCATGAAATAGTCTTTTAAAGGGAAGCGCCTGCCAGCTATGTTGCACTGATTATTATGGCCAAATATGTGATCTGAGCTGTAAGGAAGCAATGCTAACAACTGTACCACTGTGCCTTATGAACAAAAGATGCATGTCAAATTACCAGGAAAATACTCAGCGAATAAGGTCACTGTTGAATACAGCATATTTGCTGCAAAAAATGCTTTTCTGAACTTCACTGATCCTCACTGTGACCATGTGAATTAGTTCTGGAAACCCTAGAACTATGGATAAATGAATTATGGATAAATAATGACTTTAAATTGGAGTGGAGAGACTCAGTGGTACTCAGCAGTGGTCTAGTGCTGTGATGCTGGCTGGTTTGGCTTTGTGTCTTAGCGTCTATGAATAAGAAGTGAAAGGTTTATAGAATGATGGGCAAATTTAGCTTTGCCTGTTGTACAGCATATTGAAAGCAATGTTTTTAAAATAGGAAGACATTAATCTTTTAATTTCTTTTCAACCTAGAAGTCTCCATTTCTTCTTGGATTTGGATCAAGTATTTGGGTAATTTACAAAGCTTCCCTTTCTTAAGTTAGAAAGAAATACCTTCATTATAATTTTCAGATCCAAAGGTTTTCCTGACCGCAAGTTCAATTAGTGTTTCTCGGTAGCAGTTTTCTGTTATCTGTACTCTGCCAAGCTCCGTCATAGAAAAGCTCAGTGATGGATGTGTCCTATGCCTTGCTTTAGACTACCTAGAAGTCTAAATCAGAATGTGGAGACGTTAGGTGACAGTCTTAGTCAAAGGCCAGGCTACAGCTAATCTTCTGTTTATTTAGAAAGCAATCTACCACTGACAAGGTTATCAGAAGCCTAATAATTTAAGTGTCCACTTCTTTAAAACTCATGTATCACTCAAGGAATTAAATGATAGATGTGCAGAGGAACAGTTAATGATCTAGCTCTTCTTGACAGGCTCTTCCTTAACTATTGAATTGTTATAAGACAGTTTTACAGGAAAATGCCACATGCAATCTGTTATGTTATTGCAAGAAAAAATGTGGAATGTTTTTAAAGTAAATATTTGCTTTCAGAGTTAAATGGTGTTCAGTCATAGGTATGTAACTTTGTACTTCAATGTATAGGCCTGCCTGAGACTTAGAAAAGTAAGCTTTCAATTATTCTGAGATTTGTTTCCTTTCTGGAAATTGAAGTAAAATTACAGAATTAAAAGTAAACATAGGGTGTATAGCCCATGGGAGTTGGCCAAAGCCCTTCTGCTAAGGAGAAAACAGGAGTGACATCAGGGTGTGCATGAGAAAGGAAGGTTTCTGTCTTGTCTGTGCTGGTGTTCAACACTTGCATGATCCTTATTCAACGTCTCCACTGGACATGCTTCCTTTAATACAGTATATATATATATAACTTTTTTTTGTCCACAGTTTAAATTTGGCTTTTTACAAAACCTCCAAAAATAAATACGTGTGTGTGTGTGTGTGTATATATATATATATATATATATATATATATATATATATATATATATATACACACACACACTATGATCTGAAAATGATTAAACGGAAAGAACATTATAAAGAAAATTTCTAACTTGGCAGTCACAATCACAGTGAAATGTTTTGCAGGTATATTGCTGTTGGTATAAAGGACCCCCATAGCATTTCTTGACACATTTCTGCTGAGTGATTCATTGAAAGTACTCAGTGTGTCAGGGAGAGGATGTACAGCATTGTTCATAATAGCACTCAGTTTTGTTTTAATTTTCTTCTTTGCTACTACCTACGGGAGGTCCAGATTGCATTCCATAACTGAGTCTGCACTTTTCATTAGCTTGTTGATTTGCTGGACCTCTTGAAGAGATGTTACCAGCACACCACAGCATCGAAAATCACAATGGCGATCACAGAGTTGTGGAAGATGTAAAGGATGTCAACAATATTAAAGGAACACAATCGCCTTAGAAAAAACAGCCTGCTCTTCCCTTTCTTACATTGTTCCTCTGTATTACGAGGCCAGTCCAACCTGACATTGCTGTTTACTCTCAAGTTCTTGCACCACCTCTACATCCACTCCTTGAATAGTGACTGGACATACAGACTCTATGGTGAGGTGAAAGTCAATAACTAGTTTCTTCGTTTTGCTGATATTAAGTTGCAGGCAATTCTTTTTGCACCAAACAACAAAGTACTTCAACTGACATCTATGCTCTGTCTCATCCCCCTTATTGATACAAGTACAGAATCATATGACAATTTCTGCAAGTGAGCTGACGTGGTGTTATAGTTTTAGTAAGAGATTTAGACAGTTAAGAGAAAAGGAGACAAGACTGTTCCTTGTGGTGCTCCAGTGTTGCTAAAACTGTACACTGTACAACTGTACTGTAAAACTCACTGTATATTTAATCAGAAACAATAGCAAATAAAGAAATAACAGAGTTTTTAAGTGTATTCAAACAATCAATTGGTTTATTTAGATGTTTCCTTCTTTCCTGGTTCTATTCCCTTCAAATTTGAAACATTTAGCCACAGAATCAATTTTTTTTTCCAATTCCATCTCTAATTTTCTTGGTGCCAATTTCTTATTTCATATTTGCATCTATTGCATATATAGACAACCTGCATCTTTGATCGGCCATTATCAGTGATATTCAAGTAGAAATGCGTCCTTTCCCATTGCAGCACCATATTCATTTATTTTTTTCTTTCTTGTGTCCAGTAATGTAAGTTTCATGACTTCAACTTGCCCTGAAAAATGTTCATGGTGAATCCGTGTATGATTTGCAGCTAAAAAAATGAATTGCATGGAAACAATTGCAAAGCTAACATTAAATAATCCTCCCATTTTATCAAAGCTTTACTCTTCAAAATATGATCCAGAATATGTTCCACATGCTAGACATGAAGTAGTTATATTTCCTGACTTGCAATCCCGTAACTGTAAGCCAAGTATAGGGGAATATTAATACAGAGCAGGATGAATTTCAGTAATACACAAATTTTGCAGGTTAATACAGAAAGGAAAAAAGTAATCCCTTATTTGAAATGTTGTTATTATTTGGTTTAGGGTCATGTACAGTCTAAGTAGGAACCAGTCTTGCAAGGGCTGCCATTCCATTACAAGGTACACATATCTGCGTGGAGTTTGCATGCCTGACAATTTGAAACTGCTGGGTTCAAATACCACCACTGCCTCTTTGGTTTTCTCCCAGGGTGTGCATTTCTCCAGGTAACCTGTTTTTCCATTCTCATCCCCCAAAAAATGTGTTAGACTGATTAGTGACTGTAAATGGGCCTGGCATGACTGACTGTGAGTGTGTCCACTGATGGACTCCAACCCCCTACTAGGAAAAGGATTGAGGGTGTTTAAAAGTGCATGAATGGAGATGACAGCTGTTATTTAAAATTTGTTTAATAATGATCTTGAGGAACAAAAAGAAAAAAAATCATGAAGTAAATTCAACGCAAATGTTAGAAACCATTTCATCAATCAGAGTGTTCTAGATATAAGATACATAGGATGTGGTTGAAAGGAGAAACCTGAAGACTTTCAGAAAGTACAGTAAACACTTGATTTAACAAAACCTGATTTAACTCATTTAATGGAAATTATCTTGTACTGCCAAAATTTCTCTGGGTATGACAAATTATGCAGGCTTTTATGGTTTTAACATCTGCAGAGTTTCACTTGCTCTTTGCCTGACTTTACACAATACTTGATACTGTATGTGTTGCTCCCACAAATGATTATTCATTTTTCTGCTAGAAGTACAATTTATGCTTGTGAGGAAGCCAACACTAGTTTGCTACTGTTGGCTTCTTTATCAAGATACTAGACTATAAATGTCTCAACATGTCACTTGTTAGCTATTGCTCTCTCACTACTTGACGCTAAACCTGCAAAAATTTTATTGCCAGTCTTTATGTTGTTTTTTCCCTTTTCTGATCACCTCTTGTATGTCTGTAGTACCAGGGTGTTGTACCGTGTTAGCCATTATGAATGTAGAGAAAAGCCAAGCAAAATGACACCTTTTATTGGCTAACTAAAAAGATTACAATATGCAAGCTTATCTTATCCAAAGATCTTGACCATACATTGCTCTTCTCTCTCTTGTCAAATTAATTTTAGCCTGAATGAACCTATTAATTTTTTACATTTAAAATTTTTCATTTAAAGAGTTACCAATGTTGCTTCTTGTCCTAGTGTATGGATATAAACACAAGGAACTTCAGTTTCTGTATTACATCTTGCCTAAAGAAGGGGCCTGATTTGCCTCGAATGCTTGCATATTGTAATCTTTTTAGTTAGCCAATAAAAGGTGTCATTTTGCTTGGCTTTTCTCTACTGATCACCTCTATAATTGAAAAGCTTTAAACAGACATTTTTTATTTTTTGGTTTTCTTTAGCACAATTCTAATCTCTATATATAATCTTCATTTGGATCTTGATCTTTGTTTGTCCGCGAATGAATTAGAAGAAGAAGCACTAGATGGCAGTAGAGAGACAGCTAAAACATAGGCATTGCATTAAGAATCTCCTCCAGGCTTATACTACTGAAGACTGTAGTACTCCAGTCACACCTTAAAACACAGACATTCAAACTAAACAAATTGTTTTGCTTTAAATTAACTAAAGAGATCTTCATTTAGATCTTGATCTTTATTTGTCCGCGAATTCCACACATGCGTAGACCACCTTCCAGTTTAGTACGTTATTGTTACTCAAGAATGTCAACAATGTGCCGGAATAATGAAAGGGGTGGTGGACAGTGTTACGCTGGTTAGCTCCTGAGGCCTGGTTAGAGAATGAGATTGTCAAAGATAAAAGGTACGTGCTGTCGCAGTAGGGGCAGTAGTGCTCCCTTGAACCCTCAGGTACCACGCCAAACACCTGGTAAAAGTGCTACAATTATTCTTTTTATTATAACAATGTGCACTAAGCACCCTCCACTCCACACTATTCATAAACCACAATAATAAATCAATAATCAACAATCCTCCACTCCCAGACGCATTGCCCTCCTACCACCCAGCTCAGCTCGCCGCCTGGGAGCTCCCTCAGTCCTTTTATATTCCCTGACCCGGAAGTGTTCCCAGTCCCCAGTCCATGTGATCTTGTATCACTTCCGGGTCAGGTAAAAGTACTTTTCTTCATCCCGGAAGTCCGTCGCTCTTCCTATGACGAACTTCCGGGTCATAGTGTACAAATAAGTCTTTGGTCCTCCCTGCAGCTCCCTCTTGCGGCCCCTGTGGTATCCAGCAGGGCTGAGGATAAAAACTACATAGTCCATGACTCCCTGCTGGTCTTAGGGGCACCTCCATACTGCAGGGAGGGCTCCATCTGGCGGCTTGGGGGACTTGGCAGTGCCTACGTAACATATGAATGAAATGAATGACAACATAACAGCACGTTCCGGAAATTATTATTGTTACGTTGTAGCCGGAGAGTGCTGCACGTCTCACAGTTGTACCGTGCCTTGCACACATGTCAGTGAAGTGATCCCTATTTATGCTTTAAAGAGCCTGGCTACCTATGTGTCCCCCTTTTAATCAATCAACATTTATTTATATAGCACATATTCATACAAAAGAATGTAGCTCAAAGTGCTTTATAAAATGAATAGAAAAATAGAAGACACAATAAAAAATAAACATAAGTCAACATTAATTAACATAGAATAAGTAAGGTCCGATGGCCAGGGTGGACAGAAAAAAAAAAAAAAACTCCAAAAGCTGGAGAAAAAAAAAAAAATCTGTAGGGGTTCCAGACCACGAGACCGCCCAGTCTCCAGGTTTTATAACCATTGCTCCATGTATATTGCCTTACTTTTTGGATTGCCACAAAGCAACCTGCAAGATTGGAGAAAGGTTGAGAAGACATCATGAGAGGAAACGATAGCATCGTGAAAATGAGAGGGACTATGAACGGACAGAAGCAGAAATGCTCCTACACCACCACATAATTACTATTTGGACAGTGATTCCGAGTAGGCCGTTCCTATCGAATCAATGTCCAAGGGTTTTCTTTTGTGATTTTATTTCCCTTCAAAATCATAATGCTGTGCGATGAAGGGCCCAGTTCACGACTGGAAGCCGTGTTTAAACAGGGAGCCCTTCACAGACAACTTTAACACGCGCAACGTAGTTGGGCGCACATGGCTAGTATTAGATAAATGGCATCTAAGTGAACAAATATCACATTTATTTTTTTTTTAATTATATAATAAACAAAGTTCTAGGGCAGCACGGTGGCACAATGGTAGCGCTGCTGCCTCGCAGTTAGGAGACCTAACTGTCTGCGTGGCTTTACTCTGGGTGCTCAGGTTTCCTCCCACAGTCCAAAGACATGCAGGTTAGGTGCATTGACGATATTAAATTGTCCCTAGTGTGAGCTTGGTGTTTGTGTGGGTGCTCTGTGGTGAGCTGGAGCCCTGCCCAGGGTTAGTTTCCTGTCTTTGCCCTTTGTTGGCTGGGATTGGCTCCAGCAGACCCCCGTGACCCTGTAGTTAGGATATAGCGGGTTGGATAATGGATGGATGGATGGACAAAGTTCTACACCACCAACTGACACTGTGTAAAAAAAGTAATCACCCCTAGTTAAATAGAGTCAGCTACTTGAATACAGCTAGGTTTGGTTACAGCCAACTCTGCTTCATATAAATCTCACTCATTTTGACCATCACCATCAAAGAGTCAAATTGCCAGCACAAAGAATCAAACACATAATGCCATGATCAAAGGAAATTCCAGAAAAGATAACAAAATAAAAGTTATTATGTATCAGACTAGAAGGGACTAAGGCTCTGCGACTCCACTGAATCAGAGCAGAAATGGTAGCAGTGTACATTACCAGACACTCAGTCATTTAGAGCGTATTGTTAATTTTCAGGTTTATTTTGCTTGTTAAAGAGGTGACATGATGGTTCATGGGTTAGTGGTGTTTCCACATGGGACTAGTGTTCTGGGTACAAATGTTGTGTCTGTTCTTTGTCTCTATGGAGGTTTCACATTCTTGCTGTGTTTATATCTGCTTTCCTCTTTCATCCCCAAATGCTTAAAGTTAAGTCCAGTGGCAATTCCAAATTGGATCAGCGTTAAGTGAGCCCTGAAATGGACTGGTGGCCCAATCAGGGCTGCTGGGATAACCTGATTTGGATTTGGTGGGTTTGAAAATGGTGTTTCGTTATGCATTTGGTAAAGAGAAGCTGACAAGATAAACTGGGTCAAATGGCCTGTATGTTTCTAAGTTTTGATTTTCCCTTTTTTACGTGTCATTTGGTCCTTTTTTCAAGGAGATTAGTGAGGTGTACACAATCAACAAGCTATATTAACTCTATTATATACAGAACATTTGTGAGAATAATGTTATTATGCTATCATAAAGGCATTTAATACAAGCAAAATATTTTAAAAGAATTCACTTTTAAGGATTAGAGCATTATGAATTTTCATTATTACAGATGGTTGTTATTATATGCAGCATATTATGGTTGGTAATGAAGACGATTATATCAATAATTATGTTGAAAATTAATTGTAATTTTCCAACCACACAGAATTATTTATTACCTTTGAGCTCTAAGAAGATTCATTGGTTTTCTCACTGACATGCAGGTTCGACCTCACTTTCTAGTAGCAGCTTAGCCACTACACCATGATTGTAGCTGGATAGTATTGGAAGGTATTTAAGCTTGAAGAATGGATCTTTTTTTTTTGAGGTATCAACTGACAAGTCTTCAATTTTCTCTAACTGAGACTCTGCTGATCCCTAAAAGGCATGAGTTCAGGTCTCTGAAGCACAGCCTTCTGATTGCTGTGGTCTAAGATTAATGGCCACTAATGCTTTTGTTTGACAGGTCAGTTTATTCACTGTTGCATACAAGTAAAAACGTGAAGAGCTAATTATTTATGTGTATTATAGTGTGTTTTCTCAAATTTTTCTTCGTTAAAAATTAAGCTGAAGAAGGTACTTAGAGCTGTGAGTTTGACCTCTAAATCCCTGAGGAACTTAAAGCAATATCACCATAAATCTTTTTACAATTTCAGTTGACGTGGTATATAAACATTTAAAGGACTGAGGTGGCATGAATGTGTGAAAGAAAGATGCCCTTTGTCTTTTGAGCTTTAGAAAAGAAGGTGAAAACCTCAGCAAAACTTTTATCTGTGACATTTACTTGGGTATTACTATATATATCCAGACTTTTTTTTGGTGTGAAGATTAATAAAATGAAGATCCTAATTGAAATTTGGAATCTTAATATTAAAGAAGATTGTTAAAATATCTATTTTGACACAAAGCGTCCTGGTTGAATCTCTAACCCACAACTGCAAGTAGTATTTAAAAATATTTAAAAAATGGACTTTCTCCCTATCCTTTCACTGTGATTCAGTTGAAATGCAGAGTTTCAAATAAAGCCATTGTCTTGTTATCAACAGGTTCATCTCTAACTTTACCATCTTTTAATCATGCTTGCTGTGCTGGAACCCATTAATAAAGTTTAACATATTTTTGGCAACATACAAAAGCAATTGGTCTGGTTTTCCTAACTTAACTGGTGCAATAACTTTACTGTACTCATATTGCAATAAGGGCAAAAATGAAACTGCTTTTGTTAACCATAAGCAGTTAAATTCCATTAATGCACAAGTCATCTATAATGCCAAGATGAGACTGAGAAACGTTGCAGCTCAGTGTCCTAAATCAAACGCATGATTCATTTATTTTGAGGCAACTATGACAGACCTGATGATACTGAACATGGTCGCTTCGTTACTGGTAAGGTAACTGGCTGAACCCTTGGTTTTTCATATGGCTTGTGCTATTCTTCATAACCGTAATAATTCCTTTACATGTGCTATGTGATAGCTACCCACACAGACGCTTGCGCCTTATGCTTTTCCTCATCCCTACGCTTCAATGCCATGCCAAGCATTTCCACAGATGCAGATGGTGGTGTCTCGATGCATCAAATGGGAGGCTTTTCTGCCAGCAAACGTAGATCTGCAACATAATGTATGAGGCTGATTAGCCTAGTCTATATATGGTTGTCTGAGGATGGCAACCGGACAGGATTCAAGGCACGTTCATGTATGTACATTTACAAGATGATTGTGATTTATAAAGGTAAATTGTGTCGGAATATGTCTAAGCCAAGTTGTGTAAATCAAAATTTTTAGCATATGCATTTTCCTGTTTTTTTTTATGCTTATTTTCACATGGAAATCCATACAAAGTTTTATAAATGAGATCCAGCAATGGATTTTAAGGGAATATGTAAATGCTATCTTCAACTCTCTTACAAATAATATATGTAAACAACTGTAATAAGTTCAGATATAGAAAGTTAGCTTGGAAAAACTCAATTGCCAGTTGTAATAATGTAGAGACAGGAAGAATGTGCAAATTGTACCCAGAAAATGATCATGCTCAGAATTTAAATCAAGGACTTTGGATCCATGTGGTGAAACTGTTACGCGATCATGCAGCTAAAAACTCTGTTTTGTTTATAGTATTATTCTCTTTGCCTTTTTATATTCCCTTTGCTCTGCTTTATTCCTAACTCCACATGATTTTCGTTTGCAGATAGAGCTTGCTAATTGAGAACAACATAGCATACATGTCAGTATATGTGTTCTTCCAGAAGTTCAAATGAATAGATTTCCAGGCTAAACACTAATTAGCTAACATGCCTTTGAAAGCATATCTTTTAACGTATCCCAGTTGTATTCTCGGAATTTCATATAAATAGTATTTTTTTAGGTTCAAGCATATTGCCAAGAATATGGGTTTAATAGATTTGGCATATGAACGTTTGATTTTAAGTTAAAAGTTCGTTTTTCTGGCTTTTTCTAACATTTTCGTTTTTTTCTCTCAAAGCCAAGTATGACTCATTTATTCAGAAATAATAGGTTTTGGCTTCACTGCATAATGAAGTGTTATATAGTATATGGAAGGCAGCATTAGGTCCATGTTCGCCGACAACTGAATCCCAGTGAACACTTTGCCTTTCAGAACCTGTTGTACCTTTCTCCCTTTGGGTATTTAAAAGCAGTTATTCTTTTTTTGTTTAAGTCTAGAGTTAGAATTGCTTTCTGGGAGGTAGAGAATTTTGTTTTACATTCTTGTTATTGTTAAAATAAATCTATCAGCTGCACATATTTATTTAGAAATTTTAGAACCTTGTGCACATTCTGAATTAACAGTCTGCATTCTATTAAGTAAATATTGGTAACACTTTAGTTTTGGTACTGCAAAAATGCATCTATTATTCATTTATTCTTATGTAACAAGCTCTTAACATATAGTGTTTGGGTCTTCATAACACTTACAAACATTCAATAAAGTATTTATTCATCTCTGCAATGTGACCTGCTAATAAACATTCACTTTGAGTGGTCTGAGGCGACTTAATTGAGGCACATTTTTCTTGATATTACATATTTAGTAAAAGACCTGTGAATCATTCATATGAACAAGTGATTTTACCATCATGTCACTATATCACACAGCACAGACATGACTAACCCATCTATCTATTTTTTATAGTGTTATAAAGACCCAAAGAAGCCTTTATTAAGGTCTTGTTACAGAAGAGTAAATGAGTAATAGATACATTTTTCCAGCGTGTAAACTAAAGTGTTACCTAAATATTAAATACATTGTGACAGATATAGGGCGTTATCGTCCTCATGAACCCTCAGACAATATGCCAGACACCAGGTAAAAGTCCAATAGTTTGACTTTTTATTAATTTTTAGTGCACAAAGCACCCTCCACTCCACAATACTCATAAACAATAACAAATTCCCAATAATTAATAAACACTCTACCACTCCCAGACACGTTGCCACCCTTCCACCCAGCTCAGCTCGATGTCTTGGATTTCCCATCGTCCTTTTATAGTCCCTTACCTGGAAGTGTTTCCAATCCTTCAGTCCATGTGACTTCCTATCACTTCTGGGTCAAATAAAGTCCTCTTCTTCATCACGGAAGTACGTCATTTCCCTTGTCACTTTGCCTACGATGCACTTCTGGGTTATAGGGCACATACGACTCTCTGGGCCTCCCTGCAGCATCCTCTGTTGGCCCCTGTGGTATCCAGCAGGGCTGTAAAGGAAAACTCCATCGTCCATGATTCCCTTCTGGTATTCGGGGCACCTCCATGCTGCAGGGAGAGCTCCACCTGGCAGCCTGGGGGTATTGGCCGGGATGACAAGCCGGCCATAGACCACAACATTTATTAGGGAATAATTCTTTAAACACTATAGCATTTGTCTTACATATAGAAGGTGGAGGTGTTAATCTGATTCATTATAACCTTAATGGCATAACCATACTTATGAGTATAAGAACGCAAGAACAGATGAGCCAACTGAATTTTGATTCATATAATAAACTAGCTGAAATACCCCTGAAATTTCCCGGGAGGAAAATAAAGTTTTTTTTTTTTAATTTTTTATAAAAATATAATTAAAAAAACACAACTTTAAAAATAAAATGAAATTAACAAACAATGTGCTTGGTTATATACAATGTTTTTAGATTTTCCATGTTAGCCAATATATACAGGTTCTTAGGACTCCCTACCCTTGAACATGCCACATGCAGTTGTCCATGTGAGAAATAAGCTGTGTCCAAATTGATTCCAGCAATTTCAATGATTGTCCAAATGTTGAAAGTGTCAAGTGGATGATAACAGACATACAAGACCGAATCTCCAATTAGTCTCTTCCAACTGAAATTGTTTTACAATTAATTAAACTTTAAATATTTGACCTATATAAATACATATTATAAGTTAAATATCATAGCTATATTGGGTTTATACTTTATCTTCGATTTTAATAAATTTATTAAATTAGTTTTTTGATTATGAACGTAGTAAAAGAAAAATTCCTTTTTTTGTGAAAAAATTGCAACACCAACACATTAGCAACAATGTTGCATAACAAATGACATTTAGTTCATTAATGAATAAAGAAAAATTGCAAAGAGAGCCACTGAATCCACAAAATAAATATAGGATTTTTATCTAAACTAATAAAAGGCAAAGCCCTCACTGACTGACTGACTGACTGATTGACTGACTGACTGACTGACTCACTCACTCACTCACTGACTCACTCATCACTAATTCTCCAACTTCCCATGTAGGTGGAAGGCTGAAATTTGGCAGGCTCATTCCTTACAGCTTACTCTATGTGTAACGGTCATAACTGGATCCTACTTTCGTCCATATACTGTATACGGCCATAGCCAGCAGCTCGGTTGCCATGTGAGGCGGAGTTGCATCTCGCATCATCACGCCTCCCACGTAATTGAGTGCCTGCCCATATAAGGTAAATATTCGCGGGTGAAGGACTGTGCTTAGCATATTCATAAGTGCAGCTACTGCGGAAACCTTCCCTCAGTGAAAGTGCGAGAGAAACTTTTAAGTGCAGGGTCTGAGCTAAAATTAAATAAAGCCGTGGACATTGCAAGATCCCACAAGATATTTGTGAGATACAGGTTTAATGAGAAGACACAGGGTATAAAGCCTCAATGCTAAAGACTTGGCGAAGTCATGGAGAACATGGAAGGATGAGTTCACATTATACACAGAACTTGCAATGCCAGAGGCAGAGGAAAACACTAAGGTCAGATTATTCCATTATCTTATTGGAGTGAGCGGCAGAGAATTGTGTCAGGCGCTGACCGGTGATGTAAGAGCTGATGAATTAACCATGAGCTTGAGTGGTGGGCCGTCAGGGCCTGCAAGGCCTTCTCTGCTGGCCTAAAAAAATATCTGAATCACAAACTGATGTTAATTATATTTTGTCCATGAATACTTATTAAATAATTCCAAAAAGTCTGTCCGCTTCCTTTCATAGATTTTCTGATGGTTGTGCTGCTTCCAGACATGTATTTTCGTATTAAAGCATTTAACCAATCACATTTCAGCCATCATTTGTTGCTAGGCAGAGAGACCTTCACAATCCATTCTGCAGGCCCACTAACACAGAATAAATGTCGATTAAACTGTTGCTTCAACCAATCAGATTTTGAGTTGGTGTCAGTAGGGCCCTCTAGCAGGTGTATGGCAACGTCACCGTATTCAGACCCATTGATTGGATAGAAGCCGATATGAGGAACTCTACGAGGCCACTGAATGCACCGCAGGCGCTTCAACCGCAAGATCTTCACGTGCACTACCTCCAACTCCATGGCAGGATTCTAGACAATATTATTTGCCAGACAAAGACCAGATTTCAATACCATGAAAAAATGATGTTTGTCACGCTCCTCGACCCCCAGAAGTTTCGGGTATACAAGAAAAATTTCCCGCATGCAGCCTTCTCCAGTTTAACACAGAACCACGGAGGACTTTTTGATCTGTCTCAGCTAAAAACAGAGCTGACTATAATGTATGCCATGGATGATTTTGCAGGAAAGTCTCCCACTGATCTCCTTGACTTCCTTTATCAGAAAAATCTGAATGAGAGCATGGGGCAGCTGTACCCATCGATATATTTGGCGGTGACCATTCCTGTGTCCACTGCTTCTGTCGAGTGGACATTTTCAGCCCTAAAGCGAATTAAAACCAGGGCAGGTTCGACTTTCAGCATTAGCTTCGATGGCGATAGAAACAGACTTTTTGATGGAACTGAAGCGAACGGATAGTCTGTACGACAGAGTAATTGAACTGTTTTTGAGGAAAAACAGGAGGATAGATTTTCTAATAATTTGAATTTTTGGTGAGTAAAATGTTGCGATTTTCGTAAATAATATTTGGAACTCTGGCTTTTTATAAGGCTCTACTGGAAGAAGCAATATTAGAGAATAGATGGTTGGGCAACAGGCACTCTAAGTACTGTAAATAAAAATGAGTCACCAATACACATGATTAAAATAAATTCTAATACCCCATGATACTGTACATGACCGTTTAGGGTGGCTGTGCAGTTGAAGCTCCACAATGTTTTTTTTATGCGTTGCTTTTTAATGCGCAGCATTGAATTGACCAGACCTGCTTAATGATGACTTATTTCAAAAGGAGTGCATGGACCTGGATTTAAAAAAAAACTGGATCACAAGCAAACTGCTCTGTAAATATTATTTCCATGTACAGTACCTAGTATGTGTTGTTCATCTTTTTTTAAGAAATTTCTTTTTTTCTTATCTTTATTAAAAGCCATCAATATTCTTGTTGCTGTTTACAATTTGTATAAGGCAGAAAACATAATATCATAAGTTATGTGGTAGTTTGAGAAAAATATATGGTAATTTAAAACATTTTTATTTGCCATATTTGTAAAATAAACACAGGGAAACAAGAAAAAGGTTTGAGGATACTTGAAACAAATGATTGCAAAAGAAGGTCTTTATAGACATGAGCTCAAAACAGAACTGAATATGTATGCACAATAGCTGACATATGCTGTATACAGTAAACAGGCAGGCAGGAAGTAATGTAATAGATGGGTGGAATCCTGGGAACTAGAAACAACATTAAGTAATGCAGGATCTTGAATACTGGAAAAGAAAGTGACGGAGGATGGCTTCTGAGGGCCGGAAAAGGGTTTATGAGGTGGGTTCTTCTGCTGGTCTGCGGAGGAAAAGGAGAAATAGTTAGCGGGTAGCCGGCAAACTGTCTCCTATGTGCACGTGTGTAGCAATATAAAACTAAAAATATTACTGTTATTGTATATTTGTCTGAAGCCTTTATCTAAGATAATGTGAATGATCAGAATTCATTGCAACTATTTGTTAACAATAGTTAAGTGACTTTCTCAGGGCCAAACATTAAGTAATAGGCAGGGATTAAATTGGCAGATTTGTGCTTTATAGTCCAATGCCTAAGGCAATTTATGTATGTATTAAAATGCAGAAGTTCTGTTATTTCTTTCATTTTAAGTTAAGTCACCTTCTTTCTCATTACCCACAACTGCATCCTTGCAAAAATCCAAAATGAGTTAATCAGATTTCAAATCAGACAGTCTTACCTGTTATGGCTTTTGCAACTGTGACACGGTTCTGGTTACGCTTTACACCATGCTGTAAAATGTTCACTACGCCATCTGTTTCCAGACCCTAAAGTGAACATGTGAGATGACTTAATGCACTTTATAAAACCACAATGCTTGATAAAAATTCCATTCTTTTTTGCAGTCAGAGTGGGATTTGATTCTTCTCATAACCTGTAGCTTTTTGTTCATTGACTAATATGTGGGATATCAAATAATTTATTGTAAATTTAACAGTTCTACTGACTTCCTAGTGGCTCCCACCATAAATTGGTACTTAACAACGCATTGCTGAAATATGATGGGTGGCACTGCTCCCTCACAACAAGGAACAAGGGCTAGAGTATTGAGGGAGGGCGTAGTGGTCAGTTAAGGGGAATTTGCAGAAGAAGCATCAGTGAATTTTGATTTTGATTTCCTTCCATGCTGATCATCATACAATGTTGCTGCTGCATCTTATTGCCAAAAAAACTTATAAAATTACAGTTTTACAAATCTAAAGAGCTTGATGTAACATATTTACAACATAAATGGATAAATAAGCCCAAAGTAATAACTAGATGTAGTGATAAAAAGTGTGAGGCTTATATCATAAGAATGTATAAAACATCTCTGAGGTGTCCAGTCAGCCTCAAGCATAATATAGGATAACCATGCATAATAAAGTGTATAAAGAATAATTAGTTTATTACATAAATTAATGAATTCTCTGTGTATTCCATTTCTATGTCATGGAGAGCTAAAACCTTGGAAGCATCAGGCATAAGGCAAGAATCAGTCCTGAAACAAAGTGCACACCCATTTGTAAGCATGTTTTTGAAAGACAGGATAATGAGCAAAATCCACAAAGAGAGTTTATAATGGAATATTTGAATTCTGGAGCTACTATATAAGGGAGTGTTATCTCCATCTAATGTCAGTAACCCTAATAACAATGTAAGTTAATTGGCGATTCATAACTGCCCCCGATTTGCGAGGGAGGGAATGTGTATTAGTGGGCTATTGATGAACTGACACCATGTCCAGGATTTGTTCTTGCTTTGTTCCTAATGTTGGCTCATGGTCCCTAATGTCCTGATTCAGATCAATCAGATTTGAGAATCTTGTGTTACTTATGCACCCCACGAGAAGCACTTGCAGTAAAGATAACATTTAATTGATTCTCGCTTCATCCAGTTCTCCGTTATTTACTTTCTGTTCAGGTTCCTTAATCTTGATGGGCACAACTGTGACCAAACTACTTAACACATTTCTTTAAAGCATTTTTAGATTTTTATTATGATGTATGGTAGCTTTTTGCATGACAACATTACACAAAATAATGTTATTGGACAGTTGTTAATCACAGTGTAGTGAATAATCTATGTTGAGATCACACTTTCTCTTGATACACTTTTTAGTGCATTTGCATGTAATATGAAACCAAGTCATCATTTGTGTCTGTCTGTCCACATGAAACAACTCAGCTCTCAGTGAGCAATTTTTTTAGAGGTTTGGCACTGTGGCACACTAATTCTTCAATAAAATGTGTTAGGTGAACCCAATTTTTGTTAAGTTATCTCAAATAGAGCACATTGTATTCTTATTTGAGAATTTCAAATCTTCCATTGAAAAGCATTGATAAATTGTCAAGCTCATCTACCTTTAAAAGTAGGTTAGGCTACAAATTTTGTCTTCTTTATTCTTTTATCTCCAGTTATGGAAAACATTATAATGGCTCTTTCCTATACTTCTAGGTGCAGCCACACAAGCAGAAACATCAAATATTGCATTAGCGGTGCATTAAATAGCTACAGTGTAACCTCTGTAGATTTGTTAGCTAGTCTAGGAAACAAGATTGACTCAAGAATTTCCACTAACAAATAAATTTGCATTCATTATTCTGTTTCATGTACAGAATGAAATACAGAGAGATGAGATCTGTCCTGGTAGCACTGGATCCATTTGTGAATCATCTCATTCAGACCACATGCTTTCATTGTCAGTTTAGAGTTGCCAGTTAACCTTGCACATGTCTTTCACATAAGGGAGAAAAAGCCCAAGCAGATATTAGGGAAGGACATGCAGACTCTTTATGGAGAGTGACCAGGCCAACATTGAAACTTGAAACTGGGAGGCTGCAACACTAACTGCTGTAGTATTAGGCTGCCCATTCATTCATGCATTCATTCAGATATTCCTTACAAATCCACTTATTCCATTGCTAGGAGTCTATCAGTATTGTATACTAAGCAGAATGGATAAAGAGAAATTTAAATGCAAATTCAGGCTCATAAATATGATAATGAGTTCCTTCTGTACAGTTTTTTCTTAAAAAATACCTATTGAATGCTTTGTTTTTGCTTAGGATTGTTAATTAGTAGTAAAAGAAAAATGACATATTTATCTATAATAATGATAGTAGTAAAATATAAATAGCTGAAAGTGATTACATTCTTTTCCCTAAATAATGATGTCTATAATAACTTTATGGTCATTTCTACTATTTTATAGAAGATCACTTAATAATACCATAGTAATAAAAAAACCTAATTTTTCTTCCATAATGTTGCTTTCAAACAGATTCAGAGGCAAGACAGGAACTAAATTGATACAGGATTTAAAATTTGTTGCAGGACAATTCTTACACATACACAGACACGCACACACACACACACACACACAGAGTTTACAGATACAGTTCATCAAACCTGAATGCAGAAGGAGACTAAAGTAATGGAATAAATTACACATGAATACAGCAAGAATGATCAAACTGCTGGAAACTGAAGCCTGTTCCCTGGCGGTGGGGCAGAAGTACTAGCCGCTGTGCCAAACTTCCCCTAAATGTAAAACTATAAGTCATTTTACTATATTTCTTTAATTTTTCATACTGGTATTCAGAAGTGACTGTAAAAGTGAACTACTTTATATTTGCTGAGCTTTCCTAACTGGCCTGTTTCTGAACATTTTACAGAACTACATTCACATCATCAAAAACTAAGAAGGCGCCTGACAGACTGTAAAAGTGTAATGTTAATTTACAATAAATTAGAGTGGTAGGTGAATTTTAGATAATGTAAAAAAAGCCGTAAAATTAATAGGCGTGTAAAACATGCAATGTCTGGCCATTACTTGACTGTTAATCATTTATAGTTGTATTAATAATGGAGCTGCCTGACTGTTGAGCAGCTGTAGCCTGAAACCATAGTAGGTGAAATGCAATCGGTTCAGTGTAAACCAAGGTGTTTCACCTGAAGCAAACCCCGAGTTAAGTCATGACTGACAGGTATGATATAAAACTTAAACCCCTTCATCAGCCATCTCTACTGATCACTTGTCCTTTCTTCAATGAATTTTTCACTATGCTCTTTGAAATGAATATCCCTCAAGAGGCTTGGCAATATCATCTACAACACAGAGGATAATTATTTCTCATAACTATGCCATCAACTTAATTAGGTGCAAGAGGATTTCTTCTGCATTATTTACACTTCAAGCATATATAAGATTAATATTCATTGGTTGTTGACTTTGCATGTCCCTTTACACTTTTTCCATGTTGACCCAAATTTTTCTTTCAAAGACCAATATCAAGTCAGTCAGTCCTGGTTCTTAATTATGCTCTATAATGATGTGGAATAAATCTTTGATGCACACAGGAATAGATTTTTTTTTTTTTGAAATGGGGCCAAAAACCCCATTAATTGCAAATCTTATTAAAAATGAAAACAACTAAACTTCTCAGAAACAGAGATTGGTTAGATTTAGTATCAAACTACAGAGCTAGAGTTAAAACTACAATATATCTGCTAGCAAACATGAAAATGTTTTTCTTGGATTCATCTTGTGAAAATGTGATTGTGTGCTAAACGGAGAAACAGACTGATTCCTAATAAAATAGACTCGATGAACATCATGATTGCCTCTCAAACCTTGTTAAAAACATTCTTGGGGAATGTTCCTGTATGTTGGCTGTTGTAATATCATTTGACTGAAATATTAACTAATACAACCTATTCTCACTTGTCGGACTGAATGGAGCAAATTCAAAATAAACAGTTATATTGTCTCCTAAGACTAAACTCCTGATTATCTATGTGTCACATCATCACCAGATGTGACTGCTAAAAGGTGAAGCGGATGAACAGAGGAAAAACTAGGATACCTTACTCTCTAGCTTTCTCTCCGGGGACTTGGCTGAAGGTGACTAGGATAGCTATGATGATAGCTGAGGCTTGGCTTATGGCCAGTTTAGGATGTATTTCCTTCTGATGTCTGAGAGTGCTCTTGTTGTCAAGCCTTCGTCTTGCACATGCAGTAAATTTAGCGGCAAGTTTTGAAGGTTAACAAAAAAAAAATGAAGTAAATGGACTAAAACTCTTTGGTGGTCCCTTATAGTTTTGTATTGTATTGTCTATTTATAACCAGATGGGAAACCCACGCTTTGTTAAAACATTGTCACCAAGGACATAGCACAGCTGTGCCTGTCCCCCACTCCTAAGAAAGAAAGAAGTATGTTTTAATAGCCACTCCTTTTAAAAGTCCATGCCACTAGGAAACATCATTCTTTTTTCTACTGGAGTTTCCATGGCGATGGATAATGTGCTAGAGGAATTATAATAATATTTCAAAAACAGTATTTCTTAATTGTACAATTATTTACTGTGAAAAGTGGTATTACTCTGTTCTTTATAGAAATACAATGTAATAAATGCAGTTCAGTCATGTTCCCATATTTAAATTGTTATATAATTGTCACAATTTGAGAATACTGAATTGACAGTTACTTCCAAATTCATACTTAACTAATGCTCTAGTAAAGCTGTAGATTTTATTCTTTCAGTGATTTTTTGGACCCCTTCATAAGGTGCAGAGACTCAAATTGAAAAATTTAAAACAAAAGTGATAGGTGTGTAGAATTGCAAATAGAGCATTGAAAGAATAACAAAAATATCAAAATAGAAAAAAAAGCAAGAATGCCTGCTTCAAATATTAGTCTGAGTGAAATATTCACTTTGCTATGGTGTGATTGACCAGAGCTGGCACATACATTTGTGTGCTGTTCTTTTCTTAACTCTATTGCTGGTTCATCCTTCATTGGATCTGTGATCACTTGCTCTCCTACCAGCGACTGAAGCAGTCTGGTTTTATGCCTAAGAAGTCTACTATTGACCGCATCCTAGCACTGTGGGTTCTCATCAAGTGCAGAGTTACTTTGCAGCCTTTTTCGATTTTCATAAAGTGTTTGATTCAGTTGATCGAGC
This sequence comes from Polypterus senegalus, assembly GCF_016835505.1. Classification (NCBI taxonomy): domain Eukaryota; kingdom Metazoa; phylum Chordata; class Cladistia; order Polypteriformes; family Polypteridae; genus Polypterus; species Polypterus senegalus. The sequence continues at coordinate 118,995,697 of NC_053157.1, read as the reverse complement.
TGCCCGGTGGGACATCCTTAGGCTTTGTGGGATTCCCCTAGAAGTTGCTGGATGTCAAGTATACTGGTACTGTGAGTGCTGTGCAGAGTGTAGGCAGAACCTCTGCCTTTTTCCTAGTTGATACTGGGGGTCATCAGGGGTGTGTTCTTGCTCCTATTCTGTTCAATGCTTGCATGGACTGGGTGTTGAGCAGGGTCGTGCAGCCCATTGGCTGTGGGGCATCTGTTGGTGAAAAAAGATTCACTGATCTTTACGCTATGGACAATGCTGTGGCCGAGTCAATAGAGGCTCAAATCGGGGCTCTCGAGAGACTGAATGAGGAGTCTTAGTGTCTGGGTTTGCGAGTGTCCTGGGTAAAAACTAAGATCCAGGCCTTTAATATTCTCTTGGGCACAGCCATCAACAGTGTGCCCTTTTCCAGAGGGAGTGTTGACCTTGTCGAGAGGTTTACTTACCTCGGCAGTGAAATCCATCTCTCTGGTGACTCTTCCTATGAAGTCAGTAAACAGATTAGGAGAGTACGGGGGGTCATGAGGTCAATGGAAAGAGGTGTGTGGCACTCCCGATATCTGTGCAAAAAAATGATGGTCCATGTCTTTAAATTCCTGGTGCTTCCTGCTTTGCTATATGACTGTGAGACATGGATGCTATGCAGTGACCCAAGACAAAGACTGAACTCCTTTGGTTACTGGGTCTATTCACAGAATCTTTGGATACTGTTGATTTGACTTGTATGATATGTCAAACAGGATGTTGCTCACGTAGTCCCTAATGGGGCACATTACTTTTATTGTGAAGGAGTTACAGCCCTATGGCCATGTGACGTGATTCCCCAAGGATGATCTGGCTTGCCAAGTTCCTCATTATTGATGACCCGAGCAGCTGAACCGCTAAAGGGGACGCCCATGTAACACCTGGATATGTCAGATTGATAATCATTTCTGGAGGGTGGGACTGAACCACGTGTCTGCCTTGGGAGTTGCCAACCAGGATCCCAGGCTATTTCATTATGTGGTGGGTGCAGCAACGCACTGTACCAGTACATGCTCCTCATCCTGACTTGACCTGACCTTTTCTTTGGTTTGTAGGTGACTAATGTGTTTGTTCAGTAATTGAATACTGATAGGAATTAACAAAAATTTAGGATGGTCTCTGAATTTATATATGCCAGGGTTCTGACAGTAGTGTTTTCTGACTTAGGTAACCTGGCCATTTTGGTGAGAGACAAATGATTTTAAAAGAATTTCAGAAATGCAGGCGGGATATAAAGAGTTCCTGAGTCTGTCATATGGTATAAATGCACACTGGATGTGTTAATTTATATAACAGTTGAAAGGTTAACAAATGTGAAAGGTTGCATGACTGACAAAGAGTTATCATGAGACACAAGGTAGGTGCTGAATGTGGTGCACAGCAAGGTGAACAGCTATGAGCTTACCAGAGTTTTTATGCCATATTAATGTAGAAGACGGCGTCCTTCAGTGAGTTATACTCAGATCATTGAATTGAATCAGAGGCAGTGGCTATAGAGCAGTCCCATATTAAACACATAGTGTTCTGCTGTTTAATATGAAGAGCAAGCAGCTGAAAAGCTCTGTCTTACTTGTTACCTTTATTGTACTGCTTCTAAGAGTCTCTAGAGGGAACTGTGCTTAGGTCCCTCCAAAATTTAATAGGATGTTTTTGAAGAATGGCTTGAATCCCAATTTTAAGTAGTCCCCTGCCCGATTAAATAGTTCTAGATTCAGTGCTTATAGGCTAAAGACGCAGCTGGCAAGTACAGTAAGGAAGTAGAAGAGAAAGATTAGAAGGTGAGCTGCACTATAAATGGTGTTTTGTAAAGCAGCCATACCACCTGCACTTCGAAACAGGTCATCCTCCTAAAGCTAAGCATGTTCAAGCCCGCCAATACTTGGATGGTAGACTGTCTAGGAAAAATCTTTTGTTGCTGCTTTAAGAGGTGTTGGTGAGGCCAGCAGAGGGCATTTATCCTTTTGTCTGTGTGGATCCCAATGCCCTAGTGCAGTGACAAGGAGACTGTGCTGTAAATATGGCACCATCCTTCAGATGAAACATAAAACTGAGGTCCTTAATCACTGTGGTTATTAAAGATCCCTAGGCCTCTTTCGAAAAGAGTAGGGTTTGTTCAGATGTCCTGGCTAATTTTACACCAACATCTTAGTCATTATGGTGACCCCTCAATCATCTTGTTTGTAAATGGCTATCTCTCTCACTCCTTCTAATAACTAATGTGTGGTGAGTGTACTGGAACAATGAAGACTGCCATTGTATCATATATATGGGTACTACACATTGGTGGTGGTTGGATTCCCCTCTTTGTATGTATGGGTCTATGGTGGACATCTTAAGAAAATAAGTAATCCCAGCAATTATGTAAGGCAAAATCCTTGACTAAGTACTTCATGTGGATTAGCTTGACTTTATTTTGTATATCACTATTTATTCTTTTGGTGTTAATCCTTTTAAACATACCTCTGCATAAACTTCTGATATAATTTAAGCCCTTATTTTTTGTTTGTTTGGAGGTGGTTTGTACTTTTGGTTCATAATAGGATGGCACACAGATGTGATTTGAGTTGAGACTAGAATGTAAAAGATGAGGCTGTCATTCATGGATAACTCAAAACATTGAAATGTTTTCAAAAACAGAGGTTAGCTCTTAGGAAGAGCACTGATATCAGATCTGTGGACACAATCCAGTGTAAACCAGAACTCCAGCACTAAGAATTACTAAGTATCTGCAGCCCATATGTTCTGGTTCCTCTGAGATTGATTTTTTTGTTGGCTGAAATTGAGCTACAGTATGTTGGCTCAGTTATTTAATTAACAAATCCCACCTGGCTTTCTAAAAAATATTTCATAAAAAACTTAAATATCACAGTTTAATTTGTATAGTGTTAAAATGTTTATGAATAAAGACAAAGCAAAAGTGTTTTACACTGTCTCTCCATCTTTTTGTTTTACAGGTTGAAATAACTTTGCAGGATATCAATGACAATCCCCCAGTCTTCCCAAGTGATATGCTGGATCTTACCGTTGAGGAAAATATTGGTGATGGGTTCAAGATAATGCAGCTGACAGCTACAGATGCCGATGAGGTGAGTCTCCGAGTTGTGAGTAGAATATATATATATATTATATCACAATAGCAAGGTAACCATTTGTTTTCATTTCTTGTATGGAAAATGCCTACTCTCATGATTTAAGATATGAGTAGGTAGGGGAAGTAACAACGAAGGTGGAAGGGATGAGAACGGCGCCCATACGCATGCACCACACATCCGCCCTGCTGGCCGCTGCTGAGAGTTGATTCTACAATAAAATAAAATAAAACTAAAAAGAGGAATAACCTTGGAAAGTCAATCAATAACCCCAAAAACAGATAGTAGACATCACATAGTTAATGTGTACCAAATTTCAGGTCAATAGCTCAAAAGGTTTGCGAGCTACAGATGATTTAAAATCCTAGACCGATAAACGAACAGTAGCGTATTATATATAAAGATTTATTTAAAATGGTGAGCAAGCATGCTTTTGAAACCTGTCAGAGTAAAATCAGTTCCTCAATGAAGAGGAATAATATGCATCTACTTTATTACTTGCACATCCAGTTCAAAGTTGTGACATCACAGCAACACTATGGACCAAGATGTTGTGCAAAATAACTAATAAGCTTTGCTCAGCACTTTAACTTGTTATTGTAATGCTTATAACCACACTCAACTTTGTCTTCTTAATCATGTATTCTAATTTTCATCATATGTGCAGTACAATTTCTTATATAGAACAATGCTGTTTTTGTTATTTGTGAAATTGTGTTTGTTCCGGGTGCTCAAACTGGCCCTGAAGTGTTCTAGGTTTGCTTTACGTAGTCGTGTGAATGTGCAACTTGAACATTCCAGTTTAGTGATGGATCTTAAAGTTCACAGCCCCTTATTCTAAGTACTAAAATGAGAACCACTTTTTTATCAAGCATTCCCTCTTCTAACTGTTAGAGCTTGCACATCTTGCGGGTTATCAACAAAAGAGATAACTAGGTTATTGTTAACATTAAGACATCAGAACACATCATTTCAGAGGAAAAATTCTGTTAAGGCTTCACCAGATCTTTCATACCACTACTGTACAGTTTTTCCCACGCCAGTTACCATTTTAGTCAATACCAGGAAACCCGCGATTCTCGAATCCAAGAACGGCAATCACTTTCTGTTCCCTCCGATATTTGTATGGAAGACAAATCATGGAGGGTGGTTGCGTCCTGGGAAAGTTTTCATGTAATTAAATAAACATATTTGTACTAAAGCGGTTTCTTTTTGGAGCCGTGACTGATCTGGTTCTGGTGTTTCAGAAACGTGTTGTAGGCGCCTGCGTTCATTGTTTATATCCATGCGGTCTCGTTTTTGTTTTTCTATTTCGGTGTCGTTAGCTAGAAGTCGTTTGTTGACGGCGGCAGATTCGCGTGCTGAAGTGACCATTGCGGCGAAATCGGGCTTGAAGGGCTATATTACTAAACGAAGGTGGTATATGCGGTGGTGTGGGCGGTCGCGTTAGGGCGGCGGTGGTAGTGTGTACGGCTTGCTTGTGGCCTCTGGCATCTGTGCATATATACAACCTGGCGTGCAAGCTTTACCGCAAGTTTAGTTTACAGGTCGTGTTGTGTTGTTTGGCGCCACCTATTGACTCTGGGAAGCCGCTGGGGTTGACGCTGAGGCGCAGTGTGCGTGCGCTTTCGCTGCGTCTGGCATTTGTGCATATATACATTCATCCATCCATCCATTTTCTAACCCGCTGAATCCGAACACAGGGTCACGGGGGTCAGCTGGAGCCAATCCCAGCCAACACAGGGCACAAGGCAGGAACCAATCCTGGGCAGGGTGCTAACACACCGCTGATATACAACATTCGTTTAGTAATATAGATTGACTAAATGAATAATAAATTTGAATGTAATTAGCAAGCACGTCGGACATATGTGTGTTGTCTGCATAAATAACCTATGCATTTCTTTAATGATCACATTCTGCGGCAGCTTGCATTTTTCATCTTAAGTTCTTATGTTTGAAACATACTAGATGGATTTTTTTCAGCCTTTTGTGTACTGACATACATACATTCTTAAACCTGCTTAATCCATTTCAAGGTTGGTGAGCGTCAGGGGCATATGCCAACAGCACTGGGATTAGCTGTGTACAAAGTATGAATCCACTTCTGGGCACGGCTCACATTAGGCAATTTAGAGTCACCAGTTAGCCTAAGCTGCATGTCTTTGAGTGCAAAACCAGATAACCTACATTAGATGAATACTAACACAGACACTGGGAGAATATTCATACTTCTCACAGCCAACAAGATGGCACAAGATTCAGACTCAGGGCATTGGATATACAAGAAAGCAGAGCTTACCACTGTGCCACCCCTTTATGCTTTGGCTTTATATTAACTAATGCTACTTTTTCCACAGCTATTGGGTTTTTAAAAATTAAACCTTTTTGTAAGTTACACTGATCATTAGTTTATCGCAGCCCTTTGTATTATTTTTAGCAATCTTTATATTTGAAGGAAGACAGAAATTTTGAACATATTCAACCTACTGTAATAAAATGTCTACCATAAAAATAAAAAATGATCTAAAACTTCCAGTATGAGATGCATACCTATAAAAGTAAAGCAAACAGGGCTAGGAAGTGTAACACATGACATTATTTGTAAGAGTAACATAACCTGAAAATTGCGTAAACCAATTCAGAGAACCTTTCTAGGCAGCATCAAGCGTAACACAGGAACCAACCCTTGACAGGGCACCAGTCCATCTCAAGGAATTTATTACATGTACCAGTATACATTAGATAGACTAAGGTAGTGTTTCTTAAACTATGTCTGCACTTGAGTTGCGCTGAGTCTTGAATTACAATACTACTGAATGTGAAAGGGTTGTGAGCGGTTTGCAGAAAGCCGTGCCATGGGTCACCACTTGCAAAGAGAATCCCACAAAAAGGATGATGTTCAGGGGTGATTTTCCAAGGGGGAAACAATGATGATTGGCAGCAGTTCCACAAGGGGGATGGATCTCCTGGATGTCACACAAACACACAAAAGGGAAGAGCCAACTTCACCATTCGGAAACTCATTTTGATATGTTTTTTTAGTCTGTTTCATTGTTAAGTGCATGCACAAAAAACTGAAAACTGAAATTGTACACAATCTGCAAAGAAACATGTCAGGAAAGTATAGTGTTTGTTGATATAGCTCAAATTGAGTACTCTTTATAAATTTTTCCTATTTCAGAAATTGCCAGTTAAAAAGCATTGGTAAATTCTCAAAATCCACTTTCTTCAAACAGAGAAGCATTCTGTGTGCGATCCCAATTGCTGATTAATCTACTCTTTCAAATTTCCCTTGATAATTTCAACCTGTATATTTTCCTCTTTTACACAATAGATAGCTACTACTGACCACAAAAATAAGCCCCCAAAACTATCAGGGTCCCACACACGGTTAGGACCTTAACACCAGCTTCTTGTATGTGCGATACATTTTGACTCTCCATTTGGCACTTCTTGCAAGTCATTTTTTTTTAAATATGAATTACAATCAGCCATTGACCCTCCAGAACCAACAACTAACAATAGCACATCAGCTGATATAACTTTTACACCACTTCAGTTTGTCATATGGAGTTTGTGGAAGCTGTTTCAGCCCCCAAGTATTTTTGGGCTTGGTTTTAACTGTGTGATATTGTTGGATTCTTTTAAAAATTATGCATGTTTTGTACTCTGCTAATAAATGTATTTGCATTCTATTTATCAGTGCCATTTTTTGAATGTGACTCATTTATACAAAAATATTTTTAAATGTGATATTTCTCTGTCTTTAATGAATACAAAGCAAAGTATTCCAAAAAAATCACTAAATCTGAATGCATCTAAATTCATATGTATATTTGTACATTTTCAAATTTATTTTATAATGTACTTCCAATAAATGTTCCTCCTTTACCCTAAGTTCACTCCCAGGCCGAATTACCTTCTTTATGAAGTGTACAGGCTGAGATCAGTTTTCTGTAGGTGCTCAGGTTTCCTTTTCACATTTCAAAGTTTGGGATTCTAAACTGGACATGTCACTGTGGGCACTAGACCGGCTTTTTAGTGGTGAGCTCATGTTATTCTATTGCTGCAGGGTCCTACCACCCTGACTGGGTTAAAATGGGTATAGATAACAGATTGCTGGATTTTATGTTATGCTGATAACTATGTAAGTCTGTTCAAAGTAAAATAGAAACTGATCGATTGATTGCACTTCAGGAACCTAGTTCTTCTGAAATGTTATTTCAGGTGTTCCATTGTTAAAACAATGTGCATTAAAATGTAACAGCATGAACATTATTGTAGGAATTTAAAATTACCGATGGCAATTTTAGAAATATGTTCAACTACTGAAGCTTAACTTCCTGTAACACTTTAGAGTAACCATTATGTAATCTCTCTATTTTAAATTACTTCATGCTTTTCAGTGTTGATTTGAAGAATAATTTATCCACATCTGCTTAGCCGCACAGTAATATGTTGAATGCAAACAGGAAAGAGCAGTTTAAGAATTCCAGAAAACTATACACTGTATTGTGTGGAGTACATAGCAGGGGAGATGTGTGAGAGTATTGTTACAGCTACTTACTCACTTTTCTAACACACAGTCCAAAATAAAATCTACTTGGTTAAATTAATCATGTGAGAACGTGGCAGTTGCACAAACATCACTGGGTCATATGCTGTTCAGGCAAGTGAGTTCAACTTCTAACATTTATCTACTGCTTGGTGATGGACATCTGGAAAGAGAAGAGCGTGACGTCCCTTCATTTGGATTGTAGGTGATAATTAGTAGCAGGTGTCTCCTGGCTGTAATTGAAATTTTGTACAAGCTTTAATTGTCACAGTTATTGGTATTGTGACAAGTAGATTTTAAATATCATTTAAATTAGAACCCAAATCGATTATGTTTTATATAAAAGAATAATAGAGAGTTATTCTAGCTCTTACATAAATCTTAAATATTTTCATGTGACTTGTGTCATTAATATCTAACACATGCACAAATCAATGATGAACATTGCAAAAACAGAACCTGGTTGGATTTTAAGTAGTCAAGTAAGATGAATGGTGGACTCACAAGACTGGGGGTCACTGTAAATCCTGCTGTTTTCCATTCGTGTACATCAATCACAGGACAGCATTAGATCACTGTTAGCTGTGGGGTTAAAAATTGCATACACTCTAATACCCGAAGTAGATGGAGCTGGCATGAAATTTCATTTGGTTTTACCAGCATTTATTGTAGAGCTGTTATCGCAAGGTTCTGGCAGCGTGTTTGAGAAAGAAAAGTGACACGTCATCTTCTTAAGGGGCCCATTTCATCTTTATTCAGTCCTGTTTAGTTACAATATAAACCTGAAAAATAAGAAAGAAAAGAAGAAAAAATGCTTGCTCTTAAACTTTCTGTTCAGTGTATGCATTCACCAGAGAGTGGCATTAAATAAATCTAATCACTGGTGTGAGAATAACTGTAGTACAATGCAAACTGTGAACTTGTTTACCCTAAAGTCCCAAGTTTCCAACCAATGTCATAAACAGAAACTTAGAATGAAGAATGAAACATGGATGCAGTCTGAGGCACTACTGGGGGAGCAATTGGAGTTGAGTAATTGCAGCCTTTGTTTTTTAATGTGATCACATTATGATTGTATAGGGGATTGTCTGTTATTTCAAGAAGTACCAGTTGTAGTTAATTGGTATGCTTAAAGCTTAGCTTAAAAATGCATTTTTATTTTAGATTACTTTTATCTACAATAATGAAGCAACTTTTAAATAGTGCTGTTACCTGCTTCTAATGGTGGCTAACTAAGTAAATGATAATGTCATTTGTTAAATAAAGTAAAATAAGTTCAGCTAAAGTCGGTTGACAATAGAGAAGAGAAGAAAAAAACTCTTCTAATATAGATTCTAGATCTATACTATACTACCACTGGTTGTAGACTGCCTATTTCATATTGGGCAAATGTCTCCTATATGAATGTGTTGAGGTATTATAATAAGAACTGTTTTCTTCTTTCAGGGAGCTAATGCTCTTGTGACATATGCAATTATTAGTGGCGCAGATGACAGCTTCCGCATTGATCCGGAATCTGGAGACCTGATTGCCACTAAACGTTTGGACAGAGAACGTCGTTCAAAGTACTCATTGCTGGTGAGGGCTGATGATGGTCTACAGTCTTCAGATATGAGAATAAATATCACAGTTAGTGATGTTAATGATCACATTCCAAAATTCTCCAGAAATGTATACTCGTTTGACATACCAGAAGACACTACACCAGGTGAGATCTTTGTACATTTGTGCTTGCTACACTGATGGTGAAAAATATCTACTGTATGGAGGCAAAACCAAGTATATTACTATGTACAGAAATGTTACTGTTGTATAAGAAATCACCTTTTCAGGCAGTTCCAAAAAGTCTTAATAGTTCGCATATCCTTTTTGAATTTGTATTGTGTGTACATACATTAAATACATTATAAATTATATCTACGTGATACTGTAGATTCAGTAAATACCAAAGGATGACCATGCCAGGTTCACACACATACATAACTGGATATTATAGCTGTGTTAACCAGCTTTGCCCCGTTTGATTTTGTAAGACAATTGGCCTCCATTATAGTGCTGTCAGTTAATCGGGTGTATCAAATGTACTGTGTAACTAATTAAGTGCTTTTCTGTGTATAATATTTGTAGCTTTTTGTAGCCAAGGGAAAATATAAATTGCAGGCAGTTTGATGTAGTGGTTAAGGGCTTTGGACTTCAAACCTTGAGGTTGTGGATTCAAATCCTGCTACTGACCCTGCATGACCATGAGCAAGTTTCTTTAAGTGCCTATACATCACTTGGTAAAACAAAAAAAAATGTAACCAATTGTGTCACAGATGTAAGTCACCTTGGATGAAGGCATCAGTCAAATAATAATAGTATCAGGCTGCTTACTCTTGAACATGTTTTATGCAATTGCCAATGAGCAATTAGAGCAATTCTTGCTTGTCCTTGCGACTTGGCTTTTGTTGATGGTCATTGCCTAACATAATTTTATAGGAAAGTGTATTCTTTTGAATTAGAAGGTGGGGTCAGCTTTGTTTCCTCTAAGCTGCTTAGGTGGAAATGGGAGGAAGACTGTGCATGTCTTTTCTGGGTGCGCAGAGCAATTTTGAATTGCTACACAGCTGTTATCAGGTAGCTCAAACCCCCTTCAGCACCGCAGTCTGGAAGAACTGTGCCAGTGTTATCACTCCTTTCACCCTTTGGTAATGCCTCCAAAACTCCATGGGGCAACAGGCTGCCCTCCTCCCAGCCCTTTTGCTCCTCATTTGTTTGAGACTGCTTTGCAGCACTCGATGATAATAATAATACAATATATTTATGTACCACTTTTCCCATGCCCAAAATGCCTATGATACTTCACCTAGTGGCGCTTACTTGTTGTTCATATAAAAGTTCTTTGTGTCACTCAATACTTCATACAAGGAGGTTGATGGAGATGAACAGATAACCAAAATAAGAGGCAGCAAACATTTAAGAGTGACCGTAGTCAACAGCAAAAAGCAGCGTTTGCTAACCATTCATCTTTTTTTCTTGAGGATTGTTGAACTTTCTCTTTATATTTCACACCTCACTTTACATGCCAACTATGATCACAGCCCCTTTTTCCTATCCAGAACCTCACCGTGTCTTCAGTTGTCCGTCCACTCTACTGATTAGTGGTGCCATTTGTGTGGCCTGTCAATCAGTTCTGCTGTGTCCTTCATTTGCGTAACCCACAGAGCATGTGAGTCGACATACAATAATAGAAATTGACAAATAACAAAAACACATCAGTAATTTTAATTTTTTTCTATAACATCACCAAATTTCAATTAAATCCATCAAGGCATTTTTGAGATTTGAGGGTATTCAGTTTTTTTGTTTGGTATTGCAAAACTCACTTAAAAGATTGTTTTTGGTGGTTTTAAATGTTTTATTTTTGGTGAAGACTAGGAATATTGAAGACTTGTTTGTACTTCCATGTTTATCTGGGTATTTTTTCTTTTTTCTGCAGCTGGGGAATGCAGGTAATTGCCTGTACACCAGTAATATAAAACCTATTTATGCCTCTCACTGTGGAGATGCAGTGCATTTTGTAAAAAAAATCGTTAAATGTTACATATTTTCCACAAGAAGATACAACAAAACATACCCTCTTCCACATTACTGTGTTTCCAAAATATGGAAAGCCATTTGACCTCCTCTCCAAGATGAGTGAACACCAACTTGCTATGACTTATTTTTTCATTCTCAGTTTGTTTTTGAATTTGGTTGTTTGTTTGTCTCTCCTTCAACTGTAAGGTGCTAACATTAAGCCCTTCTTTGTTTAAATACCAAAAATGTTCTGCTAACTAAATTCCTCCTACTTCAATGATATAATTTATCTTTTTAGTCATGTATACATTTATATTTCAAGATGCAATATCTTTGATTTGTGTGCTTCTAGGATCTATTGTGGCAGCCATTCTGGCAAGTGATGCAGATTCTGGTGTCAATGGTGAGATCACATACTCTGTGGTAGAGGATGATCAAGATGGAGTGTTTTACTTGAACCCAGTGACAGGAGTCTTTAATGCGACTCAGCTTTTAGACTACGAAATCCAACAGTACTACATTCTTACCGTTCAGGCTGAGGATGGTGGCAAGCAGTTCAGTACTGTGAGAGTTTATTTCAATATCCTTGATGTCAATGACAATCCTCCAGTCTTCAGCTCTGCGGCATACAGTGTTTCTATTATGGAAAATCTGCCTCCTGGATCCACAGTTCTCACGATAAAAGCCACTGATGCAGATGATGGTATGTAAAACTTTATTGGAGTTTGCAGATTTGATGGGGAAATTCATTTAGTACATAATGTAAGTCAATACTGTCCTTACTGGAGTGTACTGTTTAAAACGTTTGAATTTCAGTCATATTCTTTTCTCATGAAAATTACTGAGCTCATAAAATTAATTAAGACTGTGTACTTGTCAGTCTGATTTTCATTCAAAATAGCCAGAATAATTAGTAATATTTGTAGTAATGGAGTTCCAGTCTAACATGACATTAGTTAACTAAAATTAAATATAAATCAATAGTTCCATTTCAAATTCTTTCAGACAATAATCATTTCAAAACATCAGCCTCATGTAAATAATGGATTGTGCCATCTGTTTTTTTCTGTTTGTAAGATAAAACTTTGAACATATTGCACACATTTAGCCAGTTACAGTGTGTTCTTTTTCAAAGTTTAACTTTCTCTCCAAATTAAACAGACCTTTTTAATTTCTTTTTAGTTGGCATTTATACATTTTCATATAGAGTAACAGTGGGCTGTGTTTCATTACAGCCATCCCAGCTTTTTACTGCTTTAAAATCATCTGTTCTAGTATAGTTTTATGTTTATAGCTGCACTGCTCACCTTACAATGAATTGTGATTGCATTTATTTACATGGATTTTTATGTGATTGGATTTTGTAGCTCATGAGAGGGAAAATACTATTGAGATTCTCCATTTTCTTTCCATTGTTGTTTATCACCAGGAGTGTAATGCTTTTGGTAGTCATGTATAATAATACATCAACTATATCCTGAATATTAGCAGGAGCCTGAATGGACTAATATAGGGTGGTCCAGATCTTATTTTGCAGTTTTCATTACGCTATAACTTATTAAGTTTCTTACATAGAAAATCACTTGAAAAATCCCGGACCATCGAGAAGTGTGCAAACTGATGACATGAAGAATCGTCTTTGCACCAAACTGGAATTGTCCCCGCATAAATCAAAGTCATCCAGACTGAGATAATTTTTAATTTAACATGTGCAGTAAGCTATATTGGTAATGTGCAATATACTAATGTATTACAATATAGAATATGTAATGTACTATTCATTAACAGGAGCAATAACATTTTAAGCTGCTATACTTTGCGCAATAATAATTTGCTCTGGTTACTTGATCACTTAACACTGTATACGACGTATTTGGAGTTATTTGACTTTTCTTTAAATGCACCTTGGGGCTGTCACAAAAAGTAATTTCGTTGTGTTACACAATGACAATAAAGTGCTTGAACTTGAACTTGATCTGGATCTGCATAATTAGATCTGGACCACCCTGTATAACTAAGTGCTTGTATGTATTAATATATTACCCTGTGATTAGCTGGTGCACTATTCAGATTTTGTCACTACTGTGTGTCTGATAGTTGTTTGGTTGAACAGGTTAAAAATGGATGGATGAATTAATACTGTATATTAAAACATTTGGTACATTTCTATTGTGTCTCCATGTTTAGGAAACACATGTCTAGACTGATGGATGGATAAACTTTGTGAATTTTAATTTAATAAAAGAAGGTCTCAACATTCTTTAAGGTCTCAATAATAAATTTAGAAGGAAATGATTCAAGCTGTTCTTTAAAGCAGAGGTTGTCAATCAGTTTTAAATGGTGGGCCATAAGAAGACATCTTGACAGACTTGGAAGGTGGAAAATACAAAGGTTTTTACTCTGTATTATAATGTGTCCACCCAGTGACTGAAGTGGAAACACATAAGTGCAGGAGCTGTCTTTTTAAGTCTGATATTTTAATAGAGCAGGGGTTCTATTATCCAGATTTACTAGAGGCGTTGGTCTCTCTTTGACTTTCAGGAGTCCAAATTTAGGTATTTAGATACTATAGAATGGTTCTGAGAACCTTTTTGTGTTAGGAAGATCCAAGTTTGCTTGCTAGTTTATTTGTACACTTGATACATAGAATAAAACATGGTGTTGTTTTTCGTTTGAAATGTTATCTAAAAAGTGTTCACATTGGCTAAAAAACTTCAATGAATTTCGGAGACCAGTACCGATCCCTGGACCAGTGATTGGGAAACACTGCCTTAAGGTATTTTTTTTCCAAAAAATGTTCAGTTTATTTGCCCAGGTTTACATTACTGCTGAGATTAAAAATGGGTGTAAAAGTTTGAATACATTCTGAAATTTAAATCATTTGTTTACCTTCTGCAGTCAGATACATGCTGTGTGGCAACATGACATAACATTGCTAGTTAATGTGATAGTCTGGAATATGATGCCAAAGCTGAGAAGATGATCACAAGAGAAAATATTCAAACTGGATCCACACTGTGAATGAAACAATATGTAGCCATCATACTGCTCATTTTTCCATTATTGTTCTTTACTTTTTTTACCATGGCATATCTAAATGTTCATTATTAATAAACAATGGTTTTTAGATCTGTATAGGTACTGTTAATGAAAAACATTATCCTTCTGTCCAGTTTATGAACCTTTTTAGTACAGACTTGTGAGGAACCAGAAACTCCAGATTTGATCCAAGAAAATAATCCTAAATGAAAGACCAGTGCATTGTAGGGCAAATATTTTCAAGTTTTGCTCAAGTATAGCAGTGCGTTTTGCATTTGGGCCGAATGTTCAACAGATGCATAGGGTCACTGATAGTATTTATTAGTTTGTTTGTGTTGTATATTCAAACAACATGTTTAATTCTGTGGCATGCTTGAATAATGTGTAGTTAATTTACGACACATGCTGTGACAACCATCTAATGCATGTCTTATGATGCTACTGGTAAACAAATTTAGTGGAGACTGCTGTGAATTTGTTTAGGCCCAGTAGACCATTAACCTCATCTGTTCTCTCTCATTCCCAGTCCAGACTAATATCTTAAGGAATGCAAAACATGGGGACGGTGCACACAGTTTATTGTTGCTTATCATTGTGTCTCCTTAGGAAACAATACCTTCACTGATATCCCCCTTTGTCTATGGCTAGGACTGCAAGTTATCACTTCCAGTAATTTCAGGACAGTGCTGAAGTTGTTGTTTTCATGGAGGCAAATTTATTGTTATAGCTTCCTGCTTTTTGACTTTTGCAAATAAGGAATTGTTTTTTTTTATTAACCCTGGGGTGACAAGCAGGAAGCCTTCTAAGCAAATATATCAGAGGACGGTACAAAAATAATGGCTAATGGCCATTTTAATTGCAGTATTAAAGTATGAAGAGACATTATAAAGCATCCTTATTCTTCTTAGAATTATGGAAGACTTTCCATAAGAACATGTAATATGACAAAGCAAATAACATATTATTGCATAAGTGGTTTAGGAAAATGGATGGATTATTTAATATCTCTTCTTTATATACTGATTAAAAAAATTGCATACATGTAATGTTTATGTTACTGATTGTAATATCACAGTGCGTATTTTTACTTTGTCAATGGTTCTTTAATGAGAAGTTAAGGAAAATGACACGTTTTACTGGCTAACTGAATAAATTACAATATGCAAGCTTTCGAGGCAGCTTAGGCCCCTTCTTCAGGCAACTTGTAATTATTTTATATATATTTATTATTTTTATATTAAAATTGTAATTATTTTATATATTTATATCATACTTCACAAAATATTCTGAAATTGAGCTAAATAATAAACTGTATAAATAATAATCTATTAACATAACATAAATGTTCTTGGGATTTAGGAGTGTACCCAGGGAATACTTTGCATAGGAACAGGGAGAACATGTAGACTCCACACATACAGTTATTAAAGATATGATTTGTGAGAACAAAAAAGCATTTTTTTTGCTGCCTCATTACAAATAAGTGTGCATAATGGCAATTCTAAATTATTTCAATTTCAATGTGGAAGTGTGCATTAGTGAGGCCTGTGATGAAGCAGCCACCTCATGCAGGGTTAGTTCCAGCCTTGTGTTCAATATCCTGGAATGAGCACTGCCTCCTGGTGACTATTAAATGGACTAACAAGGTTTAGGAATATTATGACATAATATTTTATTCACGTTTTTTATTATTTTAGTAGTCATAGCAGTAATGCTTTATTTCTAGGGGCAGCCCTCAGAACATAAATGGTCAAAAATGGCATAAAAAACAGTTTTTATTCTAAGAAGTGAAAAGGGAGAAAAATTAAAATTAAATAAAATGTAAAAAACAGAGATACAGAGCCAAGGAAAAAAGCAAAGAATAGGTATGAAATAGTTTTGTGCAAGGCGTAACATGTATGCCAGGCCTACCTGGAATGGGGTCTCTCTCTAAATTGCCTTTTCCAAGATTTCTTCCTTTTTTTTCCCTACAAGGTTTTTTCTTTCTTAGTGATACAAAGCTTGGAGGCTTTCAAAAACAGGTCCTGTTCATTGAGGCATTCCTTGTGTGATTTTGGGCTATTTAAGAAGTAAATTGTTATGTATTGTGTGTTGAGATGAAGTGTCCCCACACAACATTTGACATTGCAGTATATACGCCAGCTTGCTTTTAGAACATAAGGAATTTGACAAACAAGAGGAGGCTATTCAACATCAACAACAACAACAACATTTATTTACATTTTCATACATATGGTGTGGCTCAGAGTGCTTTACAAGATGAAGAAACTTTTATGTGAAACCAAAATAAGATTAGGCAATACTAAGTAACAAAGAGTAAAGTAATGTCAGATAGCCTAGAGGACAGAGGAAAAAATGGATAGAAAAAAGAAAAAAACAAAATCTGCAAGAGTTCAAAGGTTAAGAGACTGTCCAGTCCATCAAGCTTGTCTGTTTGGCTAATAGCTAAATTGTCTCGGTATCTATTGAAAATTGTTCTCAAAGGTTGTCAAGGTTTCTGCTATAACTACATGGCTTGGTAGTTTGTACCAGATTCCCACAACTCTTTGCATAAAGAAGTGCTTCCTGGCTTTAGTCTTAAATGCACTTGCCTTTAACATCCTTTGGTGTCCTTGAGTATATTATCCACTCTTAATTTGAAAGAATTCTGCTGAATCTACTTTATCATTGCCAATGAGGATTGTAATGAGGGATGTAGACTCCCCTACCAGAGACTAAACAGGTTTAATTCTCTTAGTCTGTCAAAGTATGACAGTCCTTGGATGCACTTGGTTGCTGTCCTCTGCATATCTTCAAGTGCTATTATGTTGTTTTATAGCATGATGACCAAAATTGCACAATGTACACCAGATGTGCTCTCACTAGTACATTATATAGTCTTAGCATAACATTCATTGATTTATATTCAAAAGTTTTTACGATATAACCTAACATTTTATTTGCCTTTTTGATTGACTCTGGACATTGCATTGTTGATGAGCATGTTGTGTCAATATCAATATATTTGATGTTACTGTTACCCATATGGGGCAGCACGGTGCCTCACAGTAAGGAGACCCGAGTTCGCTTCCTGGCTCCTCCCTGCGTGGAGTTTGCATGTTCTCCCCATGTCTGCGTGGGTTTCCTCCGGGTGCTCCGGTTTGCTCCCAAACTCTAAAGACATGCAGGTTAGGTGGATTGACGATTCTAAATTGGCCCTAGTGTGTGCTTGGTGTGTGGATGTGTGTGTGTCCTGCGGTGGGTTGGCACCCTGCCTGGGATTGGTTCCTGCCTTGCACCTTGTATTGGCTGGGATTGGCTCCAGCAGACCCCCGTGACCCTGTGTTCGGATTCAGCGGGTTGGAAAATGGATAGATGGATGGATGTTACCCATATGTAACATTTTGCACTTTTCAGCATTGTTCGTCCACTTCTAAAGCATGTGCAGGTCTTTTTGAATTCTTTTTGCTGCCCATGCAGTGTCTGCCATTGTCTGCTCCAATTCAATTCCATTTGTGCAAATTACACAACTTAACTAACCATACCAGAATCAATATCATTAATATACAGTAAATTAGATACGGGAACGGTCTAAGGATAGACCCCAGAGGGACTCCACTGACAACCTCACTTGGCAGGCTTATTTTATTTTCTTTATAAATGACAATAGTTACCCCTGTGACCTGTGGCTAGAATAAGGTCACCAACCTTCTTGTATGTCATACAAGGAAACTAAAGAAGGTTGGTGGCAGGAAGGTCAAGCACCCATAAAAATGTCTGCTCTGATATCCTTTGAAATTTGTAAGACAACTTGTCAAGCTGGTTGAACCAGAGAAATGGGCATTAATCTGAAAATGATAAATGGCAATGGAGCAATGCAATGCTATAGCCTCATAGAAACCTCAAATGGTATGCTTTCTGTGTCAAGATTACATGTTCCATCATTATCTGAGTTTTCTCCAGACTCCAAAGGTTTGTTTGTAGGTTGATTGACAATAACAAATTGACTCCCATCCCTACTCATACTCACTGTGATAGGCTTCACTTGTCTGTAACCTTGTACTATACAGGCAGTTTCAGAGGAAGTTGAATGAATGTATGCTATAATTTAAAGTACTTCTTTTGGGTTTGTCTAGGGCTGAAAATTCTAAAGTCCTTCAGATTTCTCTTGCAAATTACCATTGTATGAATATTTCCTGGACAGATTTGACAGCTCTTCTCTGGACGTTTTGTTCTGTCTTAGTGCTGTCTTTTTTCCTCCAAATATTCAAATAACATTTATCATAGATGCACACTCACTCATATCAAAACCTTTTAGACTCACTAATTTGAACCTACATTGCAAACCTTCGGTGCTGGAAACCTAGAGGAAAAGGATTAGCTCCCAGTACTCTAGAGCAGTGAGACAGATCAAAATCATGTCACCCATTTGACATCCCTACAATCGTCAAAATCCTAAACCAATGTTCTGTTCATTTATGTGCTGAGATCAATATTGTGCTAGTCTACATCCAGAAACTATTGACAATGTTACTGTTGACTGCATATTCTCAATGCAGCACCTTGCAAGTAGTAGTTTCCAGATATCTTTCCTCATGAAATTTCAACTTGCTTCATTTTTGTAGAAAATGTATTAAAGTTAGTAGACTAAAACTGCAGTTACCATATTAGCCATGCAATGTTTATTCAAAAACAATTGTCATTTTGATGATCTTTTATGTGAAATAAGGTTTAGGAAAATGCTATTTTCTTTAAAACACATTTAACTCTTCTAATTCTTTTTAAAGTAGCTATGATGGGCACCTCTGTAGGCTTTACCTTCTAAGAACAGAAGACCCAAATCAGTTTTTTATTAAAAATATAAAGTTTATTGGACACAATGAAGGAATAAATAGTAATATATAGCATAAAGTAAAATGTAAAGTAAAAAAATCCTTCATTGCCTCATGTTTTAAAAAATGAATGCAAAACTATCTATAGTATACAACAAATTATCTCCTTCTCACTTCTAGCTTATATACTTCTGGCCCCACGTCCTCCCTTCTAGAAAGATCCCTTGTATAACTGACCCTCTAACTCAAGGTTCAAGGTTATACTGGCATAGAGGTATCTTTAAACTCCATCTTGAAACCACCCAATGAAAGTCATGTGAATTGATTCAAGAGCTTCCTCTGGTAGTCCCACATCCTTCAGCACACCTTAGTCCTTCTTTAAGAATAAGTGCCTAAAGAATAGTCATTTTTACTCAACATTTATTTTTGGGTCAGGTAACTCTTAGCTTAGCTGTCTGACATGCCCATATTTCTGTTCCACTCTGTGTTCCCATATAGTATGATGGACTACTAAAGTATGCCAACACCTTCATACTATTATCAAGGGTCCTGTTGATAAGATTGATCATACTAGGACCATCTCCTGTTACTTTCTTGTTTCCTACTCATCTTTACCCTTATTTCCTTGACAGCACAATGCTGGACTGACACCCTGGCATTACACAGGCTTAATTTTCATTTTTATTGTCTTTTCAGTAGGCATTTTTAAAATATTACTAGCAAATTGTTTTATAGAAAATACTACATTTTGTAGAATGTTTTGTTTTAGTGTATTTTAGATTAGTAAAGCAATTTTGAAGAGAATGGGCCATTTAACCCAAATAGTTTGCTAGTGGTGTTCACCAGTGTTCCTAAAATCTCATGCTGAGTTTTGAATGTTCCAGATTTTATCCTTTTTAATATATTACTTGGTAACTTATTTCATTTATCTATTGTTCCCTGCATGAAGGAAACTTTTCTAGCATTTATTCAAAATTTGCACTCAAACCTCCCAGCAGCACTGGAGAAAGTTCAGAAGAGAGCAATTAGGCTAATTCCAGAAACTATGTCCTTTTTTTTAATATTGAGACCACAACCATATACTGTGCAGAGCTCCACGTGAGTCCACACCAGTGCGTTATACTGCTTAAGCACGACCTCCTTTGATTTGTACTCTTCACATCATGATAAACATAGTAACTTATCATTCTATTAGCCTTCTTGATCGCTTCATAGTATGGATGTAGATAGTGATGAGCCCAAAATGACTCCTGTCCTAGAACTTTTTATTCTATGGTGTACTTTCAAGTTTCAAACCTTACGTCATGTGTTCAAATCTAACGTTTTTAGTTCCAATGTGTAATACTTGAATTTGCATTGAATTTAATTTGTTACAAATCCACCCAAGCCTGTTTTCTGTCGAGATCCCTCCGTAATGATTTAGTTGATTGTACATTATCAGTTGATCTACCTAGTTTAGTGTCATATGCAGACTTAGCCAGCTTGTCGTTTTTATTCTTATAATTTTCATGGGCTGAATGATCTTCTTTCTTGCTATTATAATAATTTCCATTGGTCTTAGCACTGAATGAGAAAAACAGCACAAAAGTAAAAAATATAGCATATATGTTATTTATAGATGAATATAGGAAAAAATGAATAAATGTGACAGGCTAGGGAAGTTCTTTCTGTGGAAACCAACATATTTTAAATAACAGGGAAAGGATGAACTTGGAATTGTTGCTTTTTTGGCTATCTTTCATTTTATTTTGTGCAGAAAGCAGGTTCAAGTGCTAAGAATTGCAATAAAATAAAGTAGCATTAATTGAAGAATCACCTAAGTAAATATTTGACTTATGTTTTTGTAATTTTTTCAGGGTATTTCAAAACACAAAATTATTTGCCAAGTGTGTTTAACTTTAGCTGTCTACTGTATTTAACAGCAACTTAAACCACTAAACAGAACCTAATGGCTGAATGTTGCATATGTTAGTCGTAGAAGGTTATAAAATGCTGCAGCTTTGTGTTTCATGTCACACTAATGTTTGTGGTCAAGCATGAATGAATTTGTTAAAGTTGAAAATCTAAGGTTACTTGGTAAAAGATTTATTCACAAAAAATAGAAATATTCCTGATTGGAAATAACAAAAAAAATATAAAAATATTTGTATAACAGAAGTTGTTCAGAACTATCAAATTGAACAAATAATTATGCTTCCTGGATGCCAGAAAAAGATCATTGGCTGCCTGAAAAAAAATGTACCTTGAAAATATTTGATTATCTTTAGTGCAGATTCTTTGCCTGAAGATTTTTAAAACACAATGTTTTGTTGAAAAGTTAATGTTTGATAGTTAAAGATATATATTTTAAATTCATGTTTCAGGGTTTTCCCAAGTTTCTTCAGTTTTCTTTTGTATCCTAAAGACATGCATGATAAGGTAACTTTTTGTCCCTGAGTTGGAACTCCATTAATCACTGATAGCATAAGAGTGGTGGTATGATGGCACATTGAATGATAAGTTTAGTAAGGTCACACATTACCTGAAAAGCCCTTAAAGCATTGAAATGCAAAAGGCATTGGGTTACTGCCTTTTACTAAGATGGATCTACTGTGTTAGATTAACAATACACATAGGTCATACACTTAGATATTGTATTTCCATTATAATTAATTGTGCTGCAAAATCTGAACAGTTGTTTTCTAGGCAGGATTAAATGCAACCCTGATTATGGTAAAATAGGTATGTAAAATGGATGGATATACAATATACTGTATATGTGTTTGTGTGTCTCACATATTGTGTCTCCTAATGGTACATAGTATTGCACATTGTGTTCTTAAGACGTTCCATGTACGGAAGACAGAAGTTCAGAGAGTGGAGATATGTTCCACGTTGACTAGCACATGCAAATCCCTATAAAGAAAAAATAACAGAGTAGCCATTATTTATTATGTTCGCTGCACATTACAGATGGTTCCAACACTATGTAGTTTCACATAATTGGGATCAGTTTCTGGCCCAGTCATTGTCTTTATTGGGTTTGCAAACTCTGTCTTTGCAAGCAGGGGCCTTTTTAGAGTACTTAGGTCTCCTCCCACATTGAAAAGATTTATTTGTAAAACTGATTTTTGACTTTAAAGGAATTAAATGTGTGTGTGTGTGTGTGAGCATACCGCACGATAAACTGATTTCCTAGTCTCTTGTCTTTTGGCATCACTTGTGGTGAAGTTCATGACACCCATAAAAAAGCAGGCCTATAAGCACAGCAAAAAATGTCAGGCATATTTCATTAAACATTGTGCTTCTCGTTGTCTATTTCTTTTCCTTTTGACTGTTCTTTTGCACAATTTTTGCCATTTTTGAGTATGGTTATTTTGATTTGCACTTTTAAAAGTTAGTTAAACTAAGCAGGTACTCATACAAAATGAACAGGGTCAAAAGAGTAAAGCGAGATCAAAGTAGAGCCTTCAATTTTACTTCCTTTTGGGCTGTGAAGACCTCTGCATGCACAGGTACAGGGCCTGTTATGAATTTTAACATCATATTAGTTCTTTCTCATTGTCTTTGTAAGGATTCAGGCTACTCAATGACATTATTTTATGACTTTTAAATATTTGTTTTATTTTTCATTCAGTTGAGTCTACAGGACTCTTTCACTGCAAATTGTAAATACTAAGAATGCTATTGTGATTATGAAATATAAGTGAATAATATAAAAGTGAATATGATCTATTGGAGAAAAAAGTACTTTCATTTTAATGATAATTCACGCTTCCATAGTACAACCCCTGAAAAAATTAAGGAACTGATACATCTTTTCAATTAAGAAACATTTCAATGAATAGCAATTAACTGAAATGTTACAAATGAACATTAAAGTTTCCCTACACATGAATCAACTGTTTTGTCTTTTCTGTAACACACACATAAGACACTCCTTGTCTAAGACACCATTAACCGTTTTGTCACATACTGTACAGCTGAGTAATAGCTTAGTGTACAGTAGACATGTAAAGTAACTGGCCATTTTTTCCAGAGTAGTTGTTGTAAATTAGTCTGTAGCTATTGGCTAATGTGTGAATAATTTTTTTCACCATTACATATATTAGTGTACAATATATTCTCAAATGTTTCCTTAATTTCCTGCAACCTTTCTTTTTTAGGTCTGAACTCTCAGATGTCCTTCAGCATTACTTCAGGAGATCCACTTGCTCAATTTGGCATTGACAACAATGGAGTTTTGAAGACCAAGCAGAATCTGGACCGGGAATCACAGTCGTATTATAACCTTGTGGTAACAGTTCATGACATGGCTCTTCACCCAACAGTAAGATTCACTAGCTCTGCACAAGTGTCCATTATTTTGTTGGATGTTAATGACTGCCCACCAAGCTTCACTTCACAGAAGATCACCTACATACAAGAGAATACGCCTGTGGATACTGAGGTCTTTACAGCCCAAGCCTTCGACTCTGACAGTGGTCCAAACAGCTACATTGAATACTCTCTGCCCAGCTTTCTAGGAAGCAGGTTTAGCATTGGACCAATTAATGGGAAAGTTAAACTTACAGGGGAACTTGATAGAGAACAGTTTTCAAACTATACTGTAACTATTATTGCAAAAGATAAAGGTGATCCACCCCTTTCCTCAACTATGGATGTTACCATAATTGTTTTGGATGTCAATGACAACAGCCCTGTTTTTACACAGGGAATGTACAAGGTTGAAATTAGTGAGAGCACACTGAGTGGCACAGACCTTGTTCAGGTAATTGCAACTGATGCTGATGAAGGAGTCAATGGGCAAGTGCGATTTTCCATCACTGGGGGGAACAATAATGGCGATTTCAGGATAGACACTGTTACTGGGGTCATTTCTGTTGCAAAGTCACTGGATCGAGAGAAACAACCTTCATATTCTTTGCTGGTTCAAGCAACTGACCGTGGAAGTAACCCCAAGACAGATACCACCATTGTGGACGTAGTTTTACTGGATGAGAATGATTATGTGCCTGTGTTTGAACTGCCTTTCTACACAGTGAATGTGAAGGAAAATTTAAAAAATCTTCCTCTAAGTGTTTTACAGGTAAATAATACATTTATACAATGCATAAATTTAATTCTGTTTAAGGATTCATTTCTATGTTACTGAACAAAAGTATATGACTTACATATAGTGCACCATTAAAGAGCACAGCAAATCCACAGTGTGCATTTAAGCATGTTCCTCCTTAGCCATTAATCAGATTTAAACTGAAGAATGGCTGCACTCAAAAACATCTTAAATACAGACAGCTATACCAAATGATGTAAATGGACCAGAAACATTGAGAGAGATAATAAATAATGAAATAATAGCATTTTTTCATTTTTTTATTTATGTGCACAAATAAACCCCAATTTCAACAAAGATATTTAATGCCAACTGCACCACTGTGAACACAGTACCTCTTACATTATGACAAACAGGTCTTGTTAGATTTAAATTAACAAGGAAATTATAGCAAGAAAGTTGGTGCATATCAAGCCACAACAACACTAAGTAGTTATAATCACTTTACACAGCTGCTGCTTATAGCATTTGGCTTTCAATCCAAAAAACCTAAAAAATTAGTCAGCCTAAATCTACAAAGCCATTTCATTAATAGCTGAATAAAATTTCCTTTTTGACAAGTGTGGATAAAAAATTACTACTGTTACCTGCTTTGCCTATAAAAACAAGACCCAGCT
Organism: Polypterus senegalus; assembly: GCF_016835505.1. NCBI lineage: Eukaryota > Metazoa > Chordata > Cladistia > Polypteriformes > Polypteridae > Polypterus > Polypterus senegalus. The sequence continues at coordinate 118,970,897 of NC_053157.1, read as the reverse complement.
GGCAATCTGGGATTTTGGCCGATCATTTTGCACATGCCACCCAAGAGTACTTCCGTTTATCAATATGACATCCTACTTATGTAGCAGAGCTCAGCAGTGCTTTGAATGTGCTGTGTAATGAGCACTGTGAGAGAGAACATTTGTCACTGCCTTTTTCCTTTACAAAAAAATTTGACTTCCTTGCCATATACTCCAAGGAAAAATTGCACTTAGTTTATTTAATGCTGTGCTTAGCATATAACTCAATTGAAATAAATCTGTTCTTTAATGGTTCTGGAAGATTTAATTTATATCCGTTACCATTTTTTAAAGGATTACAGTTGCTGTATTTTCACCTTTATTCCTAGGTACATGCAAATGATGAAGATCTTTCTCAGAATAGCCAGCTAAGCTACAGCCTTATAAGTGGAAATGAAGATGGTGACTTCAGCTTGTCACCAGGAGGACAACTCAGTCTGATCAAGAGTCTTGATCGTGAGGCCAAGGAAAAATACATTCTAATAGTTACAAGCACGGATTCAGGCAAGACTATTTCCTTAATATTTCATATGTTGTTATGTTTGCCAAGATTTTGATTATTAAATTGTATTTCTCATCTTACATATATATAAAGGTTCTTCAAGACGTTTCCAGACTTTTATGCTTCTAAGCCATGTTTGTGAGGTAGCTGGCCTTTAGTCTGGTGGATTACTACTATGCTGCCGTTGAGTTGCTGTAAGGGTCAGGTTACTATTGAGTTGTGGACATAGCTATGCATTTATCAGTTTGCTCCAGGTTGTGTTAAATGAGCTGAAATTTACTCCATAATATGGGACTGATGCTTTATTTTTAAAGACCACATATATGTGGATGAAGCTAATCAGAAAAGACTAGACAAGTATAATAGATCAGGGTACTGGGGATAGCTGTTAGCATCAACCACTAATAAGAAGCGAAAAGAAGGTAGAGCTAATGTTCTCACCAATGCAACTGTAGTAATGGAGGAAGTCACATTTTCATTTTTAAAGTGTTGTTCATTTGTGGATGATGCTAAAGCGAATAATTGAATTCTCACTTAACCAAAACAAAAAAACATTTTTGGATAGGCATTCAGAACTTTGCTAATTACTGGTATAAGTGTGTTATCCTCTTATTTGTCAAATAGGAGTTTCTCAGTCGGTCTGGCTGGTTTTTCATCTGACTCTGCTCCTTTGACATGTGGAGTGCCACAGGGATCGGTTCTTGGACCTGTACTTTTCTCTTTATATATTCTTCCCTTATCACAGATTCTTAACTCTTTCAAAGACATCTCGTATCATCTGTATGCAGATGATATACAGCTCTATTTTTCATTTAAGCCTAACCAAATTAATACTTTGGTCACTTTAGTTGATTGTCTGTCTGAGGTTAACGACTGGCTCAGTAGTAATTACCTGCAGTTGAATTCAGGAAAAACTGAGGTACTAATTGTTGCTCCTCCTGTTCTTCATTCTGAGATCAGTTTAAAATTATCTTCTGTCTCTCCTGTTATTAAGTCGAGTCTACGTAACCTTGGGGTTATTTTTGACCAGTCCCTGACACTTGATGAGTATGTACGGTCAGTCAGCCGCTCGTGTTTCTTTCATTTAAGAAATCTTTCAAAACTAAGAAATGTTGTTTCTAAATCAGAATTGGAGATGCTTGTTCATTCTGTTATTTCTTCACGGCTTGATTACTGTAATGCTCTCTTTACAGGTTTGAGCAAGTCCTCTCTGTCACGCCTCCAGTTAGTTCAAAATGCAGCTGCCAGGCTCCTAACTCGTGCTAGCCGGAGTGATCATATCACTCCCATTCTGTACACACTGCACTGGCTCCCAGTGTTTTATAGAATTCATTTTAAAATTTTGGTACTCACTTTCAGAGCTTTGCATGGACAGGCTCCTGAGTACCTAACCAGCCTGCTCCAACGCCATACAGCTTGCCGGACTCTAAGATCTGGTCAACAGGGCCTTTTAGTTGTCCCACGACTCGGCTAAAACCCGTGGGGATCGTGCCTTTCAGTCTGTGGCACCAAGATTATGGAACAGCCTGCCTTGTTGTCTGCGTGGAGTCGAGTCTGTTGATTCTTTTAAAAACAACTAAAAACATTTCTTTTAAACAAGCTTTTAATTAGTGCTAAATAGTTCCAGTTTGTTTATTTATTGATTTTTTTTACTGCTTTTGTTTATGTTTTTCCTTCAACTGTTTGTATTTATTCTGTATTTGCTGTTCAGCGCTCTGTGACCTCTTGTCTGTGAAGGGCTACTACTACTACTACTTATTGAGAAGCAGGGAGACTATACTGACAATTACTGAATCTGAAATATCTACATCTTGAATTTTTGCAGAACCCCTTTGTATTATATATATATATATATATATATATATATATATATATATATATATATATATATATATATAGACACCTCTGTAACAGAAGGACCAGGGGAGAGAACAGGCACAGGGCATTACCTCCCCTGGAATACTAGATGGCAGACTCCCTAGGTTGCAGCAGTGCCACGGATTCCCTCAGGACTTCATTGAAGGAGTCTTGCTACCCAGCCCTGCAGGGTTCGATGGATGGTACCAGAGGTTGCTGCAAGAGCTGCGGAGCCCTACTTCATTGGGCTTCTGCCTTACTGGGAAGTGCTTGCAGACCATGCTACCGGGCCATTCCTGGCAGCTATATTGGGGAGGGAGAAAACTAATCTTGCTGAAGGAGGGAGGAAGCAGAAGGAGAGTGAAGGAAAGAAAAGAAGACAAAGTGCTGTGTGCTTTTCTTATTCTGCTTGTAACTGTGGTTGAATTGTGGGAAACATTTAGGGTAGCGTGGGCCGCCCTGTCAGGTCACTATATACATACTGTATATATATAGTGGGGAACAGCCTGGACACATACAGACAGTCATTGTTAAAGTCACCACACACGCTATATTTACACAATGAATACCACGCACAACCCAGTGCCCCAGCACCAATCACCCTCAAGTACAGGCCATTACAAAATGCCTCTCTTCTGGTCCGCCTCCACTCCTCTGAGCTCTGTCCTCTTCCTCCTGACTCCAACTATCGAATGGAGGGAGGTGGCCCCTTTTATGTTCACCCAGACGTGCTCCAGGTGCCTCTTGATAACCTTCCACCGGCCCTCCCAGGTGTGGCGGAAGTGCCGGCTGTGCACCCGGAAGCACTCCAGGTATCCCTGGTCTTCTTCCCCCTAGCACTTCCGGGTGTAGCGGAAGTGCTGAGGGCCAGGGCTCCTCAGGCATCTGAGTGCCCCCTGGCGATGATCACGGGCCCCTATAAGGTTGAGCTTCCATGCTCCTTTCCCGTGGTCCCCATAGCCACCAGGGCGGCCGCCCACTCGTGGTCTGGAGGAGGCACAATCCCTCCTCCGGTCCTTCTGGGCATCCCGGCTGGGTACCACATCTAGCCACTCACCACAATATATAGAGAGAGAAAGAGAGAGAGAGAGACAGATACTGTATACTATATATTACTGTATGAATATTTGTTGTGCATAGAGTGCCTCAATCATGCTTGGATCATATTTTCTTTCTTAATTGGGCTGTCTTCTGTGTGGGTATCTGTAGACTGATTTCCATTGACAATGTAGCTGTCATGATTTACCCTAAGTTCTTTATTTTTGTGCACTTTTCTTCATCTGGTTGGAGCTTTGTTCTGGAATCTCAGGAGGTTGGGAATATTTGTTTCTCGACTTGATGCATTTAACATCAATGTATTTAGATCACGCTTTTTAGATGGTTGTTGTGATGGTTTATTGCTGTTGTTGGCGAGAGTGCTGGAATTGTGTGATACATGTCATTACGAGGCTCTGGAAGGCCTTGCAAGGCTCTACTCCATTTGATGTTGTTTTACCACTCATGTATATGAGTAACTGGGTCAAGCTTCTTATCTTCATGTAAAATTGTACCCTTTAAGCTACTCTTAATGATTGTGGAGAAGGTGTACTATTCTTTCACTTACATGAAATTGAATCTGTTTAGAATGAATGATTGTAAAGTGAAATTTTTCTGTATTTGTTAGATTAGTTGTGTTTAATCTGTTAATATCATTGAAGCAAGGTCTGATTTCCACATGTTCACATTTGATAAAAAATACCAATTTTCTAAAGGTTTATCTCACAATTTTATACATTTCTCATCATTTCATACGCAGCCCTACTGCTATTCTGCTTATTCATGGACTTCATTTGTAAATTAAAAATTTAAATTCCTAAATTCGAATGCATGTTCATGTCCATTCAATCATATCAATTCCTGTTAAAGTTCCTGAATCAGTAAAGGTAAATTTTAAAATGCACCAAGGCAGATTTAATCTTGTTGGAACATAAACTGCTGTAAAATTAGATTTCAAAGCTTCTCTTTTGTGATTTTCAGTGTTCAGAAAATTAAAAAAAATACACAGACAAATATAATAAATTAAAATATAATAAATTAATATTTATATTAATAAATTAATATTTTGTAAATTCTGTATTTTATTCCTGAAAAGCACTGTAGGCCCTGCAAACTGCAAGTGTTGTTTCTACAAGTGGAGAATGACATGGAGTCTTTACCTTGTATTAGTACTGGCATATCTGATCAATAGTCCACCCATTTTTGAACCAGCTTTATGCAGTTGCCTACAATATCAGATTTAAAGAATTAAACTCTGGATATAAACCCAATCTCTTACAGTGCACAGTCACATCCACTTGTACTGGGTCAATTTAGGGCCATTGATTAACCTAACACACATCTTTCTGATGTAGGAAGAAAAACAGGGTACCCATAGAATTAATGAAGAATGAAATTATAAACTCCACACAGGCAGTGACCACGCTAAGATTTGGATCCAGAACTCTAGACCTGTGAGACCATCCCATGTTTGATCATGTCAAGTTGTAAACGTGCTGTATAAAGCAATAAAACAATTTATCCCTAGTGGCAACTGAAAGCAACAAATACAATATTTGTTGTTGTTGCAAGAGGCAAAAGAGTGCCTTTGATTGTATCCTAAGAACAAAAAGTACAAGGCCTAAACCAGCCCTGGGCATGATGCCTCTTATTTAGGGCATACTTAAACCCTTAAAATATCTTCAGGTAAAAATGAACTGGTTTTGTGATCAGAATTAGTAAAAGCACCTAAAGTATCAGCTTTTCAGGATGAAACTTTGTGTATTTACCTATGTTTCACCCAATTAACAAACAATAAATCAAATCCCATAATGTATACAGCCTCTAAAAACTTTTTACCTTGTTATATATCTTGAGTCAGTTCTGACCCACTGTATACTTTAAAAGTTTTTACTCTCCAAAATTGATTAATTGATTTTGTTTCTCAACAAAAAAAAAACATACTAAAAACATACTAAATGTCGTCTGTTCTATAAATTGTAATCACTACAGGATGGTCAATCAATATGAAATAGGTTTGGGGAATAAAATCTAATTTCTAGAGCACCTGAAAAGGAGCAGGTTGGAATTTGGTCAAAAAAAAACTCATAAAGCAAAGCATTTGAAGACACTGTAAGGGTTAAGCGTAATGGCCATGTTAGACTACCCAATCAACCTGACAATATGCCTTTACACTGCAGAAACAACACTGAACCTTCTTGGAAAATTCTGACAGAAAGCAACCCCAATCCAAGAAATTGCTGCACCACCACACCTTTCTTGTGAGGACATGTGGGGCTTATTATAAATCATATGCAATAAGTGTGAAATTTTTAGGGGGAATTTTTTAGATTAAAATCATTGAAGTTTATGAGGCTGTCTAGTATAACTTATAGACCGACTATAAATAATTTGGATGTCTTAATAGTAATTTTTGTAGTTTTTTGAAAACAGGCCTTCTGTTCTAATTGCAGTAGGAATGAAAGGCTTATTAATGAGGAAAAATAATACTGTATATGCTTTCTCTTCTATTTTATATATTGGAGGTCAAATAGTCTTTTTCCAATACTCCTAATAGCCAGGAAAATTATTCATGCATTTGCCAATATGGTCATCTTTTGTCCACAATCATAGAAATTTTTAATAGGGAAATTTGGAGCCATGTTTATTGGCTGGCAGTTTCATTTGACAGAAGAGAGGTCTCCGTTGAATAGTGTATTCATTGCTTTGGCAGGAAAACACATTCTGCATCTTATCCAAATTCTTACAGCAGTGAGGTATATGACATATTGTATTTCTGCACCAGAAAGCTGACATTGTGAAGGTATATATAACAGAATGCCCAGAAAATGTCAAAACATGTTTATCCTTAAAAATGAGTATGTAGTTGCTTAAAAAAATCATTCACACAGATATTTATTTTACTCAGCTTACAGCACGATCAAGATAAGACCTCAACTATAGGTCTTCTGTTTAAATCCCATTGTCATAGCTGTTCGATGGGATCCAGTGGTCTATTTTTTATATATATTTTTGGAACGACACACCTGGTGTTTTCTGGTTTAGTATCTCATATTTTATTCTCTTTTTAAATTTTCTCCTACAGTTGTTTCTTTTTGACAAGGAATTATCTATTTCCTTTTCCTATCAAATGAAAATAATGTTTCTTTTGGGCTCCCTGGCAGCTTAAAGGTGCTTGAATCCTACTGAAAACATATTTATGTTCATATGCTTACTTCTATCCAGTTGGGCCTACCCATTCAATTGTGTGTCGAGCTAATAATAACAAAAGACAAAGAACTAAACAGACACATATAAATCAGGTGCTTAAGCAACATTGCTTCCTTGTTAAGTCTAACCAGGACCCCCATCCTGCTCAAAGCTTGATTCGCAAGTCAGGCACTTCTTTCCTGGGATGGGCCTTTTTATAAGCTTCAGAATGGAAGGGGTGGGACTTATAGGAGAGAACGGGTCGTGGTCAATATGTCTCCTGGGCTGTCTTCTCTGAACTGTGGAGGGAAGCGATAAGACAGTGACAGCGCCGCTTCACACATTGGGGTGGTACTGTATACCTGCTCAGAGGTGGCAAGGTGGCCCTCAGATGCACATGCATGATATTATATATGTATTTATTATTTACAGTGCTATAAAAAGTACTGTATTCACCCCTTTGGAAGTTTTTACAGTACATTGAATAACAGTGGATTTAATTTGGCTTTGATCATTGATCAGAAGAGAAATATTCTTTAAAGTCAAAATGAAAACAGATCTCTGCAAAGTGATGTAAATTAATTACAAATATTAAACACGAAATATTTGATTGCATTTTTAAATTATACGTAGCAGTGACTTGGGAAAGATCTTGTCACTCTAGTTATCCAAGTTCTTGTGTATTTTTTCTTTGCAAACTGTGTCACGTAAAGTTAAAATGCAAATGTAGAATTTATTGATATTAATATTCATGCTTGAATGAATATTTTCAGGGTCAGTGATTCTTTCCTAAATATGAATGTCTAAAGCTAACCCCTGCCAATCAGGGATTTCTATTCATACATAAAGGAATATTGCTTTTTGTTCACCTTATAATAATTACATATATATTGTATGTGGGTGTGTGCCTGAGTGGTCCCTGTGATGAAATGTTGCCCCATTTAAAGTGATTATCTGCTGTACACTTTATGTGTTTGTGTGTGTGTGCCTGTGTCTGTGTGTGCGCAGGTGTGTGTGTGTGTGTGTGTATGTGTCTGCATGTATATTTATACACAGTACATATAGTAAATGGTTAGCTGAAATGTGTACTAGGACTTGCTATATAGCATTGTGATGATGGTTTGGATACTTTTCTGTGGGATGTCATTCTACACTTTTTTGATGTTTGTGGTCAGTTTAGCCATATTTGTGGCTAGATGAGAGTCAGAATCCAGCTGTCTTCCAACAATGACTCATATGTGTTCAATTGGATTCAGATCAGGGGACCTGGCAGGCCACTTAACAGTTGTAAAATTCTGAAAAACTACCTTAGTAATGGGTAGTAGTGTGTGACCATATTCTAAACTTGCAAAAACAAACTTTAATCTAAGTGGTATTAATGAATGAAAAAATTGTTGATCACCCCATGCAGATAATGTTCAAATGACACGATGGTCTTTATGATAACTAAGTGGCATTTACAGTTAGGCAGCATGTTATTGAACTATAAAGGAGAATTCCTTTTCTCCAAAAACATAGAACATAGTGCAAAAAAGTATAAACAAAATGCCAGCCAATACACAGGTGCAAGACCCAGAATTACCACACAATATATCCAATACACATTTAATGTGTAGTGTCCCTAAAGAATTACTGCACCTATCCCAATGTGTCTTTAATTACCAACAAGGTGGAAATAATAAAGGAGGTATTGAACAGTCTGATGGCTGTAGACACTTCTCTTAGCACATTGTGGTGAAAATGGGCTGGAGGCAAAGCTGTTTGTGGCCAACGCATCGTGGAGGGAATGGACTGCAATATTGCCTCTAAGCCCTTTTTTCTGCCAATGTCTCTGTTATGTTATGCGTATTATATTACAGCTCTCCAACCTATTACAGCAGACATTAATAAGAAATGTTTTTTTTCTGGAATAGCCCCTTTTTGAAGCCTTCTTTAAACTTGACATTACCCATCCATTCCTTCAGTAGCAAACAGAAATAAGAATCTGCACTTAAAACAAATCAGAACGACTGTGTCACACAGTGCAGTATTTCTCAATTCAGACAACACATTACTGACAATGCTCAGATGATAGAGAGAGATGGAGATTATTGTGCTGTAGGTCACTCTCTTGAGACACTTTTAATGATAGTGCAGGTCAGATTTCTGCAGTTGTTATTGTGTGGTCTGAAATTCCTATTCACAGGGATAGCCCAATCAAAGCTTTCCATCCAAAGCTATCTATAACATTTTGGAAAGAGATGGCACAACTCATTCATGCCAGTAATTCGAAACCTTATAAAGACTAATGTTTTTAACAGATAGTGTGCTAAATACAGGTATGTGATGATCTATTAATTTTGGAATGCCTAATTTGATGTTGTAATTTCATTTTTTGTCAATGTATATGCCCTTGCTTAAATAATTTTATTTATCCAATATCGTGAATAATCCAATCTGTCTTCCCCTACAGTTTATGCCATCATTTCCAATGAATACAGTACAACTGCTTCTTATATTTGGATTAGATCCAAACTCCTATTCACTTGCAAAATATTAGGAAATATGTGTTTCATTTTGGATTGTGGAAAGCTCCACATGAGCCTATTGCTGAGGCAGTCACTCAACCCTGCCCCAATGCAGCTTGACTCTACATGGTTGGCTTTTTTTATAAATATATTAACAGTGAAAATGAATTATTTTGTTTCTATCAACTGTCAAAAGTTAAGCCAGTTTTCCACTTTTAAGGGTTACTGCAAAATGCAAGTGGAAAAAAATCAGATAATGTAAGCCATAGATACAAAACAGTACAAAATTATTTGTGTTGGGGTCCCATATATAAATACATCAACCATTCAAATAGGGAAGCCACCATGCTTAGGAATGCCCACTTCAGGCACCACAGCTGGTGTAGTGACTGAGTCTGAGAGAAATGCTATTCTGTTGTTTGTCAAAGTCAAAGTCAGGCGACATAACAAAATTCTTGTCTACCCAAATTCACTGTACTTTAACAGACCAGCTATATAGCACCATGTGATATAGCAGGTCCACAGCTTGGAAAAGGTGGCAGATTTTTATTACATACTAAGGGACTCCACCCCTGTTTACTTCCCTTACCAGCCTCCAGGAGTGGCTATCTTACAGCTGAGCCGCTCGAAGGGTGTTGGGACACTCCTCCATTAGGGAAAGTGATTGTATTTAAAGAGATGGTATACAGAAGAGTATGCAGGGCATGGGAGGAAGACGGTTTGGTCCTTAGTTATTATATACAGAAAATCAGTTACTTGAGTATTTTACTACAACTGTCTATTTTAAATACCAATGAATAGTAAAACATAGTAAAAAGTAAAAGCACATAAGTAAAAGTAAATCACATTACAGCCTCATCAAAAACAATATGAATTACTTTATCCTCTAACTTACATTCTATAAATGTTGCTTTTTTGCATTTCTGGTCGCATGTTGTTTGGGACATTTTCTCTTTTTCATTTATTAGATGGCTGTCTTTGTTCTTGGTTTTTATTATATGCAGCTCTTTTTTTTTCATTGTCTTTTTTTTTTTTATTCATTATCAGCTCTTGCCGCTCTTTGTATATCATGATTAAAAATTCAACATTCTTGAATAGATAATTTGCTTTTCTTCCTTGCCATTGTAACTGACCATGTTGAGGGGCAAGTTACCACTAGAGAATGTCACTGGGTCATAGAGAGGATGTGAGCAGTAGGAATAATGGTGTGGCAAGCGGTGTGGAAGGGGGTGGTCAAGGCTGAGTAACGTGGACAAGACAGAAATCTTTTTTAATATAATAAAGTGAAATAATTAATTGGCTGGCTTGCTTTCTGTGGATGTCCATGCTCATACAGCTGTGAGCAATTGATGGAGTAACTGGGGTGAGACACGCCTGCACATGAAGGTGCAGTCTGTCTCGATTGCTTCATCGGTTTCCTGCGGTGCATGATTGAGATGTGACGCCCACAGAGGGAAATAAGGGAAAGTCAGCATGAAAAAGGGGAGCAAAAAAAAAACAACCTCTGGAGAAACAGAAGAAAGGGACAACAGGAAGAAAACAGAGTGGCTAGCGAGAAATCAAGTGAGTGAAGGAAGAAAGGATGGAGGTTAAAAGTAGTGTTAAGAAAAAATGTGAACTGAGACAGGAGAGAGAGAGAGAGATGGAGGACACATATGGTATAACGTAGAGGCTGGTGGTTGAGAGCGGAACCACAGGGCAAGGAGCAAGAGGCTCAAGGAAGGGCGATCCTGTGGAATGAATGCCAGGGATCAGGAGTGGCCTGATTGACAGCATCTCCCACAAAGGCAGTGTTCGTGGTGGGAGAGACGTGTTTGGCTCAGCAGGTTTCCCTGCACAAGCTGATGGAAGGGTGGCAGGGAACGAAGCCTAGATGTGATGGTTGACTTACCCAAGCAGGGTAAGCTGAGGAGACTTTGGCATTTAGAAGGCTGCATTGGGGCATGTGAGGAACAGTGGGCTGTCTCTGGTTTTAACCTCTAGTTTTAATAGATATTTATAGGATTTTAACCTTCACTTTCACCTTGTTTTTATGGATTATTTATTTATTGACTGTTTGGAAAACCGCACTTATTGAACACTGTTTTTCATTTTTGATTGTTTTAATTAAAATCACTGGAACAATTTTGCCCGTACCCCTTGTTCTGTGTGTGTCCTCATCTGCTGACTAATTCCTTGGGTATTTTATTGGTGGTAGTGGGTTCAAGAGGTGCCCGGGATGCAACTGGTAGCATGGAGCTGACCTGACACACACTACCTCTGTGGTGTTGGGAGACACTGCTAGTACATCTCCACAGTGCCATGACTAGAATGTTTTGCCACGCGCACTGCTGTTGTATATTTGTGCCAGTTCAGCCACTATGAGGTTCCTTTGCAGTAATTTGGGATTGTGAAGTGCAGTCCTTTTTTTACATATGTTCATTGAGATGAGAAAGATCTATGGCTCTACTGACATCAGTTTGTCCTTAGATGTATTCAAGCACACAACCACGCTGATGCTGGGCAATTATTAACTGACAGTTAACCTAACCAGTACATCTTTATGTATGTAGAGCATAAAACAGATGTAGGGAGAAAGTTCAATCTTCACTGTAGACAGGAGCATTGTATCTGAAATGAGTATGGTCGATCTATGAGACAGCAGTCCTAACCACTGGAGCACCATGCCTCTTATCCCAAGTATTGCTCTTCCCTAATTTAGAAATATGGCATTGGTTAATAATTTCATTAGCTCATTAACAGTAATGACCAGGACTTAGTCTTTGAAGATTAAGGTCAGCAAACTTGAATGCAGCAAGTGTCTCTGCTCATGGTGTGCATATGTTAAACTGGCACTCTTCCTAAAGGCACAGAGCTGCTGCTGAGATAGTATAAAAATTAATTGGAATAATACTGTGAGCAAAGACAGATTTTATTGGAAAATATAATTTTCCATAGCACATTTTTGCTTCCTCTTGACTGTTTTACTGCTTACCTTGTAAGAAATACCAGATTTTTAGAAGGATATATTTTTTTTCATGAAGTGATTTTTCATATAACAGTTTTGCTCCATTTTGACAGATATCTAGTTGATAATAAATCTGTTAAAGAAGAGAATATGCACATTTCCAAATCTTATTTGCCACAAATTACTTGTAAACATCTTATAGAATGCTTCTTCTATGTCACTTAATTGTTTTGTAAGGATCTTATAAGGGTTAGAATAGTGGAATGTTTCTTCGCCAAACTTGAGCTTCTTCTCATTGTGTTTAGGTGATTTTCCTCAATATTCTCTTTTTATTTCTTTGTCCAAAAGCATTCCTTCATAATAAATGCAATAATGATTGCCATCAGTAAAATACCATTTTTACTTTGGAACCTTGATAAAGTATTTAACTTCAATATGTGGGAGAGTCAGGCTAAAAAAATAAAAATAAAATACACTCATTTAACATTACATACAGTAGTTATTTAGTGCTTGATATCTGTTTTAGGTGCTGCTGTGCATTTCTTCCCAGTATGTTTTCATTAGTAAGCAACATCATTGTAAAGCAACAAGATGATAAAACTTTTACTAAATAATTAAAAGACAGAACTTATCAAGCTTACCTTAATTCAGTGTAGATTCATTGGGTGCAAGTTTTATCCACTGGAAGAAATTGCAAATACCAACCTATTCTGTCATACAGGGCCAAGTGACAATTGTCATCACATATTTTTGGTACATGAAAAGAAAACTGGAGTGTCCTAGTAAAGCCTCCAGGTCAGTACTCTTGAGCTACAATGCAGTCATACTAAACACAGTGTCACTTCTGAACTCTCCTGGCAGGAGTGCCACCATGTGATGATACCCAGCCATTGCAGATAATTCAAGATGTAGCAGCACATCTGGTATTCAGCCAACGGAGGGTGGCTCATATCACTCCACTTTTCAGATCACGACATTGGATCCTTATAGCAGCATGTATTAACTTCAAATCCTTGATGCTTGCCTAGAGAGTATTCAATGGTTCATCACCTAATGTATGTATATGGAGACACTTGTGAGGTTCTGTGCTCCTTCTCGCCCACTCAGGTCTGCTGATGAACAGCATCAGGTGATGTATGCCATCAAATCTCATTTCAGACTCTTCATTTGTAGCTTCTTGCTGGTGAAATGAGCCATTAAAATTACTGGCTCCCTGTGTGTTTAGGAAGTGTTTCAAGACTTTTGTTCAGTGAATTTCTGTATAATTGATAATGGCTTTGTTAAGTTTTTATAACCAAGGATGTGTAACTCTCTTGTATTGTGGTGGTTAATCTTGTAATCTTTTCAAGTGACACTTATTCCTCAGCAGTCTCACAAACTGATGTTTCCTCAATTACATTGACCTCTTTTGTATGTTGCTTTCAATGAAAACATCTTCAAAGCAAATTAATGTAAATATAAAATATTGAACATCAACATCCATCCGTTATCTGACCCGCTATATCCTAACTACAGGGTCACAGAGGTCTTCAGGAGCCAATCCCAGCCAGGCAAGGCAGGAAAAAAAACCCCAGGCAGGGTGCCATCCCATCGCAGTTGAACAGCAACATTTAAAGTGTAATTGCTTTTACCTATTCATCTTTCTTTACTTATTCCATGTAGGGCCATTTTCAGTAGTATTGGTATCAAGCTGAACCCACCTCAGAACATGCTCATACTCACTGGCACAACCTAAAGTAACCAATCAGAATACAATGTGCATGTTTTGGTAATATAAGAGTACCATCAGACTGCATGGGAAGAACTCTACAAAGATAGGCCCGGTCCCTAAAGGAGTAAGCTAAAAGTGCTGACCAATGTGCTACCTAAGCTTTATTCACTAACATCAAAATATTTATAGTTTCTTTTAGTTGTATCGTTGTAGGACAGCCATGTTAAATATGGGATTGAATGTTTTTATTTCTGACAGTTTATTGTTGGATACTGCCTGTTGTCGGTTAGTTTATTGAAATTTTTATTATTTGCAAATGATAGCTAGCCATCTAAATGTAAAATCTTGACTAATTTATATCAAAATGAGACTTCATAGATATACAACTAAATAACACACATCATGGAATCTTACTGAGAATGTCCTTTCACCAAAAGAATTAAGTTCATAATATACCAAACATTCTCAAATCTGCTTAAACCAATTCAGAATTGTAAGGTCCGGAGAATATTCAGCACCTCTGCACTTAAGACAGAAATAAGCTTTGGTCAGATTGCCAGTTAATTACAGTGTTCACTCTTGCATGCACTCACGCTGAAACTCACACAGAATCGAACTGGAGTTGCCAACATACCGTACTTGAAAGACAGATCTTTGTTGAGTACACTGAGGAAAACCCACATGAACATGGGGCAAATGGGCAGACTCCACACAAACAATGACCAGATGTGGAATTCAAACTCAAGGTGCTGAATCCATAAAGCTGCAGAGCTATCCACTGTGCCGCCAAATCAGCTTATTCAGTTCAGTACATTCCTTATTCCACAATGTAAATATTTGTGCAGCACGTGGCAGAAAGATACTGCAGTCACAAAGACATAAACTAAGTAATCACAATAAAAAGCAATAAATGCCAATAAGTATGAAGTAACACCAAGTTATAAGTAAATAGCTCTTTACATGCAAAATGTTTCAAACAGAACATGTAATAATCGGTCAATACAATAAAGGTATATAATTCATAGCGAAGCATATTATAGTGATATAGTTGTAAGAGTGCTGCACACATGTATTTTCGTACATCCTAATTCCTCTCGTCTCCCTCTGCAGAGCATGTAGCCATTAAAAGGTAACATTACATAGCAGCATGGTGATGCAGCAGATTGCATTCCTGCCTCATAGCACTAGGATCAGTTTGGTTCCCAGCTGGGGTGATCCCATTGTGGTGCTTAAATGCTCCGACAGCGCACTTGAGATATTTTTCAGACACTTCAGTTTCATCTTGCAACTGAAACACATGCTCTTAAGAGATGGAGGATGGGTGTACCCTTCAGTGGAGCAGAACCGTGTTCACTGTTGGCTCCTGCTTTGCAACCATTACTGCTGTGATAGGCTTCAACTCTCCATGACCCTGTTTGGACAGAAAATGAATGATACTAATAAAGAATATAATACAATACATGTGAAAGCCCCATGAGCAAGTATTCTTTTAAGTTAACAGAAATGAAAACATTAAAGAGATTTTGGATTTAATGTTTGTAATCCCACAATCACCATTTTATTTCTTAGTTACATGAATAGACTACTGTACAGGACATCTGCCGATATATTCTGCAGTCATAAGGAGTCTAAAATTCTTCTTTTAATTAAGCCATTTACTTTTTTCTTCCATATCCAAAATGAAACATCTTTTAACAATTTTAAGTGTTTCAAAAGGTCTACATTAAGCCAACTTTTAATGCCTTGCATATCTATCGCTTACAATTAACCAGAAATGTACATTGCTAACAGTTGCATGCTTTATTTATTTATTTATTTATTTATTTTGCTTTTCAGCATTGCCTTATTTAAGCACACATATAGCATACTTGCCACGGTCATTTCCCTGCAGCAAGTTAGAAATAATCCTGGTATATTTATTACCAGATGTATTTTGTTAAATACAAGAGTCGCACATCTGCTAGCCCTCAGATAAAGCATTGCGGTAGCTGTATGCTGTATAACAGATGCACAGAAAATAGTTTACTGTGGAATTTACTTTTTTATGTTAAGCCATACTGATAGAGGCTAAGTTGGAGGTAAACAATGCTACAAGTACATCAGTTAAACTCATTAAAAAAATCTAAAGTCTCTTCATTTGTATTGTTTTTGCACATGGTGGTGCAGTGTTTGGCTCCTGTGATCTGGTTCTATTCCTGTATCAGTTATTCCACTTTTTTATGAGACTGGACATTTTCCTCGTGTTCATGATCTGTATTTCAATTACAGTCTTATGACATCAGCTGGCCTTAAATGTATTAGTGCCAAAGTGGGAGATGGAGGAAATAAAAATTTGATTAAAAAGCTAGGAAACTAGATGATGCAATATTGTATGCACTGTGTCATTTATTTTCTGAATCCAGTTATAGAAGCACCAGACACACAACCTGGGAGGAATGCAAGATCTGTGAAATAGCAACCTCATACTCAAACCTAGTCTTCTGCTGGGACAATTTGTTAGCGTCATTGTATGTTTATAGGGTCATTATTGTCACTTGTAAAGAGAAAGAGTAAAGTGAAATTCTTACTGTTCTTATACAGTATGGGCTAATCAATATGCAACACATCTCCACTCTCTGACTCCATGGTCTGGTGCTAGTAAGATTCACACCGTTGAAGAGACTCTGATTTATTTATTATCTTAGTGGAGATTCCAGGGATGCACCCAGCCTTGGCCTGACCCTCACACACTCACAAAGAGAGACAAAAAGCCACCAAAAATAAAACAGCAAATAAAGAATATACTGTATTAACAACAATATATTCAAACAACGATTCCACCCAGTTCCCTTTACAACGATTATACATTAAATACAACAAACCACAAATAGTAAAGTCCATGAAAAAAATGGCAACAGTAAAGATGAAGGTAAATAGTCCAGAGACTCGCACGTTGAAGGGGAATGTAAAGATAGTCCTACCAGTAGTTCCTGAATTGGGGATGATGTGTGGAAGGGTTCAGGGTCCTTTCTTCATAGGATGGCCATAAATCCACATACAGTCCTCATGTAAAATGAGAAAGCACAGCTATCCGACCAGAACTTCAGACACAAACCACAAAATACTTTTTTCTTTTTCTTGGTCTCACTGGCCTCCTTTTAAATGCCGCGCTGGCCTCCTTGAACCCAACAGCCCCTGTGCCCTCAGCAGAAGACCAATCAGAACCACTGCAGGGACTGCTGTGAGTTGCAGTTTCAAGCCCCAGTAGCACCGATACAAGTGAGTACCTCAAAACATTGTTCTTACCTGAAAAGTCTTACAGTACAGTTTCACGCTACATACAATTATGAGACATTTTACATTTCACTAACATGCTGATGACACTAAACTGTACTCATACTGTTAGTTAACCTTAATGTCCTCCAATTCAAGCTGTGCAGAACCTTTACATATACTGTAGCTATACATTCTGTTAATTTAGTTTTTAAGGCTTCTATGATGGTGACATAATATAAAGTTGAAAATCAAGTTTTGCCTGTTAATTTAACTTGTATGTCTTTCAGATAGGGAAAGAAACCCAAATATACAGAAAAAACATAGGTAGAATGTACATACTCCACATAGACAGGGACCAAATTGGGATTTCATTCCAATTCGCTGCACTTACTCAGTGCCACCCTAAAATACTAAAGGTCTGAGCAAAATGAACATCTGGGGCTGAACGTCTGGATTACTAGCCATAACTAGTCACCCTTCCTCTCTTGGTATTCTGTAATTGCATATTTCAAACTGAATATTAAGTAAAGTGTAAAGCGTAAACCTAAACTAGTGTACTGTGAAGCACTGCCAGATTGGTATCTGGTCAGTGGTCACATAGCCCAAACTGTGAGCTGTGACCAAAAGGGAGGTGCATGAAGGAATGGCAACATGAAGGATTTCAGACAGATATGGAGGTGCAAGGTTGTAGATAGCGTTAAAAGTTAACAGGAGTATTTTGAACTGAATGCAGAACGTAACTGGAAGCCAGTGAAGCTGCTGCAAGACGGGAGTGATATGATGAATAAAGGGGGATCTAGTAATGATGCGGGCAGCCGAATTCTGGACCAGTTGAAGCTTATAAAGAGATCTGCGAGTAAGATCAAAGAAAGGGGAATTACAATAATCCAGATGAGAAGTGATCAGGCTATCAATAAGGATATCTACTGTAGGACAATACTTTTACAATAAGATGTAATTGTCACTATATTCCATAAAGCCCCTGTCACACTGCATGACCTTTCCAGTTATTTTCAGTCATAGACTTAATTTTCATAATCTTGGCATGTTGGGGGCAGTTGCTGCTTCTGTGTCATCCCATCATGTAGTTTGACATCCGTACCAATTTGATCTGACATGTCTGCTACATGAGCCAAAAACATCTAATAGTTATTATTTTATCTTAAATCTCAGAATTTGGTTAATGTGTGTGGGTGTGTACACACATTCGTGTGAGTTGACAACCAATTAATATTCACCTTGAAGTACAATGTTTGCAGTATATCTGCAAGAAAAGGAAAGTGGGTGTTTTGGACCACGTAAACAAATAATGTTTCTTGTATTTGTTGTACCATGACAGAAAGCAAAAAGGAAAAAGTGTGAGGAGAATGCAGCTGATTTTCACCATGTCTGGAAAACATTCATATAGCCACCAGCACTGTCAGGCAGCACATTAATTCACTGTCGAAATGTGGGAAGTGTGTGATACATTGGAACTTTAAAACTGAGCTGAGAAACCATGAGGCAGTTTTATAATCTGTCATCTGTAATCTGCAATTCCTAGTTGTATAATCTGACATCCTCAAGGCAGTGAGACACAGGAACTGCAGTCATTAAGTTTCACATGCTTTCTGTCTAGAGGTTGTATAATGTGAAGCCCGCCTAAGATGTTGTTTCTATTTCCTCATTGTGGACTGTTGCTTAAATAGAAATTTTTGATTGTCACATAGTTAGACACCCCAGTTAGGTTTTTCCTCCAAAAGGCATAATGTGTTATATGGCAATGCATTCTAGGAGGCTAAAGATATTATAATACTCTACATATAAAAACCTTTACATTTTAGAAACCCACAAAGTTCTTTCTGCTCCTCTCCTTTTATAATGGAAACAGAGCTTCAGTTTTTCACTCTGTTTGCCTTTACTGTTCATATGAAGAAACAGGGAGTAAGGCTTGCACAATACCAGATGCCCAGAACACATCTTTTAGTCCTGCACCCCAGTGAACGTTTGCTTACTCATAAATTAACTGACTCACCATAGCCACATTCAGTAGTCCATTCAGGTTTGAGGCAGGCTTGGCATTGCACTAGTACAGAATCCCCTCTCTCCACACTTTCTCTTGTATTTATTTTCTTCTTCTCTCCACTCTACTCCAGTTCTTCTCTTCTCTCAGAACTGTTACCTCACAAAGCAGAAATATGTACAAACAAATAAAAAACTCCCCACACAAACATTTTTATCATGAATTAAAATGTTCCTGACTTTATGCTAATTTCTTGTACGCTAATCATTGCTGTCAAAAGCATAATTTAGAAAATGTTTGGATAGTCCAAACTCACAAGGACATGATTTTTTTCCCCCCTGGGATCAAGGAGTGTTTAAGGGTATTTGAAGATTTTAGTGAAAAAAAAGCTTATACTTTGTGCTACAAGTAATTAACACAAAAATTACCAGAGCCTACAAAAAAAATCGTAGATTTGGCCCACCTTAAATCCATTTGCACCTCTCCATCAACGTCTTTTGTGCTGTAAATGTGCTGATAAAGACAAGCAGCAAACAGCCTGGTATCCCACATCCCCCACTGTAGCAGAATGTACACAAAGTTCTCCCAGCTCATGTCTTGATTGATTATCTGAGAGTGAAGTGCTGGAGTTTTAGAGTGGAAATAATAGATCATTATTTGGGACACATACATTTCATGTGTGTTCCATTTCTACAATAATCTGTGTAAACATATTGTTAAAACAGAAACATTTTTCATATTTTAGTAGTAAATGACAAATTGTTGGAATAAACTATATAATGTGTGAAGCCTGATATCCAAAAATCAAATAAACACTTTCACAAAAGGTTTAAGGATTATACAACAGTTTCTGTTGTGTAGCAGTAAGATTTGGTCTCCTAACTGCCAAGCAGCAGCACCACCCACTGCGCCACTCCCTAAACAGAAGATAAAAAACATAATTTAGATTGGATGGCGAGGTTTACAAATCTTCAAAAGACAGTGCTGAATCAGACTTTGTTTAACCCGAGTCACTGCAGTAAGAAAGAAAGTGTTTATATTTCTTGCTTTAGTTACCAGTAACATTTCCTTGGTGGTATCAACTGAAAGTGTTGTAACAGTAACCAAGGTGCCCTCTGTAGAGATATATACTGTATATATTAAAATAATTAAAATGATTCTAAATTTTACAGATGTTTTTTAAATATGTTCAACTGGCACCTCATACATTTTTATATCCTGCATTGTGTGGATGCTGCCTGGATATGCTCTGGCTGTCATTAAGTGGACTTGAGAATGGCTGGGTTGGTAAATACATTTTTTCAAGACTCCAAAGGAACATATTTCAAGTTTAAATACATTCATGAATAAGTAATTTGCAATGAATCTCACTGTGTAACAGCTGACCCCTTACCCAGCCGGCAGCTACACCTCCAAGACCTGTGGTGGTGAATCTTTTAAAATCAAGCCGTACCTCTAACAAATACAATTTTTCCCCACAATCGAAGGATTAAACATAGGCACACAGAATCAGATATGTAAAATTAAGTGAATAATTATGTTAAATGAAATAACTATATATATATATATATATATATATATATATATATATATATATATATATATATATATATATATATATATATATATATATATATATATATATATATATATATATATATATATCCCTCCACCAAACTAACAACGTGACAACACCATATATACAATAACCAAAACCCTTCCTTGTCCCATTAACATATAACAAACATAAAACATGAATAAAGATAAGTGGATGTGGAAATGCCAATGATCATGAATTTGAGTCCAAGTATAAAACTGTCCTGAATGCGGATGACTGTTCAACAGAAAGGTGATGTGTTTGAATTTTCCAGAAACAAAAATGGAGCAACCTCACCGTGAATCCTCGATGTATGGTGGACAATGTAGTTCAACCCCGGGGTCTCTGGCAATGATTGAATCAATGTAAGTCTGGCAGAATGAAATACAAACAGGATCCCAAAGTGCGATGTGGAAAAATAGTAGGTGCTGCTGGTTCATTGGAAGTGAATAGTGATCTCCGTCTTTCTCCTTCTCCTTTCTTTCTGTTCCCTCCTGATTGGTTATATAGTGATGAGGTGACTGTACTTGATTAATTGCAAACAGGTGCTTTCCATCTTGGGGCTGCGGTCTTTCTCCATCATCTGTCCCCCTGTATTTACGGGGATGACATTCACTGACACACACAAAAACAGCAAACGGGACAATGGAAAC
Source organism: Polypterus senegalus (assembly GCF_016835505.1). Taxonomy (NCBI): domain Eukaryota; kingdom Metazoa; phylum Chordata; class Cladistia; order Polypteriformes; family Polypteridae; genus Polypterus; species Polypterus senegalus. The sequence goes on along the minus strand of NC_053157.1, from coordinate 118,949,624 downwards.
AAAACGCACTTAGTACTAACATTGACAACACTGTTACTATGTAGCCCCGCTACAACTGTGTAATGGAAATGATAAAACAAACTTCCATTAAGAAGAAAATTATTCATCTTTGAACTCTTTGTTAATATAAAGCTGTTTCTCTTAAAGCCACTCCTTATCAGATTGTCTTTCTCTCGTTCCACCTCCAGACCTGAGCATTGCTTCTGCAATGGTCCTGTGGGTAGAGACATTGCAGTGTGTAGCCTTCTTAACAGAGCTTGATCGTTCTTCAGTGCTTTGTTTCCTAATTTATTGAATACTGAGGTTGTTAAAGTTCATATTTTAAAAATTGGTTTACACATTGAAACACTGTATAGATAAAGGGAAAAATATATGTCCATTTTCTTTACATAAAGTTGTGATTTCAAAATGGTGACCCCATCATAAAAAATCCCCTTTTTACAATATATACTTGCGGTATGTCTATTTATGCCTGAAGAGCAAAATCTTCTTGAGTGATTTTGCTTAAAATCAATAAGATTGAAGCATTTTAAAATTCTAACAACTGGACAATTGAGTGCTTCATTTTTGAGGTATCTTGTTCAAACACTCACATTCCTGGCATACAGACATTATTTCAAAAGTAGTCAAATCACATTGGGAGATGCCTAAACTGTATGAATCCCTTTAAAGCTCCAAGGTGAAATTTTTCCTGATACCTGTCTGTCACAAATTACTCCTGACACTCTTCTCCACCCATTCCACCCTGTCTGCACTCTCATTCCACAATCCCCATTATTCTGTACAGTTGATATCAAGTATTTAAACTCATCCACCTTTGCCAACTTTACTTCTTGCATCCTCACCATTCCACTGACCTCCCTCTCCATATAATTCATCCCCTGTAGCCCTGGAATCAGCCTAGTCACTCTTCTCTGGACCTTTTCTAGCGCTACTATGTCCTTTTAGTAGCCTGGAGACCAAAAACTGCACATAGTACTCCAGATGAGGCCTCACCAGTGCATTATAAAGCTTGAGCATAAACTCCTTGGACTTGTGCTCCACACATTGTGCTATATAACCTAACATTCTGTTAGCTTTCTAAGTGGCTTCTGAACACTGTCTAGCAGTTCATAGTGTCATGTCCACTATGATTCCTAAGTCTTTTTCATATTCAAACCTAACATTTTTACTTCCTACATGTAATGAATTGCATTTACTTACATTAAACTTTGTCTGCCACAAATCTGTCCAAGCCTGTAATTTGTCCAAGTCCCTCTGTAATGATTCAGTGAGTTCTGGATTATCTGCCAATCCATTAAGCTTGGTATCATCTGCAGACTCAACCATATTACTGATGTTACTGATATTCCTATCCAAAACATTAGATATATATAAACAAAAGACCTGAGTGTGTATGGAGCAGTCCAGTCTGCTCTCACTCAACCAGAGCCATTAGATGGCGTATGCATGTACTTTTTTCTTATCAATTGCACGCACCTCAGTTCTCACTACGAAAGACCTGTGTGCGTCAAACATCGGCGTGCAACAACAACATTGTGCTAATGACACAGATGAAGAGACACAACATCGAAACAAAGAAAATGCTGCAGCTCAACCACGTGCTAGTGGAACACCTTAGCAATGGAGGACAAAGCTTGATGTTTTCACTGAAAATTCTCTATCTGGAGGTATTTTCTCAAGACCTGTAAGCCAGTGATACAGCTAAGAAATGGTATCACCAGTGTCTTCTTACGATAGCCAGTGGGTCACCAAGCACAGGTGGGTTCACGTCCTCTGCCCTGGGTAATTCTTAAGAATTAGCTGATGCATATCTAAGTACACAAGTAAAGTACACCTGATAGGGATTCTTCAGGTTGTTTTTTTTGTCCCGAAGACCCCCACCCAGCTAGTTTATATATACAGTATATATATATTAAAAATAGCAGTGGCCCCACACTGATACCTGTGCAACACTACTCTTGACATCAGCCAGTTCTGATAGGGTTCATCTCACCATAACCATAACCTACTACTTCCTGTGTCTGAGCCAATTTTTCACCAATCTAAACATACCACACCCTGAACTCCCATTTCTTTTAATTTGACATTTCATCCATGTGCTTTAAAGTAGTGCAATGGACAGCATTACTGTTCTTTCTGAATTCCCTTATGGGTTACTTTTGAGTGAGGTTTGTACATACTCCATCTTATTGAGAATTTATCCCAGGGTTGCTTATTTTCTCTCACAGTCCAAATAACTGTTGTTAGCTCTTCAGATTCAGCTTCACATTTAGCGAGTCCTCCTTACTTGTCATTGATCTCACTAATTTGCATCATGTTCTGTATTCAGCGGTGGGCTGGCACCCTGCCCAGGATTGGTTCCTGCCTTGTGCCCTGTGTTGGCTGGGATTGGCTCCAGCAGACCCCGTGACCCTGTATTCGATTCAGTGGGTTAGAAAATGGATGGATGGATGGATGGATGTTCTGTATTCAGAAAGATGTGGCAGTGTAAGATTTTTACAGTGTTTTGAAACATTTAAGAAGATTTATAGTTTTTTCCATAGAACCAAGTGTCTCTTGTCATTTTTTTTGCTTTCAGTCCCCATTTCTTCTAGTGATTTTGTTCGCTAAGTTGTATTCTAATATTGACATTTAAGAACGAATGGAGCAGGCATACATGCAAGCAACACCAAATGTTTAAAGGGTGCAGCTATTTCACTGTCATGTGTACAGTATGCCTCTATATATGCCTGTATATGTGAGTGCACCATGTGATGGACTAGTGTCTTGGGCTGGTTTCAGCCATGTGTCTAATGCTTGGCTCCCTCTCACCTTTATATAGAAGAAGCAAGTTCATAAAATGCATGCACCTATCCCTTCTCAAATCTGCTTAATCTAATCAATGATGCTTTCATGGATGCATCAAGCATAATGCAAAAACTAGCCTGTCACTGTTGAATGAAATTTAATTTTGTCCTCAATTCTCAATCCTACTGTTGTAAAAATTGATTGATTTGTATGGAATGATTGCAATAAAATTAATAAAATTCCAAGCCTGCATGCAGAATCTACAGAGTTCTTCTTTTAGTGGTGTACACCCTTCACCTCTGCTTCCATGCTGTCTAAAACAGGAAAATGAGGAATGTGAAAATGATTGGATGAAAAAGCATCCATTTTGACACAGTATTATCTAATGTAATTCATCCTGTACATAAAAATAATAATCATTCAATGTTTTGAATGAGTCAAATCTCCAGTATTTCAGTACAATTTTAAGCCAAAAACATTAATTGATAATTTGTAAATATTTTGAGATCTTCAAACCCCAGAAAAGAAAAAAACTGACTTTTTTTTCATCTTTGCCTTGATAACTTCTAGTCAGCCACATAAGTTGACTTGCTGAAGTTCTTTCAGAAGCCTGGAGTGTCTGAAACGTGTGGGCCTTGTTCTATCAGTATGAAGGAATGGCATTCCTTCATGTACCAGGGTGCAGCATGGTGTTTGCACTTCTCCTTTTCTTGAATGGGATGAATACTGAACACATTAATGGCTTTAATGGCTAGGCTTTCAGAAAAGACTGCCTCCTTTATTCTCTGTGTGAAAATAGCCTGCCATAATTCAAGCTGTTTAAGGAGAGCAGCTGCTGAGCATTTTTATGTTTACTCTTTACAGATGTGTAGATCTTTTGTTTTTGAGCCTATTTTGGAGAAAAAAAAATATTTCCTACAACAAAAATGATATTGCCACATTTATGTTTGGAAAATGTAACCCAATGCATCAACACTTTATAAACATAATTTAACATCAACCTCATTTTGGTTTCTTTTCAAATCTCGTATATTGGCAGACTGGGTTGATTGGTCTCTCTAAGCAGACACAGGGTAAGGGAGTGTGGGCTTGTGCAATAGTGGTCCGGTGAAGGACCAAAGGATCATTCTAAATTCTATCCAATGTTATTAAGACAGGTTTGAGCCTGGATTAGAATAAGCTAGCTTAAAAATGGATATTACCATCCAACCATTTTGTACTCTACTTAATCAAACCAACAAGTAAGGATTTTGAACCTACCTTGGAAGTACATACATTCATTCATTCAGAAAATTATTTAATTCACTTCACAGTCTTGGTGGGCAAGAACCCAGTGGGAAGCAAGGCAGGAAACAATTGGAACAGAGTGTCAGTCCATTATATGTTGTTCATGCAAAAACTGGGCTAGTTTAGAATCAGCAATTAATATAACCTGCACATCTATGGGGATGTGGGAGCAAAATGGTAGAAGAGAAACCCAATATGAGAAGAAAGGGCAAACTTCACATGGACAAGGACCAGGTATGTGATTGAAACCCAAGATGTTGTGAGTTCTTAGTGGTAGTTGATGCTTATTACATTATCACACCTTGCATATTTTAGGGAGGTAATTGTTGTCCCAGGGGAAATCTATATAAAAATAAGGAGATATGCAAAGTCCAAATACTATTGAAGACATCTAAGCCGGCATTGTGTAGTAAAAAGCACATAAAAGTAGATGCATTCTTTGAGAAAAAATATTTGTGCTCCTAATTGAATATGAAATCAGGCAACTTTGACAAGCATAAGTTTTAAGCTGACCACACATACAGTTAATTTTGGATACTATACATATTTACGTATATAATCAGCATGTAATCATTACATCAGTTTATCCTCATAAAGTCACACAAAAACTGACAGTGAGATTTAAACTCTTAAGTCAATGGTGCCAAGATCAACTTCTTAGCAGTTATATGAGATTTTATCCACTAGCAGACACCATATGCTGTCGAGTGTTAATAATTAGAAGGGGGGTATGGACATAAACATTATGGGATTCAAATTTACTCCAACAAAGACTTACTTGTAACTGATAGATTTGTTTTTAAAGATTACAAGCTGTATTTAAACAGAATAAGAAGCATTACTGCCACAACAGTGAACATTGTTAGATCTCCACAAGCATGTTCAGTTTCTAGCCTGTGCAGAGTATGCTTGTTCTTGACATACTGATATTAGGACAGTTTTAGCCAGGTTAGATTAATTCTAGTTTAATGTAGAAAAGTGCAAAGTGCTGCACATGGGCAAAAGAAATATCAATTCTAAATACAAGATGGGAGACACTGTCCTAAAGGAAGCACCTTCTGAAAAGGATTTAGGGGTTTATGTTGGTAGAATACTTTGGTGATGTGATGAATTTGCAGAAGTGATTAAAGAGGCAAATATAATATTAGGTTATATACTGTAGTTAAAATTGTTGAATATACAGTAAATCAAGGGACATTATGCTCAGATTATATTATGCACTCGTGAGAGTGACTCTGAAGTACTGTGTGTAGTTCTGGTCATCATGCTACAAGTAAGCCATAGCAGCACTTGAAGCTGTGCAGAGGAGAGCAACCAAGTACATCCCAGGACTTAAGTTTATATCCTACTCTGACAGGCTCAGAGAATTAAATCTGTTTAGTCTTGTGCAGAAGACACTGACTGGGGACCTAAGCCAGGCATTCAAAATTTATAAAGACATTGATAGAGTAGATCCAGCATAGTTCTTTCAAGTAAATGTTGAATCACATACTCAAGGACACCAACGAAAATTAAGGAGAAGTGTATTTAGGACTAAAGCCAGGAAGAACTTCTTTATGCAAAGAGTTATGGGAACAAACTACTCTGCCATGTAGTTGAAACAGAAACTGCCACGACTTTTAAGAAGTATCAGGATGAGATATTGGAACAGCTTAACTATCAGCTAAAACAAGCTAAGCAAACAAGCTTGATTGATTGAATGGTCTCCTCTCATTGGTCAAATTTCTTATGTTTTTATGGATAGTCCTGAATAGGAGTAAGAATATAATTATGATGTACCATTCTGGTTGCATCCTGCTTTGCGTCCAACATTCATTTGCCTGCAATTTTAAAAAGGGCATGTAAGATAAATTGATTTTAGAAGGCATTTTCCTTTCTCTCTTAGATAATACTTGATTAGAAAAATAACCACTTCTTTAAGGTTTGATTTCTCCTACCATATGTAATCCTATTGTCCACCAACAAAGTCAATTCTAAATTAGTAAGAATTGCTAAATGCTTTCACACTCAGACAGGAAAACATGTGACGCTGGAAAAAATACACTCATATAAAAATGAGGGGGGACCCAAAAATAACCGGAATTTTTTTGTTGTTAGGTTGGTACTTGTAGTACGTGGTTGGGCTGCTAGGGCGATCTAGTTACACTCCTCACAAGTCAGTCTGCCAAGTGCCATCAGTCTGGAAGGTTGTGCTTGTGTTCAGTGAATTTTGTAAAAGCAGTTTTGTGCAAGCGTTGTTTTATTACGATGGCCGATTATTGCGAGCAACGCGCGGCAGTGACATTTTGTTTTCTTCTTGAAAAAAGTGTTGCAGAAACTCTTGTTATTGAAACGGTATGACAACCCTGAACCACCCACCCTACTCACCAGATTTAGCTCCGTGTGATTTCTTTTTGTTCCCTTGGATGAAAAAAGACTTGAAAGGAAGGCATTTTGCTGATGTCGAAGAGGTAAAACAAGAAACGACCAGAGCATTAATGGGCATTACTTCAGACGAATTTAAAAAATGTTTCGAACAATGGAACAAACGGTTAGATAAGTGTATTTCCGCCAATGGAGAGTACTTTGAAGGAGACTAATTGTAGTTTGTACAGAATTAAATTAAACACGTTTTAAAAATATTTCCGGTTATTTTTGGGCCCCCCTCGTAAGATCTAACTCCCTTGATCAATTTAAAAGTTTCTTGCCTATGCTATATCTACATACAGTATTACAACATGGCTGCATAACACATTCAACAAAACTCCTTAAACAATTATGTAAACATTATTGATTTATTTACTTGAGAATGGCTATCCTTATGAAAGGATGTCTGCAATTTGTTTTACTTTACTAAAAGCACATTCATCTTTCCTTTTTCTGAACCTGCTTACCTAGGGTGTCCAACTTTATACCATTGGATACCAGGCAGGAATCAGCCAAAGGGCACAAAGAGTACAGTGTTCACTGAAGGTACTGTGCATTGTGATTTATGGCTAACCTGACATATCAATTGTTAGCTTTATTAAAGGGAAATAAATTTATATTGACATAGAACATATTGAGTGGAATCAGAAAATGCATGGATGTACTTATTCGATACACTTTGGGTAGGACTTTACATGTAAAGTAAAAAACATTGAAATTGGAAAACATAAAATCTGGTGACCTGGTCTGTGATGAATTGTACAATATATTATTCTAGAAGCATGTGTTATGTAGTGTTATTGTAAATTAGGTCCAGTAGAATTTTTTCAGCTTCAGTGAATCACGTACTCAAGGGCATCAGTGGAAATTAAGGGAAAATGCATTTAAGAATGAAAAAAGGTAGCACATTACCAACACATTTTAGTTGAAGCAGAAACCTAAACAACTTTTAAGAAGTATCTGGATGAGATGTTGGGACAGCTTAGCTATTATCTAAACCAACGTGCTTGATGGGCTGAAAGGTCTCCCCTTGTTTGTCAAATTTGTTTTGTTCTACTGTATATACTGTAGTATTAGGGTGTTGTACCATGTGCAAATGTATCATTTTTAATTTTGGTCTAATGGGAAAACTTCACTGTCTCTTTGAGAAGAATGTGTTTTCCAAATAGTCTAAACCCTGCATATTATCCTAAAGGTTATTTGGTGACTTTGAGTTGAAAGTCCCCTGCAATGTATTAGAATCTTATATAAGGCAGATTGAAGTCTTGAACCCAGTACTACCATGAAAGGCTTTGGCTGTCAATTCTAAAATGGATGAAACGTTTCACTTAGCTGATAAATAGATGAAAATTGTGGATGTGTGCCTGAACTGGCATCCCATCCAGAGGTGATTCTAGCTTTCCAGCTGACACTCATTAGATTGCACTTTGGATCTCTGTAATTATAACATCTGGGTTCAGAAATCTGCTTTATTGATGAAACAGTATAAAACTATAGTTTTAAAAATGTTTAGAATTGAAGCTTGTCTTGTGTTTGCAATCCTTTCAGTTTAACTGTGAGAAAGCCTCAGTTTACTTCATCATGTCTGGCAAACATAATAAGCTAATAACTCACACCTCTGCTCAGCTTTGGGATCTATTCAAATCACTGTTTGAGTAAAGCATCAAAAGCAGCTTTGTTGCAAAGCAACAGATTTCATAAGGGACAAAAATGTTAATTTCGGAAAAAGAAATTAAAAATAGAAAATCTATAATTAATTTACCAGAGGCCATAAAATGCAAACTGTCAGAACAATAAAGCTTAATTAACAGTTCAGCCTTAAGCTCTGTAGTGCAGATGGCTACGTCTCATACATTTACATTTTTGTCTGGCTTCTATACACAACACATTGACCAGAAATATAAATTTAATCTAAAGTGAATGGAATTAAGAGTTTACCAATATTGTACACAACACTGTACTGAGTGTTTCTGTTTCAAGGGTTTCATGCTTCTGTTTTCCCCTTGATTTATTGAGTTCAGTTTGTATTTCTGCTGCACAATGCATGTATTGTTTTGGTATTTTTCAGTGTTTTGTGCACCATCTTAATGCCTTTTTACCTTTTAGTAAATAATAAAATGCTGAAATGGTCTTCTGTTCATCACAGACCTGAAAAAACTGCTAGCATAATGTAAAACTACTGTTTACAAATGTATTACTTCTGTAAACTTGGAATATATACAGTTATGATGTTTTGGCTTAACCATATGTTTAGTAGACGGTGTTTTTGGATTAGGTTGATTTAAGAAAGATTCCTGTCTCTGTGTGTTAAAGAGCTAAACTAAGTGAACAGATGGTAAGAATGCCAACACATTTTTTAACCTTTATTTTTCTCATATGCAGGGCAAGTGTTTTTCAAAGTGCATCAAATAACAAACATTTTTGTACTTTTGCTTGCAACCTTATATCTTTTTCATGTGACGTTTTTGCATATTTTTCTCCCTATTGTCAGCCTTAGAAAAGCCTGTTTTCAAAGGCTTTTCTTTAGACTGGAGCTTAAACTTTGGAATGTAAATGCTTGGGCCAGTATGGTTTCAATTTAATGCTGGGGAGTTGCACAGTCAGCACTGCAACTGAAATTTAAGATGATTTTGTAGTGCAGAAAAAAATGTAGCTATTTCATTAGTCAAAGATCTGATACAGTACCTCCAAGCTCTATTTGAAGCCTCTTATATTACAGTTCTGTACGACATACAATATTAATTCAAAATGTGTAATTAAATATTGGGCATGCATACTGTTATTATAGCAATATAAAACTGTTGATAACCTTCAGAAATATTTGATAGTTGCTGAATCAGTAACCACATGTTCATAATCTTCTCTTTGATGCAGCACCTGAAAATGTGCGAGGAGTTTAGTAAAGTGCTAGATGTGTTTAAAAAAATGTTTTGAGAGCACACTGTGCTTTTGATCTTCACTTCTTTGAGCACATGGGGAGAAACGAAGATCACATAAAAATTACTCTAGTTTACTGCTTTCTGTTTAAGTGAGGTTGTCTGTGCAATCTGGTACTCTAGATAGACAGATAGCACCATATATGAGAGACAGAAGAAGCCGGTAGAGATGTAACCAGTGCTCACTCACAGCACTAGGGTTTATGCTCCCCAGCAGTTTCCAGAGTTTTCTGATCTTCTTCCATGTGAAAGGAAAACAGAATGTGGTGAAGGAAAGAACAGCAACCTCCTGGTTCCTATAGTGCACACAGTCCCAGAAAGAAATATATGGAATTGTGCAATATTTCAAACAGTGCAGTGGAACACTTATTGAAGGCTCCACTGTGCAGGGATGTCAGGAGCCACTAGTGAGAGCTCAAGTCTAGTTTTTTCAATTTGAATAAAAATTAAACGTCATCCTAATCCTGTTATATGATCCTTCTTGATTTCAGTTTTTATTCATTTTCCCATACTTTCTTGATAATTTGTTTGTGCTAATGTTGGGTTTTGTAGACTCTAAATCAGAGGTGTCCAACTCTGGTCCTAGTGGGCCACAATGGCTGTAGGTTTTCATTCTAACCCTTTTCCTAATCAGTGAGCACTGCTAATTAGCTCCTTTTCCCTTCATTTTAATAGCCCTGTTTTTAAGGATGCAGTCTTCTGAATCGATTTGTTTCTTCATTAAATGGCAGCCAAACAGAAATGAGATGTGAAATGAGCCAACAGAAGCCCAGCTAAATTGGAACGTCAAACTCCAGCCAGCTTCACTCAAACCAGTTTCTTAATGAGAAGCCTGTTAATTAAAGCCATTATTGAATATCATGACTTGCTGCTGCTCTCATTCTGCCACAGCAGACTGTTGGTTTTCTGCTTTTTCTAAGACCACCATCAAGATGTTTTGGTAACCTGAGCAAACCAATATGATCGAGACCTTCACCTTTCCTTATTTTCAGGTTAGCTAGTCATGTGGAAGCTTGTTTTGTGTCTCATTATTGTTTGGCTGCTCATTAAGGAAAAAGAAACAACTAAGGGGTCTGAGTCACATCAATTAAAACTAAGGTGAAACAAGTTAATCAGCAGCAAAAACAGCTCACTAATTAAGAAGATGGTTAGAATGAAAACCTGCAGCCACGGCAGCCCACCAGGTCCGGAGATGGACAACCCTGTTCTTAATAGAACATCTCAGTTTGTATTTAAGATGGTTAAAAATAATTTGTGGTATTTTCAAAACTATTTTGGTTTGTCATGGGTGCCGCTATTTTGTAAGGGTTTGCTGAACTGTTATCTTGGAAATTAACCAAAGATTTTCTGTGCGTGACATTCACTTTCACAATGGGATTAAAGGTCACGACTAAATTCCTGTATCTGCCATTTATCACCAACAAACTAAAGCTTGTGATCTTCGAGTTTCTTTCTGCTCTGGTTTTGACCCTTTTAGGCACCTGTTTTTGACTTTGATTTCTGCTTAGCATATTTCACTATGACGTCTTTGTTTCTCTTTTATGGTCTAGTCCTTCATTTCATTTCTAGGCTGTGTCTTTTTTCCACAAACTCTTCCCAGTTTAGCAGTACTGATCCCAGTTTCTGGTGCTGCGAATTTGTCTTAAAGCCTCCCCTTTACAGTTAGACAGTTTTTGAGTTTTGAGTCCACAAATTCAGTTAGACTAAGTGCTTGACAGCATGAAGGAAGAGAGAGCAGTAGTTATTAAGTGGGAAGGAGGGCAGTGATACTGCGAGTGCTTGTTGTGGTACAGAGATGCATGAATAGGCAGCCTCCCCAAACAGTGAGAAGGCCTTAACTATTTAACTAGACAATAAAAGGAAACATATGTTTATTATTTTACTCCTTATTTACTTGTTATGTACTTTCTTCCTTGCTTAATCCCTCATTCTCATTTCTCAAATGAAACTTTTATCTTAAGCATTATTGCCTTATTTAAATTACTTTGGATGACTTCAGAGGGCCCCAGCCTTTAACAAAGTGTAAAACTATAGTAAAATGTTTTCAACTACAGCAGAGACATTTTAAATAATAATAATTAGTAATTTCACATGTACATACTAAAGTGAAATTGGTCAGACATGGAACTTGTCTCTGCTTTCTATAACTTGTTCAGGTTCACAAATTTAGTCAGAAGCAGGGAATTTCAACCTACAACTTTAACTTCATGACCTTAACCATTAGGGCACACTGCCTATGACAAATGTTATCTTTCAGAACAGTATAAGAACCCTTTATTTGGTATGTAGAGCCTAGAGGACATTTTTAAGATGAATATCACTCAGCCATATGGCTTTATTTTTTATGATTCCTTAGCTTGCGGGAATAAGGTCTCTACCACACTGAAAGCATTGTTGTGTACTTTGAACTGTTCCTAATTTTGAGAGCAATAATAATTTTTTTTAATTATGTAGTTTTTCTTGAATATACAATAGCCAAGAAGTGAATTTGATGAATTAAGAGCTGCTAAGCTTGATTTGACTGTTACAATTTTTGTAATAAACACTCACAATGTTCATTGTGATTACAGTGTCAAAATTCTCTTTAGTTTGAGACCATGGTGATACAGCTTTGGCGCCTTTTGTAGAAGCAAAGGCATCATACGTAAATGTGCAACTCATTTTCAAACTCCAAACTATTATTGCAAAGAGCTGTTGAGGAGATGTGGAAAATGAGCTTGTGGTTTGCTGGTAACTCATAAAATGTTTGTAAAAGTGCTGTTGCAGCAGAAGTTAGGAATTCTGGGATCTCTGCCTACTCTGTAAACTACAGAATTCAACACAGTTGAATTCAGTACAGACTCTCAAAGCTATAACTTTCAGGATATTCACTTTTGCATAAAGCCTCAAATAGTTCATTTGCAAAGTACTTGTTGCCTTCTTCAGAAATGCACAGTTTACAAGATGTGCCTCCAACGCAGAAGAATTTCAGTAGCACATGTAAGATGGGAGGATCTTGAAGGTCTCTTACTGGCTTATGTTAGCTCTTATTGGAGCTGCATCACAGAGATGCCCTTGGTCTGCTGGAAGTCTTGTGAATGGTCAGTCCATTAATGAAAAATATAAATCTAATATTAAACAGTTGCAATGCTTTTGACATCCCACAAAGACAGATTCTTGGAATCGCCTTTGCTGTCCTGTCTTCTGTGCTTAAATTAATAATTCATTTTTTCCTACATTAGGAAAAATTTAAACAACTATAAATATCTTATATCTTTAATATAGATGGCTTATTAATATGACTGAGTTGCATTGCCAGTCCAAGGCTAACTAAACTAATTCCATGGGTATATCTTGTCAAGCCATTATCAGCCTGAAGCTGAAGTGCAAATACTAATGTTTTGAATAGACTGATAAGAATATAGTACAGCAAAGATAATAAAATAATAACACTGTCTTTCTTCATCATTTGTAATGAGGTACAAAGTAATCAAAAATCCTCATAAACAGTTGAAAATCAGAATTTACAAATATGATGGAATGATAATTGCTCTTTGTACGGTTTAATACATTAGGGCAGCTTGGCCATGCAGTAGTTAGCACTATTGAACCTTCTGGTAGCGAGATTCAAGATCTGGCCTAATCACAGTCTATGTGGCTTTTGCATGAGGTTTGTACAGGTTTAGTTCTTTAAATATTCCAATGTGCCTTCCAAATTCATATTTAGAGAATAACTGGACCTTATGGCAAATACCAGTCAAATTCACTTTACAAGAAAAATACTATTCTATATTAATATACTGTATACTATATACTTTACAAGTGATGGCCAGGGTACTTAAGTGAATTTCAAGAACTGAACCATTAATCTTGTGAAATAGAGCCAAAGACCTTAGCAGCAAAATCAGACACTGCTTTAAAGGAGGCACAGACTGAGAGTTTGCAGAAATCTGTCCTGCTGCACACTGTTTCCCGGGATTGGTTTCTGCCTTTTGGGTAGTTTTGTCAGGTTAGGCTTTAGCTTTCCAAGACCCCAAAAATTGTGGCTTATGTCGAGGACTGCTTCCTGTTTTTCACCTAGTACTGCCAAAATATGCTATGGCCCTATGTATGGATGGATGGACATCTTTTCAGATTAGCTAGACAGTGTGTATAGGTTCACGATTGTAATGTGTACAGAGTACAGTGAAGTTCCTACTTGCATATACTAGTCAGCATCAAGGTTATTATAATTAATGAAAACTAAAATCAAAACTGAAACTATTATTAAAAAAACATTTTCGTAAACTGAAAACCGAAATGAAAAACTAAAACTAATCAAAACTATTAAAGTAGCTGGAAAGACTAACTGAAAAAAAATAATAATTTACTAAAATATTTTTAGTTTTTGTTTTTGAATGAATTTTCTTGCTGTTAGAATTTAAACCTTGTAAGTTTTAACTCTAAAACAGAAAGTCATCCACCATGAGCCACCCGCACATATTCTTCCAGTGAACAGCGGCTGGGGACTGAAGGCAGGTGTTCACACAATATTTGCGGTGACAAAGCAAGCTGAATGCGGGTGCATAAAGCGTGTGAAATATAAAGCGATTTACATACCGCCTTTCTTTGCTCTTGTTGTATATCAAGATGCAATTCAAACGGCTGAAATCAGAATGTGCTGGTCAACAAAATGTTTACCATATGGACAGAAAAATCACAAGTGAGTAACGTTTCAGTTTATTTCTAAGGTGACTGCTTTATGTTGAAAGCAATTCATCTGCCACTTCACACAGGAGAAATCGTTTTTACTTTCTCATATACGAAATATAGAAAAAGTATAGTAATCAAGAAAACATTTGGCCTTGATATATTGATGGATCTTGATGTTAAAGACCTCCCGGAGTCCAAAAATACAGTTTTTTGGAATTGTGTGTGTGTGTAAACGATAACTCCAAAACGCAACTAGATGGATGGATGAAATTCGACATGTTGTTGTTACACCACGATTGTAGATCTGTATTAATTTTTGGCTAAATCCATCACCTGGAAGTGGTACTTTTACCTGAACACATACTCGATTTTTTTTTTATTAATACAGCCAAGTCTAATTTATTCAACTTTATTTTTATAATAATTGTTCAATATATTATTAAATTGATTTGATTTGTTGTTAATGGTTCTTTAACATACATAATATAAAAATATAATCATTGTCTTGCGATTTACTCCTCAAATATCCATGCCCATATCTGAGTATACAAGAAAGTCTAGGGGAGACCACTCCTGTTTTTCAAAAATAAAACGGCACTGTTTGAGAGACTGATGGTCATCATACAAGATCAGCTTATTGTTGTTGACCAATTGTTTTTGGTTTAAAAACATTGTTTAACAATAAAGTGATACAAACAAAGGTAGGTAGGTGAAGAGAGTCTGCCAAGTGATGAAAAACTAAACATACTAATGGGTTTTTGTATTTATTCTATATTTATTCATTTATCTTTTTTAGTTCATATTCACAACTCAAAATACCTAATATTGTGAAAGTAATCCATTAGCAGAATTATATTTTAAAATGTCTCCCTTTTTCCAATTTTTTTTTCTCTCTCTCAAAATAGATAGTTGAAATATCATATTCTTTTTGTTCTAAACATCAGCCTTATCATCCATATTGCATACTAGGGATTACATTTTAATCTCAAATGCTGTCTCTGTTGTTTTATGCCTGTCCGTACTCCTATTACCTGCTCTTGCTCTGCTCATAATGAGTTTACTTTCCTTTATGGTGCGCTATTCAAGTCTAACTGTCCCTAACCTTGACACTATATGGTTGTTTTTCTTTTGTTTCCCTCAATACAGCTAGGTGGAGTCTGCACACTCATTCAAGTCTAAGAGCCCTGTTCTTCCTAAGCTACCGTGATTTTCATGAGATAATATTTTAAAAATTATAAAATTGTGTAAAATTGTTCATATTCAGTATCTAGTTTTGATTATGCTTGTTTTTATCAGACAAAAACAAAACCAGATAGTAAACCATGTAGTGTAGTAAGCTTCCACTAATATAAAACTCATATCCAAATCTGTTAAGTGTACAGTTCTATCAGATTGTGACACAAAACTAAACTCCGTAGGAGCTCCATGCCATAATTACTAAAACTGAAACTAATAGATATAAAAATAAAAGAGACATTTCTTTGTGAAATAAAATCTAAACTAAAAATACAAAATGAAGGAAAACTAAAACTAAACTGAATTTCCAAGTAAGGTCAGAAAAAATATAGAAATAAAAACTAATATAAAAAGGCAAAACTGTAATAACCTTGGTCAGCATGCAACATGATACTGCTCTGACACCATTATTAGTGAGTATAATAACCTTACTTAAAAATGTCTGTCTTCTTTATGAATTAGAATGCCAAGAGTTTCAATCACATATTTAAAAGAGTGAAAGTGATGTTAATTTCAGTTTACTGAAGTAAAGATGTATCCTAGGTCAAAGAGAGAATGGGTTGCAAAGATATTTCATTCCAGTTATGGCAATTAAAGTAAAGGAGTAGACATATCTTCTTATTTAATAAGCTACTGTGGCTGTGAACTTGTCTGTCCAGGATTTTAAATCACTTGTAGTTTGCAAATCGCTTGACCTATTGACTTGAAATTTGGTACATATATACTACGTGACGTCTACTATCTGCTTTCAGGGTGATGATTGACCTCTAAGGGTATTCATCTTTTTATTTTATTGTACAATCATCTCTCGGCTGCAGCCAGCAGGGTGACCGTGCAGCGAATGTTCTCATTCCTACCACCTTTGTCGTCACTTCCCCTACCTCTTCATATCTTAAATCCTTCTTGAGGCAGATTAAAGACTTAAGTAATTGCAACACAAACACTAACTTGATACAGACAAAAGAAGAGAAGAAGTGGGCCATTAGGGTGGAGAAGCAGCAAGGAAGCAGCAAGCACATCAAACTCTGAGCAAACGAATGCTAAATGTACAGAGAAAGAGTATGAAAACTAAGAATGCTCAAGTCAAGTGTATTTGTGCAGTGCGCCGTTACGGTTGGTTCATAAAGCAATCCTGCTTGTGTCTCTGAAGGGATCTATATTACAGAACTAGGAAACTAAAAGAAAAGTAAAATAATTCTGCGTAGCATGCAGTATATACTTCTAATTAGAATGATATGGAATTTAAAGCAAAGGATTCTCAACATGTTTTATAATAAGTATAGTAGTAATATAATAAAAAATGAGGATCAATTCATTAACAATACATTACTCATGCTTATCAGTACACAGATTTTGCTTCCAACAAATGAATATGGACATTCATTTGAGCCATGCTGACAACATGTTAAAAAATCTACCACATCTTACAGTTGAAAATATTGAATTTCAGTAAACTTGACACATTTTGACTGAGTTCTGCTTTTGAATGTTGTCCACATGTCTGCAAGGGTTTCCCCCTGGGTGCTTCTGTTTACTACCACAGTCCAAAGACATGTTGGTTAGATGGATTAGTGATGCAAAATTGTCCCCTGATAAGTGGTCACCACGGAATGGGCTGGTGGCCTGTCCAGGGATTGTTCCTGCCTTACATCTGATGCTTGCTGTAATAAATTTCAGCTTCCCTGTGTTTGTAAAATATGTGAATATTGTATTATCAAT
Organism: Polypterus senegalus; assembly: GCF_016835505.1. NCBI lineage: Eukaryota > Metazoa > Chordata > Cladistia > Polypteriformes > Polypteridae > Polypterus > Polypterus senegalus. The sequence goes on along the minus strand of NC_053157.1, from coordinate 118,932,579 downwards.
TTACATGTCAGGTTTTGATTACAGAGTCTTTCTTCAGATTACTGTATATTAATAGGAAGGAGCTTTGAAACTTTTACCCAATTTTAGGAAAACTATCAATTTAGCTAAGTGTTAAGAAGAGCAATGGTGAAGTGGCACCTTGGTTAGAACCTCTGCTTCATGTCTCCAGCATCCTGGGGTTGAAGCCATTTGTTGTATTTGTAATATTTATATGTACTGACTGTGTCTCCATCTGTTTTTCCTTTGGCTACCTCCAGGAACATGTCTGTTAGGTTGACTGACAATTTTATATTGGCCTTTCTGGGAGTAACTGAGTGGATGTGCATGAATGGGCCTTATGTTTGGAGTGGTGTCCATAGCCCACTGTGACTCTGAATTGGCTTCTTGAATGGCCTTTTGGTACTTTGTAAATTGTATGGTTCTACTTTATATTTCCTATATAATTAAACTTCTTTAACAGGTTTGACCACCCTAACCCATTCTCACCTCAGAGTACTGCATCCTCCACCCATCCTTCTGCTGATACCAGCTTAGGAGAGAGTTTCCCCCCGCCCACAATTACACCAGCCTAGGCAAGCAGAGAGTTGAGGAGACTTTGTGCCAGCAAAGCAGTGGGTCCTGATGGAGTATCACCACGATTGCTGAAAGTCTGTTCATTGGAGCTGGGGAGTCCTCTACAGCGTATCTTCAACCTGAGCCTGGAACAGGGGAGAGTCCCGAGGCTTTGGAAAATATCTTGCATCACCCCAGTCCCAAAGGTGTCCCGTCTCCTGCTGAGCTGAATGACTTGTGGCCTGTCGCTCTGATGTCACATGTGATGGAGACCATGGAGCGGCTGCTGCTTCAGCACCTGAGGCCACAGGTCCGCCATGCCCTCGACCCTCTGTAGTTCACATACCAGGAGAAGGTGGGAGTGGAGGATGCCATCATCTATATGCTACACCGATCCTTCTCCCACTTGGACAGAGGCAGTGGTGCTGTATGAGTTATGTTTCTGGACTTCTCTAGCACCTTCAACACCATCCAACCTCTGCTCCTTAGGTACAAGCTGACAGAGATGGGAGTGGATTCATACCTGGTGGCATGCATCGTAGACTATCTTACAGACAGACCTCAGTATGTGCTTCTCGGGAACTACAGGTCTGACATTGTGGTCAGCAACACAGGAGTGCCGCACGGAAACTGTGCTTTCTCCGGTCCTGTTCAGCCTATATACATCGGACTTCCAATACAACTCGGAGTCCTTCCATGGGCAAAAGTTTGCTGATGACACTGCTATCGTGGGCTGCATCAGGAGTGGGCAGGAGAAGGAGTATAGGAACCTAATCAAGGACTTTGTTAAATGGTGAGACTCAAGCCACCTACGCCTGAACACCAGCAAAACCAAGGAGCTGGCGGTGGATTTTAGGAGGCCCAGGCCCCCCCGGACCCTGTGATTATCAGAGGTGACTGTGTGCAGAGGGTACAGACATATAAATACCTGGGAGTGCAGCTGGATGATAAATTGGACTGGACTGTCAATACTGATGCTCTCTGCAAGAAGGGACAGAGCTGATTATACTTCCTTAGAAGGCTGGCGTCCTTCAACATCTGCAATAAGATGCTGCGGATGTTCTATCAGACGATTGTGGCAAGTGCTCTCTTCTACGCCGTGGTGTGCTGGGGAGGCAGCATAAAGAAGAGGGACACCTCACGCCTGGACAAACTGGTGAGGAAGGCAGGCTCTATTGTAGGCATGGAGCTGGATAGTTTGACATCTGTGGCGGAGCAACGGGCACTGAGCAGGCTTCTCCACCTTGCATTTTTTAACTTGCACTGTGCTTTTATTGCTCTTTAATTAATATTGTTTTTATCAGTATGCTGCTGCTAGAGTATATAAATTTCCCCCTCAGGATTAATAAAGTACAATATCTATCTATCTATCTATCTATCTATCTATCTATCTATCTATCTATCTATCTATCTATCTATCTATCTATCTATCTATAACAAAAAGACCTATTGTTGGATTTGAGGAATTTTCTACTTTTGTATTTGTTCAGTAATGCCATCTGTACTTTGGATACCATGTGGATTGAATTAGACTCATTAAACAAGCTTCATCATGAGCATTTTCATCTTTGTCCACAGTCTTCACTTCATTACGTGGAAAAAAGTCAGAAGATAGTAGCCGTTAAGATGTTACAGGTCATGCTAGTTAGATTCATTATTACCTTTTATCTGTTAAAGTGATCAAAATAAAGTTATGGTCCTTAAAAGCATGGAAACAAATATCGTCCTGGCAGCTAAGTGAAATTTCTGCCAAGAACTGTTTGATTGGTTTACATTAGACAAGAAAATGGTGATAAACAGCTACTTTAATAAATGTATAATTGTTAAATGAAATTATTTCAATAAATACTCATTCTGGAGAGTCATTATTATTACAGGTGTCCCAGTACTGGGTTTGAATCTTAACTGACTATGCAAAGTTTGCATGTTCTCCATGTGTCTGTATGGGGGCTCATACATTCCAAATGCCACTTTGTTACTTTAAATGCCAAATTTAAATTGATCCAGAGTGAATGAGAGCCAATCGGTGCATGAGTGTATGAATATCAATTCATTATGGATTATCACCCAAGGCCTGATTCAGTGCATATTTTGTCCCCAATAAAGACTGGATTGGTTATATTAAATCTTGGATTAAGCAAATTTGATGCTTGATAGATACATACTTATGGATGTGCATTTTACAGCATTTTACAATGGCGTTAATAGTGTCTAACACCTTTATGAAGTCATCTTCATTTTTTTGGCCTCTTGTAAGGTTGGGCAAAAATAGTAATTCAGGGTCTTGTTAGAATATAACTGTAAGCATTAGCAACAATAAAGGAAATCACTTTCAGAATAAGCGTGTAGTTCTGGCAATATTAATTTCAGCTTATCTTTTTTATTATCAAATTGTTAATAATTATATGTTTAGGTTTGAATGTACCTTATTCCTGTGTCAATTCATTTACTGTTACAAGGTGGCAGCTCTGCTGCTTATCAGCTTCAGTCTAGGAATTATATCTCAGCCAGGAACACTATCTGTGCGAAGTCTGCATGTTCTCTCAATGTCCACATGAATAGGCGTTCTCTAGTTATTAGATGTGCATATTAGTGTTTATGGGTATCTCTTTATCTGTCCAGAGTTAGTTACTAGTAGTAGCCTTGTAATCATTGTAGTACTTTAATAGAAAAGGTGAATGGGCTTTCTGAATGAATAAATAGTAAAAATCTCAACAAATTAACAGATTCATATTGCATATTTAGTAGAAATTGTCCTTATGAAATAAAGTTGGTGTTTTGCTTCATACTTTTGCAGACACCATTGAAACTTGATTTTCATTGTTTCATCATTTTTTTGGCTTCAAATTAAATGCACATCCTAAGTCTAATCATGGGGTCACTTGTTTATATCAGTTTCTACCCTTGTGATATAAAAGTTATTCAAAAATAAGACTTGCTGCAGACTTTCACTGGACTTTTCTGCAAGTTGCTTTGTCTGTTGCATAGAATACTAGAAATCTGTCCTCTAGTGAAGTTTTTTCCAAACTGTATTTTATTCAGTTTAACAATCTTGTCACTTACTGGATTGTCTTACATTTAAAGTGTGATGGGTGTGGAATGATATTTGTTAAAGAACTTTGAATGTTAAATATAATTATTTTTATTTTAATATTATTTGAGAAAACTTTTGTTTTAACTTAATGATTTTTATCACAAATTGTTATAGATATTACATGCACATTTTAGGGACTCTTTGAAATAATGTAGATAATTTATCCAAATAATGTCCTGCTTAAGAAAACATGTAAGTTTTTAATATACTTACACAATGTGATCTCTGACTACAGGAACCCCAGCTCTTACTGGCACAGGGACAGTGACTGTTTTAGTTGATGATGTGAATGACAACATTCCAGTTTTTGCTTCCAACACCTTCCATACCAGTGTACCTGAAGACACTCCGACTGGCTCTGATGTGCTTCTTGTAAATTGCTCCGATGCTGATACAGGCCTAAATGCTGTAATAAGGTGAGCCAGTAACCTGCTGTGTGAACTGTAAATGCTCTGAGAATGGAAATGTAGCTCCTGGATTTTTGTTTTTGTTAGAGGTTCTCCCCACTGTGATCAGCTCTCCTGAAGAATAAACTAAAATCTAATTTGGCATATAAAATAATGAGGATGTTAACTGGCATTGACAGCCTAAGAACAGCACACCAGGGGTTGATGTGTTCTTAATGGTTTGAAGAACAAGCCTCAATTGGTTATTAGTCAGATTGTAATGCTCTCAAATAATAATTCTCAGTTGCTTTTTTGTCATTAATATTTTTACTATTACATCATATTTTAATTTGCCCTGTTATTTGTATAACTCATTAGGAAAAGTAAACTCAGTCAGTATGAAAATTATTAAAATATATTGTTTTGTATGGCCTGAAAAAACTATTAATTTCATTTATGAAACAAAAAATATCCATCCATCCATTTTCCAACCCGCTGAATGTGCAGAGAAAGATTACATGTATTGTGCAGTTTCCACCCACATCCCTGAGACACACATGTTAGATTTATGGGTATCTCTAAAACTAATATATGGTTAGGCACTGCCTAGTGCATGATGCTCCAGTATCTCAGAAATATTCCTTGAGTGTATGTGAAGTTTGCTTGCTCTCCCATTGTATCCATGTCTTTCTTTGAATACTCTGATTTCCTCCCTCATTCTAAAGATGCCCATGATGGATGGATAGATAGAGAGATAGATAGGCAGATAGCACCTTACCTGTCCCCAGAGAGAAATTTGGTGTTGGCCAGTGTAACTGACCCTGCACAAGTAAATGCCCAATAATGAGCCACTTCTCCATCCAGGGCTGCGTCTTTCTTTACTTGACTCTGCCAGAATAGACTTTACACCTAAAAAGCTTTGTATTATTATAATCAAAAAATACGAGATGTTGATTTTATTTTGTTCGTTTACATAATATACTGTACATGTTGTGGACAAACCTGGAAAAATACCAGTAATAACTATGTAATAAAATATTGAACCACCAAGTGCCATCAGGGTCACTTATATGCAGTCTCTACCTATAGGTATCCCAGCTGTTACTGGCACATGGGCAGTGACCATTCCACTGATATTCAAAATCTGTTTATTTGGTTTGTCACATTGCTCATGTTTTTCTCTCTGAAATTCCACACGGACTTCACTTTACATACTGCTTCTGATAGAATATGAACAATATTTCCGTCTGAAGACAAATAACAATAACAAAATAATTATCAAAGTTCAGTAGGTTTTTGCTTCTATTTATACTATCCGTTATTATATATAACAGGGCCTATCTAACAGTTTAATATGATCCAGAAAATAACTGCGTATCAATATAATACAAGCTGATTTCTTTCCATCTGGTAGTAACATTCTGTTGAGCATTTTCAGTCTTACCATCTGCATTGTGCAATCTATTAGTTTGTTTTGTAAGGCATGTAGTGATAAAATTAATTTCACTGTTCATTCCAATAGAAGGGGTATCACAAACATTAACACTTCAGTTGAGAATCCTATTTCAAATGATAAATAAATGCAGCAACAGACAAACTGACACTGTAACTTAAAAAAGGAAAATTTAAATAGTAAAGGTGCAGGAAATAAAAAAGAATACTAGAAGAAATACTTATTTTATTGAAGTCTTTGAATCATTCTGGTATTCTGCTCTCATTAATGCAGTACAATGACAGCAGGAATAAATGACAAATTCCATTAACAGCTATAAAGAGGGCATGCTGGCCTCTAAGGACACCAGATGGAGATGCTACATCCCTCTGTGTGACAGTCAATGAGCTGCAATGGGATTAATAATTCTTCTATCAACCTTGTTTATTTCCTACAGTTTTTTCTATTTAAAATTTCTTTTTTTAGGTTATAGTGTTAGTTGCTACATCTGTAGGAATGAAAACTGCACTGAATTTTATTAATAAATTAAACAAATGACTTGGAATGGATATATTGAGAATGACGTCCTTAAGTGAGCATGTCACGTCTGATATCTTGTGTGACTTCACAGGTATAGACCGACTGAAGTTCCACTCTGTTGAATTAATTTCAATTACAGGTCACTGTCGAGAGGTTCGCTTACCTTGGCAGTAACATTCATGCCTCTGGTGACTCTTCCTATGAAGTCAGTAGACAGATTGGGAGATCATGGAGTGTCATGAGATCGCTGGAAAGGGGTGTGTGGCACTCCCAATTTCTATGCAAAAGGACAAAGGTCTAAGTCTTTAGAGTCCTGGTACTTCCTGTCTTGCTATATGGTTGTGAGGCATGGACGCTATCCAGTGACTTGAGACGAAGACTTGACTCCTTTGATACTGTGTCTCTCCGGAAAATCCTTGGGTACTGTTGGTTTGACTTTGTGTCGAATGAGTGGTTGCTCATGGAGTCCCGAATGAGGCACATTACCTGCATTGTGAGGAAGCATCAGTTACGACACTACGGCCATGTGACGCGTTTCCCAGAGGGTGATCCAGCTCGTAAGATCCTCATTGTTGGGGACCTGAATGGCTGGACCAGGCCAAGAGGTCATCCACATAACACCTGGCTGCGGCAGAAACTAGGGACTGGACCGCGTGTCTGCCTGGGGGGTTACCAACTGGGATCCTGAGCTGTTTCGTTGTGCAGTGGGTGCAGCAACACATTGTACCAGTGCATGCTCCCCAACTTGACTTGACTTGACAGGTCACTTCTGCCCTTAGATTTTAAGCACTAGACCAATTGGACCAACAAGTTAATTTAATAACCAATTAATTAATTAAATCTTAACTGTGTTGTGGAACATACTTTTATTTTATTTTGTGTTTCTCCTTTACCCAGGTGATTCCATTTTTTTTTGGCTTCCAGATGCATATAGCGAAAACAATTGGAACAGAACTTTTATTAATATTAATGTTTTTGATTTTCTGCCACAGTTACAGTCTTACCGGGGGTAACTCCCAGTTCTCTATCAACCCTTCTACTGGACAAATTATCATGAGTTCCTTATTGGATCGAGAAGTAAAAAAGGATTACGAACTTGTTGTAGTTGCACATGATGGAGGACGTCCCCTGGCCTTGTCCAGCTCTGCCATAGTCTCTGTTACTATATCAGATGTCAACGATAACCCACCAAGATTCCATCATCATCCATATGTGACACATATTGGTGCCTCTACATCAGCAGGTGAGGAAAAATTAAATAGTGTGTATCAACACTATCATTTTACCTTTATATCCTAAAAAATGGAAAGATCAGTTATGAAGGCCATTTAAACTTTCTATAAGCTTCTAAATGATCCATTCATTGAGTATAATAAGTAGATACATCACAGGCTAAACTGGTGTTTACAATTTATGTGTAAACATGATTTTATAATAGACTGCTATTTATCAAGCAAGTAATAGCAATATTCAAAAGTGATCTTTGTTAGCATTGAAATATAACCTTAATTTTCTTCTTTCAGGTTCACTTGTTTTTGCAGTTACTGTGACAGATGCAGATGCTGGCTCTAATGCTCAACTTCATTATTCACTGATGGGCCGAAATTCTGAAAAGTTTCAAATTGATCCAGTACGTGGAGCCATTACTGCAGCTGAAAAACTTTCAGGAGGTTCAGAAGTAACTTTTGCAGTTCATGTAAAAGATGGAGGAATGTATCCCAAATCTGACAGCACAACTGTTACTGTGAGATTTGTCACAGACCAAGATTTTCCATACATTAAGCCAGGGCAAACCCATTTCATGTTCCCCGAAAACCAGGCTGTCAATACACTGGTCACTACATTTTCTGGATCTTCAACTAGAGCAGCACCTTTGTCGTATTTCATAGCCAGTGGTAATCTTGATAGTGCATTTCATATTGACCAGCAGACTGGAGAGCTTTCCATTAAAAAACCTTTGGACTTTGAAAATATACAGAAATATATCCTTTGGATTGAAGCCAGAGATCAGGGTTTCCCACCATTTTCTTCTTATGAAAAAGTAGAAATAACAATAGTAGATGTAAATGACAATTATCCAGTATTCAAACAAGAATCATTTAGTGCAACAATCCTGGAAAATTTGCATCCACAGAGAGTTATTTTTGTTGTAGCTGTAGACACAGATAGTGGTCTTAATGGACAATTAGAGTATACAATCACAGATGGAAACCATGGAAACAGTTTTACTATTAACAAAGCCACTGGAGAAATTAAGAGCAATGGACCTCTCGATCGAGAAAAAGAAGCCCAGTATTTGTTGATAGTTAAAGCTACTGACAAAGGCTCTCCTCCTAAATCTGCCACAGTCAAAGTTATTATTCATGTATTGGATGTGAATGATAATGCACCCAAATTTTCCAAAATTTTCAGTGCTCAGATACCTGAAAATGCACCCCTGGGATCCACAGTGACTTGTGTCACCACCTCAGATGAAGATACTGGATCAAATGCAGTGAGCCGGTATTCCTTAGCAGACACAAGCCTACCCTTCTCAATCAATTCAGACACTGGGGATATTACTGTAAGCCGACCTCTTAACAGAGAAGATACAGAGCGCTATATTGTGAGAGTTTCAGCTCATGATTCTGGATGGACAGTTAGCACAGATGTTTCAATATTTGTAACGGACGTTAATGATAACTCTCCTCGTTTTAGTCGACCATCATATTACCTTGATTACCCTGAGCTTACTGCAATTGGATCAAAGGTCACTCAAGTCTCAGCTACTGATCCTGATACAGGTTCTAATGGTCAGATATTTTACTTTATAAGATCACAGTCAGAATATTTTAGAATAAATTCATCCACTGGTGAAATTTTCACTAAGCAGTACATCAAATATCAAAATTTAACTGGCGTAAGCAATGTAAACATCAACCGGCACAGTTTTATTGTTACAGCTTCTGACCGTGGTGTTATACCTCTTCTGAGTGAGGCAACTGTGATTGTCAACATTGTGGACAGCAATGATAATCCACCAAAGTTTCAAACTGTTGCCTACTTTACACCTGTAACAAAGAGTGTGAGGCCTGGAACGAAGTTAATAAGAGTTGTTGCTTCTGATGACAAAGACTTTGGTGTCAATTCTGAAATTGAATATTTTATAACAAAGGGTAACAGTTCAAACAAGATTCATTTAGACAGACACAGTGGTTGGGTAAGTGTTTCTTCTTCACTTATGACTGACGTTAATAAACTTTACCTAGCAGAGATAACTGCAAAAGATAAAGGCAACCCACCACTCTCTGCACAAGCAACCCTCCGGATTATTGTTACTGAAGAGAACCACCATACTCCAGAATTCTCCCAAAGTCACATCACCATGAGCATACCAGAAAGCCTTACAGTTGGAACAGTAATAAGAACTGTTTCCGCAAGAGACAAAGACAGAGACATGAACGGGTTTGTTAAGTACAATATTACTTCTGGGAATGACATGGGCCTTTTCGCAATAAACAGTTCTTCAGGTGCCTTAATTTTAGCTAAAATGCTAGATTTTGAAGATCAGGAAATTCATGAACTGAGGATCAGTGCAACAGATAATGGCTGGATTCCAAACACAGGTTTCATCACTATTACCATTCATGTTACAGATGTGAATGATAATTCACCTCTCTTTAACCCTGATGAGTACTTTCCTGTTGTAATGGAAAACGCCCCAAGTGGCACCACTGTTGTAAAAATGAATGCTACTGATAAAGATTCGGGCACAAATGCCATGACTGCGTACACGATTCAGTCTTCAGATAGTGATTTATTTGTAATAGATCCAAATACTGGAATTATTACCACTCAGGGTTTCCTTGACTATGAAGCAAGGCAAAGCTATCATTTAACTGTAAAAGCTTTCAATGTCCCAAATGAAGAGCGGTGCAGTTTTGCCAATGTAAACATCCAGTTGAAAGGTGCTAATGAATATGTTCCCAGATTTGTATCAAAGCAATATTATTTTGAGGTTTCAGAGGCTGCACCCCTCGGAACAATTATTGGAGAAGTTTTTGCAAGTGACAGAGATCTTGGAGTGGATGGAGAAGTCCACTACTTAATATTTGGGAAAAGCAGAATGAAAGGTTTCAGCATCAATAAAAAGACTGGACAAGTTTATGTGTCTGGACATCTTGATCGTGAAAAAGAAGAAAAGATCTCTTTAAGGGTACTAGCCAAGAACACTGGGAGCATTAAGGGCACGGATATTGATGAGGTCATTGTTAATATCACAGTCCTAGATGCTAATGACCCACCTGTTTTCAACTCTGACTTATACAATGTCAAAATCAGTGAAGGTTTTTCCCCTGGCACTCATGTAATCTTTGTCAATGCTTTTGACTCTGACTCTGTACCCAATTGGAGTAGGTTTTCTTATTTTCTGGGCTCAGGAAATGAAAACAATGCCTTCACAATTAATCCTCAGACAGGGCAGGTCTCAGTTGCCTCAGAGCTGGATAGAGAGTCTACCCCTGTTTACAATTTGTCTGTTTTAGCAGTAGATTCTGGATCACCACCTGCAACTGGAAGTGCCAGCCTCATAGTGACATTAGAGGACGTCAACGACAACGGACCTACGCTAATCAGTACAGTTGCAGAGGTTTCTGAAAATGAACGGGCAGGAACGATTGTAGCAACTCTAAACTCCACAGATCGTGATCTACCTCCAAACCAAGGGCCCTTTACCTATAACTTACTTAGCACAGAGCCTACTTCCAATTATTTTAGCCTCAGCCCCAATGGAGTTCTGTCTACTTCCAGAGAGATTGACAGAGAAACAATAAGTGATTTCTATTTGTCTGTAATGATCAGAGACTCTGGTGTCCCACAAATGTCTTCTACCGGAACCATCCATGTTAAGATCAATGACAAAAATGACAACCCCTCTGAGACTAGATCAGTTGAAGTCTTTGTTTATTATTTTGGAAATGTATTTCCTGGTGGAATTCTAGGCACTGTCAAACCTCAAGATCCAGATGTACTGGACACTTTCCGTTGTTCTCTTGCTTCAGGAGTCACAAGTTTGTTTAGTATAGCAGCTGACACTTGCGATTTAAATTCTCAGTCAAGGTCTTCTGAAGGAACATTTGATTTAACAGTCCACAGTAATGATGGTCTCCACGGAACAGTTACAAGCAATGTTCGGGTGTTTTTTATTGGATTTAGTAATGTCACTATTGACAACAGTATCCTTCTCCATCTACAAGTAGAGAGTGTCACTAGCTTGCTAACCCATCATTACCTTAGGTTTTTGCGAATTGCTAACTCACAGCTTGCTGGATTGGGGACTGGTGTTCAGCTATATGGGGCATTTGAACACAGCAACAAAACTTTGCTTATGGCTGCCATTAAACGCAGTTATAACCAGTATGTTAACCCCAGTGGAGTAGCTACATTCTTTGAAAGCATAAAAGACATTCTCCAAAGACAGAGTGGTGTGCACATTAATTCGGTTGACTTTGACCCTTGCATACATAATCCTTGTCATAATGGTGGAAGCTGCAAGAAGTATCTGAGTGTCGGCCATAGTCCAATAAGAGAAGAAAGCATGCCAGTAATCGTTGTGTCTAATGAGCCAATGCCACCGTATATCTGCAACTGCATGCCTGGATATACTGGAACCTTGTGTGAAGCCGACATCGATGAATGCCTTCCACTTCCATGTCACAATGGTGGAACTTGTCATAATTTGGTTGGTGGATTTTCCTGCAGTTGCCCAGATGGATTCACAGGAATGGCATGTGAAAGGGATATCAATGAATGCCTGTCAAACCCCTGTAAGAATGGTGCACATTGCCAGAACTTTCCGGGAGGTTTCAATTGTGTGTGCAAAAATGGATATACAGGTATGCTAATTTGTGGTGTTAGTGTACTGTATGTGTATTTTTTATATGTGTCTGTGTGTACTGTAGTATATATGCAAACATACAAACTATACGTATATGCCAGGTAGACAATACCAGCACTTTCAGAAGTACTAGCCAAAAATAAGCTACTTCCAAAATTGAAAAAATTAATAATATAATCAAAATGCTATAAACAGATAACATAAAGAAACAACACCTTAACAAAGCATTTATTTTTATTCTGGTGTAGTTTGGGATGAGGATGTGAAGTATTTTATGTAGTGTCAGAAGGAAAAAAAGAACTATGTATACTTGTAAACATGTACAGATAGTTTTCTTATGCATTTCCTTTTGATTATTGCCAATCTGCCATTTTTCTGCCCAAGAGGATCTATCCAACAACCAATTTTTGAACCCTGTTAAACTAATCCGGTGTTTGAGAGAAGGCTGGATCATGTTGTGGCAGCACTGGATACGTTGCAGGATCCAGTCCTCAGTGAGGTACCAGTCCAGTCCACTCACACACACACCCACATGGCCAGTTTCAAATTTTCAATCAACCTAACAGACAAGCTTTTGGACTGTGGGAGGAAAACAGGGAAATCAGTGAAGAACCCACACAGAAAAGGGAAGAACATGAAAACTATATAAGGACAGGAAAGAGATTCAAGCCCAAAATGATAAATCTTTGATTCAGCAGAGTTAATACTGTACCCCTAAAACTCCAATCCGATATGAAATGTTTAAATCTTACTAAAGCCCAGCTAACCTAGCCTTGAAAAGTTGTATTGAATAGCTTAGCTCAGCATGTACCATTTACATAGATACACATGATGAATATATTTCAAGGGCAATCTTTTTTTGCATTTTGCTCAACTTAAAGTTTCTAACACAGGATATGTTATCTCAAAAAATCATTAGGTTGTTACGATATTCATGCCATTAGAACTTTGTAAAAACATTGGTTTTTGGTTAATGTTTTTGGAAAGTCTCAATGTGTTAAAAAATACTTTCTGTCTTACAGTAGTTTGTATGCCCTACCAGTGAACCTCCCCATTTCCTGTTTTACCTGCTGTGCCTTGCTGAAGGAATTCACCTTCATTAAGTTATTTGCTTTAGGTTGTTCAAATCATAGCCCTAATGTTGTAAAAATAAACGCTCTTATAGCATGTCTCACATTTCATCTATTTGTGTAGTACAGTGTCTGAGTGTCGTTTACAGTGTTCTGTCCAACAATACTGTATGAACTGTTTTCATCATGTACTTGTAATTTTATTTTGTTGTCTAGATATCTTCAACAATGTAAAGTGTTTTCATAGTTGCTGGAGAATCAGAATTCAGTTTGTTTCTCATTCACACAATTAACCAAATTATCTGTATGTGCACTTATCGGAGCAGCTTCAGGCATAAAGCTCGATCCATTCCTGTACAGAATGCCAGACCTATCGCAGGGCACAGTAGACCCCGCATACACTTTTACTGAATCAGTTTAACATCACAGTTTAATGTAATTTGCATTGCATTGCGATGTCAACAGAAACCAGAGCACCTGAGGAAAGTACAAGGGTACACTAGAAGAACTTTCATGCACATGACCAAAGTGGGAATTAGCTAAATTTAAAATTCATTGACCCTATATAAATTTTACATACTGTATATTTAAATGGCACCCTGCCTGTCAAAGAATTTTGAGACATCAGGCTGATCATCTTTGACTTCATTTGTAGATAATGAGAAATTAATCTCTTTGTACTCTTCTGGGTTAAAACTGTTATCTCCAAATTAAGCAATTTCAATCTGAATAAATGAAAGATGTTCAATTTGAGATTTTGCCTTTAGGGTCATTGATGAAGTCAAGGTTGATGAGTCTGTCTCATTACAGTTTTTTTTGTTGTTGTGTTAATTATCTTAAGTTTATATTCTGATTCAGCAGTGACTAAAGGGTTTGTTTTGTTGAGTGTTATTGTCAATTTGTTTAAGCATTGCTCCAATAATAATTTGAAAATCATCATGCAATCAATGATTTACACTACCCTAAAATCGATAGCATATATATTTTCAAAATGGATGCCAGTTCACAGTCCATTAATAATTTAAATTGGCATAATTCCTTCACAGACATAGTTGCTATATATTATGAGTTAAGCACAATCATTAATTTTAATCAGTGCTGTTTTGTGAATCTAGGAAAAACGTGTGACTCTGCCATCAATTACTGTGAATGTAATCCTTGTTTTAATGGGGGATCCTGTCAGAATGGAGTGGATGGCTATTACTGCCATTGTCCATTTGGTAAGTGACCACACTTAAATGCCAGGAAGATGAGTACCTTGGTGCCATCCAGATAGTTTTTACCTGTTTAGTTTTTGCCTATTAGATAGGAAAAACCTGGAAATGTTTTATCAGAAATAATATAATGCAAATTAGATTTCATTATAATGGAACATTGCTTAAATATCATTTCCTCGTTTTCATGTGTTTTAACTAGGGATATCAAAAGTGTAGTGTCTTTTATTTATTTTTCCATGTTCCTATATGATTTATCATTAATGTTTTACTTTTTGACTGTGTCCTGTCTATTCATGTTATTGATCATATGTAGTTGTCTACTTTACGTTGGTAGTATTTTCTAAAGTTTTTGTTCAGTCCTATTAAAGAGGGCTTCATGGGATTTAAGGAACTACTGCAGTTTATATTGCTGCCACCAAACATTTTCCCCGTCTTTTGAGATGATACAGTCTTTTTTCATCATTTAACAGAGAGATTCCATAACTTTTCTTTAGTACTAGGGTGTTGTACCATGTTAGCCATTATGAATGTAGAGAAGAGCCAAGCAAAATGACACCTTTTATTGGCTAACTAAAAAGATTACAATATGCAAGCTTTCGAGGCAACTCAGGCCCCTTCTTCAGGCAAGATTGATCACTGTAATTTAAATATTTCTTCATGAAAGTTGTATTTCATCATAAATGCCTTTTAAAGCACCATTTTATTTCCCAAAATTAATATTTTCATTAAGAAAATTTACATTAAAGACTCGGTTATGAAGGCCTACGTAGTATACACCATAGCCTTTTCCACTGTACTGTGACGTCATTTCTGTTGCTGCAGTCTTTTATATACTCATAGAGCCATGAAATTTGCCTCAAAAAATCATCAACACACTGTAATTCCTTTTTATTCCTCCTAACAATACATTACATCTTGCCATGTAATTGAAAAGTAGCTATTCTGTCAGTATTCTAGTAAAATGAAAAATGCATTAACACCAATAAATCTATTAGACTTCAATAGAAATAAAGTGTTGTATTTACATGGTTTGTGACCCATGTTTGCTGTGCTTAGGTGTCTTTGGCAAGCATTGTGAGCTGAACAGCTACGGTTTTGAAGAGTTATCGTATATGGAGTTCCCAAGTTTGGATCCAAATAACAATTACATCTACATCAAGTTTGCAACTATTAAGAGTAATGCCCTCTTACTGTATAACTATGATAATCAGACGGGAGATAAAGCTGAATTTCTGGCTTTGGAAACATATGAAGGAAGAATGAGATTCTCATTTAACCTTGGAAGTGGAACGTACAAATTAATGGCTATGAAGAAGGTTTCTGATGGGCAGTTTCACACTGTCATTGCTCGGAGAACAGGAATGGTGAGTACTTGAACACCTAGTTCATTGTCTGTCTTATTCAATATTATATGAAAATTCATAGTTCTACATTCTGGATTCTGTAATGCATGTGTTACAGCAATTTGCTTAACTACAAAGTCCAGAGTTCATGTACTGTATGTCTGGCTTTATGAACCAAAACAGTATCTGCTAAGCAACCAGCCTGTTTTAGTCTGTGGATTCTGGCAGGTCAGTGTGGCTTTCGAACTTGTGACACATTTTACATTTCTGGTCTTTTTCAAATTGAATAAAACACTACTGTACTTTATTTAGTACAAAGTTTTTCTTCAGTCATTTTTGTATGATCAGGGAAAAAATCCACAAAAATGTCAGAACTATATTATGTAGGCCCCTTTACATTACTTGAAGTCTGTCATTTCCTTCAGCGTACTGGGATTTGGTAGGAAACTGGTAAAATCATTAAATTGTCAGTATTGCGATAGTGCAGAGTGACAGGATGGAAAGGTACCCAGTTTGCTTTGATAAATGTAATTCCATATTCACATTTTAGGAATATTTCGTAATAAGAAGGAAATTAACATGTTCTGTCACCTAAAAAAATAAAATAAAATAAAAAAGAAGCATCATGTTCATACTCCCACTGGTAATATAAAATAAATCTAGCATAAGTGTTTGGAGAGAGATGACGCATTGCTGAAACATACTTGCAGAGGCCAATATTAATGTTAATAATAAACAGAAAATTAAATAAATAAATAAAAATATATGCCTAGCTTCATTTCAGTGAGGTCAGGGTTGATATTTGCAAAACCCATAATACTGAATGTAATAAGAAAAGGTTGGTTCTTTTGTTTTATGTAGCTTACTGATTCATCTGTCCACTGTCTAATTGTATGCAATGTTTAAAGCGAATTTGCTTGTTTGATTACTTTATTATTTTGAAAAGTATTATGAGTTATCAAGTGTTATTTCCACCATAAGAACAGCATGGAGTAAAGAAGTATTACAGTTCAAATAGGTTAACAGGTTAACATTACTATAAAACAGAAACAAAACACTGACGTGCTTGTTTGTGGTTCTGATTGGTTCTTTACTGCACAGTTGATATTAGACTCAAGACTCAGTCATTTTCTTACAAAACAAAAAGTTCCATATTTCAAGTCACACATAAAATAAGAAAAGTTTTGACAAGAACAGGCAATTCAGCTCAGCATAGCTTTTCATAGTCAAGATCTAAAAGTCCATGAACTACTACTCTGCTTGCTAACTTAGTCTAAGCATCTAATATCATGTGTCACTGCATCCTTGGAGATTTTAAACATTCCTTTTGTCACATGAAATTCCTGAACTCACCCATTCCATTTCTAGGTTACAGGGTGCCAGCCTGTATTGCGTTCAAAGCAAAAAATAGCCCTGGATGTCGTACCAGTCCTTTGTAGATGCCGCTTATGCACAAAAATATGCAAACACTATGCAGACATTAGCCAGGTGTAGGATGCAGTGACAGGACATTGGATTCATAAGGCAGTAGTTTTGACCTCACTTCTGTCATGTAATCTTTTAATCGTAATTTGTTTAAACTGATAATATTTATCTCATTTATATCAAAAATAAAAACAGCCACATGGCTTAAGATGGTAGGAGAAAACTATGTTTACTGGAATAAAAAAACTCAGTATCAATAAAGCTTATAAATGTGGGCTGAAAGTCTTTTAAGAATCGATAGCATGAACATTTATGAAAATCAAATAGCCACCTGAAAACTATTTTCTATTGAAAATGACCCTTTCATTTTCCTACCTAAATGACACTCATTGTCATTGATTTGAGATAATACATCTGGTTACCTTATTTGTGCTACATGTGTTAGAAGTCGACCTAGTGCCATGCTTTTTTTATTGAAACATGCATTTTCATTGCGCGTGCCCAGGCTGATTGAGATTTGTTGATACCTGTTAAATGCTCAGCACTCACAGCCTTTCAGATCCCTTGTACAAGCCATTTTTTGTTATTATTTTTATACAGTAAACTATAAAACAGTTCTTTCAATTAGTCTTACAGTTTTATCTAGTTCTGCTGAAACAGCTTTCTTCTTCAAGGGGCAATCACAAAGCATGGAGTTGCAACTTCACATCACTTGGACCTTAGGTCAAACCATGGCTGTTCCTATGTTGATATGGGTTACTCTCAAAGATCAAAGAGGTCTTGTTATGTTAATTTACAACTCAAAAGCTGACCCTGAAAAAAGTGTGTATGTCAGGGCATCCTTTGTGCCTATTGTAGTTATGTGCTGCTATGTGGATGTTTCTGCTGAGTACAGGATAAAAATGGGGTATAGAAAGGATGAATAGGATGTGCTGATAGATGCGCATGTACTGTACGTTATGTTAGCAAACGTCTTGTTGAAATATTACCATGATGTACTTATATTTAATACCAGAATATACAAATATACAAAGATATACTGCATGATAGCTGTGTAACAAGTCTATAGCCATCCTGACAAGTGTGTGGACACAAGGTCTTATAAAGGAACTTGTGTAACTGTGCTGTTACATTAAGAGTGCAGAGAGTTGAGAGACTGCCTGGGAGATGGGTTGATTTAAGGTAGTGCTGGCACACCAGCAGCTACTGGAGGGAGCTCTCTCCTGGTGACAGTGGTATAGTTATAGAAATCAAAACTCCATCCCATCACTTTTAAGGGATTCTGAGATTAAGCTATAATTTAGCTCAGGGAAAGATATAAAGCCAGCCCAAATTCAGAGGGTGATGAAGTGTAAAATCAGGGGAGAGCTAATGGTAAGTACTCAGCTAGGGGGAAGATGTGAAAACAAGGCATTGAAAACTGATAGAAAGAAAGAAAGAAAGAAAGAAAGAAAGAAAGAAAGAAAGAAAGAAAGTCAAGGGTGGGAAATGCAGAGAATTTGATTGTGGTTCTTTTTCTTTGTTACTTCTGCATTTCTCCCTGTGTTCATCTCTCCTTGTGTGTAATGTAATAATGTAAGGGAATAAACACACATTGCTTTGGCCTCAGTGGCTTTATTCAAGGTTCAGGCACTCAATGAGAGTGCATCTTTCATTTCAATTTTATTACTACATGAATGTTCAAGGAATGCTTTGAAAGTATAAAATTAATTAATCAATCAATAGTTATTCATTATTAAACTAATTTCCCACCCTGCTAAAAATTGCAGGATTTCTCTCTTTTTTCAAAATATAAGCATTTTATGAACTGTTATTACTTCAGTCCCAGAAAGATTAGGTACCAGTCAGGAACCAAACACCTACAACTAACACTATTTCATATACTGCCATTTTTGAATGAACATTAAGTGTAACATTTCCTCTTTTTAACATTTTGGAAGAAAACAGAGAACCTACATCAAAAAGACAGAGAGCACACAAATTCAATACAGATTGTCTCAGAGACAGCATTGAAACCCACCTCTGTGTTGCTCGCTGCTACACGACAGTACCAATCGTCTTTTACTAAAACATCTGCTTGCTAGTGATCCCACAAGAACAAGGTAATTTGAATCCCAGTCAACAGTTTAAAAGACATTGTTACTGCTGCAGTGCCTGCTGTTTGAGTGGCCTTTGTAAAGAAAACAATTAAGGTAGAAAAATCTTAGAAAGAGAATTCATTCCTTAAAAACAGAAGAAATTGAGTAAGTTCTGTGGCAACAATAGACAATCAATTTTCTTTATTTGATCATTCAGTCATAGTGGGATGACTCCCAGCATTCTACAGTTCTTACAAAAAGATAATCAAATGCCTTTGCCTTTTTATGACTGCATAGAATGAAAGCAAAAACAAAGCAAGAACCAAAACAAAAGCATTAATTAAATGCAGGAATCAGGCTTTGAATAAATGATGGTGGGAAAAAATCCAGTGCTCTCAGCTTTTAGCGATCACTTTCATTTTTTGGTATAGCATTTATTTCCTGCCTGATGGGATGTTATCCAGGATGAAAAGTTCACAGGACAGTTTGACAACCATGACAAGTCCCCAGAAATTGTCTTGAGCACTCTGAGACAATGTTTTCCAAGAATAGTACATCATGCTGCCTGAAGACAATTAAACACTGGAAGATTCTGGCAGAAGGATGTCCCATTAATTGAATTTGCTTTGGTGTTTTTACATTTTTCGATCAATAATGATAGATTTAAAAAAAAAACTCAAACAATTACATAATAGAAAGAAGTTTATCCCGATGATAAACTGGTGGAATAATGCATGCTAGGGCAATAGTAACTGGTCTTCCCTGACAGCTCCAAAAACATGGGGTCAAATGCTTTCTATTTGTATTCAAGTTTCACATCCCCAAAATTCTTTGTGTTATTTAGTAACTTTGAAATCAGCGTAATATGAATGTGTGTGAGTGTATTAATGATGTACAGGATTCTGGATTGCACTGCTTATATCAACTGTCTCTCAGCATGCTAGCTTAGTAAAGAAGGCATGGATTCTGCCAGTTTAGGCACTGACATTCACATACAGAACAACAGATTTACAGCATAGTTAAACTGAGCCGGCATCATGCAGGTGCAGAAGTAGGCTCTGCTACCTCAGAGCTGCACAGTTTGCATCCGTTTCTTCAGGTAAATGGGTTTACTTCTGCAACTTAAAAAACATTTTTTATTAGATCAACAGGCAGCTTTTAAATGAAAAGTGCACTGTGTTAGACTGGTTTCTTATTCAAAGTTAAGCATTGACCTTGTCCCTGATGCTTTTTTTGCTATACTTCTGCTCTCATCACTTTTATGTTAAAAATATGAATTCAGGGAACAAAATGTTAAATTTTTACCCATGTAACTCTTCTTTATTCATCTGATTAATGATTGTCTTGCATATTTGTCTGCTGGTTAGGGTTGCACAACCCTTGCAATGTGTGTTTTCATTTAATCCAGAGCTTTATTTATTAATCTAAATTAGCAAAATGATGTCAATTTAAGCACACACATCAGTGCTGTCAGTCTTAAGCAGTCTTTAAATATCAAATCTCAAATTGAATATCATAATAATACATCATGCTTGTGTAATTTGTAGATATTTATTATATTGTGTGAGTGCCATGGAGTATTGACAGGCATCCTGGCTGAACAATGGCATGTCCTCTTGCCAAGGTGGAAGGTGCCAGGGTAGAGGCGAGCAGAAGCCAGAGGCCTAGAGCAGTTCCATCCCCAATATGTTAGGTGGCAGTGGTCCCAGCTGGGACATCCATAGGGTTTCATGGGAAGTGGATTCCAGAAGTGCAACCTTGTCAAGGTCCCTGGGTGCAGCAAGGGGCCACTGTTGGGGGAAGATTACTCTAGTTCCCAAAAAACCCGGAACTGCTCCCCACAAGTCATGCAGGTTCACTGGAAGCTATTTTATGCCGGTCCAGGAAATAAAGAGCCCTCTGCCTTATCTCGAAGAGTCAAAGTCGGGAGGGAGCGGGCAACTCTCAAATGGAGGTGGAAGGAGAGAAAAGAGTAACTGCTTTGTGTGATTATTAGTTGTGCTATATTGTGAAAAGTGCTTGGTGAATTGAAAATCCATTATTTGAATCTATGATTGTGTTGGGCATTATTTGGTCTGTGGTTTGGGGCTTTGTGGCACCACTTACTGGTAAGAAATGTTAAATAGCTTGAAAATGTACACATCCTTCTCACAGTTCCGAAGAAATCAGGTGAATAGTAGTACATTTTTCAATATGTGACATTGAGAAGCTTCAAGTAAAGTTCTGCGTGAATTGGCCTTGATGATCAGGATATAACAACTCAGGGGAGCAGCATTACTTGGTTGAGTGCAAATAACCTGGGACTTTACAAAGGAAATCATATATAATATAGACATATCCAGTAAACTGTAAATGAGCCAATAGATTAAAAGCAGTAGCCAAAGGCATAATGAACAGTCGACGGGTGGAAAGAAAGAAACATAAGTGACAGAAGGTGACCAAAGATAATGAGAGAGTGTTTTTTTTCATAGGTGCTCTTGCATTTAAGACACTAAAAAACTGCAGTGGCACAACACAGAAAAACACATTCTCGCACATATGTACCTCATCCATAGTAATTGAACACAGTATTTCTAAACTCTCTCCAGCTGGCAGTTTGCCACTGCCATAGGTTTCAGCACATTACTCAGGGCAATTTTGGGTCAACGAAAGGTCTAAACAGGAAGGAAAATGCCTGTGCCGCATATTGTACAGTTTTTCGATTGAGCTACTCATACTTGGCCTTTAGTTTCCTCTTGATGTGTGCATTCAGCTTGCTTTGACTTATTTTCAGAAATAGTTTTGAAGTCTAGTAACTCTTGCTGTTTGATTGCATGAGCTAACTTCTAATCTCCTGTGAGTAGGGATCCCTATGGGACTGAGGAAAATAGTGGTGGACAGAACCAGCTACTGCTGCGGAAATCTCATCATTAGACGGTGCACAGATCAAAGGCTCGGTGGGGTGTTAGGATGAAAAGGAAAGGGGATTTGGAGTATTGTTCACCAGGTGAAAAATTAACTTTTTGACTTTCCCTAATAATTTTAAAGTGCTGTTTCCTTCTGGTTGATCTCTTGCACTTTGTTTCTGCTGAGAGCGGAGATAAATGTGCTGCCTCAGTTTGATAGAATGGTGCTTATTACAAAATGCATCTTTTATGCTTTTTGGTTCTGTAGCTGTTTTTCATTATGTAGGTAAGCAACAAGAAGGGCTAGGAGTATGACCTATGGGTGGCTGGTTTGGGATTTTTTTGTGAGAAGAGAACTGCAAAGGAACTGTGCATTAAGTCCTTTAAGAAAAATAAAGGAAGCTTGTGTCTTGCTTTGTCGTGCTTAAATGAATCTTTACATTGAAGAGCAATTTCTAATTACAAGTTGAATATATAGTGCAACATCACATGAGGCATTTACATTTGAGATAACTCAACGTTCATCCCCATATGAAACTTATAAACATGCTGTAATCCTGAATGTAGTCAAGTATTTTATAGGCTTAAAGGGTCATTATTGTCCAGTTCATAGAGTATAGTAAAATTTTACCTGTGCGTGCTAATCAACCTGCAGCACATCACCACTCTCCAGTACCATGATTAGTGAGTATAGCAACCTTACCTTGAAGCTTCTCTCTTCTTTGCTTTAAGTATGGTTAAGAGCAGTGGGAGATGTTAGGTGCTCTTGAATCCATGATAATGTCAGAAGGCCAAAGAAATGGCAATAAGTTGTATTTTATTACAAACAGACAGGGTAGATTAAAGCAGAGTAGATAAGTGGATTAAGAAAAAGTACCAATAATTACAGAAAACCACATATTCTGTGCTTACACAGGGTTTATCTACATAGATTATGTACTACAAGGGGTAGCTAAGCCACCTTTCACTATAGTTCTCTCATATTCTCCCTTTTCTCATTTCTCTTTCTTCTTTTCTTCATGCCACTTGTATCCTTATTCTTTCACTTCCCAACATGAAGATCAGTACATGCCTTTTGCAAAGAAGCTTTTAAGCTGCAGCCCAAAACACTTCCAAGGTCATTCCTAACACCTAGGACTCCTGGAGCCAACCAGCTGAACATTTCTCTGTAGTCCTGAACACCAGCTCACACTTAAAGGATTAGTAAACCCACAAGAAGTTTGTCAATCATAACTGGCCTCCCTGCTGCAAAACATCAGACTAGGGGGACACACTACATTGACATACTAGTTCTCTACCACTGCAATAATTTCTTCAGAACATTCTCTATAATGGCATGGCTTACTGCCATGATATGCATGGTACTGGTACAATGACAACAAAGGCTTCCTAATTCTATATTACTATTAAGGCAATGGGTGGCACAGTGCCACCACTGCTCCCATGCAAGAAGAAGGAGTTGATAAATTGGCCATAATGTGCATGTGGTTAACCTATGGTGGACTGGCACACTTTCTGGGGTTGTTTTGTTCCTACCTTGTGACCAATGTTTACTGAGCTAGACTACAGCTGCTTCATGACCATGCCCATAGGCAGGGTAAGAATATGTATGGATGGAGGATTGGATGCTAAGACAATTTAGGGTCATGCTTAACATGTTCTAATCTAAAATCTCTTCACTGTGTAGACAATCACAAGTCATTTTATATTTTAAGTCACAATTAAAGTAAACTGTTAAAATGTAAGTAAAACATGCAGCAGTAAGAGATAACAGGAGGAATTGCCTGACAAGTTCTAAAACAGCAGGATATTATACAAAGGGGATGTGGAAATCAAATACAGTTTCAGTGTGAAATTACACAAAGGAGGAACACGATGCAATTTAAAGTAGAAGAGAAAATAATGCATTTTAGGTAGATCTTTCTCATCAATCAATCCAAAGTAATGTACAGGATGGTTACTGTCACAACATACAGCAGGGGGGCTATTGCAGCTTGTTAATTAAGGGACAGAAATTAAAAAGCAAAACAGAAACAGATGGTTTTGTAGTACTGACTTAAACATTTACACAGTTGGAGGTTTCACTCTTGGTGGAATTTGCTAATCGGTTTCTTTTCTCGCCTTTTTTACTCATGTTTTACAGCCATTCTTTCCATTTTTTTTAATTGTGACATCATTATTACTTCACCGCAGTGTTTATCAGATCACACTGCTATGTGTGCATGTTACAAAACATGAGATCTAGCACTCATTTGCAATTGTTGCACTAATACTAGCTTGTATCATTTCAGAATTATTTTCCAAGATTGTCAAGGTATTACACTTAAAATGTCAGCCTTTTGTTGAATTTGTGAGCTGTTTCCTTTTGTTAGAGCTGGTGTAGATTTAGTTGGCAAGTGATTCTTTTAATATTTGCTTTTGATATGTGGTTTTTGAAGGCACCTTTGAGCAAGTTTGTGCTTGAAGTTGCTCAGACTTCACACATATATTATATATATATATATATATATATATATATAATTATGTGATATCATCTACTGTTACATTCTACTCCATACTAATATTTTTATTTTAATATTGTATTGAGGATTACGTGTGTTCTGTCCTGTGTATTGTATTGTATTGACCCCCATCTTTTTGACACCCACTGCATGCCCAACCTACCTGGAAAGGAGTCTCTCTTTGAACTGCCTTTCTCAATGTTTCTTCCATTTTTTCCCCTACTTGTCTTTTTACTAAGTCAAGGCTGGGGGGCTGTCAAGAGGCAGGGCCTGTTAAAGCCCATTGCGGCACTTATTGTGTGATTTTGGGCTATACAATAAATTGTATTGTATTATATTGTATGTAGTTGGCCTTGCAATTTTTAAGACCTGCAGGTTAGATTCAACTCTTTAAATTTGTCTGATAAAAAAGTGTGTTTGGGTGCTTGATTAAATGTCCCCTGTGATTGATTTACATTTCATACCGGCTTGACTCCTGCCTTGCTGCTAATGTTTCAAGAATATGTACTGCAACCCTGAATTGTATTAAAATGGTGGGAAAATGGATGAATGAATGAATGAATGAGTAATTTTACACATTTTGCCAGCACTTGCAAAATTAGAAGGCCTTGCTTCTGGCAGTTTTTGTAACTGATAAGGTAATACAACTAATGGTAGCATAGCATCCTTTTGTTTCATATGGGTAAATGTTGTTTAACGTCTGTTTTCTTTCAATCACAGCTACTCACAATATAGAATTTTGCAATACAGTACGCATTGGCTATAATATACGAGAACCTGATTTAATTTATGTCCTTACTGAACTTTGAAGAGAGGTTGTACCCCTGTGTTTTGCAGCTGTTTCAGGTTTCTTCCTGCAGTAACTCAGATGTATCAAGCAGATGTCTTCTGCATTTTGCATCCTGGGACCCATACTCTAAATGTTCCAGATAAATGCTTACTGGTATAGAGCCCCTAATTACATAAGCAGACATATAAATCTTCAGCATCCCACCTTGAACATAAAGAATAATTATCAGTTGGATTATGCACCCATTATTTTTTTGCATTCATCCAGTATATGCTAATATGTAAATGTTTCTTTTTCTGTTATTCCCACAGTTTTCCTTGTAGACTTATTTACTAAAATAACCATACCTGTACTTTTGATAAAGCTATTAAGGCCTGCATTTGCATACCATCTTGATAGAAACTTGCTATTGAAAAGTGACCCAAAACCACTTCATTATTTGAGACTTAATTGAATAAAACATTGCTTTTCAGATACAAAAGGTCATTTTGCACCAAAAACTAAAAAATATTCCAAATTGAAAGTTAAATTCCTAACAAAACTGAGCTGTGTTTTTTTTTTCTAGGCTGCATCCCTGACTGTAGATTCCTGTACTGAAGACCAGGAACCTGGATACTGTGCTGTTAGTAATGTGGCTGTTCATAAAGACTGGTAAGAACCTCTGTCAGTTAATGTAACATTCAGAGTTGAATTCAATTACTTACATACACATTTGGACAAATTATTGTAATTTTAGTAAAGTTATTACTTTTTCATCAACTGTCAACAGTAGCCATTACGGTTTGCTTTTTAAATTGTGTAAATTTCAAATATATTAAAGCAGTAATTAATGTATTGTTAGCAGTAATCATAGTAAAAACATTTGGAACTGGATGGCAGGTTATATATTAGCATTAACATTTGGAATTCAATAATATGACAGAGTAAATCCAATCACAATTTGTTGTAGCTGAACATATAATGCAATTGGCTATTGCAAAACTGCGCGTACTGTATCTGATTAGTCAGTGTGCAGAAGAGCAGTCAGTGGTTAACAAAAGAAATGAGTCCTAATGGAGTTATTGAGGATTTGATGGATGGAGATTAACATTGTAAGATAGAGTTCAGAAGATTGACAGTCAAGGAAATGAAGCTGTTCTCTATCCTGCTGGTGTGACAGCAGAGGCTCCTACACCATTTCCTAAATGGAAAAAGAGTCAGGCTGTGTATGGTACAGATACATGGTATACATGATGATACCCCTCACTTTTTGCAGACAGTGTTTGCACTGAATTTCCTTGTCAGAGGGTAGTTGGACACCGGTTGAAGTGTTGGCCATTTTTTACCACCTGTTGGAGGACTTTTGATTGAGTTACTTACTGAGTATTTGCCATACCACACTGAGATGTAGTTTGTCTGTATGCTCTTAGTCTTACAGTGCTAAAAGTTCATTAAAACCTGAAGATGTAAGTGAGCTTTCTTCAGGTTCCTCAGGAAGTAAAGATGCTGATACGCTTTCTTAATTAGATTGGAGGTGTCCAAGGCCCAACTAGGATCCTCAGAGATGTGGATTCCCAGGAACTTGGAGCTTACCATATGCTCTACCTCAGCCCCATTGATATAGATAGAGATGTGACTCCTCTTAGTCTACCAGTAATGTATAATGTGCTCCTTAATTTTCTAGGTGTTAAGGATTAGGGTATTGTCAGCATACCAAACCGGTATGTGTTGGACCTCTTCCCTGTAGGCCATCTCATCATCAATGCTCAACAGCTCAACAACCACTGTGGTGTCATCTGCAAATATGATCATAGAGTATAAGGCATGAACAGTACGGTTCAGTCACGGGTGAAAAGGGAGTAAAGGAGAGGTCTAAGCATGCGCTCAGTGGAACTATAGTCCCATGAAGATGGCATTCTCTTTTTGATTTATTGGTGCAATAGGCAAACTGATAAGAATGTAGTGTTGAGGACAGACAGGATTTCAGATGAGAAAGGAAAAGCTTCTCACAACACAATAAGTGTAAGGGCAACAAAGCAGAAGTCATCAAGATCTGTAACAGCTGCATCATTTAGCAGTGGCACATTGGTGGGTGATTTGAAGTAGTTGATGGCAACTGCTTGACTTGAGACATCTTGAAAATGTCCTTGACGATGCCAGCCCTACACGCAGAACCTGGAATTCCATCAGGGCCAGCAGTCTTTTGTGCATTCATCCTGCTCAGAGGGATGCACACATCACTCACGGAGATTGTGAGCGGCATATCATTGATTAAGTGCTTCGCTGTGATGAGTGATTCTGTGTTATCACATTCAAAGAGAGTATAGAACATATTAAACTTGTCAAGGAGAGAGGTATCACTAATTGAGGAGTTAAAGTTGGTTGGATTGTACTCCATGAAGGCTTGAATGCCCTACTACTAATGTCGAAGGCCAGAGTTATTAAAGTTATTCTTTATCCTTAGGCTTTACATGTATAACAAAATAGCATTGTAAAGAGCAGGACTATAAGGACCTTCAGAACTCAAGTTGACAATATTTTTGGGAAATTAGTTGGATAGGACTGATGAGCTTTGTTAGGCTGAATGGCCTGTTCTCACCAAAATTGTTATAATGTCCCAAGACTGGCTAAGTTTAGAGTCACCAATTACCTTAACACACAGGACTTTTTCAGACGGGAGAAAAACTGGAGTACCCAGAAGAAAACCCATAAAAACATGGAGTGAGCATGCAGACTAGGAAACTGAACTATAAAGAATAAAGTGTTGCTTTAACACTATTTAAATAATATGGCAGTTGCAAAGTGGTTAGCACTGCTGCCTGAAAACGTCTTCTTTTTCAGATCTGGCTTAACCACTCTCTGTGTAAAACTGGCATGTTCACCCTGCATCTGTGCAGCTTTTTCTCATAATATTGATTTATTGATTTTTAAATCACATCCTGAGGACATGCTAGTTATGTTAATTGTGATCTCTATACTGGTCCAGTGTAGGTGTACAAGCACTTGTGTCCTGTAATGGACTGTCATGTCATTCAGCACTGTTTCCTGCTTTGTTACTGACACTGCCAGGATGTAATATATTTCCTTGTGACCCTGTTATAATCAGCTGTAGTAAATGGATGAATTAATAATAACTGCAACCAATTTAATATTTTTAACTGGATTTTTTTTTGTTTTTGACTTAGGACGTTGGATGTACAACCAAATAGACTCACTGTTGGAGGAATCAGTTCCATTGAACCAATTTTGTCTAGGAAAGGACAAGTGTCCAGCCATGATTTTGTTGGGTGCATCATGGAATTTGCCATTAATGGGCGTCCATTGGAACCAAGCCAAGCAGTAACATCTCAAGGAATCATGGACAGGTTTGTTAGGATATAACACAATATATACTGTAATTTCCTCCACAAAGAGCTGCCATTAAAATTACACAGTTAATATTACCTCTGTGTATAGTGTTTAGGATTTTGAGCTTTTACCCACTGTCCAAGGATAGGCATTTCTAAATTGCTACATTGTATATATTACTAAATATTTGGTTGACACGCTTATCCAAGATCAGTATTCATTACAATTTTTAAGTGACTTGCTCAGTATCACATAAAAAGTCAGAGGAGAGACTTAATCCTTAATGTGCAACAGAAGGCGCACACAAAAGGCCAGCTGAACAGAAAACATGCCACTGGTGCTTAAAAAGCCTAAAAGTAGTGACGAGAAGACCATATGTAGAGAGTCTACAGCTGTTTAGTAGCATCAGTATGAATTATAAAAGTCAAATCGATAGAGTACCATATCATTTCAAAACAGCGAATGACTACAGTATATTGTCCATGAATTGGGTCTTTGTAATGTCTAGCATTTCCATATGGGGTGTGGAATCTACATTTTAAAATCTATAAAACAAATAAAAATAAATACATGGTCAAAAGAATGAAGAAGCAAAAAGTAGAGTCCTGTGAATTCTCTTTCAAAGTATAATAAGCACAGTTTACAGGGAGGCACTTCATGGTAGAATCAAGATACCTTGCAGGTGTTATATTTCAACTTTAAATTTTCCTAGAGGGAGTAAGGACTTGGTGTGTTTGCTATGTATTTGTAGTAACCATAGTAAAAGTTAATCAGTCACTGTCGTACAAATCCAATCTTTAAAATATTCAACTTTCTTTTTTTCTAGATGCCCAAGATTAGAAGGAGCATGTGCAACAAATCTTTGTAAGCATGGTGGCACCTGTGTTGACAACTGGTCTTGGCAGCAATGTCAATGCACAGATGGTTTTACTGGACGATTTTGTGAAAAATGTAAGACATTATGCTCCTTTATTTACTAATCTAAAAGCACATTGCTAACTTTAAAAGGAAAATGCTTGATATATTATCTGAAGTATTTGAAGGATTTATAAATCTGTAAACATAGAAATCAAAAGGTTAACTGCATTACAAGCTGATTACATGCATACAATACTGGGTAGCATGTAGCCATGTGTTGGCCTCAAAGTGTTCTTTGTCTTGACTGATGATCACTACACCAATTTAGAATTTGAATCAGTGTATGTGCATTGTAAATGAAGTTCAATTTGGATAGTATTCTCCAAACTACTGGGTAATGCTGATAAAATGCAGCAAGTCTTTTGGAAGCTGAGCACACACATTCAAAAGCCAGATAATGAAGGAACACTCTTTTTTGCTCAGTAGAATAAGAGGCTTAATTTTCATGATCTGAGAGGAAAACAAGACTTGAGTTTAGATCCTGAAAAAGGAATGACTCAGAGCCGAGGTACTGGCTGTGAGAAACAAACCCCATTACATGTTGAGTATGCTTCATTTGTCATTATGCTGTCATGCTACAGTATATGCATCATTAGTGCTCATAATATTGCCTATTATTTCCACAGTGAATAAATGGATATTGTAAGATAGATTCCATGCATCTATTTTAAGAATAACCTTTTAAATATAATCACCTTTTTGTTCTTTCAGTCATGAATGCTGATACAGCTTTGTCACTGGATGGAATTGGACGCCTGGATTACACTTTGAGTCAAAATAAAAAGCGTAACTCTTTGCTCAAACAAACTTTAAGAGATCCTGCCTATGATCCAGTTGGTCCAACTAACCTTGATATGAAGTTCAGGACAAGAAGCAAAAATGGAATATTATTTCATGTTCAGGAAAGCAGTAATTATACTACGGTGAAGGTAAAATTAGTAATTGTTTCATTCTTTTGACTAGGCTTTTTTAGCTTTGTGTTTTTTAAGCACATTTACCTTTCTGTTTATGTAAAATAAACACGTATTTGACCGATTAAAGCAAATGATGTTAAGAATGAAGAAACATTATCCATGCAGTTATTCTAACTATTTCCAAGTACCTTTAAAAGACAGCAAGACTCTTTTGATTCTACTTTTCAATAGGTACCTTTGTTTTAGACTTTCAAAAAATAATTTAAGCAACATAAAATTTGACAAGAGTGGCCAGGAATTCTGCCTCAGATCCAGCATTTTGGGATTGACTTCCATGCCCAGACATTGTTTACGTGAAATGTCCATGTCCCTCTGTTTCTGTTTGGGTTGCTTCCTGTGTTATCTAATTTTCCCACTCATTCCCCAATTCTCAATCCTGCTTAATCTGATTTTGAATTATTAGGGGCCAGAGTTTGTCTGTCAGCTCTGGACACAGGGTGGGAAACAGCTCTGGACAGAGTGCCAGTCTACTGTACATGCATCCAGTAATGCAGGGCAAAGTTGGAATCAACAATCAGCTTAAACAGAACATCTTTGAGAATGTGGAAGAAAAACAGGAGTACCCAGAGGAAGACCATGTAGACAAAGAGAATATGCAAACTGGGCTTGGGATTCAAACCCATAATGCTGGATTTTTGAAGTGACATCACTACTTACTACTCCTATATGACACTTTTTTAAATAGATGGAAATTCATTGTATTTTTTGAGTGATATAACTTTATAATAAATACAATAATTTAAAATAAATATAATACCAGAATATATTAGATATTTCTGGATGTAGGTTATTCAATTGTCTATATGCATAATTTGGCACATATTGCATATGATTTAGCTTTGTAAAATATACTTTTATTATTTATATCCACCTTATATTTTATATTTTTCTAATAATATTGTCTGTATTAAACAGTGTAATTTACTCTGCTTATTATATTAAGATCTTTGTGGCAAAGTATACAAGTGTAACCCATTGAGCTGTTTCCAAAAAAGCTTAGCACTATTCAATATAATTTAGTCATTTTAAATATCAAAGTGTATCCTTATTAATTCCCAGAAAAGCAGGAACACTTTTAAAGGAATATATTACTACATGTAGCGGTTAACTTCATGGTCTCATAGATTCGTAGGTGTTGTTGATGTTTTCAGTGCTCCACATATTCATGCATGTAGTTTTCCTTCCAAAACTTCATCCAATCATCTTCTGAATCTCCTTTCACCAAGTTTGGTTGTGGTAAGCTCGAAGCCCTTTCAGCAGGCCTGGGTGCAAAGCAGGAAACATCTTTTGATAAATGAACAGTCCCATCTAAGGGCATATTGTTGCAGGCACTCAGATCCAGTCATGCAACTACTTAACCTAAACTGCAAGTTTTGCATAAGAGAGAAAAAGTTGAGTAACCAGAAGAAAGAACTTTCAGACATTGTGAGAAAATGTGAGCTCTGAACAATCTCTGACCGGATACGGGAGTCAAACCCAGTCAGGATAACATATACATTGTCACATAGTGCTATTCCCTACAGGCATGCATATAGTAAAGAGTGTTTTGGGCTAAGTTTTTATGTCTCCTTTGAGTGGCATCACACCAAGTGCCAGCTACAGCATTGTGGGCTTTGCTGCCTTGATCTGCTTCAATGTCCAGCGATTTTAAAGTGAATTGTGTATAGTTACCTTAAACAATAAAGAGGAGTCTGAAACCCCATAAAATGCTCCTTGTGTATATAAGGCATACACATTTTTAACATTACAACAAAGTAGTCGTACGTAATTTTTTTGTCAGTATTCAAAACATGTCAAACAGCTTAAAAACATTAAGCATTTAAAACCTGTGGACGCCGAGGGCTCTCCAGCTCCCCAGACACCCAACACTTACAGGTACGATTACAAGGTAAAATCCCAAAGAGTCTTTATTCATGGAAAATTGTTTAAAACAAGCGTTTCCCACCAACACCACAACCACAAATATATGCAATAAGCACTGTATAGGGTGGTCCAGATCTAATTATGCAATTTTCATTATGCTATAACTTTAACTTTTAACTTTATTACATTGAAAATCACCCGAAATATCCCGGACCATCAAGAAGTGTGCGAACTGACGACATGAAGAATCGTCTTCGCGCCGAACTGGAATTGTCCCTGCAGAAATCAAAGTCATCCAGACGATCTGGATCTGCATAATTAGATCTGGACCACCCTGTACAGTACAATAAAGCAACTCTTTTTTTTCTCTCTCTATCTCTCACTGCCTCCTCCACGCAAGATTTGTCCAACTTCCATCCTTGTTCCTTCTGAGGCAGGCAGCTCTTTTTATCTCCCACCAGAGTGCACTTCCGGTCTTCAAAAGCACTTCTGGGTGAGAAAGAAACCCCATAACTCCCAACTCCCTGCAGCACCACCGTGTGGTACCCTTGGATCTCAACCGGGCTGAGTTGAAGAACTCCATGTCTCATGCTGCCCTGTGGGAATCTGAGGCATCGCTGCAACTCAGGGGTGTTGCCATCTAGCTCTCCGGGGGAGATAATGCCCTGCGCTCACTCTCTCCCCGGATCATTCCATTCTTAGGGTTTCCTAGCCATATAAGGCTACCAGCCATCCCTCAAAAACCTAAGTATGAGTGCAACCTATTGCAGAATCACTACTAAACTATTTTTGTCTTAGATATCAGATTTATAATGTAAATAGTTTTATATAGTATATACTGAATGAATGCACATTAAGCAAATCTTGTATTCAAATAAACCCATTTATCTACCAGTGTTAGTGTCAAGGGGCTGCTGAGCAGAATCTAGCCAGACTGGAAGCACAAAAGGAACCAGCCAATGATATGGTCAAAGTACACCACAGAATGTACTCATCCTTACCCATTTAAACTGGTTACTTCCTAGTACCTACATTTTTTAAATATAGATTGTTATGTACTATGTATTTTTTATTTTGTGTACTCAGTGCCTAGTGGAAGATTTTTGGCCAATGTGACAGAGATGATAAATGCTTCTGTTGTCGATTAGCAGCTGCAACTTACATCTGAAATGGTGATGCTGCCTTCTCATTTTTTTTTAAACTTATAAAACTACTTCTTTAGTTGCCCTTGTTTGCTGTTGTGCTTACTTAGGGGTTTTTCACAATTCCAGATTAATATTGATGTAGGCTTCACCCTAAATAACAGAAAGCAAGAAGTGATAGATAGTGACACCCTGAATGTTCATGTGTGGGAGTCATTAACTAGAATACCACCTGTGAGTAGAATCTGGATTTTGTTGTTGTTGGAATTTTTTGCTGTCAGTGAAAATTAAATTCCCCTACAATGAATGACATACCCTACCCCCATAGGGCCTGAGCAGATTAAGTTGTTTAGAAAAGGATAGGTAGAATAATGAATGATACATTGTAATTGACCTATTTTTTAGCAGGTCGTATAGTGTATGATTCCAGCAGCTCATTGGTAACATTGCCTCTGTACAAGATACATCATGCGCATGTTAGCACATTTGAACAGTTGGCCACTCAGGCTGACAAGCTTGTTGATTCTATTTACCTAGACTGTGTAAAACAACATCAAGTGGTGATTTGAAGGCCTCTAAAGTCCTAACCTCTACCACACCATTTGGTAATTTATTCCATATGTCAATGCTTTTTTGTATGGAAATAAAACTTTGCAACATTTATTTGAAATCTGCCCATAACAATGTCCCAGTGTTCGTGTTGAAGAGTTTATTTTAAAGTAACAATCTCAATCCACTGTACTTTCACAATTTTAAATACTTCAATCATGTCACCTCTTAATCTTCCCATTAGCTTAAACTCAAGAGGTTCAACGCTTCAGTCTCTTCTTATAGCTCATACCTCTTACTCCCTGCATCAGCCTTGTTGTTCTTCTCTGAACTTTCTTTGCCACTGCTGTGTCTTTTTTTTTTTGTTTATAGTATACAGACCAAAACTGAACAGAGTACTCCAGGTCAGCGCCTTGCTAGTGCATTGCATAACTTAAGCATAACCTCCTTTGACTTGAATATGTACATCTGGCTATATAACCTAGCATCCTGTTAATCCTTCTTGGTCACATTTGTGCACTGCAAATTTTCATAATCCCAATAATATTTGGTTATATCCAAATTACTATACAGAACAACAACAACAATATTTATTTATATAGCACATTTTCATACAAACAGTAGCTCAAAGTGCTTTACATATTAAAGAATAGAAAAATGAAAGACACAATTATAAAACAAAATAAATCAACATTAATTAACATCGAATAAGAGTAAGGTTCAATGGCCAGGGGGGACAGAAAAACAAAAACTCCAGACGGCTGGAGAAAAAATAAAATCTGTAGGGATTCCAGACCATGAGACCGCCCAGTCCCCTCTGGGCATTCTACCTAACATAAATGAAACAGTCCTCTTTGGATTTAGGATTCTCACGGAAGGGCTTGATGATGATGATGGTCACGTAGACTTCTGCCTTTTAATCCGTCCATCATTGTTGGAACATCATGAAGCTTTGAGTAGGTGGTAGTGGCGCAGGCCACCACCACAAAAAAAACGGAAAAAGAAACAGAAAAGAGAGTAGGGGTCAGTACCGATTTTAGAGCCACCATGAATAGTTAATGCACACAATGCATACATATGGGAAAATTTTGATGTCTGGTCACCCTGCTGGGTGTAGATAGTGACGACCTCAGACCTCCCATTGTATAATCAAATCTTTCATTTATTTCCATTAAATTGCCTCTGACACTCTGTCCAAGTCATTCTTTGGCAGTTTTATTATCTGCCCTTCCACCTAGTTTGGTATCATCTGCAAACATAACTAGTTTATTTATTATATTCTTTCCAGATCATGTATGTTTATTAACAAGAGCAGTGGCCCCATAACTGATGCCTGAAGGACACCAATTTTAACATCATCAAATTCTGAAAAAGTTCCCCTCACCATAACCCTTTTCTTCCTGTCTTTGAGCCAATTCTGTACTCACCAAAACACTGCACTTTGAATTCCTACTTCTTTCATTGTGAAGTTTGAAGATGTTCAAGTGGACTTCTTATATGAACATGTATTCAGTAGTTAATGTGTTGTAGAATATTATCTGTGACATTGAACTATGACCCTAAAGAAGGTACTTTACCTGCAAGTGATAGAAATAGCACAAAAGGTGTAGTTTGCATTTCTGATTTTAAAGCTAGTCAAAGACATGTATTCAATGTAATGAATGTAAAGAGGCTTAATCCACATCAAAATGGTCTTACATATTTTCAGCTTGTGATTCCAGCAGATTTAGTGGACTCCTGACTTTAAAATTAGAGATCATATAGCTTTCAAATTTGTCCGTTAAAAGAAATGAGGAAGATGCAAAGAGATAACAAGATAAGCATCAATGAGACATTCTTCACAGATATCCAATAGAATGTCCTAATGATGGCATTATAAACATATTTGTGCTAGCTTCTGTATTCATTTTGTTCAACACAGTTTTAGAAGTCTTTACCTTTAGTTGCCTTTTAATATATATAACAGATAAATAGTTAAAGTGCAGTTTAAACATTTGAATTAGATCAGGGTTGGCAGTACTTATCCTGGATGGCTGCCTTTTTTTAAAATTAGAAGCCAATTACTGAATTGAATGCAGTAATTTATTAATTGGATGGCTTCATTTTGCTTTCTTTCTGCAATGTCATATTCCTATCATTGTGTTTTATCCTATAGAAAAAATTAACATTGATTACACCTCCATGTATCCATTTTAAAATGTAGCTAAGGGTCACAGAAGCATCAGGTGCAAGAAACTAACCAAATATGTATGGGAAACTAGTCCGCAACTGCATGTTACATGCATGTCAGTCACTAACTAACCTAACATATATATTCTTAGGATGTGGGATGAAAATCTGAGTGACTGCGATATACAGTGTAGAGGGAAAGTTCCCGTAGCCTACACTCTGGACATCTGATGGATTGTGAACCGAATGGAATCAGAGGAAAGAAGAGACACAGTCCAAAAGAGTTACACATTACCACAGTACCTGGAGAAAAATCACGAATTGGAGAACATGCAAACTCCACACAGTGACAGTGCTCTATTTTTAAAGGCAGCTGCATTACCATACTGGCATCCTTAATTTATCCTTTCTTATTTATTTTTTATTGCTACATTGGAACTGTTTCAGTTCATAAAACACTTGCAGAAGCAAATAGCATGGAGTTAGCTGATTAGTCAAGATCTTATTTGAGCATTATTTTTAAATGACTTGTGCTTCAGGAAAGAAAGGCTTTTAACCTCTGTATCTTATCAAGTAAAGAGAGCTAAAATGAAGCTAAAAATGCACAGTTTGCATACATATGGGAAAACAATAAACATTATTGTGCATTTCAAAGTGAACAGCATGGCAGCATAAATTGTTAGTGTTGCTGCCTTACAGCTTCAGTTGTCACACTGTCAGGTGTTCTCTCTATGTTTAGGAGTTTCACTCCCATGTCACAGAGAACTGCGGGTTATACTGACTGGCAGCTGCAGATTTTTCTTTTATGAGTGAATGTGTCTAAGAATGGACTGACGGCATGTCTAGGGTTGATTCCTGAATTGTGCTCTATACTGGTAGAATAGGCTTCAGCTTCTTGTAATACTTATATCAAACTAAGATATTGTGTTAATGAATGAATGCATTTCACAGAGAAATAAATCTTGACACCGTTGGTCAACTTTAAGACTGAAGACTGAGAGCACACACTAACCTTAAAGTAAACTTAAAGATTAATTATTTCTAGGGACTTAACGTCAAATCAAGACGCTTCTTAAAAAAAGAAAACAAGCCAGTGCCACACTCCAAGACAAGGGATGGCTACACCAAAATTATGAAAAGAACTAAGAATATAGTCAGTCATTTTCCAACCTGCTATATCCTAACACAGGGTCATGGGGGTCTGCTGGAGCCAGTCCCAGCCAACACAGGGCGCAAGGCAGGAAACAAACTCCAGGCAGGTGCCAGCCCACTGCAGGACACACACACACACCAAGCACACACTTGGGACAATTTTGGATCGTCAATGCACCTAATCTGCATGTCTTTGGACTGTGGGAAGAAACTGGAGCACCCAGAGGAAACCCACGCAGACACGGGGAGAACATGCAAACTCCACGCAGGGAGGACCCGGGAAACAAATCCAGGTTTCCTTACTGCGAGGCAGCAGCGCTACCACTGCGCTGCCGCGCCGCCCACCTTTAATATACACTTTACAATATTACCATTTCATTTCTGTAATAATTTTCCACTGTTTTACAAATTAATCCATTAAATAACTGGTTCGTCTTTCCTTAATACAGCTGGAGATCTATGACAACCTTACATTTAGTTAGAAGAAAAAGGAATAATTTATAAAAGCTTTATGTGCAGAAATATGTTGTGGTTGAAACAAACAGAAACAACATATTTTCCTGGTGACTGTAATTTATGCAAGTTAAGATTCATTTTTTGAAAATTCCTCTGTGATTGGTACTGCCTGTAAGCTCAAGAGACTGTTTCATTGCTGTTTCTACAGGGGATCAAAAATACATTTAGCTTATTTGACCGTGGCAAGAAAATATACTGTACATCTTATTAATGTATTTCTATACTTTATATGATCATATTCCTGTTTGCAATCATGTTTGTTGTGACTGCTGGTATATTGTTATAAAATGTGTTCATTTCTCTACATACTGTATGTTTGATTAGCTTTTACTACTTTATGTAGTAACATAACATTGTAATAGAGGATATATTTTCTATCTGTTGTCATATGCTCTCTTGCTCTTTGAGTGAACGCTGGCGGGACTGGTCGCCGCTGCTCGCCGGTAACTAGAATATTGATTTTTGCTAAGACTAGTGATTTTGATGGTATTTCTTTTGCCATATTGCTGACATCTCTGCGTGGCTATATATGCTATATACTATATGCTGTGTCTGCATTTAGCTCCAGCCTAACCTCCGTTTCGTCTGAAACTTACCGGTTTATTCTCTGCACATCTGTGCTGCTTGCGGCCTCCTCGCCTACAATGTGGACTGGTAGGATTTTTGCTTGGTTGTTTGTTTGGAGTCTTCTGTCGCTCGTTATTCAACCTGCGACTGGCCTCCTCCAGTATCTCCACAAAGAGATGTATAAAAATCCTCTACTCTATTACAAGGATTGTATAGCTCAAACCAAATCTAATTATTACACTCAGTTAATTACTAGTAATACAGGTAACACCAAGTCTTTGTTTTCTTTACTTAATAATGTTACACAACCTCCAGACTCTTTACCATCTCACCTTCACTCAACTGCCTTCTGTAATTCTCTTATGTCTTTTTTCAATGAGAAAAAAGAGAGCTTTCAGCCGTTCTGCTCCGAAGCACTGGAACTCATTACCTGCGGATCTCCGAAATATCAAATCATATTCATCTTTCAAATGTAAACTTAAAACACATTTGTTTAAAATGGCTTTTTCTTCTTCCTCCTAATTATAGTGGTTTTGTTTGGTTTTAATTTTTAGATTTTTTGATGTTTTAAGTTGATTATAATTGTGTTTTGTATTTATTTATTTATTTATTGTTTGTTCGGTGTCCTTGAGTTCTCTGAAAGGCGCCTTGTATAAATAAAATGTATTATTATTATATATTGAGATTCTAGTTCCAATTGTCTTCCAAAACTATAAGTATCCAATGTTTCTTTTCTGCAGATTAAAAATGGAAAGTTACATTATATCTCGGATGCTGGAGTCGGTGGGAAGGTTGAGAGAAACATTCCAGAATTATTGGTGTCAGATGGCCAGTGGCATATCTTTCAGCTTGTGAAGAATGGCTCAATTACATCAATTTCTCTTGATCACACCTATAAAAGGGAAATTCCTCACAGTACACAGGACTTTGGGGGATTGAATGTTTTAACCCTTTCCCTAGGTGGGGTCCCTGCTGCTACATCACCTCAAAGCTCTACCACAGGTCAGTACAGATAAACATTCTTATTCTTCTTTAATTTCACTTTACAATGGCATGAAAGCTCATTAAAAAACTCAACTGTATTAATAATGGGCAAAACCATTGTGTTTAAAAATATTATTTAAATAGGTAAGAAGAATTAGTTCCTAAATAAAGACACTCAATTGCAGTATAATTATACTATATACTCAGTGGCCAGATTATTAGGTACAGCTATCTACTGCTGGGTAGAACTCATATACCCCAATCCCACCTCCAGAAATGCCTACATTATTCACGTTATAGCTTCCACAAGGCACAGGACATATTTCTTATTCTACAAACCTCCTGTTCTACATCATCCTAATGGTACTTTTTTGATTTAAGATCTAGGACCAGTGCAGTAAGGTGAAGTTACTGCCATGTTTGTGGAGCCAGCATGAGATGATGTGTGCTTTTTTGATGCAGCACATTACCTAGCTGAAAATCTTCTTCCTTTTCCTCATTTCTCACTTCATATTGGATCGATGTGCTTGATCAGTCTTCTTCAAACAGCTCAGTTCTGCAACTCCTTCCCAGCCAAACTCTTTTCCTTTACATCTTCTTTTACTTTTTTCATCAACTTCCACTTCAGCATCCCTCACTTTCTTTTTCCCTGTACTTCCATTCCTATCACTGTTTTGCACCCACATATTCATAGTCTCCCATCTTCACATGTCCATACCACTTCAACCTACTTTCCTGTACTTTCTTACATACAGTATCTCTCCCATTTTTGTTGTACCTCTAATTATCTCCTTTCTTATTCTGTCCTATTTTTGTAACTTCACACTTCTATCACAAGATTCTCATTTCTGCCATATCCAACTTATTCCCTGTGCTCGTTTTACTTCCTGTGTCTCAGTACCACAATATTAAAAACCTTGCCTTTCACCTTTCTCATATTTCTTTGATCACACAAAACTCCTGATACATTCTTTCATTTCTTCTGTTTGCACTGCACTCTGTGGGTGATCTCTACATCTAATTCTCCATCGAAGACAGTGGAAATTTAAACTTATCCACTCTGCAGGCTAACATC
Organism: Polypterus senegalus; assembly: GCF_016835505.1. Taxonomy (NCBI): domain Eukaryota; kingdom Metazoa; phylum Chordata; class Cladistia; order Polypteriformes; family Polypteridae; genus Polypterus; species Polypterus senegalus. The sequence goes on along the minus strand of NC_053157.1, from coordinate 118,892,155 downwards.
TGAATCCTAACCATCATTAAACCATTTGATAAAGGACACACAGGGTCAGGATTCACTCAAAAATATGTAGTACCTTTTTAGAGGCCTAATGGGTGCCAAAACATTTAGTCTGCACTGTTGACACAAGGCAGAATGGATCAATAGATGGATGCTATTTACCCCAAATTCTCACCAATATCACTGTAGAAATCAAAATTCATAATTTTTCAATTGCAATTATTTCCTTTCCTTGTGATCACATATTCTACTGTAGCTTTCTCTTCTTTTCATTAGCCGACAGAAGTGAAATCTGACACTGTTTTGTACTATTATATTCAATCCATTTCAATGTTTGACTCATTGTGTATTCAGAGCTGGCCTTTTGCTCTTGACCGCTGTAGACAGAAGTTATTTGATTGTCTGTGGCCATTCTTTTATAACTTCTCTAAGATGATTTTCACCCAGAAAATTTCCATTTGCTAGACATTTTTTTTGTTTGTTTTTTGCTTATTCGCAGTCACATTTTTTTGTTCATTCTAATATTTCATGGAACAATAACTAGCTTTCTGCCTATGATATATATTTATGTATTTATATGTCGATGTATAAATGTATATGTATCTGTATATATATATATATATGTGTGTGTGTGTGTGCAACATCACAAAAAACTGTCAACATAATTTTGTGAGCATTAGCTTGGACCTGGAAGATGTGTATAATTAGTACTTAGAATCTGATACAAATAAATAAAAAAATATCACTAACATTTTTTTTCCTATGAATCTGGGTATGCTATGTCTATCTATCTGGTGTGATTTTGTGCTCTTAGGTAAAAATAAAGTAAAAACAGCTTTTTGACTCCTCACATTCATTAATTAAAGCATATAGCTGAATTTTTGTGATATCAAATCTTCTTCACCTTTCCTGCTGCCTCTCTACTCAGTGGTCATTTGCATGTATCCCCATACTGTATACATGGTACAATATTCATAGCCTAAACATGAAATTCACTTATTTTTTTATACACACTCAACGCACTTAATGCATATTTACAACTATAAAGTAGAAAGAGTTCATTATTAAAATAGTCAACATTTATGTGCACACACAAATCAAATTAAACACCTAGTAAAACCAAACTTATGACAGCAGGTACATATACAAATCATGACAATATAAACTACACTAGTACCATAATTAAGATGTGTCCAGCTGGCAATTTAGGAAAGGAATACAAAAATGCACATTTCTGATGAATTAGGGCAACTGGACGCCCTGACCATCCTGGATATTGTTCAATATCATAAGCACAAATCAAGCAGTTTAACAAAAATCACGCTTAAGCGTAGAGCTCATTAGATCTCCTGAGCTGCATGTCAAGTACACTTGCTATTATAAACATTAGGAACTGTAGCTATCAGACAGTGAAGATTCTCACTACGGTAAGTTTAGACCATGAACCCCATTTGTAACATTTTTTATTTGTTATCTGTTCCTTTTGTTCTTGGTAACTAAAAAAGTCATTTGCTTTCCTCCGTAGCCGTACAGAACCTGTTCCTCTGTTTTACTATGCTCCATTGACACACCTCAACTTCTCTAAAGCTTCTGTGCCTATGAAGTCATTTAGTTCTCAATAAACTCTTTTGTCTGCTATGAGTGTTGACCCCTGTTTTGTTTTTGACATTTTTTTTTTTTTTTTTTAGGATTTGAAGGATGTTTTGCTTATGTAAATTACAATGGAGAGTATCTGCCATTCAGTGGAGAGCACACGGCAGCTACAATAACAAAAACACATCCCTCAATCAAAATTGGTTGCAGAGGTCCAAATGTGTGTGCCAGTAACCCTTGCATGGGAGGACTGATGTGTGTCAATCAATGGCATGCCTTTGAGTGCGTTCCACCAGGGGACTGCAGTGCACTACCCTGTAAGAATGGAGGAATTTGTGAACCCAGTGGCCATTCTGGATTTACATGCACTTGTCCAGAGTTGTACACTGGAAAAACCTGTGAAACTGTAGTAGCCTGTCTTGGTGTGCAGTGTCCGCAGGGCACCACTTGTAAAACAGGGTCAAATGGAGGCTTCGTCTGTGCTTCAAGTCCTCAAACAGACCAGACATTCCTGCCGATATGGGCTGTTCCTGCCATTGTGGGAAGTTGTGCTACTGCTTTAGCTTTAGTTGTGCTGGGCTTAATCTTATGCAATCACTGTAGGGGAAGAAAAACAAAAGTGCCAAACGAAGAGAAGAAACCAAAGGAAAAGAAGAAAAAAGGTAGTGAGAATGTTGCCTTTGATGATCCAGATAACATACCTCCTTATGGAGATGACATGACTGTAAGGAAACAGCCTGAAGGTAATCCTAAACCTGATATCATTGAAAGAGAGAACCCCTATCTAATTTATGATGAAACAGACATTCCACATAATACAGAAACTGTGCCAAGTGCTCCATGTGTGGGTCCTGAAGCAGATATTGAACATTATGATATTGAAAATGCTAGCAGTATTGCACCTTCAGATGCTGATATTATTCAACACTATAAACAGTTTCGTAGTCACACTCCAAAATTCTCCATCCAAAGGCATAGTCCACTAGGATTTGCAAGGCAATCTCCACTACCTTTGGGTGCAAGCAGCTATTCATACCAGCCCTCATATAGCCAAGGGCTTAGATCAGCTCCTTTGAGCCACACTGCATGCCCTAATCCTAATCCTCTATCTCGGCACAGTCCTGCTCCTTTCACCAAGCCATCTTCATTTTACCGTAATAGCCCAGCAAGAGAACTGCAGCTATCCAGAAGAGAAGGGAGTCCTTTAGATCTGCATAATGAAGTATGCCAACCTGGTATTTTCAACTATGCTACTCGACTTGGAAGGAGAAGCAAAAGTCCCCAAACAATGGCAGGACATGGCTCCCGGCCTGGGAGCCTTAAGCAGCCAATAGAGCAAATTCCTCTGGAGACTGGGCCTCCGGTGGGTCTTTCTATAGAAGAAGTCGAAAGACTAAACACACCACGCCCAAGGAATCCTAGCATTTGCAGTGCTGATCATGGGAGATCTTCATCAGATGAAGACTGCAGGAGACCCCTATCAAGAATTAGAAATCCTGCAGATGGAATTCCAGCTCCAGAGTCATCTTCAGAGAGTGACTCTCATGATTCTTTTACATGCTCCGAGATGGAATACGACAGGGAGAAGCCCACAGTGTATTCATCCAGGATGCCTAAATTGTCACAAGTCAATGAGTCTGATGGAGATGACGAATATTACAGCACAAGGCTCAAACAGAGGAGGTACCCTAGCCGCAGAGCGGAGGGTGGTCCAAGTAGCCAAGCTCTTCCTTCTGAACAGTATACATTGTCCCAAAAACTGGGACAACAAGCTGGAAATTTCAATTGGGACAATCTTTTAAACTGGGGCCCAGGTTTTGGCCATTATGTTGATGTTTTTAAGGACTTAGCATCCCTTCCTGAGAACACTGCAGCAAAAGAAATTGAAATGAATAGTGGAGATGGAGCTGTAGCAACTTCAAATGATGGGGAAACAGAGCAATATATATAGACATTATTTAAATTGACTGTCAAATTCAATGCTGAAAAATATGCATTTAACCTCGATTAAACTAATAAGTTAAACATGTTTTTCCCCAGTGGACTACATTATATCTGCATCCTAGGAGACATGTTTTGGACTTGGTCTTCCTTCAGATGCAGAAATGCAGCTGCGAAAAAAAAAAAAGAACAAAACAAAATCTGTCCTTTTTGGAGAAGATATCCACCTTTTTCTTTTGTAAATGTAATTTAGTAAAATGTTAACAAGACTTTAAACTGTTGCCTTTGTTTTTGAGAAGGTGCAGTTCTCTGAGTAAGCCTTGGATTTTACAAATAAGTGAAACAACAGTATTTTTCTTTTGAACCGACAAGCTGTTATCACAGCTTAATTTATGTAGGTATCTGTACAATTTAGTATTATTCTACCCTTCGTCTGAGGAAAGCACACATTTGTTCTTCAGTTTCATTGTTTTGCTTTTGGTTTGGAAGCAACCATATGTATCTGATCTCCAGCACATGATGTATTTTATCCAGTCGTTCGCACTACAATGAACACATGAATTGGCCAGCACTTTAAATCACTACTGCCAATATTATGTGAAAATGTAATAAAGATCCCTTTGATATGTTTTCTCTCACAGTATCAGCAAAATATTTGAGGGGTAAAGGCTAAAAAGCCGCTGCCTTAAAGACTCTACTATGCTTTAGGCTTTACTATGAAATTAGAAATGTTCCCTAGTTCTTGTTATTACTTTAAGGGAAATGTTTGCAATTGCTCCAGATTCTGCAAAATGAAGCCACAGCCATCCAAGTTTTCAATTTCTTTGAGGCCAGCAAAAGGGAAGACTAACGTGTGCCTGATTCAGCTTCATATTGTCATAAACCACATGAAGAACACACTTGTGTGTAAATTTAACTTAAAAATTCAGTTGTTTCTACTTTTGTACTGTTTAATAACTTAATTTACTTAAGCTGTGTTTTTATGGGTATTTTTCATATGTTGAAAACAAGTTTTCTTACTTTCAGGGAAAGTAAGGCAAAGTACAGTATTTTTTTTTACATGTTACTTATGTAACGCCAGTATTTTCCACTTTTTGATACAACTGTTACATACTGTATGCTTTATACATGTAAAAACCAATAACAAAATAAATATTTATTTTAAAAATAAAGAAAAAATTCCTGTTTTTGTTGTATGTTTGCAATAACAGGAGACACATTGGTGTGGTAATTTAACAGTCCTGTGGCGCTGCTCTAGATTTGATTTCCAGTTGAACCAATGCACCTATGGAGTTTATTTTGCTTTCCTCATATAAGATTTCTCCAGATACTCCAGTTTCTTCGCACAACCCAAGACATGCATATCTGGAACTCGAATGTAGCTCAGACTGTGCTGTGGACTGTTGGCCCATCTGACTACAACTGAAGTTTCTAGGGCAGACTATAGCTCCTTGTAACCCTTTAATGAAAGGGAATCAGAAGAGTAGTAAGGAAACATCATTTTTCAGCCAAAGCAGCCAGCTTATGGTTTCAAATTTAATTTTTGAATAATTATTTAGAAATGGATGTGTGTTTATACTCATACTGCATCACACTGGAAACCATATTTACTAATGTCATTTGTTTCTTAATTGCTGTTAATACGTTTAGTGCTACGTTAATTAAAATATCTCAAATTCTGTATTACTAACTGTATCCTAAATTATACTTCATTTTTTCAAGTTCTAGTTATCTAACTTAATTTATTTGCAGAAGCTGGGCTCAGCTCTGATCTCCCCAACCCCAAATGATTTTTTGCATAAGCTTCTGTAGAGACTTGTTGGTTTATAATTATGTTCATTTTTATATTATATGCAGACATTATTTCTTATAAAGTATCCACAAAACCATTTTAATTCAAAGAAATCATCATCCTCATGCTTGTTTTACAAATTGTTACTCATTTACTCTTATGTAACAAGGCCTTAACCCAAGGCTTCTTCTGATGTTAATAACACAAACATCAATAAAGTGGTTATGCAATCTCTGTGATGCAACCTACTACTACTAAAATAACTTCACTTTGGAATAGTCCAATGTTTATCATGATATTACATGGTTCAGTATAAGATCTGTGAGTCCCAAGGATATTATAGTTTTGCCTTTTTATATTAAATTTTATTTCTAGATTTTTTCTAACCTTATTTAGAAATTCATTTTAGTTTTTCTTCATCGTGTATTTTGAGTTCAAATTTCATTTCTATTTCACAAAGATATTTCTATTTTATTTTATAACTATTAGTTTCAGTTTTAGTTTTAGTAATTATGGTTTGGTTACAGAGCTACTCTGAAGTTTACTTTTGTGTCACAATCAGACAGAACTGTACACTTAACGCATTTGGATATAAGTTTAATGTTAGTGGAAGCTTACTACACTACATGGTTTACTATCTGGTTTTGTTTTTGTGTGATACAAACAAGCATAATCAAAAGCAGATACTGAATGTGAACAATTTTATATATTTTTAATTACTTTCTATGTCATTTATGCTGAACAAATGTGTGCTGACTGTTGGTGCTTTTTATCTTTTCTTTTTATTGCCCACAATGGGCCAATTTCTAATGAAATTTAGGTGAATTTTAAGGTTTGAGGGTTTTATACTCTAAATGTCTACCAAGTGGCAGGTGAATTACTGTCAACAAAAAAAAACCTGAGAAATAAACTGAAACGTTACTCACTTCAGATTTTTCTGTCCATACGGTAAAGGTTTTGTTGACCAGCACATGATTTCTGGCATTTGAATAACATCTTGATATACAACAAGCGCAAAGAAAGGCGGCACAGTAAATCGCTTTCTATTACACACGCTTTACACTCCCGTATTCAGCTTGCTCAGTCACCACAAATGCTTCATGAACAGCTGCAGGTCACTGGATGAATATATGCGGGCGGCTCGTAGTGGATGACTTTCTGTTTTAGAATTAAAAGTTACAAGGGCTAAAGAGTAGCGGCAAGAATATTCATTCAAAAACGAAAACAAAAAATATTTTTGGGAAATTATTGTTTTATTTCAGTTAGTCTTTCCAGCAACTTTAATAGTTTCATTTAGTTTTAGTTTTTCATTTCGGTTTTGTTAATTATTTTATTTCAGTTTCCGAAAATGTTTTTTTTTTTAATAATAGTTTCAATTTTGATTTTAGTTTTCGTTAACTATAATACCCCTGGTGAGTCCTTCATATTACCAAGCAATTTTACCAGCCAATAAAATGGTCTTAATATGCTACACTACTCAGATGAATAACCCATCTGCTGATGTTTTAGGAAATGTAACATTTTTTTTCACTGCTATGCGGATGATACACAGGTTTATATTCCCGTCTGCAACTCTGCAACAAATCAACTCCACAACTGTCTGTCTGAACTAAGATCCTGGATAGCTAATAATTTTCTTGATCTGAATCAAAATAAAATGGAGGTGCTTATAGTGGTCCACCAGCTAAAGCCCAAATTGGTCTTGGATTTCTCGGCTCTTTCTCTGTCTTTTCCAAACCTCAAGTCCGCAATCTTGGTGTTACCTTTGATAGTAACCTCTCTTTTGAGAAACAAGTAAATTCTGTGGTCGAGTTGCTCTTTCCAAATTTGTCTATTAGGTAAGATAAAGCCTTTTTTATCTTCTAGGGATCTTGAGAAAGCTACTCATGCTTTTATCTTTTCTCGCTGTGATTACTGCAACTCGCTGTATTCTGGGATTAGTAAATTCATGATACACAGGTTACAGTTGGTCCAGAATGCTGCCGCTCGCTTTCTGGTTGGGGCAAGGAAGTATGACTCCGTTTCTCCTATTTTAGCTTCTTTACACTGGCTGCCTGTCAGTTTTCAAATTGATTTTAAAATCTTGCTGCTAGTTTTTAAATCTTTACATGGGTTTGCTCCTGCCTATTTATCCAAATTGTGTGTTTTACACCAGCCATCTAGAGTGCTTAGATCTTCTGGTCAGTTGTCTCTTGTTGTCCCTCGTACCAAATGTAAAACCAAGGGGGACAGGCCATTGCAGCTGCTGCCCCTTGCCTCTGGAACTCTTTACCTCATCATATTAAGGAGTCATCTACAATTGAACTGTTCAAAACAAGATTAAAAACTCACTTCTTTTCACTTGCATTCAGTGACCTTCAGTAATACTGATGGTTTCCTCTTTGTGATCATATAACATTATTTCTATTTATTATCTATCTTATTTTATGTTCATATATTTATTACAATTTTGGTTTTATTGTTTATTGTTTTTGTTTTTTCTTTTATTCTATTATTGTAAAGCACTTTGGTTGCAGCATTACTATGTTGTTTTAAATGTGCTATATAAATAAATTGACATTGAAATGTTTTACGAACGCAATGAAAACCAAAAGAAGCCTTTGTTAAGGTCATATTACATGCGAGTAAATTAGTAATAGATGTATTTTTACAGTACCTAAACTAAAATTGTTTTTAAACTACAAATAAATTCTATACTACTCGTACATGAAGTAAGGCTGTTATATTTACAAATCACAGAAAGCAAGGATTTATTGCATGTTGATTAGCACATACAAGTAAACATTTCACTACTTTGTACATGTGACCATTTTGACCCTATAAAAATACACCATAGGCAGTAATTAAATAAAACTAGACTGTTTCCTCATGTAATGTTATTCGAGTTCATACAGTATATATTTGCTGTCAAAAACACAGGTTAAATATCAAATTCAAATGGGAGCAAACATTTTAACTATCAAGCAGGTAGAAAATATATACAATAAGAGCAAAACCACCATTATCAGTTAATTTCAAACATGGCTAATGTACATGTTTTAATGTGCCTTCCTAGTTTTTTCCAAATATAGTTACTTAAGGAACTACTACTCTGGTACGGGACAGCATTTTTATGATGCCAGTTACTGCATCAGATTATTATTCTTATCATAGGGAATGTATAAAAGGTGTTGGTTGCTACTTTTTTTTTTAGAGTTTTGTCACATTTTATTTTCCCATTGTCTTCAAACTGTACTTTTATCAAAACTGAACAAACCTAAGGCTGAAAATGTGAAATATTAATAAGGAAGAACCTTGCCTGGTGTACTATATGTTTTGTATTATTTTATAGCACTTGCTGAATTTCTTGTACAGAAGAACCATGTACATTTCAGCATATGTAATTTGCAGTTTCAGCTACTGTCAGTAGAGGATGATGTATTATTTGAAACATTTATTTATACCATTAAGCATCACCACACCCGTGTATATCTTGCCATAATGAAAGGAACAGTTGATGTGTTATAACATATTAAAAATAGGATAATAGCATTTCAAACATGTTCATGGTCAGTGTGTTATGCTCTTTGTCATATCAGATTTTATTGTAAAAGGAAGATGGCTATTAAAGGAGAATGCCTTTAGGACTTTTTTTTTTGGCTCCCTGTTATGCTTTTTCGGAGTTATATTCACATTACTAGAATGAATGGAAAAACAAAACTTCGCTCATATATTCTCAAAATACAAAAAAGGCATGGATTCTCAGAATCATTACTTTCATAACTTTCTATAGAATCTGGTTTCTTCTTGGAATAGTGTGCTATGTCTCTGGCATTATATAAAGTTCATATTAAAAGCTGTGCCTTTTAACTTCATGCTATTGTCTTTTAATAGTTCATTTCTGCCTTATCCATGCCCTTGCAGTCCTGTAATTAGATTGCCCAAATTGTTTAATGAATAACAACATTAAATATTTGTTTGCTTTCACAAATATTTGGCATTAAAGCAGTATTGTGCAACCTCTTTTATTGTTTGAGTTAAACTCTCCTACAGTAAATCTGCTTCATCATACCATACAGATGTATGTATAACATCACTGACGTATTGCAACAACTAATTACTAGTTACGTATTCATTAATAAAGGAAAGAAATCAATTGGTGTATTATTTCTATTAAATACCATTAAAGTCCAAATCTGTCATTTGCCTTCCAGATTACAACAACCCTTCCAGTTACCGTTTTTTTTAAACAAGCACTCTTGAGGTCATCCATGGCACAACAGCTTATAAACAGCTAGGCTATCATAAACATCAGTTCAGACCTTGCACAGAAGCTGTCATCTGAGGATGTAACATATGACTTTACCGTCAGAAAATGTAGATGTATGCTGTTTGGGATATGCAACAAAGAGACTGAAGAAACCCCTTAACATTCACTTTCAAGTTTTTATTATTTTAAAAAAAGTTTTTGCATTGATGCTAAAAGTTATGGTTGAGTTTGTGATGTGTGCTTCTTGGTTTATTTATTATTTATTCGTATATTTATTGCCCCAATTAATGCTGTTAAAGAAATACTAATATGGTGGACTCAGGGAGGGCTTGGATGGGTGGGCTAGTCCCAATTTGGCTAGGAGCAATAATTGATACCATATGTTGGGAAATTACAGGAAGTCCTGGTGTCTAAACACAACACAAAAACATACTTTTCAACTGCAGCTGTCCACATTAGGTTAGTATATTTAGGCAATATCATTTAATAAAATACCCATGGGAAATTTACATATTTTATGTTTCCTTCATGATAGCTCAATAGGATAACAGTAAGGCACTCATTGAGTGTGTTTATATTCACATTAATAACCCAGTTAATTATAGTCTAAAATGCCATGTAAACCCTAATTCTGGTTAGAGAAACTTTTAAAACACACATAGATTTCTCTGTGAGTAGCCTCGTTATTTGGCCATATAAACCTGTAAGTGGGTTACATTTAAAGATTTAGTAGTCTGCACGTTAACATTGCACATGTTTCCAGCATCCACAGACAGAAAATAGGGGATTTATCCGCAAAGATAAATTTCCTGAGCTAAATGTTCGCGTGATTATATTATTCCTTCTCCTGGTTCAAATAATCTATCTCAGTATTTCAGAAATCGCTAAATTTATATTGATGAGGTGAACGTATAAGCAGCAGCATCTCCTGAGCAATAAGCTAATACCTTAAAAGTAATGTGCAAAAGTCTGATTACTTTTTAAAGTAACACAATACTTATTTTGTTGAAGTAAAAATGCCTGCATTATTATTATTCCAGCAGCAGCGGCTAGAAGCAAATCACACAACCAAGTAGAAGAGTGTGCTGCATGCAATCCGGTGTCACAAACCTATTAATAGTGCCAGTTTAGTTTTCATTCAGCCATTTCCCATAGATATGTGAAAACAGTGTGAACGGGTGATGCAGTGGGCAGTGTTCATACCATAAATCATTGGTGGTTCAGGTCAAGGATGTTAAAAGGGGATGAATGCGATTTACTTCACAGCACATGAAGGACTACACATATTTATTATCAAGGAAAATAATCAGACTTTGCTGGTTTTCTGTTTTTTTAGCACTTTTCTATGACATCGGACTGCTTTGCCAATGAACTCCATAAGGGGACTAATGCACGTAAATGGGTTTTTTTATGAAACCAAGTTTCTACCTTAATTGAGTTACTCACCTTATCCTGATTTTGAATGTAAATGTAAATGCACTGATTGATATAGTGTTTTATTTACAATACAGTATTACATATTTATGGGATGTTAAAATGCATGGCAGTAAATCAGAATTAATTGAAGATTTCTAGCGATTAATATTACCAAACTCAAGCTGGAGAAAACATGTTAATATTATAAGTGAATCAATTCAGGATTCTTTGAATGGATAATAGAGTTTAGGAGTATCCTTCCAATGTAGCAATATGAGTTAATTAATTGGTGATTAAAAGATTAGCATAACTTCCATGAGAGCCATTAGGACACACTTTCCAAGCCAATTTCAAGAAATAAAAAACAAAGAGGATGCATCTAACATTCTTCCGCCTTAACAACAACAGCAACAACATTTATTTATATAGCATATTTCCATACAAACAGTAGCTCAAAGTGCTTTACATAATGAAGAATAGAAAAATAAAAGACACAGTAAGAAAAATAAAATAAGTCAACATTAATTAACATAGAATAAGAGTAAGGTCCGATGGCCAGGGTGGACAGAAAAAACAAAAAAAAAAACTCCAGACGGCTGGAGAAAAAAATAAAATCTGTAGAGATTCCAGACCATGAGACCGCCTAGTCCCCTCTGGGCATTCTACCTAACATAAATGAAACGGTCCTCTTTGGATTTAGGGTTCACACGGAAGGACTTGAAGATGATGGTCACGTAGACTTCTGCCTTTTTCCTTAACAGCCAACTACAGTAAATCCAAATCAATAACGGACAGCAAAGATAATAGTACAAAGTAAACAAAGAAAACTTTGTCCAATCCATCAAACATAATAGTAAATGTCAAAACATCTTTAATAATGGAATGTAATTCAGCTTTTTACCTCTAGGTCAGGAAGCACTAAACTTCTTTCCGAGGAATGAATTGTCAGGGGTTTCATTTTATAATAAAGTTTCCTCTGACAGTACGAATAGATTCTCTTCGATTTGTTGTCCTTTTGTAACCATTCCAGTATTAATAAGAAAGTGTGCATGAGTGTCACCCGTAAAATAATTACGGTCGCTTCCCATTTTTATCCTAGAAGATGCCACAATAAGCTTCAACTCCCCACAATTTTATATGGACTAAAGTGCCTTTTAAAATAAATAATTCAATAAAAATATTTAAAAAAAAATTAATATGCATTTATTAAACTGTTTAGAAGATAGACCATACATTGTACTGTTTACAGATTATTCCTTCTGATTTTCAGGCAGACCAACTGTGAATGTTTGCCAGTCATCCCATTTATTAACTCACATAAGTTGTGTAACTCTCTGTATGGGTGGCCCTAGCACTGTTACAGCATCTGGCTTGAAAACTGGTGCAGAAGTACTGGATTCTTGTGAATAATGCAATAATATTCACTAGCAGACAGATGTTTGATTTTAGTTTGATAAGCTCCAAGTTTCAAGTTGTCATATTAGGATCTGTGCTGTACTATGAACTTTGTCCCACAGTAACATTAAAGTCACTGCTACAGAACTGGTGAATAATATACATTTTATTGATTACTGTAATGAGCAATTAAAGTTGAATTATGGTTGTGAAACAAATGCTCTTGACATTATTATATATTGGCATGCTATACTGAGGGCAAGAGCAAAAAGCAAATTCCTTTGATGTATGGTGAATAAACAACTAAAGATGATAAATAAAGAAACTGTATGATGCTCCCAGGATAGAAGCAGTAGTAATAGTTGTAGGCTTTGGAATCTAACATTATAGTAAGTGAATCCAGAACATGGCAAAATGCTGGAGGTGGAAAAAATAGACTCCAGAAAATCTGGAAGACTCCTACGACTTACCAATTCTTTCCATTGCTCTTCAGTTTTTTATTGGTTTTCATGTTTAATCATCTACAGCATCTACTAATGCAATACTGCCATTGTGAAAATCACAACCCTATCAGGCATTTAAGGGGTAATGCTTTATGTTAACTGTGAAGAGAGTGTATGCTTGTCTTTTTATTGTAATTTTATGCTTTAATACTAGTAATAATAGAAAACATTTGTGATTAAAAGATTCTTTAGAGTAAGGAATTCAATCCATTTGGATTTGGTAGATCAGACATATTTGAGGGGAGATCGCAAAGAGAGAGTAGCACGCTTCTAAACACTAAATAGGGAAGCAATCTGTGACCAAAAGAAAAAAGCAAAATAAACTCATAATCACAAAGCCAGGAACAAATCATAGATACAATCTAAATGAAATTGATTAATGAACCCACTTTCTCAAGGTAATGACTCTTTCCTTTCTTTACAACAAAATGCAGATAGTTACTGAATATGCTGCTTACACGTAGGTAGACATCCACAAAAATCTCGTGACCAGAGACCACACACATATGCACATAGGGGACCCTCCTTTACAAACACAAGCAATGCTAAAATGATAGCGCTTGATAATGACGTTACCTGCATGTGAATAAATAAAAGTAAAACGACATTAAAGATTTCTTCATTAAAAATTTAGTCACACTCATTTATTAAATTTTTTATTTGTAGGTGTAAAAAGTGCGTAATCATTTACAGATTTTTGTTAAATAGCTTTACTTTTTACGGTCAATTGGGCCACCAAAAGGAAACCAGAAATGGTGAAGTGAAAGCAGCTTATCATTCCTTTCAATAAACACACAAGAACACAACCCACATCCGTACAGTGTAAAATATGCACTACTTCTAACATATGTTATTTCAGTAAATTACCATTTTTTTCTTTTTGTTTTTTTTTTTGGATTTCTAAATTGTTTGTAGTACTGTGTTTTAATGATTAAAATGGGGTCCAGATTTCAGTTTTTGGGAACTGATTTACATGCTTTCTTTGTGTCCTTATGTACTTTTTTGGGGTATTTCAGGTTTCTTGCATACATGCTGTGACAGATTTAGGGTTTTCTCGCACCCTTGTACCCTCGGACCACACGTCAGACACCAGATAAAAGTCCAAATAATTATTTATTATAATAATAAAGTGCACAAAGCACGCTCCTCTCCACAATTCTCCAATAAACCAATAACAATAATCAATAAACCAACCCTCCACTCCCAGACGCTTAGCCACCCTGCCTCCCAACTCAGCTCGTCCGTCTGGGATTTCCCATAGTCCTTTATACTGCTTAACCCGGAAGTGTTTCACCCTCTCTGTCCATGTGACCTGGAAAACTTCCGGGTCAGATAAAAATTCCTTTTTCTTCACCCAGGAAGCACATCGTTCTCTTTGTCCATGTGACTATGACGTACTTCCTGGGCGTAAGGTAAATAATCTCTGGGCCTCTCTGCAGCAACTCCTGGTGGCCCCCATGGTAACCAGCAGGGCTGTGAATAAAGACTCCAATGTCCATAATGCCCTGCTGGTCTTCGGGGCACCTCCATAATGCAGGGAGTGCTCCACCTGGCGGCGTGGGGGTATTGGCTGGGATGAACAGCTGGCCATACATCACAATGCACATTAAACAACTGCACAAAATGGTACATATTTACAACTGTAATGTTTCTTAGAATCATAGACCCATAACACAATACAAATACATATCTTAATTAAATCATCATTGTAAGATAACTTAATGAATTGTCAGCATTTTCTGTTCTTTTATACTAATAATCTACAATACATGATAAAAAATAGAAATGAAAGAGCTGGTAGCTTAATATCCATCACCAGGATGCCGCTGTATCTGATACCTTAGTATCATACATTCACATGATAACTGGAAGTACATGCGCTTCATTCTGGTATTGAGAAATTGCAACGGTGGAAGACAAGAGCAACTTGATAAAAGCTACAGTTTAGACCAAAGGAAGAGAAGTGATCACTGAGTCTATTGGTTTTCATTTTTCTGTTGCATACACCTTTCACTGCTTCTGCAGAAGCTAGTATAGTAGCCATAAACTTTACTGAATTTCCCCCGGGGTAGGAATATACTAACTCCGTGTAGCACTGTGATGATTAAAATCAGGACCAGGGTGTATCATCTATATATATATATATAATTCACTAAGGCAAGACAACCATGGAAAGCACGCCGGAAGGGGCGTGGATTCACTGAGCAGCCAGATACAATTGGACAAGTAAGATACCTATGGCGCACGCAGGAAGGAGCCACGCCCACCAACTCCTGGCACCTCCGAGCCACGTTGACTGTTTATAGAGGCATGTTTCTCGTGGAGGTGAATCGCCATATGCAGCGTGTTAAACAGTTTTCGAGGGGTATCTTATGGGATCCTTAAAACAATCCTTTACAACTGAGGTTAAAACACAATGAAGTAAGCAGTCTTTAAAAACCGAGTTTTCGGTTACGACGCACGACTGCGTGCACCATAGCAAACTGTTTTACACGCTACATACAGCAATTCGCATCCGCGACAAACATGCGTCTTCTTAGATGCTCCTGCAGGAACACGGAAAGTCCACGTGAGTCACAGGTGCATCTGGACTGTGCAAAGACGACAACGACTCAAGTGATGAGTTGGAGGTGGGCACATGAGTTTTCAGTCACAGACGATTGTGTGTTGGTTCGTTCCGTGCATTGTTACAAGGTTGCTTTTCTTGCTGATTTATTACATTACCGATTTTTCAAATGTTAATTTTCTCCCTGTGCTTAAAAATCATTAAAAAAAAACGGCCTGATTATGCGGCGTATGGTACGCTGTGGGTTAGCTAGTTTAATGTAATTGATTTGCAAAAAAGATCTTTTGTGGCAAAACTACCATGCTCAGCCAGTTTGTTGCCATGTTTTATATGAACAATATTTTGACAATGTTGCACAAATGACAGAAAACAGTACGCAAAATGGCTAAACCAGAAAAACCAAAAAGCCCATAATGGTGGCATGTTAACTTACTGACATCACAATAAAAATATTCAACAACTACAACACAAAATTGTTAAGTACAAACTTTTATAAATGAAATGCTGGCAATACAAAACAAGTTATCATGACACTACCATTTTCCACCATACAATACAGACTGTTGAGAGACCTTTATTGTAACTATGTGTTTTGCTTTTTTAATTTGTATATAACCATGTAATTTTTTCAATATTTAATTAAATTTTCATTGCTTTTGTAATTGCACTAAGCACATAAATTCTTTCATTTTTTACATCAGTTGCCTTTGGGGTGTTGTCTATGGGGGAGTATCTGGTTTGTGACTAATAAGTTAAACGGTAGTGGATCCAAAAACAACATTCAAGCAAACTGAACTTAAATGAAGCAGCCAAGCAGGATCTTTAGAAAACCACACACCACTACAGAGTGTGCTCTGCAGTAACCTACGGTCCCACTGAGAACTGGTCTCTGTTTTGTACCTGGTGCTGCTGGGACAGGTTCAACTTTAAAACTGCAAAACTGCAAAATGGAAAAATGTAAGCTAGAAATGGGTGACTAGCCAAATAGATCCACCAGCCAACACACTGCTGCTGCAGAGTGGAAAAGGCGATGTGTCAGTGTGCTGTATATGTGTCAGAAAAAAATAATTGAAGAATAAATTTAAAATATGAAACATAATGCATGCCAGTTCATGCATGCTCAAGTATTTAAATGTTGTATGTCAAACGCTCGTATTATTATTTAACATAGAACTGTCACAACTATAAAAATAATAAAGCACTATTATTATGGTACTATGGTAATAAGGTGCCATTCTTCACTTTAAGTGACAGTTTCTTATTTTGACACATTTCCATACATTTTTAAGTATTACTCATTTTAATGTTTTACCTTTTTCCTTACAGCTGGAATTTCATTCAATTAAAACCTTTAAAACATATTTGCTTTTCCCACAACTGCCATTGAAATCCAGTAATGAAAGATCAGCGTTTACTAGACAGACTCTTTATCCTGCCTACATATGCGGTTATCTTGCAGAGGGATTCTTTTGGTAATTTTCACAATGCTACTTGACTTTAGCACATATTTATAGGTCAGAAAAGGGAAATGGACTTGTGGATTTTAATACCAGCTGCTGCTAAGAACCACCCAAAATTGCTAACCAATTTAACCAAAGACAAATGTCCAGGAGGATACTTATTCTACATTTAAGTACTTACATCTGAAATAACAGCAGATCTACAAATTATCACCCAGCATTAAGGAGTGTTTTTATTCACATCTGTAAGAAAGCTGTGGGTTCAGCTTTTATATTTTTGTTTAATACCGAGTGTACTGCAGCCAAATGATGCCTTTCAACATACATAAAAGAATCTGAGAATTAAACTGGCAAATTAAAAACAAACAGTCGTACTTATGCACCACTGCCAGTCTTTTGAATTATTATTACCGTATTTTCTTTTTTTTTATCTGTAAACATCTTTGTGGGATTTACAGTAAATTAAAACAAGCAATGTCTGATTTTCCTTTCATTTGCACTTTTCTTACTTTCAATGTTTTCTGTGTCATTTGGGATTAAATGCCGCAATCAAAAGCTCAAAACCTTCCACAGGGTACTAGAGTTTGATAACACAAAGATATACAGTACGTCTCTGTTACTGACCTTAGAATCAAGAGAATCAATTACGTTTTTCTCATATTGTGCACACACTGTTAACATTAGCCGCATTATAGTCCCTAAATCTGTTGATTTATTTTGCGCCTTGTAAATTTGTTGTTAGACATATTAAAGATGATCATATTAAAGAAGACCTTTAGCAATATAATATTTTTAAAGGAAGACTGGCTGATTTTTTATGTAGTAAATATTATGTCTTATTTGTTATATCAGTAATCTTCTCTCCTTAATTTCCTCTTATCATCTACTATTTTTATTCATAATAAAGCTAAGAAAGCTACACAGTTTTACACTTAATTTATCTGAGTATCTTATCTGGTGAGCTCCTAAAGGACATAGGTTTATCTGCTTCAATAATTTAAACTGAATTATTGAATTCAGGTTTTGAGAAGCTTATGTGTGCCCCTAACATGCATTTGCCCTACCATGGCACACTTAATGTACAAATAAAAAAGTAAAAATTCTCCAGGCATGACTGGCCCTGCCTAAAACACAACACAGAACACATAATGACCCAATTGTTCCTCTGATGAGATTTCCTGGTATAACTGCTTTAATATGAAGCTATAGTTACTCTATTGCCTGCCATTAGAAGCAAGCAGAAGAAGACTCATCCTTGCAATAAAGACCTATCTTCCATTACAGAAACCTACTTGTAAACCACTTTTTATAAGATTGAAGGTAAGTAAGTGTACTGTCAAACATACTGTAATAATTCAGCAGTATTGTGCAGACAGAAAATTTGTAATATAAAGTCATGCATATTGTACCTAGAATTCATTTTCTCATGTTATCATTCAATAAAAAAATGACCAGTTAAGTTTAGTGTATTGTATATATAACCAATAATTATGCCACAGTGATTTATGCTTTGATTAGTTAAACAGATTAATATAACATTTTTTGCTATGCTAATATGTCTATTGTGATGTATGGCCAGCAGTTCATTCCGGCCAATACCCCCACGCCGCCAGGTGGAGCCCTCCTTGCAGTATAGAGGTGCCCCGAAGACCAGCAGGGCATTATGGACATTGGAGTCTTTATTCACAGCCCTGCTGGATACCATGGGGGCCGCCAGGAGTCGCTGCAGGGAGGCCCAGAGACTATTTGCCTTACGCCCAGGAAGTACGTCATAGTCACATGGACAAAGAGAACGATGTGCTTCCTGGGTGAAGAAAAAAGGATTTTTATCTGATCCGGAAGTGTTCCAGGTCACATGGACAGAGGGTGAAATGCTTCCGGGTCAAGCAGTACAAAGGACTGTGGGAAATCCCAAATGGACAAGCTGAGTTGGGAGGCAGGGTGGCTAAGCGTCTGGGAGTTTGGAGGATTGGATTA
Source organism: Polypterus senegalus (assembly GCF_016835505.1). Classification (NCBI taxonomy): domain Eukaryota; kingdom Metazoa; phylum Chordata; class Cladistia; order Polypteriformes; family Polypteridae; genus Polypterus; species Polypterus senegalus. Next base: position 118,873,266 of record NC_053157.1, on the reverse strand, counting down.
TTATATTGTTTATTGAGTATTGTGGAGAGGAGCGTGCTTTGTGCACATTATTATTATAATAAATAATAATTGGACTTTTTATCTGGTGTCTGACGAATGGTCTGAGGGTACAAGCGTGCGAGGAAAACCCTAATCTGTCACACTATATATATATATTTACCTAGCAACTATTTGTGCACACATATTAAAGGATTTTAGTTTGTATTAGGAGAATCTGGCACTATATGAGGTGTTAAACAAGGCCACTGAACATGATGTTTACAAGACAGAGCTGAGATCCAACAATAAGGTCTTGCATATAGCCAGAGAGGAAAAAAGACGTGATTGGGAAAAAGGTATTGTTAATTGGACTAAATTCAGTTTATAATATCTGAATGAGATTACAAGTGTAATAACCCCCAGTTGACACACATCTGATAGCTGTTTTGTTGGACTTCACTGAGCCATCTAACATTTTAACCTTTCCCCCAAACCAAGCCACCTGGACACCCCTGAAGAGTACAGAGCTCAGCAACAGACAACAAGTTTAACCATGTTCCTGTTGTACCAAAAGACTAATGTTCAGATGTTATGCTGTCTTCCCTGTGCCTTAACAGCTGTTTGCTGCAAGACCTTAAACCAGCATTAAACATCAGCTCTTATTTTTTTTGCTCTAATGTTTGAGTGTTTTGTCTTTTGCCACCTGTTCTTGAGGTCTGTGTGTGTGTCTGAGCTAGCAATAGGCTGTGAAATAAAAGACCCCTCTTTGGGTGATTCATGTGTCCCTGTGAAATACATTATACAACGTACTTGAGTATTAGTGGTAACAGTACCAGTGGGCAAAACCAGCCTTTTCATAGTGCAATCTCCGTCTCCTTTAGATTATTTCCATTTTTTTCCAGATTAGATGAGTAATATAATAGCTCAGCATATCCTGGTTCTATTTCAATTTGTCTTCCAAATAGGTAATATCAAATAAACCTTCCATAGAAAGTATCCAGGCGATAGAGACACTAAATCTTCAATCAGCTTTGCTCAAGAATTCCAGCAACTTTATTTCAGTCTCATGTACTTCTAATTAATGGTGAATCTATGGAGCAAAACTATTGTGGTCTCATTTTTGTGTCCTAATGCAGATCTCATAGTCTAGTGTCTAGTTAAATTGTATAAAATATGTCTATTAGACAATTATTCTGAGCATATCATTGTAAATAGTGAGCAATAAATCATATTGTATTTGAAAACACAGAATAAAAAATTATGTAAGTCAGTAATTCATAAAGGACTACAATTGTGGGATCACTTTTTAATTTTCGCTTATTTTTAGTTTTTAAAAAAAGGATAGGGAAAGAGAGATTATATCCCCAATACTGAGGTACTGAAAATGGCACATTATTTAATTTAAGAAACACTTGAATTTATAATCACTGCATCACAGGAAGTATGCTTACTGGTGCTATCACTATATAGAATGGTAGCACAAAACAGTAAGGATACACAGCAGATCAAGACTTGTAAAGATTATAGGACATCAATGTTTTGGGACCTGGCTGCTAGGCGGTTTGACAGGGTCATGCTGCAGCAAAGATCTATTCTCAATTACAAGAAATAATTAATTCGTTAGAGAGTTTTCTTTATTTCAAGAAAAAAGGAAAATTTATCAATAAGAACCAATATATCCTTCAGGATTCCATTTAGAGCTATGCTCCTCTTTTGGCTTCACATGGAATTGAAAAAAACAAATGGGATAAAGTGTTAGAAGACAGCAGCATGGATAAAGAGAGTGGACCCTGGAGCACAGGCAAAACATCCATCAACTGTTGATATATAATTCTAATGTTGCCAAAGGTGCCCTTGGCATTAGACTACTCTATCTACTTATTTTTTGACATCTTAGCTTTTTTAAGAATCAGTCTTCACTTAAAAGTGGATGTCATTCCTGTGATTTTCTGTCAACTAAGGTAGGTTTTGTTAATTATCTTACTTGCTACATTGTATTTTCCACAATGTTGCATATAAACAACATGACATATTGTTTTTCTTTATGTTTTTCAGTAATGTATATTGTTTACTACTACTACTACTAGTATTATGCATTTATTTTCTTTTAATTATTATTATTATATTATATAATTATTATATAATTTTTTTATGAATTTAGGAATTCCAATATGACACAAAAGTTACACTAAAGGCCAAAAGATGATATCGGGTAAACACAACTTGTTTACATTATATTTGACACTTTGCTTATCGGAGATTTTTCTGCAGTAATATAAGTAAAATAGTAATATAAGGAGAAGGTTATCTCTTATTAATTTCAACTATCACCATCCAGGAAAATAAATGTGAAAAATCCAAAGTGCTTTTTAAATTTACAGTCATGGGCTGCACTGTCCTTTATAAGGCTTTATGACTGCTTACAGTACCAATTCAGATGTAACTTTATTTTGGTCTCAACCTGCAACTAATATGCTAAAATGTGTTTTGTGCTAAATAAAATAAATTAGTAAATTTTAATACATTCTTATTTTCATAGTGCAGAGATGTCTTACATGTTACTTGAACATGTTAGTAGGAATTTCACTGCACTCTGTATTGTATTATACTCTCTGCCCATAACTACTACTGCTACCACATTTACAGAAAGCCTTGCATTAAATGTGTTTGATGTTTTGGTTGTGTTTCTTCCCTTCTACTCTTTTTTTGTTGCCTTTGCTGTTTACCATGTTGTATGGCCATTTCTGCCTTATGATAATAATGTTGATTGTGTTATGTTTTACTCATTCTTTGGTTCTTAACAATGCTTCCCTTTGAATCTGTCCTTAATTGTAAGGAGGCTGATTCTGTCAATTCTCAGGAAGGTAGGAGGTGTCTGCAACAGTAGCAGGCAAGGACAAACGTGAACCTGACAAGCTAATTTTGCAAAGAAATATACACATGATTCTCAGCAAGCTTTTATAATTAAATAAACATAATTCATTTTGTTTACAGCTTGGCTCCATCAAAACTTATTTATTGAGAGAGAATGAATTGGGCTGAAATAAGAACTTAAATACACTGGTTTTTGTTTTATGTGAAAAACAAGTTAACATAGAGTAAATAAAAAATAGGGCACTCTAATGTAATACAGAGATATTATGATAGAAGATATGTATTCTGGTAATTTAGTAAAATTACTAATACTAGTAAAAAACTCTAATTTCACAGTCCCAAAATTAACCTATTGAATATGTTTGTTATTTTTTTCTTTGCAATTTAAAAAAACAGTCTTTTGTTATATTAGCATGTATGGGAATGAAAAAAATGCATACATACAAAATCATAAACACCTTCCTGGCTCATTTGGACTTAATTGGTCATTCCTGTTGTGACAGCTGCTGTGCCTGGGTGACAATGATCTTGCATATGTTCCAGATTGAATGTGTCCATATCCTCAATTCCACATTCCAAAGACCAATTTCACATTTAATTTTCCTGACTGCTTGTCCAATTTTATGTCAAAGTCAGCATTCAGTACATCCCCTGAGATCACTAAGATAACCTCTCTCTCTCTCTCTCTCTCTCTCTCTCTCTTTCTCACACACCTAGGATGTGAAGCAGACGCAAAAGTGGAAGATGAAGGACTGTGAGCTGCAGCATGTTGTCGATGAACTCCAGGACCTTGAGTGTCAGATTCAGCTACTTGCTAAACAGACGCACCTCTAGGAATAGAAAGCTAGTCTGCTACAAGAGACCTTCTCAGCAGCTGAGAGCGACGCAACTCGACTTGACCCTGCAACATCAACCCAGTGCCATACACCTCACATACTGGGCCAAGGGTGTTTTACCCCCACTCCTACTTGAGACGACTACGATTAAATCTGGCTGTTTCAGCAATGCAGGTCGTGTCTCAAGGCTTGATCACCTCCATTGTCTCAGACAAGAGTTGCCACCCAGAACTGCTTTGGTGATGTACTTGTTATTCAGAATTCAGTTGTATGCCACCTCAGTATTTCATGCCCTAAACATAATCTTTTTGTTTCTTGTTTTTCCACTGCACAAGTATGAGATATTACAAAAAGAACCCAGACAGTAATTGAGAGGCACAAAGACAGGGCTGTTGAAACTATCGTACTCCATGGAGGCATAAGCAACATTCGATATCCACAGTTGGAAGTTCTAAAGATGGACTTCACAGCACTAATTCAAGCCACAAAGGAGAGGACCCCGTTGCAAAAATCATCATTTCAGGTCTGTTGCCTTTGGCTAGAAGGCCAGACAAATCCTACAGTCAACTGCTGGCCTTTAACAACTGGTTAAAAGGCTTCTGCAGGAAACAAAACATCAGCTCCGTGGACATCTGGGATCTTTTCTGGTAGAGGCCACATTTCTACAAACAAGATGGTCTGTATCCAAGCAGATTAGGTACCTGGGTGCACTCCGGCAATGTTTCAAAGGTAATCTGTCTCTCTTGACTAAGTAATTTTAATCCTAATGTTTTTTTTATAAGGCATTAACCAGAAAGACTTTTTATATTAACAATCTTATCAGTGATAGGAAGATCGACTTTCTTACACTAAGTGAAACATGGCTCAGCTCTGATGGCGCAGCAGTGTTAATTGAAGTGACATCACAAACCACAGTATTCTTTTAAATCAGCTTAGGCATTGGGTGGGCATCTCCAGTAGTGTCCTAAATTGGTTTCAGTTTAATTTAACAAGTAGAAAATTATTTGTTATTTGTGGTGATTGTACTTCAGAGAACCATGATATTGTATATGGTGTACCACAGGGATTTATTCCAGGTACACTGTTTTTTTTCAATCTACATGCTTCCATTAGGTCAGATTACGTCAAAACACAAAGTGAGCTACTACAGCTATGCAGATGACACACAGATTTATTTATTGATAGCACCCGATAACTCTTATGATCATGACTTTCTGATCCAATGTCTTAGCAAAATTTCCGAGTGGATGAGTAGAAACTTTCTCAAACTAAATAAGGAAAAAACAGAAATCTTAGTAACTGGCAAACAATGAAATAGCAAGGCCATTAGAAATAAACTTGATCCCTTAGATGTAAAATTCAAGGCCGAGGTAAAGAATTGCGGGGTAATTATTGACTTTAACCTTAACTTTAAATCTTATATTAACTAGATTACTAGGACTACATTTTTTCGCTAATGGAATATAGCAAAAGAGACCTCTTATAACTTTGCAAGACACTAAAAAATTAGTTCACGCTTTTGTTTTTAGTCGGCTTAATTACTGTAATGCACTCCTAACAGGACATCGATTGGTTGCAATTTGTGCAGAATGCAGTAACTAGAAAAAGAAAATCTGAGCACATCTGTGTCATTCAGAATTGATTTTAAAATACTACTAATGGTTTATAAAGCCTTAAATAATCTTGCTCCGTCATATGTTTTGGAATGCCTGTCCCTCTACACTCCAAGGTGTAACCTAAGATAACCAAATAGAGGTCTGTTTATAATTCCAAGAGCCATGCTTAAAAAGAAGTGGTTATGCTGCCTTTTGTTGTTATGCACCTAAAATCTGGAATACTTTCCCGATACAAATTTGCCAGGCTGATACTATGGAACATTTTAAAAACTGCTAAAAACCATTCATTTTAATTTGCCTTTTTCTTAGACACATTTTAGTTGTATTCCTAATAGTCTATATAGACATAGAATTATATTATTCTTCAGGTTTCCTCAGTCTACTGATCTCTGCTATTCTCTGCTGTCTTTTCTGGTTTTCTTCTGTGGTGGTGATCTGCGCCACCACCACCTGATTAAGGCACCTGTGATGCTGGAATGAAGGCGGGTACCTCAGCTGTCCATGAAAACAACTTAATTAAATCATATAATATACAGTCTGAAAACAGAAAGAAATTAATTAAGAAAATTTAAGTTAGGTAGAATTCCCATTGGGGCTGGGTGGTCTTTTGACCTTGGAGCCCCTGCAGATTTTCTTTTTTCTCCAACCTAACTGGACGTTTTGTTTTGTTTTTTGTTTTTTCTGTCCTTCTAGCCATTCGACCTTACCCTTTTCTTTTGTTACTTATTCTTTAATATTATTGCCTAGATGTATTATAAAGCACTTTGACTACATTGTTTGTATGAAAATGTGCTGTAGCTGCATTTTTCCAAATTTACCAAATTTCAGCCATTCTTAGTTTCCTTCATAGGATGATACAAGCATCAGTGTGACACATGTTCAAATTATTCCACACACACTCACCTACAGGATAGGATTTCTTTATTTCAAGTTAGATCACAAGGAATATAGTCTTACACTATAAAATGTATAAAAGAGATATATTCTGGATTCTCATGGTTACTCAGATAGCCTGGTGGATGAGGTCTCTGTATGAAATGACTTAAGAAATAGGACTTATTCGATTCTTTCTGCCACTCTTTCAAAATACTTCATAACACAGCATTAAGAACAGCCTCTCCAAGTCATGGCCCCACTCTCTGTACATATTGCCTACTGCATCATTTACAGAAAAGAACTGGGATCAAATGAAATCCACAATTATGAACTGAAATTAATCAAAAATGGAGTGCTTAATGTGTAAATATAAAAAAAAAACTTCTATCACTTCTAAGTGTAAAAATGCATATCTATAAAAAATTAACTTTGGAATTATAATGAATGTAAAAAAACATTTTTACTGTTTTTGTTAAAAATCACTTTGCAGTTGTCAAGCTTCACCAATATAGAAGCCAAATTCCGGGTCTAAATCAAATATCTCCTTAAGGACTTCACTGGCTACAAGATTTCATTTCATTCCTTTTTTTAAAAAATAAAAGTCATTTCCTTCTATTTCGACAATGTGATTAAATTAGATGTCTGTGATATGTCAAATCTCTGACTGCAAAGCCAGAAATGAATATTAGATTTGACCTTACTTCTCCAAAAAATTCATAAATAAGTTTCTGGTTAACAAGAATTTACACACGTTTAGGATTGATTCTATAACATATTTCTCTTGTTTCTTTTATTTTTAACCTTCTTGGGGGGAACATTAAGTATGATTCGTTCTTGGAATTCTATGTTATCACAGTTAGGCACACGTCAGATTCGGGGTGACGTGTACTTTTTTCTGCTATACAGTGTTACGTCCGAATAATTTTCAGAACAGTATTTCACTGCCGTTTAGTGGAAGAAATAGCTTCATGCTGCAAGAAATAATGAATATTGCTATGCATGCTGCCACTTTGTGGTAACTCATCCAAATTATTCACAGGGGTAAAGCCTTCAACCAAAACCACAATGGCAAACAAAAAAGCTATAAAGCTAGTTTTAGAACAAATTGAAACTGAACCACAGCTTGAACTGAGATAGTGATGATGATGTGAGTTGGTGATCAAACATTGACACAGAAATGGAAACTAATGCATACGGCACACTATGACCGAACCGCCGTGATATGCCTGGTGTCTTCAGTCACGTGAAACTTTACCATGGTGCAACTGGAGCAGAGTGGCAAAAAGGCAATTATGAGCTAGAACAAGAACATTAGTCCCCTAAGCATTGTTCACAGTGTAGCAACTGTCAATTCTCATGTCAGGGAAAATTTGGAAGTCACTAAGCCTAATACTAATAATAATAATAATAATTCATTATATTTATATAGCGCTTTTCTCAGTACTCAAAGCGCTGTCCACACAGAGAGGAACCGAACCCACAATCTTCCACAGTCTCCTTACTGCAAAGCAGCAGCACTACCACTGCGCCACCTTGTGGTAGCCTCAAGTAACACATGGGGTGTATCAATTGTGTGTATCAAGCACTGTCATTCTACCCTTTCTTGCAAAAGAAGCAGCAAAAATATCACAAGAAAAGTGCACAAAGAAACATGATTCTACTGTCCCATTTGCAACACCAGACTGTGCGTCGTGACTGTTTTAAAATATATCACACAAAGGACATGTACTAAATCTGCATCTCTGCAGTAGTGGACACTTGATATGTATTTCATACAGTATTTATACTGATGTTTTGAAATTAACATGTTTCTGTCACACATAATAACATTTAGTCATGTTGAAAATAATTCAACATTTTAGGCTCATTTTTTCGGGGGTAAGCATTATCACTAATGAAATTACTTTATTTACTTTTCTTACTTCCTTGACAGGAAGATGTTTCCTCTAGCATAATATCAGTTGCAACTTTTTAATATCTGACAAAATATACCCCTCTGAAAAATACATTTAAACCCACATTTGACAATAGAAAAGAGTTGAGTGTTTGAGTAGTTCTCGTCTCGGTCCTACAAAACATTTAATTTTTCAAAAACTAAAAGATACATGGGTGTGAATTTCTGAGAAGACAGAATGAGAATGGGGTTAAGGCATTTTATTAAGAAGCATGCACCCTTAAAAGCACACTTCTAGTTAAGAAACTGGTTTGAATTAAAACTACCAGAGAAATCCTTCGGCTCAAACTATTTCATAATGTGAAATTTAGTTATTAAATGGCTGTTGATAGCTAAAAGGAGGCAACTGAGAAGTGCAGTCTATGCTATGGACTGCACAGACTGAAAATCATAACATTATTACAACAGGTACATTTATTTATTATGAAAAAATGTATTAGAATGATTGATAAAATAAGTAGTGCTAAGAATGACCTGAAGGTGTTGCATGCCATTTTCCTTGTCAGAGTTCTGATAATAGTTTATTGGGTGTATCTTTATACCCTTCTTAAGTTCTGTTTTTATTTATTTATGCTTGTTTTTCTTCGAGAGCCTCTTTTTTGTGTGTCTGTTTGCTATAATACTGCATGGTTGCCAGGTACATGATGCCTATATGTTTTTATATAATACGGTACCGTGGCTGTCCATTTGTCTGTCACCTGTAGCTTGCAAACCGTTTGAACTATTGAACTGAAATTTGGTACACATATACTATGTGATGTCTAATATCCGCTTTCAGGGTGTTAAATTGACCTCCAAGGCTATTCCTCTTTTTGTTTTTATTTTATTTTATTGTAGAATCAACTCTCGGCAATGGCCGGCAGGGCGGCCGTGCAGCGCATCTGTACAGACGCCGTTCTCATCCCTACCACCTTTGCCGTCACTTCCCTTCCCTCTTCTTATTTTAAATCATTCTTGAAGCAGATTGAAGACTTAAGGGCCAGCTTAAGTGAAAAATTAAAGAAAACGTACTAAGTAATTGCAACATAAACACTGACTTAATCAGTTTTAACGTGAAAAGATGCCAACAAAAGAAGAGAAGAAGCCGTACGCTAGGGTGGAGAAAAGAAGAGCTACTCAGGAAGCAGCAATCGCATCAATCTCTGAGCAAATGAATGCTAAACGTACAGAGAAAGAATATGAAAACTATAAATGCGCAAGTCAAGTGTATTCACTGCATGTTATCGTGCAGTACACCGTTATTGGCAGCATAATAATGACATTGGAGTATCACATGAGTGACATGACTGGCAATGGACATCACTGCCACAAACAACTTGCCCATAAAAACATACCCCATAATAGCATTTTAACATTATTATGAAAAACAGTAATACAAATCATAAAGTTTCCATGTATACAGCAACAGAGTGATCGCTGCTCCCATTAAACTATAGCTGAACTTTAAGTGTTGAAGTAATCACTAGTAAAAGACTTCTACTTTAGATAAAAAATAATTAGGAAAAGTGTTTTGGCTTTGAGATTTGTTTTGTTTTGACTTCAGCTTTAGTTTTATCCCTTGAACTTCAGTTATGTATTTCAATTAGTATTTAAACCTTAGAAAATGATCTTTACTGTTAGAAAGCAAGATCTCATTCAATCAGTACTGGTCATTTAAAAACAATATTTGTACAACAAGGATTCAAAATCTGCATTATTAAAAGGTTAGGCTAAAAGGAAAATCCAAATCTGACATAAAACCACAGCAGAACAGAGATATTTTGAGCTTTAAATCCGGTAAACAAACTAGTACATATTTTTTAAGCCTGATTTCATATTATTTATTTATTCATTTATTTTTGATGATAAATAAAACACTAAGTCTTTGTCAAAGTTTTTTTGGTGTTTTTAGCGATACAGTAAAATGGAGGTACTGCATGTGCTATGCACTTTCAAGTTTCAAGTCCTGGCATGAGCACTTATCATTAAAAGTTTATGTTAGAAACAAAAAACAGCACATTATTTTTATACCAACTTTATTTGTTGTTAACTTTTGCCAGCTGACTGATACGGCACCATTTTTGATCTTTTGTTCTTTACTGAAAGAAATTGTTCCTCATGCTTCCGTCTCCCAAACTCTAGAGACTTTATAATTACCCCCAAATCTTTGTGTGTTGCCAAGGGATAAATGCAGCCACTTAACTCTGCAAAAATTATGTTTGCAGTAAAAGAGGACCTTTCAGCTATAGCACAAAGGAGTCTATAAGTGCTTTATGAAGACTGTCCTCACTTTAATTAATGTAGTGGGCTAATAGACCAGGAGCACAATACTCTAAATGGAGTCTGGGTATAGTATTGTGTAATCTACGGATTATTTTTCCCTGGTTGCCTTTAGACCCTTTATAGCTAAACACTTGATTTGTTTAACTTTGCCATTGTCTCTCTAGGTTGCCTGGATAATGTCTACCAACTATTAATCCATAGTAAAAGTTCATCCTTTTATTTTCAAATATGTTGAGTATAAATAGCAAAATCTGATAATCCATTGTATAATCACTTTTTATTACCATTAATACAGTATTAGTGGAAATTAGACTATTTCTACGACTTCAATTATTTTGTGAAAATATTATTTCTCACCCAGTCATACATTCTGGCGAAGAAGGAATTTGCATTTGAGGACGCAACAGCTCATTGCATAATTATGTACAGTCACTGTGCATGTTTTATAACTTTACTTTTTTATTTTTTGTATAAGATATTAATATAAAATTCTTAAAATTATTTAATCCAACTCAGGGTCAGGAAGGATCAGAGCCTATTCCAGCAACTTAATCAAAAGCTGGTATTTTAACATGATCTTAAATGAAGGTAAAATGGGATGAAAAAAAAATCTTTATGTCTGGGTTATTGTGTGGTCAGTTTCAAAAAATAGGAGATAGTCCAACGGATCTGATACTTTTGGGGGCAGAGTTATAAACTGTCAGAGATACAAGGTAAGCTGCTGGAGGTAAAAAAAGTGTAATGGAATACAAAGTTTTAATAGTGCATGAAAATCTGGAAATAACCTTGGGCCCATTTAATGATTGGACGTACCACCCTAAACAAAACATCAGGCCATTTCAGGGCCCCCAAATCCACAATTGCACATGACCAATTAACCTACACTGTAAGTCTTGGTAGATGTGAAAACTGGTATACCACCAAATAGCTACACATGAAGAGAGAGAATGTGTAAAACCCACACAGTTGTTGGATTCAGAATGAGATGCAGCATTAACTACAGCAAAACCATACCATCTTTTGTAAATACTGGAATTTAAATACATATTTGACAAACAAAATGGTTCATTAACAATGCTAGACCTAACATCTATCGTTCTATCCATAATTTGCTGAAACCTCTTTTTACATTACCTGGGTTTACTCTGGCAGCAATAGTCATAAAGCAAGAAACAACTTTGGATGTGATGTTAGTCCATCATTGCAACCACACACATAGATAGATAGATAGATAGATAGATAGATAGATAGATAGATAGATAGATAGATAGATAGATAGATAGATAGATAGATAGATAGATAGATAGATAGATAGATAGATAGATAGATAGATACTTTATTAATCCCAAGGGGAAATTCACATAATCCAGCAGCAGTATACTGATACAAAGAAACAATATTAAATTAAATAGTAATAAAAATGAAAAAATTAAAATAAAATTAATGTTAGCATTTACTCCCCCGGGTGGAATTGAAGAGTCGCATAGTGTGGGGGAGGAACGATCTCCTCAGTCTGTCAGTGGAGCAGGACAGTGACAAAAGTCTGTCACTGAAGCTACTTCTCTGCCTGGAGATGACACTGTTAAGTGGATGCAGTGGATTATTCATGATTGACAGGAGTTTGCTTAGTGCCCGTCACTCTGCCACAGATGTTAAACTGTCCAACTTTAATCCTACAATGGAGCCTGCCTTCTTAACAAGTTTGTCCAGGCGTGAGGCGTCTTTCATCTTTATGCTGCCACCCCAGCACACCACAGCGTAGAAGAGGGCACTCGCCACAACCGTCTGCTAGAACATCTGCAGCATCTAATTGCAGATGTTGAAAAATGCCAACCTTCTCAGAAAGTATAGTCTGCTCTGACCTTTCTTACATAGAGCATCAGTATTGGCAGTCCAGTCCAATTTGTCATCCAGCTGCACTCCCAGATATTTATAGGTCTGCACCCTCTGCACACAGTCACCTCTGATGATCACAGGGTCCATGAGGGGCCTGGGCCTCCTAAAATCCACCACCAGCTCCTTGGTCTTGCTGGTGTTAAGGTGTAAGTGGTTTGAGTCGCACCATTTAACAAAGTCTTTGATTAACTTTCTGTACTCCTCCTCCTGCCCACTCCTGATGCAGCCCACAATAGCAGTGTCATCAGCGAAGTTTTGCACATGGCAGGACTCCGAGTCATATTGGAAGTCTGATGTATATAGATTGAACAGGACCGGAGAAAGTACAGTCCCCTGCGGCGCCCCTGTATTGCTGCATACAATGTCAGACCTGCAGTTCCCAAGACGCACATATTGAGGTCTGTCTGTAAGATAGTCCACAATCCATGCCACCAGGTGTGAGTCTACTCCCATCTCAGTCAGCTTATCCCTAAGGAGCAGAGGTTGGATGGTGTTGAAGGCACTAGAGAAGTCCAAAAACATAATTCTTACAGCACCACTGCCTCTGTCCAGGTGGGAGAGGGATCGATGAAGCATATAGATGATGGCATCCTCCGCTCCCACCTTCTCCTGGTATGCGAACTGCAGAGGGTCGAGGGCGTGACGGACCTGTGGCCTCAGGTGGTGAAGCAGCAGCTGCTCCATGGTCTTCATCAGATGTAACATCAGAGCAACAGGCCAGAAGTCATTCAGCTCACTAGGACATGATGCCTTTAGGACTTTGGGTGATACAAGATGTTTTCCAAAGCCTTGGGACTCTCCCCTGTTCCAGGCTCAGGTTGAAGATGCGCTGTAGAGGACTCCCCAGTTCCAACACACAAGCCTTCAGCAGTCGTGGCGATACACCATCTGGACCCACTGCTTTGCTGGCATAAAGTCTTCTCAGCTCTCTGCTCACATGGGCTGCTGTAATTGTGGGTGGGGATGTCTCACCTATGCTGGTATCAGCAGAAGGATGGTTGGAGGATGCAGTACTCCAAGGTGAGAGTGGGTTAGGGTGATCAAACCTATTAAAGAAGTAGTTCATTTGGTTTGCTCTCTCCACGTCTGTCTCGATGATGGCACCCTGCTTCAAGCTGCAGCCAGTGATAATCTTCATCCCATCCCACACTTCCTTCATGCTGTTATTCTGCAACTTCTGCTCCAGCTTTCTCCTGTACTGCTCTTTTGCCGCCCTGAGCTGGACTCGGAGTTCCTTCTGCACGCTTGAGCTCATGCTGATCACCGCCTTTAAAAGCCCTTTTCTTCTGGTTCAAAAGGCCCTTGATGTCACTTGTAATCCATGGCTTGTTGTTAGCATAGCAGTGTACTGTTCTTACTGGAACTACAATGTCCATACAGAAGTTGATGTAATCAGTTATGCAGTCAACAGCCTCTTCAATGTTCTCACTATGTGACCCCAGCAGGATATCCCAGTCTGTAGTTCCAAAGAATACAATGTCAGACCTGCAGTTCCCAAGACGCACATATTGAGGTCTGTCTGTAAGATAGTCCACAATCCATGCCACCAGGTGTGAGTCTACTCCCATCTCAGTCAGCTTATCCCTAAGGAGAAGAGGTTGGATGGTGTTGAAGGCACTAGAGAAGTCCAAAAACATAATTCTTACAGCACCACTGCCTCTGTCCAGGTGGGAGAGGGATCGATGAAGCATATAGATGATGGCATCCTCCGCTCCCACCTTCTCCTGGTATGCGAACTGCAGAGGGTCGAGGGCGTGACGGACCTGTGGCCTCAGGTGGTGAAGCAGCAGCCGCTCCATGGTCTTCATCAGATGTGATGTCAGAGCAACAGGCCAGAAGTCATTCAGCTCACTAGGACGTGATACCTTTGGGACAGGAGTGATACAAGATGTTTTCCAAAGCCTTGGGACTCTCCCCTGTTCCAGGCTCAGGTTGAAGATGCGCTGTAGAGGACTCCCCAGTTCCAACGCACAGGTCTTCAGCAATCATGGCGATTCGCCATCTGGACCCGCTGCTTTGCTGGCACAAAGTCTTTTCAGCTCTCTGCTCACCTGGGCTGCTGTAATTGTGGGTGGGGATGTCTCACCTATGCTGGTATCAGCAGAAGGATGGTTGGAGGATGCAGTACTCCGAGGTGAGAGTGGGTTACTGTGATCAAACCTATTAAAGAAGTTGTTCATTTGGTTTGCTCCATTTACACCAGGCCAAAGACACATCCTTAACTTACACAGTTACTGGGAGAATATACAAACTATATTGTATTATATGTTTACAAGTTCATCATTTAGTAATTAATATAACTATGAATTATTCATAGTGCTTAGCACCTGCATTCCTGAACAGCACTATACAGCAAATAAGTTTTATATTGTATTGTGTACTGAAACTGTAAGGGAGCAATGCAAACAATGGACTGTGGTAAGATATACAGCATAGATTACAAAAATGCTTTTTGTAAAAAAGAAAAAAAAATAACATTTAGGATTATTGTTTATATTCAAAATGATTTGCTTAATTTTGCTTATTCTTTTAAATTTTTATTATTTATTATTATTATTATATTACATGTACCTTCAGCACCTTTCCTCTGTACTTGTGTGTGTGAATGTCTCTTCATCAGTACTCCCTGTCTGAAGCACGTTCCTTTAAAGCCCGCTTCTCTGCAATTATTTTCTTTTTCACCATCTGTCCAGTTTTCAACTTGCAGTCTTTGAAGGCGACTCTCTCAGCATGCCTTATAAATCTTTACTTCTCCTTGTGCGTCTTACAATTATACTTCCTACTGTGTCGCATCACCAAAGCCAGACTGACCAATCAAATCACTCAGAGGGAATGGACACACAGACCTTAGTGTTTTATTACATAATATATTGTTTATGTTATAATTAATGCGTTAAGTATAAATAATAGTATAATGATACTTTATAATATAACATGAGGGAAATCTTGAAAGTTACCTATAATAATAAAGCTTAAAAGTTCCCTTCTCCACTTCCTTACTATTCATAACTCAAGTAATAGCCTGCATTCACAAAGATCAGGCATTTCTTATAAGGTCAAATTACATACATTTGGCCATCTGTAAACAATATGCCATGGGGTCAGAATAATGAGTGCCGAGAAATCTCATAGCATCCTGACGCCTATGATGTTCCCAGCAGGAACTTGTGTGTGTAACTGAAATTCCCAAAAAAGTTTTTACTGAAATAACAGGGGGTCAAGTAGCTATGCCATTTTCTTTTCTGCATATTATGGTAAAGCCACAATAAATGCAGTGGATAAACAATAGATCGCTTAAGATACCTAAACCACTGCCAAATATTGCCACGGCATGTAAACAGTTTGTACCCAGGAGTATTTTGTGGGCAGGTTGCATCTAATAATGTTTATGCCAAACAATGCAAGAGTTTATGGAAAGCCCTGTGTGTGGAAGAACAATCTGAATGACTTGTCTTTTCCAAGTATAAACAAGCTTAGACATGGAAACAAATAGTGGGAAAATATTATATTCATTTTATAATTGTGTGTTGTTCTAAAGGTGGTATGGTTTCCTATTCTTTTTATTTCTTAGTAAAAAAAAGGTAAAAAAAACTTTTAACTTTACGTTTATTTAAACCAAATGATTAATAGACACCTAAATTAGATATCTCTCTGTTTTATGCGCTTGTAAGGTCTTGGAGAATAACAAGTTATCTCCTTAACGTTGAGAATATCTTGACATAAAACACCTCCACTCATTCAAATCATACCAAGTCAAAGCAAACAAATAACTAATGACAAACCTTACTTATTTTGGTCACTTACTAATTTCTAAACCTAATTCTTCCAACTCTATTTCATAAGGACTCAAGCCTATTCAGGCAACACAGGGCGTACCAAGGAATCAACAATGGATGGAGACTTGCTCACATTGGGACAATTTAGAATTGCAGTCAACCTAATGTCCATGTCTTTGGGATGTGGAAGGAAACCACAGTGCTTAAAGAAAATCCGCCATGGCATTGGGAGATTGTATAACCAGCACCTGAGCTGTGTCCACAGCAGAATCTGAATACAGGGGTCTGAGGTCTGAGCAGCATCTACAATTGTACCACCATCCATCATAGTTTATAACTAACATCTGCCTCTTAATGTAACAAAACCTTTCTTAAAAGATAATGTATCTATAGACAGACTAAAAGACTTTTCTTCCAAAAAAGTTGTTTTAATAGTCCTTTTGTACTCTATTTAAAAGTATTTTTTTTTTAATTAAAGCTTCAGAAAGAACATTATAACAAATAATGCACTCTTAAATTAAATATAATTTTCACAGTCTCTGTATTGGACAAAAAAATTAATGACTGGATTAAATACAGGATGAAATAATGGTGCTATTGCTGTACATTGTGCTTTTCAGCAGTTTTCCTAATTCCCTTTTTTCCAACGTCAAAAGGAGTGTAAACTCATTCTAGCAGGACCCAGCACTGGATAGTATGCCAGTCACACTTACATACACACACCCACTATCCAACTAATCAGGCCAATTCAGAGCAGCCATTCCAACTAATTACACATTGGATAGGGGAAGGAAATCAGAGGACCAGCAGGAAACCATGGAAATGAATAAAATAGAGAAGGCACCAGTCTGGGAATCAAGCTGGGATCGAAGTGCTACCTGCTGTGCCACTTTCCATTTTAAAATGTTCTTTCTATTGTGTAGTTGTTTGCTGGGAAACTGTTTAGATTTGTTGTATTAGACCTGATTATGAACAGAGGAGAGCTGCACATATTTTTTTTTTTATTAAACTACAATTTTCATCCAATCATAACATTGTATTTATTGGAAGATTCCCAGAAAGCATTATATCAAGGTCATTCCAATAACGAAACGTACTTTATAGGGGCGAGCACAAAGAGGCTTATATCGTCCACTCGGTACTTCACCTCCTTGCCTGCTTTGTCCATCACAAGCTCTCCCGTTTCTAACTCTTTCAGATTTAATAGCATATTATTCCCTATATGCCTGCTAATTTTACTGTGTTATTCTTTTGTTACGTGGGAGTTTGTCAAATGCACTTTCTTAAATTTCAAATAAATTATATTTTAACAATTCTGTTTTCTACATTAGCAGTCATATAAAAAACACCTAGAAAATTTGACAAAGGATATTACTGGCCCCTGTTCCCCTTTAAGTGTATTTGAAGGCCCTATGAGACGGTTTGTCTTAAAGCAAGAGTCTATGTCACATCTGCAAAAAACGGGTTATGAAACAATTTAATCCTACAGAACATTGTTGTGCATTAAACAAACAGAAAGGCAGATGATGAGACATGGAAAACCACTTGAAAAATCATTTATGATTCTCCAATATGAACTGTTAAAAAAAAAATCTGTAGTTTACACAAAAGCAGGTTGGCTGGATTCTGGGATGTAAAACGAGGCAAAAAGATAATCTTTGTAGGAAGTGTATTTATTTATTTATTTTTTAATAGAGGAAATGTTAAAGCTGATTTCTGTTTACCTATGAAGGCATACACAAGGCCCCCTCATCAAAGGATTTTACTATTTATGTCTGCTTTACAATTATTGAACTAGTTTGGATTGACCATAGTTCTATCTGCAGTTAAGCATTGCTCTAAAGTGATTAAAGGGAACATGTAATGCAATGGGCTGGTGTCTTAATCAGGTTTACACTCAACGCTCCTAACAAAATTAATGGGGAGTTGAAGGTTTTTCTGATGCCATTTAGCTTATGAGACTAGTCACATAATATTGAAGTGATCTTAGAGTCTAATGTCCCTTTCATTACATCTTACTAGTTAGCCTCCAATGTCTAATCCTAGAAAGAAAGTTCAGGGGAAAACTGGACTTCTGTTATTGTTGTTAAAAAAAGTAATTTTGTTTGCATAAGGTTGTAGAAAAGATTTAGAATAGATGGCTAAAAGCAAAATCTGCATGCTGTGGTCCCCTGCAATGTTTGTTTTTTTCAATCACTTATAAAATGCTAATTAAATACATCTTGAGATTAATCTCTTTTTGAAACACAAAGTATTTAATCTTATCAAATTGATGTTAAATGTAAAATCTTGTGTACAGTGCAGTAATACTACCATCTTTGCAAATGACAACATTACCAGCGACCCAGGTTGCAGGAGTTATTCGAGCTTTGAAGCCCAATTTTCTCTCTGGTCAACGGTGGAGCCGTAAGTGTAAAGGTCAGGTTAAATTCATTTTGGGGACAAGCTATAGCAGGTTACAAAGTCAAACCTGATTTTAGCAATAGTATTATCTTTATAGAGCTCAGATTTTCTCAGTTGGCTTTCACTTTAGTTGAATATATTCTCTGGAAGCTCAACAAAGTTCTCCAATAACATCAAAGCCAAGAGAACACTTCATATTTCTGATGTTAAAAAGGTACCTTTTTTCCTAACAAATTGCCTTTTTTCTTTATTCAGTCTAATAAAGCCCAAATCAATCCTTGTTGCACTGTGTGGACTGAATGGTATTCCATCACAGAGAGCATCCACACACAAATCCATACCCCTGAATATTGAACTTGAAATAGGAATTGCTTTTTCCAACAAATTTTTTGATTATATGTAATTAATTCAATGACAAATATAAGAATTTTACAGAATGTTAGGGATATAACTTAAATTAAATGGGAACTGATTAATATGAATTCTACCTTCCAAAGTTAAAACATGCTATGGCAGTCATAATATATTAAATCATTTCTGCATTACTAAAAGCAAAGCTTAATTTAACACATTAATTTCTTGGATTCATAAAGAACTGGAAATTAGTTTCTTGGCTCATTTGAATATAAATTGAATTGAATATATTATAGAGTTGTTACTTGTATGTAAATACAGTTTGTATCACATTTTAAAACATATCAGAATCAAGCTTCTAATACCTCAACACTAAATGTTGCAGAGAATACAAAAAACAATATAATTAATGAAGTTAAAAAGTTTTCTGAAAAAAACATGCATTTAATTAAAGCTTAATATGTTTAATATGTGTGTGTGCCTTTTTTCAACACACCTGCACTCAAAAGCTGCTTATAGTTGATTGTCTATCATTCCCACCCACTATTGATTATTAGTGGTCATTAGTTGAATCACTTGATGCAAAAAAAAAATGTAGTTAATTAACTTAGTTCAAAATAAATATTCAAAAGAACATTTAGAAACATTCAAATTAGTTAAAAAAAATGGTACTTCATCTCATACTTTAACGTCTTCTTTATTTAAAAATCTTTTCTACTTGGATTTACTTTGTTATATGTAGACATGTTCATGACACACACCAAAGTTAAGAACAGGTAGTCTTTCTAGCCATTCATTCCCATAGGATTTTCTTACATTTTCTTTAGCTTTGTCAATCTAAATTCAATAAAATTGTAACATTAAACTGCACAATTAAATACTGATTAATTATGCTACTCACAGCACAGACCCTTGGATTGATGCATAGTCTACCCTGAGATTAGGAAATTACTGGGCAAACACAGTACTGTAGTGTTCCATTACAGGTAGGAAGTCAAACTTTCCAAGTTCCTAGTCAGAATTTTCAACTGGAAAGCCCCTTTGAGTTGGATTTCAAACTCTGCCAAGCCCAAGTTTGACCGACTTCAGATTATGATGTCAAATGAAAATGGCGATGTACACTGAAAACTTTAATGAAAACTGTTTATTAGCACTTCTGTCTATTTGTGTCTGGCTACATCTCCAAATGCATAGAGGATGTTATTGTTACCAAGGATGTTACCACAAGAGCCAACCAAAAGCCCTGGATGATGAGAGAAGTGCACAAGCTGCTCAAGATCAGAAATGCAGCCTTCAGATCTGGAGACAAGGCCAACCTTAGGGTGGCCAGAGCCAACCTGTCTCGTGCTGTAAGGAGAGCTAAGTGGGCATACAGAGGATTAACAATCACTTCAGCAGCATCAGAGACACATGTCGTATGTGGCAGGGAGTTCAGACAATTACAAACTACAAGCCCAACCCACACAGCAGTGATGGTGATGCTTCCCTATCGGACGAGCTGGACAACTTCTTTGCACAGTTTGAGGCTCAGAACAAAGAGCTTGCGAGAAAAGCAACACCTCCCTCCACTGACCAGGTACTCTGTCTCTCCAGAACTGACGTGAAGAGGACTCTATCCAGAGTCAATCCACACAAGGCTGCAGGACCTGACAACATACCCGGTCGTGTACTCAAAGAATGTGCCAGTCAACTAGCTGGTGACCTCACAGACATCTTCAACACATCTCTGAGCCAGTCGTCAGTCCCAGCATGCTTCAAGTCGACCACCATGAATGACTACTGACCAGTTGCGCTCACGCCAATCATCATGAAGTGCTTCAAAAGGTTAGTCATGTCACACATAAAGACTAATCTCCCTGCCTCCCTTGACCCTCTTCAATTTGCATACCACTCAAACAGGTCAACTGAGGATGCCATATGCTCTTCCCTTCATCTCTCCCTGGCACATTTGGATAAAAAAGACACATATGTGAGGATGCTATTCATAGACTTTAGTTCTGCCTTCAACACAATCATCCCTCAAAAGCTGGTTGTAAAACTGAGCAGGTTGGGCCTGAACACCGCCCTCTGCAATTGGATCCTGGAGTTCTTGCCAGAGAGGCCCCAGTCAGTTCGGAATGGCTGCAACACTTCCAGCAACATCACACTGAGCACTGGAGCACCGCAGGGCTGCATGCTTAGTCCACTGCTCTTCACGCTGCTGACTCACGACTGCACAGCCACACACAACACCAACCACATCATCATGTTTGCGGATGATATGACACTGCTGGGACTGATAAGCAGGGATGATGAAACAACATACAAAGAGAAGGTTGAACGGCTGTCTGCATGGTGTGAAGGCAACAATCTATTTCTCAATTTCGACAAGACAAAAGAGATAATCGTGGACTTCAGAAAATCACATCATACCCACATCCCACTCAGCATCAAATGTTTAGATGTGGAGACTGTTAGGAGTACCAAGTTCCTCTGTGTGCACATAACTGAGGAACTTACATGGACTCATAACACCTCATCACTAATCAAGAAAGCCCAGCAGAGACTACACTTCCTGAGGCAGCTGAAGCGAGCAAGTCTTCCCCCTTCCATCCTCACCATGTTCCACCATGCACCATTGCGAGTGTTCTGATTAGCTGCATCACAGTCTGGTATGGCAACTGCAACATTTCCAATCTTAAGCGCTTGCAAAGGATAGTAAAGACAGCAGAGAACATTACTAGGGTGCATCTCCCTTTACAACAGGACATATTTTACAAAAATGCAGTGTCAGCAAGTCCTGCAGCATTGTGCAGGAGCCCTTAGACTCCTCTCATGGACTTTTCACACTTCTGCCATCCAAGAGAAGATACTGCAGCATCAAAGCCAGATCTGCTAGGCTGCAGGATAGTTTTAGACTCCTTAACACCATGATACCACCTGGGATCTTCCACACTACCTCAACCACCTCTAAAAACAAAACTTTTATACATGCAAGCCACTTTCCTGCAAAGACGAGTGTGCATGTAGAAAGAACTGAAAATCTCATACTGACAATTAAGTATTTTAACACTCTTGATATCCTTCTGCTATGAAACATTCTGACCTGTCATTGTTTACACAAGTCTTAAACAACTACTAGCATACACTGATAATTTCTGTATTATCTATATCTATTATTTATTTATTATATTACATATCTGTTGACTATATTTATGTACTGTATCTAGATTGCACATACCATACATTGTATTAATGTTCATTTTGCAAAGTACATGTCACTATTGCTGCTACTTCTTTGTCTTGTCTTTGCCCAATATCTTGTCTTGTTCGTGTTTTAATTTTAAATTTAAATTTACATTTTAATTCTATTTTTAATGTATTATTTGCACTTCATGTTGTTACACTATGGACCCTGAGCTTCACAATTTCATCTATCTGTGTACTTGTATATGGTTGAGATGACAATAAAGTTCACTTTGACTTTGATTAAGTGCACACAGTACTATCTCAGTCCTATCCATGGACATGTTGCTGCGGTGTTTGAATATGCAAAATGCAGCATAATGTGCTGTTATCACCTGCCATTTATTCTGATGGAGCAAGCACAACAAAGGTTTTCCTTCACGCATCCATATTGGTTTTCTGAATGCTTTACTGGAACATGGTCAACTTGGGCATGATGTCATTCCCAGCTCCAACATCCAATTTCTGAGGTAACTGAAAGGCTTAGCCAACAAACCAGTCTGTCTGGGAAACAAATAACCAAAGAATTTGTGCCTGAGTTAGTAAAGCAGGTGACAATCCAATTGGAGGAGTCTTTGATTCAAACACTTAGATTAATCTCAATTCCATTCTGTTCTTCATCCAAGAAAAATCTGGCAGAACTAAAAACAAGTTATTCCAGGACCAGCAAATGAAGCCAGAAGTCATTGTGTAGTCAAGTAAAACAAGCCAAAGAATTTTTTATATTGGGAAGAAATTACTACACGCACTGCTAACAATTGTTTTGTGTATACATATGTAGCGTGTCACCATCTTAAATTCTGAACCAATCATGACATCACATGCTGCCACTTCCGGTAGTGAAGGAATAGCAATGCTGCATCATTGCCAACAAAAAATTACTATGACTACTATAGACAACCCAGAAAATGGCAGTGCAGAAACAAATCAATGATGAAATAACAAATTTATAAAAATAATTCAATTCCAAAATAAAAATAAGAGAAATTAACATAACACAGGTTCAAAATGTGAAAATTACAACACATGTCATCCATTTATGCCACAGGGAAAAAAGGTAAAATATTGTGAATGTCAGCATAGCAGATTGCAACAGAAGCCTCAAGTTATCTCAGAGTATTGTTGCATATTGGTTTGCAGGGACCATTTTTATTTTTTCATACATTTTTCATTTCTTTATTCTTAAGAGTTTCTGAATATGTGGGATTCATTTTTGTAATTGGTTTTCTTTTTTCAGTTTGTTTAAAATGTTTGCATCTTGGGGCAGCACCATTTAGTTTTTCTTATGGTCTTCCTCAATTTTGATCTGCAGTGCTTGTAGTTTCTACACATATTGTTTCCATTGTGACAACATAAGGTTTTTAGTATAGGGTTTCATCAGCATGAATCTGAAGAGGGATCAAACATGAGAGAATTTTTGGTGACATATTTGCAAGTGAAACAGCGACTCCTGTTACAGCGCAATATGCCTAGTGAGGAATGTGAAGTGAGCTATGGATGAGAAGTGTACAGTTAATGGAAAAAAGCTCCTGTGGAATGGTTCATTTTTTAAAAATGGAGAAATTTTGTTTAATGACCTGTGGAAGAAATTGAGAGCTTGGGTAAATCAGAGGACCAGCGGGATACAGGTTTCATTATTGGGGTTCTTCATAGACTAGATGGTATGATTTCTGCTCCTGGCTTGCTTGGGGCCCTGTCCACAATATTAGAAGGGCATTGTCAATCAATGAAGAAACTTCTCATTCTGAGTGCTTCATTACAGAGGTCCCCTCACCTCTGCCGAGGTGTTGAAGTATAAGGAACTGTGAAAGAGTTTTTAGTATGCTAAGAATGGAGGGAACTGTACAGAAGGTAACTGTGTGAGTCAGTTGGCTTATAATAGACTGAAGTTTTAGGTTCTGGAAAGCTAATAGAAAAACTGCTGTCAAAAGAGGTAGAACTGTGATAGAAGTATTAACTGTGAACCTGAAAGATGGAAACTAGTAAAAGCATCAACAAATACCTGTAGATGGCTTTTGAAACAAGAGATGACACCAACACAATCATTGACATATATTTTGTATAAATCTGGTACAAAGCCTGGGTCGGAAGAAAGAAACTCTCTCTAATGAAGCCAGCGAAAATGTTGGCATAGCTAGGTCCCTTTCTAGTACCCATTGCAACACCACTGACCTGGTGAAAAAAGATACTTATAAAAAGAGAAGTCTTAGAGGGTAAGAACAAGTTTTGTCAGTCTGATGAAGGTATTTGTGGGAGGATCCTAGACTGGACATCTGTTGAATGCCCATTGTCACACGCACACGATTAGGGGGCAGCCAACAGGCCCGACAGAGCACGAAAAGACACGGAATGGGGGCACTGGACGGCATATTAATGCCTCTATCTAGTTTTCTCTACAAAAAACAGGCCTTCAAAATCCGAAAAAAGCTAAAGAAGACCCAGCAACAACAAAGTCCTCCGAACTTCTACATCTACCTCCCTGGCAACTCCATTTTGGACTCACCCTGAGGTACTCACATCCAGGTCCTTTTGATGATGTCACCTCCACCCTACTCCATTCACGTCATCTTCAATTTCTCCTTCATCTGCATCATTTCCGGTTCTGAGTCCATAAAACTTCCCCCCTGCCAACTGTCGATTGTCTCTTGTATAATTTGTATTTGTCTGACCAACATTTCAGTGTTGTTTTCACTGCCTGAGTGCTGTACACTATACAGGGACGGTTCCTCGACTCTTAATTGGTTTCTTCTGTGCTTTATTTCTTCACACTATCTGAGAACCTGTCTCATAGTATTTTTGGGGGTTTGAGGATACAACAAACACACACCTTACTATTTACAATAAATGAAAAATTAAAGAAATAATAAGATGGTGCATATATGGCAAGTATATTAGACAAGCTATCTTTTAGCAACTCAAAATGGTTTGAGTTGTTGCCTCACATATCCTACATCCTTTGCTCAAATCTAATGCTAATCTAATTGCTTGGATGTTGTGTTTGTGATGTTTGGATATTCACGAAATGTCTGTGTGTATTTTCCTTCCACATCCCCAAAAAATGCAGTTTGGGTTAAATATTCCTTGTGTGTACATTAGTTAGAGACTTCTTTGGAACTACAGACTGGGATATCCTGCTGGGGTCACATAGTGAGAACATTGAAGAGGCTGTTGACTGCATAACTGATTACATCAACTTCTGTATGGACATTGTAGTTCCAGTAAGAACAGTACACTGCTATGCTAACAACAAGCCATGGATTACAAGTGACATCAAGGGCCTTTTGAACCAGAAGAAAAGGGCTTTTAAAGACGGTGATCAGCATGAGCTCAAGCACGTGCAGAAGGAACTCCGAGTCCAGCTCAGGGCGGCAAAAGAGCAGTACAGGAGAAAGTTGGAGCAGAAGTTGCAAAATAACAGCATGAAGGAAGTGTGGGATGGGATGAAGATTATCACTGGCTGCAGCTTGAAGCAGGGTGCCATCATCGAGACAGACGTGGAGAGAGCAAACCAAATGAACTACTTCTTTAATAGGTTTGATCACCCTAACCCACTCTCACCTTGGAGTACTGAATCCTCCAGCCATCCTTCTGTTGATACCAACATAGGTGAGACATCCCCACCCACAATTACAACAGCCCATGTGAGCAGAGAGCTGAGAAGACTTTATGCCAGCAAAGCAGTGGGTCCAGATGGTGTATCGCCACGACTGCTGAAGGCTTGTGTGTTGGAACTGGGGAGTCCTCTACAGCGCATCTTCAACCTGAGCCTGGAACAGGGGAGAGTCCCAAGGCTTTGGAAAACATCTTGTATCACCCAAAGTCCTAAAGGCATCATGTCCTAGTGAGCTGAATGACTTCTGGCCTGTTGCTCTGATGTTACATCTGATGAAGACCATGGAGCAGCTGCTGCTTCACCACCTGAGGCCACAGGTCCGTCACGCCCTCGACCCTCTGCAGTTCGCATACCAGGAGAAGGTGGGAGCGGAGGATGCCATCATCTATATGCTACACCGATCCCTCTCCCACTTGGACAGCGGCAGTGGTGCTGTAAGAATTATGTTTTTGGACTTCTCTAGCGCCTTCAACACCATCCAACCTCTGCTCCTTAGAGACAAGCTGACTGAGATGGGAGTAGACTCACACCTGGTGGTATGGATCGTGGACTATCTTACAGACAGACCTCAATATGTGCGTCTTGGGAACTGCAGGTCTGACATTGCGGTCAGCAACAGAGGAGCACCGCAGGGGACTGTACTTTCTCCAGTCCTGTTCAGCCTATATACATCAGACTTCCAATACGACTCGGAGTCCTGCCACGTGCAAAAGTTCGCTGATGATACTGCTATTGTGGGCTGCATCAGGAATGGGCAGGAGGAGGAGTACAGGAACCTAATCAAGGACTTTGTTAAATGGTGCAACTCAAACCACTTACACTTTAACACCAGCAAGACCAAGGAGCTGGTGGTGGATTTTAGGAGGTCCAGGCCCCTCATGGACCCTGTGATCATCAGAGGTGACTGTGTGCAGAGGGTGCAGACCTATAAATATCTGGGAGTGCAGCTAGATGACAAATTGGACTGGACTGCCAATACTGATGCTCTGTGTAAGAAAGGTCTTAGAAGGTTGGCGTCCTTCAACATCTGCAATAAGATGCTGCAGATGTTCTACCAGACAGTTGTGGCGAGTGCCCTCTTCTACGCGGTGCTGTGCTGGGGAGGCAGCATAAAGATGAAGGATGCATCACGCCTGGACAAACTTGTTAAGAAGGCAGGCTCTATTGTAGGAGTAAAGTTGAACAGTTTAACATCTGTGGCAGAGCGACGTGCATTAATCAAACTCCTGTCAATCATGAAGAATCCTCTGCATCCACTAAACAGTGTCATTTTCAGGCAGAGGAGTAGCTCCACTGACAGACTGAGGAGATCGTTCCTCCCCCACACTATGAGACTCTTCAATTCCACCAAGGGGAGTAAATGCTAACATTACTCAAAGTTATTGTCTGCTTTTACATGCATTTTTATTACTATTTAATTTAATATTGGTTTTTGTATCAGTATACTGTTGCTGGATTATGTGAATTTCCCCTTGGGATTAATAAAGTATCTATCTATCTATCTATCTATCTATCTATCTATCTATCTATCTATCTATCTATCTATCTATCTATCTATCTATCTATCTATCTATCTATCTATCTAGTTGATTCTATAATGGATTGACTGTCTGTCCAAGACCAGTTTCTGCCTTGTGCCCAGTGTTTCTTTAATAGAATCAGAATTACATTAAGACGGTCTAGGAATATCATATTGTTATATTTTGATTTTCATCTTGAATTTTTTGTTCTTTAATGTTATGAGCATTTTCCACCCATGCCTTTCTTCTCATTTCCGCATGATTAGTCTTCCCTGAAATTCTTTTTTAGGATAGACAGGTCTTGAATAGCCTGTAAATATAAAACATTTTACGGGATTACGCAGTGCTCAGCTTCATTGTGTTTCTGCAACTTTGGCATCCACTGGATAAAACAGTTGACCTTGGCAGCATATATTCAAAAGACATTAGTTAAGTAAGAGAGACCTGTGGCGCCTAGCCATGGCAGTTGTCATCAAAGACAACTGTTTTGAGAATGATACGGTAATACAGGATATTAATGTTCTGGTGGAATGTTAGAGAAACATTTTTTGTAAATATCATTTCACACAAGGCTTCAGTGTGACAGGGAGAGCTACACAGAAGTAGGTTTTTGCAGCCTGTAAGCTAGTTATTTTAAGAAGTAGAAAAAAGATAAACCATATCCTGGTCTGATTAGCTTCCAGACAACTGATTGAAGTATTTCAACTAAGTGAGAAAGGAGATGATCTACTGAAGTGTGAATTTATTATTTAAAAAAAAAACTTTTAACCCTTCTATTTTCATAGAGCTATATATAACTTTAAATTCAGGAGACTTCATGCCATAACAAATGGTTATAAAGTTCATGGCTCCAACGACGTGAAAACTTATCATTTTCAATAGAATTTAGTATGAGGCATTTTAAATAAAAACATCAAAAGAGAAATTCAGAGAATCAGGAATGATATATAAAATGCAAGTTCTAGTATTGCTTTAGACTTGAAAATGCTGCTTCTATTGGATCAGCCAACATCATCGTCATTAGTTTTCTGCCTGTAGACAACTCTTTGTCATGAAACACTAAATCCAACTTTTCCTATTTTGTGCCTTCCTTTCCATGCTAGTATCTTTAATTCTATACTAAGTCAGATTTTTAATAGTTGAATATATGCAAATAAATGATTTTTTTACAAAGATGCAAAATGTACTGTTTTGACAACATATCAACATTTATGCTTCAGTGAGAAAGCAAAGCATAGGGGAATCACACCAAGAGTGTAAATCAAGAGAGTTTTTAAAACCCCACCTAAGACACAGGAGAATTGAATAAGTAAGGCTACAAATTATATGTTTTGTAGTACTGTAGATGAAGTTTAGAGTGCAATTATTCAATCCTGATTGAAATATAAATTGTTTTTAAGGTAGATGTTACCAATGAATATATACATAAATGTCTTATTTTTTTATCTTCATAATTATCATAGCCATTAGTTAAGCACTTAATAATCTGAATGTTACGAAAAAAAAGGAGCTAACAGCAAAACGGCAAAATCACTAAATTTAAAGGTGGCAGTGAGGTTAACATTGTAAACATAAGACAGATAATTTTGGAAAAAGTTATCACATTTCCTTTAACTATCATGTAAGCAAGTCATTGCTCTGATTTGGAATTTTACAAATCAAAGTTGTTAGAAAAAAAGTCAAATTTGTGGTTGGTTCTGATAATATAAACAGAATGCAAAGACGCATAAAAATCTTTTTCCTCATTCAAACCACAACAATCAATAACCAGTCTTAAATATGACCAGTGATATTTGACCTTTTGGCTAGGCGTACAAGCAAAGAGGATATGATGGTCATTGCTTTCTTCAGTCTCTTTGAGTATAATATAGTGCCTTTTGCCCTATATAATTCAACCTTAATTTTAACCAAGAAAGACATTTACTAAAGAAATTCAGCATATGCCTAAGACCATTTTGTAAGTCACGCTAGTGTTGATAAACGTTAGAGGCTGGGTCTGTTCAGAAATCATCATTCAATTATTTTTCCTATGGGTAAAATACAAAGTTTACATCAGCCTTTGCAAAGATTGTGCCACTAATGGAGAGGAAAGAACCAATAAAATGAATTGAGGAGAGTCAAGCAAACTGAAAAACAGCTTTTATACCTCCGAATATGGCAATTTCAGATCCAGCAAACTTTTCTGTTTATATACAGATGCTATGTCTTAGTGGAATGAGTGCTCTCATGTCATAGCAACAGATGCAAACTAAACGCAAATGTGAAAAGTATAGTTTATTTGATCTGTTAACTGTTAGATCTACAAAGGACATGTCTTAAAAACGTTTTAAGTACCATTGAGTGGATATTCAGTTTACAATATTTACAGGCTAAGTGCATTTACAAATTAGAGAGCATGGTGCAATTGTCATTGAGTTACAAGGCTGTACCACATATTTAGGTCATGTCTGACTTTCAGTTTTTTTTTTGACCTATTCCAAGGCATGACAGCTAGAATTTTGTGAAAAGGACAGATTCAAATATATTTGGAATGAATACAAAATTTGAATTAACAGTGGTCCATAATTTCATCTAATAGGCATGTTGTTTGTATTGCTAAATAGTCTTTGGCAAAGGTACAACAAAAATGCAAATATGTATTTTCTCACACTAGTAATTATTATTTTATGGTTTTATAATGTGCAGAATTTTATGTTTGCTTTATTTTGTAATTTTGTTTTCTTTTTCAACTTTTTATCATTATATTTTTATGTTTACCATACTGCCATTTTGCAATTCACTTTCAGTAATTGGTGCCGCCATTTTGTGATTTTTCTCAGTCTACTGTTGTTAACGGTGGTCATTATCATCATGTGCCTCCCAGAGGTCAGGAAGTGTGACGTCATCAGGTAATTGCTATTTAAGAATATAGTCCTTTGTTAACAATCACCCAGTTTTTTAGACAAAAAGCAAAACAATTTTCACAAAGGATGTAAGGTTCTTTTTTAGACTATTAAGTGTAGACTCACATTTGTTATTTTAACATTTGGTTTCAGTTTTTCTTTTCCTTTTCCTGGTTTTGATCTTCTCCCATCTCAGACAAAAGCTACTGTCTAATCTTGTGGGTGTTTAAACCCAAGAAGAAGAGTTTCTACCATAATGGTAGCAAAGTCTTACATAGGCAAATTCAAATGACCATATAAAAAAAAAGTTCAATTTTAGTTTCTATTCAAGTATATTTTTCACATGAATGATGCTAAAATAGAAAAAGGGCAAAGGAAATGTATTATTATTAAAACAATGATAAACATTTAAAACAAGGAACAGATTGTGGAGGTATTTTACTGCCAGCGTAAATGCTTAGTGTAAGCTTTATAATGGGTGCAGCGTAATGACATGATGTTTTTTGAAATGATAGCATGAATGGTCACTTAACTTAGTCACTTGACTCAAGGCATCTGAGAGTGGTGACGTGTTGTGTGTCTCTCCTCTCAGACATCTGGGTTGCAATGACTTACGTAAGAAATAAAGTAGTCAAAAATTTTAAATAAAGAATTTGACATGCATTCTAGCCTGAAATATTTAAGGCTACTGACTGACATTATGCTGTATGCCAAAGCCATTTTGATATTTTCTGCTCTTCTTATACTCCATAGTTCAACAAACATATAATTTACACTACCAGTAGATTAAAATTCATCAAACCACTTTAAAATAGTATTATGAGAAAGAATTTGGATCCAACATATGTGGACCAGTTATCCATGGTCACTGAAACTGCATTTAGCTGTTACAGCAGTATACAGTATCTATTCCACCCTATTCACTCACCTTCATCAACACCTTGAAAATTATCACATCATTATTCTGTACTTGTTATTTTCAGTATGACATTTTAATCCAGTACCACTGTCTCTTTATCTCATAAGATAAAGATGTCATTGCCTCTACTCTCCCACCCTTTCTTATATATTTGCAGTCAGTCATCTCAGTTTGATTGTTGTAAGGGGGGATGTGGTGTTGAGAGGAATATTTACTATATTTTCATTATGCATAAAAATGAAAGCTTCCTGTGATGCATCAAAGGCATCATTTATAGGCTGTATCTCAAATGAGACACTATCAAAATACACAGTACATCCAATAGAGTACAGTATCCCTCATCACTTGGATAAACTTGGATAGTTTTACTACATAATATGGCAACCCATCACAAACATGTCTGTAACCGATACATTAAGAAATGCTCCTTTACATGATCACAAGAAGTCAAAACCTATCCCAGTGGCATCAAGGTCCAAGTCAAGAACCTACTCTGGATGACAGAATAGTCTGAATATATCCATATACTCTCCTCAAACTCATTTCATTCCAAGTCTGAAACCAACTCTGCCTGCACATCTTTCAAATCTTAGAGGAATCCAGAGTAACTGAAGGAACCCAATTTGGATATTAGAAGAAATTCTCCATATACTGTACACTACCTATATTGAGATTTGTATCCAGAACTCTGCAGCTGTAAAACAGCAGCTCTATCCCTGGCATAATTATGTAGCAATTCACAATATTAACTAGCTTCACACTATAACTGGTCAATTAAGACTCTAACATCATACATAATAGGTGAAACAAGAAGATAATGTATGAACCTGGTAAAGCAATTTTATAGCCAAATGAAATTTTGATGAGTTTCTGCAGTGTAGTGTTTGTGGGTCTATGGCTAGTGGTTCCAGTGGCATGAGTGAAATCTTAAGATAATTGCTTCTGACCAGGATAATCATCAGTTGTAGTATTTATTTTTTTATTAATACTTGCATGAGGTCCTTTTCGTTTTTAACTTTGACATGTGGTCATCATTTAATTAGATCTATATACAGTTATAGACAATATGTTTTACTTTTTAACAGTTTTACTGTAGTTAAGCATAAGTTAAATGTTTTGATATATGTGAAAAAAAATGTTTTTACTTTGCCAGCCTAATGCATTCTTGTTAATCATGACAATAGATTTTCAAAGATCAGGGTCTTAGCACCCTCTGTGATATTCTATGCTTAAATAAAAATCAAAGAGCTTTGATCCCCCCCACCCCTAGAACTTTCTTATTTGTCTACCTAACATATTAAATCAAAGATGTTCTCTCTGGCCTTTGACACAATGATTGGGTGCTGAATCAAATAGGATAGACAAAAAAGGTCAGGGGCTAAAGCTTGTGATGCCCTTTCCTTCTGAAGCCACTTCACCAGAGAATGGTGATGTGTTGGTCAGACATGCAAAGAAGAATTTCACTGTACAATGTACATGTGACAATACTACTTTTAATATACCATGTATGCACCGTATATATATATTTTTCTTTACCTACATGTACTGACGTCAAGTTTACAACAGAATTGCATGTTTCAGTCATCCCTGAGCAGGATTTTACTACTTTTAGAATGATGCATTTGCACGTGTGCTTGTCAGAATATAACCTATCAACACAAAAATTCAAAAATGAATCAGTTGGTGTTAGCTAAATTTAGCACCGTTATTAGCATTGTGAATTGTTAAAAACCTGCCAAGTCTGACTTCAATTGCTCAAGTACATTTTACTCTACAGAGATAATATATCGACTTTTTGTGCATGTCAGCCTGCAATATTATATTGCTAAAGTGACAACTTTGTATAGGGAAATTTATATGCTAAATGTTTTTTGTTTTTTTATTGCCTTTTCTGCCCTCAGACTGTAATTGGAGAATTTATAGCTGCCCCTTCCACACCTGTTGTGAACAAGGGCTGATTTGAAGTAAAAGCAACTAAGAATAATGTAGCTAAGGATAAAAGGGAACGCTGAAGGGGACAAAGAAAAAGACAGCTGACTGAGGCAGGAGTCAGAAGGAAGAGTCATAGAATAGTCCTTAGAAAACCAGCTGAAAAGCAACCTTAGACTGGTGATTGGTGTGGAATCCTTCATTTTATTAATAAAGAAATAAAAAAAGTAAGAAAAGCCTGGATTGGAACTTTAAAAAAGTTGCATGCAGAGGGAATTTTAGTTGGGATATCTATGTGTGCAACTGTTTTGTTTAGAGGTTTTCCTTTTCTTCTAATTCACTGACCAAAATTTCTCATTGGTTTTTAAGAAAGGGATAAACATTTTGTTGGTCTCCTGTCTTTTTTTTTACCTTTCATTTTTTTTCATCTCACACAACTTGGATTAAGGCCATTAAGATGTGTATGGGTGGAACTTGAATATCAAAGACGAAGCCAGTCAACACAGAGCTCATCTGCCTGGTGACACCGCCACATGAAGATGTCACCCCCAAGTGAAAATGGCAATCTTGGCAGCATAAAGGCAAAAGCCATCACTTAAATAACAATGGTCCCAGCTTCTCAGCTATGGTGCCTGTCCTCACTGAGAAAAGACTAGTTTGTTCCTGTAGTTGATGCATTCCTAATTATTTTGATTTATGTTCAAGTAAACAAAGGATCCACATAAAAAAAACCATTTCAATAAAGTTTTCTCCTTGGGGAAAAGCCTGGCAAATGCATTGAATGCTAAAAGAATTTTTGTTTTATATTGCAATTCATGTTTTTTAATATTTACTGTCGATATAAGATATATTTAGATATATTTTAGATATATTACCATCCGACTCTTTGATACATTTTTTTAAATTATAACTTGCCTACAGGCAGACCATTTATAGTGTGTTTGTTTTGGAATAAATTCCAAACATATTTATTTTAACAAGAACAGGGAATGTAGAGAAGCAGAAGTGGAAGGAAATCATTGGAGTGAGGCAAGTGAATAATAGTGCTTACTAAAGCTTCCAGTTCTCTCCTGGCAGTTTATTCAGATCAAGCTTTGTAAACCTACAAACTGTCTGTATGCTCAGTGATCACACTCCTCTAGTCAAGGGTTGTCTTCCACCAATGATATTTTCATAACGAAAATGAGAACTAGAACTAAAAATATAGTTTTTCGTTTTACAAGCACGAGAACTGAAATTAAGACAAACAGAGAAACCTAAACTAAATAAAAATAAAAATTAGTGATATGTGAATGAACTAAAACAAGAACGAAAATTGAGTAAAAATAAAAAAAAAGGCAATAGCATGTTCATTCCATCTGGTTCAGTTGGGTAGAGGGGTTGTTTGTAGGACACCCTGAGCATTCAGTTACACTGCGCTGTTCACTATGCAGTGATATTATACCTTGGGCTTACTATAGTCACGTGGTGCAACTTCCGTAAAGGTTTGCTTGTTGAGCACATTTGCTTCGTCGGGTTGAATCAGTAAGCATGTGTGGTTGACGATGGCAAATTTTGCACAAATGTTTGCGGGTAGAAACCAAGAAAGTAATGAGTGCAAATACTTTAATTACAGCGCAGATGATAATAAAAGCAAATATGTGTTAGAAGAAGAAAAAGAGTCTCGGAGTTTCAGTGTAGGGCCAGCTAGATCAGTCGAAGTCCAGTTCTTCTCTGGCACCATGACTGTACTTCAGTATTGGCAGCAGAAATCGTCAACATACAGTTTTCTTGGTGCCAGTGGCTGAGGATCTTGTCTGTGAACCTGCATCACAGGCATTCATCGAGCAAATATTTTCACTGTGTGGCTATCTGTGCATTGGACATCATTGCAACATGAATAAATCTCTTGAAATGTGTGCTTGTTTAAAGCTTAACAGCAACATGCTTGCACAGACTGGTTTCTTGGGTTGAAACATTTGATTTTGCTGACTATACTCTTCAGGGCACTTATTCTGTTTGATCATTGATAGTCAAACTGTGTCTAATGGCATTATGAACTGTGAGAGTGTTTTGTTGACTGAAACATAAGTTGCATTGAAATATGTGTAGGCTGGCGTTTGTGGTCTTTCAACAGAAAAAAAATACTAAAATTGTACTAATATTACGTAAAAAGGCCAGAACTAAATAAAATAAAAAGTAAAATTTTATAAACAGAACTAAATAAAAATAAAAATCGTTGACTCCACTGAAAACTAGAACGAAATAAAATAAACATTAATTTTATAAAATAAAAACTGAATCTACAATTAATATTAGAACTGAAATATCACTGTACTCCCACTTCCTGCTTTTTGCTGTATGAGCGATCCACTCCATCTCTGGATTAATATCACAATAACAATGTTAAATGTTGCAGTAAAATCTGGAAATTAACTTTAAAGTAGAAATGTTTTTATCCAAATTTGAAAACAAGTTTATAAACATTTCCATAACTAGCCCATTAAAGATTTTTTATCAGCCCCCTTTTGTGCATATTACCTTAATGCAACCCGGTCAGCTTTACAAATCCCTCTAACTGCACTTTAGACAGGCCCTGTATTTGAAATATCAATCCATTTTTGCATGCACTTAATTCAATTCACTGCTGCAAGAGATATAGTCTTGAAGCCCCAGAGTGAATGCCAGTGTATTACAGGTCACACACACACTTATGGGGACAATTTAATATCCACAATAAACATACTACACACAGTCAGTCAGTCAGTCATTCTCCAACCCGCTCTTTAACCTATGGGAGGACAATTGCAGTATCTGGAGAAATGCCTGCATTGTCACAGGAAGAATGTTGAGTTTCCATATCTGACAGTGAGTGGGACAGGATTTAAAGCTTATCACTGCATCACCCACATTTCAAGTGTCGTTTCTAAAAATGGTTTTCAGTTCATTGAAATTGTACTGCATATATATATATATATATATATATATATATATATATATATATATATATACAGTATATATATGTCAAAAACTATTTGTTATAGCGTAGTCTTTCATCACATAGCAGTTGACAAAGCTGACTTTGAATTTTGAACTTCATGGCAACATCTTTTTTTCTTCTTGCCATCATTAATGGAAGCGAGCAGTTTAAACTTTTTATGTAAAGTATACAGTATTGCTGCTATCAGTGCTGGTTGAAGTCCATATGGAGCCCCTTAAGTTAGCAAGATATCCCATGGTGTCCATATTGTGGATGGTGGAACGTTGTTCTGGAGCATGTGCCACTTGATTTAAATAAACTGCTCCTGTCGATGTCTACAGAGTGCAGTCAGTGTTATTACTTCGAGGTTTTGGGAGTGGGGTTGGCATTCCCCTCGGGTTTTGGAGCACGTGTCCCTTTAGTTACCAAAAAAACGGCCATTGTGCTGACATTCCAGAGCAAGCACCACTTGAGTTACATAAACAGCACCAAAACTCTACCTCGACAAACATGAAAATAAGTTAAAGAGTCTTGCTGTAGCAGGCCTTTAGAGTTCCACAAGCAGAGCTAAAGACAAATTTGATTAACAGTTATCCCACTTCTAGATCCACCCACAATGTCTCTGGTTTGTAGTAAACCCTCTTCAGCTATGCTCTGCTGCAAGAGAGTGATGAATGTTGAGTAAACCATGTGACAAAAACATGCAATCCAACTGGCTGTTCGGTGGAGCTCCTGAATCATGCTGTAATGAGATCTTTTTAAGATTATTTCTGAAGGAAACTGGCATGGACAAAAAAAAAAAGTTAAACCAACTATATACATTCTTAGGGCTGAGTTGCAATCTGATTACTCGGGTGGTTACCTAACAGGTAACCGTTGTGGCTGGTCAGCCAGTCAGCAAACATCCGCCACGTCCTCTCATTTGTGAGAAGCAGATTATAGATATGTTATGCAGTATCTACCAAGTAATACAAAGAGTACATGACACATGTTTCGCCCTTATTGGGGCTCATAAAGTATTTCGTCTTCTGCATCTCTAAAGGACCGCAGCCAAATGACACCTGGCCATGCCCCTCAGACTGCACAAGCCCTGCCCTTCAAGTGTTTATAAATAACCAAAAAAAAAGAAGTTGGTGTATTCAGTTGGTAAAAAATATATTCATTTGGGAGAACAGTTAAACCCCTTCGATTTTAAAAAAAGTTAATTGCAAGGTCCAAGGTTTATTTTGTAAATATTTAAATTTTCTTTTCTTTTTATTTAAATAGGGATTGCTGAGTTGGAACCCCAATATTTTGAACCTGTGTTCATCCTTCCTTTCCACTATATATATATATATATATATATATATATATATATATATATATATATATATATATATATATATATATATATATATATATATAGTTTTCATATAAATAAAAACTTTCAGAGCAACTCTTGATTAACTTTGCAAACTGCTTAGTCCAGATATACATTATGCCATCAGGGCTGCAGTTATAATATTAGGTGCATTTCAAGAAAAATTGTGATACTGTATCTTATAATATAGCACCAATCCAATTTAGCAGTTATTAAAATAAAAAATAACAGCAGAGGAACTTTGCTGCTTAGTTTGCTATGAATGAGTGCCTGGTGCAAGAATGACCTGCTTTGTTTCACTGTCAAAGTTTAATTTTGACATCACTATTTTAAAAATAAAGCTTTAAAGAAAGTAAAGGAATTATGCTCTATCTGTGCTTTGGATCTCACAGTAAAACCTCTCTTTATTCTGGGGAAGTAGAGATATTTGGCTCAGTTAAAGATTTAAAAGGAAAGGGTCCTTTATCTTAATAAATGTGGCTCTTTCTTGTAGGTGTGGTGCTTCTAATGAAAGGCTGAAAAAAAAGTTCTACTTACTATGCCAGATATGTAGCACTTTTGTAAACAACACTTATGAATAATTCATTGGTTTGTTTTAAGCCTATACAGTGGTATAGCTCAAAGGTTATGAAAATCTGAGTTTAGAGGTGAACAAAGATGTAGCTCTTTTTGGTTAAATAGAAGTTGTTCACACAAAGACCTACATAAATCCTACTAATCTTGCCCGAATACCCCTTAAATTGTCTGCATTTTCTCATGTGCTTTGCTTCCAGAGCCTTGCAGTTTAGGAACTAAATGCATGCATCATTAACATCTATTCAGCTAGAGGCTCTTTGATCTTCTCTTAAAAGGGGAGTAAAAAGGGAATGGTAAAGAACCATAGAAAAAGCATCATCAACAATTCAAGTGCTCTCAATCATTAGGCTATAAATAAAAACTTAATTAAGTAAAATTGCTTCCATATACTTTTAATATCTGCAATTTTTGGGGGATCTTTAATATTAAATTATTCTGTTTTCACTTTTTGCCTGCCTTATGCAATTCATTTGAATCTTTAAAAGTAACAGCTTACAAGTAATTAAAAGTCTAAATGGAGACATGCTCCTTTACTTGTAACTCATACATCTGTTTTGCTTTAGCTGTGGACATACTGTACATTGCAGCTTCTTTAATCCTAGCTGTAAAAACCACATGAAAATTGGTATTCTGATTAATGCTGCCGGTATTGAAATTTGTTTACGATCTTTTAGCTCCAATCAGCATGCAAGCCTTAAGTACATTGCTTTTTTTCATGTCACAATCCTGATGCAGTAGATTGCTAAATATTTAAAAGTAATTTCAAATTCATGTCTGTGGAATATTACCATTCAGTGTGGAAAAAATGGGGAGGCATGGCTAATGTTGTGGCCCTATGGTAGTTGAATCCTGATCGCCCCCATGTTTCTAAGGGTTTTCTTTGCTACAGTTTCCTTTCACAGTTGAGACATTTTCACAAAGCCGATGAGCATTATGTCATTCTATGTCCAATTCTGTGAATATGTCTATCATCTACATTTCCTGCTTTGTGCATTTACAAACAATTTGTATTCAGAAGTTAAGAAACCGTCTTGCATTGAGTATGAGTTCTGCATCAGTCATTAAACTAATCAACTTTTATTTTATTTTTAAATTGTGCCATTAACAATATGCACAATACAAGGCATTTTACAGAGCAAACAAAAATGTAATACAGCATCAGTAGTTGAAACTGCTCAATAAAGATCAAAAACCGACACATTCACAGAAAATGCACAATGTCCATTCGTTTCATTCATTTTCAAACCTCTTAATCCAGTCAACTTCATGGAAATCCAGCTCTTATCCTGACAGGAACAAGCTCTGACGGCAGTGTTGGGGACACACAACTTCAGTCACTCATACTGGGGCAATTTAAAGTGAAACCTGGACTCTTGAGCTAAATTGGAGCTACTGTATAGCTGACAGATTTGAATATTAAAAACATGAAAAAGGAGCTTTAATAATACTGTATCTTATGAAGAAGGGAATATAGCTGAAATCACTTAAAGTTATGTTTGGACATGATTCAGGTAGCGGCCATAAAGTGTTTGTTGTCATCTGATGCAAAGCAAAAGGAAAATGGCCATGGAATACTTCAAAAACATTTAAATATAACAATATATTTATTTATTACATTTGTTAAAGATAATTATTAAAATAAGGAAACTGATGACAAATAATCAAACAGTGGAAGAAATGGAAAACAAAAAATACAGATTAAAAGATTAAAATATTTTTCCAAGCAATCAAACTTCTGTAACTAAAATATTTACAATGATATTTTGAAGCCATGTAAAAGGTGGAAAAAAAGAAATAAGTCCTCATTCAGTTGTTCACAAACTAAACAAATTTTCTTCACCACTTGTTTTTTTCTCTAAAATTTAAACCCGAAAGGGAGACCCCCTGGACAAAAGTAGCTGCAGTAGCAGAAATATTATCTGTCTACAGAGTACAAAGAAATTCTTACTTGTTTGTCTTACCAGCACTTTGCCACCATAATAAGCAAGAATGTATTAAAATACAAAGCTTTCTTTAATTTAATAGAAAGTTTAACACTATCCTTAAAACAAAACTATATTTCACTTAGTTAAAGATGAACTATTACAAAAATATAGCTTGAAACTCCCCTATGGACAAGACCCGTGCCCATATTTATTGTATTAAGCATCTCAGAATTACTTCTAGGAATTGCATTAAAATTCTGACTAGGCTAAGAATTTGTCCCAGGACATAAGTACCTGTAGTTATGAAGCATCCTATGGTTGATGATGCTTTGCAGTTTGTTGATACTACAGTAATTCTAAGCCTATATCACAAAGATAATAATAATCATCATAATCAAAGAGGAAATATATAAAAAGATAGGATGTTGCACTAAGCTGCACATAATTGTTTACACTCTTCAACAACATCTGTTCTCTGATGTGCCATTTCCTGGCATTTTGATTTCTAGTTTTCATGTACATAGACAGTTGCCTTATCATATAAGAAAAATTTAAACTGTACATTACAAAGAAAAACATAAATGAAGCTGAGTAAATCCTTAGTATGGCACATATGTTTAAGATGACAAAACTTTTCAAATGATTCTGTAAAGCCCTTTTAACAGACCATTGCTGCCTTTCAGCTTTTCAATTAGAAATGATCAATCCTGAATATGAATGGTGTTATACAATCATTCCTCGTGCATTGGAAAAGAACAATAAAAGTGCAATAATAACCATCTTTTTGCTGCTAATAGTTAGTGACTATGGCATTTGCTAAGTTTCAGTCCTGTAGCTAGCTATTTTGCTGATTTTATGGTCTTACTTCATACAGTAATACATATTTCTAACCTAAATCTTTGCTATATGATAGATAGATGAGTGAGAGGCAGAGATAGAAATAGTTTTTGAGCAATGGCTTCTTTTGTGCCAACGTCTATACAGGCCAATGTTACGCAGAGCTGTGGATATGGCTGACTAATGTGAGTGATTG
This sequence comes from Polypterus senegalus, assembly GCF_016835505.1. NCBI lineage: Eukaryota > Metazoa > Chordata > Cladistia > Polypteriformes > Polypteridae > Polypterus > Polypterus senegalus. The sequence goes on along the minus strand of NC_053157.1, from coordinate 118,832,499 downwards.
CTGGATTCTCAGCAACTCCTCTCACAAGTCGTCTTCTTTTTTTGTAAAGATAGTTTTGAGGGACAACCTTTCCTAGCCAGTGCTTGGGTGGTTTTATGTACCTTCTACTTTCTGATAATTGAACTTACATTACCTAAGGGGACATCGAAACACTTGAATATTGTTTTGTACCCTGTTCCTAGGGCTTATTTGTATTATTTTATCTCTTTCTTCTTTGGGACGCTTTTAAGTCTTCTTTTCATTAAATCTTCAGCTGCACTTCAGATTTATAAAGTTGGATAATGACCCCTTCACCGTGGGATTTTCATATGGAACTTATGGAAGTTATTTGAATGATTCATTGGTAGAAACTAATTAAAAGGTGATTGTGTCCAATTGCTTTTATGTGTGCAAGTCACTGCAACCTTAGGGACTGAAAACATATAAATGAAGCATTTTTCCTTTATTCCTAAGATTTTCTAACCTAAAATGATATCACATTTAAAGTGAACTTTAAGTTTAAGCACTTTATAATATAAATAAAAATGATATTTTTAATTATAAAGAGGCAATATTATGACTGAAGGACTGAGTTTCCATCCAATATTGTTCACCGGCACTACTGTCCTCACATCCAGGGAATGTTCTCAATCTATTTGAACTTGTGTTTTGTTTTTTTAATATTTGTGTCATTTTATCATTATTTTGAAAGTACATTTTATCATTATTCGGAAGATACCATTTTATGTTCTGTTTTTTGGATGGTCGCCTCAATTTTGTGACTATTTCCACATGGCCATCACCATATTGTTTGCAATTGATATGCCTGTTACTGTTCAGGTGATAAGGAGGTCACATGACATACTGAGTCATCATTACTGCCTATAAACGATAGCAGTCTAGACATCCATATTCTGGATCTGTTCTTCAAAACCACTCCAGCTTTGTTATTGGTATTGGTGGAAGGCACTTCTCATAAGACATAAGTATTAGGACCTTTTGCTGTTCTTTTCTAATTACAATTATTGTTTTCTGCTTTGGGCTTTGGCAAATATTTCTTGGTCTGATTTTTGGCATTCTGACTTCTACCCATTTTTGACTTAGCCTACTCCTATTTTCAGTACTTAAGTGCGATCTTCTGTTTAATAAAAAATCTTAACAGCCATGAATACACAAATACTAAGAGTTACCAAGAGCAATGGAAAGATACATACTTGATATTACTTACCAAGACAGAAAGAGAAATGAATAGGTTAGGTGAAATACCAAAGTAGAGGATGCCTTTACCACCATTATAAAATGGAAAGTAAAACTGGGCAGGGCATGTATCCCTATCTGAATAAATGATGGTAGGTAGAAGTTTTAAACTGCATTCCCAGAGACAAGATGATGGCCGAATTCAGGATGGATGTATGAAATAAGGAATTTTGCTGGAAGAATCTGGATGCAGAAGACCAAAAATTGTTCTCTGATAAAGCTAATCAAAGTTTTAGTCCAATAGTGGATAGTTAATGGCGGCATATGATGATGATGATGAAAATGGAGACAGAAATAATTAAACAATGCGACTGATGTAGAAGACCAAACAAGAAAGTAAGCAGATACCATTGAAAAGGATGTTATTGTTACTCTGTATTTGCCCAGAATGTCAATGATAAACCCTGCTAATATGATGTATAAAGCTATACTATATGTAATGTCCCACAGAAAAAGTATGAAAGACTAAGAGATGAGCAGGTATGAAAGCATATTGGCAATGGTAAGCCAGTATTACAAATACACCATTTTTTAAATTAAGTACAGTATTATTTCTCAAATTATTCTCTTCTAATTCAAGGAGGCCCAGTGGAAATTTTTACTGCTTAATGGTGCATCTACAGCAGTTTGCCTCCTACATGATATTCTCTCTCTCCCTCTCTCTATTGAGATTGTGTGTTCATAGCATTTTCATGTGGTTTTCCTCCTTGGTGTCCGATTTCCTCTCACATGCTTTTAGACTGACTGACAGGTGTAAACTGAGCCTGCGAATGGTCTGTGAGCTTTCACATGAATGTCTCATCCAGGGTTCTTTCCAGCCTTGTGTCAGTTACTGCAAGGATATACTTCATCAAACAATCACTTTTACTCTAAAAAAGAAATAAAATACAAATTATAATTTATTTATTATAAATTAAACAGAACCATTACCACAAATATACATGGCCAGAACCTTGTGCAATGACTCTTTAAAAAATGCCAGGAAGAAATTGGTAAAAATTCCAAAATCCAACAATTTTCCAAGCTTTTCTTCCATTACAAGGTCACACATACATTTACCGTATTCAATGGCAGTTTAGTGTCACCAATTAACCTTACAGACGTATTTGGGATATGGGTAGAAACCAGACTAACCTGAGAAAAAATAAACACAGGGACAGTGACTGTTCTGGGGTAGTATCATGATCTGATGTGTATTTCAAATTTTTGCACTCATTCCTTGGCCTTGAAAAATAACCTAGACATCATTTTCGGGGTTTGGGAAGTCAATGAACAGAACTAGTATTTAGACACGTCCTTGAGAATGTTATAATATTAATAAGTTTTGCCTTGACTCCATTTTCTGCTTGATATTGGCAATGCTATTTTATGTTCTTTAAGGTGTGATTGTCAAGGAGCTACTAGGCAAGATCAGCCGGAAGTGTGCGATATGTGGAAGAAAAATTAGACTTAGGAGCCATTTTGTCATTTAGGAAAGAGTGCTTTCTACATTAAAATTTAGCATCCATCTTAGATGCATAAAGGGTTAATACATGTCAGAAACCTGTTCAGGCATATCAGGAAGCCAGATGAAGGTCAAGTGAACAATAAATACAAGAATGTACCAGAAGCAGGCTGATGTAATACACCAGATGTATGATTAAGAGATCAGCAGATGTCCTGTAAACAATAAAATTGGACAGTTCTCATATGCACGGAGATTTCAAGAGTAATGTCTACACTAAGAGACAGTAAACAACAAGGATATAATGGAGGAAGACTTTGATTTAGGCTGATTGTGCTCTATGCTAAACTCCTCATGTCTATTAACATATCAGAGTATGATATATAAGCATTAATCAGCACTGTTATGCAAATTCAGTTATCAATAAGTATGAGTTTTTGCTTTTATTCTGTGATTATTCTGTAACAGAAAATAAATGATGCAATGAACAGATTTTCTCCTGCCTCACTACTGACTAAACAGGTTTTATCAGACTTGTCTTGTTAGAGGTTAGCTTTCTTTCTTTAATTAACATGTTTGATTTCTACCACAGTTATGTGATATCACTCCGTCAAAAATATAATTCAGTCTCATGCACTTCCTGATTTGTCCAAATTTATGGGCATGACCTTAAATTTTACTGTTATTTTCTTTGAATCTTAATTTATTTTCTGGTTTCAAACACTTTTCTGTCTCTTTGACTACGATCTTGGACTTAGTTTTTGCCCAATTTATGTATTAATGCCTGGTTGTAACCTTCTCTTTTTTGAATCTTGGCTACAATTTTTGTTTAACATTTTGTGCTCTGTTGTTTTGATTCTTTCTTTGCATGTTTTGACCTTTACTAGTAGATTTCTCATGGTCAATAAACGGATTCTATTTCTCTTTCTGAACTGCTGCTGCTGCCCAGTGATGTCAATACAGGTATGACCTTAGAGTTGAAGTGTAAGACAGTAACTCTTGCCACCTTGCCATTCATTCCAAAAATCTGTACCAGGGGTACTCAGTCACAGTCATGGATTATCCACAGTGACTGCAGGTTTTCATTTTAACCGGTTTCTTAATTATAACCTGCTTATTTATTAATGAGGCAATAATTTATATTTTTAGTTTTTGTTAATTTGCTTGTTACAAATGCCTATTTTAGTTTTAAAAAGCTGCATTTAGGTTTTTATTGTCTGTTTTCTAAACTACCCATCAGTTAATAATGAGGCACAAATGACAAAGTGATCACCAGTTACCGCAATTCTATTTAAACCTCTGAGCACGCATCATGAAGATTCTGTGTTAATAAAAAGTTAATATAAATGAGAGAGAAGGAAGGGCCACAAAACAAAAATGGATAAAGTTCTCAAAAAAGTAAAAATATACAATTTTTGTCTTGAAATAATGAAAGCATTATTAAGCCAAATAATTAAATACCAAGTTTCATTATCTGTTAGGCTGGTATTGTAATTATGAAGCTGGTTGGAACAAAAACTTGCAATCATTGTGGATCTCAAGGACCATACCTGAGTATCCCCTACCCTAAATGATCAATTTATGTGTTGATGTGTACGGAGAGAAAATGAAATAATTGTTGCAGTGGAAGGTGTGAATGGTTTGGAAACCTGACTGAGATGACTCAACAGCCAGAATAAGAGGAATAGTGGAAGACTGCCTTTGAAGGAGAACTCTCCTCCCTGTACATTTGATTTAATAGGGCTGGATGAGAATTATAGTATGAAGGGTGTAAAAGAGGAGATAGAATACAGAAAAAGGATTGGGGCATGACCATGACCCCATATAATGTGTAGCAAAAAAAATAATTAAAAAATCTTTTTACAGTGATATTGGTAACATCTCTTCAGAAAATATCTAACACAGAACTGAGTTGAAATGCCAGGTTCCCGATTTATAAGAGCTGTCGGCAGGAAGTGTCAGGTTTACGTGGGTGGAAAACGAAAGTGAGGCCAGCAGTGGAGTGGTTGGCATTAGAACACAGTGCTAACCACTGAGTCCTTAGGCTGCCTCCCAAGTGCACTCACTGGGCCACAAGCATTAATTGCTGGGAACCTCTAGAGTTGTTGGAAGGAGCTCTCTGAGGCAGGCTCCTTGCTCTTAATTATCTTACCTGGAAGATGCATCTGAGGCATGCATTTAACATATTGAAAGTACTGTTCATTTAGGTCCATCTTTAAAAGAGGTCTCTCCTACTCTGCCAGGAATTGCCGATTGAGAAGCTGAGTAGGGAAAAGCTCCATGGGAAAGGAGTAGCAGAAAGAATACAGTATTCACAGAAAAAGGCATGATATTTTGGAGGTAATTCAAGAAAGTAATTTTTTGGTTCCAAAACTACTGTATAACAGTTGTGCACTGGATTTAGGGTATGGCATAACCCCTGTCATTCACATATCTTTCTTTAAATCAAACACAATTTGTTGAAGTTACTTTGTTGGAGAGACTGCCTCCTGTAAACGTATGCCCCTTCTGTTTGTTAAATGACTACAGGTATTAATATACTCCAATTTATGTCCACTCATCCTGGCATCTTCTTCTTCTTTCAGCTACTCCTGTTAGGGGCTGCCATAGCGGATCATCTTCTTCCATATCATCCTGTCTTCTGCATCTTGCTCTGTCACACCCACCACCTGCATGTCCTCTCTTACCACATCCATAAACCTTCTCTTAGGCCTTCCTCTTTTCCTCTTGCCTGGCAGCTCTATCGTTAACATCCTTTTCTCAATATACCCAGCATCTCTCCTCTGCACATGTCCAAACCAACACAATCTCACTGCTCAGACTTTGTCTCTCAACCTGCCAACCTAAGCCGACTCTCTAATGTACTCATTTATAATCCTGTCCATCCTCGTCACACCCAATGCAAATCTTAACATCTTTAACTCTGCCACCTCCAGCTGCGTCGCCTGTTTTTTGGTCAGTGCCACCGTCTCTAACCCATATAACATACCTGGTGTCACTACCATGCTGTAGACCTTTACTTTCACTCTTGCTGATACCCATCTGTCACAAATCACTCCTGACACTCTTCTCCACCCAGTTCACCCTGCCTGAACTCTCTTTTTCACCTCTCTTCCACAATCCCTGTTACTCTTAATTGTTAATCCCTACTCTCGCTACAGACGTCATCCGCAAACATCATAGGAGTCCATGGGGACTCCTGTCTAATATTGTCTGTCAACCTGTCCATCAACATTGCAAATAAAAAAGGGCTCAGAGCCGATTCCTGATGTAATCCCACCTCCACATTGAGTGCACCCATCACTTCTACTGCAGACCTCACCACTGTCACACTTTCCTTGTACATATCCTATATAACTCTTACATACTTCTCTGCCACTCCCGACTTCCTCATACAATACCACAACTCCTCTCGAGGCACCCTGTCATATGCTTTCTCCAGGTCTACAAAGATGCAATGCAATTCCTTCTGGGCTTCTCTATACTTCTCCCTCAATACCCTCAGAGCAAACATTGCATCTGTGGTGCTCTTTCCTGGCATGAAACCATACTGCTGCTCACTAATCATCACCTCCCTTCTTAACCTAGCTTCCACTACTCTTTCCCATAACTTCATGCTGTGGCTCATCAATTTTATTTCCCTGTAGTTACTACAGCTCTGCACGTACCCCTTATTCTTAAAAATCGGTACCAGTACACTTCTCCATTTCTCAGACATCCTCTCACTCTCTAAGATTCCATTAAACAATATGGTTAAAAAGTCCACTGCCATCTCTCCTAAACACCTCCATGCTTCCACTGGTATATCATCTGTACCAACGGCCTTTCAATTTTTCATCCTTTTCTTAACTGTCCTTACTTCCTTCTTACTAATCCGTTGCACCTCCTGATTTACTATCTCCACATCATCCAACTTTCTCTCTCTTTCATTTTCTTTATTCATCAGCCTCTCAAAGTACTCTTTCCATCTGGTCAACACACCCTCCTCACTTGTGAGTACGTTTCCATCTTTATCCTTTATCACCCTAACCTGCTGCACATCTTTCTCAGCTCAATCCCTCTGTCTAGCCAATCGATACAGGTCCTTTTCTCCCTCGTTAGTGTCAAGCCTCTCATACTACTCATCATACACCTTTTCTTTAGCCTTCGCCACCTTTTTGTTCACTTTGCGCCTTATCTCCTTGTACTCTTGTCTACTTTCTGCATCTACTTTCTGACTGTCCCACTTCTTCTTCGCCATCCTCTTCCTCTGTATACTCTCCTGTACTTCCCCATTCTACCACCAGGTTTTATTTTTCTCCTTCCTCTGTCCAGATGTCACGTCAAGCACCCTTCTTGCTGTCACTCTTACTACGTTTGCTGCATTTGCCAAGCTGTCTGGCAACTCTTCACTACCACCCAGTGCCTGTCTTATCTCCTCCCTAAACTCAACCTGGCAGTCTTCCTTTTTGAACTTCCACCATTTCATTCTTTGCTTTGTCCTCCCTCTCCTCTTCTTCTTGATCTCAAATGTCATCCTACAGACCACCATCCTATGCTGCCTAGCTACACTTTCCCCTGCCACCACTTTGCAGTCTTTAATCTCCTTCAGATTGACTATTCTGCATAGGATATATTCTACCTGTGTGCATCTTCCTCCACTCTTGTACGTCACCCTATGTTCCTCCATCTTCTTAAAATAGGCATTCACCACAGCCATGCACATCCTTTTTGCAAACTTCACTATCCTCTGACCTTCTTCATTCCTTTTCTTGACACCGTACCAACCCACCACCTCCTCATCTCGTCTTTTCTCTATTACCAACATGTCCATTGAAATCTGTTCCAATCACCACTTTCTTTCCCTTGGGTACACTGTCCATCATTTCATCCATCTCACTCCAGATATCTTCTTTCTCATCCATCGAACACCCAACTTGCGGTGCATATGCACTAACAACATTCATCATCACACCTTCATTTTCCAGCTTCATAATCATTACTCTTTCTGACACTCTTTTCACCTCCAAAACACTCTTGACATACTGCTCCTTTAGAATAATCCCTACCCCATTTCTCCTCCCATCCACACCATGATAGAACAATTTGAATCCACCTCCGATCCACCTGGCCTTATTCCCCTTCCATTTAGTCTCTTGTACGCACAATATATCAACCTTCCTTCTCTCTATGATATCAGCTAACTCTCTCCCCTTACAAGTCAAACTGCCAGCATTCAAAGTTCCTACCCTCAGTTCCACTGTATTTACCTTCCTCCTGTCCTTCTGCTTTTGGATACGTCTCCCCCCTCTTCTTCTCCTTCTTCAGCCAACTGTAGCCCAATTTCTGCTAGCACCCTGTTGGCTAACAGTACTGGTGGCGGTCACTGTTAACTTGGGCCTTGACCAATCCGGTATGGAAATTTGTATCATTGTACCCATATTGATCTGGTAAAATTTTACACCAGATGTCCACTCATCCTGGCATAATAGACCATATTACTTAATAAAATCTAATGATTATCAGGGGGAATTCCCAGTTACATCCAAGCCAAGGACACATTACAAGTCCCCTGAATAACCTAGATCTGTCAATGGGTCTTTTCTAAGTACACTTTATGTAGTCTTCTGGTGAACATGTATTAATATTAGTAATGTTTTACTTAAGAACATGCATTTTTCATATTTTGTTAATTACCTAAGTCAGCACTAATACTTGGAATTTATATTAAAACAAAATACAAAACTCTCTACTTTTTGACACAACAGTAGCTGCAATGAGTGTGTGGTTCACATTTTAATTTAGTTGAAAGCATGCACAGTGCCTTATTTTTACTACCACTGCTATCTATCCAGGTATTATATGCATATTAGAGACTTCACAGTAAAATGCAATCCACTGAACAAAAAAAAAAACAATTACTTTTACAAAAAAAAGTTATGTTATAATAGATCAGGAAGTGACCTGAATGAATAAAATGTTCACATCAACCTACTTTCCCTCAATGCCCCTCAAGAATGACAGTTTCCCATGTATGTAATTTACTGGCCCAAACAAAAGACACTGAAAGCTGGAAGAAATGTGGTATTGTGATCTGCAAGGCTGTCAGTCAGGAGTCATTTACAATGTAATTTGGGAAAGGTTTAGTGATCAGGACAGAAGCAGTTTCAACATGTATTGATCAATTGTAGCTTTAGAAGTGTAAAGCGGATTTTTATTGTCTAAAATCAATTGTTGGCATGACTGATGGTGAGACAATAAGCATCCTGCTAGGCTATTGATTGCAGGGAGTTATTCTCTTTTTTAGTCAAGGGAAAGAAATGTGTGAAGGGCATCTAAAGACAAATAAAGAAGTAAAACTGAAGCATTGTTCTGTATTTCTTTTAAGTACATAAACATAAGGAAGTCTGTTTTGTTAAGTTCCATTTCTTTTAAAAAAGTATATAGAGAAACAACTAGAGGTTAATGTAATAGAAGGACATCAATACACCTTTAATGATAATGTGCATGACATAACACTGAAATAAATAAAAATCTTTAGATTAAATTTGACTGTTATATGTGATATTGTGCCTGAGAATGGACAGCACAGCACTGTATTGTTGGCTGTTCAAAGTACTTCTGGAATGCCATAAATAGCAGTTCAACAAATAATTTTACATCATGATAGAGTACAGTATATACACTATTCTTCACTCTTTAAATTGTTTTGAAAGAATGAGAATTGCTGTTGAAGTTAGGGGTGTTGAATTTCAGAGTTTTTTGTTTTTGTGATTTTTTTTTTCTTTCGAAATATGATAAATGTAACTCAGCATGTTGTAAAGGACAATTAGGAAACAAACAGCAGAGGAGTAAAGGGCAGGATCTAACATTTCTATGAGCAAGAAGAGATAATCCAAGAAAAGCAGCCCAATATTAAAAGTAATTGATTAATTCCGACTGAGCAGACTTTATTTTATTTATTACACATCTCTATTCCATTATAAACAGAGGGTCGTACAAGGTTGTTATAAATGAGCAACACTATATGCAAACTTACAATGCAAGAAATATTAAATTGAGGGAGGATTTTCCACTGGGATAACTGTGAAGAGGGAGATAACAGGATATTGTAGAGACCTCCTTTAGAAAAATATGATACATGTCCAGTAACCACAGCTTGTGCTGTTAGACATAGCATTTTATAATTTAGCAAGGTGTGTGTAATATAGTTTTACAATGCATTATATGAATTCACAGCCATAAAAATCAAAGAAGAATACAATTCTTTTGAAAGTGATATTCCACTTATTTTATGAAGTCAAACCACTTGATGACTTGTAAACATTGATATGTTTTTTAAATGTATTTAATAGCAGTGTCTCTGTGTTAGATGTGGTAGTTTTAGAAACAGACGCACGGAGATGTGGTTAAACATAAAGTTGCACTCCACCCAAAAAACATTTTGTTTGCCTGTTACACAGAGTTGTTCATAGTTATTGTCATGCTTTGTCTCTTGGTTTTAGTTTTTCTATATGGTTCATAGGGCTTTAAAAATCTATACATTGTTCTGAGACTCAGGAAGTCAATGGTCATAATTATGTATACTCACCTAAAGGATTATTAGGAATACATTACTAATACGGTGTTTGACCCCCTTTCGCCTTAATTCTACGTGGCATTGATTCAACAAGGTGCTGAAAGCATTCTTTAGAAATGTTGGCCCATATTGATAGGATAGCATCTTGCAGTTGATGGAGATTTGTGGGATGCACATCCAGGGCACGAAGCTCCCGTTCCACCACATCCCAAAGATGCTCTATTGGGTTGAGATCTGGTGACTGTTGGGGCCATTTTAGTACAGTGAACTCATTGTCATGTTCAAGAAACCAATTTGAAATGATTCGAGCTTTGTGACATGGTGCATTATCCTGCTGGAAGTAGCCATCAGAGGATGGGTACATGGTGGTTATGAAGGGATGGACATGGTCAGAAACAATGCTCAGGTAGCCCGTGGCATTTAAACGATGCCCAATTGGCACTAAGGGGCCTAAAGTGTGCCAAGAAAACATCCCCCACACCATTACACCACCACCACCAGCCTGCACAGTGGTAACAAGGCATGATGGATCCATGTTCTCATTCTGTTTACGCCAAATTCTGACTCTACCATTTGAATGTCTCAACAGAAATCGAGACTCATCAGACCAGGCAACATATTTCCAGTCTTTTTGGTGAGCTCGTGCAAATTGTAGCCTCTTTTTCCTATTTGTAGTGGAGATGAGTGGTACCCGGTGGGGTCTTCTGCTGTTGTAGCCCATCTGCCTCAAGGTTGTGCGTGTTGTAGCTTCACAAATGCTTTGCTGCTGCACTCGGTTGTAACGAGTGGTTATTTCAGTCAAAGTTGCTCTTCTATCAGCTTGAATCAGTCGGCCCATTCTCCTCTGACCTCTAGCATCAACAAGGCATTTTTGCCCACAGGACTGCCGCATACTGGATGTTTTTTGCTTTTCACACCATTCTTTGTAAACCCTAGAAATGGTTGTGCATGAAAATCCCAGTAACTGAGCAGACTGTGAAATACTCAGACTGGCCCGTCTGGCACCAACAACTATGCCACGCTCAAAATTGCTTAAATCACCTTTCTTTCCCATTCTGACAATCAGTTTGGAGTTCAAGAGATTGTCTTGACCAGGACCACACCCCTAAATGCATTGAAGCAACTGTCATGTGATTGGTTGATTAGATAATTGCATTAATGAGAAATTGAACAGGTGTTCCTAATAATCCTTTAGGTGAGTGTATGTATGTATGTATGAATGAATGTGTTTTACTTATGTTAGCCATTTTCCACATTTTCCCGTGTCTCTGATAAAACAAACATAAAAATGGCAATTGAAGAATGGCAATATCTCTGGCTTCAGGATTGTACTGATAAGTCTAAGGTTCCTTGTACTGTATGTACTGTATAACCTTGATTGATGTTATTCCTATTTTGAGTGATCACTGATGATCATGTTTTCCACTGCTGTCTCATAAATCACAAATTCCAGTTAAAGTCATGGCTTCATCATTGTCTGTGTGGAATATGCATGTTCTATTTATTTTTACTTCAGTTATTTAAGTTTCCTTTTAAAACAGAAAGAAGTGACCCCAGGCTCGCCTGATGTGTGCACTTTTGTGAATGTATGCTGTAATGAAGCTGCTCTGTTGCTGAGCGTAAGGCACTGCAGTGGGTGGTGAAAACTGCCCAGCGTATTATAGGGACTCCACTTCCCAATATTGAGGACATTCAAAAGAAACACTGTATGCGTTGAGCACCCAGTATTCTTAAGGATTACTCTCACCCTGCCCACAAACTGTTTTCTCTCCTGCCTTCTGGTAGGCGCTTCAGGTGTCTAAGGTCAAGAGCTGGCAGACTGAGGAACAGCTTCTTTCCCAGAGCTGTCTCCTTATTGAACTCTGCCCCCCACAGATACCTGCCCATACCTTACACACCCCTATATTCTTCCCATTACCACTATACTATTTAATATGGACTGTGCTCCCTGCACATATCCCTTTTAGGTGCACTTACAGTAGAATTTATACCTTTATCCTGCACTTTCTGCTAATTGCACTTCTGGTTAGACCTAAACTGCATTTCGTTGCCTTGTACTTGTACATGTGTAATGACAATAAAGTTGAATCTAATCTAATCTAATGAACCAGTATCCCAGAGATGCCAACTATATTATGATAGGTGCTTGCATAGGTTACAGGTCTCTACACACCTGTATTGGAATAAAAGGGCTAAGAAAACAGAAGTATAGATGGAGTTTTACTCTGATAAGGGTTATGATCATATTAATGCTGTATGCCATTGTGTGTGTCATTATTCTCCAATAAACAGCGAGACCACCAATATGGAGGAGGTGGAGGAGGTTTGAAAGCCAGTTTCCAAAAATAATCTCTTGCTCTGTGTCAACAAGACAAAAGTGATCTTAACCTTCTTATGCCCCCATACACATAAATGACACTGCAAAGGGATTTCTGAAAGCCTTACAGTCTTAACACCACACAATTCATGAAGAAGGCTCAATAGTGTATTCTCCTCCCGAGGAGGCTGTGGAAAGTTCTCCCCAAGACAGCAGTATCTATATTCTATAGATGTATGATATAGATTGACCTGACCAGTTGCATTCCTTGTTGAGTATGGGAATTACACAGTGCCTTATCAGAGGTCTCTACATTGAAACTTGAAAATACTACAGATCCCTATGTCTTTCAACTAATACATGTATAAGAAAATGTGGAAAAGGAAGGTAATACATATTATCAAGAATGCTATAAATCTCTTTAATGGACTGTGTACTTTTCTGACATCTGGTAGATCAACACCACCAGAATCAAGAATAGTTTCTTATCTTCTTCTATCAGAATATTAAATGGTACATCCACCCTTTAGTGAGTGAACTCCACCTGAACTCTCTCTCACCTCCTTATACTGTATATATAGTCTTATACTAGAGGGTACTAAGTCCTGTGCACAGCACACTTTTTATGATGGTTTATATTATGTTATGTGTTTTATTAACTTACTAATTGATTACTTCAGGAACATTTAACTGCTAAATGTTATTTGTCATATCTGCACAGTTGTCCATTACTTCTTTATGTGATGTCCTGTGTTGTACTAGTATGTGAGATGCTGTAGTAGTTTGAAACCTTATAGCTTTTTCATTGTGTCCACTTACATGTATACTGGGTCACACTGATGTTTTTAATGCGCCAGACATATGAATAAACAAGTTTCATTTATATTGTACACTTGTAAATTTTAAATAACTAATAAAATTGACTTGTATATTTCTTCTGCTATAGCAAATTAATTACATATAATCATATAAAAATATAATTTAGAATTTTACCCCTAAATCCATTTTAGGTACATTTTAACTGAGTCAGTGTAACAGGGCTGGGACTTATCTTGCTTAAGGTACAAAGTAGAGCCATCCCTGGATAGGGGACAAGTGAATACCAGAGCACACTCACTCATTTCAAGTCAAGTTAGAGAGGTCAGTTAACCAACCATACATCTATCTGATAGAAGCACAGAGTATCTGACAATAACCCATGGCAAAAATGTTTAAACTTCATACATAAAGTGCCCAGGATAGGACTCAAATCCAATACTTTAAAATTTCTGCCTCAAATCTCCAAACACTGTGCCTATGTGCTGCCCATTTATTATGTAAAAATACACAAAAGCTAAATTTTACTCAAGACTACTGTTATATGAAGACTTTTGAGGCATATTTAAATATTTTCTGCTCACTCATCAGCATGATTCTGACTTCATTCTCTGCTGGAGTCTTGAACAGTGTAAAAAAATAACCTATTATAAAAGAGATTATGAATTTTGTTAAGCATCCTTTGAGCCATGGATGTCAATTATGTGGGGAATCCAGTGAAAAACATCTAACAAACCCAAATTTATTGTATTTACTCTGACAAGATGGAGCACTCTGAAGTGACTCCTGAAGCTAAAAAGACACCTGTCCAGTCCTGGATCCAGTTAAAAACTCTTTTATTATATCAAAAATATTAAATAAAAAAGGGAAGTTAAAATTGAAGTATAAAATACAACATGTAAAAAAAAAAAAATTCCCTCTGGGCCTATCTAAACGACCCTGGGCTTTCTACCCAACTCTGTAATGAAATATGCTCCTTCCATCCTCACAGTTTTCATTTTTATTTTCTATATTGTGCAGGCATCCTTCTCCTCTTACTCTTCCTCATATTTCCTGACAGACAAGCCTTTTCCTATACTCTTTGCCCAACTCCGAGCTCATCTTACAGAGGAGATGGAGGCCCTTGTAAAGGTAGATTCAGGAGTATTCTGGTGTCAAGTCATCCTACCAGGAAGCACTTCTGGATCAGCCCTACGCCCTCAGAAATCAGAGTTCCAAAGACCTTCTATAGAAAAATGCACAGCTGCAGCAGAGCAGTGTTGCTTCCCACTAATTCCCAATGAAAATATGACTCCTTTAGTGTACATCTCTGGCTGAGTTGTGGCATCCCCACCTAAGTAATAATATCACATGTGCACTGCCTTCCCTTATACTACAGTATATATTCAAAATGCTGTTTTTATTTCTTTATAACTAAGATTTAATCAAGTTACATCAGGATTCAGGCCAGTTTATAATAGGGCACACTGACTCACATACATTTATAAAAGGCCAATTTGGAGTAGTCCACTTCTTCGTGCTCTCCTTTGAGAGAGTAGTAGGAACACTACATGGACGTAGTGATAAACACACACTTGATGCAGATATTGATGAAGCTGTAAAGTAAAAACCAGAGAATAATAATAATATGTTATTCATAACATAACATACATAACATT
Source organism: Polypterus senegalus (assembly GCF_016835505.1). Taxonomy (NCBI): domain Eukaryota; kingdom Metazoa; phylum Chordata; class Cladistia; order Polypteriformes; family Polypteridae; genus Polypterus; species Polypterus senegalus. The sequence continues at coordinate 118,817,470 of NC_053157.1, read as the reverse complement.
GTCAAACTTGCTTTATCCAATTCAAAGTTCCAAGGTGACCATGTCTGTCCTGGCAGCATTTGGCACAAGGCAGAAACCAGGATTACTAAGGCACACACCAACACTCATTCAAATAGGACTAATTTAGAATCACCAATCAAAGGACATTCTCAGTTTCTGTACTATTATAAGTGGATTTGAAGACAGTAAAAATACAGAAAGTTATTGCCGTTCAGTAACACGAATATTCTTCTGTCATATCAAAAACATTGAGGATGGCATCAAATACAGTCATTAGCAAAAATGAAATCTGCTTTAACTTTTTCTATTAACCTTAATACTTCAAATGTATTATCTTTTTGTAGTTTGTACTTAAACTATACGCTACTTACTTTGGTTATACAAATACTGAGTGGTTCAGTGGATAGTGCTGCTTGGTTCCAGTTATTTATCCCATTGTTGTTTGTGTGAAGTTTGTATTTTCATTATTTCACTGCAGAGGTTTTCTTCTCTTATTCCTTTTTTCTGCTCAAGTCCTCAAAAAATGTAGGTTAGTAGGATTGTTATTGGCTCACTGATAAAGGCGCATTAGTATGCTTAACTGGCACCATATCCATGAATGTTTCCTGTTTTATGCCCAGTTCTGATGGCGTAGAATGAATCTGACAAAGTAAGCTTGAGGATACATCTGTAGAGTTCAATTTATGCTAATGTATCTTTTTTTATTACATTTCATCTTGAACCACATGACCAAATTTAAGTTCAGTTTTTGTGTCAAAATAGGTTAATGCTAGCCTTAAGGATCTTACTAACCATATTATCCTTTTATAAATAAAGTGTTCAGATCCATAAATAGAAAGGTACTTGCATTTGTTCAAATTAAAGTAATAAAATGCAAAGTTGTTAGACAAAAGTACCATTCCCAATAACCGAACAGAAGAAGGATACAAGGGAAATCCAAAGCAAAAGGAAATGCTACTTATTGTGTGCATTTGTAACTATTAAAATGATGAGATGAATATAATGAAGGCCTAATTAGCAACAGCTTGCAGCCTTTCAGTCACTTGCCAGTCATCATCTTACAGCCATACAGCAATAACCACTACTTGGTTTGGCATTATAATGTACTGTATGTGCCTTTCTTTTTTCTTTATGTACAGTGTCTAGGATACTGTCAACAATTTTAATTTAGTAAGTCATAAGCATCACAGACAGACCTGCATGAAGTCCTTCTACCAATCAGTATACAGTATCATGCATCCTTCCATCCATTTATTGCTAGCAGTTAATCCAGTTTAAGGCAGCCAGGGTCCTATGCCAGGAACATCAGTCTTGGGGAAGAAACAATGTATTGTCATGGATTCACACTATGTTCAAACCCAGGGCACACATTTTGCACTGTGGCAGCTGCCGGTAGTAAGATGCAAACGTGGAATGTCTGGATTACTATGGTCCTCACAAGAAGGTTCCCTAAACTCTAAGCTAAAGCAGAACTCCAATAGCTGTTCACACAGGAATAAGATGTAAGCAATGCATATCAGAGTGCTTCCTGGTAACGTCAGCTGAGCTTTCTTTCTCTCAATCATCTTCCACCATACCATGCAACACCACTTTGACAAGCCGCCCATCTAGAAGTCAAATCATGATGATTTACACCAACAGTTTTGCCGTGGAAGAGTCCGATGGTGATCCTATTTTCACCTATCTATGTGGACCAAATCATTGACCCCTGCTCTATTAAGCAACACTTACCCACCAGTCTAAGAGATCCAGCTGTAACCTGCAGATCAATTTGTGGTCACCATCAGAACTATGGTTTAATGCGTCTAGGCTCAAATGTTTAAAATCTATAAATCACAGAGGGATTATTAAAAAATAGTTCAAGGTACAACTTCAAAAATGTATTCACTTAATGTAAAAAACATCTATATATATAATTCACTAAGGGCATGCAAGACAGTGAGCGCAAGCAAGACAGAGAGCCTTGCCCACCAACTCACAGAGCCCCGCCTGCCAGCTCTAAGACCATGGGATACACTCGACAGAGCCCTGTCTGGCAACTCTAAGACCATGGGATACGCTCTATAGAGCCCCGCCCGCCAACTCTAACCCTCCTACTGAGTCATGGGATATGCACGACAGAGCTACGCACGCCAACTGTAACCATCCTCCCGTGTCCAGTGTCGCTCTCAAGGCATGTGCACTGCCTGCTCATGTGCCCGCATGCAACAACTCACCAAACACAGCCTCAGTCGCTTTCGTCTGTGCAAAAGTCCACATGCACCTCTGAGCCACGTTGATTTTTCACCGCACGCAAGACAGTGAGCCACGACCACTAACTCACAGAGCCCGGCCGCCAACTCTAACAGAGCCTCGCCCATGGGTTACACACGAAAGAGCCACGAACACCTACTCTAACCCTTCTCCCACGTCATGGGGAAACGCACGACAAGGCCCCGCTCTCACCCTCCACATGCTTCCAACATCGCTCTCGAGGCAATTATATGGTGACATCGACTTTTCAACTGTCACTGTGGAACAACTCAGTACGCAAGCTATATTAAGCGTCAAGAACGAAGACTCAATACACCTTAATGAACAGATGCTGAAACTTACCCCTAACGACGAAGTAACTTTCAACAGCGTTGACTCCATCGTCACAGACGATCCTGTAGATTAACTTGCATTCCCCGAAGAATTTCTTAATAGTCTTACTCCCACTGGCATGCCTCCGCATAAACTCAAAATTAAAATTGGTTCAGTCATCATGCTTCTCAGGAACCTCATGCCATCAAAAGGTCTCTATAATGGCACTAGACTTTCTGTTACCAGCATTCACCACAATGTATTGGAGTGTAAGATTTATCACATCTGCTGCCTCACAAACTGTCCTTATTCCCCGGATTCTAATTTGCCTTTTACTTTTACACGCAGACAATTTCCTGTTAGATTGGCCTTTGCAATGACTATTAATAAGGCACAAGGACAAACTTTCAAAAAATATGCCTGTATCTGCCAAAACCTGTTTTCACTCACGGACAATTGTATGTTGCTCTCCAGAATTCCATCTTTTCATTCACTGACAGTTGTATCCTCAAACCCTCCCCATTTGGACAACCGTGTCTTTCAGGAAGTGTTCACTCATCAATAAATAATTATATACGGTGTATGCTACGCCACAGGTTGGCAAGTTCTCTATATTACAGTTCTTTATTTTGCCAAAATGCAGAAGCAAAGCAAATGGACGGAATAATACAGCCTGGATGAAGAGAAGGTGCTTCTCCTAGAAGTTCTAGGCATCCAACAAGCCTAGTTAACATATCGTTCTTTCATTCTTTTGCTGTGCTTCTGTGCTGACAGGTCTGTGATACAATATGATCTCTGGATGGATGTTGATGGAAGGGCAAAGACAAGCAACTGCTGGTGTGCCTCCATATTTAAGTCGGCCTTGCTCTTCCTTATTGTACCCCTTGGACCAGTGGGGCTTTGTAGTTTATGGGACAGCTTCCTTCTCTTGCTCTGTCTATGTGCCACTGGACCAGTTGTGGCTAAGCAAAACCTATGCTCTTGAACCTTCAACCAATCAACATTCCATCTGTGTCTGTGGGTTGGGTAAAACATTTAATTTTGTCTTGCAGCCCCCAAAACTATGGTTAATGTGTCAACTTAGAATACCCCAAGTTCCTCTTTTAACTGGTTCTGACTTGTTATGTGGTAAGCAAAGCATGCAAGCAAGTTCATAATATCAACTGATAAGTTACAGTGCAATGTTTGCTTTAAAATTCATCTCTTGTATACACTTTTTATTACCTTTACGAATAAAGGAAAAATAGCCTGTCTGCAATATAAATGTAGATATGCCTAAAATAGTTCAAACTTTTCCTTAAAGTGTATCCTCATCACAAACAGCCATTGCAGGTTGCTCTCACACACATACCCAGATCATTTATGCCAACTCAATATAAATTTGCCAAATAAGCTAACACACACATCTTTGGGATGAGGGAGAAAAACATATGGGGAACATTGGATATAATTGAAACACAATCTGCTGGACCTGTGGCGTAGCAGTGTATCACTAATCCAAATATTACTTAATAAGTAAATACTGAAAATGTAAAAATAACACGAAAATTCACAAACGTACACATTAAGATTATGATTTCTCAAAGAAGCAGAAAAAAATTCAGACGGTTTCCTTATGCTAATTTACCACAATCGTTTAACTTTATGCTTCATTTGTTGCTCGGCACAATCTTTAGGCTCTGTGACATTTTGAATGAAACTGATATATGTTACAAGTTATTAAGCCAAGCTGCATTTAAGTTAAATGTTTTGTGGTTTTCAATAGTGATAAATGTCTTTAACAATCTCGTTTTTTAAGACCTACCAATAAAATGGGCATATACTGACCTTTTACATCTGGTTTAAATTTATAGCTGAAGCGAAAGTAAATAACACCAAAAGTAAACAGTTATTATAAAAGCATTAAAATAACAAAAACATTTTCAATGAAATTCAATCTATTCTCAGAAACTATACTGAATTGAAGTTGTTGTTAAGGTTCTTTTGAGTGTCTTGGAAGTGTCTTGTCAAATTATACTTTTTGGCAATGCAGTTGTGGCACCATGCATTAACCATTCATGCTAACAAATGTATTGTATTATGAAAATAAACAAAGACTGGCAGTGTGTTTTCTTTATTCTTACTATCCTTTGTTGGTCAAAATTTCTATTGCCATCATTTCCTGTGGTATTTTGCTTTTTTTCTTCTTATAAATAATGTGTTAATTTAAGTTTTTGTGGACTTTTTATAGGCGACAGAGTGGGTGGCGTTGCTGTCTCATGGTTTAATCTCACATGCCAGAGATGTGTAAATAAAGTTGACTGGTGATTCCAAATTGAGCCAGTGTAAGGAATAGTGGGGACACAAGTTAGTCTTTGCTACAATGGACCTGAGCTCCATTCAATGTGTTGTTTCCTTCTTTGCAGTAAAATGGGACCTCCATGACCCACTGATGCAAGAAGCTGGTTCAGAGAAAGAATGAAAAAATATTGCAAAATCTGCAAAATCTGTTTGTCAATACCTCAATCCTTTGAATTAATCTCTCCTTTTACCTAACATCCCATCCATCCATCCATTATCCAACCCGCTATATCCTAAGTACAGGGTCACGGGGGTCTGCTAGAGCCAATCCCAGTCAACACAGGCTTTTTCACATTCTGATTTAATTTTTGTGCTAGTATTCCATATGCTATGTATGTTGTGAAAGCCATTTCTATGATGCAATGTCATTTCTAGGTTTCTGTGTGCATAGGTAAGCATGTGACGTCATGGTGAATCTTTTATTTAAGGGTGTATTGAACATGAGGTGCTTTTCTGAGCTTTTAAAAAATAAAGGAATGAATACCTTGTGACATTGAGCCTTAATCCTGCACTCTGGAAAATACACAAAAACTTTCATTATCTAGTGTATCAAACCTCACTTGCGTTAACCAGACAAGGTCACGCATTCATGTGCGATGCTCTGCACATGAGAGGTGGACTAGGGGGTATGAATAAAGAAGAAATGTGTTAAAAAGCAAAGTTCCATGCACTTTGAACAGCGAGCTTGTGCTTACTATACTTTCTCACCCAACCTACCCTGAATGTCTTTAAATAGCCTAATTTCTGACATAGGAAAGGAGGGAGAGAGAGTATCTCATGTTCAGAAGTCAGTGGGTAAATCTGTTTCTTCAAAATATTAGGAAACGCGCCCAAACATTAACTTAAACAGCTGGGGCTACACAGAGAACTCGTTTATTCAGCGTCCCCCATGAGTTGGTGGAGGAGAACTTGGATAAGCCACCATTCCTATTAAAAAACTTGTTACCTTTCATATTTATCATGACTCATGCTAATATAATTCACAACTGTGTGGTCTGAATGTAAATGTCAGTCATTACTTTATTAAGAGATATCACTTGTTTCTTTGTCTATTTTTCATTTGCTCAGATAAAGAAAAGGCACGTAGTTTAGAAGTGCTGTGAAAAATAAGGGAAGGAAAGGGTACTGTGCTTAAATTACTTAAGGTTTTGTTAATTAACTAAACTGTTTATCTTTTCTTTAAAATATCACATTCTATATATTGCCTTTTTCCCTTTGATTCATTTAATGTTTAGTTTGTATGGAAATATTAAGAAGTTGCTTATGCTGTGGCCTATTCTACAGTATACTGTATGTATGTGTGTGTATATATGTCTGTCCACTTTTCACGACAGAACTACTTAATGGATTTAGATTGTGTTTTTTTTCTATAATTTGCTTGAACATTCTGGATGATTTTGTGACTTCTGTCATTACGCTAAGTATCAAAGTTCGTTTGTGGCAGCAATTAATAAGCGCAAATCGAAGAGAGAGGCTGCGGGACAAGGGGAGGGGGAGGCGGGACAAGGGGAGGGGAGGCGGGACAAGGAGAGGGGACAGCGAGACAAAGGGAAGGTGAGGAGTGACCTCTGGAGTAGGGAGTCAGGTAGGGCTATCTGCACTCATGCACCAGCCTCTATTTGAGTTGGGTCTGTATGTCTGTCCGGTTTTAACGAGGGAAATACATATATATACTATATATATAGCTGTGTAAGCCCGTACTATAAAAAGCCCGGGCTCCTTGAAACTATCGAAATCATCAGAAAAAAAATTGAAATGCGGAGATGTTTGGTAATTGAAAGGAACTACTCTGGGCCAGGGATTAGGATCCATCTCTGATGTTGTCCCGCTGGCACAGTTAAGTAGGTACTCATGATATTATTTTCATTGTCACTGCAGGCTTTACTTTCGATGTCATACACCTTAAAAAATAACATTCCATATAAAAACATTGTCACAATCTTTAATCAGCTTGTCCTGGATTGAGTATTCTTCTACTTTTACTTTGACACCTGCATTTGTCACACTCTGGAGAATGCCACATATTACTGTTCATGACCAAAAACAGGTTCTGGTAAATAAAATCCAATGCGATCCATTGTTTCCCCTTGCGACTTATTAATAGTCATTGCACAGGCTTGCTTTATGGGAAACTGTCGCCGTTTCAATCTGAAAGGCAATTAGGTTTCAGATGGACATAAATCGATTCGAGGAATCAACACCTTCAGCTCATCGAGTAAGAACTTCTGCTTGAATAACATTTTGTTTCAAATCTGTCAACCAAGTGAGTTCCGTTACATAGTCCACGCTTTGTAGTTAGGTTTCGAAGGATCATGATAATACATCCTGTTTTCAACCTAAGACTATGATTTGGCATTTCAGATGGTGTAAAGCTGTCCAAAAAATCCACAGGAAAGTTATCTCTTTCCATGTCATCATCAGTTACAATGAAGTCATCACTTAGATAAGTAACATACTCACCATAAATGATGTTAATTACTTGATTGTTAAGTCATTCAACAACTTCATTTTTTGGGCACAGAATGGCTCACTTGGCAAAGGACTGAGTCATTTCCTTAGAGATTCTCTTTTCAAATATTTCATTGACAATGGAAACATTGGCATATCATGGATTCTGGCACTTCAATCAATCAATCCCATCACTTGTGCATTGGTGGCTAAACGAGTTTCTCTTTCCTCAGCAGTTTTATTTTGCCAACATACTCACCTTGGTTGTGTATTAGCGGCTAAGATAAGAAGATAATGGAGAAAAATTAAAAGGAGCGCAACTGCATTTTTTTTTTCAATTTTACTTTGGTTTTCTGTAACAGACAAAAAATACATTTTGCCTCTTTGAGGAGACTGGAGAGTAGTTCAGTTTTGTTATTTATTTTGTGCTAGAAAGCTTCAATTTAAATCGTTATTTATACACTGTTAATTTTGATGCCATTTAATTTTTTGCTGTGGAGCTTTTTGTGTTTTTTTGCTGCTCCTTACCGAATTGGACAAAAGAAGAACCTCCAGTCTTGGGCACACAGAGACTGCATCTAAGCATTGAGAGCAGATTGTTTCCTGGTCATGTCAACTTATCTCTCCACTCTACACCATCACACATTCCATCCCCACATAATGCAAATCCTGCCATTATTAAGGCAAATGCAATCACGCAACAATCCATCCCAGGTTGCATATTTTGCACTGTGCTAGATGCTGGTGGCCAGCAGTGAGCTAAAGAAAGAGTTCCCCTTGCTGTTCTTGCAGCAGCTGTCTGTAAGAAATGCAAAGTGACGCACTTTCTTAAGCTCACTCTGTGAAGAATGGTTTATGAGGGTATTTATAATCTAGACTAATTTAAAATGATAAAAAAGGAAAGCAAATAACGTGTTGCATTCAATAAATAAATAAATAACTAATTAAAAAAGTAAAATAAATAAAAATATATATATAAAAAAGCAGATTATAAAAATGTAAATTACAAAACAAATGTGCATTTTTTCTAAATAATCAAACTAGTAGAAAAATGCATCACAACCCTAAAGTAAGCAAATATAAATCATGGGAAAAGAAAAACTAACAATGCTGAACACATCAAGGGAATAAACATACACTTTAAATCATTTATAATGTGCAAAAAGCAGATTGTGAAAATGCACATTACAAATAACGTTATATAAGCAAAGCGTCATAATGTGTAACGAGGCTGCAGTACAGAGAAGTTTCAAAGAAATTTTAAAGCAGAAGAATGCGTCACGATTGGACATCTAAAATATATTCCTTCCCATGTAAAAATGATTGACGACTACCACACCCCCTTCCAAAGAACCCAGTCTGTAATTTCTTGTTTTCATGTCTAAGGTAAGAGGGATGATGGAGGAAGAAGGATAGCGCATTGTCAGATGTTGGAATTCTATCACAGTTTTTGTTGGAGGTCAGATTCTGCTTTGAAAGAGGAAAGCATTAGGATGGAGTTTTGACACAGAGAGTATGGAAACATTAAAGGAGGACAGATGCTGTTTTGAAAGAAGCAGGAGGGAGGATAGAGATGTAATGAGGAATGATGGAGTTTTTATCAGAGGGAGGAGGAGGCGGATTTCCTAAAATGGACACCATGCAGGATGTGTTATAATATGTTTTGATAAAAAAACAAGTCCTCTGATTTTAATGGGAAGCAAAAGTAGCTATAGTCTAAACAACTGACTCAGTGATTCACTTGAACTCAACTACTTTCCCAGACTACAATCAGTTGGAATAGATTTTTAATGTGCTGTCTACATCTCCATAAACATATACTAGTAGTAAAATAACAAAGTGTGCAGAAACAAAAGCAGCCCATGTTGAAGCGTGTTTCTTTTGCACTTTATGTTTTGACCTGTAAATAAGGATGAATTGATTCAGTTTGTCAATGCACCTTTGCCAATGTTCATATTCTGTGGAGCGCCCACATTTCCATACACTTGGTTAATTGATATTTAAATCCCATTCTGGGAAACTCAGTACAATTTGAAAATGGTGCACACTGACATAGGTAACCATGGACTCCAGACTGATTTAAAAGTAGCATTAATGACATCATGAAAAGCACTAATTATGAAAGGGAACAGTTCAGACTGAAGAGATCTTTACAAAAGTACTCGATTATTAGACTCAATGAATATGGTTGTTGTATCCACTCTTCTGCTGTTATTCTGGCAATTATTACTGATATCCAAGTTTTCAAAGCCATATTTGAAATATACTTATTCACTAAAATTGACGCAAAATAGTTTTTGTGCACTTAAGAAAATATTCTTATAGACACATAATATAACCATAACATTTTTAATGCTAAATTCTTAGTTAGTGAGCTATATTTTTAAGTTAAATGTGTATTTTCCTAATTCTGAGCAACAAATCTTAAAGTGTTGGCCACTGCCTACAAATGTCTATAAGAGTCGTGAACATAAAATAAACAGACTGACAGCCATTGTGTGCCAAAAATGGAGTGAAACCAGCACCACGTTAAAGAGCTTGTATTAGCCCTAATTCATCAGAAAGTCAAAGTATAGGATTAATGCCAGTCTACTGTTTTGCCAGATCTATCTGCCAACATCTACAGTACTTTTCAGTCAAAGTTTGAAAAACACATCAAAAGGGTGCAGCATTTAACTCATATCTGTCCATACAGTTGAAAGAGGACAATTAGGCTGGAAATTTTGGACTTTTTTGATTTTTTTGATTTTTGATAACAAAGCCAGAATGTTTATATAAGTAAGCTTGGCCACATTAAGTGCTTATGAACAGGAATTACCCACTTTGAGCTTTTCCATATTTTACTGCACAGCAATATGGAATTGTATGAATTTGATATGGATTTGCTTATCATTGTTCAACCTTACAACAAAAATCAAATTTCTATACATCCTTTAAATTAATAAAGTAAAAGAGAAATAGATTTACCTATCCATATTTTTCTTTACAAGACCCAGATAATCCATTTTGGGGTTGCAACGGGTTCAAGGCACGAAGAAACCTTGGATCACAGGGCATACAAGAGAAAAAAAACTGAGTGTGGAAGGAATAAGCAATGTCTGTGATGACAGAGGTATATCAGCCAAGCTAACTGGAACTGCTAATCACCAGTGCTGACTGCTGCACCACTATGTCATCCTTTGAGGTTTGCCATTTTCTGTTTTAAGTTGGGTAAAAATTAATGTTTGGGCAGCCATGGAATAACAACAATAACAACATTTATTTATATAGCACATTTTCATACAAACAGTAGCTCATAGTGCTTTGCATAATAAAGAATAGAAAAATAAAAGACACAATAAGAAAACAAAATAAATCAACATTAATTAACATCGAATAAGAGTAAGGTTCAATGGCCAGGGGGGACAGAAAATACAAAAAAACTCCAGACGGCTGGAGAAAAAATAAATGCTACAAAGTTATTTTCATTTTGGTATTATGAAGTCTTGTGGGCATAATATCAAAATTAGATAAATTAAGAATCCTTAAAACTTGTAAAACAATAAAAAGTCAAAAGGTTTCGAGGTAAGCAGAGTTTATAGACACTGCACATGTAACTGTATGTTAAAACTGTGTAAGATGAAGAAATAGAATAATTCAGCCAACATTTCTTGCAAGAAAAATATTTTAATCTGTAGGGAGATAGTTAAAGGAGAAGTTCCTTGTGAAAAAAAAGATTTCTAAGAGCCAAAGCAAATGCAGTCATCGTTTTTGCAATTCGCACGAAGGAAAAAATATATATATAGATACTTGGCTTGTATACTGTTAACTAATCACATCCACAATATATACTCAGATATAAAATACTATACAATACTAAAATACTGCTTCAATGAAAAGCAAATGTAACATTGACCCATAAGCATTCCCTTGGCCATAGGTGGTGTCTGTCACTGTGGCTACATAAACTTTCCTGTGTTCAGCTGGACAGGCCTTTCCTCTTCATAGGCTTCACTATTGTGGGTGCCCTAAAGTCAAGTCCTGCCCTATGGAAAATAGCTAATGTTGTAACTAAGGTAGAGCTTAGATACAAAATGAATCACTGTGAGTAAAAAAGTAGGCACAACATCATCAAAGTAATAGTAAATTAATTTTATTAATAACAAACAATTTTAGAATTGCTAAGCATTGAATAAAGTCAATAGCTTTGTGCAAAATTAGTGCTCCATCCCACCCACATAATACTGGTTATAGAGGTTGAATTGTCCTCCTGGAGAAAAAAAAAGCATTTATTGTATTTCAAATCCTGTCTGACTCTCCCCTGAAGTCAGAAACTATTCAAATAACTGAGTAAATTAAATTAAAACTGTGCTGTGCATGTGCAATTTGGGGGAAAACTACTGTAGAGTAAGTATAATAGTAATACAACATCCTGAGACCCCATTATCATTATCAATTACTTATTTCTGTTCAAATACTGCCTGTTGCTGTGTGCACCTGGGTCTGGGGCTGGTGGGTCTCCTGGCCCATCTTCGTTAATAGATGGACATCTGCAATGGGAAGTGGTGGGCAACAAGAACGAGGAGAAGATGCCTTTTCTGTCAAGCTTCTTTTTGGATTGCCAGTCACACTCCTAATTGTATTACTCCTTACTTATAAGTCATTTTCTGCATATGCAGAAGTCCAAGCATGATATCCCCTCTTTCCTGCCAACATTTACATATGGTGTCTATTGCAGCTTAAGTATTTTACAAAATTGGTACTTGGTGTGTATTGTGTAAGATGGATTGAATGTGCATGATATTAAGGCATCATCTTCAATATTTATTAGTTAACTTTCTAAAATTTCAAAGATCTAAGTAGTCCATCTTAGAAGCACAAATTTAAGTGAGTTAGCTATTAAATGAAGTTTATTAGCTTTCAGTTAATTCTGTAACCAATTTCAAAAACCTTCATCTGCAGTATACAGTCACCAGTGGTGTTTGTACTTCTTATCTTACACAGCTCTTTAAAGGTTACATATCAGTGCACACACTTTGATCACAAAACAGACCTTCTTATGGTCCCAAAGATAAATTAAATTTCTGTAGGAGGAAGAGCCTTGAGCTGCAGAACTTTCAGTCTTTGAAGTTACTTCACTGGCTCATCTCTATCAGCATTTAAATTGTCTCTGAAAATCCATTACTTTAGCATACAATTGTCTGATTGTCAAATCTTGTGCACCAGTTCATATAGCATGATAGACTGTGTTTTTGACAATAACTATAGAAACCATAGAGACCAACTCTTACTAAGTGATCTCCTTTCTTTTATCCTGTTCTTTGACTCCCCCTATGACCTCTGAATGGGGCCACAGATTGGAAAATATATAATGGCATCACCGGTGACAGACCCAGCAGCAGGAGATCTTGTGTATCCAACCAAATCACATGCAATATCCAGTACTGTACTTTACTAGGAGGAGTGAAAGGCCAGCTAGACTAAAGTCACAAAGGCTTTAAGTTTTTAATGATACCCCTAGAATTTTATTTTTCTGTTATCTACATATAAAAATTTTGTTTTCTTCACCTTGGTTGCCAGTGAGCATATCTTTGTGAGTCTCACCTAAATACTTCACATTTTACAGTCGAACCTCGATTATCCGGTCTTCAATTAACCGTGCATTCGGTTATCCAGGATCGCCTAAAAAAAAACTGCTAGACATCACAAGACCGCCAAGATTTCGCCGCCAAGAATTCCAACTACAGGAATGTACACTATGTGTGTCACAGCTTAAGTTTTCTTTGTTGATGGGTTTCTTAGAATTATTCTAAAAGGACTGAAAGTACTGTAAGACATCAGTGCACCAGCCAGGCGATCCCCTGCTGTGAAAAACCATTAGACTTAATCTGATGCAGAGGACTTGTTCTGAACACTCTCCCTCCTCTTTTTCCAAATTCTGATGACTGCCATTCATCAATAAGTTTTGTATGTGTCACACCGTCCGTGTAGGCGACGCCTTGTTCCGAGTTCATTCAGTTGGCATCTGCACCTCGAGGTTAGAAAGCTGCTTTGTGTAAGTTTGTGCCGAAACGTCGGGGTCCAGTGTGGGAGTGAAAAGAAAAAGAGTTGTTTTGTCAATTGCTATGAAGCTGCAAATTGTTGAATGTGCCAAAAAAGGGGAATCAATTGCTAAGCTTTCATCGGAATTTAACATTGGAAATCAAACAGTGTGTGATATTGTTCGGAAGAAAGATGAAGTTCGTAACTTCATCCAATACATTTAACGGGACGAGTGCGCGCAAGACAACAAAGGGTTCAAAATTTGACAATCTGGATAGAGCTGTGCTCGATTGGTTTAAGCAAAAATGCGCCGAGGGATGTCCTGTATCCAGGCCATTGCTGCTCAAAAAAGCGAACTGGTTTCAATGTGAGATGAAGATTCCTGAACCATTTACTGCGTCTCAAGGATGGCTGCAATGTTTCAAATCTCGCCACGGAATTAGACAGTTGGATATCCCAGGTGAGAAACTAAGCAGTGATTCTGACACCGCAGCTCTCTACGTAACAGAATTTAACTGACTTGTCCAGGCTCATGATCTTTCACCTGACCAACTTTATATTGCTGACAAGACTGGTTTGTACTAGAAGGCTTTGCCATCAAAAACACTCCTTTCAAAAGAAGAAAAGTCTGCTCCAGGTCACAAGTCCAGTAAGAAACAAATAACAGTGCTAGCATGCTTTAACGCTAGTGGTTCACAGAAATTGAAGCTCGTATGCATTGAAAAGTCTAAGAATCCACGATCATTTAAGGGAACACAAATGCACAATTTTGCTGTCCATTAATACAATCAGACCAAAGCATGGATGAACAGAGAGATTTTTAAAGATTGTTTTTTTAAACATTTTGTTCCTGCTGTTTGAGACCATCTATGCTCCAAAAATTTGCCACAAAGAGCTGTGTTACTGTTGGGCAACAGTACCCCACCTTCCCATCCTAGTGAAAATGTCCTGAAAACAAGCGATGACCAGATGTTTGTCACATACCTTCCTCCAAATGTGACATCGCTTAAGCAACCTATGGACCAGGGCATCTTAGAAGCATTCAAGCGTTGTTACATGAAATCTTTACTCTGTTCAGTCTTGGAAGAAGACAGAGAGCTCCATGAGTTTTACAGGAAATGGACAATTAAGGACACAATTTTCTCATGTTCAGAGAGTTGGGATGACATTCTGAACTTAACCTTTTGAAAGTCATGGTGAAAATTGTTCCCTGATGTGATGGATAGTGTTGAAAGCGTCAATGACAGTGAAAGCCAAAAAATAACAGAGGCATCGCTTTTGGAGGAAATTCAAAATGTAAATGGATTTGAAGACGTCGACAGAGAAAACATCAAAGAATGGCTACTCTCTGATAACGATCAGCCTGGATATCAAGTGAAAGACAACGATGCCATTGCTGCAGAAGCGAAGAAAGTGACGAACCTTCAGAAAAGAAAAGTTTCGCTTGCAGGAGCACTAAATTGTGCCGAATCATTGCTAGACTTTCTTGAGCAGGAAGCGGATTCAAATTTTAGTGTCATCCTAACACTTCGCAAACTCTGCACGTCAATAAAATTAAAGCGCTGCAAAAACATAAAGCAGCGTCTCCTGTCTGATTTTTTCAAGAAAACGTCATAAACAACACAAGGAAGGGAAGAATTTCACTGTACAGCACCTATTCTAGTATTTGTGAATTTTTAGAATTATTTTTGATTATCCGGATGATGAGAGCCTGTCATTAAACCAGGTAATTGAGATTCCACTGTATTTATTTCGTCTTAACTTCTGAAACATTGTAAAGTGCATTATATAATAAGAAAACATTATCTCTGTTAAACATCTTAGATTACAATGTTCAAAGTCAGAAAATACGTTTCCTACCTGATATTATATTAAGGTGTGAGAAAAAGCAAAGCCATAGCAGACTAAACCCATGACTTCCAGTGATGGCTAGTAACTTTACTTTTAAAAGGGTTAGTTCTTTCTTGCGAATTTCTTTTTCATTCTAGTTAGTTACAGATCTGCAAACAAGTTCTTGATTTTTTTTTTTATATAAAAAATGCACCTTTCTCTTATTTTTGATTCCCATGCTTTTATTTTGCAATGGTAATTGTCACTTCTGTGCTGGTTTAGAACTATTGCGCTTTTGGGAAAAAAAAGATCAGGGGTAACAGAGCATGAAGTACTATTACTATTAACAGGTCAGTCCACAAGTAATTACACTTGCATTAATCTAATGAGCTTTATTAGCCACACTTCTGTTAGCAAATTACATTTTCTGTCTTTCTTACATGTGGTTGCTGTCAGGCTTTGATCATCTTTCCATGACAATGTTGTTTACAGATAATATGTCTGTTGCAGGTCATATGACACAGAGGTCGCATGCCAAATTATGTCATCAAGCCCAACTATAAAAGATTAAGGTTGGTATTCATGCTTTCAGATAGCTTTTAAATTCAAATTGTATTGGGACATCTGCGTTCTAGTTTGAGATCTTACTTTGTCATTGAATTCAGTTTTGAATTAAGATTTATTTTTTGAAACTTGTTATTTATTTGGCTTTTCCAATATTTTCACTCCTGCTAATCTTTTTACTATGAATTTGGCTACCCTTTAACATTAAGTGTATCTCTGAGTAATTTCTCTCAAATACCAACTAGTGTTTCCAATCTTATTATTACAACTAGTCAAAATTTCAAGACACCTGGGGGCCATCAACTTTTATTAATTTTAGATTATCTTCCAGCAATAAGGGCTATATGAAGTAAAAACTGTAAGAGAAGATGAAAAACATAGCTACCTGCCTTTTGCAGATAAGGCCCTGTTTAGCAAATAGATGACTGTCATTGTCCACTAAAATTTGAACCTAATAGGTAAAGTGAAAGAGTGTCCAATGATGCTTCTATTAATGTCTATAAGGGTTGCATTAAAGCCCTTCCAGGATTTTCATGATTTGAGATGTTAAGACTACAACTCTAGACAGTAGTTATTCAATAAAATAAATCAATAAAAGATATGAACAATATTTCACACAGTTGTTGTTGGCAAACACAGGAAGCCCTCCTTCTTTATTCCTAGCTCTCTTATTTCTGTTACTGACTGCCTACTATCCATGTGGGGTAGGAAAGTTCACCCTTTGTGTCCTTAGACTTCTAACTGAACACTCCAGTTTCCTCCCACATCCCAAAATATATGCATGTACAGTGAACTATCAACTCTAAATGGGCCCAGTGTGAGTGCAAGTGATGGATTGACATTCCACCCAAGTTTGAATAGAATTTTCTCACGTGTATTGGCAGGTTCAGAATTGATATACTTACCTTTGTTATTCAGTTATGTATTTTTTAAATGAGGTATTCTTGCTGTTTCTAAGCTGATGATGACAAACATATTGAAACTGTACAATTCTGATATTCTATTTCAACATACATTTTTCATGGCACTGTAATCAGAAAATGGAGCCAATTGTGTCAGCATCAGGAGCAAAGAAATAGTCAAAGCTGGATGAAAGACCAGCAACCATTATGCTAATCTTTGTGAACACATTCCAAATTATATACAAATATCCATCCATCCATTATCCAACCCGCTATATCCTAACTACAGGGTCATGGGGGTCTGCTGGAGCCAATCCCAGCCAACACAGGGTGCAAGGCAGGAAACAAACCCCGGGCAGGGTGTCAGCCCACCGCCTGGGCTCGCACACACACACCCACACACTAGGGACAATTTAGAATCGCCAATGCACCTAACCTAACCTAAAATATTTTTCACTTAATTGTTTTTATTATAATATTGAATATTTTTGCAAAGTTTCTTTTTTAGTAAGTGAAGAAATATGAATTTATTTACTTTTTTACTATCTATTCTTGTGAACATTGTTGTTATGCCTAACTAATTATATATTTTAATTAAGTAAATAATAAATATGGAAATGTTAATTTCTATATAGGTGAGTTAATTTATTTATATTTTTCCTGAAAAATTGGACGCTTTCTTTTAATTAGGGCTTTGATTTGATGCATCCCTATTTCAGATACATGAATAAAACCAGTCATAAATAATTATGCTATAATTAAGGGATGAGTTGGGTTTATTTTTGAAAGTGTTCGCTGCTTATTTTACACACATGTCATAAAATGCCTAAACAAACAAACAGCACTTGAGCTGATTGTGTCGTCTGTTTACAGATCACAGCTCTAAAGAGCCCCTTCTTTCTAATTAACTCTCATGACTATGCGGTTTTGTTTAAATATCCCCCCCCCGCCACCACCACCTTCCACAAGAATACTCCATGCCTACTTTTGCCTAATAAATGAACTAATGACGAAGCCTTGGTTTTCCACAAAGGACCCCATTATGCTCCCCGATTCTGAGGCATAACTTCCAAACCATTATTTCTTCAATAGCGAGAGATTTTCCAAGTGTAGTTCCAAATACGCAACCTCAGATAAGAGTCTCAATTCTATCTTTTTAAGAAGAGTCTAATTTTTTAATGAAATTCTAGTCAAGTAATAATAATCTTGGTAAAGCATATACTAAACACATAAGAAAAAACTGTGGTTTCCAAAAATGATTAAAAAAAAAAAACACAAATCACTCAAATGAAGGGATAAGCAAGGGAAAAGAAATAGCCCTGCAGACATAGTGAACATGTGTGCCGTTCAAGGCATGGAGCATAATGGGGTATTGTGTCCGGGACCTTGGTGCCAATGGTCTTATCACACATGCCCAAAAACATTAAACTAATTGTGGGCCGAATATTTGGCTGCAACACTGCTCAGATTGTGAAGTATGCTTTGTGTTTTATGATAATATATTTAACCTATTACACAAGCTGGTCATGACATCTGCAGTTAAAGCAAATCCATGTAAAATGAAAATAGCTCAGCAGCAATTACTGTTGTATTCTAATAATCACAATCCCTAGAACCAAAAATAATTTTGAAGGTCATAGTGTGGAAGCCTCTTAGATAGATTTGCCACACTGTAAATTGTAAAGTTCAAGTTTAGAAAAAATGAATTCTATATTGTTTGTAACTTCAGGGTTTAACTAAAGACTAATATCAAATATACATAATCTAAGTGCTTGTTGTAAGTCGACAGGGACAGCATGCAATTTATCTTCATATTTACAAAGAAAAAGGCTTGTGTTGCTATAATTTTCTTCTGAACTGGAGGAGCTATTTGCTTACTCCACTTTAATAAAAGAATACATGTCAAC
The DNA here is from genome assembly GCF_016835505.1 of Polypterus senegalus. Classification (NCBI taxonomy): domain Eukaryota; kingdom Metazoa; phylum Chordata; class Cladistia; order Polypteriformes; family Polypteridae; genus Polypterus; species Polypterus senegalus. Next base: position 118,798,893 of record NC_053157.1, on the reverse strand, counting down.
ATGTCTGTCTGTGAGTTGCCATGTCATTCTAAAAGATGGTGTAAAACATTAATTTTTCATAATAAAATACATTGCATTTTTTCATTCCAATAGATGATGCATCACATTAATGTTTCTTCTACAAATCCCATACCAAATGGCATATAACAGAGACATGCACAACGTCTGCCATTCCAACAGATGGTGTATCACTAACATATGTAACATTGCATTTTATTAGTACAAATGTAAGTGATGTATCATCTGTTGGAATGGCAAATGCAATGCATTTTATTACTATATGCATTACAAAACAGATGGTACATTGCAAACATTAACTCTGAGGTCTATGTAGATTACCCATCAGGTAGAATAGCTGGTGTGTACTGTCTAATTTATAACAGCCAATTTAAAAAGTATTTTAGTTTAAATATAGGAACTTCTGAAGTGTCTCATTGTCCTAAAGTTAATCTTTATTTTACAGTGTTTCTGTAAAGTTCAATATATTGCTGGGTTTTGTTTTGGTTTTTTTTTTTTTTCTCTAACATCTGAATATGTAAATCACGGTTTGCATGAATGCTTATTTTTAGGGATGGGTGTCCTATCAGGGTTGCTTCTTGTCAAGTGCCCAGCCATGCTGGAATTATTTGTAACTACCTGAAAGGTATAAAAAAATTCTGTAAGGATACTGATGGATAATTGAAAGAAGATTTATTTTTTGTTAATGCTGGAAGGGTAGTCATGTTATTTTTTCCTCTGAGGGAAGCCATGAAAAATACAAAAATGTTGATTACATAGACATAACACTTTACAATAACAATCAAAATATTAATAGATTGTTTAAAAGGAGTAATGGTGCCGAAATGCTTAAATCTGAGCTTTCGTGACAACTCACTTCATAAAATATAATGCATAACACATGAGATTGTAATTCAGGCAATTGAATTTCTACAAGGACAAATTATGACACACACCTGGTGCATATCAAAGCAGTCTAATGTGTGTTTTGTAGCAGAATTAAAATTTAAATCAGTGAATGCTTAAATGTTTTCATGATTGCTCCATTATCTGCGAGTGAGATTCTGATATTTGTAATATGGAGCTTTATAATATTTAATTTTATTAGTGGATCGCTTGTTTAGTATTTTTTATAAATCAGCTGCAAACTTCACTATAATAAATGGCTGCTAAGTTTTCCTATGGTGGGAGTGTCAAACTTAAGCCCACCTCAGATAAATCACCCAATTAACATTTCTTGTTCTCACTTAATTTTCCCATGCATGAGTGTTTCCATGGCCTCTGTAATGCTGACTGTAGCAGTCTCCAGCTCACTTTTGTCTTTTTACAAGTGAGTGGATAATTTCGTTTTTTTTTTTTCTCATTTTGAGAGAGTATTCTACTTACATTATGTGTCAAAAAAGTAGGGAATGCACACATTGCTAAAAATATTTATATCATATTGAAAATAAGTATTTCATACTGTAACATAAAGATGGCACAGTGTTTTGAGCGGTTTCCTCATGGTGCAAGCATCCTAGATTTGAAACCCTTGACCAGTCTTTGTCTATGTGGAGTTTGCTTGTTTTCCTTTCATATCCCCACGGATATGCTAATTAGACAATTCCAAACTAGTCCTGTGGGCTTGAGTGGGCTCTACAATGGACCTTGCATGGTTTTTGACTGCCTTGTTCCCAGGGCTACCAGAATCCTTTGTGACAATGAGATGAATTGCTGGGGATGAGAATGTTAAGTTATATTGAGAGGTCAAGATTTTTCAAAATTTAACCCTGACACTGCGTCACATCTCTTAGTTTATTCTCAAAACCCATTTAATCAGGTTTTAGGTTTCTAGACAATCAAAGCTTACCCTGGAATCTAAAAACTAACTCTGGACAGGATGGCAGTCCCGTGGAATGGCATGCTCACCATCAGTTAGAGTTAGTAATTAATATACAATGCAAGTCTTTGGACGGAAAGGCAGAATACATGGAGAAAAGAAAAAACAAAACAGCACGGAAATGTATAGAACATGTAAACTTCACATAGACAGGGAGCAGGTTCGCATTTGAACTACACCATAATGTGTGGCAATACACTGCTGTCAAGAAATCTTAATTACCCATTTTAGTGCAAAATGTTGGACTGGCACCCTATTGGGGATTGGTTCCAGTCTTGTTCAAAATGCACACCATGATCGGGCTTTGGATTATGTTATGTTACAACCAAATGATTAACACATACTAAATTTCATGAATTTAAAAATGTAATGCCCTGAGGAATTGGATTAATCTGTGACAGTTTGATGTGCTGAAAAATCATTTTTATTTCTTTTAGTCAAAAATTGTAACTGTGTAGTGAAAAGTGAAAGTAAATATCAATATCCTTTGTATTCTAGTTTTTTGTTTTTTTTGATATTGTACTCATTTAACGACAGATGGGCGCATGGTGGCACAGTGGTAGTGCTGCTGCTTTGCAGTTAGGAGACCCGGATTCAATTCCCAGGTCCTCCCTGCATGGAGTTTGCTTGTTCCTCTGGGTGCTCCAGTTTCCTCCAATAGTCCAAAGGCATGCAGGTTAGGTGCATTGGCGATATTAAATTGTCCCTATTGTGTGGGGATGTGTGTGCACCCTGCGGTGGTCTGGCACCCTGCTCAGGGTTTGTTTCCTGCCTTGCGCCCTGTGTTGGCTGGGATTGGCTCCAGCAGACCCCCGTGACCCTGCAGTTGGGATAATGGATGGATTAATGACAGATAATTATAACACAGCACTAACCATTAAGAGCCTGCAAGTGAGTTTATAAAACATCTTTTTAAATTGTTCTTTGTTTATATAAATGTCACTTATGGTAGGGTGTAACGTAATTTGGTCATTTGCTCTGAGGTTGAAGTACTTTTAATTTCATGACATATGTTACGCTTAGTGTATGCACTCAAAGAAAATTTATACAATTAGTCCTGACCTACAAAAAGCTCACAAAAAACAGCTTTTCTTCTAGGCACATGAAGTTAAAAGTTGAGATACTCTCCACCACCCACATGTGGCCCTACAGTTGCAGTATGCGAGTTAAGAAGGTGGATGACTGAATCTGACATTCAATACATTTTCCCCTCACAAAAGGAAATTTTCTTTGTTCGTTATTTTGCTTTAGACTTCCCTAAAAGGACTCCAGCACTATTCATTTTTTTTTCTTTTTATGATGCCATGAAGATTTGAGTTTGGCTGGACACAACAATTCCCTCCTGCTAACCGCACTCATAAGTTGCCAGCAAGCTCTTCCACCTCTTGAATACCATCTTGCTAAATTTATGTTACAGCACACAGGCATTTACATTTCTGTCCAACTCCCTTCTTTATTTAGTATTATTAAAACACACCATTGTCTGAAAAATTTATAGCTGGGTGGGTCTGTGTTTATTTTATGAAGGTTCCATTACTTAAAGAAACAAGTTGGGCTTTCTGGGAAATAAAGGCATCTTTCACTTCACTTTATGTCCATCAGATCTGAATGTGTGCATAAACATTTTCAAGGCATATTTTTGATTCTACTGAAGTTAGAATGTTTCTTTAGGAATAGAATGATTTTAGAGTATATTTTAAAACTAGCAGACCACGTGCGCTTCGCTGCAGTCACTGTAGTTGGAATAATTATGTATCTACATGCGACTTATAGAGCTTCTTTATATACAACATTTTTGGTTTGTCCTCCTGGAGCCAAAATATAAAAAACGAAGTTGAAAGTAACAGTAAACCGCAACACTGCCGGGAACACCAGAACACCGCGTCTACCAAACACTAAGAAACACTAAGTAGAAGCACTAAAGGAAAAAATACTATTCAGTAAGTACTGCATCTAGTAAACAGTAAATCAGTAAAGGAGAGAGGACTAAACACTAAGGAAAAAGAATGGCAAAACCGCGTCAGCTGCGTAGCTCAGCTCGGAGCGAAATTAAGTGAATTAAATGATGTGAATGGGAGGGGAGATGATCACGTGACTCCCCGACCCGCCTTAACTCTCCATCCCTCCATAAACAAACAAACAAATTCTCTTGGATCCCAACTGTCCTTTATATGTATAGATAAGGTTCAGTTATTTTTCAGTAACAAATATGCTGTATATTATAGATAGATAGATAGATAGATAGATAGATAGATAGATAGATAGATAGATAGATAGATAGATAGATACTTTATTAATCCCAAGGGAAAAGCCAAGCAAAATGACAATGACTTCAAGCAAGATGCCTGAAGAAGGGGCCTGAGTTGCCTCGAAAGCTTGCATATTGTAATCTTTTTAGTTAGCCAATAAAAGGTGTCATTTTGCTTGGCTTTTCTCTACATTCATAATGGCTAACATAGTACAACAACCTAGTACTACTTAATCCCAAGGGGAAACTCACATACTCCAGCAGCAGCATACTAAAAAAAAACAATATTAAATTAAAGAGTGATAAAAATGCAGGTATAACAGAAAATATAACTTTGTATAATGTTAACGTTTACCCCACCAGGTGGAATTGAAGAGTTACATAGTGTGGGGGAGGAACGATCTACTCAGTCTGTCAGTGGAGCAGGACAGTGACAGCAATCTGTCGCTGAAGCTGTTCTTCTGTCTTGAGATGATCCTGTTCAGTGGATGCAGTGGATTCTCCATGATTGACAGGAGCCTGCTCAGCGCCCGTCGCTCTGCTACGGATGTCAAACTGTCCAGCTCCATGCCTACAATTGAGCCAGCCTTCCTCACCAGTTTGTCCAGGCGTGAGGCGTCCCTGTTCTCTATGCTGCCTCCCCAGCATACCACCACGTAGAAGAGGGTGCTCGCCATGACCATCTGATAGAACATCTGCAGCATCTTAGTGCAGATGTTGAAAGAAAGATGTTGAAAGATATTAATTATAATTAATTACTAATTATATATGCCAATGAAATATTCTACCTATATATTAACATCTATTCAGTAAACAGAAGTATAAACATTCATTTCATAACTTTATTTTATACAGCAATATTGTCATGTTCTTATTAAAAAGAAAATCTACAGTGCTTCATAAAAATTACATTTGCATAAACATGGAAGCATTCATTCTATCTAAAATGTTTCCACTTATACTAATACTAAATGGGTCCAACAAGATTTACTCTGAAGACCCCAGTTTCCTCCATTATCGTACAGAAACTCACCCTGTGGAAAACAGAAGCCCAGTCAGAAAGCATGGAGAAAAAGTGGCATGGGACAGAAAAGTGGCCCTGTAATCCATGTGCAATTTAAGGCTGTACAAATGCATCAGGCAGCAGACTTGTTTTTAAGCATCTTCTTTGCTGTCACTTCTACTTACAGTACATTTGTCCCTTACTTCTCTAACTTTACTTTCAGTCTGTGCAGAGATTATTGTCCAAACCAGCAATAGTGTATTGTTCCATTTGGGATTAGGGTAAGTAATGAATGGATGGTTGAATGAAAGCTTCAAGATGCACACCTTTTACAAATATTGGAATAAGTATGTGTTTAATTTCAGATTTATATAAGGAGAATAAAACAGTTTGTTAAAGAGGACAAATTGTTAGGTTATATTATAGAAAGTGTTTAATATAAATCAAGGGACTTTATAATTAGAAAATACAATGCATTAGTGAACCCCATCTGAAGTATTGTATGCAATTTTGGTCAACACTGTATAAAAAGACATAAAAGCACTGTACAGAGAAGAGCAACCAAGTGTACCCCAAGACTAAAGGCGATGCCCTAGTATGACAAACTCCAAGAATTAAACTTCTTTAGTCTTGGGCAGTGCAGGCCGCATGAGGACCTTATCCAGATTTTCAAAATTTTGAAAGGCATTGATAAAGTGGATACGGCAGAATTCTTTCAGCCACACAATGAATCTCGTACTCAAGGACATCGATGGAAATTAGGGGTGAACTGAAGCCGGGAAGTGTTTTTCTGCACAAAGCTGTTTGAATTAGAAATTAACTACTAAGTCATGCATTTGTAACAGAAACCTATATAACCATTTAAAAGCATCTGGATGAGATATTGGGGGAGCTTAGCTATTAGCTAAACCAACAAGGTTGATGGACTAAATGGTCTCATCTTGGCTGTCAAATTTCTTATGTTTGAAAATTGCATAATGGATTGTAAGGAACATGTCATTGCATTACATACATTCTGTAATGATTCATTCATTGCATACTTCTGAACAAATTTAATACTAGCAGTCCCCCACGACTCTGCCCGCATAGTAGTGAAACTGGACAAACATTATAAATCAATAAAAACATTTTTAAAAATGTAATACTTTTATATGAGAATTTATATTGACAGCTTTTGTATCTGAGGGCCTCTTGATATACAATATTTTGGGTTTTGCTATTGGGGGTGAGAATGTAGCTGTGATCTCTTTGCCAAAAATGTAAAAAGCTGGGAAGGTATCTCTGGCCAAGTGGAAGGTTGGTACACTCCAGTTTCAAACGTTGCCACTGTATCTGATCGTTCAGCTCTGATGGGAGAAAGTCCACCGTGTGGGTAGAAGAGCATGTGGCCATGATATCTCTACCAATGAGTAGGTACAATTTAAAACACATGTAGCTGTGATCTTTCTCTCACAAATGTGAAATGTTACTCTTTAACAGTCTCTAGATGATAATGTCTGCTGAACAAACAGGTATCGCTAGCTAAGCAGTGGCAAGGTATGCTCCATCACGTAGTGAGAGACTATAAACAGAAGCCAGCATGTGACTGAGGATGGCCCTGCCTGGCTCCCTACTCCTGAGGTCCCATTCCCCCCCCACCCCCTCGGCCCGCAGCCTGTCTCTCGGATTCTCAGGAATTTGACGCAACCGAACTATAATACTTATGATGAGAGAAGTCACAAAATCAACCGGAATGTATAAGCAAATTATAGTAAAAAATCAATCTAAATCATTCAGTAGTTCTCTCGTGAAAAGCGGACAGACATACAAACAGACAGACGTTGGATTTTCTATATAGAGAGATCATTGCCATTTATAAAAGCAAAAGAAAAATCCATTTGTTCAATTGTATATATAATTTATAAATTTGTGCATACTTTAGATGTGCAGTACTTGAATGGTGATTTTGTGTTTCATTAAATGTTCTTTTCTGTTACATTTTAAACACATTTGTAAATGCTCACAATTCTCTGAGTTTGGAAGATTAACATTCTAAGATATTTAGGATCTTTTTCAGGAATTCCAGGTTCTTCATATATCATAAATACCTTATGATTGGGTTGATTGGTGGATGTTTCCTGTACTCAAGTAGTGCAGGTGTGTATGTTACTGATCATATTTTTGAAATAAGCTCCAGCTTCCCATTACCATGTACTGTAATTGGCAACGTGTACTCAGAAAATGGGTGGATGGATTTTTTTTTAAGGCAGACACTTTTTCAATGAAGTGTTGCAGGGTCTTGTAGGATAAAGCTGAAACCAACTAGTCCATAAAAAGCGCACACATTCTTACACTCACACTCAGTCAACAATGGCTTAGAATCTTTAAGAAACTTACCAGTATATATTTAATAGAACACAAATGTACTTACAGGAGACCTCTGCAAACTTCTTACAGGGTGGGATTAAACCAGCGTCCTATCAATGTATGGTGGCAATGCAAACAGCTTTACGACCACTAAAATTAAATTAACCATTGACTACTTTATTCATATTTTAAGATAAATATTTTTCTGTTTGATGAACTTTGCATTAAATTAAATGTGTTTTTGAAATAAATGCACATATATTTTCTAAAATCCAGCTTCAGAAACAAAATGTGAAAAAATAGGCTTGGTGGTATAGTTATCAGAGAGCTTTCAGGATGGAAAATAAAATCACTTCCATGCATGAAAAATAGATTAATTCTTGATATATAATATAGAAAAGCAAGACAAGTAAATATAAATGCTTTTCTAGTGTGATTTATGATATTGTCCAATCGCATAAAGTCCTTTACTGACATATCATTTACTTGTGTTTCTTTGTTCAAAGATTAAAATATTCAGTTAATCTTTAGATAAACCATTATGATGTGAAAGGCAATTCACATTTTTATAGTTTTAAATTCACTGCATTTTCCATAACACATTCTCATTGACAGGAGATAGCTGTACAAATTTAAAGAACATGTATAATATAGTGTACAGTGTTTATAAATACACTTTCTGTGATATATGAAGTAATAAATCACATGTGGAAGCATACAAAGATTTCAGAAGACAATGTGACCTATTAACATTGTAATATATATATATATATTGTGGCAGGTGGCTGGGTGTGATCACCAATCAGCCACCTACTTAAGGAGCCGCCGCCCTGCAATCAAGGCTGGAGTCGGGTGAGGAGGAGGACAAGGTCGAGGCAGAGGAGGCGAAGAGAGGCCTGAGTATTTGTGTGAAGAGGACTGTGTTTGTGGACTTTGGGGAGCTGGGGGTTTGGTGGCGGTGCACTTGACTTTTGTATAGCATTGTGTAAATAAATGTGGGTGATGATTAAAACGGTGTCCGTCTGTGTGTGTCCGGGCCGCTATACATCACAATATATATATATATATATATATATATATATATATATATATATATATATATATATATACTAATAAAAGGCAAAGCCCTCACTGACTCACTCACTCACTGACTCATTCACTCATCACTAATTCTCCAACTTCCCGTGTGGGTGGAAGGCTGAAATTTGGCAGGCTCATTACCTACAGCTTACTTACAAAAGTTGGGCAGGTTTCATTTCAAAATTCTATGCGTAATGGTCATAACCGGAACCTATTTTTTTCCATATACTGTAATGGAGTTCAGCTCGATGGCCATGGGGGGGCGAAGTTTCGTGTGACATCATCACGCCTCCCACGTAATCACGTGAACTGACTGTGAGTGCAGGACGTAGAAAACAAGGAAGAGCTCCAAAAAGCGCTGAAGAAAACATGCATTATACAATTGAGAAGGCAGCGAAACAATAAGAAGCGAGCGAGTGACACATACAAGCATATTCATAAGTACAGCTACTGCGGAAACAAAGCACGGTGTAAACCATAAGTTTAAATTAAGTTTAAAGACACGCTCCCACTGCCGTTTGTCATGCACAGTGACGCATACAAGCATATTCATGACTGCAGCTACTTCGGAAACAAAGCACGGTGTAAACCTAAATTTTAAATTAAGTTCATAGACAGGCTGCTGCTGGCATTTGTCATGCCCACGACTAATGCGAGATACAAGTTTAATGAGAGGACGCAGGGTATAAATGAGAGTTTTGATCACTTTGTAACTAAGTTAAATTTGCTGGTGAAGGGCTGTGCTTATGCAAATTCCAAGAGACTGTGTTTGTGGGGGGATTGAAAGTTAAGGTGGGTGGGGGAGTCACGTCGTCCTCTCCCCTCCCATTCACCTCATTTCACTCTGAGCTGAGCTCCGCAGCTAATGCGGTCTTGCGAAAGCAACTTTGTCACACTGCCACCAAATACTCACAGAAAAATCCACAAGTTAATACACACGCTGTCTCTAGAGTTTCTCCACACTCTGAATCCTCTAGGCTCTACTTACAAAAGGTTACATTGACAATTATGTTACGTTATTTTTAAATGTTTCCTTTTCTTAGCACAAGCACAGCTGAGAAGGTTCGATGCATGTGCTCCATAATGCGTTAAAAAATAGCGCATTTAATCACACTTTACATTCCAAGCAAAGGGGAACTTATCTCAATGCATGATTTCCTGGTACACCGATTACATTGATGCACACATCAGAGCTACAAAAATATAAGAGTCGGAAGAAAGTGCGTTGCTAGGACTGATTGGACGGAAGCCTTGATAAAAGCGTGCTTTTGTGCAAACTGTGCAAAAAGGAGTTTGCATAACACCAAGGCACTTCAACCTTATGGTACCATCTAAATGCAAAACATGTTACAGCGAACACAGAAACTGTGTATGCTGTTAGCACTAGCAGTACGTGTTTGAGAACCAACAAAAGGTGTCGGCAGCCCAAAGCTGATGAAATGACTGGCTTCAGGACCAAAATTAGTAAGTCAACATCGGTCAAACTTACAAATTCTCTCGCAAAATGGATTGCTTTGAACTGTAGACCACTAACAGTGGTGGAAGATAGGGGATTAGAAAATGTGCTACAGTTAGCGTCAGGTCATCCAACTTTTCAACTGCCGTGCCGAGAGACTATTTCAAGTAAAATTCAAAAGCTTTATGACACTGAAAAGCAAGCAAAATTAGATGCATTACAGAAAGCAGACTTTTTGGCTCTTACTGGGGATAATTGGACTTCCGTGACCGTTAGTAATTCTAATAACATCTAATTACAAAATGTTCAATGATCACACTGTTTTAGCCTAATGTACAAAATAATTTTGGCTAAGGTTACTCAGAGTTTAAAGGTGAAGCTGGTCAGATTAACTTTTATGTTTCTGCCTTATTTTTTTAAAATGAAAAACTACACTTTATGTTGAAATTTTTCTTATTATTATTTAAAGACAATACCAATCTGAACGTGTACTTAAAGTACTTAGAATACCACTTTATTTTTAAGTCTGCCTAATTTTAGCCACGGATGATGATTCTGATTTGAATAGAAATGCAGTTAAAATGCATTTTTTTTTCAGAAATTAAAAGAGCTTGAGTTTACAATATTCATGTCCATGTCTATTATTTGATTCTGTCGCCCACTAAAACCCTTTTAAATTAAAAAAAACATTTGCGCTTTGGGGCAAATTTACGTGTGCGATTACATGCGATGAATCAAAATTAATTAATTACAAAGCCTCTAATTAATTAGATACATTTTTTTAATCGAGTCTCACCCCTAATAGATATATATATGTGGATATATATATATATGTATATATATGTACATATGTATATGCATATATATGTATAAATATGTATGTGTGTGTATGTATATATTGTCACGCACGAGCGCATCGGGAACAACTGAACGACTCGACGCGCATCACAATAAACCTGGCCTGGGGACAAAGACAGCGTACTAACCTCTCTCTCCTTTCTCTCACAGAAAAGACGAAGCCACGTCGCCATAAAGCCGGGAGCACGCAACGGTCTTCACTTCTGGGGTCCTTTCTTCCCTCTGGTCCCCCAAAGATGACGTCAACCTCCCATAATCCATCACGCCTTCCCAGCAGCCATCACGTTTGATTTCCGGTCCAACCGCCATCTTTGTCTGATAGTTTTGATGTTTGTTTTGGTGTCAAACGAAGACCTATTTTTTGTTGTAGTACAAGGGGTACAAACTCCCCAATTCTTTATGCTTGTCTCTTTGTCATCCTTTTACTATATATATATATATATATATATATATATATATATATATACTGTATATATATACACACACACACACATACTGTATATACATATGTATGCATATATATGTATATATATGTGGATGTATTTGTATATATACTGTATATATATGTGTATATGTATATATATGTTTGTGTGTGTGTGTGTATATATATGTATATATAAACTGCTCAAAAAAATTAAAGGAACACTTTGAAAACACATCAGATCTCAATGGGAAAAAGAAATCCTCCTGGATATCTATACTGATATAGACTGGGTAATGTGTTAGGAACGAAAGGATGCTACATCATTTGATGGAAATGAAAATGATCAACCTACAGAGCTCTGAATTCAAAGATGCCTCAAAAATCAGAGTGAAAAAATTATGTGGCAGGCTAGTCCATTTTGCCAAAATTTAATTGCAGCAACTCAAAATTGTACGCAGCACTTTGTATGGCCCCTGTGTTCTTGTATACATGCCTGACAACATCGGTGCATGCTTCTAATGAGATGACAGATGGTGTTGTGGGGATCTCCTCCCAGATCTGGACCAGGGCATCACTGAGCTCCTGGACAGTCTGAGGTGCAACCTGGTGGCATTGGATGGACCAAAACATAATGTCCCAGAGGTGTTCTATTGGATTTAGGTCAGGAAAGTGTGGTGGCCAGTCAATGGTATCAATTCCTTCATCCTCCAGGAACTGCCTGCATACTCTCACCACATGAGGCCAGGAACTGTCGTGCACCAGGAGCCACTGTACCCGCATATGGTCTGACAATGGGTCCAAGGATTTCATCCTGATACCTAATGGCAGCCAAGCAGCCTTTGTCAAGCCTGTAGCGGTCTGTGTGACCCTCCATGGATATGCCTCCCCAGACAATCATTAACCCACCACCAAACTGCTCATGCTGAATGATGTTACAGGCAGCATAATGTTCTCCATGGCTTCTCCAGACCCTTTCACTTCTGTCACGTGCTCAGGGTGAACCTGCTCTCATCTGTAAAAAGCACAGGGCACCAGTGGTGCATCTGCCAATTCTAGTGTTCTATGGCGAATGCCAATCGAGCTGCATGCTGCTGGGCAGTGAGCTCAGGGCCCATTAGAGGACATGGGGCCCTTGGGTCACCCTCATGAAGTCTTTCTGGTTGTTTGGTCAGAGATATTCACACCAGTGGCCTGCTGGAGGTCATTTTGTAGGGCTCTGGCAGATACTGGTCCTGCTGATGGGTTATGGACCTTCTATGGCCCTCTCCAGCTCTCCTAGAGTAATTGCTTGTCTCCTAGAATCTCCTCCATGCCCTTGAGACTGTGCAGGGAGACACAGCAAACCTTCTGGCAATGATACGTATTGATGTGCCATCCTGGAGAAGTTGGACTACCTTTGCAACCTCTGTAGGGTCCAGGTTTCGCCTCATGCTACCAGTAGTGACACTGACTGTAGCCAAATGCAAAACTAGTGAAGAAACAGTCAGAAAAGATGAGGAGGGAAAAATGTCAGTGGCCTCCACCTGTTAAAACCATTCCTGTTTTGGGGGTCATCTCATTGTTGCCCCTCTAGTGCATCTGTTGTTAATTTCATTAACACCACAGCTGAAACTGATTAACAACCCCCTCTGCTACTTAACTGACCAGATTAATATCCCATAAGTTTCATTGACTTTATGCTATACTCTGATTAAAAGTGTTTCTTTAATTCTTTTGAGCAGTATATATATATATATGACAGCAAAACTCATGACAATGTCAATCATGTTACGTTATTATTAAAATGTTTCCTTTTCTTTTTCATTACTTCTTTAACACACTAGCGCTAGTATTTTGCTAGTATGTATATATATGTAGATATGTATATATATATAGATATGTGTATGTGTAGATATGTGTATATGTAGATATGTGTATATGTATATATGTATATGTACAGTATATATGTTTATATGTGTGTGTGTGTATATATATATATATATATATATATATATATATACTAATAAAAGGCAAAGCCCTCACTCACTCACTCACTCACTCACTCACTCACTCACTCACTGACTCATCACTAATTCTCCAACTTCCCGTGTAGGTAGAAGGCTGAAATTTGGCAGGCTCATTCCTTACAGCTAACTTACAAAAGTTGGGCAGGTTTCATTTCGAAATTCTACGCCTAATGGTCATAACTGGAAGGTATTTTTCTCCATTAACTGTAATAGAGTTGAGCTGGAAAGACGGGGGGCGGAGTTTCGTGTGACATCATCACACCTCCCACGTAATCACGTGAACTGACTGTCAACGCAGTGCGTAGAAAACCAGGAAGACCTCCAAAAAGCGCTTAAGAAAACATGCATTATATAATTGAGAAGGCAGCGAAACAATAAGAAGCGAGCGAGTGACATATACTACCATATTCATGAGTGCTGCTACCTCGGATAGAAAGCAAGGTGTAAACCTAAACTTTAAATTAAGTTCATAGACAGGCTACCGCTGGCGTTTCACATGCCCACAGGTAATGCGGGATACAAGTTTAATGAGAGGACACAGGATATAAACGAGAGTTTTGATCACTTTGTAACTAAGTTAAAATTGTAGGTGAAGGGGTGTGCTTATGCAAATTCCGAGAGACTGTGTTTGTGGGGGATTGACAGTTAAGGCGGGTGGGGGAGTCACGTCATCATCTCCTCTCCCATTCATCTGATTTCGCTCTGAGCTGAGCTCCGCAGCTAACGCTGTCTTCCGAAGCAACTTCGTCAGACTGCCACCAAATACTCATAGAAAAATCCACAAGTTAATACACACGCTGTCTCTAGTTTCTCCACACTGAATCCTCCAGGCACTACTTACAAAAGGTCACATTGAAAATCATGTTACGTTATTTTTAAAAACTTTCCTTTTCTTAGCACAAGCACAGCTGAGAAGCTTCGATGCATGTGCTCCATAAAGCGTTAAAAAATAATGCATTTAATCACACTTTGCATTACAAGCAAAGGGAGCTTTTGTCAATGCATGATTTCCTGGTACACCGATTACATTGATCAGCGCATCCCGATTCATTTTACCCTCGCACCACCTTAGTTTGAGAAGTATGAAAAAATATGAGGTTAACACAGAAAAACAGATCACCAATTAAAGCTTTATGAATAATCGATTCGCCATCAATAATTGTTTTGGTAAAGCCATCCTCCATCCATTTTATAATTTTTCCGCCACTAGCCATGATTAAATGAATGGTAAAAAAGTAAGAGTAAAGCAAGGGTGACTTATTTAGGCAGGCATATATATGACAGCAGCACTCATGACAATGTCAATCATGTTACGTTATTATTAAAATGTTTCCTTTTCTTTTTCATTACTTCTTTAACACACTACTTCTCCGCTGCGAGGCGCGGGTATTTTGCTATATAAATATATATGAATGACCTCCAAAGAGCGCTGAGACTTTTGATATCGTGAACGTGTCTGCAAAAACTGGGGTCTCCTGCCCAGCAAAAGTCGAGCAGCCTTAAGTCAAAGTGAGCACTTTTAATTTTTTTCATCCTCCCCCTGCGCTATAGCCCAGACAAGTGCAAACACGGGACCCCTTTTCTACACCACGGCAAAATAATATTAAGGCGATTCACACTTTCTTTTGCACGTATACGATTATGAGGTCCTCAGCTCGGATTATGAAGACACGCACAGGAGTGGAGGACTGACAGTGCCATCACAGCCGATTAATGGCGGGGCGTCTCACCAGTCTACACAAGACCCACGCGAATGTCCCCAAAAGGCGATCATAACGTCAGCGAACACATCTCTCTATACTATATAAAAGAAAAAGGCAACTTTCCTTTCTTTACACCTTTTTCCTTTTATCCCAAACCAAAGCCTTTCTCTCTTAACACTGCAGAGGACACAAAACTAATTTTCTTTAAATGCCGGTAAGGCACATTACCAGAGGCACAAATTTGAACGTTCACATAGAAAATGTAATTTCAATGTACCTGTACTTCTTAAAACGTTAATGTTTTACTGTTTAATAACTTATAGACTATAATTTATTATTTTTCCCTTGCACTCAGTGACCAAACCTATACACACACATATAGACACATACAAACATACACACAAGTATATGTATGTGTATATATATATACACACACACATACATACATACATACATACACACATATATATAATTTGTGTGTGTGTATGTGTGTGTATATATATGACAGCAGCAATCCAAGCTGTGAGAAAACAGTAAAAAGAGGCGTGTCAGGCGTCGTGGTACATTTTCTGATGCAGCTACCGAAAACAACTTTGTGACGCTGCCGCCAAATACACAAAACAATTACTTTGACAATCATGTTACATTATTTTTAAAATGTTTCCTTTTCTTTTTCATAACTTCTTTAACACATGACATCGCTAAGCGGTATTTTGCTATATATATATATCACAGCGACACTCATAACAGTGACAAAACAATTACATTGACAATCATGTTACGTTATTTTTAAAATGTTTCCTTTTCTTTCTCTTTCCTTCTTTAACACACTACTTCTCCGCTGCCAAGCGGGTTTATATATATATAGATAGATAGAGATATATATATATAGATAGATATGAGAACAACATATGTATATATATATAGATAGATAGATATATATATATAGATAGATATGAGAACAACACTCATATCAATGACAAAACAATTACATTAACAACCATGTTACGTTATTTTTAAAATTTTTCCTTTTCTTTTTGGTACCTTCTTTAACACACTACTTCTCCGCTGCGAAGCACGGGTATTCTGCTAGTATATATATATATGACAGCAACACTCATAACAGTGACAAAACAATTACATTGACAATCACACTCATAACAGTGACAAAACAATTACATTGACAATCATGTTACGTTATTTTTAAAATGTTTCCTTTTCTTTTTCATAACTTCTTTAACACACTACATCTACTAGTGTGCTACTAGTATACTATTTTGCTAGTATACTAATAAAAGGCAAAGCCCTCATTGACTAACTGACTGACTCATCACTAATTCTCCAACTTCCCGTGTAGGTAGAAGGCTGAAATTTGGCAGGCTTGTTCCTTACAGCTTACTTACAAAAGTTAAGCAGGTTTCATTTCGAAATTCTATGTGTAACGGTCATAACTGAATCCTACTTACTTACATATATACGGCCATAGCCTGTAGCTTGGTCGCCGTGTGAGGCGGAGTTGCGTCCCCCATCACCATGCCTCCCACGTAGTTGGCTGCCTGCCTATATTGTGTCCCCCATACCCACGCCTCCCATGTAATTGAGCACCTCCCCATATAAGCCCGTCCGTCAGCTGCAATCCAATAGACATGCTGCCGCTAAATATTCGCTGGTGAAGGACTGTGCTTATGCAAACGAAGATGAGATGGTCAGGGATAGACTAGTGTTTGGCACAAACTTAGGGAAAGTGCGAGAGAAACTTTTAAGTGCCGGGTCTTAGCTAACTTTAAATAAAGTCGTGGACATCGCAAGATCGCACGAGATAGCACAAACACAGCTGAGAACTTTCGATGCATGTAGTCCGAGCGGCTCACATGGACTGACTGTGAAGGAAGTATGCAGACAACAAGCAAGAGCTCTAAAGAGCGCTGAAGAAAAAACGCATTACACAATTGAGAAGGCAGCAAAAGAATATGAAGCGAGTGACGCATACAAGCATATTCATAAGTGCAGCTACTGTGGAAACAAAGCACACGGTGGAAAAAGTCAATGTCCAGCTAAAAGAAGACAGTGTAAAAAATGTGGTAAATTGAACCACTTCGCTAAAGTTTGCAAGACTGGGAAACCCGTGCATGCAGTGTGTGATGTCTCAGATAAAGAGGAAGACAAACTGTTTATTGATACAGTAAGAAAGGAACAACCCTCTGAATATGAACAAGCCTTTGTAGACATATCAATAGGAAAGCAGGGTGTAAAGCTTAAGTTTAAATTAAGTTGATAGACACGGTGCTGCTAAATATTTGCAGGCAAATCCACAACTTAATCCCGGGAATGCCTGTTAAACATCTTAGATTCACGAGTACCGATTTTGGTAGTGAACACTTCGATGAATGAAACATGTTATCTTTACAACGGTTGACAACAAAGTTGAGATGATCAGGGATAGACTAGACAAACACGGAATGTAACTTGATCACAACACATCCTCCAAATATGAACCTGATTGAATGAAATAATGATAATCAAATCCTTGATGACAGCAACACTCATAACAGTCACAAAACAATTACTTTGACAATCATGTTACGTTATTTTTAAAATGTTTCCTTTTCTTTTTCATAACTTCTCTAACACACTACTTCTCTGCTGCGAAGTGCCGGTATTTTGCTAGTACTGTGGCACTTTTGCAGGATGTCCCATTAAAATGTATGCTGGGAAGAATAATGGTTTAGTGGGTCCTCTGTGTCTCTCTGGGCCTGCCAGTGCTTTAAGTAGAGCCAAATTACTGGTGGTACTGTTTTAATGGTGACATAGTGACATTCGATCAAAGAAATGTGCTGGTACTCACCAGTACACTATTAAAAGGTTTGCTGGTACGGTGAAACTTCAAATAATCGCAATACACTTACATTCGATCAAAGAGCCCCAACCACGTGACAGTTCATGCTAAGAAAAGTTGCCAGTACTCTGTGTTGACATTGGAAGAGGTGCTGGTACTGTGTACCAGTGACTATCAGTCCACTTTAAGTACTGGGTCAATCGCATGGTTTGCCTCCGGATTAAAGTAAAATGACTCTAGAACGTTGGAGGGCCTCTTAAATTTAACACACCGAGAGCGGATTCAGTTCTCTTGAGTTTGTCCTTCACTGTGGAGAAAAAAGACACAACAGAGAAATTTCGGTTCCACTTTTGCATCTCTGATAAATGTTTTCCCATAAAAAATCTCAACTTTCCTAGGCAGTACATAAAAAGAAACACATTCAGTCATGAATAAAAATTCTTGAAATTCAAAGGGTTGATATATGTGGATGGATGGCAGGATTTGAACCCAGATGTCTTGGGCAGCAGTGATAATTACTGTGCTAGTTTACACCAATGCCGTCTAAGCTTTCTTAAAAGAGAAAAATACTACATAAGAGAAAAACATGTTTGAGCAATATGTACTATAACTTTTCCATGCCCGCTCTATGTTTTCCAGTAGTTCTAATATAAGGTTTTCAAATAAGATTAATCTTAAGGCAAAAAGAAAACAGAACCGGGCTTGAAATGTCAGAGGTCCTTTTCAATTAATGTTTCCCTGAAAAATCTGATTTCTTTTAGTTTGCTCCATCATATCTGATTTTACATTTTCAAGTGCCTACTTGTTCTGACAAGTTTAGCCTTCCGCTTTTGCACAGGCCAAGGTCTAACGCTCTTTGATCAATGGAGCCTATATGAAACCCTATACTGTCCCATAGTCCCCCAGTTCCTCAATACAGCTTTGAATTTTGCAAAACACCCGATCTAAAAGTAGGGGAGTGAAAAAATGTGTATTTTTTGACAAATGCAAGGCTGACATATTCATAGTTTACAGAATGGACTGGATTTTCAGAACGGACCAAATGCTTGACAAATATGTTGAGTGATTTTTCAAAACTAATGGCTTTCAGCGGTTTTTATGGTATATCTTCTTAGCTCTGAACTTTTCACAGTGAAAAATGTGTACTGTGTATACAGTAGGCTTCACCAGTAAATCATGTAGTTTGGCTGGGCTACTAGTATTGTTACTAATAAACTCTATAATCTGGCCTGACATGGCAGATAGTTTTTACAGCTGTAGAACCACCAATCAAATTTTGCTTACTATACAGCAAACATAAAAAATAGCAAAACAGATTCACACACAATGTTGGTATGAATGTTTGATTGTGTTTACAGACCACAGGTTTGCAAATGCCAATTATTAATAGACTCCCTGTCTCGGCTAACAAATAGGTTGGAATGCACGTGGGAATGATAAAAGCAAACTGTAAGTATGTGGCTTTAAATTATGGACATCTTGCATATTAATCAATTGATAAACAAAGCAAAAACTGGCAAAATTTAATTTCAGGAAGCATATGGTGATGAAATTATATATGTGGCCCACATACCTTAGACAAAACCTTGCATTGGAAAAAAAGAAAAACAGACAATTGATTAAATACACAAAGACGATTGATTAAATGCACAAAGTCTGCATTTAATAAATGACTTGTACATATGTTAGTCTTCCTCTTGTTCATTATGTTTTCTTTATCATACAGCAGCAAACATTGCCTCTTGTTTACTGAATAACATGCATAATCTTTCAAAGGTGTCACTTGGTAAAACATTTCAGGCATTTTTACCAGAATTACAAGGTCATGCGCATTGTTATAGTAGTCATACTTGCTACAGAACATACAAAGCTCAATTTTTTTAGCTGCATCTCATGTAAACATTTTTTGAGATGTCTATAACATGAGCCAAAAACACTCAAAATAGATACTTCAAATTTGCTACTGTATCATAAAGGTTGATAAGGTTAATATTACATTTTACTTCAAGCTTTTACAACCTATGGCCAAACAGCTCTTAGCCTGGATTTAGTATATTAAATATTTGAAATGTACAAACACTTCTTTATAATAAATGTATGCATAATTATTCTACATCCACTAAATAGTTGCATCTTTACCCCCAATAAAAAAATTCTGCTACAGTTCTTTAAGAAAATATTGAAGAGGCATATCTTTAGGCTAATATGCACCCTTCCCTTTGCTTTTAAAATGTATTGGATTTTGCCTCATATATTCTGCCCTACTTTTTGACATCATTTATTTATTTACAGGAACTGAAAAGTTAGAAAAGTTAAAAATCAATACAAATGATATAATACCAAATGTTATTACTCTCAAATGCATTGCTTTTAGTGCATAACTATTGTTAGTATTCAAAAGCTTCTTTCTATGGAATATTCTTATTAATCTTTCTTTTGGCTTCAAACTATCTCAATAAATAACTTTAGAGACAATATGGTCCTGCCTGGGGTGGTTTGGTGAGTAGTGAAAAGCAAACCCTAAAGAGTTCACTTTGCTGTGAGTTCAGCAAAATCACAGAAATGTTCATGAACTTCTCTGAACTCTGCAACATGCATTGTAGTCAGTGGGAAAGGAGGAAGCAAACTAGTTTTAAGTGGCATATAATGGTGCAATGTTGTTTAAGGTGCCCCTTAGGGCTAGGGAAGAATCTTACAACTGTGTTGGACTACTTGTTGTGGCTATAATGTGATCTGAGCTGCGAGCAGCATCCACTGTGTCACAGAACCTTAAACAACATACGATAGAAATGGAACGATAACCACAAACAAAATTTAACAAATGCCCACAGACTAGCAATAACTAAAAATATACATTTATCATTGCACTCACTGAGTTCTAATCTTGTGGCACACTTTAGCCATGAGAGGAAGTGGCGGCGTGAAAGTGTCTTGTTTTAATGCTTGATGTTGTGGCATCGGGTGCAGCTGCATGTCTCTTTTGTTTTCAACCTCTGTGCAAATTATTTGCACTTTATTCTTTCATGAGGAAGTTTAAAACACCTTGTAAACAGTAATACATCTTTTGTTTTTATTTTATAATGTTGCATGTGTGTTCTTGCTTGAGGAGGGCTCCTGTAAGGCTTGCTTTGAGATTTTAGATGGGCATATTATTGCAATTATGTGTGCAAATTAGCCATGCAGTGCTGCAGAGCCAGGGATTAGTCTTATATGTCCAGCAGACGTACTCATGATATTCTCATTATGGTCAGCTAAGGCACCTCTCAAACAAAAATAATGCAAGTTTTTGATTTTTGTTTTATTAAAAACGCACGCACGGTGGAAAGTTGGAGTAGTGATCTGATTGGCAACAGGTCTTACACTACACATGTATACAAGTTCTGCACTAGGCTGCTACAGCTCTGTGATAACACGCTGGCCTCACAAAGCATCATGTGGCGCTGGGGAAAAAGATGTTCACCTAGTTTCCAGGAAAATATTCCATGAAGATGGTCATAGGTGAACACAGCATATTCGCTGTGAAAAATGCTTTGGCAACTTTCATCAATAAACTTTATTTGTGAATGACGGAAATATTTGATAAAATGAAAACTTTTATGTTATGAGCAGCAATTGAAAACAAATTTCTAGATTAAAGACAAGCATGGTAACCTTCACAGTGCCATTAAAATTTTCTTTGTTGGTAGATCATAGTGTAACATTTTATACCACTTGTTATTTTCAAAGTAAAGCTCTCTTTCTGAGCTTTGCTTGGGTAATATTTGTAAACTTTACTGTAAATTTAAAGTGATAAAAATGATTTTGTTTGGACTAAATACAGTAATCCCTCCTCGATCGCGGGGGTTGCGTTCCAGAACCCCCCAGCGATAGATGAAAATCCGCGAAGTAGAAACCATATGTTTGTATGGTTATTTTTATATATTTTAAGCCCTTATAAACTCTCCCACACTGTTAACATTATTAGAGCCCTCTAGACATGAAATAACACCCTTTAGTCAAAAGTTTAAACTGTGCTCCATGACAAGACAGAGATGACAGTTCTTTCTCACAATTAAAAGAATGCAAATATATCTTCTCTTCAAAGGAGTGTCTGCATCAGGAGCAGAGAATTTCAGAGAGAGAGAGCGAGCGCTCGCAAAGAAAAGCAAACAATCAAAAAATCAATACGTGTGCTTTTAAGTTTGCCGAAGCACCGCAATAAAGAGGCATTTTTTAGAGGAGCGTCAGTATCTTCTAAGCAAACAGCCTCTGTGCAAACAACCCCTCTGCTCACATCTCCTCCATCAGGCACAGAGAACGTCAGAGAGAGAGAGCGAGATTAAAGCAAACAATCAAAAAATCAATACGTGTGCTTTTGTGCTTTTAAATATGCCGAAGCACTGCAATAAAGCGGCATTTTTAGAGGAGTGTCAGTATCTTTTAAGCAAACAGCCTCTGTGCAAACAGCACCTCTGCTCACACCCCCTCCATCAGGCACAGAGAATGTCAGAGAGGGTGAGATAGAGGCAGAGACAAGCAAACAATCAAGCTCCGCGCGGGAATCATATCTTATAGCACTGAGGAGTTTTAGTTAATACGTAATATATGCTCTGATTAGGTAGCTTCTAAGCCATCCGCCAATAGCGTCCCTTGTATGAAATCAACTGGGCAAACAAACTGAGGAAGCATGTACCATAAATTAAAAGACCCATTGTCCGCAGAAATCCGCGAACCAGCGAAAAATCTGTGATATATATTTAGATATGCTTACATTTAAAATCCGCGATAGAGTGAAGCCGCCAAAGTCAAAGCGCGATATAGCGAGGGATTACTGTACTATCAGTAATCCTAATTTTTTAAAGGGATTTGAGTCAGTTGTGTGGCTACACTAAATGCTCCAATCCTGAGGTCCTTTTGCATCTGGTGGGCCAAGGCCTAAAATTCTAGGTAAAAAAATGATTTACACATATTTTAATAAGATGGAGAGCTTGTGATGATGGAATAATGGTGCAGAATTATATTTGTTACACCAATTTGTGTACAATACAGACCCATCTCTGGTAGCTTACAGTCTTCACTCAAAATATCAAGAGAACTGCTAGATTGGAGAAAACGTTAAACGTAGACACATAATGATCATGCCCTGCATGGCACTGTTTCTCTTTGTAAAGATCCTGCTGTAGTATTTCTTGTCATTCACTTCAACCTGAGATGCCCGATCTCCCTGACAAGGCTAAAAATTAGATGTCAAAAACCTGAGTTATGGTCAGAAGTAGCAGTGTGCCAAATGTCAGACCTGTTGCTTAAAAAAATAAAGCTGTTCATAAAGAACAAATAAACAGAGATTGTGCTTTATAGATACAAAGATTTGTTTTATGTGAAACAATAAATACATTTAATAATCCTACTAAGGGGCTCTAAATGCTGTTTTCCAGATGGGTGTCCAGGGTCAAGAGTTTAAGTCTGTGGCAAGCCTTACAGTTTTAATACCAGCTTGGAAAGACTGGAACATCTGAGTCACTTTTCTGGAGAGCACATTGGGAAGGCAAAGTATTATTTATTATTTTAGCTTTTTCAATTTATGCCATTGGCATGTAAGTTGGGATCTGTTCAGTAAATCAGTTTTTAATTTTTATCATTCAATGCATTCCTTGGCAGACTGTTGCTAGCTTCACAGTATGCATTTATACCTGCTTTTAGAAATTCATTTTTCATAAGTTACACTACATCAACAGGCATAGCAGACTACCATCAAGGATCCCAGTTCAAGTTTTGAAAAAAAAAAAAAAAATCTTATAAAAGTACCTTGGTATGGTGTTCACTAAAGTAACGGTGATACATAAAGGTAATTTCTTTGCAATCACTATTTTGAAAGATGGGTAGTGATTTGCTCATTTCTGTCAGTTTTCACCCTCATTAGTGTATATTGTAAGTTCATGAAAATATTTTTTTTTTCTTCTCGACTAGTCTTCCATCTTGATTAATTTCTTCCTACATTCTACATTTTTCACCAGCTGGACACTTGCAAACAATCCTACTCTTTAAGACAGTAACGTAAAGTCATCCTTTTTCTGACTAGAGTTACATATCAAACAACAATATATACTTTGCTTCTGAGACAGTCATAGGACATTATTTAGTTAATTACTATACTGTAATAAGCATGACCAGTCAGTCTGCCTCTCTCTCAGTACTAGTAACTCCAATCCATCCATTTTCTGAAACTGCTTAGTTTATTAAAGGTCCAAGAACATCTGGAGTAAAAGGTGGGATGGGGCACCTGCCTCTAATGTGGCACACTCACTGGCACAAACTGTAAATATTCACCATTCATTCAGTATCATTTCTGTTTAACCCAGTTCAGGGTCATACAGGCATTGAAAGACAGGAAATAACCCTCAATGGGAAAACCCTCTAAAAAGGCCACCATGATTCTTCATTATCCAATACACTTAAAATCACCTATTCAATTAAAACGTCGATGTTTGGGATAGGTGTGGAAACAGAGCATTTGAAGGAAGCAAATGAACACACAACAAGAGCTGGAAAAATTCACTCCAAAGTGAAGGCAAGGGGCAAACTTCTATTTCTGTGGATTGGTTACTGTATGGTGCTAACTACCACATAATTTTGCCAAACATTCACACTTACATTTATATTTCAAAGGACAGTAGAACCTCAATTATTCTTCAACTAGTTAACCATCAGTCTCTGATAACCATCACGGCCAAAAAAAGAAAAAAAAAAAGTATTGTGTATGTCAGCGCCTACCTGCTATGTGGTACACTGTGAGCTATGCACAACTCACCATTGTGCTAGCGAGTTCTGTTCTCAGGCTCAGTTATGTATATTCAATATTCAATTTTAATAGCATTTCATAGCTTTTCTCTTTTGTTATAATTAATTCTACTATACATTGTTACGGCTGATCAACATATGTGTGTGATGTTGGAATTGTTACAAAAAATTGAAATTATTAAAACATTTATGAAACTGCGAAAGTGCTTCAAGTATTGCTTGAATTTCCTGAGTAGGAAGAAAAACAGTGAATGATATAAAGGGTGATGCTGACCACTGACAGTAATGTCATTCTGTATTAATGTTACTATTTTTCTTTAATGTAATTTTCTTTTTAAATTCATGTATCATGTATCATGTTTTGCTAATATATTGTCATGCGCAGGCAGCTTGTGATGCACTGTGGGGGAGCAGAAAGGATGGAATGAATACTGTAAGTGATGGAATTGGGCGAAGAGCTTCTGTTGTGTTCTGTAGGAGATGAGACACAGGAGAAGTTAGGAGAAAAAGAAAGGTGCAGCATACGGAAGTTTTGAGTATGGAGTCAGAAGTCAATAACCAGGAGTGTTTGTGGTATACAGAAAGACAGAACGCAAGTGGGAGGAGATAAACTGATTAGCAAAGAAAGCTTTATTTTATTGTTTAGAAGGTGTGCTCCATAACCCAAATAACGAAGTATAAGACAGAACACCATTTGTTACAGAATGTAGACTCCAAGTAAAATATAGAAAACTCCAGTATTTCTGAGTTGTACAGTATTTGGTTATCACGCTGGTCTTTACAATATTACATGAATAATTAATTTTGTTAATACTATAGTCAACAATCCAGGCATGGGCTGTGAGTTTTTCAAATGTCTTTTTCTCACATACTTTTACATAAACATTTACATAAGTGTTTTTTAAGCTTACATTACTGTTATCCCCAGCAGCTTCCCCTTTATTTTAGCTAAACAATTTTTTGGGTTGGGGACTGAATTGGTACATTGGCTCAGCTTACTTAGATTCCTTCACCACTAAATCTTGAAACAATTCTTGAGGCACCAATTGGATGTAAGACAATCTGTAAAATAAAATTAATTAAATTAGCAAGGATTAATTTTCTTTAATGTTTTAAAAAATGTTTTGTAGATAAAAACATTCATCCAGTCACAGCTGGGAGATTTCAAGTCACCAAATGACCTACCAGCATTAACTCATTCTTTTGTATTCATGATCAGATAGAGGTACATCAGTGCAGCTTAGTATATACGAGGTGTGGCAGAAAAGTAATGAGACTGGCAACACTGCAAGCGATCTGGCAACGCTGCGCTGTTGTCCTTGATAGAGCACGTGTATCAGTACCCTCCCATAGCTCAGTGCGAGTTTCAACTCCTTCTGTTAACTACGTGATTTTTGTACTGCTATTAGCGAAGTTGTGTTTTTGGTTGTGCATCACGCAAAATGGAACAGCGGAATTTGGAGCAACATTGTGCCATTAAATTTTGTGTTAAGCTTGGAGAATCGGCAAGTGTGACGTTTGAAAAGTTAAAACAGGCCTATGGGGAACATTCTTTATCCCGAGCTCAAGTTTTTTAGGGAGGCCTTCAACTTCGAAAACCAATGAAAACATTGAACGTGTGAACACTCTTGTGAGATCAGACCGTTGTTTAACATTAAGAATGTTGAGTGAACAATTAAATTTGAACAGATTTACCGTTCATCAAATTTTGACTGAACATTTGCACATGCGAAAGGTCTGTGCCAAAATGCTGCCGAAAAACCTCACAATTGAGCAGGACAATCGAAAAAACGCATTCCTGTGGTTCCCCAGTCCCCTTATTCACCTGACCTCAGTCCATGTGAATTTTTCCTTTTTCCTAAACTGAAAAATGTCCTCAAAGGACGTCATTTCGGGACTTTAGAAAACATCCAAAAGAGTGTAACAGACATGCTGAAGACCATACCGGTTGAAGACTTCCAGCGCTGCTACCAACAGTGGGAACAACGTCTCCATCGGTGTGTAGCTGCCCAAGGGAACTACTTTGAAGGGGATAACATTGATGTTTGAAAAAAATAAAAACTTTGGTAAATAAAAAATCAGTCTCATCCACACCTCGTATTTGCTTTTTTTAATGACACTGATTTTGTTTAATCAACTTCAAAAACTTAAGGTTGAATCACTGTCTATGTTTAATTTGTATGTCCTCCCTGTGAATTTTCTACATTTTATTCTCACATTCAAACAAATGTGTCATGTTGTTTGGTGATCCTGAACTGGCCCACTTGTGTACATGTTTGCTAAGGTCGGGACATATTTTGCAAACAACAAAGTCAGAATAGTCTTTGGATCATTGTGACTTGTAAATGGAAATAGAAAGAGTGGATTTGAAAAAATGTTTGGATGGATGATTATATAATTGGGTTTTCCTCACACAGTCCGTGCAAAAGTCATGAGCCATCCACAGATGGTACCCAGTGTGTAAACACATATCCTCACTCTGCACAGAGTGTTATGCAAAATGCAGGGAAAGGCAAAATTAAATGGACCACAAGAAGAAACAGAGACTTCTAGCAAAAAGGTCTCAACTGATGGTTTGTTCTATCTTATGTCAACCCATAATGCAAATCAAAAAATCAATGTCTTTTGCTAAAAGAGTAACACCATAACATAAATCCTAAACACTAACCACAACTGCACTGAGGATTTCTTTGTTTATCTTTGCAACCTTGTATATAACCAGGAAGAGCGCAACGCTGACCTTTAACCTTGACATAATGATGACATCAGTGTCATGTATTTCTGCATGATTTTGTATAGTAATATACAATATTCAGCATTTTACTTAAAACATCAGTGCCCCTGAAAGACAAGATGGCATTGGGAAAAGACATAGAATATTTCAAGACATAGAATAACTAAAACAGAACCCCAGTTAAATAGTACTGCCAGTAATGGATTTAGTGACATAACAACAATATTAAGATATAACTTCTCACTGAAACAGTTCAGGAAAACATGAGAAAAAAATTATAATAAAGACATCATAACTATTTTAGCCTGTCAATGTTAGGAACTTCCTTAAAGGCCAAAAGGGCAAGCAAAACCACTAAATCCCTAGTCCAAATTGAACTTGTAGCAAATAGATAACCCCAAATTAAAGTTTAATTCAAAGCTACAAAGTAATAAAAAGAAATGCATGTTTTCAAAAACATAAAATTAGTAATCAAGAAAACAAAAAAGGCTTAATAAATCAAGATCTTAAAACAAGAAAACAATGAAAACCCAAAAGATTAAGATAGAAAGGTCAAAGGTCCAAAACAAGCACAGTAAAGAGTAGTACGGTGAGCAGATAAACGAAGGAAAGATGAAATACTTCCAGAAAAGGCCCAGCCGAGGCCTAACTTATAAATACACTTCAGGTAGTTGTTGAGAGGCACAATCACAGTCATCTGGTGTTTTATAGTTTAACCACGAAACCTCATTCCACCACTATCAAAAACAAAACTTTAATGACATTGTTGACAGACACCAGGGCTGCTATGAAATGGAGTTCTCACCAAATCAAAATAAGGTGAGACCTCCAAAAAGAACCCAGGAAGCAGGCCAGAATCCTACATGGTTGCCTTGACTTTAGCCAAGCCCCAAGGCAAGCCAGCAAGCTGCTGGCTTCAGTTGGAGTAGGCCCAGAAATGAGAAGCTGGAAAAACTACTATAACATTTTTACAATCTATATAAAGACCTACAAGCAGAACAATAACTATCAACCTTCAGCATGTAAAAATATGGCAAGTAAACAATCTTTATAAAAATGTGTTGTCAAACTTTTCAAAAATACAAAGAACAGCTAAAAGAAGTAAATGAGGCACAAAGTAGTTGCCTAAAAGGAACTCCTAAAGCAATCAAAATCCCAAAACAAAGTCCAATAATCAGAAATCTTTAAACAAGAGTCTACTGATGAGTTGCTCAATACTGACGTGTCGACACCATGTTGAGCTTTTGAAGAGCTGGTGTTAAAAGTGCTACTTCGAGGCTTTATTCAAATGCAACTGTCACATGATTTTGAGGCACACTAGCGCCATGACATCACTGGTATCTCCGTGGTCAGAAACATTATTGGTCAGCCAGTCTGGCAGGCTTCTTTGGCTGAAAAAGTAAAAGCAGTAGCCTTTCTCCATCCGTGCAGTGTTCTGACAAGAGTATGAATATCACAGTTCCCGCAGTTGGGACTCAGGCATGGAGTACAGTCAAAGCAAAAAGTCTTTTCAAAAACAGTAGTACTTATCTGTAAGTTAATAAATACTTTTAAGAGTCATTATGAAAGATTCACATGGGAACCTATGAGGCCATACTTCTTGGTGTGGAGTCTTGTCTATGTAAATTGATGAGCATATTTGCCATAAGGAAGCACATATATTGTAACACTACAGTTTCTGTTCTACCCCATGTTGAGAGGATGAGAGATGCTTCATGTTAGAGTTTACAAATTCAAACTGGTCATCACAACAGTATATGTGCAAGACCCTTCTCATTAAATGTTTTTAGTATTCAGTAAGTGTTAAATCTGTAGCTGATATGTATTGTTGATTTCCAAAGTGCAATGTGAATAAAAGTGTGTGCTGCATAACTAATTACAACTGTCTTCAAGACAGAATCAGTGCCATCAACAACATCTTCTACAATTTGTGGGAGCCTCAGGACTTCTGCATTAATGTGACAAAAAAGTTAAAGAAAAACTTTGCAAATTCATCCAGTGGTAAACATTGAACTTGAAATTGAGACATGAGTGTTTCGGAATACGATGTTAGCATCATACTTACAGGCTTACGGGGGCAAACTAATTTGGTTGCGGGCAGCGAAAATACTTGGCGTATGAGTGAGGGAGTTGGTGAACTACAATAGTTTGGTTGCGTGCTGCAAAAGTATGTGGCGTATGAGTGAGGGAGTTGGAAAACTACAGTACAGTAGTTTGGTTGCGCAGCGGAAGTACGCGGCATATGAGTGAGAAAGTTGACGAACAACAGGTAGTTTGGTTGAGTGCGACACAAATGTATACTGGTGACTTTTTGGCCCTTATCATGGCTTCTAAACGAAGTCAGAGTCTTCAGATAGTAATGCTTTGAAGAAGAGGAAAGCCATCACGATGGAAGTGAAATTAAATATTTTAAAGAGATCAGAAAAAGGAGAATCAGTGGCGAACATCGGCCACGTGCTAAGCCTTAGCCGCTCTACTGTAGCAACAATTATCAAGGATAAACACAGTATCCTAGAGCATGTAAAGGGATCAGCCCCTATGAAATCAACTATGATTATTAAACATAAAAGTGGCATAATGATTGAGATGGAAAGATTGGTTATTTTGTGGCTGGAAGACCAGCATCAGCAGCGTATACCAGTAAGTCTAATGTTGATTCAGGAGAAGGCTAAATGATTGTTTCAGGCAATAAAAAGTGAAAAGGGGGAAGGGAGTGAAAGTGAAGAGTTTGTGGCTAGTAGGGGTTGGTTCATGCGTTTCAAAGCTTGTGCCAACTTGCATAACCTTAAGGTACAGGGTGAAGCTGCTAGTGGGCATGAGAAAGCAGCAAGTGAATTTCCTAATAGGTTGACTGAATTAATTAAAGAGGGGGGCTACTGTGCTGAACAAGTGTTTAATGTTGATGAGACAGGCCTTTTATGGAAGTGTATGCTTAACAGGACCTATATCGCCAAGGAGGAGAAGACAGCACCAGACCATAAAGCTGACAAGGAGAGACTGACTTTGCTTCTTGGAGGGAATGCTGCAGGTGACTTCAAACTCAAGCCTCTGTTGGTGTACCAGGCAAAGAATCCAAGGGCACTAAAGGGCATTTGGAAGGGTCAACTGCCTGTTGTCTGGAGGTCTAACAAGAAGGCATGGGTGACACTTCAGATTTTTGAGGAGTGTTTTTCCAGCCATTTTGTGCCAGCAGTGAAGGACTACTGTGTTAGCAAGGGACTACCTTTTAAGGTGTTGCTAATGCTGGACAAT
Source organism: Polypterus senegalus (assembly GCF_016835505.1). Lineage (NCBI taxonomy): Eukaryota > Metazoa > Chordata > Cladistia > Polypteriformes > Polypteridae > Polypterus > Polypterus senegalus. The sequence goes on along the minus strand of NC_053157.1, from coordinate 118,768,294 downwards.
GCCCCAAGTCACCCTGCCCACTTGAGTGACTTTAACCCTAATGTCAAGGTGGTTTATCTTCCACCTAATACCACTGCCCTTTAACAGCCCATGGACCAAGGTGTCATTGCCTCTTTCAAGGCCTACTACCTCCGGAGGGCATTTGCTATGGCCCTCAATGCAACTAAGAAGGACAAGAACCTGACACTCAAAGACTTTTGGAAGTCTTATAACATTTATAATGCTCTACAAAACATTGCTGTTGCCTGTGATGAAGTGAGGCGAACAAACTTAAATGGTGTGTGGAAAAAACTGTGCCTACAGTTTGTGTATGACTTCCATGGCTTTGAGGAGTCAGAGAAGGCTGTTGCCATGGGTAAACAGCTTAATTTGGATGTGGAGGCTGAGGATGTCACAGAGCTACTGGCATCACATGCAGAGGAGCTGTCTGCTGAGGACCTCATTCAGCTGGAGAAGCAACTGATTGAAGAGGAAGAGATAGAAACCTCAGAACCCAAGAGATTTACCACCAAGGGTTTGGCAGAATGGTTTTTCTATGATAGAGGATGAGTTGGTAAAATTTCAGGCTGAGTACCTCAGCGATGACAGATTCAGTAATGTCTACAGAGCTGTTATGGATGCCTTGCAATGCTATAGGCAGATTTTGGAAGATAAGAAGTCATCAACCTTCCAGACTAGCCTGGAGCATTATTCTTTAAGAAGGCAGAGAAGCCTGCAACAGATCCTGTACCCTCTACATCAGCTGTTTCTCGAGATGAAACACCTATAGTACAGGTAGAGTCATCTCCAGCTTCCTCCTCCCAATTGGTCACTCTCTCCCACCTTACAATGCCCCGTCTCCTCTTTTTTTTTACACTATTTTTTTCTGTTACTACAGTACATTGTACAGTATAGTATATCAGTATTTCCTTTTTCTGTGGCTTAGTTGTGTTTTTATGTTGTAGATTATTATTTTACAACTGGGATAGGTGACTTAGGCTAGGGTGTGTTTCGTCACCAAAATTCGGGTTACATCACTGTCATAGGAACGGAACTGTGTCATAACCTGAGGACCCCTGCACACAGTTTGTAATTGATCACAACTTATCAGACCCTTGGAGATTTCTAAATCCAAACTAAAGAGCGTATTCTTTCTTCTCACCAGTACAGTATTGTTACTCAAGAATGGATTATTTCTTTATAGATTAAATTTTTTTTTGCCTACGATCAAATATTGATTATGGAGCTCAAATCATTATGCCACACATACTCATTTTAGAGAATTTTAGAGAATTTATATCCAACCGAACTGATTTTTTTAAAGACAAATCTGTCCTCAGAGGTCTCTGCAGGAATAGTCTGGGAAACTCTGAAGGAGGGCAGATTATTTCATATCTCTCCCACAAAAATTAATCGAAAAACAAGAAGGCAAGAAAATAATCGGAATAGAAAAAGAACATGCCAGGTTCCCAAATGAGGCACTTTACAGGAAAAGACAGACTTTATTTCAGAACTCAAAAAAAGAAATGGAACAACTCTTTTTTAAATCACAACATCATTGAACACTGACAGAAGGCTTATAAGATTTTAGCTCAACAAGCAGGAAGTTCTCAATGCAATACCAGTAATTACCAACACAGATGGAGACAAAATCATTGACCATAAAAATATAATGCACACATTTAGAGACTACTATAAGTCCTTATATTTTACTCAGTTTAAATAAGACAAACACAATCTAATGTTTTTTTTTTTCGATGAATTACAGATACCACAGCCAGATACTCTCAGTGCAGAGGAATTGGATACACTTTTGACACTCTCAGAATTACCAAATGCTTTAAACTCACTTAAGAGTGGGAAAGCAGCAGGCCCTGATGGCTTCCCTGCTGAATTTTATATATTTTTTTAATTAAGTTAGCTCCCCTTTTATTAGCAACATTTATAGAAGCCAGACACAATAAAATTCTAACTCAAATTTATTTCCAAGCATTTATTACTGTCTTTCCTAAGAAAAATAAGGACCTCTTACAATGTACATCATATAGACCAATCTCACTTCTGAATAATGATGCTAACATACCCTCCAAAGTTCTAGTTAGAAGGATTGAGAAAGTGTTTCCTTTGGTAATATCACAAGACCAAACCAGATTTATTAAAGGCAGACACTTAGCTTAGCTTCTTCGACACTTGTTAAATGTAATATATTCACCCACAAAGTCTACTACTTCAGAGATCTTATTGTTGTTGGATGCAGAAAATGCATTTGATATGGTTGAATGGGGCTACCTATTCACTATGTTACTCAAATTTGGGTTTGGCCCGAACATATGTGCATGAATCAATCTACCGTATACCAGCCCAGAAGCTTCAGTTTGTATCAATAACATTGTTTCAGACTACTTCAAACTAGAATTTGGTACTAGACAAGGGTGCCCCCTGTCTCCACTGCTATTTGCAGTCGCCACTGAGTCATTGGAAGTTCATTTTCGAAATGCTTCTGAGATAAAGGGGATTATCAGAGAAGAATTTGAACAGTAAATAACATTATATGCAGATGATATGGTACTATATACTGTATATCAGATCCACAAAATATTGTGCCTACAATCCTAACAGCAGTAGCAGAATTTCAAAAAATATCTGGAGTCAAAATGAATTTGAATAAAATTGTACTTTTTCCAATAAACTCTCTAGCACACAACATTAGATTGGACACCTTCCCTTTTATCATTGCAGGGATTGTGGGATAAGAACGTTATTACCTGAATGGGAGGCCTGAGAGGAACATTATATGGATTGGCCGGCTCAGCAGAAAGATAACTCTGTGCCCAGCTGGTATAAAATAAGGGGTGGACCAGCAGAACTTGGGATTGGTTCCATCCCCTATGCACTAGGTGGTAGTGCTTCTCACATGAGAACCCATTCAGGACATCTGCAGGGGTGCTAGGGCAAAAGAGTCCATAAGTGCAGCCCTGTCATAATCCCTTGGGATTGACAGAGGGTGCTGTCAGGGAAGGACCACTGTACTTTGTCTTTGGCCAGGAAACACTTCCTAGAGGAGACAGGATGGCACCGGAAGCATTCCTGGGTGGCAGCGGGCAAAACTCCGAGGAGGTGGAGAAGAAGGAAGAATTATGTATTTTATTGTGTATTTTCGTTTGGCGTGAGCCACTGGTCAAAGAGGAGTTTTGGAAAAGTGCTGATAGGATGAATAAAAATCCTTTATTTTATTATACAAATGTGTAGTTTTTTGCTGTGTCTGTGGTTTGGGGCTCTCTGGAGCCCCCCTTGTGGTTACAGGGTAAACATCCATCCATCCATCCATTATTTAACCCGCTATATCCTACAGAGTCACGGGAGTCTTCTGGAGCCAATCCCAGCCAACACAGGGCACAAGGCAGGAAACAAACCCCGGGCAGGGGAAACATCACAAGTAAACACAAGGCTATTTTTCAACAACATTTTGCTGTCTGCATTGAAAAACAAACATTTTAAGAAGATGACTAGCCTGCTACAGTCACTTAAATACATGCTACCTTTAAAATGTTTGCGTATACAGCATATAAGGTAGAATCTCAATGAAGCGGGACTGGTGAATAGTGATAAATAATACGTGACACTGAGGAATTATAATAAATAATAATAGGAACAAGTAAAAATTACAGGTTTCTAAAATTGACACTGTAAATGTAAGTAGATCAGTATATAATATAAGAGACGTGTGCATTTCCATATGAATTTAAGAACTAAGTAAGCCATGTGATATACTAAACAGTAACTCAAACAATACTTAACAACTCAATCCAACTAAATGAAGCGTTCGTCTATAACAATGAATTCACACTAACATGTTGCATGTTTGGGAGGCGCAGATTGGCTGAAATCATTTATAGGGATTTGTCCTAAAAGGGAAGTGCCGTATAGCAATCAGAAACAAAAACACACATCTAAGCATGTTAAGACAGTAGTTTATGTTTTTCTAAAATATATATTCAGTATGATGCCAATGTCTCCAAACATTCAAATATGAAGTTTAATATATTTTACAGTGAAGCTCTTAATATATCTGATATGTAGTATAATATAGTATAATCTATATATATAAAACAGTTCCATGACTGACTGACAGACAACGCACAGACCAAACTGCTGGACCTAAAGGGCTGAAATTTTGACAGTGCATTCCTATAATGACATGTACAACCACTAAGAAAGGATTTTTTGAAATTCCATCCCTAAGGGGGTGAATTGGGACACTTCAATACGTTTGTGTGGAAAATCATATTCTCTGCGAATGACACGGCGCACATGCGTGTAATAAGGAAGGGGATATTTCTGTTTCTACCTGACAATAAAGTGAGCGACAGCTGCGCATTCCTCTAATATCCAATGACCTCCCCTTTGACTTTAAGAGACTGCAATTTCCCCTCAAAGTATGCTTTGCCATGATGATAAATAAGTCTCAGGGCCAAACTTTGAAATACGCTGGCGTAGATTTAAGGGAAGATTGTTTCTCCCACGGTCAGTTTTATGTAGCTTGCTCACACGCAAGTTCGCCCACGGGCCTGTTAATATTAGTGCAACCCAATAAAGAAACAAAAAATATTGTTTATAAGGAAATCCTCTAAAAAGCAATTAAATCTTTACACTCCCATGGCATCAGAAGTTCCACGCGAAGAAATTAACGGGCAATAACTATAACTTCATATATATATTTACGAAAAAAAAGTATATTAAAACAGAGTCCTGCGCGGACAAAAGCTAGTAATATAATATATCTTTGACACTATGTATCAGACAAAGGAAATCTCAGCAAGCCATAATAACAGTAGTGAACTGTCAGCAACTACCTGGATTATTGTTTCAGTCTGCCACTGAACTGTATCAACTGAAGTGTGTATTGTCAATACATATTACAAAATATCAATCGATGGTTAAGTGTGAAACATTTGGTAGATTTACAACAAAATACAGTGAAATGGCATTGAATGCGCTGAGGCGTCACAAAGTGTCCTTTGAACTGCGCATGTCAGGTCAGTGCTTCATACTGTGCCCCATGCTTCAATCCCTGTGTGCAGGTGTTTTGAACTGTGCCCCATGGTTTCTTCTCAGTGTACATGTCAGCTCAGAGCTTTGAGCTACGCTCCACACTTGATTTCCATTTCCACTGGACATGTCAAGTTACTGCTTTGAACTATGTTTGGGGGTATTTCCAATGTGCATGTCACTTTACTACTTCGAACCGCGCTGGTTTGAGGGTGGCCATTTCCACTGTGCATGTCAGCTTGATATTTCGAATCCTTATTCATTGAGCAACATTTGAATTACGCATGGTATCACCAGATTTCAAAAACTCGACAGAATTTTCTCGCAAAATTAATGTTTGGGATCATCAAGAAAACACATTTTAAATGATTCTGCCTGATAATACTTTGTGTCAAGAAAAACAACTATAAATTATGCATCTTTCAAATGCCGACTGCTAGAATGTTTAATGCTGCAAAGAAGAGTGTTAGTAATACGGATCATGATACCTCTCTCACCATAATACTCTCTTCTAATAAATATTCTTGCTTTGCCTCTTATCATTAGCTTATAAATATATATCAAAAGTAAATGTGAATCTTGTTTCATGTGTATAACAAAACATAATATTTGACTGACAATTTTAATTGCTGTTATGACTAATGATTGCAGGGTTAGAAGTTTAAATCACTAAATATTAATCAGGTGGAATGTTCTTTCTTTGATTGTTAATTTGGGAGGGGGGGTGGAGCACATGGTAAATGTGCTAGTGACTATCATTTTTATTTAAGGAAATATTTTATCATTATACTGTGCTGTGACGAAAGTGTACTGATTGCCTATCTGGACCTTGGAGAATGTTCTCACAAGGAAGGGATGTTGCTGCAGGTCCCGATGTATTTATCCTGCTGGTCTTTGTTGCCGTCACAGCACTCAAGTGGATCTTTAATGCCAACCTCCATAGGAATCACAGAATTCTCTTTTCACCACAAAGGCATCTACAGTGATGTGCATGCGCTGTTTCTGTTTGAATGACATTAGTTGTGCAGCATGTACCTTAATTCACATTACACTTTACATATATGATAGATTTCAACTTGAGCATGTAGATCACTTAATACTAACAGCGCTCACCTTGAAGTATCCAGTGTAAATGTGTGTGACAGTTGTCTGGTGATTGTATCTGTACCGTGCCTTTCCATCAAAATTGCTTCAAAACGTTTCAGTGTTTCATGAGACTCATCACTACAAGAATCATTAGATCAACAAAAAACAAAATATACAACAATAAACACTAAACAAACTCAGATAACAAACAACAATGGTTCCCATTCCTAGGTTGTTGCAGCCAGTTTAAACAGCCTGAGGGAGTTCCCAGGAGTGGTGACATCAGGGTGGTCCCGCCTCTTGTTGCTCCACCCACAAAGGGCAAGGAATAGAACTACAATCAAAGGTACAGTTTACGATTATAAACATAACAGAAAATACAAATCAATTCAGAAACAACAAAAACAATACTGTAAATAAACACGTAATTCCATAACAAGGGTTAAATGATCAACTTAAAAATGGATTAACACAATATAACTCTTTAACAATAAACAACACAGAAACTACAAAAGGAATTAATTAAATGAAAGAGGGGCTCAGAATGAAAGAGAAATGCAAACTAAAATCCACACCTAAAAAAAAACATGACATTGGAGCCAAGGGAGAACTCCTTCTTCTTAGGTGACCAACTGGGTTTGTAATTGTGAGGGTGACTTTTCTCACTAGCTAGATTGTGCCAATTTTAGCTCTGCCACAAAAAGAATTTGACATATTGATTTCATGTAATGTGCCATACTATATCAACTTGATCTTTTCAAAGATAAAGCAAAGGTGTAAGTGAAAAGTTGAATTATATGCATTTAAATTTTAATTTTTCAGTGCAGAAAACATGATGTCTTTCATCTCTGTATATTTTTAATAGTACAATTAAAAAATAAAGAGTTACAGGGATTCTCTTGCAAATTCACACCCAGCAAGAAATGTTATTGTACTTGGATTCGGTGGGGGTAAGTCACAGAGAGTTTCATGTGGTGTTTGTCTGCTGAATGTGAAAACAGGAGTTTTTCCTCAACAAGTCAAAAATCGGCTGGTAGGAGCCGGAGTGGACCTTGGAGCTATTGACCTTTCTCTACTCGGCCTGCTGGAGTCCTCTCGGCGATTGCACATGATGGAGTGCAGAAAGTAACTGGCCATGGGGGAGTCAAAGGAAGAAATTTTATATTTTTCATGTGGTCTGCCCCATGAAGGTCATCAGCTGGATTTTTGCTAGGTATGGAGCCATAAGGCACTTTTCCCCTAAATCATTTTCTTTGGCCTTGAACTTTGCTCTCTTGACATAATGTTGGAAAAACTATTCATTTTGGCAAAAAGGCAGTTTACTCTGGGCAGCTTCACAAAGTCTTTTAATGTATTCAGTAAAGATATATCCTATATAATATTCATATTCAGAATCCAAGCATTCCTCTATCTTTTAAAAATAAGAAATCTATTTTAACAACTATTTTACAGTAACTGGAATTCTTGATTTCAAACTAATATACAGTTGTGCAAACTGTATAATACATCTGATATTTGAAAAAAGACATACATAATCTTTAAAAAATAATAGAATTCAAGAATTTGACATATGTGTAACTGTAATGTGCTTATATCTTAGTGATCAAATTGAAATAAACAATTACAGTTTAGAAGGAAAATCAAAATGTGAATTATATGGAAGCAGTACATAAGGTTACTCACATTTAAAACAATTGCATACATATATTCTAAATTCTGCTTAATCCAACTGAGACTCTGGGGGGTTGAGCCTATTACAGTGGGCACAAGGAAGAAATTAATCATGACTGGAGAAATGGGGTGAAAATTGCACTCAGACAATGACTGGGAATGTGAAGTGCTAGGACTAATCAGTGTGCCAAGCCAGTAATAAAAATATTAAAGCAATGAAACTAAAGAATAGCATTCTATCTAAAAATACAAATATAAAATATGCAAAAATAAATCACAGAAAAAAAATAAATATGGAATTTATTATGTGGTGAATGAGTGAAGTGGCAAAATAGTTGGGGTGCAAACCAGGCCATTCCATTTAATATCTCTTTCCAAACAAAATGGTTGCATTTAAAAAAACAGGCACTAGAACACAACATATACAGTAGTCCTGAATGTTTATCTGGGAGCTCAGTTCTGCTGCGAGATCAAGTCGAAATGAGACACCACCTTCCGGTTCTTTTTATGTTTCTGATCAGAAGGGGCGGGACTTGAGGAAACGATAGCAGCTTGATCTATCGGCTTCCTAGATTGCCTTCTCTGTGCTGCGGAAGGAGACAAGACAGTTAATGACAGCGCATCCTCTCACCCTGGGGTGGTACCACATACCGGATCAGTGCCGGCATTGTTATCATTAGACGTGTACATGTGATTTAAAGTGTAGATGTTTTTAAATAAAACTTCACACAAAGGTTGGTGCATTTACATTATATATTTATTTACACAGTTAATCCAAGAAATAAATGTAAAAAAACATAATAGTGAGGATTTGAATGAAAATATCTTGTATAAAAGGGCATGCAAAACATAAAGGAAAATGAGTAGATTAAGCAATGTCTGCAAAACTATACAACAAAATAAAAATTATGGCTACAAAGGAATAAAAATAAAAGCTATTTCAGCATATACTGCACATCATTGCCACATTATATGTGTACACATACACCTGTACATTATACATAGGAAAAAACATGCTTTTAAATTTTAAGTAAGTTGAAAAATATCTAGACTACTAAGGTTAAGAATCTTTCCTTATGCATAAGTGTCATTACTACTTTTGCATATACAGTACAATCAGTTCCTCAAAAACAATAACTTGTGTCAGTTTTATAATCTGTGTTTATTCATTCATTTACATATTTTTCCATTCATTCATTATATTCAAACATAAGGTTAAGGAGTCAACCCTGGAAAGGGAACCATTTTGGTTTAATTTTTTTTATTAAAATGCATATTGGCAAGTGAACATGATTCGAAGTTTCATTTTTTTCAATTCATATTACTACTATGTCATTCGCCTCTCTTCTTCCAAATCATTAACATTTTGTGACAGGTCAAATTCAACCAGCAATAAGTTAAAGGGAAAAGTCACCAAAAAATAACAGAGAAACAGGGTTCAGAAAGAAACAACCTAATCTGAATTATTCTTCGTGTCTGCACTGCTCTCTGTGTCGTAAAGATGTACGATTTGGCTTATTAAAACATTCCCAGCTAAAAGTAAGAAATTCAAGTTGTTAATGGATTCTTTGTTTGGACAGATGCCAATTAATTAAACAGCATCATTGTTATAACCTCATTGCTCAGAGAACATAGACCTAAATGTCAGGGAAAAAAACTTTTAAAAAGGAAAAGAAATGGATAATGGGGGCATCATGTAGACATTCATCCACAAGAGATAAGGAAGCACATAAAAACAAATGATAAAAGGTCCAGCCTTACCAAAGGTGGCATATAATAGTACAGGAACCAGAATCATAGCACAGGGCAATGGAAAGAAGAAGAAGAAGAGTTAATTATGTTTTTAGGAACATAAAATATATACATTTTAATGACCTTATTGAAGCAGAAAGGGGTCAGGTTATGGACAAAATGTTTAAAGCTAAATTACCATTTTTGGATCCCAGACTTTCCTTAAGGAAGATTTATATAATTATTGATAGAGAGGACAAAATAGACCTAAACATATTGGAGAAAGGTGGTATACTGAGTGAAACAACTAGTTAGAATTAAAAGTGAATCCATGTGTACTTAAGAAAAATTCCAATTGGAGAAAATAAAAAGGAAACACTAAAGCAAGAGCACAACTAGCATGTCCAATCATCACTACAAAAATGTCACCAAACTTGTATGTTAGGGCTTTTTCAAATTTATAACCTGTTGCCTGTCTAACAGTCTCCACATTTCAAAGGTATATTGTGTCATGGACAGGGTTTTGTTTTTACTTTTGTGCAGCTATTTCTTAGTTTCTAAAACTACTTAAAACAACATTGTGGGGTTTTTGGAAATCAAGGAATTTACTACGATGTTTGTTTCTCATTTTTATGTGTTTTACCATGCTGAAAGAGAATCACATTCTCCTGTAGTGGTGAAGAGGTGTCTAGCATATAGGTTGCTAGATATTTTATGTCTGTATTTGTAAACTAGACAGAGCAAATATAATATTAGATCGTGTTTCAGGAGACCTGTTTTACTTCATTAATGAGTACAGAGGTGCTTTGATGTTTAACAAGAACCACCCCAAACCCCCAGCATCATTAGGTCAGGAAGTAAAATTTACAGTATGATGATGGATATGGAGCCTTTATCAGACCAGCTTGGCGTGGGTGACTGTGTTTGGACTAGGAGCCTATAAGCCATCCACCATAGGTAGGCCATAAACTGACTAAACAAAACAACTGTGAGATGGAGTTGCTCCTGTAACAGGTCAGATGGGGGCTGGAAAATTAATTCTACTGGTCTAAAGTATGGCTTTTTAGGATTGGTTTTGAATCAGAGGGCATTCTGTACTATAACGCCCCATTGATTTGTGGTAAGAATAGTATAAAGTTGGTCACCTCGCCTATATCTGTCTCTCACCTCCTGGCCATGAAGAGAAGACCATGATGAAGACAACTCTATCTTGGCAGCCATACTAAAAGGGCATGTGGCTTGTTTCAATACTCCATTCAAAGGCCATGTGGTAGCAAAGCAAGCTAGACTGAAGATAAGCTGAGAGCTGCCTATGGACGCAAGATGCACTGCTACTTAGACTGTAAGGGTATGGTTTGCCAATATTCATACAGTATTCTGCTTCCTTAATATTTTTTTGTATTTTTTATCAATAATACATAATTAAATATGTAACTTAATACCTGTTTCTTTACTCTCTCTAATTGCCTGAGGTTACAGATGTAGAAGGGAATGGGGAAAAGTGCTGATCACTGAGTGGTAAGTGTATAGAATTTTAGTCATTTTATTAAGGTCTAAACAATTCAGAGTATAAAAATCGGAAAAAGGGACACTATAAGACCCCACACGATAAAAAAACCTGTGGTACCATTTTATTTTTTCTTATAATTTCATTTTGAGACATTTCTTGATTTTGATTTCTATGCTGTTGCATGGCAGGATGACCGGAAGAGTTGATGTGTGATGTCACTACCGCGACAATATAAAGGCTAATGTAGTGCTCTTCTTGATGTTCAAGATTATGGATATTCTTTCAGAAAAAGTGTTGCTTATTTTAATAATTAATCTAGAGTTAACCATTCTCTGCGTGTTTTTTTTAATCTCGTGGTTCTCACCATTCAACTAATACTGTCAATTTGGCCAATCAGTACAATATGCTGATACAAGACTGTAAGTGTTCTATTTGTAAGAAAAACCTAGAGCAGAGTTTCTTAAATTATGCTTCAATACCCATAGTGGGGTATTGAACGCTGTCGGGTTATAAAAGGTCACAACACACCATTGTATTTAATGGAAATAGGTTGCGTGCACTCTGCGAATATTCCTGTGAAGGGTTGCTGTGGGTTGTTTATGCAATTGACATTGGTGTGTCAGTGGCGATTTTCCCAGGGACACCCGGCTATTACTGTTGATGTTGATCCACCAGGGGGACTCCTTCCAATCTGAGAGTCAATATAGACTCAATGACACTAAGAAGAGAAAGATTGGGTCATGTGAAAAAAAAGTTTAAGAAGTCCTGAGCTAGAATAATAAGAAATTACAATGGATTTTTCAATATGGAACTGTGAAGTGTGGGATAAAAACAAAAGTTGGTGGAATAACTTTGGCAAAAAGCTGCAGATTATTTTAAAATAATCTTACTATTATTGGCTGTACATCAGAACACAACAAGAGGAATCACTAATGCAATAAAATGTATGAAGAGATACACACATAGATTTTCAAATCTGCAATGCAGGGGTTGGAATAATCTAATAAACTTTATTAGTTTTTGGGAATCAAATTTAAATAATTCCGTTCATTCCAATGCATTTTTGTTAGGCAAATTTCCATTTGAGATATGAGTACCCTGTAGTAACTACAAAAACAGTGTATAAATAAAAAAAGTCAAAATAAAGATATATGCACATATAATTATTGAAAGACAAGGTTTTGTTGGAAAGAGGAGGAGGTTCTAATGTTCAAAGTCAGCTGCTTTCTGAAATTTATCATTCTGCAGGCAAACCACATAACTTTTATTTGGAGAAAAGACATCTGAAAATATTTCCAACATATGTGACATCCTTGCGAGACCATCTGGCGTCATTAAATGCCAAGATTAAAAAAGAAAATGGCAACGATTTGGTAAATTTAAATTAAAACTGTAGCAGTTATTTTAGAAATAATATAAGAAACAAATTTGAATTCTAACACAATATCTAACAAAATTGTGATATGCTAAAATCATGAGTGTTCAGTATTTAAATGCTGATGCCTATGGTGCTTCTTTAATATTGCTATAAAGATTATTCCGGATTTTTGGTGTGCTGTACCTAAAGATGTTGCAATTAGTGCTGATGCTTCATAGATACGGTGTCTCCATGGCTTGAATGTTCTCCACTGTGTAAAGTTTACACTATGTCTGCTTGGGGTTTCCTCCCAAATTCTCAAAGACGTACAGGTTAAATAAATGGCCACCCTGTGCATAACCGTGCCCTGTTAAAGGTCTATGCGTAATGCTGCCAAGATAGGCTCTAGTCCTGCCTTACAATGATGTTATGTTTCAACCAGGATTTGTTTCTTGGCTTTTTATGTTATTTCTGATGTTTTTGAATAGTTATTTTCCATGTGTTTTTTATCATTATGATTTTTTGTTAATAATGCTATTTATAAAGTACATTATGCATTATTTAGGCACTGTGTTTTTATGTTTTTCTATGTTCTGTTTTTTCTGTGGCTGGAACCTCCAGGGGTGGGGCCACCTTCACTTCGCTGCTGAGCAACTGGCCTCAGGAGTTTCCTAGGTTCATAGTGGTTGTTGTGGTATGCATTTCAGCTGTAAGTATTATGCTTGAATTTTCTGGTATTGGGTTCTTTTTCAGAAGCACAGTGATAGTGCTGCTGTCTGACAACAAGGAAATCAGGGTTTGCTCCTGTGTGCTCCCTGTGTGGAGTTTGTATGTTCTCTTTGTGTCAGCATGGGTTTCCTCCTGGTGCTCCAGTTTTCTTCCAAAGATGTGCAGGTTAGGTGAATTGGCATTGATAAATTTTCCCTAGCGTATATTTGCATGTGAATGTGTTTGTCCTGTGATGGACTGGCGCCACATCCTGTCTTGCTCCCAATTCTTGCTAGTATAGGCTGTACCTTCTCTGAGGCTGGGCTCTAGATAAGTGGGTTAATAAAATGGATGGATTTTTTTGCATCTTGTTTCTGCATTTTGTCTATGGATAACAGATTGCACCTGTTTGCATTGGTTTCTCTTTTTAGTTATACACTTTTTGATTAATTTACCATTTTTAGTTCTTCTTTTGTTTATATAATGAAATCTTCAGATTTTAAGACATCATATTGTTTTTGTCTTTTCAAGCCATAGGGTTACAATTATGCTCTCCCTTGAAGGGCATTTCTGTGCATTTAAACTATTTTAAACTGCTGAAAAGCCTGAGCTCCATTTTGAGTGTTCTGAGTTTGGGGTCAGACTGTCTTGGGTGGGACCTATTTTGGGGTCAGTCTCAGTGAAGCTGAAGCTATAGTTAAGCTGGCTGGTGATATTTGGAGACCTAATTACTCTTTTTGCCATTTTTGTCACAATATCACCACATAGTGAAATGCTAAAGACTATGCACCCTACACTGACTTTATTTATTCTTGAATCTTTAAGTTGGCCAGCATCTTGGGACTGCAATGCATGCCCTACAAGAGGGGTGCCCAATGCGTTGATTGCTATCGACCAGTAGATCAGAAAGGGAGTGCAGGTAGACCACATTGCATTAAATTTTTGTTTTTAAAATGTTAGTCATATTTCCTCCCTATGGCATTTGCCACTTGATTGACATACAGGGCGGCCAGTCTGAGATCTCTTTTCTTCTAACACACTGGTCATTCCGCATGTACGAACAAACACGCGAGTTACTGCAAAACTCTGGCTATCTAAGTGATCTAGTTAGTCTTCGACTAAAGAAGGGACTTAAAAAAAAATGTTGTTTATGGGTTGGATGTGGAATTGGAAGAGGATTTTTTTCTCTCACAATGTCACAATAGAAGTACGTTTGTCTGATCTGTCAATCTATCATTGCTATTCCAAAGAAGGAAAATGTGGAAAGGCACTTTCGAACTGTTCCTAAAAACTACAAAACTGACTTGCTTCCGAAAAGCGATCTGAGAAAGAGAAAGGAGAGGGAACTAAAATCTCAGTTAATTTTTCACTCGGCTGAATTCAAAAACAAAGGCAGACACACCGAAGCACCGTTCCAGGTGAGTCACTCGATCATTAAGCATAAGAAGACCTTCCAAGATGGAGAAAGGATAAAAGATGCCTTCGTTGAGGCAGATGGCTAGGGAGAAATTCCTGCTGAGATTTCAAGACACCTGGCCGGAGAAAAAGGAGTTTCTCCTTATCATTAAACATGCAGAATACAAGCAACTTAATAACGATCAGTGGCCGATAGACTTAGAATTTTTTTCCAATCTGACCAACATGTTGAATGAGCTTAATTTACAGCTGCAAGGAAAAGAGAAAACCATGGTCAGTATGATTAGCTTAGTTAATGATTTCAAACGAAAAATGCAACATCTGTCCTCAAAGCTGCAGGGCCTTGATTTGGGGAACATCCAAAATCTCGCGTCAGAGCTGGAGACGCAATGGAAGGCATGTGAGCATCTTGACAGCATTCGCTACACAGAGCAGATTGAAAATTGTCTGTCAGACTTTATCTAATGGAAAAAAGTAATGATTCGAGTGTTGCACAATGTAGCATAGTAAGAGTAGCATTTCTTCTTCACAAATGTACTCAAGTAAAAGTAAAAACTATGGTGCAGTAAAACTACTCTAAGAAGTACAATTTTTTAAAAAAGTTACTCAAGTAAATGTAACAGAGTAAATGTAACTTGTTACTTCCCACCTCTGATACTCAGCATATATATATATATATATATATATATATATATATATATATATATATATATATATATATATATATATATATATATAGCATTTTTAATGTAGGTAGATAATTTTTACATGGTCATTTTAAAAGTAGCTCGCAAGCCGAAAAAGTGTGGGCAACCCTGCCCTATAGTATAGGTGTTAATAATCTTGATAAGGTTGGATACAATTTTAATTTTGAGAATTTTAACATCAGATTTACAGTATGAGTCACTGGAAGCCAGTGTATTGATTTTGGTACTGAAGTTCTTTGGTGTTATTTTGAGTTTCTAGTTATGATACTTGGTGTCATATTTTGAATTAACTGCAGAGCATAAAGTGAATGTTTTGAAGCCTCCTGACCAGAAATAATGATCCAATTTAGCAAGATCATGCAGGTTAAGAAAAAAGTAAAAGTGGGTTTTAGAAGGTGCAGAAATATGACAACTGAATGTTAACTCCATGTTAGAATGCATATTTCTATTCTGAATGATTATGCTCAAACTAACATTCAAATTCAGAATGTATTTTATCGTCCTGAGTTGTATTTAGGATTTTTCTCCTGTTTAGATTGCTTAGAAAATAAGACATAATGCAGGGCAAAAGCTAATTCATTATCATTTACAACCAAACTTAATATATCTAGTTGGCAGAAATGGCAGACAGTGACTCCACTTTTGCACAATACATATGTAGCTGCAGGGTCAATTTAAACCTGTTGGCCAAAACCAGAAATGGTAACACTAGAAGTCTACTGACAAAGGCAGGAAATTGCCTCTGGTCAAAATTGAAATCTGTAGCCACTGTTAGTTTTCAGGACTGGGGTTGGCCACCCCTGACACAGAGGATTGGAGCAAAGGGGCCTTAAATCTCAGCTTAGCTCTCCCTTAGAGTAATTCTACACATGCAGTACACCACATGAATCCGGCAATTTGTGACAGGCTGTATAGTTTGGTCTTGTCAAATATTTTATATCTCATAGCTTTGTACAAACAACACTGAACTACAAAGTACTAGTCAATTTTAATCTAGGAACCAGAAATGTTAATCACACACAAAACAGCAAGTTGCATTGCAGAAGGGGCTTAGATGTTAAATAATGTCAGTCAAAAATCTCTTTAAGCACCGTTTCCATCATCGATAAATAACATACCAACTGACACTAATGAGGTGTTCACAGGTAGTGTATCAAGGTTTCTTTTTAGTCAGAGCAATATGATTCTCTAGGCAAATATCTCCCAGTGCAGCAAGACTATTCCTTTTCCAGGATTTCCTGGTCCTGTACCACTGAACTGTCTGGAATGTATTCATTGATTAAAAAAGCAGGCAGAAGGTCAGTCTGGCACACCATTAAGAGACATCTGGAGGCTGGCTGCTGCTGGAAGTGGTACAAATGACATAAAAATACATTCCCATGTCATTACAGCATTTAAGAAAGACCTGTCAATGTGCTTTTTAGATGTAACTGTAAAGATCATAATAATAAATGTTCATGTAAAAATTGAGAGACAATATTATAATGAGAGGATCAAGCAATCTCATTGGTTGTATTTTACTAACATGCTATTTTTTGCTTAGGATTTATATTCCAGCTGTGTAAAAATTTCCAAAGATGATAATACAATATATAACTGAATCATTCAGAAGTATTAAACCAAAAGTGCTTTTACCGTTATACAAAATATAGTATACGTCATTAAAAAAATTTACCCTGAGTTGATATTAAAATTTATTTTGTATTTATAGTACATGTTGTACCTGACAACCACAATGTATTAATAGTTCTAAAACTAAAATTCACAAATATTCCACCCTCCCATTTTCTGAGCTCATTAATAGGAGTTATATACTGTCCTGGCAGTACCAAACCATTGATGAACCTGACATTCACATCGTTTCTATATAAAGGAACATATCACACAAGATTGAGGAAAAAAAGTGCAAAGTCCACAAAGTGATCAAGCTGAGATTTGAATGAGATACTGGAAGCAGAGATCTACTCATTGGTTGCATCATAATGCACAATTCAGCAAAATCCCTTTTAAAATATTTTTGTTATTTGTCATTTTTGTTATTCTGTGTTTAAATAAGGGTTACCTGCCTAAATTATTGTCTCCCAGCAGCACTTACATTCTTACATTACTTACAGTCAAAATGAAATGCTTTGAGATTTGAATGACTGCAAATATTAACTTCAGCATCCCTGTAAGTTTAGATACCCTCCAATGTACTAACTGGCACAATAGGTCCTTGAAGAACACCATCTTCGTTGTCGTTCACAACTCTCTGTCAATAAATACAGTGATATCAGATCACTCTTCATAAGCAACAATCTGTCCTCTGTATTGATCCTCTCCAGTTTCATCAAGAGCAATGCTGAGTTAGCCTAGAGTGCTGGGGTAGCTGAACGATTAGAAAGTGATTAGAAAGCTAAGCAGTTGATTGTCAACGTCAGGAAATAGAGAGGAGTCCATACTCATGTATATCCATCAAAGTGTTTAATGGTCATCACAGATGTACTCCGCAAGTTCAAACGCTTGCCACCCTCAGGAGTAGTGATCAAACTGAATCCAGTTCCATAGCTGCTTTAGTTAAGAAGGCATATTAACAAAATTACTTTTTAAGATCTATGTGGAACTCCAGCTTGGTATCTTACATTGTAACCACTCTGCTTTGTGGGAACATGTGCAACAGAAAGATTAAATTCCCATTTTATCGCACTCTGTTATGGAAATTGTTTAAGACATTAAAAACATTTAAACAGTCCATTGCTTTAGGAAGGCAGGCAAAATGGAGTATAATTGTCCAATATAGATCAAATTTCTTTCTTGGTCTCAAACAAAAGACACATCAGTATAAAACACCTCAAGCGAGTAAGAATTTTGAAAGATACCTTGCTATACTGTATGTTTCCTATTATGTGGTGATTATACTGTAGCATTATGGTTATGCTTGTATATCTATTTGTAAGTCTGTTAAATGTCTTTTAATAATGGTGTGTTTATTTCACTAGTATTGTTATTTTTTTCTGGCTGTTAAGGTAACATAGAGGGATGACCAGTTCACATTGAACTAGGCAATATTTCCAGCAGCTCTTGCACCAGTGTGGCGGCAGCCAAATAAACCAGTAAAAACTTTTAAGTTACCTATTATAAACTTGTTGGCCAATTTTGATCAGCAGGGTGAAAAATTATTGATTGGCAAAAAAGTTCAGCATAATAAAATGACCAAAACATTCTGAATATGAACACAAAACAGAGAAAACTCTTAAAAGAGTGGACACTCCTAAAACACAAAGACATTCTTTTAAGCATGTTATGTTAGACACTTGTCCTCATTTGGCACTTGATGCCTTTGCTCTACTGCCAAGTTGTTTGCGTGTCTATGAAAAAGTCATCTCAGATAAAGGAGCACTGGAATCATCGGATAGAACTGTCCTTTCATCAGATTGGCTAGCCCAGCACTGACTCAGCTGTAGATGGCCAATAGGAGGCTGACAGCTTGTTGGCTGAAGTCTCAATGACTCTGACAGTGTCTGGCTTGTTTGATTCCTTTTCTACAATCTGGCCGTGGTTCTATAATTAGCTCATGGACATGTATTGTTGTTTTTTATTTATGTTAATTAGTTTCTACTTTGTTTTAAATGCATTTGAACAAATCTGTATCCTCATATGTCATACTTCTGTATTTAGTGAGTGGTATAATCTATTCTTGCATTTTGCTTCGTGAGGATTGCTGTGCGAGAACAAAGTACTATGTACTATTATATTGTATTTCTGAGCTGGCAATGAAAGATTTGCCATCTACCTCAGTGAAGGAGATTACTTGTGTTCTGTTTAATGTATTGCATTTACCCCCATTTTTTGACACCCATTGCATGCCCAACCTACCTAAAAGGGGGTTTCTCTCTGAATTGTCTTTCCCAAGATTTCTTCCATTATTTTCCCTACAAGGTTTTTTTAGGAGTTATTTTTCTTGTCTTCTTTGAGAGTCATTGCTATGGGGGCTGTTTAAAAACAGGGAAGATTAAAGCCCATCAAGCTATTCCCTGTGTGATTTTTAGGCTATACAAGAAATAAATTGTTGTTGTTATAGATAGTAGCATTAAGAGCTACATTCAGTCTTTCCATCTTGGTGGCTTCAAAGCTAGAACAAATCTAGTCGCACAGTACAATGACGCACGCAGTCTTTATGGATCTTGTATAATTTAAACAGAGCATGAACCGGCACAGAAAATTCAAATGGAAGTTGCATTTAAGATCTTTGTATGGGTTATTTCCCATTAGCTTGCAGTTTGTGTCTCTTGATGTGACATGCGATAGTGAATTACTAAGGTACTTGCATTTGTCCAGGATGTGTGTGACACAGGGGCTCAAGCTATCTTATAATACACTTAACTAATGTTTACATTGGATATACCATAGCAATACAATATTGACTTTTTATGCAATGCAATAAAAGTACAACTTATTTTTATATATCTGTCTTCACTTTATGTGAATCATTGCTGATTTAACAGGGATGGCACAATTTCATTCTGCCTTTAGCAGTAGAATGGCATGTGCTGTACCTGGGAGCATGCAAGTAAGCATTTCATTGGACTTTTTAACATATCAGAATAAGTTATACTAATCTCTAAATCTTTAAAGCACCCCTTTCTTTTGTTCTTTATGCAAAGTGTTGTTCTTAAAGCCACAGACTGTGAATTTGGCACACAGGTACTATTCACCATAAGAGAGTTTTTCAACATTTAATTTTGACCTTGCCCTTTTAGTAACAGCTATGGAAGAGAATAAGTAATACTACAATGTGATCAATCAATGAAGAAACAGCAAGATGGAGGTTGCTGTGGTGATGTAAATTCACCAGGCTAATACTGTAGAACAATTTAAAAACTGCTATAGTGGGTTATATAGTAGGTTAAAAAATAGCTATAGCTATATTTTAGTTGGCCTTGGAACCCCTGCAGATTTTGTTTTTTCCACCAGCCTAACTGGAGTTTTTTTTTTCTGTCCTCCTGGCCATCTGAGTTTATCCTTTTATTTGTTAGATACTGCATAACATTATTGCCTCATTTTGTTTGTTTATGTTTTATATTAACTTTCTTTTTATTTCATCTTGTAAAGCACTTTGAGCTACATTGTTTGCCTGAAAGTAAGTAAGTAAGTGAACTTTATTGTCATTCATACCATACAACAGTACAACCACAGATGCATAGCTGAACGAAATTGCGTTTCTCCAGACTCAATGTGCAGACATAAAAAAACAAGTGCATGAAAGACAAGTGCACTCAAGACAACACAAAATTTCACTTCTTACACAGAAAGTAGGTAAGACGGAGTAAGACAGCACAAGGCAGCACAGTACAAACAATAAATACAAAAGATATATTTAAATGTAAGCCAGTCAGTGGGTGAAATATAATATGAAAGAAAATATTGCACATCATTTCACAGTGATTGTGTTATTGCACTATATGGATACAATATTTATACATAATACTGTATATACGATATATACAATGTAATAATGTACAATATTACAATACAGTATAATATAAACTTAAGACCTATTTGGGGTAATAAAATGCACAGTAAGTAAGAGAGCAAAAGGTCATTTGTTATTTGACAGAGTTTAGTATTCTGATGGCCTGGGGGAAGAAGCTCCTATTAAATCCAGTCGCATACTTTGATAACATTTATCAGAGGGCAGAAGTTCAAACAGCCCATGTGCCGGGTATGTGGGATCTTGTAAGACCTTAATGGGTCTGCTCTGGCAACTTGAGTAGTATAATTCTTGAACAGATGGGAGTGAGGACCCGATGATTTTCTCCGCTGTCCTCACCACTCTTTGAAGTATTTTCTGTTCAGCGGCAATGCAGCTACCATACCAAACAAAGATGCTGCTGGTCAATACACTTTCTATAGTGCCTCTGTAGAAAGTTGTGAAGACAGGAGAGGGGAGGCTTACTCTTTTCAGCCTTCGGAGAAAATGAAGTTGCTGTTGTGCCCTCTTGACAAGAAAAGTGGTATTTGTGGTCCATGCCAGGTCATCTGTGATGTGCACTCCCAGAAACTTGGTGCTTCTCACTGACTCCACACTGGTTCCATGGATTATAAGTGGCCGGTGTGACATGTGGTTTCTTCTGAAGTCAACGATGGCCTCTTTTGTTTTGTTGAAATTCAGTGCCAGGTTGTTTTTTTTCACACCAGGCAATGAGTTGATTAACTTCCTCTCTGTATGCGCAGTCATCATCATTACTGATAAGTCCCACTATTGTTGTGTCGTCTGCGAATTTTTATGATATGATTCGAGTTGTAATTGGCACAGCAGTTGTGAATCAACAAGGTGAACAGTAGGGGGCTTAGAACACAGCCCTGGGGAACCCCAATGTTCATGATGGTAATCTTAAAGGTGTTTATTCCAAGATGTACTGTCTGGGGTCTGTCTGTGAGGAAGTTTAATAATCAATTACATATAGGGGTATTGATGCCTAGTGGCTTCAGTTTCTTTACCAGGTGTTGTGGGATGACAGTATTGAAGACGGAGCTAAAGTCAATAAAAAGCATCCTCACATGACTTTTCTTATTTTCCAAATGAGCCAGTGTCAGATGGAGTGTAGTTGCTATGGCATCATCAGTAGAGCGATTCGGGCGGTATGCAAATTGTATTTGATCAAATGTAGTAGGCAGTCTGGATGTGATGTGATTTTTGACCAACCCTTCAAAGCATTTCATCATGATGAGTGTGAGTGCTATAGGGCGATAATCGTTCAGTGATGATGTTGGTGATTTCTTTGGCAGTGGAATAATGGTAGTGGCTTTGAAGCACTGAGGAACAATAGCTTGTCTTAGGGAGATGTTGTAGATGTCTGTGAGAACAACTGTAATTTGGTCAGCACAGTCTCTGAGTACACACCCTGGTGTATTGTTGGGACCTGCAGCTTTCCTTGGGTTGACCCTGCCCAGGGTTCTTTGAACATCACTGTGGTCGAGACAGAGTATTTCATTGTCCATAATGAGAGGGGCTTTAATTGCTGGTGTGTTGTTATTTTCCTCGAACCGGCTAAAATATATGTTAAGTGTGTTGAGGAAGTCTGTGTTATCATCACAGGGTGGCGGGGTGGGTTTATAGTCTGTATTAGACTTGATGCCTTGCCATAGGCGATTGGGATCTTTTGAGTCAGTGAAGTGACTCTGGATTTATGCCCATAAGCACGTTTTGCTGCTCTCACGCCTCTGTTCAAGTTAGCTTTAGCGGATCTGAGAGCATGTTTGTCTCTGGATTTGAAGGCCGTATTACGTGCTCTAAGAAGGGCATGCACCTTCTTGGTAAACCATGGTTTCTGGTTGACACGTGTGGTGATGCTCCTGATCACTGTCACAACCTCCACACACTTGGATATAAATCCTGTCACAGACTTTGCATACTCCTCCAGGTTGATGTGCTGATTAATCGTGGCAGCCTCTCTAAACACATTCCAGTCTGTGCATTCAAAACAGTCCTGGAGTGCTCAAAGCAGTTCACATCTGCTTTGTAGATGGTTTGTTCTAGTTAGCAGTGGTCTGTATGCAGGAATTAGCATAACAGAGAGATGGTCCGAGTTTCCAAGGTGGGGATGGGGAGTTGCCTTGAATGCCTGTTTAATGTTTGTGTAAACCCAGTCCAACGTGTTTACTCCCCGGGTTGCAAAGTCAACATGTTGATAAAAATGTGGCAGAACTGTCTTTAGGTTGGCTTGATTAAAGTCTCTAGAAATTATATAAACACAGTCCGGGTTTGCAGTTTGCATTGCACTGACAGATTGATATAATGTGGATAACACTGCCTTTGTGTTTGCGCTGGGGGAGATGTACACAGCTGTAATGCTAACAGCTGTAAATCCCTCGGCAGGTAGAATGGTCAGCATTTCAGTGTCAAAAACTCTTGGTGGCGGAGTGCGCTGACTGTCTTTCTCAGTTCCCTACAGACCTTTCCCGGGAAATCCTGCAAGGTTTACACACTTTGTCCATTTAAGGAGCTGAATTTCCTGGCAGAATCTGGCAAAAGGCAGGAACTAATCCCTAATGGTCTATGGTAGGGCATATTTACTTTTCCCCAAGTTTAGTTTGGAGACAAAATTAACCTAAAACAAATGTTTTTGAGACATGAGGAAAAGCCAAAGAACATGTGAAATCATCCAACAGATAACAAGAAGCAGCATTTGACAGCATTGACCATTCTATTTTACTGCACAGGCTAGAAAATGATGTTGGCCTTACAGACACTGTGCTCGCTTGGTTTAATTCTTATTTATCAAATCGATTCCAATATGTACAGAAATGTGCTGACAGTACTCCATCATTATACACAGAAGTGAGATATAGTGTCCCGCAGGGCTCAGTGCTGGGACCTTTACTGTTTTCAATTTACATGCTTCCACTGGGATCTCTCATCAGGAAACATCATGTTACTTTTCACTCGTATGCAGATGACACCCAGTTATGCCTTTCTTTTAGACCAAATGAAGTTTCTCCAATGTTGTTTTTAATTAGTTATGTTACTGAATTAAAGGAGTGGATTGACGAGAACTACTTGTTTTTAAACACAGATAAAACAGAGATGTTAATTGTTGGAGGGATGACGCAGATCACAACAATATTTTGTCATCATTTAATTCAGTTGGAATCACCATTAATTTTACTGAATCAGCCCGCAATCTAGGAGTTATCTTTGACCCTAGCATGTCATTTAAAGGGCATATTACAAAGTTATCCAAATCATGATTCTTCCATCTTAAAAATGTTGGGAAATTAAGGCGCTTTCTAAATAAACAGGATTCTGAGAAATTAAATTTATGCATTTATTTCTAGTATTATTGACTACTGCAATGCAGTGTTCACTGGATGTTCAAACTGTTCTTTATACAGCCTCCAGTTAATCCAAAATGCTGCTGCAAGAATTATTACAAGAACAAGAAGATACGAACACATAACTCCAGTTCTTAAATCCTTACACTGGCTCCCGGTTAAGTTTAGGGCAGATTTCAAAATCCTCCTTTTAACATATAAAGCACTTGTCTGAACTTATCATGACTTACAAACCAGAGCGCACATTAAGATCTCAAGATGCTGGTCAGCATATGATTCCAAAAATTAATAAAATAACAGTGGGAGGTCAAGCTTTTAGTTACAGGCCCCTAACTGTGGTCTGCCTGCCCCTTCGGCTGAAGACTCACTACTTCAGTTTAGCATATCTTGACGAACAGCTGCTGATTAACTGTACAGACTGCATCTCTGTTGTTAGTCATTAGCACTAAAATGTAAGTAACATGATAGTTACAATTTGTTACTAACCCTCACCTATTCTGTTTCTCTTCTCGGTACTCAAATGTGGCACTTTGACTACGGCCCACCTACCAAGTTGTTTTGCCTGCCTAAGGTAAAGTTATCCCTGATGGAATATCGCAGGAATTGTGGGGTAGAGGGGTCCTTTTCATCAGATTGGCTGGCCCAATGCAGAATTTCCACAACAGGCTGTCAGAATGTGTATGGAGAAATGGACAACACCTTCATGATGTTTTCTGCAAGACATAAAATTAATATTGAAAGAATATGGATTACAATCATTAATTGCATATTCTGTACAATACATTTCATCATTAGATGTGTAATGTGTTTATTTGTGCATTGAACGTCAGTTGAAAAATTTCCCTTTTCTTTGTGCCACCCTGTATTAAATTATGTTTTGCATGTTTCTGCTTTATATTTTTAACTATTTTTTTCATTGATATACACATATTATAAACTAGAACACATTTTCAGAGTGAGTTGTTTAGATGAGTTCAAGGGTAGTTAAGGGATTCTCCTTAAGATAACAAGAGTGGCCATTGCTCCATTCAGAAAGTATGCACCGTGTCAGACTTTTCATAATGTAATTTTCATTGGGGTGTCCTAAAAATCATGTTTTAGAAGAAAATACAATTATCTGATCAGATGGATGAAGTTTTATGAGGTGCAAACTGTATAATAAATGAATAATAATAATAATATATAATAGACATGCATCACATTTGACTGTTAAATGCTAAATATTTCAAATTAAAAAAGAAGCTCCATTTGATTTATTCCCATGAGGAAAAACATAAAAGGGAATTTTGACTTTTTAGTAACCACTACACCCATTAACACATTCTAGAGAAAGAGAAAAAAAAAATCAAATCAATTAGAATTTTATATATTTGATGTGGTCAAGTCTACTCATAATGTAGCTTAGATATCTTTAATTGGTTTCTTTCAATTCCATTTTTTTTCTTTAAACATCCTATACAATCATGCTCTACTAGTGATCATATTTTTTGTTTAGCAAACAGGGTTTGTTTCCCCTTTTTAATGAACATAGTCTGATTTATCAAGAATCACTTTTCATGCCAGATTGATCTTTTCCTTTAAAACTATATAATTTGTCAATGTAATTATACCATTATGGGATTTATTAAAATAATCAATTTTACAGAATCATAATTTTATTCATTTAAAAAGGTCTCCTCTCTCCACTGAAAATTTACAAAAGAAGGCAGAAGTTAAAAAAGCCCCATTCCTAAAAATTTTAAAACAGAAGTATCAGATGCTTATCGGTTGCTGTGTGAGTTTCAGACTAGCTAAACCCTTGGGCCTGACATTATTTCCAAACCTTTAGTAAGCATATTCAAGGAATACTTTGTAATGAAGAAGTACCTAGTAAAAGGCTTGAGTCCATAAGAGGGTAAACAAAATGGATGTCATCAATTACAGACTAATTAACCTTATTTAATAATAATGATAACTTTATTCCTATAGCACCTTATCATACATTTACATGCAACTCAAAGTGCTTTCTACAGATTAATCAAAAACAAAAACAAAGATATACCACATTGTATTTGGATTATTATCATTAATTAATACTATGATAATTTCAAATAAATGTTAATATACTAAATACAAACTCAATCAGATATTGTTAAGTAAAATTTAACCAATAAAATGCAAAACAAACCTTCACTCTCATCAGAAAAAAGGTTTTCTAATTAAAATATTTATACATTTATACATTGAGTTTGACAATAGAATAACCAGATCTAAGTAATATACAGTATATAAAACTAAATATATATAGCATGTATCATCTCTGGCTAATGTAACTTGTCTGACACTGTTGCAATAGCAATGTTCGTGCAGTTGAGCTCTCTGATTAAAATTTGGAAAACCGGATGTTGTTGTGAATTGTGCTTTGATGTTTCCCAGTTCAGCCACAGCATAAGGAAATGTTATGTATCTGGATGACAAGCGGATAATAAAATCCTATAGAGATGGCATGGCGTGACTCAGTGATGTTTATGAAATACCCGATTGGTCAGCAAGTTCACATTGAAAAGTTCCTGTGGCTAATACTCTGAGAATGGACAGAACTTGCAAAGCAGCAGGTAGCACACAATTACTCAAAGTCTGCCTTTGAAAAGCCATGCCCAAGTTCAAATGGACATTGACTTAGAAACAGTCATCATTATCTATGAATATGTGCTGTCTTCTAATTCTCCATTTGAGATATCTTCTAATAATGCTAAAGCAGCTATGGTCATTAGAATAATTTGGCCATTTCGTGCACCATTATATTTTACAGAATGATTATAATCAAGTGAATTAAATTTGTAAACAACATTAATTTCAGTGTATTTGATAACACCCATGTCATGGATGCAAATATGAAAAAGAAAGGTAAACAACACAGAAACATCAGCAATGCTTTGACGCTGGGTGCTGCCAGCCTGCAAAACCGAGCAGAAAAGTATGTACGCATTTTTGTGCATACACACCATTTATACTTGAGGCCCGTGGACAACCTTGAGAACTGGTAAAATGCTTGTAAAATGCTGTTTAATGTAGACAAGTTTAAAACTCTGTATTAATGCAAAAAAGCATTAGTAGCAAAAACAAGATGAATAACAATGACCTATAAAACCATGTTACAGAAGGCATATTGTGGTAGCACTACAAGCAGTGCAGAAAAGAGAAACCTTGTACTGTACACCTCAGGACTAAAGGGCATATCCTTCTTTGAGAGGTTCAGGGAACTAAACCTTTAAGTGTTTTCTACAGATGGATTCATGGGGACCTAATCCTGGTCTTACAAATTCTCAAAGATATTAGTAATCTTGGCCAGGCAGAATTATTTCTTTCAATAATAGATTGCATACTCAACATGGAATGTGTTTGGCCCAAGCAGCATTCCTTCTCAAAAATGATTGCCTGGAACAAACTACAATATCAGGTGTATGAAGCAAAATCCTTTTAATAAGTATCTGGATAAGATATCAGAACAGAGCCTTATGGATGAAATGGTTTTATCTTGTTAATGAAAACTGTGTTTTTATGCTCTTTACAGCTTGACTGAGATATGTAGTGTGTCAAGTTGGTAGACTGACCATGGACTACCTTGGACAGAATGGGGAGTGTACTTAAAAGGCAATGCCCTTAGAAAGTACCCTTTGAATGTTAGGGTCTTTATTCAGTACAGAGAGCATCCCAGATGTTTTCACTCCAAAGGTACTACTTGAAAATGGTCACATCTGGAACAGATGAAATTTTGGAGCACGGTGTAAGTGGCAGGTAGCCCAGGAGCAGGCCCTTTTAACTGAAATAGCAGAATCGGTGTCCATCAAATTATGTGAAATACTGGATGCTGGGGCGCTAATCGATGTATAAAGATCCCTTCCAGATGACCGAGGGTATAACCTTAAAGGAGATTCTATGGTTCATCTTTACAGACCACCTCCAGACAATGAGTCTAGAGTCCAAAAGTTAGACCGAAGTAGACTTGCTGATTTTTTTGTGTCATTGTTCCAAGGAAGGAAAAGTCTGTTCACCTTGTATATAAAACAGCAGCTTGAACAGCAGCAAAATCAGTAAGTAGTTTTCATAAAATGTAGTCTCCAATTGTTTATCCTTTCTTTGTGTCATGCTACTGAATAAAATATCATTTTCAGATTTTGCTGGCAGCTATTCCGTGTTGGAAAATGGTCTAGTTGGCAATTTTCTATTACAACAATATAATTTCTTTAGTTTTTGCTATGTGACACATCTAATTTTCTTCTTGTATCAATCATTGTTAAGTTTATATGCAGTAAGTTATGAGTGATGTAAAAAATCCTGATGATTTCTAATAATGCTGGACAGTAATGGATATATAATCATTCAACACCATCTGTGCACATCTATTCACCAATGCATTTTTAACCTGCGTATTCCAGTACAGAGTGGTGTAGGGCCATAGTCAGACTTGAGAGCATACGTTATAAGGCATGGTGAGGCATCATTTCAATCAATGGCAAGTCCACTACCACATCTAACCAGGTTTCTACTCACCAACCAGCCTAATAGACACAAATACATGATGTGCAAAGAATCCAGAGTAGGAGGAGACAGTCCATGTTAGTACTTTAAGGACATGCAAATTCTACAGTTACTCCTCTGGCTGGGAAGTGAATTTAAATTCCTGGTGCTATACAGCAACAGTTCACTACACCACTGCATAATCCTCGCTGCTACATGTTTATTTCTCTAATGCTAAATAATACATTTTAGTATATTGCCACATGTGCAAACTGTTTAAATATGTTACATATTAATTTCTGTTTAAGAATTAGTAATGAACTGTTCTCTCATTGATTTTTTTAACTGATATAAGAAAAAGTTTGATACTTCTTCATGTACATTCTTTTGCTTTCTTAAATTAAGGACCACATTTGAGCATGTTTTATTAGTTTTTCATTTGCCTTCTGGCCTGAAGTCTGTTATTCTCTCTCTACATTTGCTAATGGAAAATGTTTCCAGCAGAGCCCTTTTTGCAGAATTAGAAGAGACCAAGGCACAGTCAGTAGTCCAGCTGTACATTCCAAAATTATCACTAATGCTTGGGACATAAACAACAGAAAAGAAACTTGACGTGCACTGAGATGACACAGATGTGCTGCTGCGAACAGAAGGCTTTCACTTTTAGATTAAGAACTTTGAAAAAGTATTTTGTTAAAGCCAAAATAAACATGCAACTGAATCTGGCAAAAAGTGATTAGAAAGTTTCTAAAAGTAAAATGAAGTATCAAGCACTGGTACAAATTATAAGAGACACTTGAGAAGGCCTGTAGAAAGGGCAACTCTTCAGTAGTACAAAGGTGCACCCATCTTATCTGGGAGAACATGTGGAACGAACAGACTCCTTCTAGGTTTTATCATCAGACTGAAATAGTTCACAGTAAACCTTTTTATATTTTATGTTTTCACTTTAAATTTAAGTCTTTTTGTTTAATGAAAATATAGCAGGTCCACGATTCATTCAGTTTCCAAATAATTTATTAAAATGAACTTTATAAAATATATGGAAATGATAAATTTAAATCCAACGTTTCAGGAGTAAACTGGGGGTTCTGTCCAAGGATTGCCCCAACCTTATGTCCAGTATGGCAGAAATGAGCCCATACCTCATAATGAATTAGACATGTACTGTATTTATCTCTCACTCATTGTGTGTGTGTGTATGTAAATAAATAAATAAATATATATATAATATATACATATTGTGACGGACTGCTGGGGCCAATGCCTGGCTGGGACGCCCCTTCTGCATATAATCCAGGGGAATATTCATGGGCTGCACAATATCCCCCCATGGTGGCAGTGGTGTCTCAGATTCCTGCAGGGCTCCATGGGAAATTGAGTTCTTCACAGCCCTGTTGGGACCCGGGGTGGGGCTGCAAAGGGTTCCTGAGCCTGTCTAGACGGTTCTTCAGCCACACCCGGAAAGTGCAACCGGAAATGGGTGATCAAGCACCTGGAGCACTTCCGGGTGGACTATAAAAGGAACCAGCAGCCACTACTCTGGAAGCCAGAGTCGGGAGGAGGAGGACAACACTTGCTGGGAGGAGTGGTGGTGAAGAGAGTAGTGTGCCTTTTGTTTTTGTTCTGTGCTTTGTGGGACTGTGTTGTGTCTTTGAGTATGGGGAAGGCGTAAGGACCAAGGACCCAGGGGCTGCACTTCTGGACTCCAATTCTCAAGCACTCCAGCAGGTGTCCCACCAGGGTTCCTTTGTGAGGACCACTGCAAGCTATTTTATGGAGGAATTGAACTGCCCCTAGCTCCTGGCTAACACTGGTTCTGCCATTAGCTTACACTGGCCAAATACAAAGTTATTTATTTCTTCTGCCAGCAAATCCTTATGTGTCATTGTGCTGGCCTCCCGTCTGGGTAATGGCTTCTTTCCTGTATTAACTGGGATGCCCATTCTCCTCCTACAATATACATATACATTATATATACAAAACAAAGACAAAGAAAATGCAATCTATCATAACATGGATATAGGACCTTTAATTGTCCGTGCAGGCAGAAGGGTAATTAGGGAGCCGTGTTACAACCCTAGGAGTTTGGGTGCCCTCTCATAATCAATGACTAATTTATACACATATATGGTTATGTGATTTTATGGGCTCAGAAAAGGCTGGAGGCCTTTTGAAAAATCACAAGTTTTCATGCTGAGACTATTTGGTGAGACTCACAGTACCCATGAAATTTAACACTTTGAAGATATGATGTCATGTTTCACTGTGACTTTGTTTTTACATGATGCTAAATGGAACTAACCTTTCTATCAGTATTAATTTGATTGGCCTGTATTTTTTGACTTGCAGACTATGTTACTTATTCTTATTAGTTCAAATTAGAAAACATACCATGCTAGCAGTTTCATAACAATGCACAGGCAGAAAAAAAATAATTGGTCAAATTAGGTGTGTAGGATTATAGAATACCAATCCAAATGTGGTAAGATGCACTTAAGCAGATAGAACCAATAAACAGAAAGGGAGTATTACTAGCAGTCACTTCAAATTTACTGTGCCATCATGTAACAGTGGGTTTGATTCCTGATCTCATCACTGCCTGTGTAGAGTGATCTTTCACATGGTTTTCTCTGGCTGCTTAGAGACTCTAACTTGACTCTATATAAGTAACAGTGGCCTGTGATAGGCTGGAATTCTGACAGAGGTTTCTTCCAAGGACTCAGCCTTCATTATGACAATATTGCATTAAGCTGGGATGGATGGAATTTTTATTTAAATTAACATACTGATGGATATATTATAAGACATATTATAACAAATCATAGCATAAAATAAAATGTGCATACATACACTTTCATGTATGGCCAGAAGCTATCCCTACTGAATCTGGTACAATCCTGTATCCAACCCTCAAGTGCTCCTTATGGATATCAAACAAAGCAAGGATTAAGAAGTTATGTTTAATCATTTAAATAGCACCAAGTAAAACTGGGAAATGGAGAGAGTAATGAAGTCATGATTCAAGAAGCACACTGAAGTCAAAGTCTAAGATAAAGTTAAGCAAAAAGAAGAAAAACAATTTAAACTAAGATGCTTTTCCCCTAACTATTGCTTATGTTCAATGAAAATTTTTATTTTCTTTTTAGACCTCATCCAGTTCTCAGACAGCATGCACTGTGTTCCACTAATTTAAACTAAAATTAAGTAAAATGCTCCATTATAAGCACAAAAAAAACACTGATTTTGGTAAACGAAAACTGGGATCTGGAACTCTGCAAGATCAAATTTACAAACCTGTAAGCAGCATCTCAGTACAATAAAAACAAATCCAACACATTCCACTCTCCACATTAAGTGCAACTGACCCGTTGCTATAGCCGTGACATGAACGTCTCACTTGTCCAATTAAGCTGTGCCGAATGAATAATGGATGAGACTGTTGAGGTTTTCTTAAGTTCAACAGGGGCAGCTTGCTCTTGATTGTGATGGGATCTATGCTCTATGCTACAGTTTCTAAGTCAAGGTGATATGTGATATGACAAGCCCAGTATATCAACCCGCACTGATGCAGAATATTGAGCTATAGGTTGGAAAGGTAATTAATTTTTAGAACCCAGTGATGTAGTTTGTAGACCTTTCCCAACCTACTTTGGACTATCATTAAATACCTCTTGATTTTTTCCATATGTTATTTTTACTTTCTTAGGTAGATATAGCCATTGTCTTTAAAACTATTATCATGTTGCTTTGGTTTTCTACCTGTCTCTAACTTCTTTTTTCTGTTTATTTATTAAATTCATCACCCTTGATATAGTTTTTTGTAATTCATAGTATGAAAATGTTTTTGTCTTTCTCATTTTTGCATTTTGCTGTTTCTAATAGGTATTTTGTAGGTCTATGTTTATGTATTATGTCATTGTTACATGTTATTCTGTTAATCTTCCATGTCCCCTTTATGTTGAGCCAAAGAGGGTGAGGACCCCTGATGCATCATTCAGTTAACCATCCCCTAGGTCTTATAAGCCTGCAATTGTCATAGTACTGTGATTTGTTGGTATGATTGGATTTCTATTTTTATTTCTATTTTTTTTTCTTAGATTTTCTATTTTTATAAGTGCTTGCCTTTGTAATTTTCTGGTTTTGAACTAATTTCTTTTCTAATTAGTTACTGTTTTTTGGTATAAGACTTGTTTAGCTCTTTTTGAGGTTTGCCTTTTAAACTTACCTTTTGGGATATACAGTAATCCCTCGCTATATCGCGCTTCGACTTTTGCGGCTTCACTCTATTGCGGATTTTAAATGTAAGCATATCTAAATATATATCATGGATTTTTCGCTGGTTCTCGGATTTCTGTGAACAATAGGTCTTTTAATTTATGGTACATGCTTCCTCAGTTTGTTTGCCCAGTTGATTTCATACAAGGGAAGCTATTGGTGGATGGCTTAGAAGCTACCCAATCAGAGCATGTATTACATATTAACTAAACTCCTCAATGATATAAGATATGTTTTTCCGCGCGGTGCTTGTGTGGTATAGCGGGTCCACAGCTCACTGAGCAAAGGCCATTCATTTTTAAATAAATAATCCTTGCTCTCGTGGCGGCATAGCGAGAGGGCGTTGGGCCATGGCGAGCCGTGGGACGCTCGGGACGTGGGCGTTTCTCACCGAGTGCACAGGTGAGGAACTCATCCGTGATTGCTCCCGTGGCTAATAGGTTACAGCTGTCATGGTCCCTCTTCATTTTAAAAGAAGTGCGAGTCGGTCGAGAGAGAAATGAAAGAGGAATGACAGGAGAGAAAGGAAGAGAACGGAGGTTGTAGGGAGCGAGTGAGGAAGCAGGCGGTGCAGGAGAGACAGACACTTGGAGCGTGAGGTGAGCGAACGAGCGTTCATGGGTAGCTGCATGTAAACTGGGTGTTAGGCCGACACCCAGGTGTTTGAGTTGATGTTGCTCCCGCTGAGCGACCATGTAGCGGGAGTGACCAGAGGAAAGCGACGAGCCGCAGAAGACTGTGGAAAGGCAGCGGACGTCAGGAGACTTGTTGGTGGAGTCCCCAATGTGTGCATCCTGGCCATTGGATGGAAACTAAGTCTCGGGGATTGGAATGAGAGCCAAACCGAAGCCAGGGATCGGGAGGTCTCCAGTCTCGTGGGTGTGTTTGTAGAGGAAAGCAGCTGCAGAGAGCGTCTTACCTGTTGCTAAGCCCGAACGGGATAAGCAGGTGAGACGCATACAGAAAAGAAGCACCAGAGTTGTTGTTGTTTTAAGACTGCTTCCTGATCATTTTACCTCTCGTTTTAAAAGGATTGTTTTTCTTATTGATTTTAACCTCCACGTTTTCATTTTATGGATTATTTATTGAAGCACTTTGGAACTGCACTTTATTATGAACATTTTGTTTTGTTGGAGTTTAAATAAAAGCACTGTTTCACTTTCAACCATCCCCTTGCTTAGATGTTTATTGCCTTCACTGACTAGCTCATCGGTAACATTACCGACGGTGTTGGGTTGAAGGACTCCCGAACAGCAATGGGAGTGTGGAGCCAGAACCCACATCGTCACAGCTTGATTGTTTGCTTTTCACTCTCTCTCACCCTCTCTGACATTCTCTGCGCCTGACGGAGGGGGTGTGAGCAGAGAGGCTGTTTGCCTAGAAGATATGGACGCTCCTCTAAAAAATGCCGCTTTATCGCAGTGCTTCGGCATACTTAAAAGCCCAAAAGCAAGTATTTATTTTTTGATTGTATGCTTTTCTGTCATGCGCTCTCTCTCTCTGACATTCTCTGCTCCTGACACGCATTCTTTGAAGAGGAAGATATGTTTGCATTCTTTTAATTGTGAGAAAGAACTGTCATCTCTGCCTTGTCATGGAGCACAGTTTAAACTTTTGACTAAAGGGTGTTATTTCATGTCTAGAGGGCTCTAATAATGTTAACAGTGTGGGAGAGTTTATAAGGGCTTAAAATATATAAAAATAACCATACAAACATATGGTTTCTACTTCGCGGATCTTCATCTATCGCGTGGGGTTCTGTAACGCAACCCCCGCGATCGAGGAGGGATTACTGTATATTTTTGCTTGTTTCTGGTCTTTTTTGAATTTTTATTAATAAATCTTTAAATATAAAAGGAATTCTAATTGTTGGCCTGTAGAGACAGTGGTTGTGCAGTTCCCCTCTCTGATTTTGTAAAGAACTTAGCTTGGGTTCTTTTGTAACCTATGCTGGCCTTAAAGCCTGCTTCATGATTTTGAAGACAAGCTAATTTTTGTGTCTTGTTTCTTACATCATGAGTTTACTAGAGTATAAGACCTATATTATGAACTGAAGCATTTTTTTGTTTTTGAGCCCAGTGGATAACAACTAAAACCTAATCACCTACCTCATTCTCCCAGAACATATGATGTCTAATATACTTAGCAATCTATAGCTTATTACTTTTGTACAATAGAGTAGTATTTTTTCTTCATCATCATTAATTCAAAGAAAATTAGTATAACCTGGCACAGTTATTGTTTGGGGGGATGCCAGCATTCTTGTAGGTGTGGTGTGTTCACTCTAACTGCCTGTCCTGCATTTCATGTATGAATATTTATTATTATTTTTCCATTTCAGTAGGAAGTGAACAATGTCAGGGAAAAGATTTCCTCGAAAGCTGCACTGTAATAGGATTTGTACGTGACAGAAGTGTCTCCATAATATTTGTATATCGTTCTCTCCAGTTTTAATTTCAGCTTAATGTAGGTATCAACACTAACTTGTGAAAGTAAACAAGTGAGGTGATTCACTTTCCAGTTTTTCTGTTTCTGCAAATTAATTCATCTGCACCAGTAGCTAAGACTATCTTAAATTCACACCATACTTGTTATTTGACATCTTGTAAAGCATTTTGAGCTGCACTGTTTGTATGAAAATGAACTATATAAAAAATGTAGTTGGTATTGTTATTATTACTGAGAGAATCCTATCCTACAAACTTCACATTCACATTTATTCATGCAAAGTTAGTTTAAAATTGACTTGCAATTTAATTGCAATACCCATACAAAAGCCATAGGAATATTTTAAACTTGTAAACCACACACAAAGTCCATAAGACTTCTTTATGAAGCACAGGCATTGTTTAATGTTATTAAAGGGTAACTTTTTCAGTTAACAATAAATAATAAAACAATTTGAAATATTAACACTGGTAGTGTTATACTGAATTCATAGACCAAATTCAGTGAATCTATATATATAATTCACTAAGGTAAGACACCCATGGAAAGCACGCTGGAAGGGACGTGGATTCACTAAGCCGCTGACAAGTAAGACGCTCATGGTGCACGCAGGAAGGAGCCATGCCCACCAACTCTAAGACCATTGTATACGACGACAACTCGCAGAACCACGGCCACGACGCCCATGGCGCACGCAGGAAGGAGCCACGTCGGAGGTGAATCGACATATGCAGCGTGTAAAACGGTTTGCGAGGGGTATCCCATGGGATCCTTAAAACAATCCTTTACAACTGAGGTTAAAACAAAATGAAGTAAGCAGTCTTTCAAAACTGAGTTTTCGGTTATGACGCACGACCGCGTGCACCATAGCAAACTGTTTTACACGCTACATACAGCAGTTCGCATCCGCGACAAATATGCGTCTTCTTAGATACTCCTGCAGGAACACGGAAAGTCTACGTGAGTCACGGGTGCATCTGGACTGTGCAAAGACAATGACTCAAGTGACGAGTTGGAGGTGGGCACATGAGCGATGGCAGTCCGCCAGTTTTCAGTCACGGACAATTGTGTGTTGGTTCGTTTTGTGCATTGTTACAATGTTGCTTTTCTTGCTGATTTATTACATTACCGATTTTTCAAGAGTTAATTTTCTCCCTGTGCTTAAAAATCATTAAAAAACCTGCCTGATTATGTGGTGTATGGTACGCCGCGGGTTGGCTAGTTTGTTTTAATCCAGAATAATTATATTTGATGCAGGTATGACTGACCCAGCACATCTGAGTTAAATTAAACAAAACTGAATCAAAGAGTTAGGAAACAAATATCTTATTCTATGCCCTTTAAATAGTTTTGCTAATTATCTAACAGAAGATAGCAGTACTGTAGTACAAGGGACGTTTAAATAGTTCCCTCACTTTTTTAACTCTATTTATTAAGAATTTCAAAAACAAATGATATGACTTTTCTACATAGTCACCTTTGTTTGCGATGCAATTTTCCCAGCATCGTACCAACTGTTTTAATGCCCAATTACTACTCCTCCCGCCTTCACCGTTTCCAACGAAAATATAAAAGTGCTGAACCTTATCAAACATCCCTCGAATATAGACTTGTATAAATATATATCAATGATTATGGTGATGCACCTCATCCTCAAAAAGCCAGCTACAGGAATTCAGTAATAATTTTACTAGTTTCCATCCATCTCTCAGGTTTATGGTCAACATTTTCACCGCAGCTCTACCATTTATAGATATCAGTCTTTTTATCTGTTCCAAACCAACTAATTCACACAGTTACCTTCTCAACAAATCCTTCCATCTCTGACAGACTACAAGCCGCCCACCTCCTTCACAGTTCCTTATACTGCATGGTGTTTGTCATTCTCTCTTTTCTGTGTCTTAGCCAAGCGATTGTCTGCAGCCAGTAGAAAAGTAATTTGAAAATAGTGATGGGATTGCTCCGTGTAAGAGTTCTGATGAACGCTTTATTAGTCAAGCCAGTTCAACGCTCTGCGGGTGCCTAAAGAAAAGTAATTGAAGGAAACTTTGAAAAGTCCTGATTCCACATATATGTCCACATCTTCTTTACACATTAAGCAAAGAATTTAGCACAAATTGTCATGCATCATAGACAGTGTTTAAATTTTTACAACTTTTCCACGAATAAAAATGAATCACACTTTAGTTTGCATATCCATTATAAATCAACTATTAACAAACTTTAAATATTTTATTAACTATGCTACTAATAATTAATGCATAAATCAACACAAAAAATAAGTATCTTGAAGTATCTTAGTTATTTTTTAATGATTTATATCGTGTTAAAAAGGCATGTAATACATATAATAACATTCTTTAATGGGGAATTAAACTAAAGTGTTACATAAAAATTACTGCTATTATATATTAATTATGAATTATTTATAACTCACATGTTGTAACTATTTGCTACAATAAAATGTGAAGAATTATGAAATGTAAAAATGCAAAGCTATGTTTCTTCAAAAGATATTTCTGCAAAATACTAAATATTACTGTTTAGCTTTCAATGGCATTTACAAATAATTAAGTATTTTAGTGACTTTTAGCTGCAAAAAAGTCATAAAGGTAAAAAAATAAATAAAAGATTAGAAACTCATAGGTTCTGGAACCCACACTTGACTCCCGGTTGGAGTTCTCGCTGCTTGACATTTTTCTGTTATCCTTAGTATTTTTCATTTGGGCTTCCTCTTGTGAACCAAATGTTTTTTTTCTGAGGTCCATTGTTGTTGCTAAATCACCCCTGTGGACATCATGTTGGTATCTGACTTGAGATGCCCTTTCTAGGACAATAATCCCACCTTCATATCTTAAGCCCTATTACCCAGATCTTGTTTTCTGTTATTAGCTTTAATTTTAGTATATTAAAAACTAGCCATTCATTTTATCACCCATTTATCTATTTCATAGACTGAGATTGTGAATGTATATACTTTTATTAAAGGTTTAGAGTAATAAATAATACATAAATGTGATTAATTGTAAAATACATTTAATTGTACTTTATTTTAACGGCAAAAGTGAACATTTTTTCAGCATTCTGTTGATATTTTACAGTTTTTGGTGCATTCCATGCATTCATTCTATTTCTGTGGAAGTGCGTGCTAACCGTCTTGCACAGATATGAGAGGAATATGACTATTGTCATATTTTAAGTCACTAAAGAAGGCTGTCAATAATTAGATTTCCTGCAGAAAATATGAAATCTGAAATATGGCCTGGCATTCATAAGTATTTGTCATTAAGAGGGTCACTGAGCTTCCTGCTTTAACAGAAATCCAGTCCATCTCATACAGAACAATCAATTTTAATAATGTTTCATAAAACACTTTTACCTAGAGATTATCACTTCTAGTTTAACATTCAAAGCAGCAACCTTTTGGTTTTTCTTCGGCTATTCCAACTAGTTCACAATTTGTCCATGATAGTGAGAGAAGGCATGTGAGCAACACATGTAACAAGGTGAGTAGTGATCACAGTACTTTAACGTTTCTGTACAGCCAGTGGATCAGCCAAGTCCACTTCAGCTGGCTGCAGGGAGGACGGTGTCTAAATGCAAAGGCATCAGCTGTTGTGGAAGTACGCGTAACTGCGACTGGGATAGTGCCTCAACCATTTTCATTCCTTCCTTGTTCTGCAGGCTTATAACAAGGTTCATTTGGAACAACTTATAGCAACAGTGGAGCAAAACTGAAAATCATTCCAGATTCTTCATAAATGTAAATTTTCCTAAAGTTGAAAAGGACTGTATTTTAGATAATTGACAAAACGTTGAATAAAGCATTGTGCGTATTTGTGTAGTCCTTTTGTTTTCTGGTTTAACAATGCAGTAACGACTG
Source organism: Polypterus senegalus (assembly GCF_016835505.1). NCBI lineage: Eukaryota > Metazoa > Chordata > Cladistia > Polypteriformes > Polypteridae > Polypterus > Polypterus senegalus. Next base: position 118,729,157 of record NC_053157.1, on the reverse strand, counting down.
TACAAGTAGTCATTTGCATTTAGAAAAGTAGGGAAATAAAAGTAAAACTCACCAAACACACTCAAGTACAATAACAAAGTATTTTTGCTTTGTTACTGGGCAACAGTGAAAACATTTCCACCCAAACCATGATAATGTTGTACTTAAACAACTAAAAAGTATTATTACATTAATGGATATTAATATATTAACTAGCCATGTGCGCCCAACTACGTTCCGCGTGTTAAAGTTGTCTGTGAATTGCTCCCTGTTTAAACGCGGCTGCCAGTCATGAACTGGGCCCTTCGTCGCACAGCATCATGATTTTTTATAAGGTAAACAAAATTACAAAAGAAAACCCTTGGACATTGATTCGATAGGAACGGCCTACTCGGAATCACTGTCCGAATAGTAATTATGTGGTGGTGTGGGAGCATTTCTGCTTCTGTCCGTTTACAGTCCGTCTCGTTTTCACAACGCTATCGTTTCCTCTCACGATGTCTTCTCAACCTTTCTCCAATCTTGCAGGTTGCTTTGTGGCTATCCAAAGAGTAAGGCAATATACATGGAGCAATGGTTATAAAAGGGGGACACATAGGTATCCAGGCTCTTTAAAGCATGAATAGGGATCACTTCACTGACATGTGAGCAAGCCACGGTACAACTGTGAGACACGCAGCACTCGCCGGCTACAACGTAACAATAATAATTTCCGGAGCGTGCTGTTACGTTGTCATTCATTTTACCCACTGTCTTTCTTCCACTCATATGTTACATAGGCACGTACCTTTTATCTTCAGCAATCTCATTCTCTAACCAGGCCTCAGGAGCTAACCAGCGTAACACTGTCCACCACCCCTTTCGTTATTCCGGCACATTGTTGACATCCATGAGTAACACCAACGTACTAAACTGGAAGGTGGTCTACGCATGCGTGGAATTTGTGGACAAACAAAGATCAAGATCTAAATGAAGATCTCTTTAGTTAATTTAAAGCACAACAATTTGTTTAGTTTGAATGTCTGTGTTTTTAGGTGTGACTGGAGTACTACAGTCTTCAGTAGTATAAGCCTGGAGGAGATTCTTAAAGTAATGCCTATGCTTTAGCTGTCTCTCTGCTGCCATCTAGTGCTTCTTCTTCTAACTCATTCGCGGACAAACAAAGATCAAGATCCAAATGAAGATTATATATAGAGATTATGCTTACCTTTCAGAAGTGTGCACTGGGACCTTCATGAGTGCAAAGTATTAATTGCATCTTTTATATTAATGTCCTGGAAGCTACAGTGGTGCAGTGGTAAGAAGAGCAGGGTTTATGTCCCTGGTCCTGCCAATGTGGAGTTTGTATGTTCTGTCCATGTCTGTGTGGGTTTCTTCTGGGTGCTCTGGTTTCCTCCCACTGTCCAAAGAAATGCAGGTTAGGTAAATTAGCAATATTAAATGGGCCCTAGTTTGTGGATGGGTGTGTGTGCGTATTTGTGTCTTCACTCTGTGATGGACTGGCACCCTGTCCAGGTTTTGTTCCTGCCTTCTGCTCCTTGCGACATGACATATTAATGTCCTGCAGCAATTTGTGTTCACTGGAAATTCTACTAAGCTTGTCCTGCATCATTACCTTGTGTGATAATTCAAAATGTACAGCATTTACCATGCAGAACAAGCTGTACGCTGTCTTTGCTTTAATATGGTCAAACTACACCCTGCATGGCACTCGACTCTGTTTTGAACAATACAAAGCTATTATTATCATCTTTGGCAGAAGAACCTTCTACATCCTTCAAATCTACCTTCTACAACCATTCTTACAGTGATGCAATGTTTGTAGTGCAATAACTGACTTACTGATTGCAGATTATCCTCCTTGCTAACTAAATCAGTGTACAATCTAAATGTCTTAATAAAAAAAACCTTCATAAAATAAACCATCATAAATGAAAACATATTGACCATTGATTTTATTGGAAAAAATATATCTGTTACTGAGTCCTAAAACTGACACCCATTTATCCTAAAATACCACATTTCATTAAAATGTACATAGTCACTTCAAAGTTACTCAAAAGTTATTACATGTTAATATATTTTTAAATTTGTACTTAATATAAGGTATTTTTAATCAAATTTTTAAACTGCTGTGCACATATGCTCAATGAGCAGCCCAAAAATCAACTTGGAAGGCTGATTTTCCTGAACTCATTGGTGATTACTCCTTGAAAAACCTCCCAGGCATAACACCTGCTTTTTATTCGATAACTACAGCTGCTTTTCTTGGACACTTTATCTTTCTCTTATTTGGTTTTTACATTGAGGGATTTGAAATGTAAGATAATATTACATAATTTTTTGTAGATTTAAAGGTTTAACACACAAGGCTACTTTCTCCTAACACTGATTTTATTAGATGATAATGTTCTTTTGCCACAAAGTAATTGAATTGTTGTGCAATAAATCAGTAAAATAAGTTTGGAAATATTTCATGAAAACATCTTTAAAATAATTTTATTTATTAGAGCTGTCAGCATAGTAGTACAATATAATTGGAAAATTACTGATTTTTTTTAATTTCTTGGTTAATGTAAAACACACACTTGTGGAAAAAAAGTTAATTAATGGCTTTACATTTGACCTGACTGAATCTTCTTTACATATTTAAAATAATTAAAAAGGTAATGAATTTAATGGACCCAGGGACAGTACAATACTTAGTGATGCTGCTTTGCTGGTCCAGCCTAACCCTGCTTGTCCTACCCCTGCTCATTGTCCATGTGGAGTTTTCATGTTCAACTTATTTCTCTGTGAATTTTCCAATTAGTACTCTCGTTTTTTCTCCCACATCTTCAAAGAGTTGCTGGTGAGGTCAACTGATAACTCTAAATTTGCTCCAGTGTAAATGTTGTTATTTATGGTTTCCTATCTTACGCCCAGAGTTGCAAGGATAACCACCAGGCCCCCTGTGACCTAGAATTTAATTAAGTGAATTTGGGAATTTTGTGTTCTGCTAGTAAATGAAAGTAGTGCAGCAATGGCAATGCTCAGCTCTTTTTCCTATTGGGAGCTGATGGCAGATATAACTGACTTGATAATTTAGCAGTGATCATCATCAGTTTTTCAGGGCTTCTGGAAATACACAAGTACAGCTGTGGCTGTGTCCAAATAAATTTTATGAGTTAACTCAACAAGTCACTTTCCTCCATTCTTGGATATAATTTTTTATTTTTGGAATTAAAAAAGACAAGATTTATAGGATAATTACGTTTTCTTTTTTTAGGGAATCAAGTCCTAAGTTCTACATCATTATGAAGATTTTTATTTTTTTTGGAATTACATTTTTGATGTTTTCAGAATTTTTAGTATTTTTCTTTTGTGGATTTATTTGGATTGGAACTGCATTTGAACTTTGGGGATTTTTTTTCCCTTCATTATTACCTCATGTTAGTAATGCTGAGTTTTTTTTTTTTTTCATTTTTTCTTAATGGGGATTTTTTTCTCCTTCATTGTTACCTCATGTTAGTAATGCTAATTTTTTAAATTTTTCTTAATGGACTATTTTATCTGTTGGAGTATATTAAGAATTTAAGTAATCAAACCTGTGGGATTTTTTTTTGTGTGTCAGAAAGAACATGTGTCAGTCACACAATCATAAATAAATATGGCAAGTAAATAAAAGTAAATAAATCACAAATAAAAATTTGGCAAGATGGAACATCTAGGGCAGTAGGTATCCACTAAGAAAGAACATTTTGCTATGTCAATATTTACAGGTAAAAAACACCCCACAATAGAAAACCTAAATATTGTAAAATCTCAACAACACATTGGCTGGTTTGGTTGAAATTATTATTTGTTGATATTTGTAGTTAACCCTTTCTGCCCTAACATCCTATTACTAGTACATACTACATATGCAGCCATTTTTGTAATGCACGGGTACGTTTGCAGCCTTTGGAACCAGGCGTACTACTATTAGTGCAGACTGGAGAAAGGTGGCAGTTGCTTTGGGTGCCACATAGTGGCATACATGGATGAGAAAATGGACACTTTTGTGCACCACTTGTGTGTACACACATAGTAAGTAGCACCGCTTTCAATTTTATTTCCTCAAGAACATGGAAGTATTTGGCAGCTATTGTACAGTATAATAATAGTGATTTTTTTTTGTGTGTTTTCATTTGTTGAGCTTCCTAGACACCACAAAGTTAGAATATCTCACAAAATTATGTTTTCCCATAAAAACGTAAAATCCAGGGCCTAAAAGGGTCAACAATGCTCTAGCAAGTGTGGCATTCTAATGCACTTTGTCCCTTATTTTGCCACAGCACTGACACTGATTTCCCAGTGAAATGGGGCATGTTGGTTTATGCAAATAAAGGCCATCTGCAGATCCAAAGTTCAGCAACACCCTCTCTTTTATCTTATCTGCACCCCCATGCAAATGTCAAAGTTGAGACTACAATTTCCATCAGCCATTGTACTGCACCAAATGATTTAATCAGTGCTCACAAATTTTAAATAAGAGCATCAAACAAAAAAGGCATATCATCAAATGTAGCAACTGTTGTGTTTTTTTTTTCCCTCAACCACTTTGGGGTAACAATTTTATTGTCTCATTGAATTACAGCATTTATCATGCAACAATATTTCTCAACCTTTGTGGTCTAAGACCCAGTTTAACCTTTTAAAGTTTCTTAATGACCCACAGACAACATTTGGAAAAAGGGGAGACTCTTCCCCTTTGTGAATTGGGTACATTTCGAAGAATGGGGGAAGGAAATGATGCAGCAAATGCAGTTAGAAATAGGGAAAAATATTGCTCAGCACCGAAAATCAACGGCAGACTAGGGATGTGTCATATGTGACAATAAATCTCATAAGTTCTGATCCATTACAAACTGTGTAATTGTTTTTGCAGCATTAGATGTTATTACCGCTGTCGCTGAAGACCCATCCTGGAATGGATTTGAAACACGAAGTCTCCAGCCATTATTATTATATGAGTGTTTGCAATAGGAATGGATGCAAATACATTTTGGATAAAATCTCTTTTTTAAAGAAATTAGATTCAGTCATAATCTCATTTACTGTATTTGGAATTCTAAACATCCACGCATCCAAAGGGTGATTCTACAACAACTTAAAGCAGAAGTGGGCATAGCACTACCTAACTTTTAATTTTATTACTTGGCACCAAATATACAAGCCATAAAGACCTTGACATTGGCACAAATCAATGAATATACCGAAGCCTGGTCTGCAATAGAATTGAAATCTTGTAGTACTTCTTTATAATATCTACTCAGTGCCCCAGTAAATACAAATTATTGTCAATATACTAATAATCCAGTTGCCTTTCATTAACTCGGAATTTGGAACCAAAGTAGGAAGCACTTTAAGACAGAGAAGCTCTTATCTATTGTACCTCACACGACAGCCACTGTTTTCCACTCTTTCAGACATAAACAGTATTTAATGCTTGGAAAATGTCTGAGATTAAAACATTTAGAGACCTATACATCTATAATGTTTTTACATCCTATGAGCAATTAAGCTTCAAATTTAATTTCTCATGAGCACATTTTTCCACTACTTTCAAGCTAGAAACTTTGCTAAACTGATCCTGCCGAATTTTCCTCACCTTCCACCTAACTTCTATTTCAGAAGAAATACTGATCAGTCTTGAAGACTCAGATATAATCTCCACAATTTATAAAAACTTTTTAATGTCCCTTTCTTTTAAAGATCCCAAGGCACAATGGGAAAGGATCTTTCACTTAACTTTCAGAAAAGGAGTGGAAGGCAGCCATGCATAGAATTCACTCTACAGTGGAATCTCGGTTTGCGAACGTCTCGGTACACATACAACTCAGTTTATGACCAAACTTTTGCCTCGGTTCACGACCACACACTCGGTATACGAACAAGCCAGTTTCCCTTTCGGTTTGTACATGTTCAGTCTCTCCCTGTGCATTTCCTGTGCAGCGAGCAAGAGAGAGAGAGCGAGAGAGCGCGACACGCACACACACACACACACACACACACACAGAGGCAGCATGAGAGAGAGAAGACGCACACACACAGGCAGCACACACACACGTACAGGCAGCACGAGAGAGACGCGCACACACACAGGCAGCGTGAGAGAGAGCGCGACACACACACACACACAGAGGCAGCGCGAGAGAAAGACACAGACACACAGGCAGCGTGAGGGAGAGCTGGACGCATTAAGGTAGGAAGGCAGTTAAAGAATGCACTGGACTTGATTTTGTTTTCACTTCTGTTTTCAGCGATCGATTCGTAGCATGCATTGTTGCAATGTTATTTTCATTTTCATTTTTTCAAATGTTCATTTTTTTTCCCTGTGCTTAAAACTCATTAAAAAAGTGCTTTTAGCCAGCGGTTGGTAGTGCTATAGCGCAAACTATTGCAGTGTTAGTTTTCTCTGCTTTCAAGGTTTTCTTAGTGTTATTCAGTGTTTTTACATTTAGTTTACTACTAGCAAAATACCCGCGCTTTACAGCGGCGAAGTACTGCCTTAAAATTTTTATCAAGAAGAAAATTAAACCTTTTTAAACTGAGGGATAATATACCAATAATTATTTGTTAAGGATCTCTTTGTATACCACATTGTGAGTTACTCTTACTCTTGAGCATGCAACGTACAGTTGGCCATGTGAACAGTGATCTTGTCTCAAATCTCACAGCTTGGATTGCTGCTGTCATAATCTGTTTGAGTTTCATGGTTTGTTTCAATTACGACAGTATTTGTAGGATTTGTGTTGAAGAGACATTCGGCATCTGTCAAGTGTTGTAAGTATACAACCGGTTTCGATAACTTCACATCCAGCTTTTGAGAGTTTAAACATTCATAAATATCAAAGTGTCCACTACTGAAATCGTCACCTGTCAATCTAAGATGTTTAAGAGGCATTGGCGGTTGTCGAAAGGTGTAAAATATTTGGACATTTCAGTACACTTGAAAGTGACAACCGAACAATTCAGCGGCAGCCATCAACTCACATGCAGATCCATAGGTGAAGGGCTTAAGCATTTCACTGGGGTGAAATTCAGCAGTGCTAGACATTTCTTTCTCAACATTTCACAAGAGATACTTTCTTACAAAATTATTATAATAGTGAAAACAAAAAGCAATAATGTATAATTAAGATGAAAAGAAGACTGTAACATTGTGAAGCTGCAACTCCCTACACAACAGTTTAGTTTTTTAGGTGTTCTCAAAAAGTTTTCTGCAGGGCAGTATAGATTTTCTTTATGGTGTCCTACTGAATACAGTTATCTGTGCCCTGTTAATCTTTGAAATAAAGATCAGAGAAATGGCATTTACCTCCATCCTTTCAGGTGTACATGAAGGGATGTCTCTTTGGAGGATTTTGGAAGGACAACATTGTGACCATCTCTCCTCAAAGGGCACTCAGCAAGTTGTATCAGCTGCTGCTTGTCCATTTCTTTAAACTAGCTGTCCGTATGTTAGAAGTGGGAAGAAAGAAAAGAAAAGCAAATGTATAAAACAGAGCTTTAAGGCCTTATTGAATCGTGCTGGCTGGGGATTTAAAATGTGTGTTTCGTTGGGCATAGAAAGCAGGGCACAGGAGTCAGAAGGTGTTTATGAGCACACACCAGTAACACTTGTTTAACAGAATGAAGTATGTGTGACAGAGGAATGGGTGACCAGGTGCCTTATCAGCTGATAGTAGAAAAAGCTTATAAAAGCTGGGTGAGATTCTGGTAGGGGTTCAGTTGAAACTGAGAGAATCTGAGATCATTTGGGTTGTTGCTTATGGATTTAAGCATTTTTTTCTGTATGAGGTGGGCTGGAATTCTTTTAAAACAGAAAGCTCAGTGACCCTCTGAGCTTTAGTGAAAGGAATGGCAAACAAAACTAAAGCCTTAATTAACAGAAAGCTTATTGGGACTGAATGTGCTCACATGAGAAGTGCACAAAAAGGAAGAAGATTTGAGTGTCTGCATTTTTCACAATTTTCTTTTTGAGATATTTCTTTTGCATTTTTATGGCACGTTTTAACCACCTAATTATTATTTTCACATTTTTGGAAAGTGCAGTTTTTGAACCTTTTTATTGAAGTGTTTGTTGCAAAAAAAGCACATATTTTTCAAATTGCACCTCTGCGTCCACCTCTCTGACTGTTCCACTTGCCTTGGTCCCTCTGTCAAGGTCCTGGTGTCTGCCAGATCCGAGGGCCTGACAAACATAATAATAAAAATAGTAATAATAAGTAGAAATAAAGTATATATTATAAATGAAACAAAAATAATTCCAAAGTGGACTATGTACAGTATGTGAGTGCAAAACTATAAATTTTACATAAACGTACTGAATATTGACTAAGCTTCATTGTTGCATTCACTGAAAACAACAATACTCCTGCAGTATTTTACTGTAAGTATATTTAGACTTCTTTCACAATAACTGTTGTGGCAAAGCCATCGTATTTTGAATGATCATTTTGTGCATTTATTTTTTATTTTATTTAGTCTGGAAGGTACAATATTGTAAGGTTTTGAAAAGGTGTATATCTCAAAATGTTGTATGAAAAATGCTCCAATGTCAAAGTCAGAAGTGTTTCTGTGACTGGCTCCTCAGAAGGCAGCCACTGAAATTGAAAAGCTAAGTATTGTTTGCACAGGTGGTCAGCCTGTTGGGAAAACTGCCTTCTTATTACTGTTTTCTGTATCAATTACTTTGAAGTTTTTTATGGTTAATGTCTGCCAGCTCTGATAACAGTACTAGCATTCAAAAATGTTGACTCAATACAATGATGTTTATTCAAACATGTAACTAATATAGTGTACTGTATGTCATAAAATTCTGTATTCAATTCAAATTATCCTTAGCATCATTGTAAAGGTAAAATACATCATTCCATCAGCCTCACAATTTCATGTTTAGGCAGAATGGGTTTTATTTTTCTGTTCAAATTTTATATTTATAATTATAATCGCTTTATACTGATTCAATCAGTGTGACTATATGAATGTGAATATACAGTACAATGAACCATTATGATCCTGTGTGGCATGCAATATTTTAATGCTACCACTGCAAGATATTATTTTTTCTATAAACACAAAATAAATATGTAATTTGAGAAAAAGAAGATGTTAAGAAAGAAACACACTCAAAGCATAGAATTTTATGACAAAAACACTCACCCCAAAAGAGCATATCTTTTAGTCTTACTTCCATCCATCAGTCCATCATTTTTTTAATTTGCTTATACAGCTTGGGTTTGTGGGGTCATTTAATCTTTCTTCAAAACAAATATATATTTCAGAATCACCTAAAATTTGTGTTGCATTATAGGTAAAGTAAAGAAAAATTCAACTATATTTCACAAAGACTGTGAGTGTTGAAAAAGAAGGATTACGGTTATTACTTAAGTCATTATTGAAGATTAGTGATGAGAGAACCCCTCAGAGTTCACTTCGCCATGAGTTTGAATCACAGAAATGTTCGGGAACTCCATGAAATTCATTAGAAGTCAATTGCAAAAGAGGAACTGAAGTAGTTTTGAGTGGATTATAATGGTGCAATTGTGCTTTAAATGTCCCTGATGGCTAGGGAAGCATCTGGTAATTATGCTGGACTGATTATTTTGGCCAAAAAAGTGACATGAACTGTAAGGCAGCAGTGCTAACCACTGTGCCACTGTGTCTCAAACAACAAAAGACCAAATTGGGTGAATACCACAAACAAATGGGCACAGACTAGCAGTAAGTAAATACAGTAAAACCTTGATTATCCATCACTCGATTAACCGTTAGGGCAACAAAAAACAAACAAAAAAAAAACATTGTGGATGCCAGCCTTCACATATTACTGCTGCCATATGATACACTGCGAACTCTGCACATTGGAACAACTCCCCCTTTTGCTGGTGCGTAGTGTTCTACTTCAGCATCATGTGTCATGCCACATTTTGAAATCACAGTGTCAGTTACATACTTTCAGCTTTAATAGCATTTTGTAGTTTTTCTCTTTTGTTATAATTAAACTACTGTACATTGTTATGGTCAATAAACATATACGTATGGAATTGTCACAATAAGTTGAAATTATTAAACATTTCTGAAATGGCAAAAGCACTTCAAGTATTCAAGTATTGCTTCAGTTTACAGAGTAGGAAGAACAACAGTGATATAAAGTGTGATGCCAACAAAATTGAAAAACGTGTCAAAAATGGAAACCACTGATAGTAATATTATTCTGTATTAGTGTTAATGTTCTTCTGCATTGTAATTTTCTTTTTAAATTCAGTTACGTTATGTTTTGTTAATATATTGTGACATGCAGGTAGCTTGTAATGTGAAATTCGGGTGCAGAAAGGAATGCTGGGTAAGTGATAGAACTGGGTGAAGGGCTTCTGTTCTGTGAGGGGCGGACGCGTGTGCTAGGAGATGGGTGACAGGAGAAGTTAGGAGGAAAATATGCGGCTAGTCTGTGCTACCATTTTCTGTGCCAGGCAAACTGCAAAGGGATAATTTTATAGCATTATTGGTCATATTTACTGTTCCACCAGCCACTGTTTATCAACAAACAATGTTTTTTTGAACTTTTATTGAATTTGTTAAAAAGCATGTGACATTCCATGCAATCAAGTCAAACTTAGCAAAACTAAATTCAATTCAGCCCCCACCCATGAAAAAGAGAAAAAAGGCCAACAGCCAGAGTAAAACATTTGACAGTAGTATAGAGGGAAAGAAGTTTTACTACCCAATATAAGTAATTAATCTAAAATATTATTGATTAGATCCTGCCAGGTTTTAAAATAGTTTCAAACAGATTCTCTAAGAGAGAATTAGATTTTTTCCAATTTCAAATAGTATATGACATCAGTTACCCACTGACTTAAAAGAGGTGAGTTAGGATTCTTCCAGTTGAGCAAGACAAGTCTACATGCCAATAGTGTAGTAAAGGCAATTACAGTTTGTGCATTATTTTAACCCTAACCCACTTAATCCATTTCAGGATTGCAGGTGGATTGGAGCTTCTCACAGCAGCATCAGATGCAAGACAGGAATAAATTCTGGACAGGGCACTAGTTCATCACAAGGCCCACTCACACGTACCCCTGTACAGGACCAATTAAGTATGAGCAACATGCTGACATCCACATCTTTTGAGCTGTGGGAGGAAAACCGTTATCAGTTATGAAGAGAGTATGCTAACTCTGTACAGATGATGATTATGCATAGATTCAACACTATGAAACTGGATTGATGAAGCAGTTGCATTAACTGTGTGCTACCATGTTGCACAATATTATATTTTATTTTGCAAAATTTGAAAACAAATTTATTGTAAAAGGAGGCGTAATGACTCAGTAATTAGAAATAAGGCCTCACAACTTCAGAGTCATGGTTTTAAAATTCTAGCTTATTCATTATGTAAAGTTTGCATGGTCTCCCTTTGTGTGTATGAGTTTTCCTCCAGGAACTCTGATTCTCCTTCCAAATCTTAAAGCCATGTGGACTAGCATCTCCAAATCATAAGTAAATGTGGATGTTGAGTGTGATTAATTTATTTGGTTATCAAGATTTTCTAGTGTGACTATTTGTGAACTTGCTATTTCAGTTCCAAATTAACTATACATTGACACAGGTGGAAATTATAATTAAATCCGCAGCAGAGAGGCGATTGTTCACACCTGCGTTGCTTCTATTATTAAGTGATAATTTTCAAAAAGTTTGACATTTAGTCGCAGATGAGAGAATGTGCTCGTACATACAGTACAAAACACGTGGGCCAGAACTGAAAAACATTGGTGTGTAGCAAGGGGGTTTCAATTCCATTTTGGGAGCTATTTTTCATTATATCGAGTACGATAAAAAATACAACGGTACAAAAATGCTGGTGAGAAAAAATTACCATTAAAATTACCATTAATAAATTTTTTTTCGCAAGCCAATATATTAATGAAACAAATTTAATATTGGTGATTTACTTTCAGTATAATTTTTCTCTGAATCTGTCGTATTTTTTATTTTTCTCATCCCATCGAATTAAAGCCATTTTTAAAGCATGTGCTTTAATAGCGCCTAACTCCTGTCCATTTTTACTAAAGATTGCTCCACCAGTAATTTGGATCTGCCAGAGTCTGTGTGAGGCCCAAGGGTATAAACAGACAACAGCAAAAAAAAACTTATATTTTGCTCTTATCTGCAACCATCCCTTTTTTAAGGCCCAACCTCTGCATTTTTGTTGACTTGTGAACAACAGCAAATAGATTTTAGTAAAAGTATAATCAGAGAATCAGGCCAATTTCCCAAACTTTAGATGCAATTTCAATTTTAAGGGTGCACAGATCATTTATTAGTATTCCAAAATTAAAGTGCAATTAATGACAGACATTACACTCTCAAACAACTTTTATCATATTCAAGGCAGTAGAGGAGGCGGAGCCTATCCCTATAGCAACAACAGAAAACAGCCCAAAAGTGTCCACCACAGGGGTTTCCTTGTGGTAATCAAGCTGTAAAACTACTGAAAGTGCTTTTCAGCTCTTGAAACACGCTATTGTGTATTCAAATTACCTTCAACTATAACTCAGTGCAAAGTTAAAGTACTGTTGTAAAAATAGTTCTAAATGATGAAATCCTTGCCCACTTGCACACATAGCTCATTTTGAATCACTAGTCAACAGCTCTGAGGATGAGGGAAGCAAACTCTTGCAGATATTGAGACGACATGCAGATGGACAACATCTAGGTGTAGGATTCAATCCCAGGACACTAGATCCATGAGGCAGCAGTACACACACAATCCCAAGCACAATGCCAATCCTATCTTCAACCTAAAATTAATAGATTTAAAAGAATGAGGTTTTTGTAAATGCAAAATCTCACAAAAAGGCTAAGATCAATAAATAAATTCCTTGCTCTATTTATCTATTTTACTCAGGACATTTTAAAGAAGCAATTCAAACGTGCACATAAACTCCCATTTATTTCTTAATTTTACACATGTGAAACTCCAACAACATAGAAAATGTTCTCTTTTGATCTTGCGTCTCAGAGGCTGTAAAAAAAATTCACACTGATACGGTCAATTTCAAATATGAAAAATTACCTTTCAAGTAAAATAATGTTTTTTTGTAACTCACATACCAAACTGCACAGCTCCCTGCTGAGTCATGAATCAGGAAGGAGATGTGTATGCTTTAAGGTGTAATTTTTTGCTTGTTAGCCAGTGAATCTGAGAATCTGTTCCATATGAGATATACTTAAGAAAGTAACTATCGTAAATTTTGGCAATATGTAACAATTTGCAGATCTACTGAGAACATAATGTTAACAAACAGTGAGAAATAAAATGAAATAAATAATTAACAGATATTTTAAAAACTCGGCATAATATTAACGTTCTGTAAATCGCAATAAAGTTTTAGATAATCTGGTGTATACCTGAGATCAGAAAAACATATACTTTAGATATTATCTGGAGAACAATACCTAAAGATCATTTGGAAACAATCTATCTTAGTTTCATACTATATTATTTTATATTTGTCTAGAAAATTATAATATGGTAAAATAAAGTGTAATTTGTAATAAATTTTATCTAAAATAGCTATACAGTATATTATCTATGTTTAAAGTGAATTTTCTAGTCAAAAATGTTCTTAATTTTCTGATTTCATTTTTTAAAATCATATTATATATATTTAATTATGCTTATAGGGCACAGTGCCGCAGTGGGTAGTGCTGCTGCCTTGCAGTTAGGAGAGCCGGGTTCATTTCCCGGGCCCTCCCTGTGTGGAGTTTGCATGTTCTCCCTGTGTCTGCATGGGTTTCCTCCGGGTACTCCAGTTTCCTCCCACAGTCCAAAGACATGCAGGTTAGGTGCATTGGCGATTCTAAATCATCCCTAGTGTGTGTGTGTGAGCCCTGCGGTGGGCTGGCACCCTGTCTGGGGTTTGTTTCCTGCCTTGTACTCTAGGATTGGCTCCAGCAGAACCCCGTGACCCTGTAGTTAGGATATAGCAGGTCGGATAATGGATGGATGGAATTATGCTTATAATATTGCAAAAATGATTTACTTGCTCTATACAGCCATGCCATCATCAGGAAAGTCTGTTTCAGATGATGAGATGAGATAGATATTACAAAAAAAATATAGAAATGGACTACAGGAAAGGACAAAAGAACTTGGTCCCTTCAAGGTAGATCTGAAAGGAAGTTAAAGGGTCTTAATCCATCTTTTACCAAATGTTTTGAAAGAATCAAGGAAATCTGAATTTCTGAATATTTCTCCCATTTATATTTTGGTCCCTGAGGCATTAATAGGCACTTTCTCCTTTCATGAACTTTTTCAGGAACTGGGGACTTTTTAGAAATGAAGGAATGTTTGCAGCATAACCCCACAGGAAATGGGCTATTTGTAATTCCTGGTACTTTTTTTAGCTCCTACTCTGGGATATGTACTTTTCATTCAAACAGGAGATTGATGGGGTTCATGGAATGAATTGTCCTGATTGGTTGATCACAAGCACTGGCCTTATCTTAAAAATCTACTATGGGTTTTGAAGAATAGTTGGTGAAAACTGCACTGCATCACTCTTCATAATCACCTCCCGGGTACACCACGCCATGCACTGTATTGAAGCAATAATCTTCCCTGTGAAGTCATGTTCACTTTGAAGCAATAAGGTGGGGGGTTCCACCATGAACTTCCAACCGGGCCTCACCTTGTACAGTATAGTTCTTTTTTGCATGTCACATATTTTGCATAAAGGATATACATTTCCTGTTGTAAAGTGGGAACAGAAGAACATGACCCAGTGGCCCAGGGCAAACATCGTATAGGAATTTTTTGGTTCCAGAAAACAAAGCTCCCACAATGGGAAAGCGCCTAATGATGCCATGGGCCTCATTGTCAATCTTATGGTACCACATATGACATGTTTTTTTCTAATATTAATTTGGCAATTCAGAGTTTTGTCAGATGTTTATATTTATAGGAAAGTGGTTGGAAATTTGTAATATATCTTTGTGCAAAACAAATAAATAAAGAGAAATATGTTGGTTTGGCATATACTGGTACAGGTTTAATAACATGTGATTATTGTCAAGAAAGCATAAATAATTATTCATTCTTGCTTATCTTTTGTCTTCATTTTAATGATGTGATTTTGTCTTCATTTTGTGCAAAATTTTCACAAGCGCCTCTGTATTATGTATTTATTTGCATCCTCACCACTGTTTTGTGTGTATAGTTGCTATGACACTGCGTAATTTGTAAATGCTTAGCACAGTTCACGTGCCATGTGACTAAAAACATAACAGAATTTAAGCTTGGTACAATTAATGAAACACTGCAATGGACTGACACAGAAAAAAATAGATGAACATTCCAGATAAATGTTCTGATTTTGAACATTTCTTTATGACTTCAATTTTGATTTTCTTCTTAAAATTTTGGTGAATGATGAAATTAATTTTGAATTACAAGCCTTGCTTACTACTGTGTCAATCATTTTTGTTTCCCCAAAAGAAAGATCTCTTTTGATCTTTAGCACTCAAAAGTAAAATTCCTCTGATGGAACATAAAAACATCTCATATTCAGACATAATAGGTTAAGTCTGATGTTGTTGGAAAAGAACTCAGATTCTCATGGCTGAAAACAATGGACAGATGGACTGGCGGGTAAAATTAAAGAACTTTTAATTTTAAATAGAAATTTTTTTTTTTTTTTATTTATTAATTTTATTACAATCAATACATAGCAATCAAGTTTTACAAAAAAAAGAATTATGCTAAGAACAGATCGATCCCCACCCTTGAGAGAGAGAGCAAGCCAAGCGTGTAAAATTTAAGGCTTTTAAAAATACCTAAATCAACAAATTCTCTGTGCTTTATAAAATCATTTCAAAATATTACTGATTAGATCCTGCCATGTTTTGAAAAAGTCTGCACAGATCCTCTAACTGAGTATTTGATTTTTCCAATTTTAAATAATATAACACATCAGTTTCCCACTGACTTAAAAGAGGAGAGTTTGGGTTCTTCCAGTTTATCAGAATAAGTCTGCGTGCCAACAGTGTAGTGAATGCAATCACAGTTTGTTTGTCTTTCTCCACTTTAAGACCCTCTGGAAGAACCCCAAACACAGCTGTTAATGGGTTAGGAGGGATTGTGAGTCCAAGACTGTCTGAGAGGTAATTAAAAATTTTTGTCCAGAATAATGTTAATTTGGAGCAGGCCCAGAACATGTGACCTAGTGAGGCTGGGGCTTGGTTGCAACGGTCGCAGGTTGGATCATGTCCTGGAAACATTTTGAGAGTTTTAGTCGAGACAGATGTGCTCGATATATAATTT
Source organism: Polypterus senegalus (assembly GCF_016835505.1). Classification (NCBI taxonomy): domain Eukaryota; kingdom Metazoa; phylum Chordata; class Cladistia; order Polypteriformes; family Polypteridae; genus Polypterus; species Polypterus senegalus. Next base: position 118,712,824 of record NC_053157.1, on the reverse strand, counting down.
TGAGTTGTATAATTGTATGCTTTGCATATGGAGCTTGAGTGAATTCTCTGCATTGCTACTTTCCACTCCTTTTCTGATATATTAATTGAGAGGTCATTTTCCCAGTGTCCTCTTGGATCTTTGAAAGGAAGGGATTGTAAAAGGATTTTATATATTGTAGAGATGGAGTCTAACTCCTTGAAATTGAGCAATAATTTTTCCAGCGTGGATGAGGGTGCAAGATGAGGAAAATCTGGAAGGTTCTGTTTAACAAAGTTCCTGATTTGAAGATAGTGAAAGAAATTTGTAGCTGGAATGTTAAATTTGGAACGTAATTGTTCATAGGATGCAAAGACGTTGTCTATATAAAGGTCTCTAAGCAAGTTAATTCCAAATTTTTCCAGATATTAAAACTGCATATGTTTGTGAGGGTTGAAAGAGGTGGTTCTTTTGCAGGGTGCCACAGAAAGAAGCTTCTCCGTCTTAAAATGCTTTCTACATTGGTTCCAGATTCTAAGTGAGTGGAGCACAATTGGGTTATTAGTGTATTGCCGATAACGTGTGTTTATTGGAGCACAAAGCAAGGAATACAAGAAGTACTGCAGGATTTTACTTCTATTGCGGTCCATGCCTGTGTATGTTCTTCTATTTGTGTCCAGGTTCTTATCGACTGTATATTTGCGCCCAGTAATAAAACTGGAAGTTAGGTAGAGCCATGCCGCCTTCTGCCTTTTGTCTTTGTAGGGTCGCTCTTTTGATGCGTGGATGTTTAGAATTCCAAATAAATGAGGTTATTGTTGAATCTAATTGCTTAAAGAACGATTTATTAATGTATATTGGTATGTTTTGAAATAAAAAGGAGCTTAGGAAGAATATTCATCTTAACAGTGTTAATTCTTCCAGCTAGTGTGAGATGAAGGGTTGACCATCTATGCAAGTCTTGTTTAATTTTTTCCATACAGACGACGAAATTTTTTGATAAAGAGCTTTATGTTTACTTGTGATGTTTACCCCGAGGTATTTAAACTGTTCTGCAATGATAAAAGGAAGGGTGTCTAATCTAATATTATATGCTTGCGAATTCACCGGAAAGAGTACACTTTTATTCAGATTAATTCTGAGACCAGAGAGCTTTTGAAATTCTGTGAGTGCTGCTAAGACTGCAGGCACAGAATTTTCTGGGTCCGATATATACAGTACCATGTCATCTGCATATAATGAGATTTTCTGTTCCAGTCCTTCTCTGCTAATCCCCTTTATCTGATCAGTATTTCGACAATGTATTGCCAGTGGTTCAATGGCAATTGCAAACAGCAGTGGTGACAAAGGGCATCCTTGTCTTGTGCCACGTTCTAGTTTAAAGTAGTCTGAGCAAATGTTATTGATGCAAACTGAAGCTTCTGGGTTAGTATACAGTAATTTAATCCATGCACAAATGTTGGGCCAAACCCAAACTTCTCCAAAATAGTAAAAGGTATTTCCATTCAATCATGTCGAATGCTTTTTCTGCATCCAATGATAATAATATTTCTAAATAGAAAATTTTAAGCCTCGGTTTAGATATTTGGATTTTTACATTTAGATATTTAGAATTTTATGTCCTAGTTTTTTTTATGTGTGTGTGTATTTATATCTTGCACTGTATTTAAATGTTCTTACCTTGGACCTGGTGTGGAGCAGTAGCAGCACCAGGATTTCAAATTAGGGTGGGCCTAAATATTTTTATCACTCTTAAATATACATTAACTAAAAAAAAAAAAAAAAAAGATGGTTACTATTATGAATGCCATTTTTGCACATCTAATTTAAATGGTTTTTGTTAACAATAATTTAAATCCACTTACAAATGGTGAAGATAAATTGATAAATGTCCAAATTTTGGTTTATATATAAGACATATCAGCCAATCACAAGGCCCAAATGGCCAAAGAATATCCATTATAATTTTGACTAATGTAATATAACAGTAAACAATCTGGTTACTGTTTTATAGTTCCTTGCAATTTGTGTTTGCAACTCCAATATGTATGTTTTTCCAGTCTCTGAATACAAAAGTGAATCTGTCCTCAACTAGATTATTACAAAAATGACAAAAATCATATATTACAATATCCTGTATGCCTGTCGTGCATTGCTGTCTGCTGTATCAATGAGCCACAAAGCTGCAAGACTCACTGGTCATAACAGAAGTTGGAAAATTTAATACTGAATGGATTTGTGGCTCATCGATATAAGACAAATCCATAACCTGGCTGATCCATTGGCATTTGGCAGCTGGGTGGTTGTAGATTTTTCCAGCACACTCAGCAACACAGCTGGTAGCACACCCATCTCTAAAGTGAACATAGCTAGTGGCAAGGTTTCCAAATGCCATTAAGGCATTACCGACATTTGGACTGCCAACATCAGACTCTGGCACCTTTTGCACTTCTGTTTGTTTTCTTTTGCTAATAAAACCTATAACCGCTGTTTGTCGAGACATTGTTGATGATTCCCTCGAACATGACATAGTCCAAAAGTTGTGATGGTCAATTCACAACTGATTCATCTTTTTTTGAATGACTCCTTTCAGTGATTCCTACAAATTAATTAAATTGAGCTCAACAGGATTGCTAAAGAAATTCATTAAATTAATAGCTGATAGTCTCCTGTTAAGGTCACGTGTTTTGAGTAGTTTTGATTGGCAAGATTTCAAGTCAATCTTATTTTCTAACACTTCTTATGCAGACATATGCTGTACAATCCCCATCCATATATGTGCTTTCCAAATACTTTTTAAGAGTTAAATAAACTTTTCTAGTGATAAAGGTAAAACTGGTAATTTTGCTGTGTAAGTTTATAATCACCTTATAATTCAATCAAGGGAGATATGTATTAAAATGCATTTAAGCAGAATAGTCTAGTTCATTTGTAGACAAAAAAGTAAAAACCTTCTGTAAGCTACAAAGTGAGCCAATGAGGAAAATGGGTGGTGTAGGACCTATGCTGGTCCCGTCCCTGGTTTGGAGTGTTTAATTGATAGGTTTTCCAGTGAATGGGATGTTTTACTAATTACTGATTGGTAATCTTTTAGCAAAAGAGAAAAAATATTTTTTTTCCTAGTCTGTTAAATAAGGCAAAAGTATTGCTAGGCTTGAATATGAATTTGCTGTGGAAACAAATGTCATTACCAATAGCGATACTAGAGTACGATTTGCATGTTTAAATTGAAAGTGTCATTGAATTTTTTAAAAATAACAATAAGTAAAACATATTTTTGACAAAAATGTTTTTTTTGAGTTGGCCTTACTTTTAGTTATGAACACAGTGAAAGCTGATTGCTTAGCAACCTCACTGACTCAAAAAGTCAGAAAATAGGTGTTACAAAAATATTACATTTTAGATTAGGCAAATGAGCAATATACTGTATATGACAGTACTGCATGTTTTTATTTCAAATGGATGTTATTTACTGCTTACTTTATTAGCAATACAAAGAAATGCTGTATTCAGTTTGTTCCATTTAAAGGGGTGTTCTGTTAAAATGAACACAGTATTTTATTTTAGATTTGTTAGCACTATGTCAGATGATCACACATTAGCATGCAGCGAATCATGTGAATTTCTGATCCTTTGTTTAATTTCTCTATATAGAACATTAAAAGTGATTTTGTGTGGGATTATATTTGCATGTGTTTATTTTGTACTCATAAAAGGTTAAATCTTTTTTTTTCCATACAAATAGATACATTTTACAAGAATAGGACTGAAAACAAATCAAATGAAAGAGAGCATGAGCAACAGAATATAACTTAAACCTAGTAAAAATAAGTAAATAGATAAATTAATAAGTGAATATAGATGACTGGAGAATAAAAAGAAAAGAAAAAAGGAATAGGGAGAGAATCTGCTTCCTCAGTGCTTTAAAAGCTTATTCTAAAATATTATTGATTAGATTCTGCCAGGTTTTGAAAAAATTCTGCACAGATCCACTAAGTGGGAATTTAATTTTTTCCAATTTCAAATAATACATAACATCAGTTACCCACTGACTTAAAAGGGGAGAGTTAGGATTCTTCCACTTGAGCAAGATAAGTCTGCGTGCCAATAGTGTTGTAAAGACAATCACAGTTTGTTTGTCCTCCTCCACAGTTGTTAATGGGTTAGGAGGGATTCTGACACCAAGGCTGTCTGAAAGGCATTTAAAAATTTTGGTGCGGGTCCAAAACATGTCACCCAGTGAAGCTGGAACTTGATTGCAGTGTTCGCAGGTTGGATCTTGCCCTGGAAACATTTTGGACAATTTTAAGTGAGACGGATGTGCTCGATATATAATTTTGAGTTGAATAATTGTATGCTTTGCGCATATGGAGCTCGAATGAATTCTCTGCATTGCTACCTTCCACTCCTTTTCTGCTATGTTCAGGGAGAGATTCTTTTCCCATTGTCCTCTTGGATCTTTGAAAGGAAGGGACACTAAAAGGTTACATATTTTAACTAATTACTTTCATATTAAGGTGGTTTGTTCTATAAAGTCTGCAGTAGCTGATAAGATTAAAAAGACTAAACACTGTCCAGATACTGTTTGTTTTTCACCATTATCTGAGACAGATCTTGTTGAATGGAAGGCACATTTTCTAATGTCCAACAAATCATAGATTAAACACTGTTTACCAAACTTGCCAGTCAAGAGGGCTTTCCCTTTATTTGGGGTTTTAAACCTCATCCTCGGCTACATTCAGTTCTTCACTCTACTGTCATCTGATTGAAACACACAGCATGCTCTACTGAATATAACAGGAATCATCGCTGTTGGACTCGGCAGATGTGACTGTTCAGACACAGCTGTATTAGAGAAAACTTAATTAGAAGAATGTTGGGCTTGTCACTCCTGAATTAAATACACAGACCTTGGGAAACTTAGTTAATTTTGCTCTAACATTTTCTCCTTTTGTTTTGCCCACCATGTTTTGCTGGAAGGGACAGATGAACAGAAGAGCTGATGAAGTCGTATAAATGAAAATAACAGCTAAGGATACCTAGGTGTGCAAAATAACTTAATTTAGCTAGGGCAACCTACTGTCAGGAGATACTTGATGAATATTTGTCAAACAAACAGTTCTGTATACTTTATAATTGAGATTATAACTGTGTGTTTGCTTAAAAATGTTAATTCTATAATATTTATGAGTGTTCAAGCAAGTGCAAGCAAGTCTGTAGGATCTATAGCATTTTGTATGTTTCAGTCTTACAAAAACCTTTCTAGGAGATCAATGATAGAGAAAACAGACCCATTGTAGTTTTGACAGTCTGTCATTTTTACATGTATTTATGTAGTGGACACAGGGACACTAAGATTCACACGATTTGAAGATGGTGATTCATTTAGTTTACTTTGTGGACTAACCCCAAAGTCCAACACAATCCATTATAGCATGAGTAGATGACAATGAATGTGTGAAATGAAAGCCCAGTGAATAGCCCTCTGAAAGAAATATAAAGTTTTGTCCTACCAGGTTCCATTTGCAGCATGAAGGCTGGAGGTGATTGGGAGCACTCCCCAGACAAAGTTGAAGCCAACCAAGACACACTGACAAGCAGGCACAGGACAGCACATACATCCAGATGAAACTGTAATCCAAGGTAGTGGTAGTTTGTAATACAATAGATACAATAGCATATATGACGAGTAGAAACAAAATTGACATACAGTATGATCGTGATCCCTCTTTGTCTTTTTGATTCCTATTTAAGTAGCCCACCTGATTAATCTCATTCCCAGCATCCCCTGCCTACTCTGCATCTGTCCAATAGCAATATACCAGGGTCGGGCAAAGTCAGTCCAGGAGGGCCGCAGTGGCTGCAGGTTTTTGTTCCAACCCAGCTGCTTAATTAAAAAAACAATTCTTGCAAATACAGTACTTTAATTTCATGGCTTGTCAGTGCTTTAAATCTGCCATGTCAGGACATTCTCATATCCTAGATTTTGTTTTCCTTTCTAAGGATATCACCCAAATGATATGAAGTCTAAAACAGATGAGTAATTCTCATTCCTTCACTTTTTTTCTCTTTTCTTTCCTTCTAAGTATTTTAATTAAACCAAACAGGTGTAAATGGAAACAAGCTAAATGGAGAAATGCTGGTTTATTTTGTAATTCGTATCTTATTGCTAATACAGAGCAATTAAAACCCAAAATACAGCTGGTTAAGACTAAAATAAGCAATATTTGTTTAAAATCTCAATGAACGAGACAAGTAAAATGAAGCAGAACTTTTACTTGAGCAATAAGTGCTTCTTATTAAGGAATTGGGTTGGAACAAAAACCTGCAGCTACTGCGGCCCTCCAGGAACGACTTTGTTCACCCCTGCGTTATACCACCAGGGCTGCTGGGAGATGTAGGCTGTTTTAATGAGTGCTGCAACAAAACAGATTAGGAGAATGTGAAGAAATTTCAAGAGACATTAATGGCATTATTGGTATTGGTGGTGGTCACAAACCACTTTAAAGTGACCTCTGTCCTTGAAAATACCTTTAAGACAACTACACATTTCTGATGAAGTATCTCCTAGACATGTAAAACTGTTTGATTATCTAAAGAAATAATTTTTGAATAAGTAATGGATGAACCAGAGGCCAGTACAAAGTGGTAAATAATCAGTATATTGTGAGAGGATAGCTGGCAGTGTGGTGCCAGAGTTAAAAGTGGATGGGCATGTAAATGTAGATATAGAGGTCTGTACATAATTAGGAGGACTCACTGTAGCAATGATGCAGTTTGGCTGTCACTAGAAGGATGACAAATTCCAAGGATTGTGGTCAGGAGATCCACAACATGTTTGGGCAACCTCTAGATGCCTGTTTGCCTCAGAACCTTTCGATGTATTCTAAGCAGTAACTCCTTATGGGTGCTTGAATAACTGTAAAGTTATGAGGACAGACAGTAGGGCGTCCCAATATGCTGTTTGGTAGCAAAGAACTCCTGTGTAGAACTGGTGAGGTCCTGTTACTGGTTTTGAGGGCAGACAACAGTTATGCCACCAAGTGTGGCTATACCCATAACTGTGTTGTGTGCCTTAGTAATGCATGGGGACTGGGACCACTGGAGACAGTGCTGATTGGAAGGCTCTATTATTTTCTGCAGATATTCCCAACACTGAGGATTGCCCTGGAATTGAAAAACACAGAAGTCATCTGAAGCTACTTCAAAAGTCAGCAGCAATAATTTTAGCAATAAAAATAAACTCTAAGCACAATTTACCCATCTTAGTATCATGCAATATGCAATATACAGTTAGGCCCATAAATATTTGGACAGAGACAACTTTTTTTCTAATTATGGTTCTGTTCATTACCACAATGAATTTTAAATGAAACAAATCAGATGCAGTTGAAGTGCAGACTTTCAGCTTTAAATCAGTGGGTTGAACTAAAAGATTGCATAAAAATGTGAGGCAACTAAAGTATTATTTAACACAATCCCTTCACTTCAGGGGCTAAATTAATTTGACAATTGACTCAAATGCTATTTCATGGGCAGGTGTGGGCAAATCGGTTGTTATGTCATTATCAATTAAGCAGATAAAAGGCCTGGAGTTGATTTGAGGTGTGGTGCTTGCATGTGGAAGATTTTGCTGTGAACAGACAACATGCGGTCAAAGAAGCTCTCCATGCAGATGAAAGAAGCCATTCTTGAGCTGCGAAAACAGAAAAAAACCCATCCGAGAAATTGCTACAATATTACGACTGGCAAAATCTACAGTTTGGTACATCCTGAGAATGAAAGCAAGCACTGGTGAACTCAGCAACGCAAAAAGACCTGGACGTCCATGGAAGACAACAGTGGTGGATGATTGCAGAATCATTTCCATGGTGAAGAGAAACCCCTTTACAACAGCTAACCAAGTGAACAACACTTTCCAGGGGGTAGGAGTATTGATATCCAAGTCTACCATAAAGAGAAGACTGCATGAAAGTAAATACAGAGGGTGCACTGCAAGGTACAAGCCACTCATAAGCCTCAACAATAGAAAGGCTAGATTGGACTTTGCTAAAGAACATCTAAAAAAGCCAGCACACGTCTGGAAAAACATTCTTTGGACAGATGAAACCAAGGTCAACCTCTACCAGAATGATGGCAAGAAAAAAGTATGGAGAAAAAGCGTGGAACAGCTCATTATCCAAAGCATACCACATCATCTGTAAAACACGGTGGAGGAAGTGTGGTAGCTTGGGTGTGCATGGCATGAAAGGTTTATTAAGAAATGGGGCAAATTTTATTTAAGGCAAACTGCAGTAAAATTCACAAAATCTCATAATGCAGGGGTTCTCAACGTCGGTCCTGGGGACCCCCTGTGGCTGCAGGTTTTTGTTCCAACCAGATTCCTAACCAATGACAACACCTTATAGCACTGATCTCATTTAATTAGCTGGTATTTTTTTTTCTTTTATTCAACATTCAGAAAAGCATAGCAGCATGATATGACCTTTATAAATATTTCTGCTTTTGCTCTAGATTTAAATGCTTAACTTTTTTTTGTTGATTTCATTTTACTTTGCCCTTTCTCTTTGCAGTTTTTCCCCCTTCATTGTATCTTAATAATGACAACTTAAAACGAGCAGAGCAGACACCCAGGCAAACAACACTGAATAATCAAGGGCTGCAGCTACTTTAGAGTCAGATCCACTAAATAGTAAATAATGGATTAATTAAACAATTATTAGAAAACCTAGAAAAGTAGGATGAAAATCAAGTTGAAAATACTGTTAAAAAGAAAAAAAATACATTATTCCTATATAACAGCTTGGTATATTTTACTATATATATATATATATATATTTTTAGCAAACTTAGTTTTCTAATTAATGTATTGTTCCTTAAACACAGAACTTGGGAAATATCATTTAACTTAATTAGTTCAGGAGTTCAATTAAAAACAGAAGCTGGTTGGAACAAAAACCTGCAGCGGCAGGGGGTCCCTAGGACCGACATTGAGAACCCCTGTGACATAATGTGATCTATGTCATAGGCCGTGACTTTTACATTTTAGCAATTCATTTTATACCAGCAAAACAAGAACAAATCTTAAATATCTGCTTAATCATAATTTAATACTTTCTTAACATTCTTTTTAAGTGAAAAGGTTTCCACCCAAATAGTTTACCATATCTTGTTAATCTGTTGACAACTCATTCTCAGTGTAGAGAGACTGTGAATTCTCTCAGTCACCAAACAACATACATGAAAACATTGAAAGTCCTGATAAATAAAAATTTGCAAAAGTAGAATAATGCAGCTTATGTTTCATGCATGTGGTAAGTCAACATGCATTGCTGCAGAAAGCAGGCAAACATTTACTGATTTTCAACAAAGATCCAGAAGCTAACTATAAGGTAGACCAGTGTTTGAATTTTTCAAGCTTGTCAGAACAGGAATTCCATCATAAAAAATCTCAGAGCGAGAGAAATTTGGTCACAATCTTATTAGCAGGAATAAAAGTATTTTATCATTTTTTCCAATTCAACAAATACTCCTTACTTCACCAGTATTTAGAAGAGATTGGGTGCTGTCCTAACTTGCTAGGAGCTGTCAGAAGATTACATTCTGCCAGAGACTGGCACGCACATATTCGTAACAAATCTTGTATGTTACATAATCATTCTGTCTAGGAGAAAAAGCCATGCACTGTTTGCTTAAACAAAAGTGTTGGCAATGTAACATATAAAACGCAGCTTTGCAGTAGTGATAATTTGAAAATATCATAGCCAAACAATTTTCTAATTTTGCACAAAACTTCAAACTCCCTAACAAAGTGTAAGGTAATATATTTATTTACATATTGGCCCCCCACTCCATGTGTGATAGCATTGAAGCAAGTTGAATTCATGCACATCGACATGCACATAAAGATCATTGTCCCAAGTGTGGATGAGCACACATTCATGAATCGATATCCCAGTATCAACACACAGGTGGTCAGAGATGCAAACTGTATTGTCCTAGCTAGCATATTATCTTGAAGATAGGTGAAACAGGATGGGTGATTGACAGGAAAATGTCAAACAGGTATGCTGAGATCTGCATTCCGCAAACCCCTGGAACATTTGCATTACAGTTTAGAAGCTCTGGGAGGTTCAAGAATACAGGAGGAGACTATCGGGGCATTGGATAAATAGAGCCTCACAGAAGATAATGGGGAATCACAGAGACAGACATGGCGTGCCACAGTGGAAGATGGTTGGGAACAATGGAGGAGTGAACGCAATTTCTAGACTAGTTTCAGTCTAACCGTTACAAGGTGCTTCCTGTTGCCATAACAGCATGAAATCGATTCTTCTAAAAGTACAGTGTAGATCATTCATTTATAAATAAACATGCCCATTATTGTGGTTAATTTCATTGGAAGTGTGTGTTTCAATCTTTCCTTCTTGGGGCTCATTACAGTTTTATTTTTGATGTTACATCAAAACTATGTGCCATTTAATACAACATTCAACCTTTTCATATTTTCCTTCTTCTTGTTCTTCTTTTATTATTATTATTATTATTATCTTTGTGGTGAAGTTTTAGCATTAGTATCAGAAAACTACAAAGCATTATGATTTCCAAGGAAACCAACAAAACATCATTATGTGATCCTCTTTGCAGCTTGGGGTGCTGTAAAATTGTGACGTTATTTATTCTCAAATGTGGCTTCAACTCCCTCCTGGGAGAAAGAGTGGGACAATCCATAAATACTTCTCATGTCCTACTCTGAGGCAGGAAAAATTCTTAACTTTTAGTGCAATTCCTAGGAGTAATTCTGAGATGCTTGTTAAATAGAGTATAGAACTTAAACAGGTGGGGAAGTAGTAGACAGTTAGTAATTGTGAGGCTTTTAGCTTAGTGTATTTGTATGAAATAACTTTTTTATTTTCTTCATTTTGTATTTCTTTTTTTTCATTTCAATTGAGCAGCCATTATTATTTCATAGGAAGCTGTTTCCCTCTGTTTTTTTTGGCTTTCCTAACTCTACATACAGTATGAATTATATCAGTAACCACAGCACCAATCCCTCAGTCCTCAGTGTATAAAACCAAGATGAGTTCCATATTCATTTCTATATTTTTATTACTATACCATACTATTTTGTATTGTTGTCTGTGCTATCATATGTAACTAAAATAATAAAAACTTTTATGAAAGACTTGGGAATTTGTGATCTCTGGATTAGATCCCTATTTTTACTGTTTAACCTTAAGTCGATATAGCTTGGGTTCCAATTACAAGTGGTTTTCCAAGAACGCATCCTCAGCACAACACAAGTAATTGTTTTCAGACTACAGTGGCCTAAAGAATGATGAGTTCCTGGAAGAGATAACTTTCATATTACTAAAATGATTAGGACAGCCTACTGCAACTGATAAACAAAAATGTTTAGATAAAAAATATGCAGGCATATTGCAATTGGTATAAAGGTGTCCCAGTAGCATTTATTGACACACATCTGCTGAATAATTCATTGGCTGGAAGTCCTCAGTGTTAGTGTGTCAGAGAGGGGTGTGACACCCCATGTAGTGGTAAGGCTGGTACCAGACCACACAGTGGGCATCTCATAGTGTAGGACCAACTGGGATCAGATTTGTGAGAAGTCAGACATGGAGACACAGACACAAAAAGGTGGTATTTCCAAATTGAGAATGGGTTTATTTACCAGGTGCAACTAAACAACAAAAATAATGTCCCAATCAAAAATAGTGAGCAATATATACAGTGAAGTTTCCAGTCCCCAAAAATGAAAAATAAAGACAAAAATGTATATACACAAAAATTGGTAGTCTTCCTAAATAAAGAAAAGGATTTCAGGAAGAAACTACACACATAACAAAGTCCAAAGAATGGCAAAAATATTTACAAGGAAAAAAAACAGTGTATATTCCATGTCCCAAGAGTCAGTGTATATACAAAAACAAAAACAAAGTGCACCAAAACCCAAAATCTATTTAAATATAAATACCTTCACTAACATAAAGCTACACTAGGAGATATCGATAATATATACAAGAAATTTAGAAAATAAGGTTCAAGCCACTGTTTGCTATACTGAATGAAAAAAAAATTACAGTAAACCCTCGTTTATCATGGTTAATCCGTTCCAGACTCTACCGCGATAAATGAATTTCCACGAAGTAGGATTCTTTATTTATAAATCGAATATTTTCGCAGTTAGAGCATAGAAAATCTGTTTACGACCTTCTAAATATGTTTTTTAACATTATTAGAGCCCTCTAGACATGAAATAACACCCTTTAGTCAAAAGTTTAAACTGTGCTCCATGACAAGACAGAGATGACAGTTCCGTCTCACAATTAAAAGAATGCAAACATATCTTCCTCTTCAAAGGAGTGCGCGTCAGGAGCAGAGAATGTCAGAGAGATAGAGTGAGAGAGACAGAGAAAAGCAAACAATCAAAAATCAATATGTGCTGTTTGGGCCAATAGCGTCCCTTGTATAAATACAACTGGGCAAACCAACTGAGGAAGCATGTACCATAAATTAAAAGACCCATTGTCCACAGAAATCCGCGAACAAGCAAAAAATCTGTGATATATATTTAGATATGCTTACATTTAAAATCCGCGATAAAGCTGCGAAAATCAAAGCGCGATATAGTGAGGAATCACTGTATACCAATCACACCACTGAGTCTAAAGAAGTCTCAGAAGTGCCTCTTATAGTCGGGGCACAAATCTTCAGCCAATCCCACGGCACATTGCTCCCTTTCACCAATCGTGACAGACGCAGGTGCTTTCTGCACAGATGCTCCTCTCAACCTTTGCAAGGCATGAAATAAATAGGGTTAGCGGCCTCATGTGTGTGCAAGTGAGCACAAGCATGAATTGGAGCGCATCCCGACACGTTCCCTCGGAAGAGCCGATATACACTAAAAAAGAAAGTTTCTTTTCTTTGGGAATTCCCTCCTCATACTAACGCATGCATGTATGCACGTTCTTAACTAAAACACTTTGCACCTTTCTTTGCCAACAGAAGGACTAAAGAGACCCTCACCTTTATGATGGGGTACGCGCAGTGTTCTCCAGCTGGCCTGACCTGAAAGCGTGTCCGACCCCTCGTCAGCATCCTGCTGTGTGAACCTGCTGAAGACAAAGTTAAAACGATTGCGAAAGCGCACCCTGCACTTAATGACTTAAATGGGCAATTGCTTTAATGTTTATTTTGAAAAGTCAACTTTACCCTATTCATAGCATTTTTTCCTTTAAAGTGGAGGATGCGCAGCGTTGTTCATAATGGCTCTCAGTTTTATTTTTATTCTCTCCTTCACTACTACTCCAGTTGGTTAATAATGAATATCAGAACTGAACCTGACTCCTTAATCAGTTTATTGATTTGGTGGGTTTCTCTTGAAGTGAGGCCCAGCACAATATGGTGTAAAAAAAATCTCAAAAATCACAGGGCTATAGAATATGTGAATGATTTCACTACATGTCCTTAGAAAAAAAGTCAGCTCTGCCCTTTCTTCTTTGGTTCCTCTGTGTTACAACACCAGTCCAGCCTGTCATTGACATAGTCCCCCTAGTACTTGTAGCAATGCACCACCTCTATATCCACTCCCTGAAGGGTGACCAGGCACAAAGAGAGGCTCTTATGTTTGGTGAAAATCAATAACCAGTACATTGGACACTGATCCAAATTTATGTCTACAGTTGATTGGAGCTGGAATTCATTTTGATATAAAATATAGTAATTATTTGTAGTTTCAATACTGTCACATCCTTTAATCAAAAAGTAATTTGTAGATCATACATGTAGTATATGAATGAATACACATGTGACAGTAACCATACAATCATAAACCTTTCAATACCATTTAAATATAATTAATAATTTAGTAAAAATACATTTTTAAATATAGTAATGACAATAACACATTCAATGCAAAACATACATCCTTAAATTAAAACCAAAGAAACAGTTATTAAGTCAATATAGTAGGCATTGTTATAAAGGGCTTCAAATTTTAAAGTTGGAACAGAAAGAAATAATAGATCAGTAATAAAAACTGCGGATTGAATTAGCTATTGTAATTGAGATGGAGAATAATTTCTACCAACTGTGGAAATTTCCTCCATTATGTTTACCTTCATTGGCCGCAAGGTGGTCGGTGCCTGTCGTGGCGGCAATCCCCGAACCCGTTGGTGGACACCGGCGGTGAGGGATGCCGTCAAGCTGAAGAAGGAGTCCTATAGGACTTTTTTGTCCTGTGGGTCTCTGGAGGCAGCTGATAGGTACCGGCAGGCCAAGCGAACGCTGCTTCGTTGTTGCTGAGGCAAAACTCGGGCATGGGAGGAGTTTGAGAGGCCATGGAGAACGACTTTCGGACGGCTTCGAGGAAATTCTGGTCCACCGTCCGGCGTCTCAGGAGGCGGAAGCAGTGCAGTGTCAACACCGTATATGGTGGGGATGGTGCGCTGCTGACCTCGACTCGGGACATTGTGGGTCGGTGGGACAAGTACTTCGAAGACCTCCTCAATCCCACTAACATGCCTTCCAATGAGGAAGCAGAGCCTGGGGACTCTGAGGTGGGCTCTCCCATCTCTGGGACTGAAGTCACCGAGGTGGTCAAAAACTCCTTGGTGGCAGGGCCCGGGGTGGATGAGATCGCCGAGTTCCTTAAGGCTCTGGATGTTGTAGGACTGTCTTGGTTGACACGCCTCTGCAACATTGCATGGACATCGGGGACAGTGCCTCTGGATTGGCAGACCGGGGTGGTGGTCCCCCTCTTTAAATAGGGGGACCGGAGGGTGTGTTCCAACTATAGAGGGATCACACTCCTCAGCCTCCCTGGAAAAGTCTATTCGGGGTTCTGGAGAGGAGGGTCCGTCGGATAGTGAACCTCGGATTCAGGAGGAACAGTGTGGTTTTAGTCCTGGTCGCGGAACAGTGGACCAGCTCTTCACCCTTAGCAGAGTCCTGGAGGGTGCATGGGAGTTTGCCCGACCGGTCTACATGTGTTTTGTGGACTTGGAAAAGGCATTCGACCGTGTCCCTCGGGAATCCTGTGGGGGTGCTCGGGAGTATGGGGTACCGGACCCCCTGATAAGAGCTGTTCGGTCTCTGTACAACTGGTGTCAGAGCTTGGTCCGCATTGCCGGCAGTAAGTCGAGCCCGTTTCCAGTGAGAGTTGGACTCCGCCAGGGCTGCCCTTTGTCACCGATTCTGTTCATAACTTTTATGGACAGAATTTCTAGGCACAGCCAGGGTGTTGAAGGGGTCCGGTTTGGTGGACTCAGGATTGGGTCACTGCTTTTTGCAGATGATGTTGTCCTGTTTGCTTCATCAGGCCGTGATCTTCAGCTCTCTCTGGATTGGTTCACAGCTGAGTGTGAAGCGGCTGGGATGAGAATCAGCACCTCCAAATCCGAGAGCATGGTCCTCAGCCGGAAAAGGGTGGAGTGCCCTCTCAGGGTTGGGGGAGAGATCCTGCCCCAAGTGGAGGAGTTCAAGTATCTCGGGGTCTTGTTCACGAGTGAGGGAAGAATGGAGCGTGAGATCGACAGGCGGATCGGTGCGGCATCCGCAGTGATGCGGGCTCTGCATCGGTCTGTCGTGGTGAAAAAGGAGCTGAGCCGTAAGGCAAAGCTCTCAATTTATCAGTCGATCTATGCTCCTACCCTCACCTATGGTCATGAGCTATGGGTAGTGACCGAAAGAACGAGATCGCGAATACAAGCGGCTGAAATGAGTTTCCTCCGCAGGGTGTCTGGGCTTTCCCTTAAAGATAGGGTGAGAAGCTCAGTCATCCGGGAGGGGCTCAGAGTAGAGCCGCTGCTCCTCCGCATCGAGAGGAGTCAGATGAGGTGGCTCGGGCATCTGATCAGGATGCCTCCTGGACGCCTCCCTGGTGAGGTGTTCCAGGCACGTCCAACCGGGAGGAGGCCCCGGGGAAGACCCAGGACACACTGGAGGGACTATGTCTCCCGGCTGGCCTGGGAACGCTTTGGGATTCTCCGGAAGAGCTGGAAGAAGTGGCCAGGGAGAGGGAAGTCTGGGCCTCTCTGCTTAAGCTGCTGCCCCCGCGACCCTACCTCGGATAAGCGGAAGAGGATTGATGGATGGATGGATGTTTACCTTCTTCTTATTAGTGGTGAAGCCTTTGCATTAGCAGTGAGCAGTAACTTGCTACCTATCAGCAACACCTTAGTCAGACAGGAGAGGGAGATTGCAAAGACCTGTAGAGCAGACAGGTTGTTAGTGTGGTTATACGATGACAAATCTACACTAGCTCCAAAAGCAATCGTTAGAGTTTTGAAGCTTTATAAAGGCAGCAACTCTTAGCCTAAGGTGGAAGACTGAGGGTAGTTTACCATGTAAATGTGATAAATTAGTGTTGCCACACCCACAATGTTGAGTCAAAACCATCTAATGCATTACATGCGATGCTGGAAATGGTTTCTGTTTTCTGCCAGATACATTTCGATGCAGTGCTCCATGTTCCTGAACATATCGGCAAGCATCTCGGGGGGAATAGCAGAAATTTCATATTGGATGTTTTCCTTCAAATCTTCCACAGTGCAAGGTTTGTTCCAATAGAATTTTCCTTTGAGCATACCCCAAAGGAAGAAGACTGGTGGCGTCAGATCCGGCGACCGTGGTGGCCAAAGCCTCTTTGAAATTATCCTGTTGCCGAAGAAGGACTCAATTTCTGCCATACTCCTTGCCAATGTGTAACATGCTGCTCCATCTTGCTGGACGCAACCTCTATTACATCACTTAAATGAATTGGTGACCCAATAGGTTCACATCGTGAAGACGCTCCTCAATACTATACACCACCATCCTGATGAGAAGTCGAGTAACTGAGTGAAGAGGTACAGGCAGTATGCACCCAGATGTTCCAAAAGGAGGTTAAACATTGCGACAGCTGTCTGGCACCTACCTCATCGCTCCAATGCAGGGGCATCCCAGCTTATTTGAAGCTCCATATACTGAGGAGCACATTGCACATTATTCCGTTCAGATTGCTTCGTCCTAGCGAGAGTTATTACAGAATATTCAGGGTCTCTTTCAAGTGAATCTACTTGTAGTTCATGAGAGATAACCAGAGACTGGCCTTTGAGCTTAAATCAGGGTTTAGTAGGTACAGACAAATCCTCTTAATGTAGACCCTAACCCTACTTGAATGGTTCATGATGTTCTGGATGAATATTCTTTACTGACTTAGAACTCTTCAGAATATCTGATCCTGAGGTAATGGAGAGGTTGCAGATTAAATTCCTAGCTCTGAAATATAACAAGTTCTCCCTGGACAGATCGTGCAGAGATCAGAGAGGGGTTAAGTTTTCACGAGTTTATCTTGGAAACATTAATGACCCCAATCTATGGATTTGTTTAATTCTCGAAAAAACGCAGATGCCTTAACTAAGCATACTGTAATCCTTCTCAAGATGACGTAGCTATGAACATGGATAAAGTTAAGTGTAATAAGCCACTGCCCTGGAGAGCTGCAGTTAAAGCACTTGTTTCCAACTGAAGCAAGTTAAACTTTTCTTCAAGCCAAGTAGGGATTTTACAAGGTAGCTGACTTCCCTTGTATAGATGTCTTAAGTGACAACATATGCCGCATTTATGTGTCTTGCCTAAAAGTAATCAGAAAAAGACTTTCTTTTTATTTACAGAGCCTCATGAAGGATTATATCAAGTTTGTCAAAGGGTGGAAAAAAACTCTTTTACGTTTTAGTTGTGGGTAACTGAACAACAGAAAAATGTTATAACACTTAGTTCAGTTTAACCCTACTGTGCCACTCTATTACATTCTTCAGTTCAGACAGATAAACAAAGCTGAACATGCGGAAAACTTACAAATCAAAGCAATATATCACGGAGGCTTTCGAAAAACAGCTTTCCCCAGCTTGCCTTAATTTTGAAATAGTGATCAAACCATTATCAACATGTGCAATTCTAATGTTGACCTCCTTTGAACTCAGTCAGGATTCTAAAATTAAAAGTTTATAAGTTAGGGCATACTTAACTTGCCAGCAAAATAATTGTTTACTGCTTAGTTTGAAACATTTGAGCAGGAGTATAATTAACATTTTCAAAAGGGAGCAGTTAATTCAAGCAAGGCATATCTTCCATTTCTGAGGTGGTTAAAAATTAAGCATGAGTGATCTTGTATGATGGCCATAGAGGAATCATTATAAAGAAAGTTCTTTTAAAAATGTTCAGTATTTTCTTTATTGTAATAAATTATCAACAATATGTAACCAATTACTTTATCAAACCTTTTTGAGAACAGAAAGATAAAATCCAAATAGTATATTTTGACAAGTGAATTAAGTAATTGTCCAGTGAAAAAAACAAGAAATTGTGTAGGCACTTTTTAGCACTGCTGGCTCACTTATCCAAATGACTCAACCTGAATCCCAGCGTCTGAAATGAGTTTGTAGATCCAAACTGGACCTATATGACTGAACATAAACATATGATTGAATACACCAAATGACAGACTGCCATTTTAAGGGCTTGATTGTCCCTTGCACCTGACACTTTGATTTTTCACGGAACTAAATTGATTTTAGTTGGATTGGGATTTAAGTAGATAGATTTCACTTACGTTATTTTCAATGAATAGATGGTGGAATACTGTTTGTATCTCAGCTTTAGGGAGCTACACTATAATGACCAAACGTTTATGGATAATTAACCATCTCTCCTATGTGAGCTTGCTGGAGTTGCCCCACCACCTTTTTTGGCAATAACAGCCTCCAGTCTTCTGGCATGGCTTTCCACAAGAATATGAAGTGTGTTTATGGGAATTTGTGCCTATTCAGTCAAAGGGGCATTTGTGAGGACAGGTACTGATGTTGGACAAGAAGATCTTGCTTGTTATCAGCATTCCAGTCCTTCCCTAAAGATGTTTTGAAGATGTAGTGAAGCGTGATTCATCACTCCAGGGCACACATAATGCCTTACACTATTTCCAGCTGATGGTTGGCATTCCACAAAGTGATCTTAGGCTTCTGTGCAGCTGCTTAGACATGTGAACACATTTTATGAAGCTCTTGACGTTCAGCTCTTGTGCTGATATTGCTTCTTGGGGCTAGTTTGAACTCTATTGTGAGTTATGCAACAGAGGATGGGCAATTTTTATATACGTTACACTTAAGCACTTGATGGCCCCATCTGGTGAGTTTCCATCGTGCAACACTTCAAGGCTGAGCTGCAGTGGCTTCTAGATGCTTCAGCTTTACAACCATGGTTACAGCTGACCAGGGCACACCTAGTATAGCAGAAAATTCACTATGAACTAGGTGGAAGAATGGAATCCTTTGCCACGTTTAAAGTCACTGAGCTCTTATTTTTGGCCCATTTAACTGCTAGTGTTTGTCAAAGGAGATTGCATGACACATGCTTGATTTTACACGCCTGTAAACAATGGTGCAGCTGAAACACCTGAACTCAATAATTTGGAGCAATGTCCACATAATGTTGCCCATATTATGTATATCTGATGTCAAATCCAGTCACTGCTTAAATGAATTGTTCATTTGCATTTTTTCCTCTTATACCAAGGATGTAAGGGTTACCTTATAGGCATAATATGAGTGAATGTGAGTCATGAATGAGTACACTATATGGTGTGCTTGATTCTCATTTACTGGTGATTCTTACCTTGCATCCAGTGCTGCCAGGAAAGGCTAAATCTCCCTGTGGAAAAAGCAGGCTAAGAACATAGATGCAGTGGTAGCAGTACCTCATATATCTTCATCTTGAAGTGTTAAACGGTATTGCTGTTTTACATCACAGCACAAAGTTAATTGTTATACAGAAGTGTTTTCAAGCATCACAAAAACATAACATTCCCAAACCTGTTTAATCTAATTCAGATTTGGGCAGGGGTGCTTCATACAAGGAGCCTAATTTTGACAGTATCCAGTACATTGGAGAATTGACGCCTGGGCAGACCAAAAATCCATTACCATGCCCAGTCACACACACACAAACACACAGCCAAACTCACATGTGGTCAGTTCTGAGTTACCAATTAGCAAAACCAGCAAATCTTTGACAATGTGGGAGGAAACCCCAGCATACTTTGGAAGAAAGTGCAAATCCACACAATGTCTGAGCATAAGACTCTGGCTCTTTGGGAAGAAATTATACTACAGAATTTTCTTTTGAAGATAACCATTTTATTTGACATAGGTTGTGTGGTCCATTTTTAACTATGTATAATGTGAAAAATCACCTAACATGACATGACTCTCAAAGGTTGAACTCCTTTTTATTTTTTATCAGAGCCCTGTCATTGAGTGTTATTACTCAAATCCATTTTTAATGACCTCAGTGATTCCTGATTACCTTAGCACATCAGTGATGTCCTCTCCTAGATATAGAACACATTCAGCCACCTTCAGTTCGCCAAAGCAGCATCATCACTTTGGCATAGAGACAGCTGATAGCAATGGCTGTTACTGAGATACCATGAGGAACGTTTTGATGAAGCACACTTACAAACATTAAGTCAATATACAAGCTAACTTCTTCAGATTTAAATATTATTTTTTAAGCTTCACAGAAGAATAGCTAAAATAAAAACGAAAAAGTCTTGTCTCTGTAGTATATATATTCAACATCAACCTGGTTTCATTCAAATTAAAGTGGTTGACATCAGGAGAACAGATCTGGCGAGAGGAACCAAAACCCAGGTCAGGACTGGTCTTCCTAGAAACATGTCTCACTCCAGACAGCCTGGCCCTAAACTCAAGGCAGAGTCAATGCTAAAAATTTCAAAAATATTTTTAAATGTCCCAAATACACAAAAATATTTAAATATTTAAAGAGCTTATTTAAATAAATTAAAAATGAATTAAAAACAAAGAAAAGAAAAAGGGTATGCCAAAATAGGCAATCCATAGATAACAAGTCCAACCTGTAATCCATAGACTAAACACAAACACAGAAGTAATTAATCACAAAATCAGAAAATCCAACAAGTACTTACAAAATGCTGTTGAATCCACAAACTCCAACTCATAAGAATAATCCTTTAATGGTCCCTTAGTAATGATGTTAAGGTGAATCCTGAACACAAGGAACATAGTCAGAAAATAGGTAAGCACAGTCCTTAGAAAATAAATACTTAACACAATATCAAAGAAAAAACCTAATATAAAATAAAGCCAAAACAAAACTCAAAAGGAAATAAATAACAAAAGCTGAAAACTTATTTTAAATATAAATATTTTTAAAATAAGAATAAAACCTAATCCAAGGCAATAGCACCGTCTAAACCACAACACAACCAAGACCACCTTCTGGACAAGAGGTTGAGGTGGTCTTAGAGACACAGTAGGGTTCGGTTGACATTTGCTTATTTGTGCTCAGGCATTTTGTCTGGGTGCTGCCCCCTCGTGTCATGATTGGTTGTTTTTCATTGTTATTCTATAATTTTTTCACAGGAATTGTTTTGCTGATTATGTTTTTGAGGTTGTTGTAGCCATTCCCGAGATTTAGTTTTTTGAGTTTCGTTGGTTTTATTATGTTTATAAAATGCACTTAATTACCTTTTATATATTTAATTGTGTGGGCGGCATGGTGGTGCAGTGGTAGCACTGCTGCCTCGTAGTAAGGAGACCCAGGTTTACTTTCCGGGTCCTCCCTACATGGAGTTTGCATGTTCTCCCCGTGTCTGTGTGGGTTTCCTCCCACAGTCCAAAGACATGCAGGTTCAGTGCACTGGTGATTCTAAATTGTCTCTAGTGTGTACTTGGGGTGTGTGTGTGTGCCCTGTGGTGGGCTGGTGCCCTGCCTGGGGTTTGTTTCCTGCCTTGCACTTGGCTCCAGCATGACCCTGTAGTTAGGGTATAGCTGGATGGATTGATGAATCCAAAATCTAAATTTGTTCATGTCTTTTTAGTCCTTTGATGTTTTTTTGCTTCATTTTTTTTTGATTATAAGTGAGGATCTTTTCATTTTATTCTTTCTGTTCATCATTTCCACCTAATCTTATCACTGGACTTGCATTTACTGACAATTCTACATTTAAAGACTATACTGCTCTTAATTATGTATCAATCTTATGTAAGTGTGCTTCATTTATTTGATGTTTACTATTTATTCATTACTATTTTTATTTGATTTAAATTTAACTTTATTTTGTTTGAAACTATTTCTTTGACATCTTATAAAGCGCTTTGAGCTACATCTTTCATATGAAAATGTTTTACAGAATTAAATGCTGTTGTCGTAACTATGATCTCTTCTCCTCTGGTTCTAACTTTTTGCTTTGTTTTGACTCTCATTTATCTCCTGGTTCATCCTCTTGCCCTCATGGCATAACACCTTGGCTCAGTCCAATTTCCTTCCTGAGATGGAGGCAATGAGATTCAAACACAACCCACTGAAATTACAAGCAGTGACTTCTGCTGCTGAAGTAAAGGAGAACACCGCTAAACAGGAGCTATTTAAGGCCTCTTACGCCAGCATTGGCTCTTTCTCCGTTTTGTGCTGCTCGTACCATTCCTGAGTGAATTTGGGTCATGGCACCATTTGTCTCTGCTCAGGAATTCACTCAGGAAGTCAAACCTCTAATGGCCATAACATCCCCCTGAGACTTTAGCAGTAGAGGGAATATACAGAGGCCACTGGAATAACACTTTTAGTAGAAATGCATATTAGTGCACATTAATCCTGAGAAGTTCACTAACATTTTACAGTATTAAAAACTGAGAATATTTCAGTTGAAAGTTATTTTCTGTATATGCTGTATGTCATTTAAAACTTTAACATAATTATCAGTACTTTAAAGAGGGCTAAACAGACTTAAATGACCATAACACAAATAAGATCTTTATCAGTCATTTGTGATAAATATTTGATTGCAACCAACACCATAATGTAGTGCTCAATTTGTGTTTAGGCCAAAAGTATCTGATAATCCAAATATTAAAAACATTTGAGGAAAACTATCCTGATTATAAGCCATTCATTAGGTTCAAAAATAACATATCATAGATTCT